>NC_045511.1:16894879-18374879 GCF_009650955.1 Corvus moneduloides
CTGATCCCTGCCCTCTGCTCAGCCCTGGTGAGGCCACAGCTGCAGCATCGTGTCAGTTCTTGGCTCCCCACTGTGGGAGAGATGTGGATGTATTGGAAAGTGTCCAGTGAAGGACTGACAAAGGGGCTGGATCATGTCTCCTGTGAGGAAAGGCTCAGGGAGCTGGGACAGTTCAGCCTGGAGACCACTGAGAGGGGATCTCATCGATGTACAGAAAGGGAAGATGTAAAGAGGATGGAGCCAGGCTCCTTTTAGTGGCGTCCAGTGACAGGAACAGGGGTGAGGAGTACAAACTGGAACACAAGAGATTCCCTCTGAATATCAGAGAAAATGTTTTTGCTGGGATGGTGACCAAGCACTGCCCAGAAAGCTGGTGGAGTCTCCATCCTTGAAGTTGTCTGAAGATGGTGCTGGGCAGCTGGCTGTAGGTGATCCTGCTTGAGCAAAGGGTTTGGGCAAGATAACTCAAGAGATCCCTGCCAGCCTCAGCCAGGCTTTGACTGTGTGGAGAGTCCATCCCGCTGTGGACTGGGGAGGGATAGTTTGTGGGGTGTGAAGCCAAGGCAGGCGCTGCTGTCCCCTGTCTGTGGGAGGAGGGCAGGACGTGAGCACTTGTGCTGTGATTCTGGGGAAAAATCAAGCACCCCCTTGAAGCTTGCATGTCAGCTCTGATCTGGTTTCACCTGCATGTGTGTTTACTTTCCTAACCCCTAAATATTCCCTGAAAAAAACACTGTTCAGCCTTGGAGTCCAGTCATAGGACATGATTTTGCACTCCAAGTGTGTGACATCCTTGTCTGGTGTGCCACCTCAGCTCACCTTGGGAAAGCTCCTTTGCTGTGCCTGGCCCTGCTCCTCATTTCCCTTGTGCTTGAGCCTGTTGTGGGTGGGAGGCAGTGGGATGGTGCATCCCCAAGCTCCTGCTTGGTGTGTCCATGGTTGCTTGGCCTGGATTGTGGGATGTAGAGATGGTGCAGGGCAGAAACAGAGCTGTTCAAGGGGAAGCATTGCTGTGCTGCTGGGTGTCAGGGCTCTGTCTGGCCATGTTGGGGTGGGCTTGTCTTCTTGGGATTGCTGGTGCTATGGCAGCTGATGCCCCTGTCTCCTTTGTTTCCCATTTCTAGGGTGGATCTGGCCAACGCAACCAACCCAGCACCATGCAGCAAAAGTCTCAGGCTACCAAAACCGCCTATGGCACTTCTCCATACTGGACAAACTAAATCCAAAACCGGGGAGGGGGGAGAGAATGAAAGGAGAGGAAGAAGAAAAAAAAAAAAGAAAACAAAAGAAAAGAGAAAAAAGAAAATAAAAGCCGAAGCCCATTCCTGGAATTATTAGGAAAAGTTAACTGCTCAGCCAAATGTCTGTGCGGGGAGAACTGCAGCCAGCCAGCCAGCTATCCTCTGTGTGACTCGCCTGCTTCCTCTTTGAGTTGCTGTTATATGTAATATATTTATGTATGTATTTGTAAATGTAATAGAGCCTAAATGTGGTTTTCTGCATCTTGCAGCCTCTTTTATTTTCTTTGTAGGAAAACTAATTATTCATATTCCATCTGCACCAGGGCATCCTTCTTTGTTTGTTTTTTATTTTAAGCTCTATGGGTTTTGTAACTCTGTCAGACAAAAACAAACTGCGCCTTTTTTTGGAGCTGGAGCCCTTTTATTTAATGCAGTTCTAAATTCAGACAAATAAGGAGACCTGCCCTCTAAAAAATCCAAATCAGGGTGTGTCCTGTTGGTTTGATTTTACCCCCCGGCCCCCAATATAGCTGTTATTTTAGAGGGGGAAAATAAAAGAAAAAAATGTTTTGTAGGCCTTCCCCTTTCTTTCATTTCCTCCCTGCCTCCCTCTCGCTGTGGAAGACAAGCTCTTGTGGGCAGTTTCATCACTGTGGCCTTGAGCTACAGTCTCAACTTTAAATTTTTCAATTTTTTAATAATAATTAAAAAAAAAGGACAGGGTTTTATTTTTTGTTTGTGGGGGGGTTTTTTGTTGTTGGTGTTGTTTTTCTCTAGCAAGAGAGTTTGGATGGCTCAGTGTGTCCTGGAACCTCCTTTGCATCATTAGAGGCAAAAACTATGTAGCGGTTTCTTAAATAAAAGTATAAGCTGTGTCTTGTACCTCTTTTTGCCCTGAGCCACCTTCCCAGGAAAGCCAGAGCTACTGGATGGAAACTTCATCTGTCCCTCCCCACTTTTTTTAAAACAAAGACCTTGGAGGCAACTCCTGGTCCTTCTTGTCCTGCACCAGTGCGGTGAATGTTCTAGGAGTTTTAATTTCTTTATAGCCCTTCCTCCACCTAATAAAGATCTGAGCATATCACTGGTGTTTGTCTGCATTTTCAAAGGCTCCAGGAGCAGTTTAACTTCTACAGCCTGTCCCTTTCCACCTGCTCCTGCAACAGCAGCCAAGCTGGGAGGGTAAGAGCAGCAGGTGGGTTTGACAATGGTGAGTTCATCTGTGTGCTGAGAGCTCTCAGGCACCCGCAGCAGGGATGGGATCCAGGGCAGCACCCTCATTCCTGCCATGAGCATCCTGTCTCTGCTTTTGGTGTCTCCTGGGGTGGTGCTCTGAGTCCCTGCGAGCAGCTGGGATTGGTAAGGACGGAGTACAGCTGCAGCTCTGCCCTCTCTCTTTGCCACGAGGCCCACGGGCTCCACTGGGAGGAAGGGCAGGTGTTGACGGTTCTTGAGGGAAGTCTTCTGCCCCAGGCTTATCCTTCTGATCGTCCTGTCCCCATGTGGTAGAGGAGGTGTGTAAATGTGAAGCACACAACAGGCAAGGGGCTTTTTTTCTTTCAGGATCCATAAGAAAAAAGAAGTCTCTTTCTACCCTGTTACCAGCTCTTGGGTCCTGTGAGACCCAGTTGTCACCCTACCTTCCCCCAGCCTCTGAACGGCACAAGAACTAAAAATGGCATTCCTCTGCCCTTGCTCAGGTTTTGATGCTGGTTGAACTTCAACAGCTGCTCCAAGCCCTTGGCAGCTGCTGCCCCACTGCCACGAGCTTTGAGGCCTGAATGTCAAGGAGAGCAAAAATGTTTCTGCAGGCTGGGGCTTGTCAGCCTGTACAAGGCTGCAGTAGCAGCTGAGCCCTCACAGCAGCAGCCCCTTGTTTACCCCCTTCAAAACAGACCTCCCCAGAGCTGCCTTGACACTCTTGAGGTCTTGTTTATAGACAAGCTTGTTTATAGCTGCCCCGTGGGTGTAGCTCAGTTCTTGCATGTGTGTCACAGTCCAGAAGCAGCTGGAGCTGGGGAAAGGCAACAGGTGGGAGTTGGTGCCAGCCACAAGCAGCCCCTGAGCCTCAGGTCCCACACCTTCCCAGTTACTCTAGGGTCCTGCCCGCAGGAGAGCATTGCCTTCAGCCACAGGCAGGCTCCTCTCCTCTCTGTGAGACTCAACAGAATGTTTCTCCCTTTCCCTACACTGTCACTTCGGCAGAACTTGGCCTGTAGCAATTTCCTCTCTAAGCCCTGTTCCACTGATGGCAGAGCTGAGGTTGCCCAGCTGCACTTGGCCATCAAGGAAAGGAGGGGAAACCCTCCTTCACAGCCTCCAGGGCTTACCCAGTGCGGGGTGGGCTGGAGCCTTTGCCCTGCCTTCAGTCCCATGCTGCTGCTGGAGGAAGCAGCTACTGGCAGTTGTGGGCAGCCCAGTGCTGTGGGGTCAGGCAGGAGCTACAGGCAGGCCAGATCCCAGACAGCACCACCGCTCCTGGTCCCATTCCCCAGTATGGAGACTCCTTTGGGAAGGCAGCTCCAAAAGGCCATCACCCTTCCTTCCAACTCAGTTGTGCAGCAGAAGCACTTGGGCCCCAGCCACATTTGACTCAGCAGTTGCTGTGCTGCCATCCATACCAAGTGCAGCCAGTGCAGCTCCCTGACACTTGTCCTGCCCATTTTAGCTTGACTGCAGCAGCCGGGGCACTGCAAACACCCTGCTCACCTCCTGAGCCTGCAGGGAACAGCGTGGGACAGGCAGGGCTGGCACCCGGGAGGGCTAGCAGCCATGGCCTCAATTTTTCTGCCAAAGCGGCTCCCTGACCCAGCGGTCGAACTCCTCCTCCACCGTGTCCAACCCTTTCAGGAGCACCATGCTCCTGCCCTGCCAGGGCAGAGGCCAGCAGCAGTGGTGGAGTCCTGCATCCCTGCTCCAGTCACATGAATCCATGAACAACCTTCTCACTGGTCTCCCCCTTCCTGACTTGGGAAGACTAAATATAACTGCAAAGCTCTGGCCTTTTGCCAAAGTCCTTCTCTAAATCAGTTTGTTCTTCAGTCTCAGGTGCACACAGCAGCTTTATTTTGCGATAAAAGTATAGATTATTTATGTATAAATATGCCTAGTGATACCATGGCAGCAATGAACTCATCAACAGCTGTTATACAAAGCTTTGAGTAACCCATGCAACCAGCTCAAACATGAAAGTAACAGCACGGAGATATTTTCATTTCATATTTTTATTAGTAGACAGATGTGCAGAAAAGACAAAATATAACTACTGAAGGAGAAGACAACACAAAAATGCATCAGTTAATTCTTTCTGGTAAATTATACTGAAGAAAAAAAGGAAAAGATCTGGGAGTTCAGCTAAGAAAACTACTAAGAAATCTAGTGTACCCTGCTGGTTTCAGAATGGTTGAAAACTGCATTTGAAGGGACATGTAGTTGCAAATGTAAACGCTAATATTGGCTGAAACAGAAGAAACAGGGTTAAGAAAAAACCAGAATACACAGAGCAGGTAAACATTTTTCTGCAATCTCTTAAATAGTTTCAAAAAAATCCCCTCATACTTCAGTTGTATTTCAAAAAAAGGAAACCAGCAAGTCAACAAGCAATGACACTGCACAGGACAGTGGGGAAGAGAAATTAGTCTGGTTAATGTTGGAGCTCTCAAAAGAGGTTGCTTTTTTGTCATTAAAAAAGGGTAACAGAAGAGTCATAATAATGCATCTTACAACACCAAGCTTGGAAATACAAGTCACTGGAGAGTATACAGTGAAGACGGTCAAAAGTACAAGGGAAATCCTGAAAGATGCAGTATCCTCATTTCCAACCAAGTCATCAGCAAAGCCAGTGTTGCCACACTCTGCTCCTTCACCCCCCTCCAGCCGCCTGAAAGCCGGAGGTTGGTGCCCCTGCCCTGGTGTGGCCCCGAGTCCAGTTCTGCAGCCGGGAGCATCAGGGGCCCATTTGCCAACCCTGGCGGTGCCCTCTCAGGGCTGGTGTGAAGCCGGGGGTGTACCACACTGTCACTAGACACAGGGGAGCCCCGCTGCCGGCTCCAAAAAGCACTTGGGGCTGAGTCAGTCCTTGCTGGAAGAAGGCTGACACCTCAGGAGGGTGCAGCTGCCTTCCCAGATAACATGCAAGCAGGAAGGCAGTCGACCAAGGGAGCGTCGGGGACGAGGAATCGCCACTGGGCTGCCTTCACTGCCTGCGGCCAGAGGGATGCACCGCCGGCGCAGGGACTGTCCCTGCAAACCCCAGCCAAGCAACATTTTGGAAAGAGATCTGCCTCCCTCACTTCATGCTGAGCTCCGAAGGCCTTCCTCTCCTCTCTCCTCTCCTCTCCTTTCCTCTCGCTCCGGGCAGCGCACTCGGAGCATTTGCTCAGTCTCGCCCCCGGACGAAGCCACGGAGCGGATCCAGAACAAAGCCTGTTCCCACCGGAGCACCCTCGAGGGACCGCAGCTGGTGACGTACCATGGAAAACCCTGAGATACATGGAGGGGAGGCGCAGGCTCTGGTCAGGGTGATGCCTCTGTACCTGTGGGGACCGAGGGTCTCGCCCAAGCAGGGCCAGCACCTCCGATCTGCTCCCGGGGCTGCCAGGCCCGGCTGCCGATGCAAGGATCATGCGAAAGGGGACTCGGGGCACGGCACCACAGCCAAACACGAGCACGCTGCAGCGGGGGGACGGCGCCGAGGGCCTGAGCGTTCTGAGACAGGAACATGCGGGATCGCTCTGCCCACGACGGAGCGCCCTAAGCTCTGCCAGGGGCTCCCAAAAACATGCGGGAAGCTGAGCTCGGGGCACCAGCTGAAGCACGTTGCTGAAGAGCCTGTGAAAACCTGCTGCTGGCCTGCTCTGCTGTGGGGCTGCACACGCCCCTGTGCCCCAGGGAGCCGGGCAGGGGGAACCCGGACACCCCCGCGGGCACCAAGGCGAGCTCCGAACTCCGCCGGCCCCGCAGAGCCCGCACCTGCCCACAGGTGACCTACACAAGCGACAGAAGGCGGCTCCAGCTGCTCAGGGCTGCGGCTGCAGGAAGCAAGGGCTGCCGGCCAGCACGGGGCAGGAGGCTGCTGGTCTGTCCCACTGCCAAAAATACGGCCAGCATGAAGGGTGGCCCGCTGGGCAGCAGGATGCACAGCTGCTCTCCTTCCTCCGGAGCGGGGGGCAGCTGGCAGCAGATCTCAGCACAACAGCTAAACTGAACTCTTTCAACCCTATTCTAGTCTGGAAGGAGGGGGAAGAAAGAAAAAAAAAGAAAAAAAAAAAAAGAAAGAAAAAAAAAAAGCAACCCAGGGCTCAGTTGTACAGACCTGAAGTGTTAAGTGTTTATTTTAGGGTTCATATCACAAGCCTTTTCCAGAGACAAAGCTGATTGTGCCCTCTGGGGCTCCAGGGACCAGCTATTTCCTAACTTAGCAGGCTGAAAAGGAATACTGTACCTTTCAGTGACAACCCATCAAGCTCAACACACAGTAGCTTTACACTCTCCGCCCCACACCTTATAAAGGAAAAGCCACCACCACAAGGCTAAACGAATGTACACACGCTATTACTGTAAATGGAGCAGCTAAACCTTGGCAATTTGCTTCGTGGGGATTTTTTTTTCTTCCCAGTAAATGCAGCACTTGAGCTCCCAAAAACCCGGCTTCCAATGGGTTTGTTCCAGCTTTAAATACATTAAACATCTCAATGCAAGACTGTATTTAATTCAAGAATCTAAACAGAAGCAAACCTGTTTTGCTGTGAGCGTTTTGTAGAGAAGTGAAAAGGGGAGTTCTTTTTTAAAAAGAAATCGTAATACAGTGATGAAAGGGTTAAGAATGCAAGAATTCAGACATTCTGTGGAGGGTCTCTAAGAGGTCCATAAAAAAGGAGCGAACAGATCCATACAACAGGAGACAGCAGGAGACAAAGTTTTGTGTTGGGTTTTTTTTTTTTGTTTTTTTTTTTTTTTTTTTTTTTTTCACACCCCCCCCCACTTTTTTGCTGGACTGCTGCTAGGTTACCGCTGCTCCCTTCTGGCCTGAGTCGGCAGGGCAGTACAGGGGCATAGAGGGAGCAGGTCACGACTCCTCGTTGCCAGAATCATCATCATCGTAACAGTCGGCATCCTCCTCCTCCTCATCTTCATCGTCAATGTCGTCATCGTACAAGTCGTCATAAAGCAAATCTGAACTGTTGTCATTGGAAGGCACTTTAGTTTTGATGCAGTACTCTGCCAGTGTAGTGGGGACCTTCACACCATCCTTCTCTGCCTCAGCTTTGGTAGCCAAAACCTGTTTCCTGTGGGGAGAAGGACACAGCAGGAACATAAGCAGGGCTGTGTGCCTGCGGCTCAACTCCCCACCCTCCCTCCAGGCCCTGCCCAGCCTTCCTGGCAGCTCAGGGTCGGGGGAGCTGAGGTTTGCAGGAAGCACCACAAGCAGCACTGGAAACAATTTGGTTCCTGCAGTCCCGGGCCTGGGAGCATGCCAAGGGTGTTTGCAGCACACACACACACTCAGCAACACATGAAATCAGTTATTCCACAGGGCTCCGCATTAGAGACTTGCCAGCGGCCAAAGCAAATTCCGTTCACTACCGTGATGGTCATGGATTTCCTAGAATGATTTATTGACTCTGCTGCTGACAACTCTTCCACAGTGTGCTCAAAACTGCAATTCCCACAAGCCTTTCACAGCTCTCAGCTCCCATTGGAGAGTCAGAGCATCTGGGGCACATGGCAGCACCCCAGGACACAGGCCTGGCTGCTGCCTCCCAGCAGGGAAGAGCAGATGGCAGCCTGTCCCCTCACCCACCCACTGCTTGTCAGTCTGCCATTCCCTGTGTGGAATACACCCAGCTCTGCTGGAGCCGAGGGAGCTGCAGAATTCTCTGCACAGACAGAGCCCCGCTGGCCCCACGCAGGACCTCATCCTGCCTGCCCAGCTGGCAGAGACAATGCCAATGCAGCCTTGTGCCAGCAGTCCTGCTCCAGGCTAGGCTGTCCCTCCACAGCAGCCCTGGCCCACGTTCACATCATCCCCCTGCAGCTCCTGATGAACCATGGACTTCTGCAAGGGCAGCAATGAGCAGTGCCTCCAGCTAATCCAACCCCACACTGCAAGCCCTTGACAAATCCTGTTGATGCTCCTTTGAATTGGAGGGACAAGATTATGATTCATGCATGCTTTAAGCACAGAAATTAGTAGGATGCAGTCAGTTTGCATCACATCCCAAGCAATGCATGGCTCAAAGACAAGCAGGGACTTCGACTGGAATTTACTAGTAGCCAATAGGTTTTGCAGGGCATCACGACATATTAGTCTGAAAGAAGAACAATTTAAAGACGTATCAGTCCAGTCCTGCCCCAGAAGTTTGCACTGCTTCTGTGTACTGAAAAGTCTGGAGGGACCAGAAGCATGGACTTCGAATAAGACACTGAAATTAATTTCTCAATTAAATTCTACTGCGTGAAGCTGGTTTCAGCAAATTCTAGAAGCAGCCTGTTAGATAGGATTCAAAGCAGGAGCCCAGCAGCCCAGCATCACACACTGCAAAGCTTACCTTATGATTTCAGCATACTCCTTGTCTTTTCCTTTACTGTCCCTCCATTTCCTGAACATGACTGACGCATCCACATTGGCTGGGGAGAATGTGTTGGGCTCATTAAGCAAAGAGATTACACTCAGTAAGATAGTCCTGGAAGAGGTAACCACAACAGCAGAGTCAGAGCTAATGCATTCATGGATTCTGGATGCCCACAACTTCTTTAGGTATTGCATCATAAACTTGTTTAAAGTTAAGTCTTAAGCTGAGGACAGTGTTTTAAGTGAGAGCAGATATTTATGAACCTCAGACTCTGGTCATTGGTGTAGGGAAGGTGATACAACACAAATCTCATGTAACTACGGACCATCGTGTCTGTGCATGTGCTTGAGGCAGGGCAGCAGGCAAAGCTACAATCAGACCAGAATTCAGCTCATCTGCACCATCCACAGATGGTGTGGGGCTGGAAACCTGCTCTGTAAGCTGATCCTGGTAGCTTGCAGCCTCCAGAAGAAAGCCAGGCTGTTTGCCTGCCACCACTATGACCCAAGGCCATCAGAAAATGCTGCACTGCTTTTCCCCTGCCCTGCTGGGTGGGGGGAGGCTGAGGTTGGGGCACATGTCTCCTCTCCTCAGCTCGTGCCCCATTCAGGCTGCAGCAGCAGCTCTCGAGCACAGCAAGGGGAGGACAGTGGAGATGCTTTTCAACGCCCAAGAAAAGCACCAGGGCCCAATGGGATTCAGCTGCTGGTACTAAGCAGAGCCAACATGAGCCAGTCACGTAACCCTGGCAGGCAGCAGGCAGACAGCCTTCTGGGATTTCTAGCCAGGTGCTGTGCTCTGCTGGCATTTACCAGCTGCAAACACCATCCTCTTGCCCAGAGCTTTCTCCTGCAGTTCCTAGAACCTTTGCACTTGAGAGATGCAGCCTTTGCTGCTCAGGCAGTGCCCCAACCAGCACAAACACCCACACCCAGCCACGGGCTGTGGCTGCCCCCACAGCAGAGTCACCTGTCTCAGTGGTCCTGCCAGCAACAGCTTCCCTTTCAAGTGGAAGGGACAAACAAGAGACAGGGAATAGTTCTTGAAGCACAGAATTACCTAACAGCCACTTCACAGACCTTGATTAAAGGAGACTGAGAGCCGCAGTTGCGTTTGCACTGATTTAGCGGCATGTTCAGAGCACATCTACCAGATCATGTTTCTGGGTACAATTCCAGGAAATGCCTGGTCATTTGGATACTGAGTATCTTGAAAGGTTTTGAAAATAAACACTTGTGTCTGGACAGACTGTTCAGTACAGCTATCAAGAGAGTCTTATACAATTTATTTTCTAAATTATATAATTCTGTATGAAAAGAGAACAGCAGCTCTGGAAAAAACTGTCTCATTGGACTGGAATGATGAGCATAAGAGATCATTTTCTACTTCATCTCAAGAACTCATTTAAGAGCCTTTGATTCTCCGCAAATGGAGCTGCAAAGCCAGCATGTCAGCTCCAGCATCATGCAGCAGCTTTCAAGTAGAGCAAACAAAGTCTAGGGAAGGCCAGAGACAGGAATTCATGTCTGGATTTAGCATCTGCTCTACCACACTTCCATCAACAGTGAGGAGAAGCCAATTGTCACAGTGGTGTCCAGACACCAAAGTCACTGCAAAGCTACTTAAATACACCACGGCAACTGTAGTAGAGGTGAAGCTCTCAGAGCTCTTCATTCATGTCCAGCACATCAGATCAGCTCCATCACTGCTGATATCCTTAAGAGCTGGACAGAGTCCTCCAAGTCAAACCCGGTTGCTGTGGACAAGGTACAGTAACAGAAAGGCACCCCAACATGGGGGATCTGACAGGACTAAAACCACTAAAAAAGTTCAGCCATGTGGGACTGAAAACCTCAGCACCAGACACAAACTGCATGGGCTGGATATAGGCTGAGTCTCTGGGATATTGTCAGGGATCTGTCTGCCCCTCAGACAAGGTTGCTCTAGCATGGAAGGGAAGCCAGCAGAGGATCAAGGAAACAGACTTGTTAAGGACCTTTTTTTCTTATATATCAACTGAAGAAGGCTCAGACACAGACCAATTTTGTCCCAAAGAGACATGATATAGATTGGCTGGTACCCCCAACCAGCACATCCTTGTTGAAAAAGGATTTTTAAAAAATTCCAGCTGCTATCCATATTGTAGCCTCACACAGCCACCTCTAAAGGTAGGTATAGATTGGTCCAAGTGCATTTTTGCCCTCTGGTATAAAGTAAAAAGTTTTAGCCTAGGCTGCACTGACAGTCATGTTATTGCACCAAGCTGTTTGTGGAATCTGCCTAAATCTTAGGCAGCAAAAAAAGCCAAGAAAAATGGGAATCCTCAGGAAACAAAGCAATAGTGAGACAGTACATCACCTATCTGTGTACAGGTGTACCAGTATCTTGAACGCTGTTCTGAGTCCTGGCCTGTGCAGTTCAAGGACAGGGGAGACTGGGGAGTTGTGGAGAAGGACAACTAAAATGATCAGAGAGCCTCAGCCCTGAGCCTTGCCACCACACACTCAGTTCCATGGGACACAGGAAGCAGTATTTTCTGCCGAACAGCTCAGAGCTGCATTCCTTCACATTTTGCTGTGTGTTTGCTGTATTTACTTATGCCTGCCTCACCTAGCTCCCAGTGATGGGAAACTCCTTACTGATTGTGTTTAAAAAAATAAATGAGCCTGCCTGACACCCTTAGAGGTAGAAGCACAGGTGATCTCTCACGGTTGAAGAATGAAATTCTCCTCTTCAGACAGTTCAACCCTGCTGATCTGAGGGCAAACAGTCAACACTTGGCAGGATTTACAGAATTCAGCAGCTGAGGAGCAGCCCTCCCACACCTTCGGCCCCTCTGCCTCCTGACACTCTGGAGTTTTCCCAAGCCAGATGGGGCCCCAGCAGGATGTGCTGCTGTTGGCACTCAGCCCAGTGGGTGATAATGGTAGCAGGCTAGCAGTGGAAGACGAGTTTTATTTTCATCTGCTGACACACTCATTTGCTGAGGAGTGTTTTGTCAAGTCACTCTTAAGCCCAAGACGTTTCAAGAGTATAAGCACCAAAAACTGCAGCTGTGGTGAGGGAGAGCAGAAATTAGAGAACAAGCTCTGTGTCAGTCTCTAGGGTTGAATATAATGAAGTACTCAACATGTATGTGTGATATATGTAGTTAATGCCTAAAATTGTTTCCTAACTGTGAGTTAAGGCTTGTCACCTAGTTTATTCTTAATTTGACAGGGTCTTGTAATGAGAATGAAATTCAGCTGCTGTTTCAAAAACATGGACAGGTTAGGCCTTGAATGCCTCTGGTACTTAGCAATCCTTTGTATTTTTGGCAGGAAGAAAACCACCCAGCTGCTCACGACACCACTCAGCAGGAGAGGAGACAGACAAACAGTGCAAGGTGAACAAAAGGCAGGACTCTGCAAAGTTGCTTCTACTGGTCAGAATACTCAAAAACATCCTGTATTGGGTTTGCAGGGCCAAGCTTTGGTAGCAGGGGGGCTACAAGGGTGGCTTCTGTGAGAAGCTGCCAGAAGCTTCCTCCATGTCCAGCAGTGCCAATCCCTGGCAGCTCCAAGGTGCCACTGGTCAAGGCTGGGCCAATTGGAAAGGGTGGTAATGATAATATATTTAATAAGAAAGAAGTTATAATTGTGTCCAGAGAAGAGTGGAGTGAGAGTATGTGAGAGGGACAACCTTGCAGACACTCAGGTCAGTGTAGAAGGAAGGGCAGGAGCTACAGCCTGTGGTCAAGATGATGGTGAGGCAGCTGTGCCCCTGCAGCACAGGGAGGGCACAGGAGAACAGAGATCCACTTGCAGCCCCTGGAGGAACCCAGGCTGGAGCAGGGAGATGCCTGAGAAGAGGCTGTGCTCCTGTGGGAGACCCATGGAGAGAGAGTAGCTCCTGCTGGAGCAGCCTGTCCTTGAAGGATTGCATCCTGTGGAAGCGTGACCCATGCTGCAGTAGTCTGGGGAGGACTACTGCCCGTGGGGCGGACTCACTTTGGAGAAGATCAGGGAGAACTGGCCTGCTGTGGGAGGGACCCCATGGCACAGCAGGGGAACGCTCCTCGTCCTTAGCAGCAGGAGAAACAATGTGTGATGAACTGACTGTAATCCCCAGTCCCCTAACCCCGTAGGAGGTAGAGCTTGGAAGGAGGGAGGGGCAGGGGGAAGGTGTTTTTAAGGTCTTATTTTACTTCTCATTATCCTGCTCTGATTTTGTTAGTAATATTTAATTAATATCTCTAATTCTAGCCTATTTTGTCTGTGATGGTGTTTTGTGAGTGATCTCTCCTGGTCCTCATCTGCTGCTGAAGAATATCAGAACAATGAACAGGTAGGTAGGGCTGGGAAGACTGGAATAGCTCAGGTGGAGTTAGGCTGGGAGCAAAAAGGTGAGCTATTTCTAGCCCCAGGCAACTTCAGGACACCTAGGAAGGGATGCAACACACAGATGGGCTCGTGATTGAGGGGTGGACCTGACCAGAGAGGCCATCACACAGGTTATCCACCAATGTGAAACTCTCTGCTGCCATGAGTGAAATATCCCTGGAATAGAGGGTGATGGCTGGGTGGCAAACTGATTGCATTCAGCCATTGCCACAAACATGCCAAGGCAAGAGCTACATGCTCACCATAGTAGAGGCAACAACAGGCTGGCTGGAAACGTATCCAGTAAACCGTGCCACTGCTCAGAACGCGATCTCAGGTCTTGAGAGATGCATTTTGTGGCGACATGGTACCCCAGAGAGAACTGAGTCAGGCAATGAGACTCATTTTCAAAATAACCTCATAAGCTCTTTGGCAAAGAAACACTGAGTGAATATATCACATCCCTTATCATCCACAAACCTCTGGAAAGACTGAGAGATGCTGAAGACTCTTAAGAGTGTTAGGTAATGGGGCACAAAAGCACAGAAGCCCCTTGGCTGGTCAACACTAGGGGATCTGCTAATCACCATGGTCCTGCCCAAACTAAGCCCTGTGGACACAACCAGGCCAGATGGCCCAAATTAACCAAAGGGATAATTCATACCATATGACATCAGTTCAGATACAAAAGCTAAGGGAGAGAGGAGGAATGGGGGACATTTGTTACACTACAGTGTTCGCTTTCTGGAGTGGCCTCTACGCGTGCTGAAGCCCTGCTTCCTGGGAAGTGGCTGAACATTGCTCACCAGTGATAAGGAGAGATTAATTTTTTTCCCCTTTGCTTATGCACACACAAGCTTTTCCTTTAGTAAACTGCTTTATCTCAACCTACAAGTTGTTTTCCATGTTATTTTCCTCTCCTCTGTCCCGCTGGTAAGTGGAGTAATAGAGCAGCTTGGTGGGCACTTGGCACCCATTACACATACTCTTCCACTAGTGCTATCTTGAAGAAGATACCAGTGACTGGGAAATGCTTGAACATCTGAGATAATTTGCCTTAGGAGTATGAAACTCTGTGAAGAGGACAGAAAGCTTGGCACTGTCAGCCCAGTACGAGGGTTCGGCACAGCACCCCAGTATGTTCAGACAGACTTGTAAGTCTGGTTCCCACTTGATTCAAGCCTGAAACCCCATAAAATCTTAAATTCCCTCCCAAACCTCTCCCAACATAGGCCTTAGGTCTTGCAGAGATGATAGGCCTTTGAGATTACCACTGAACAACATGTTCACGGTTACCTGACATTTTGAGTAGGGTTCCACCTCTCTGATGGCAGCTCTCCACTTTGTGGGTCATCTACAGGTGGGTGAAGAATTGAAATACATACATCTCCATTCTGCAAGACAGAAAAAAGCACTGAGAATAGCTTGGCTGGAGGGTGAGGTCTGATGACTCAAATCTACCACTCTGGCTGTCTTCTGAGCAGTTTAACCTCATTGATATGAACATCCCAGTGCCAGTAAAAACCAACAAGGACCAGAAATGGTTCTGAATTCTTCCTGGATCTGCTTTATACACAAGAGTTAGCCTGCAAACTGACAAAAAAACCCACTCTAAAGTCAAGAGGTTTAAAGAATGTGGCAAAGCAAGCAAAAATAATAATAATGTAACATAAAACTAAATTGGTCTCCAGACAGCAAGTACTAGTCTCACAGTGACATAAGCTTTAATCACAGGAGACCCAAAGTAGGGTTTTTTGTGTTCCCAGTGGTAGCTTGAGTTAGCTACAGGAATTTTTGAATTGAAAGGTTTAATCACCATCTACTAGCTCAGGTATGAAAACATTACTTCTCCCAAGACACAAGGATGTTGAACAGATGGTGTGGGGCAGGTTTACACAGCTCCCCTAGAACACATGTGTTCAAAATACCAGATGAAAAAGCAGGAGATGCTCTCTGAAGGTTTCACTGCAAATCCCTTCCAGCATGCAAGAGGAAGAATATTCTGGCAGCATATGGAAGCCATACAGCCACATAATCCTCAATATGTGTTCTACTCACCAGTGTTATGGCCTGAATACAGATTTAAAGCTCCATAACATCTATTTAAGAAAGCTGTCAACCCAATTCTCCATCAGCAACAGCACTCTGACACAACTGCTTTGTAGGAGTGCTGGAGCAGTATCCACCACAGCTGATATCCTCCACCGAGGCAGACTCCAAGGACTCATGCGGTCCCAGTGCCTTACTGCAGGATGGGATGAAGGCCTGAGGCCAGCCAGCAGATGTTGGGCTTTTCTCTCCCTTGCAGCCAGCTGTGGGGTGAATCACAAGTTCCAAGACACAGCCCCACACCTTCAGCAGGCACAGCCCCAGCTGAGGGGCAGCACTCATGCTGTCCCTTGTTGCCCTGGCCCAAGGCATAGGCTGATAACAGGATCAGCTCTGTTCAGGACTCCAGGCTGGCAGCTCCCCACACACCTGATCTCACGTCCTTCCAACACTGCTGGAGCGCAGAGCAGGGCTGCTCACAGCAACAGCATCTCTGCCTTTGAGCCCAAGCCAGTGATCACAGCTACAGAGAGCAGCAGCTCACCTGGAGGGTTGTGATCCGTATCCAGATTTCAGTGGTGCATTAACCCCACCAGGTATGCTAATCTAGCAGGCCCATGTCACTTTGAAGCAGGTTTTAGTCAAGAACACAGCAATGCAGCACCTGGAGCTGCTGAATTCCAAAGGACATACTTATGCTGCTGGAACAGTTTGCTACAAGAAGGCAGTTTCCCTTTTAGGACCCCAACAGGCTTGTGAAATCTTGGAATTTTTTTAGTATCATTCCAAGGTGAAGTTAACTTTACTAATGTTAGATTATGCTCACTCTGCTCTGCTTTTACTAATAATTTCTATTAGTTTTTCCTTTAACCTTTTCCTGGGAGAATGCAATGCTGGTGGCCTGGAGGAGGTAGCACAGCACTTGGGAGAAGTTCCTGAAGCAATCAGGTCAGCAGCATGTGGACAAGCAGATACTCAGCAATATGAAGATACAGGGAAGCAAGGATGTGAGAAGTTTTCATCTTGTTGCAATCAGTGTTTACATGTTTGGAAATTGCACTGCATTAAGAGTCTGGAAATGCAAAGGTATAACAGGGCCTGATGAGATCAGCACTAGGTTCTAGGGATCAGGATAGTCAGAGGCCAAGCCTTTCCCTGCACGCATTTTTGAAAGACATAAACAAGGAGAATGGGGTATTCATCTGCCATTGAGAAACAGCCTACACTTCTATCAGGACTGAGACCTGTTATATCATAAAAATAAAGAGCAAGGGAACGCAGTTTTACCAAAATTCAATTAGATGACCCAAGTAAACTGGAGATGGGAAAAACACGCATTACTCAAGCCTCATTGCTCAGAATGGGAATGTCAGCCCCAGCCTCTCCATCTGGTCCTACCAGCAGATTCTGTGAACTGCTACTTTCTTTCACCTTCCTTGCACTAAGAGGGTTTTTTCTCCCCCCTCCTCCTGAAAAACCCTCAAACATAAAACACTTTGCTGAGATAACTCCAAATGAAACTGAGACTATCCCAGTGCCTCATCTCCATTGCTTAAATGTTGTTTCCAAAACAGCCTGCAAGCTGCTTCAGATTCCCTCAGCTACAAAAAATACTGCTACAAACACAAAGCACAAAGCTGAGAGGTCGAGTATTTGAAGAGTAAACCCAAAATACACCCATCAAGTTTTGGGTTAGTTTCTCCTCCTACCTTCAGTTGTTCCTAGCCAATTTTTCACCTTTCCTACCAGGACTGGGAGAGGGCCTTTCCAAGGCTTGTTTTTGTACATTTCATTTTGGTAACCATTTCTCACTCACCTCCTGCATGAGGATTTCCAGATTCAGAACCAACATCCACAGTATGGGTCTGCATGGGATACATAATCTGAGGATTTCAAAGTTGTCTTTATTTATAGATCAAAATTCCATGTAACTGAAACAGAGCCTTAAAGAGAAACACCGTCCTTGGCTACATGCAAGATCCTGTGCCAAGTACAAGGCCCACATCAGAAAACTGTCAGATTACTGATTTGAGGATGTCCTCAGACTTAGGGCAATCCCCTGGTTAGTCAGTAATTAAAGCTGATTACTATTCTGTTCTGCACTGAAGTTTGGCAAGGTTTCTAGCCATTTATTACTGAGCCTTCAGTGCTGCTCTCACCATGATTATTTGAAGCACACCCATTCCAAACTGGGCATTCAGCAGCAAGAACTTATCAGAAAGGGCTTTCCAAGCCCAAGCCATCAACAGAAGCCTTCATTTGTTCACAGCACAGAAGAGAATGACATTCCTGTTTTCAAGTGGGTTCAAAGGAAGCCTGCAGAACCTCACAAAAGAAAACCTGTGATAAGGTGAGAGACCTGCACCAACAGGAACATTTTGAAATCCTTTAGCTCCCAAAACTATAGAACCAGTGCTCCTTAGCAGGTTGACATTCTTCTAGGATATCCAGAAGTTCAGCTAAGATTTGGCTGACCTCCATTAAAAGTCAAGTTTTGAACCAAAACAGGCCTTCAGCCTTCAAATACAGCTCTATGGAACTGGGTGATATTGAACCAATTGCCTCTATACAGAATCATTCCTCTTCTGGACCTGCTGTGTAGTTCTATTGTGATCCAATTACCGAGAGTCCACAGCCTTGACTACCCTCTGAAAGTAATCTATACACATACTGAGTTTAAGGAAGCAGAAAACTGTCTCAAACACCCCAGAAAAAGTTATTTAAAAACACCTTACCTCATAAATGTTGGGATGCCACATTTTGGTCAGGAATCTGAAGGTAGGTGGTGAATATGGATAGTCAATAGGAAATTTAATGTGAGCCTGAAAAAAAGCAAAATATTTTAGTTATGAAACAGAACAGAAAAGACCAACAAGCAACAACTACAGTGAAAAGATTGGGAAAAAAATTCATTAAGGCTACTGAATTGCTCATTATTTAAACCAGTGCCCAACACAGTGCCCACAGCACAACTCTATGCAGTTTCTTATGAGCAAAACACTAACTGAACAAGAAAAATCAAAACACCTGGGCTGGTAATGCTCAGAAAACAAGCCAAAATGCATTTACCATATCCTAATTCAAAAAGCACTATTCAACAGCTGTTGTTGAACAGGGTAAAATATACTGGGAAAGTTTTAACTTGATAGTACTGCTGTCTTTTTGAGTTCAAAAGCAGACTAAAAAATGTTTACTAAGCTGAATAAACCTGGTTTATATTTGCCTGTACAAATATTTTAAATTACTCTTCCCATGAAGAAAAAAAAAATTGTTATGTAACTTGTGCTAGTTACTTTGCCTTTGTTTGAAAGTTAAGTTGGTCCATCCACCTGTGTTTCTAATACTACATATTTTGCCACCACAGGCATTTTTGTAGTCTCAATTTCATCTGCATCTGTTTAATAAATCAGTGCACCTTGAGAAATATTGATGGGCAATGACAGCAAACATCTTGCAGTGGTCAACAACCATCTGTGGAGCACGACTCTGAGTCGAGTTGGTTGTGGGAAAGCTGCAGAGATCCTAGCACCGGATATTTACTTCTCTGTGCTGTCCTGGCATTCACAGCAGCCTGAATATGGACTGATCAAGTGCCCAAAATACTTCTGTCTGGAAGGCGGACTTGCATGCTGCTTGCTGCACTGTTGAGCACAAACCCTTTCCTTGGAACTGCTCAACCCACCAAAAAGTCCCACTGCCAGCCCAATGTGGGATCTCCAGAGAAGCATCTTCTGGTCCCTCAACCACAGCCATACTCATGTGCAACTGCGAATGCAAGAAGAGATGCCAAAAGCAAGATTCACATGGTAAGAACAGAATTCCAGGCCACTCTCTTCCACTTAAATACCTAACCATGCCACTAGTTCAACAAGACAAACTATGGGAAGTTTTATTCCATAGTACAAAGAAGCAGACAACTAGATGGATTACAGAGCTGTTAGGTACCCAGTTTCACTTACCAGCATACACCTTTGCCCCCCAAATTTTACAGGATCAGAGTGCCAGGTAGTCAAGAAAAGGTTTTCTGCTCACCTTTATGGAAGAAATTAATCAGCTCACATGGCCTTATGGTCTGTACATGCCTACTCATGACTGTATGTGGGTATGTTCCAGCAGCACTGAGTCCTCACTCCGCAGTCATTTGTCACAGCACGCTCACAGCCAAGAAATTTATGATCCACTTAAACAATCCCAGTGTTTAACATCAGTTGCACAAAGTGCATTGTTCCAAGAGCAGTGAGTGTATGACTCTTGTCACCACACCCCTGCAGAAGAGAATCCTCATCACCACACACTGCTGCAGCAAGGACATGCCTGCCCTACAACGTGCCACCCTGCACTGGGAGCAGAGCAGAGATCTACCCAGGGCAGGGCACGTTCACTCCAACTCAAGTGCTTGCAGACTCCTCCAGACACTGGGGTTTTCCAAGAAAGCCCATTCCTGTGCTTACATGCAGTTTTGTGAGATCTAAGACATAAAACAGCACAAGGACTGAGATTAAAAATGCAAGAGACAACAAAGCTCAGGGTTGAGCTACCTACAAGATTTCTAAGCAAAATCCATCTTCTCCACAGCCATAGCTTCCAGGTGACCAAAACAAAAAGCACTGTGTCAGTAGACTACCACCATTACCATGCTTATAATCCATACAGATGCTTAAAGAATGCAGGTTTCATTCTTCTCAGTAAAACCTCTCTGCTTTCAAACTGTCTAACCTTGATGGGTTTGTCTCATTAAGACCAATCCAGAAGCTGAGCCTGAGGCACCAGTATGTCCTTGTATATGATGAAGACTCATGCAGAAGCCGTAGATCCTGAATGACTGTTCTGAACTTCTAAATCCTTCTTGACAAACACAACTCTTTATCGGAAAAGGACTACCTGCCTACAATAACTAAAACTATGGAATGAGGTGTTGTGTCACATGAAGGATTCTCTTGAGCTCTAGAAACAGAAAATGCAACTGGAGAAATAAGAGACATCTTTCCTTCCCACATGCAAGCAGCTAAGAATCTAGCTTCCCTGTAATCCATCACATATTTAGAGAAAGCAGTCACATTCCATGTTGATCAGCTATTTCTAACTAGTCTGTAGCTGTTCAGCACATTGAGATGCTGTAGTGGAGCATAAAGCAAGTGAGGCTTCTCTACAAACCTGACTTCAGAGTCAAAAGCCCCCAAAACAGAAAACCTCACATTACAGGCAGGGATTTTTCCCAAACAAAAAGAGCTGTCAGGTCTCCACGGTGAGATCATCCGGAATTTGAAAGTGAAACCAAACACTTTTCCAGGCCTTTACAAACAGGTCTGAGAGAATTACCTCATCTCTTCTGCAAGAGAAACCATGGAAAGTTATGTAAGCCCACTCTGCTCTCATTGAATGCTATTTGCGTTTCTGTGTGGGTTAAGCAAGCCAAGAATTTCCAAGACAAGCTGCAAGACTGCTTGCAAAGATGCAGCAACAGCCACAATTACAGGTCATTTTTTTTCCCCACTGAAAGCCTGATTCTAAATGTGTTAAAAGAAAAAAAAGACCAAATTAAGCAATAAACTTAATTTTAAATAGAGTTCACAGAATGGCTTTTCCCTACAGTTTCACTGATACAAGGCAAAAAAATCTGTTAAACTCAGCCAGGCTGCTAGGAACTAGAGAGTGGCAGTTTTCAGGAAGGTTGTTGTTAGCTCAGTTACAGCCACGCAAACTAATTTAGGAGGACTAAAGATGCAGCTCGGTTCCCCCCTGCAAGTTCCAAACAGTTACTGCATCCAGCATGTGCCTGACTCCTCAGACTGAGCTTAAACAGAATAGAAATAATCCTATTTTGGTGATGATTTTAGCCAACTGCATGCCATGGCTCCTTGACATCACCGAACATACTTGATAGCTAGGAGGGTGAAGACCAGTCATCAATCAACCCATTCCTCCCTTCCCTAGTCTGTTAGTATTCATGCTTATAGTCCCTAGAAAAATAATAAACTCTTCTAAATAGTCCAGCCTGGCAGAAGATACAGCCTGTTATAAGCTTTTCCAGCTACTGCTATAAGAACTTGAACTTCCAAATTACACCACAGCACATATTTTAAGAATATTGCTACCAGCATAGTCACTTTATTTCCTATTTTACTGCTCCCCTGCATCTTCAACAGTGACTGCACTTCAGGTTCATTAATTTTCTTTAAGTTGGATAAGACAAAGCCACAGGTTCTGCTATGTATGCCAGAAAAACACACAGTCTCACTAGATCTTATGTTATGTGACTGAAAACATAAACCTAATATTTCTGCCAACCACAGAATTATTCACTGATTCAGTCACTATGAATAACTATTACAACAGCTCTGTTTCTTGAGATCTTGCCACACACTTGACTCAACACTTATACTTGGGTCACAGCTACTCCATGCAGCACTTCAGGCTCAGGGCAGAGAGGCTGGAAAGCTGCCTGGCGGGAAAGGACCTAAGGGAGCTGGTTGACAGTGGCTGAACATGAGCCAGCGTGTGCCCAGGTGGCCAAGAGCATCATGGCCTGGATCAGCAATAGCACGGACAGTGGGACCAACACAGGCAGGACTCTGTCCTAGCCTCAATCCTTGTTCCAGCCTAGCTGTAAATGACACTTCAGGAGTCTGACACTGATTTTTTACACCCATCTCAAGTTGACAAAACTGAGATCCCTAATTTTCAGGCAGCAAGGAAAGGAATGTTGAATCTATCCCTCCTGCCCAGTGCAGACAGGCCATGGGGGAAGCACACACATTTCCTGGAAAGCCACCGGGATCACAACTGATCTGATTTGAGGATAATGGGGAACACCAGCAGTTTTTATAGTGGCCAGCACAAATTGCAGCTGCTTGGTGTTACTGGAAGT
The DNA here is from genome assembly GCF_009650955.1 of Corvus moneduloides. Taxonomy (NCBI): domain Eukaryota; kingdom Metazoa; phylum Chordata; class Aves; order Passeriformes; family Corvidae; genus Corvus; species Corvus moneduloides. The sequence continues at coordinate 16,916,973 of NC_045511.1, forward strand.
GCCATTTAGAGATTATTTTTATTTCAAAACATCACAAGCTTAATGCCAGCCCTTCAAAAACTGCATTAGTGAGGCCAAAGACCTTTAGCAAATTGTATTTAAGTTCAGATACAAAGGAAGTGCATTGACTTTTTAAACTATTTTGCTGTTATTTGTAATTATCTGCTACAGCCAGCCCACAGACAAGCTCCTATCCACTCTGTGCAGGTACCCCCAAGGTCTCTTACAGATCACCCACCTGCCCTAGCAGACTTGCAGACAGCACAAGGACTCCTAACTTTCCTTCTTAAGGGGCACAACCAGGCTCCCCACTGTGCTCCTGCTGACTGCTCCACACACTGAGCATGCAAGAAAGGTGAGAAAAGGAACTACAGGCCACTACTGGGTTAAGTGTTCATATCTAATCCCACAAAATGCCCTTTCCTGCTTCTAGTGCATCAAACATTTATACAATTCATTTAATGGAATCTCCTCTTCCACATTAAGCCTAGATTAGTGCATGCAGTATTAAACACTATGTGCTGGAAAGCATGTTCAGTAGAGGTCAGCAGTCAGACCAGCAGCCTGTTTCTCACAGCAGTGAGGTTTAAAGCACCTTGGTATCATCCAGCTCACAACCTGTAAAACAGCATTATAGCCAGTCACACTGTATTGTCAACTGTTTGGTGAGGTAAAAATGAATGTAGGACCAACACTGCTGTTTCAGCTCCAATTATGACTTATGTCCTAAGTAATTTCTTGTGGCAGAGCTGGGTGCTAGCCTGGTACTTAAACCCAGTTATTGCTTCATTTCCCAGCAGCACTGTGTCAGTGTTTATTGACATCTGCTGTGCTTTCAGAGAACAGGAGCACATCTCTCATCCAAGATGAATGACCAGGTCACTTAAGTCTTGTGAGTCCTGAAAACTCCCTTGGTGCTGCAGTGGCAATATGAACACTAACAGCAGAAAACCCCTTATATCCTGCATTACCTGTACTGTTTCACAAGGAATTTAAATCACGAAGATCTCAATGTGAAGAATGAACTAGATCTCATGAGAAGGACATGAAGCATCTAAACAAAAAAGAAAATACAGCCAAAATACAGCAGAGCAATGATGAGTCAAGAAGTAAGGCTAGCTTACACAATCAGAGACTGGTTTGACAGGCACCAGCCCATTCTTGTTTCACACTAAATCATACCTTGAGTACATTTCCTAATTTAGTTATCTGGGGCACTACTAAATATGTTGTTTTCAATGGAAGACTCCCTCTGGTACAAACCAGATTTCCTTTTACCAGAACTTCTTTTAACAGTAAGATGTTATTAGATATTTATCTCTCCATGTAGCAATGTTAATAGAGCTGAGATTGCTGGCAAGTCATCTAACCCAGACCAAAGCAGGTAAAGGGGTGGATTACAAAAGCACCCACCTCCACTCAGCTAACAACTGCCAGGTCCATTTCCACTGCTCTGATTGTCAGTTTGACTTTTCATGATGCAACAAAAAAAAGCTATCATTTCAACAAGTGCAGGAGATGCAGCATTCAGCAAGAGATACTGAGTTGGAAACAGTGGCATCCTGAAACAACAAAGTATTTATTCTACAACCTGCCCATTTTTACTCAACTTTTGCTCTTGTCTGCCATCTCATCACTGAAAAGGCCATTACCAGAAGCTATGTAAGACACATCGCCAAACAGAACTACTTGATCCTCTTTCACAGGGCAAGCTGCTTTACTGAGCTTTGACACAGGAGCCAAGCACTAAAGCAATTTCAGATTCCCATGAGAGAAAGCTAATGTCATATTGAGGTTTATGTAATTTCCTAGGAATTCCTATGCTGAAATATTACTAGATGCCACCCTCAATTTAACCTTCTCTCCAGGATCAGGCCTGATTTTAGGAGAAAAAAAAAAGATTCAGATGGAATATACTAGAGACTGTGACAGGCCAGATGTTAGGAGACTTCTGCCATCGCTGAAGGTCTCATGTAGAGATTGTGCTCTTGGATCTGATGCCTTCAGGCCACAGACTGTACACTGGTTTGAGATCAGGGTCACTGTGTGTGTGCTATGCACAAAGGCTATTCTGTGTGACTATTTTCCAGCCAGAAACAGATGACTCAGTTCTTATTTATATCTGTACAAACACACCAACTTCCCCATTTGTACAAAATAGGAAGAATAACTCCAAATGTGTGAAATGTAAGTTTCCCTGTGCAGCCTGATACTTGCTGAAGGAGCCAGAGATACTTGGAGATACCACATCTAAAGTTTAAACCAAATCATGCATCTCCTCTTAGGTCTTTGCTTCAGAGTAGAAGCTGGCATTTGAAATACCCTACTGCACATATAACCAGGCATGCTGCTATCTGAATTCGTAAAGCTCTAACATGAGCATAACTGTTCTAGAAACAGTTTCTGTCCACTTCAGAAAATGCAATTTTCCATCTCTTTCCATGTGTAAAAACAATAATTTTGCTGAAGGAGTGGTGGGAATATTTGAGACTGCTTATTCAAAGTATCATGGTACATTATCAGCACCTCTGGAATCACGTGTGGAAGCCCTCTACACATGTCAAGTGTTGTCATTTTGGGCACCTCTCTCCACTTGCCAGGCTTTAGGGTCCAAAAGACTGTCTCTTTTATTAAGAACTGAATTAGCCTATGACATATTCAACATCCTGCTCAATCTCACATTTTGGAATTTAACTTTACTGGGTAAGTAATTCATACCTTCTTGAAGCAGATTTACACAGGCAGATCTATGGAATGGTTGACTGTGATACAGCATGATATACTTCACACTTACCCTGGTAATTTATCACTGGGATTGATTGACAGTGGGATTAAGGGCACCCTCAGTAAGTTCACTGATGACACCAAGCTGTATAGTGCAGTCGTGCTCTGAAGGGAAGGGATGCCACCCAGGGGAACCTGGACAGGCTGGAGAGGTGGAACTGTGCAAACCTCATGAAGTTCAACAAAACAGTGTGAGGTCCTACACCTGGATTGTGGTGCACCCACAGAGAATTGGGTGATTGAGAGCAGCCTGGCAGAGAAAGCCTGGGGGTGATGGTTGATGAGTAACTCAATGTGAGCTCACAGCCCAAAAAGCCAAATGTATGCTGGGAAAAATCCAAAGGAATGTGGCCAACAGGTTGAGGGTGGTCATTGTCCCCCCTACTCTTGTGACATCCCACCTGGATTACTGCATACAGCTCTGGTGATCCCAACACAGAAAAAGACATGGAAGTGTTGGAGCAAGTCCAGAGGAGGCCACAAAGTTGCTAAGAGGACTGGAGCACCTCCCCTATGAAGACAGACTGAGAAAGTTGGGGCTGTTCAACCTGGAGAAGAGAAGGTTGTGTGGAAACCCCATAGGAACCCGCCAGTATCTGAACAGGCCTACAAGGAAGCTGGAGAGGAACTCATCATCAGGAACTGTAGATATGACAAAGAGTAATAGGCACAAACTGAAAGAGGGTAAATACAGGTTGGATATTAGGAGCAGATTCTTAACTGTGAGGGTAGTGAGACACTGGCACAGGTTGCCCAGGGAAGCTGTGGATGCCCCATCCCTGCAAGTGTTCAAGACCAGGCTGGATACGGTTTTGAGCAACCTGGTCTAGTGGGAGGTGTCCCTGCCCACAGCAGGGGGGTTGGGACTGGATGATCTTTAAGGTCCCTTCCAAACTCTTAAGGTTCTGTTACTAATTGCAGCCAAAACACATCCCAATTTTTAATAAGGCTGGACAGAGTGTCTGTGAACTCACCTACTCATTCCCACCCTTGCGCCCTTACCAAAACACAGCAGATTGTTTTGTTGCTCTGTGGATGCAAGCCATACCATTTGTACCTGTTGGGTGACGAGATGTCCAAGCTAGCTAAACTAAACGTGAGAATACCCTTTCCTTCAGCCTGTTTTTACTATTTTTAGCCAATTCTTTAAACAAGTACCATTCATGAGTCAGTGAATGACTAATTGTCTTGATTCTCTTCCTATGCAAGCCAGGCTGGATGCAAGAGGAAAGCTCTCCTCAAGGGACAGCACATGTTCTGCTAAAAACACAGGACAGGTCTTGATGCAGTCACCTCTTTCATAAGCAGCAAGGGGAAAGGCATATTTATAGCATTGTAAGTGTAAACCCTAGCAGGGTGCTGCAGTGTTACACAACTTTGCCTTTCCCAGCATGGCAGGCAGCAGCTCTCTGACGAGACTTCTCGAGCCGGCATACGAACAGCCTTTCCTTAAACAAGGCTTCTGGAAGGTGAATGGCAGCACTCAGGAACTACAGCAGAAATCTCATCTATCTCATCTGCCATGCAGAAGCCAACTAAGCACTCCTGCAGCCTTGTCACTTGTTTTTCTGCCCCTGCATTACTGATCGTAAGCCCTCCTGTTTGGAGCTGGACACAGGCAGTAAACCTAGGCAGACTGAGCAGTAGCATGCGAGTCTGCTGGACTGTACCACTTCCAAGCAAACAGCTAAATCAACAGCACCATCTCCTAGCATGGAGACCTAATCAGCAATGTGTTGTCTCGATGTATAACCCTATAGTGATACAACTGCATTACGCATAGCCCCTCCCAGTGTACAACCCATCTGCAAAGTGTCTCCAATCCTGCACAAGTGAAGTCTGATACATGTCCACCAGCTGTCTCCTGCCCAGCATCCTCCAGTTCACTGTGGGAGCCACCACTGTGTCAGAAGGTATTTGCTAGTGAGAAGCTTGTATTTGAGACACAAAGGAAAATATTCACATGATTGCATGATGCACCTGTCAGCTTCATTATCAGGGGCAGCACCGACCAGACCAAGTTTAAAGTTTTAGTTTGGATAAATGCATTAGCTGATACACAGCCATCCTTGCTCCTCAAGCTATTCTTTCTACAGTAACAGGTTTTCGGTGGGTATTTTTTGCTAGCGAGAAGCCAAATTAAAGAGATATTCAGCATTCTGTCATTCTTCACCTCTTTTCATCCCTGCCTTGTGCTTCAGAGGATTTGGAGGTCACAGCATTACAACCAGTGTAACATTACTATGGATATACAAGAGAAAAGTACAACATTGAAGTGAAGGCTAGCATTGATATTTCTACCTATGTTCCAACTAGCTGCCATGTCAATTACTAATACAACATCCAGATAAAGTCAGAAACCTCAGTTTGCTAAAAAATCTCCTGAAAGAGCCAGCAAAAGAGAGCAAAGCAGGTTGAGTCATCTGCAGTGCAGCGTAATTGAAGGTATCATTTATACTTCTTATAAAAGCCGAACTACTGCAGCCAAATGAAGCTTGGTGCAAGAATACACAGCCTTGAAATTCAAGCTTGTATTTAATTAATTGGAACCATTATGTTTGAAGGCATACAAGGTAAGGGTAGCAGTCAGGAAGAACCACTTAAGCCTACCACAGGTTAAGAGGATTAAGGTCAAGGCAAAAAATTAGTGAGACAGATGTAAGATGAGAATACATATAGTTTGGACGAAGAAAGATGGAACTTGTAGGAAAGTCAAAAGAAAGTTGTACAATTGTGTGGCCTAAAAGCAACCCTTAAAGTAGCTTTCACATAACGCAGTATTTCCTGCCTGTAAAAAGAAAGCATCTGAAAGGAAATTAGAACTCATTTAATTTTTCTTCCTGTATCTAAGCATGTCATAGATATTGCTCTTGATTCAAAGTGTCATATCTGACTTAACTTTAGAAAAAATTTTTGACAGATCATGCATAAGTAGCATAACAGAGAAGATAAGACAAGATCTACGGTAGATCTACAGTCTGCTCTTAGTAAAGAACTGGGAGTGTTGATGAAAAAAAGCCCCCAAATCCAACAATGGGGAGAAAACCAGGCCAGTCTAAGGGGAGCAACAAGGTGAACTGCCATATCAGACTGACAGCAAGAGCTCTTGCAAGAGGTGCTACATTTATAAAGATTTGTAGGAAGAGGTAATATCTCAAGGGGAAAAAGAAGAGAAATTCCTGACAGAACAAATTTCCTATTGTGAGACATCATTTTCTACTTAGACCCTTCTGGTATTTACCTTCTCATGACTCTTGGATAATTTATTTTTCAGCTCTGATTTTCAAGGTCTTAAACATTTAGCTGAATCCTAGAGAAACAGACAAAAAATGACCTTCCCAAGTGTTCTCATGTGTATCCAGTAGTGACACATCAACTTTGTATGTTGAAGCCTCCTCAGAAATAAGGTATGTTGCCTTCCTGCAAAGACTCATCTAAAAGCTCCTCCACCTTCTCAGTAACAGTATCATCTTGTAATTACCTGTGACTACAGAGACCACTTGTAAGAATGCACACTGTGTGTCTGATAGCTCAAGTACAGTGCTCCAACACGCTTCCACACTCCGAAAATGCAGCATCCATACAGTTAGTTTGGAAACTGGGTTCTCTTATTCCATCCAGAGAAAAATGACACCCACAAATCTGCAAAAAACTAATACTGAGCACTAGACTTGTTGTGTATGGAATAGGCAACACTACCACACCCCAAGACTGGCAAAGAACAGACAATTCATCCATACTTGTACGCTGGACAATCCCATGATGTTATTCTTTCCTGTCTAATCAGATTAATTCTTGAAAACTTAAGTCTTGATGTTGTTAGGCCGTTAGATAAGACACACTGCACCCGATACACTATATCAAATTACAGTGCAGTAATAAGCAATTTACAGCAAAAGTCAACAGTGTTTTATAAGTACAGCCCTGTCATGGGAAACCTACCACAGTTACACAATTAAGCCTGTGAACCATAAAATAACCTGTGCTGGTAATTAAAGCCTTATCTACACTAGGATGAAATATGTTGATGTTAAAAGAAAATTATTTACCCTCACTCACCATTAAATATTTTCATGACTGTTTTTTCCACCTACTAGCAAGCAATACAACAAGCTTCTAGGTGCTGATGCTTTAAGGTTCATCAGGAGTTAATAACCAGTAACCATCTCAAACAGATGATTTGGATTCAGCCATGGTACCAAGAGAATGGCTGTATTTTGATGTAAAAAAAAAAAAATAATTCACTGCATGTAAAGAGATGTTACAGTGACAGATTCAGACATCTGCATGCTACTTAGAGAATACGGTTCTTCCTGCTACAGAAATGAATCCAAAGCATGACTTGGAGGAGCCTCTAGTGGTGATAAAGTAGATGTGATTATGAATTAGCAGATGCTCAAGGACAAGCTAAGAGCCTTGCTGGCATTCACATAGCCTATGGACACATGACTCCTAGTCAAGTTACCAGCAATGTGACCTGCAAGCCACACACACACACTTGGGAGCAAGCAGGATGTTTTCAATAGTGCTCTACCTACAAGTTTTGCCTTGCCTTGATTCAATAAGGGAACCAAACAGCTTGCTTCTTTGTCCTCTTCAGCTTGTATGCAAAGTTTAGTGCATGAACTGAATACAGGTATTTCCTGACAACTTGTTTAATCTCTTTCAGACTAATATTTTTTGCAGGGAAGTGGAAGCACAACATCCTGTGGCAGTGAATTCTACAGGTTTAACTGCATGCTGTGTAAAAAATTCACTTTCATTTTGACTACATACTTCATAATTGCGTTTAATGCATATTCATTGTTGAACTAGGAATGACAGTAAACCATCATCCTTCTCTTTGCCTTTTTTTTGGTTTAATGCATTTCCCTAATTGTACCCCATCTCAATCATTACCTCAAGAATTCTGAAAGTTTCCTAGAATAGGGAGCGGTGTTGGTACCAGTTTTCTCCAACAAGTTATTCTGACACAGGAAGACCACTATTTTTAAATAAACTGTGTCTATGCACACAGAAGGCAAGGATGTGTAAGCCTTGCACTGCAGAAACACATCCTTTGAGCAATTTTACAGTGATGTTAGAGCAGTATCTTCCATAGGTAACAACACTGGAGAATGTTTTGCTGCTGCAAAAGGACTTTTCCGGAGCATGAACTTTGATAGTATCAACTGGAAGCAGTTCTGTTTGAACTCCATTTGGCGAGACCAGCAGGTGTCATTAACAGTGGAATTCTTCCAATCCTGCGACCTGTTGCAGCCACACTGATGTGGCACGTAACTGGAAAGCTGCTTTCACTCTTTCAGGAGGTAACATTACCCTTTTTGGTAAGCATTAATACTAATGCAACACTTCCTTTAGCCTAGCACAAAAGAAAAGCAAAAAACCGCATTTGGCAATTTGGCTGCATCGACTCATATATCATTTAGGTTTCAGCAAGAGCCCTTACAGAACTGGAGCATCTGGCATCAGGTACTGAACGAAACAGCCAGCTTTTGTTTGTAGTTACAAGGTTCAGACGCTGAAAAAGTGTAATACTGTTTCAGCACTTTGCAACAACAATTGCAGGCTAGATGCTGTCAAAGTACTTCAGAGGTTTGCTTTTTAGCAGCCAAAAGATTTGTCTGACAACCATGGGTCTCTATCTTTCCTACACTCCTTTTGATATGCAAAGTAGAATTTCCCCCAAATCAAATAATTAATAGAACTGATGCTGATTTTTTCTTCCCTAAATACTACCAAAAGTTATACAACTGTTTGCAGAGTAACTTAGAAGTAACTTAAAAGCTTTCTACACATGATCAGCATGTTTATAGTAATTGCCAATTGTCATGGTTTGTTTTGGAAGGCTTGGATATAATGAAATAAAAAAAGTACAGTCTTTGAGGTATCCTATCCCTAGAAAATAATATATAAAATAGTAAGCATTATTTAAATTATAAAAATAAAAAATTATGTTGCTATGTTAGACCTCTGGATGAAAATTATACTGCAAAATGGCTGGAAGACAAGAAGAATTTCTTTACCCCTATGTTGCCTACAAAGGTATACTTTCACATGGTTGGAGTCTTATTCCTGCATGGAATTCATTTCCTGTAAAAAAACCCAGAAAGTTCTGCAGATGCTACTGTGGAACAAGCATACAATGATGTGCATTTAAGAGCTCTGTATGTCTTGGCAGACTTGGGGGGAGATCACAGTATTGGCTGCGATGGGAGAACACCGTAAGATGACCAGCAAGGAGTCAACTGTTCCTGTAGCTGCTTTACTCTGTGCTGCTCTCAGCTGCTTTTCTCTATAGGAACAGCTACTGAATGGAAGTTTTAGCCAAGAAAACCTTTATGCTATGCGTTTTCAGTTTTAAAAGTATCTAGCCATACAAGCGGCAATACCAGCACACAACAGCTCACAAAAAAATCCCAGGTTATGAACCCTGGTCATACTACAAAGAATTTTGAGAAACATATTGGGGGAAGTACCTACACTATAAGGGTGGAGGAATGATGAACAACTGCATGAACTCATTCCAAGCAGCCTGCCAGAAAAATCACCCATAAAGATCCTTTTGTTCCTATTCTTGGACATCCTGTATTATTTACTAGAGCTGCTGTTCAGTCCCTCCTACCCCACCTTGGCCCAGTTTTTATTGCCTCTAAGGAATAGAATTTTCAGATAAGCAAAACTGTCTCCATCAGACACTGCAACAGAAGTGACCTTCAGCGGCACTGATGACAGTCTGAGGAGTTAAGTATCAGATTCAAGGGTCTTCTTTGCTATACTAAAAGGGTTATGCATTTCCAGATCCAGACAATTTGCCTCCACATCCTTCCAATCCCAAACTTGCCCTGTGAAAGAGACGATGAACTTTAGGAACAGCCCCATCAATACCTATAAAGTACACTAAAGTAGGGGTTTGGGTGACCTGCGTAACACACACTCACAAAAACACTCCCAAGACAGACCTCAGCCATGCCATCACACATTGTATGCATCAGGCACACAAACAGCTCAACCAACCAGCACAACTGTCTCTAAAGATCTCTACACATCTGACCTTTAACACCACACTTGCCTGCTCAGCTTTATACTGTTCTAGAGCAAATATTGATGGACTTGGTGCAACATAGAATATCCTGCAGATGTCCAAAACTACTTGGACTTTTAACTGTCCCATTGGAAGCAGAGGATTACACCATGCTACTCAAAAACTTGAGTCCAACAAGCCTGCTTTTTATAATGGAAAACACCTGAAACTCAGTAACTGTCAGACTTTAAAGTACAAAGTGGTTCCATGACATGGCAGCATTCTTTCCTATGCACCAAACCCATGGACAAGGAACATCACTAGTGTCCATTTTAATGTTCACACAAGTATCACAATATTGAATTTGTTAATTTTAATTTAAATCCCCACACTGCTATAATGAACAGGCATATTTCTTGGAGTACAATAACAAAACCAACCCCCTGGGGTTTTTTTTCTTACAAAACACTTCAGTGCACCTGAACAAATCCAGAAGCAATGCTTATATATCAATATGAACATCTCCTTACTACAAAGACACTGCAGTAGCAGCAGAACTCTCCTTCCCTGCACAGCAATACTAAGCAATCACACAATGATGAGAGAACCCCTTTTAACTCCCACTTTGCACCCACTTACCAGAACAGTCATGAATACCTACTCTAATAGGACTATCTTCAGAGTTTTTTAGAAACTTAATTATCACCTTTGGCATCAATTAGGTCAGCACAAGTTGTCGCTTTCTGAAACCTGCTGGAGAAGGAGACAGCACATTTACCACTGTCATGTGAATTCAGGAGGGGAAATCAAAGCCACTACTATCCCAGGAAGTAGCAGAACTCACATATAGTATTTACGACATCATTTATTTATGTTTTCGTTTCAAGTCCAATTTAGAAACAGAGGAAGTGAAAAAAATTTGTCAATAAGGATTTCCCTCTCCTAAACAGGGTACCTTCAGCTACATATTTCTTGATGATCAGTCTCTTCTCAGCCACAATGCTGCTGAAGGACTTTAAAGTGTATTAACTTCAGTCCATTATCAACATCACTGACATTAAATACATGTGTTCAAACCAAACCAGGCTTATCAGTAGGGTAAGGATCTGTCTCTCGAAGAGCCTGCAATTCAAGACACCCAATAGGGTTTCAAATTAGCATGCTATGCTTTGAAGTTGTCCTCTCCACCCCAACGAATTACCACCACAAATGGCAAGAGATTTCCTAAAAATTCCTGTTACAGAAACTATACAAGTTTTGTTCTGAAGGTTACTGTTCGGTATTCACTATGTCAAAAGAGAAGCTCTGAAAAGGATTGCTTTTCAAGGGACTTTTTGATATTTGAAGTGCTCAGGTCAGAGCTTGCCACCTTTCAGCATCAGTTAAAAAGTAAGAAATCATATAACTCATCTAGGTATTAAAAAAAAAAAAAATCAGAAGGCTTGACAAGTTATTCCCTATCTCATTTTAAGACAGGCATTGGCATTAACATGCAGCATTACCAAGAATCCTTAACCTTCCTAGCAGGATACTTGAGAGCTACACAAGTAGATGATGGTACCTACCACAGAAAGCAGAGGGAATGATAAAGACCCTTGCCTTTGACTATCACCAGCCTTCGGCTTCATGTGCTGCAAAATAAATTACATCATATTGATTTTACTAATCCGTTCCAAATATGGTACACTTCAAACAAACCTGCAATGTAAGTTGATTAGACAACACTGACAAGCCAGTCAATGAGTCCAAGAGCAAAAGGGGAACAACATCTAATCTGTTCATGGCTTCTGCTCTAGTATCCCAGGAAACCAGCTGCAGCTGTTTGGTTCAAGTCGTGTACTATGGCAAAAATGTCTGCAATCCCACTCTAATAACCAGCATTTTCACAACTGCTAAGCAGTGTCTGTATGGCAGAGCAGCAGTTCCGCTATAGAATCTGGAGCATGAACTGCACACGCAGAAGCATGGGTACGTCTGGGGAGCCAGGACACTCCCATTGCAGAAATGTTTTTACTAGGTCATCAGACCCTACTTATCACACGAGATTTGCAGAGACATCAGTAGAAAACCCACCTCACCTGCACACAAAGTACCACAATGAAGTACAGGAGCAAGTGATATCATTGTAACACAAGTGACATGATCATTCATTTCCCTTCCTTGGAAGCACCTTGCCACCCCTTGGTCATCCAACTCAAGAGAACTTCCTTAATTTGATTGACAAATTTACCCTGTTCCCAAAATGTAAACAAAAAGCATCAGATTGAATATTTTCTACATGGTAACTTAATTATTTTCTTCTTGGTAGTATATTATAGTTTCAATGTCTTGACAGCTATTAGTCTTCAGCAACTGACCTATTAGATCATTAACTTGGTCTAAATCACCTAGAATAATCAAAAATCCTAATTTATTTTAGGTACTATGTGTGCCATTTTAGTCTGTCACTTCACAGCCCTGAAGCACTTAGCTGTCTGTACAGGAAAGATTCAGAAAAGACACCAAACTGACTACCCACACTCCAGAAGTCAGCATTTAGACTCCTGGATTCCTCTCAGAGGATGCATTCAGAAAGACATATTTATCCCAATATTATTTCTTTACGTGCTACACAGTTCCACTGGTACTTATCAAACTGTCTTAATGCTAAATAAAAAAAGGCTGTAGGAAAATTAAGATATACAAGGTTAACTGAGAACTATCTTCCTGCTAACATGAAAGATCAGGAGTAGTAAGTACTCTTACATTCTTAGTCAAAACACTGCAGAGACCCCAGGTGAGCCTCGGGTGTCTCTCTCAGGCAGACAGGCTGCCACTCTACATTCAGCATCTCATCTGCATTTGCTGCTAACTGTATGCACAAATGCCTGTATTAATTTACAGTGAATGGCCAAACCATATTTAAAGCCTTTCTTTTGTTGTTCTTTTCCTCCCCATCAAAATACACACTGCAAGTTCAGCTGCCTTAAGTATTTTATTAAAATCTACCAGGCAGTATCAAGGGCAAAACAGTAGACTGAGCAGACAGAAGCAATTGTGATCTAGTGCATAAATCAGTATTGGAAAGGACAATAAATGACAATATGACAGTCTGATTCAAATATCAACTGTTCGGAAGTAAACTCATATTAGTGCCAAGGCCAGATCTGGATAATCTTTCAAGCTCATTTTCCACGCAGTCAGCTTCACTGTGCTGTAGCATTGTCCCAAAATGGGTTCTTTCACCCACTATGCAAGAGGCCAATTCCCACACAGATTCGATGTATTTGCAGTTCTGCACAGAAATGGGGGCTGCTGGCAAAGCCAGCACAACAACTATCAAAACCTTTCAGTATTTCTATGTTTTAGCAAACAAAGGCATTAATGTTCATTGGCTACAAGTTACATAGTTTCCTCATTAGTTACCATTTTATCTTCTATTAGTTAAATGATTCCCTCACTTCTCAGAACACACCGACTAATAAGCAATTCTCTTCTTTTGAGTCAGTGGGTTTCTTGGGCCAGTAGTCCATGAGTTGGTGGTCCTAATCTTCCCTTGCCAGAATTACTTTTCTTATTTTTCAGAATTCTACTTGCCAGAAATCTCAGTTGTTGACTTTATTAGTTTTTTCTGATCTTGGGAGTTCTGCCAAATGTCCTTGTGGCTGGTTAACTCCTGCATTCTTTGTGCCCACTATCAGTGATACATCCTGCTTCCCAAGCTTTATTAATCTCCCTCTAGGTCTGAGATAATTGAAACATGTCAAGCCCTAAACCTTAATAAGGCTGTTCTACTGACAAATAATGTACCTTTCTAACACCTGGAGATGAGCATGAAGAGCCTGTCAACAGTGAGGAGGCACTTTAGAACAGAAAATGTTACAGTGAACTCATTAAAGCACTGAGAAAGCTCAAGGGGTACTAGATGTTGAGCACAGGTGAAAATTAGCCGTAGAAGTTGTTAAAGATGCAGCTTGGACTTCTTGGAGATTTCAGTTCCAAGAAGGTACTGCAAAGAGCAAGTGGGATCCTTGTAAACTTTATTGTTACAGTTGTGCATGGTAGAAAGTATCCACTCTGCCACCTCATAAACTTCTATGGAACTTAATTCAAATTATCTAAAAACCTGAGACTGTGTTTAGTTTTTTCCCCACTAGTGAAGATGCCCTCCCTTCCCCAGCTGTGTTTGAACAACATCAGGTATCTTCTCAGTATCTCTGCTCACTACTTCCATGCTTTCTCTGCACCGCTGCAGACATTCGGAGTAGCAGCTATGACAATGCTCATGAGCACAGCTGTGCCTGTGCACAAGCAGCTGCAGCACAGCAGCTGCTGAGGGAAACAGCAATGCACTAGGAGCTCAATGCCAAAACACTGCCAGAGCTTGTTTAGATTTACAGCATTTTAAACAAGTGAGGTCTAACAGGTACTGTAAGAGCACGTTACCAGTTACACACTGAGCTGGACAGCTCAGGGTCCCAAACAAGCACCACAGTCAATGTGTTGTCAAATCATGACAAAAGCAGCAATTGGAATTAATATGTCAAATAGACTATTAAGAACCAGATGAATGATGACAGTGTGGGCAGCATTGCCACTGGCATTTGAACACCACAAAATCCGAAGTGTATAAACTGTTCTTTCCTATCTTATGCTCAGCTATGGGTCTGATAAATCCTCAGTATTACTGCTTAAAAACAACTTAGCATCCAAACTAGCCCTACGCAAGAAGAGAAGAACAAACTGGTGCAAGTCACAACAGAGGTTCCTCCTCCCACCCCTCCTGGCACTACTGTGCAGCCAGGTAACAAATGAGCCAGAAAGTCCCTCGTTTTTAATTTAAAAGGTTTATTTTGGAAGAAATCATCCTTTAGACCTCTATTTATAGAGTTAAATGTCAACAGTTCAGTCGCTACAATGCTAGACCAACCAGCAAGTTGAATCTTTCAGCAAGTGTGGTATTGCATGCACAGAAAAAAATCTCAACCAGGAGCCATTGGCTACTACTGAAATCCTCCACAAATGCCTGTGTTGCCTGTCCTAGAAGACCCATGGGGCAGTTCTGTGTACTGTCAGTTGTGGCTTTAGGTATTAATACTCTGCTGATAATCTGAATACTCTATCAGTACTTTTCTACTTTGGGAAGACAAAACATAGTCAGGGTTTTCCTTCCCATTCTAACACTCAGTATTATCTTGGCAGGTGTAGGGTGGGGGAATGGCAGCAGGGAAAAATAATCTAAGCAAGTTAAATTAGTGACCTGCTTGCTTGTTTAGTGATAAAGACAGCCAAGCCAACAATTCTTGGCCAGACTTCATGATCATCTGATTTACAACGCACATTTTAGAATTACAGCCTCAGCAGCACATGTACCTCCATGGAGCATGTCATTAACATGTTTGGCTTTTTGGAAGAGTGGATGAAGCAAGCGCTCACCAGAAGCCAACTCTTACAGAGCCCAGTTACAGCAAAAATCACGTCACCACTCTTCAGAGTACGCCGGGCTTTCAAGAGGGCTCTAATTTACTTATATTTGCATACAACGACCTCTACAGTAACCATCGTTTCTGCAGCTCATTAGTAGCCACAAACCACTTATTGTATTTGTGGGCTGGATTAACTTTGCAGGTTCAAGAGCCCCCAGCAAGTCACAGCCTCATCATAGTGGATGTTACACAAGCCGTAACACATCTTACCCATAAAATACGCCAACAGCACTGACTGCCTCCTGCAAAAAGAGACAACTTTCAAAATATCCTCCCTCACTCTCATTATACAGAAGTTAACCTCATTTGAGTAGCATCCTGTTTGCTGCTCAAGTTACTCTGCAATATTTTCGGTTAGCCTCTTCCCAACCAGGCAGCATTCAAAGCACGTATCGATGTATGAAAGCAGAAAAAGAAGACTCAGATGCTAAAACTAACACCAGACCACTACCTACAAAGATGACTTTAAAAAAAAAAAAACCAAAAACCAACACCACACCAAAGATAACCAATCAAAAACCTTTGAGTCAATTAAGACTTTGCAGGACAAAGTACTTTCTCCTGCTGGCTAAATGGCCCTTGTGCTAAGTGCAAATATACTGGCAGCTTTGCTGCAGATCCAGTATATTTTATAGCTTCAAAGTGTTTCAAAACAAATTCTGGAAGACATCTACATAATTAACTATTGTTTAGTGCTGCTCAGTGAAGTTATGTCATCTTTTCAAAATAGAAAGCCTGTAGAGACACAGAGGTTGAACACTGTGGCTGTCTATAGTCTGTATTAACAGCAAGTGGGACAGCAATTCAGGTTAAAGAGCCCTGATCTTCCTCAGAGGAAAAACTGAGAAGTTGGATGCCGGGGAAGTGACCTCATGAGTATCCTAGCAATGACGTATGCACAACTTCCTTCATGTTTGCTGCAATGCTGCCCACCTTTTCAGGGTACTAAGTCTACGGACACCAGATCTCATATTTCTCATAGGGCCATAACTACTGCAGCCACCAGGATGAAAACGCTGTGATTCTGCCATCAGCATGAAAAAAAAAATTCTCAGCAAATACAGGGCACAGTAACCTACACTGTGCACTAAGCAGTGTGTGCTGCAGAATTTGCATTCCCTGTACAGCCACTTCTGTGCTGGGCATTGCAGCCTGTATTGTAGGGGGGTTTATGCTTCTGCTCCAATCTCCAAAATAAACGTACCAGGGACCGTATCTAATTATATCTAAGGTAACACGTAGCTCGTTTGCTTTTTCACTGTGAGCAGTTAGCTTTAAACACAGGTATTGCAATATCAGATTAATGATCATGGAAGTCTGCATCACTAGTTCATTATCCTTACAGTCCAGTAGCTTAACACAAAAAGCCACAACAGCAAGATTTTTAATTTGCAAATTAAACACTGACTGATCTAACATTCTTGTACATGTTATCATAGGACATTGAAATTGCTTCCAGTGTGAAATGTTGTCTCTAAAATCACAGCTTCATCCAAGAGACAACTGACTACAGCAAACTAATGAGAAAATTCCACCAGAAAAAAAAAATGTAAAAAAGTTAGCCAATGACAAAGTGTTTATAAGGATGGGCTTTTAAGTCATCTCCCTGTTGCACTGAAAGATTTTCTGCCACAAAGACATTACTAGGCACAGAGCATGGGACAGAAACCGTTTGAGGCTACCTTCTCAACCCCTATTACAGATGTGTCCTCCAAAAATACAAGAACAAAAGTTTAAAGAGGAAAAGATCCTGCACTCTCCAGAACAGAGTAATTAATAGCTACCTAAAAGTAGCTTATCTTTCAACTTTCTGGACCCTGCTAGACCAGGAGTAACGCCATAAGCATTGCATGGGTGAGCATGACAAGCCTCGTACTTGTGAAATGCATCTCAGGAGTCAGTGCAGACTAGGGACCCACCCTTGAAAACTCCAGGTTCCAGACCCAGCATTCTCCTTATGTTTCTTCTCAGTACTGCTTGCTGACCTGCCCAACAAAAGTGACAAGAAACAAAATGCCCTGAACATGCCCTGAACACTGAGCTCTGGGAATTTAATACTGAACTCAAGGTTACAAGTAGGTATGTGTGTACAAGGCTGACTCAGAGCCTGAAATTCTGTACGTGACCACTTGTACCACACATTTCATTCAGATGATTGTCCTATTTTCCTTAAAAAAAAAAAAAATCCTCTAAACTGGGACACCTTGTTCAACCAGCTGGCACTGGGGCATTTGGCCCAAAGGCACTTTGCATCCTCCACCTTCTGGGGGGATGCCCTACCCTAAAGGGCATTAAGCACAGCTCTCTTCAGCTTTCCCCTTGGCATCAGGCCACCGTCCAGACAGGAACGCAAAAGCACAAGCCAGAAAACAAAAGGAGACTGACAGCTCAGAGCACAGAGCCTGGAAAAAACTGTCAGGATCAGTAACATTTCACACTGGTATGTGAGGTGATAAACAGGAGCAATGCCTCCTCCCAGCTGAGCACCTTAAGGTACAGATGCAAGTTCCTTCACTGCTGGCTGGGTTTTGGCTCTACCCCACTACGCAGCCAAGAGCCCAGGAGGTAGAAGTTTCAACAAGGGAAAGGAAGAATTCCTCAATATAAACTCACAGCCTTATAACTACATTACCTCAAAAAAACCCCAGAAGATACGGGTTTAAGTGCCATTAGTCCCGTTAGTCCCTTAAAGCTGTAGTGGGAACTAAATACATCTCCAATACTTTTGGCTGAGAGCCACATATTAAATTTCTTGGAGGAGCCATTCCCTGAGGAGGACACAGTTGTCCCCAGACAAGAGACGGCTGAACCTCTCCAAGCCCTCCAAAGCTGGGCATGTAAAATAAGTGGGGTGGCCCTCAATGCCACCTTTCCATACTGAAGTTGTTGACATTTCAGGCACCTCTGCACAATTTTAGTTTTTTACCCTACTTAACACAGATTGCTCTAAAATGGTGATAGTTACAAGGCAAGATGCATGAGATAAAAACACTGCTACAAAAGCATAGCAGGGATCATTTAATAATCCTGTATTATTCCTTAACTTTAAGTGGAACTTTGACCTTGAACAACCAAACTTGCCTAGAACAAACATCTGAGAAAGGAAGAATGTGGATCAAAATCACAAAATGAAGGGCTCTCCAGTATCCTAACAAAGTAATGCAACCTCCAGATCAGACATCTAAAACATCTGAACACCAACTACCACTACTCCTTTATCCTTTATAATAATCTGTAAGCTCCTGTAAGAGCAGCACGGTTAAACCGCAAAGAGCAGAATGAGATCCAGCAATGCATCTCAAGTTTCCATAAAAAGGGACACAGACGCTTTGTCTACTTTGTGAAAGTGACGCTTCCTATAGCATATTCCATAGTTAGGGAAGGAGGCTATCCAGCATTCTTAAAAGCCTGGCATGTCAAGTGGGAACACAATGCAAGAGCTTTAAAGACAAAATTAAGAGAAGATCCAAGCTAAGGGCTGGCAGTGAGGCTGATTTGAGCATCCATCTGGATAAGTTCCCATTCACCATTCAGCAGTGGAAGTCTTACCAACATAAAAGCATAACAGGTCAGCACAAACAAAATTTTGAAGGTTTGATCTAGAGTTAATACACAAACCACCTGTGTTTTGCTAATTATTGCTAAGCAACATTAAGGCCCACAGTTTAGCAGAGTTCAAAAGGAATTAGGCATTGTATGGGTAATAAGAACATCCACAATTACATAGGATAAAAAAGTTTATAAAAGGATTAAAGGAATACCACACCTTGTGGTATAAGTCAGCCACTGTATCATAGAAACATTTTTCTTTCTGATTGTTTTGCTTAGTGCAGAGCACCAGAAACCATGCCCACTGTTCTAGCAACTGACAGGTAAATTGCACTAAGGATCAGATTACAAAAACCAAAATCAAACTAGATTTTACTACCTCAGGTTCAGGCTGCTCTAGTTAGCTTATACAACTGCGTATTACATTTATCTTGGAATAAAAGCAACTCAAGCCAAACTTTTGCTGATTCACATTCACAAATGCCTGCAACACATTCAACTAGAATTGAGACACTGAAGTCACAGAAGTTGATGTGACACCCTCAAAGTCAGATCATCACAACAAAACACCCAGACTACTATCACCCTGAAACACCTAAGTAAGCAATTCTCTGCTGATTTCAGTGAACAGCTACCACCTAAAGCTAAAAAAAAAAAAAAAATCCAGAAGTGTCCTAAGAGGCTTGCCTTGTCCTATTGTAAAGGGGATGAGAGAATCAAGGTCTCTGCTCACAAGAAGCTTTGCTCCAGTGGCAGGACTATTCATTTTAGAAGAGTTTAACCACTTTGACCTTATACCTTGGACTCCAATATATTGTTCTAGTCCAAGTCTGATAAAATAATTGAAGATGTACAAAACGCAAATATTTTTAGCAACCTGCTTTCCTTGCATCTACAAAAAGCTTAATTTGTCATTAGCCCCATGAAATGGCAGAGAGATTCAGACAAAGGATCTAAAATTACCAAGTCATCTCCACTGAAGTGCCAGCTACCATATGCTCTCTTCAGGAAACTCAGACTACTCCATGTAGTAGTAGTGCCTAGTTTATGAAACTTCCTATATCAAGCTTCGTTTTGACAAAAGGGTGGGTTTGACTGTACCAGGCCTATTTGGAACTTTTAGCTGTTAAACTAGTGAAAATAGAAGGATAAATACAGCAGTTCGTAACAGCAGAGCAGACCACTATAAGCACAGAATTCGAAGTGATTACATGAAGTGATCCAGGTTTCATCTCATACTCCCTCACTTTTTAATTAAATATTCTTTGCAATGATAGGAACTACTTGGAAAACATATCACTCTACTTTCAGAAGTGATTTGTAAACCTTAATCTGTTGATTGGTGTCAGATGAAGTCACAGATACGTTAAGAAGTCCTGTATCAGATAAGCACTTTCAGTGTAAAAAAACCTTGAAGGGTCAGAGGGAGATGTAATACAGGTTAAAAACTTATAAGCCAGGAAGGAGGAAAAGCCTAAACAGGTATTTTTGCCATTGCTCCTTCAGCAAAAGCTACCCACAAATAAAACACCTACCATCAGCATCTGCATTACACCAGGGACTGCAATTTCTAACATTTCAGTACTGCCGAAGCTGGTATCACTGGCCAAGGAAAACATTCCTCTAATTAGGCAAAGCTTCAGAAGTAAATCAACTATTAACTGTAGCACAGGCTTATATTACTATTACACAAAGTTAGCAGAGACTTTGCCTGTGTTGAAAAATGTGGCTAAGCAGAAATAGATGGTCGAATGACTAAATTAAATAACCAGAGCACCAAGCTGGATCTGTATCACAGAAACATCAAGTCCGCCTAGTACCCTGGCTACTACCAGCAGAGCCAAGTAGCTTTTAAACATGCAGGTAAAAAAAACCAAAACCAAACTGATAGAGTAACTGTTCCTGTATCTGCAGGGTGGGACTTTTCCTAGAAAAAAGAAGGGAATAAAGGTGATAGGAAATTAATCCTACCAGCAGTTTTCACCATTTGCTGGCCTTTGCAGCAAGAAGTAGCTTACGAGTTTTTCACTTCCATTTGAATGAAGCTTTCAACTATGACTTTTCACAAGTTACTACACAAAGAGAAGCTCAGAAACCAAGTATTAGATGAAAGGCAGAAAGAGTACACCTAGTCTTCTTCAACTTCTCTGAGCACCTGGTGTTCTGCTTAAGATTCAGTGCCTGTAGAAATACCTGTCATAGTTGGCAGTTACAAATATGCTTGTGGCAGCAGGAAAAAACTGGCTCAAATTCCACTCATTTTACTCAGTTGGGCTTTCTCTGGGCTGTGCTTTTTGTACTGAAGTGGAAGAGAATTAAGTGCTTCATGCGGGAAGCAAAAGATGAAAACTTACCAGTTTTTACCTACAGAACCACAAATCAACATGTGCAATCACAATTAGCAAAACACACGGCAACATGGCTCAATTTCTCACCATGGAAAGCACTACAGGGACCTAGAGCAATCCCCGACAGTTGCAGCACCAGCAGTTTATCTCTGACATGGAATGCAACCCTCATACTAGTACCTGCTTGCAGGGAGGGTTTATTTTGCACTGGGATCTTGCTACAGTATTTGTATGACTACACTGAACAGCAGGGCTGCAAAATAAAGCACTCCCGTAGAACCTGAATTCACATCACATGCATCACTCATCTTTTTGGGAACAAATATACCCTGGAAGGTGTCTCCCCAGAGATCTGGCCTCATGCAGCAAGTAGGCAGCCAGGCACATTGTCATTACAAGAGAAGAACCATCGGGGTTACAACACTCAAGAATCCCACGGCTGAAAACAGCAACTTGGTGCTGTAGTCAGATCAACTCCCTGTGTAAGCCTCGCGCTGCTCATTGCTCCTGGTTCTTCTGTCAACCAGTTGCCATTACTCAATCTTAACATTTGCTTGCTATTTTCCTCAGGATATGTAAGTGACTGCAGTTGCCAAGACAACCACTTCATCAACACCAGCACCTCAGCTCATCTATCTTGGGCTTCCCTTCCATTCACCATAACTTCTAGAAAATCAGTTGCCAAAACTAGTGATTTTTGAAATCTGGCTTTTGTGGGTTTTTTTTAACTTTTAGTAGCCTTTCAGATCTTCTGTCCTAAGAATCTCAAGTTCCTGACATAGGAACTTTTTTCTAATTATACTCTCAGCAGTGAGGCCTCCTGTAAAGCTGTAAAAAGTCTGATAGCTTAAATTCCAAGGCACTGAGGTAATCACAGAGGTAAACATCCAAACCAAGTTTATGCGCACCTATGCTGTCACTTTCAGTAACTCAGAAACTGAAGTCTCCTTTGATTTTGTTACCAAGAGAAACAAAGTCATAGAAGATTTCTTAAACTCATCTAGGCCTTGAAATGCACACCCACACATATCTTTTCTAAGGAAGGTCATAGAACCTCCATAAAGCGATCAGTAAGTAGATAATCCCCATAACTATATGGATGTTTTAACTAAGTGAGGCTTAAACTGGTAAATTTTCCAGCCGTGACAGCCATGAAACCAAGGGCAAATTCAGCTAAGCTCTGCAAGCAGCCAAGTCCTAGGATGATATAATACAATTTCCAGGAATTTCTCAATAGTAAAAGTATGGCACCAAGATCCTGTAGCACTCCTCTTTCCCCAATCCATCTACCTTAGACACAAACAAGAAGGCTTCACAACTTCAATCACAACATGAGCTTTGATCAGAATTTACATTTTACAAAATATGGGATAAGCCAACAGAAGCTACTAAGTCAGGTCTGGTTAAGTTTTAACACCAACAAAGCTACCAGCATCTTTGTACCATCAGCACCTGAAGCCACATCAGAGCAGCTTCCCAAGTTTCTGTCCACATGGCCCTCACTGCTGTGACTCAGATTTACAGCTGCAACTGTACCAGCTTTGCATCAATTATCACGGATACAGGTGGTGGCTGAACGATGGCAACATGGGATTAAGCATGGGCTGCAAAACCAACTCTAAGCTGGGTCAGTTCACAACCGGTGTTAAGTATCATGCTGTCGCTAACAGACCTCACTGCTGTGCTTGAGACAGGTCAAATGTGCCACTGTGGCACGACAGACATACTTAAACACTACAAAATTATCTCAATGCTTTATTAGTGTGGATCTTGGTGATTTGCCATGGTTGCCACCGTATCATTGGAAAATGCCCTAAGTATTCCTTTTGCTGTACCTATTTACACAAGGTTAACAAAGTTAGAGAAGGTAAAGGCTTTATATTCTGTCTGAAACTCAAACTGTACATAGCAATCACATTAAGCTGTGAATAAACATTATTTTAGTGAATAAATATTATACAACAGCATTTATCAATGCATTTATAATTAAAGTAGTTAGAAACGCCAGCTTTCCTTGTAAAAGGAAAGGTACCTGCAGGTCAGCTGTAGTTTTCTATTTAAAGTGCTTGCTAAGTGCAGAAATTGGCTTTCTGCCCATGTGTTTTAAGCTCAGTGTTGTGACATAGCCTGGGTAATTGCACTTGGGGTGACAAGCACAACAGAACTCAGAAGCATGTCAGTAATAGATTTCAAACCTCGTCTTAACTGACTGGAACCAAATCTTGCCCTGCGAATGTGCCAGCTCCATGACATGCCACACCAGGCTGCTTTCTTGGCTGTGCTGCGGAGCTCCAAGCCCTTTCACACTTCCACACTTCACATCAAATCCTACATGCTGGTTTCTCTATGCTGAGAGGCTTTATTTTGAACCTACCCTTTAAAGCACAGGAGAGAAGACCTGGGGTGGCTGTAATGGAAGTGCACAAGAGGCTGGAGCAATTAATACAGTACAAGAAAGAAATCCCAGAGGTTGGAAGTAAAAAAGCAGGGTGGCTTCGAACTCAGTGCAGGTCCCTCTGACACTTCAAACGATGAGGCAAGACAAGGGATAACTTTGCCTCCTCCAGTGAGAGGTTCACCCAGATTCTCCACAATACACTCTGAGATTTATTTGTGAAGCCTGCATAGCATACGTCTCACAAGCCTACATATCCAGGCCCTCACTTGATGGCTTTCTCTTCAGCACCAGGAATGTCCCCCTCCTCCCCCAGGTTAAGTTACACAACCCCAGCTTTATTTTTTGCTCCTAGAGAATTGCCGCAGCTGCCTCACGGACAAAGTCTGTGCAGAGGAGTTGACTTGTCACTACATCAGGCTCTGTGCTAGGGCGCTTCAAGAAACTGCTCAGGCTTTTATTTTTAAAAACTGTGAATAAGCAGAAGTTCTTATTGAAAAAAACTCTTTACTTTTGTGCTTAAGCACCCTGAAACCTATTCACTTAATTTCTTCAGCTATTCCAAAATTAAATACTGTACTTAATTGAATACTGTAAACATACATGTCAAATTTGTTTTGGAAGAAAGTTTTCCCAAGAGTTATTTATGAAAAGCAGAACACTTTCTACCTACAGATTTAGTCAATTATGCTATTATAAGATATACATATTTTACATAAAAGTGTTAATTTATCCAGAATAATGACTATGAACCAGATAGAAGGCTTAATTGCTATTCACTGAATTACTCTTACTCTTGTCAAAGAACATTTTGACAAGACAAGACAAAGAATATTTTGTAAGATGCCCCATGTGTCTACAGGGCTCCTTCAATGCCAGCCCAGTGTCCTTCATGTGAGCACCTCTTACAGCCACTACAGATGATGAACAAAGCATTACAGTGGCTCTCTCATCCCGTTTATGTAGCATTCGTAGACTATTCTGGACAAGTGCCGTGCTTCACCCACACAAAGGGCCTAACAGATGACAGATTCTGGACTGTGCATCTCTTTCACCCAGTCTAACATCAGATTGTAGTGATTTGCATTCAGAGCAAATATGACACAGCAATATTTAATAGTTTTACCAAATAAGGCTCAGATAAACACGTACCAAAGAAGGCTTGCTGGCTGCTACCTAGCAGAAGGTAATGTTTGGTTGGCCATAAAAACACACAAACTTTTCTTGCAAGAAGTTGATTTCCCATAACCCTCTTATTTCAAGTTGACATTGTATAGTAACTAATCTGCAAATTAAGAATCAAATTCAATGCACCAACCTAGTGTTAAAAGTGTGTTTTAGGCTCAGCCCAAATTTCGTTACCCTCAGTTTTTCTGCATTACTGCAGTTGTACAAATTATGCATCACACAAAAGCAGTCTAACAAAACTGAAGTCCCTTCTAAAAACAGGGAAACTCCAGTACCATCATTATGTTCCTCTTCCATAAAACACCTCCTTCATAGTACATTTTCTTTTTACTAAAAGGAGATCTAACAGAGTTTAGATGACAACCATACAAAACCCACTACTTACACAGAGTTTGTTCCCCCTGTACTTGGCACTGGTGAGGCCACACCTTGAGTGCCGTGTCCAGTTCTGGGCCCCTTAATTCAGGAAGGAGATTGAGGTGCTGGAGCAGGTTCACAGAAGGTCAGTGAAGCTCATGAAGAATCTAGAGGGGAAGTCCTACGAGGAATGACTGAGGGAGCTGGGGGTATTTAGCGTCAAGAAAAGGAGGCTTGGGGTGACCTTATCGCTCTCTACAACTGCCTGACAGGAGGATGTAGCCAGATGAGGGTCAGGCTCTTCTCCCAGACAACCAGTGACAGGACAAGAGGACACCATCTTAAGCTGCACCAGAGCAGGTTTAGGTTGAACATTAGGAAGAATTTCTTCACAGAAATGGTGATTAGACATTGAAAAGGACTGCCCAGGGAGGTGGTGGAGTCACTGTCCCTGAAGCTGTTTAAGGAAAGACTGTATGTGGCACTCAGTGCCATGGTCTGGTTGACACAGCGGTGTTTGGTCACAGGTTGGACTTTATCTCAGAGGTCTTTTCCAACCTAATTGATTCTGTGAAACATTCTTTCTAGAGCAGAGAAGTCACTGCTCTGTATTTTGCAAGAAAAGGAAAGAAGAAACTCCAAGACTTACTTATAACCCCAGCTATGAACTAATGCAATCTGGAGAAAAAGCTACGCAATCCCAAATAAATTGGACCATGCAAGAGTTAAAGATACAACAGAACTGATGCAGATGCCAACACCTGAAGAGTTTATTTCTGTCCACTAACCTCCAGCCAGAGCTTTCCTAGCTTTGCTGTAGTATAACTTACAGGCTCTACCTAGCATCATTTTTGTTTTAAAAGCAGACACTAGCCATCTTGGAAGTACAGGGTAGATGTAGGTAGATGTAGGTAGATGTTTTTCTCTTGGAAAAAAAGTATGGAGGCGGCACTTGCGGACATGGTTTAGTGGCGAACATGGTGGTGGGTGCTGGGTTGGTGGTTGCACTCAATCTTAGCGGTCTTTTCCAACATTAACAATTCTATGTTTCTAAGGAGGTGAAAGTCATCCCCATGCTCAGCAAGGTCAACAGCTGCAGGGAGAAGATGAAACGAAACAAGGCTGAGACACTAGGAGCACCAATAAGGTCACATATGTTGACCTCATGTGAGCCTGCAGTCATGACTCAAGTACAGCTATTCTAGTTTAGGATGAGAGTTGAAGGAAGAGGGAGATGCCTGAGGTGGGCTTGGATTCCAAGAGATGCCAAGACAAATGAAGAGGCCTGGTGGCATGATGATGACAGGTCTTTTGTGGCCAAGCATACCGGAGCCTTCCTCCATGCCTCTGCCATTGCACACACAGAGCTGATCTCACGGGATGTGGGCATTAGCTGCTTGGACAGCAGGTGAGATCCCAAGTGTGGTGCATGTGCTGAAGACATGCCCATTTGACATTTCACTGCACCCCCACGAGGCACAGGAAAGGGCAATGTTGTGCTTTGGGATGGTTACTTGTTGCAGCGGGGATTACTGCAACAAGCATATTTCAAACCAGGCCCACCACCAGCTGTAATAGTTACTCATGGCTCTTACCCCAATCTGCCTTGATCCACCATTCAGCAATACATCCATGACTGCCAGCAGGAAACTCCCTGGCTGTGGAAGGTACCACATACCTATAGCAGCCATCCCACCACGGCTTCTCACAGCTCTTGTTGACCGCCAGCAGGTTACTTAGCTGGTTTTGTAGGCAAAATACAGTCCCTGGTTGAAGAGCCCAAGCATAAGTATATCACTTACGTTAGAGATGTGAACAAAAGTGAGCAACTTTCCCAACTAGGTGTGGGATAAGCCTGCAAGTTGGGTGAAAATTAACAGTGATTTATCCAAGCTGAACATTAAGCAGGTTGCTTTAAATCCGTGAAATTGGAGTATCAGTTCTAACAGCAACAGAACCCAGGTTTGTTTCATAACACTAAGAAGGTGGCCAAGACTAGCAGATTTCTTATCCCATCCCTCCTTAGAGGTACAACTCTGATCTCTTCCTAAATGGAGCATAGTCATGGATGATATGGGTATAATACAATGTACTTAGCTATTACTGTAATTTAAAATAGATCTCCAGAATGACATATCACAGTTACTCTGCTGAGACTGGTTTTTAGCCCCTGATGAGTCTGTCCATAAACCTCTGAGGGTCAAAACCATCTTCAGTACCAAAAAATATTCAATAGTACAGCCAGTTTCAAAATTCAAAAGCCACAAATGTCTATAGCCTCAATCAAATCTACCCTACCTTCCTAGCTTTCCTCAGTAGTGCCACTGCCACTGTATCTCAGGCCAAAGCCATCCCAACTTCATCCACACAAATCAAAGACTGCAACCAGCAGGGAAAAAAAAAAAAAATCAGTTAAATTTCACAGAAAGTATATTAGTCAAATTTTGAAGGACATAAGCTTTCAGGCTTCTGGCAGAGACTGAGAAATGGAAATAATTCCATATGATGGTCTCAAAATTTTCATTTTTATATGCTCCAGTGGAGATCATACAAGAGCATAGAGCAATATAAAATGCCTAGTTTTGTTTAGAAGTGCTTTCAAAAAAAAAAAAAAAAAAGAATAACAACAGGTCTTCTGTAGAGAATTGTTTAAACATGGCTGTGGTTGACTCAAGAAAGAAACAGCCACTTGACACTCAGAGAATTATACAAGAGAAGAAACATTACCATCATCCACTGAACTTGAACAGTAAGTTTTCAACAAGAGTTGTCTCTCAACATCTTTCTCGCTTAGCATTTTGAGTAACATGGACAAAGCAATGAAAAAATGAGGTTAGGCAGAAATGCCACTGAAGTGGCAATATCATTAAGAACAGACCAGGCTTGTTCCTTCCCCCTTAATAAAAAGTGCCATGCACCTTCATCTGAAGCATCTGGGTAGGGGCATTTTGTTACCACATGAATGACAAATTAGAAGGGATTTAGATAATAGCTACAAGATACTTAAAAAGTACAGAAAAGATACTTAAAAAGTACAGCCTCTCAAGTTATACTGCTAAATGCACTGCTGAAAGGTATTCAGCTAGTAAGTGTGGGTACAGTTACTCTTCTGCAGAGAAGTAACTGGGAACACAGAGATGAAATTCAGTTTTCTTCAATGCATTATAAGAAGCCCATTCTTTTAATAAAGGTGAGTGCTTTTACAGATAGTTATTCTAGCCAAGATAAGCAAACACTTGCACACCAGTGTGGTTTACAACCATGAATAAGGGGCTTATACAAGCAGACTTTATGCAAGAACAAATGTGTATTCACAAAATGTATTGTAAGTCAAAGCTACTCCACTGTATGGCTTTTGTTTTGACAAGGCCAAAGAGGGTACTGCAAAAAAGAATATTATTTCAGCTTTTACCTAGGTCTGACAGCAAAAAGTTTCTAGCTACAGAGATGTCTGAAGATTAATTTAAAACTAAAGAATTTTTGCACAATGGACAAGTATCTATCACTCAAAAAAATTGACCAAAATGACACAACTGATTAAACACTGGTCCTTGAACGGTTTCAATACTGTGGCAGAGGGTTTTACACCTTAATCTCTTCAAGTATTTTGCTACAATGAACATTAAAACATATGTTTTAAAAACTTAACTAGGATACATAACTCAGGGAAGAGTCATGGAGCTACCGCAAACATCCTTTACTGCTATCAACTTGGGTTTCTCAAACAAAAGCTATTTACCTGAATATCGAAATTAATTGTACAACTTTAAGACAACAAAGCAGTCCAAAAAGAACATATGTCAAGCTTTTAGTATTGAAACTTTAAAGAGTAAGAGGCAGCCTGCCTGCCAGGCAGCCTTCTCTTTCTAAACCACAAACACTATGATGCCTCGAAGTGTCGCCCATTCAACATTCAGCCCCTTTATGTTCTTGTTGTTCTCCAGGTAGAAGCTTCAATTTAAAACAAACATCCAGGAAGTCTTGAGATCACATTTCTTCAAGACAAGCAAGATTCCAAAATATCCTAAATACACCCTGATTTAGTAGCTCTCATTTTTCTTCTCTTTGTAAGCCACTTTGGGCAAATGCATTTTAAATATTTCAGCAACTATAGGCAATCAGTCAATCAATTTAGTTACTCTTGGCTTCAATGGTGGATACACAATGCCAAAGTTATTACTATCAAACTGGCTGGGTGAGGTGGGACATTCCCAGCAAGTCACTACCACAAAAGCTTAGCAAGATTAACTGCAATTCCCCTAACTCATAATGCTGGATAAAAACACTAAGGCTTTAAAAACGGAGCAGCATTCTGGAAATAGCTGTCTAGTTTTGTGTACATGCATGTGTGTATGTACACATCTGATCATGTGCAGCTCAAATTATAGGAGCAGCTGTGTTTATGAGTCACATCACCTCTAATCCATCCACACTGCAATGTGTAACTGCGGTATTTCCCACTTTAACACAGCTACATTTAAGTTCAACATAAAACCTCCACCATTTAGCCCATACTATTCATTATCCTGAATACCTGATGAACATGCCATAAACCACACAACAAAATTGCACATCAAAGATCAGAGTTAAGGTTCTACAAGCGTTTTTTTCTGGCATTCCCTACCCTCCAGATGCAAAATAAGCATTGTGTAGTACACCTAAAGTGCTATTAAAGAGAAGGTACCCTGTGTGAATATATTACCCTGTAAAATAGTGAGGCAGCATAAGAGTGACTTCAGAAACAGTAGGTAAAAATAAGTTTGAGCTTTTGAAAAGTTAGATGTGTAAAACCCTCAGACACCGGCGTAACATCACTGCAATACTAGATCTAAAGGATTTACACACAAAACCCCCCTCCCCCCAAAAATTAAAAAAAAACCCCACTCTTCTAACACTACAGAGTCAAAACCTTCTGTTAATTTCTATAATATGTACTACATATAAAGCTACACGTTTTTAGTTACTATCTCTTGAACAGACAGACAAGAAGTTTCAAGAGGCACAGCTCATTCACAGTTCTTGCCTAAGAATAAAACCTAAAACTCAAGTTGTATTTCACCTTATCCAAGTGATGCCTTAGGTTTTAACTTTTATATTTTTCAAATTCTGTACTGCTTGGTGTGTGTCTCTGAAGTTTTTTGTAGCCTGTTAATTTCTGCTCTCTCATGCTAGGTAGACATAACAAAGCCTCTCCAGCCCTGCTTTCCAAGGACACCAAGACTGTCCCAGGCCAAAAGTATAAACCAAAGAGCCGCTAAAGGGGGGCAAGCTGAAGGGAAAACTGAAGCTTTAACTGGAGAATTAACCCTGCTATGCAAATGAACCAAACCTATAAAAGGGTGAAGGACTTGTGACCTGGGGTCCATCTTGGAGTTCATCTTGGCAATAGCCTCTGGCTCCCCAGGGGGTACCTTTGAAGGCCTTTCAAATAAATACCTACTTTTATTCCCTTACTCCTGTCTAGTCTCTGTTTCTAGGAGGCCTCTCAAGGCATCACAAGGACCACTGTACAAATATTAGGCAAATGAACAATTTACCGATATGGAAAGCCTTCTGTTTAATTCTAATGGGACAAAAGAGTTGGGCTGTCCTACAGCTCTCCTCTTGCTGTACAACAGGACCTGACTGCACATCATCTCCTATGTTCAGGCAGTATCAGAACTGGAAATCACTATCTGTACTTCTCAGCAAACACCTAATCCTACCTAGATCAGAGGAGCCCTAGGGAAAGGATTGGGAGCTGGCTACCACCACAACTTATCCCATTTCCTCCTGAGGATACACTGATGCACAGAACAGGCTACAGCATGGGTGAGTAGACTCTGCAGCCCAGAGGCACAGCCATCCAAAAAACTGTATGCAACTGCAGAGTGAGGAACCATCAGGTATTCCCCAGGCCTGAAAGTCTGGGATTGTATCTATGCTTTTGATCCATGAATCGACATTGGAAGAAGTCTTTTGCCTCCTGGCCTTCTGACAGCTTGGAGGCTCCTTGGCTTTTGAGACTGAACAGAAGCTCCACAAGCCCGGAGCAAGCAGGGCTCTACTCACCTACAATTCCGTGTCCCTTTGCTGTACTAAACCACTGCTTATTAGCATCAATGATAAAGGCAACAAAAATAGATCAAATACCACAGAGAGAAACTCCATAGGACCTTGCAAAGCAGAGGCCCATGGAAGGCAGTTTTTGGGCTGAGAGTACCTCACATTTTCATCCTGGCATTAAGGATATTTTTGTGGAATTAAATGTCCTACCAGTTATATAATTCTAAGTCCTTAGAAAACTTCTATTTGCTTAAGATTTATGAGAAGTAGACTACAATACCAAACTTTTAAACATGGTGTTCATTGTTGCCATCAGTTATTGGAAAACTCTCTATCTATTTTCTGCTCTGAAATATTAACACATTTTGCAAGTTACTTTGAAATCAAATCACCTGGAAGAAGCTGAGATACAACAATACAGAACTCTACACAGCATAGGGCTAATGAATTACAAAAAACAAGGATAACAATGCCTTGACAAATATTTAGCCCCCAAATTACTTGATAAAACTAATCATAACGCTCGGTGGTTTTTTCGCCTTCCAACTGATGTGTCAAGGCTTGTTCCTTCAAGTAGGAAAAGTACCTTATGAAATAAACTGCCTTAAGAACCATGAAATAGTAACTCTAACAATGCAGTTAATTTTTCTTGTTTCCTTTCATGCTAGGTATATCCATTTTAATCTACCCAGCCTGAATCACCTCTGAAGGAGTTTAGAATATTGACTTTTGGTCTACATTAAACATGCTTCTTGACACAGTGTACTTGGTCAAACCACGCTTCTGAGCAGTGCTAATGAAGTTTCTATTTGTATAATTTCTCAATTGTACCTTCCCTGAAACCCTGGCTCTCAGCACAAGAATACCATTCAACTAAAAAATTAGAATGTCTCTCTTTTTCAAAAATAACTAAAAGCTGTGTTGCTAAGGTACAAGTGCACCAAACATTCAGGACCTCAAGCAAGCCATCAGGTAACACTTTCTAATAGTCCTGTAATTATCCACTGCTTGATCAAAGCATTGGGCAGAGGTTCATCAACCTCCAGGCTCTGAAGGCTCAAGCATTAAAAAAAGACACTGGATTTCAAGACAGAGATGAATGGTCACTTGAGATGGTAAAGATTTCACCATGCACAGCCCTCAGCCATCAAGATCTATCCCAACTAGAACATATCAACACCAGACTACATCATAATAACCTTTGTTCTGGTGGTCCCCATTTATGTATCAGCTGTCAAAATTAAAGATGAAGAAGTTCTCCTGCAATGTAGCAAAGGACCCTCTCAGATGAACAGAAGATGACTATGGCAATAAAGGTGGCATTGATGAACTGCTCACACTTAGTTCTGCAGATTATGGCACATTCTGGTTCTCTGCTGCTCAGGCACTGCCTGCAAAACCAGAAAAACACATTTCCATCATTTCCAGAGCAATTCAGAACTACTACATAGCCCAATGGAACCTGACCTAAAGACTCATCCTATCACACCATGTCCTTCACAGCTGAGATAAGAAAGAAGCAATTGTCACTATCTGTGACCTGGACACAAAAGCATTTCATTCTGAGAAAAATCTTCCCTTTGTCACTCAAAAAACTCAGCAACTGAATCAGATGTAAGCAACATCTAAGACATAAAATGTCTATCCACATTTCACCCTTACACTCTGTGAGTGAGTCTGGGACCAAAAGCCAAGTTCACCTAGTGCAGTCCAATACCTGTGGCCCAACACAACTGATTCTGCTAGGACTTTAGTCAAACTGGCAATTTCTTACTGACAGCAGCTGAAGGACAGACATTTGCTCTTATCGCAACCTCTCTGAAGGACTTAACATCACTACCCCTGAACTATTTTTGCCTTGCAAGCAAGGAATGAGAGGTAACCAGTTCATGGAATAGCTCAACTCCTTCCTTGAGGATGGCAGTCAGGAATTTAGAGGGTTGCTCAAAACATTACAAAGCTATTCAGCATGACTGGGAATACAATCACCAGGTAAGACAAAGGTTGATGTAACTTGCACTTCAGACATCCACCTTCAGCTGATCACACGGATGAGGTGGAGGGGGCTGCTGGATGATCCCTTGCTGATACAAGCTGATCTTCATGTAGTTGTTGTTCCTGGAGGCTGCTGCCCTTTCCATCTAGCTGGCAGTCCTAAACCATGAAGCACTGCAGCAGATCTGAGCATGCTATATCAGCTGATAAAATATGCTTAGATACTGTGCTTGAATTTTAAGAAGCCCCTGACTTTATTATAGCCAGCATGTTGACAACCTACCATTTAAACAAACATTCAAGGGGACTTGTTCTCTGCTTCAATTTATCAGATGTTAGAGTTACAGGACTTGCAACTGAAACCAGAATCTGCTGAAATGTTGAACCAACTTTAGACAGCAGTAGCTTCTGTCAAGGAGGTGCAGAGAGAGCACTTCCCTCATTTCAGTTTATTCAGCTAGTTCAACAACCCAGAGAGAAAGGTTGTGTTTCTCAGAGAATAAACAAG
Source organism: Corvus moneduloides (assembly GCF_009650955.1). NCBI lineage: Eukaryota > Metazoa > Chordata > Aves > Passeriformes > Corvidae > Corvus > Corvus moneduloides. Next base: position 16,950,631 of record NC_045511.1, read on the forward strand.
GTGCCAAAAGTTGATGTGACCAGCTCCAAGAGCTCCTGAAACACAGATCAAGCATTTGTATTCCCAATCAACCATCCCCTTTATTAAGGTCACCTTAACCACAAGTTTTCCTCAAAATATTTATGCTCTAGCTTAACTAGAAGCCTGTGTACTTCTCTAGTTCCTGCCCTTAAACTACACTTCAGGTGAAACACAGTTCCCAAACTCCCACAAAGTTGAAAAAAGTTACATGCTGTAACTGCATCTTTCTAATCCTGCTTTCCTAACCTTAGTAAACTGAAAACACAAAACAAGATGAAACTAAGTATTTCATCAAGTTAACAAATCTGGAAGATGAAACACATGCAAGGTGAGCACTAGCTCAGAGCAGCATGTACTGTTAATATATTGCAGAAGTAACCCATCAAATAAAGTTAGGGTATTATTCTTATCTCTGAACGATTCCATAAGCAGAGCCTAACACATGTGAAGACCTAAGACAAAGAGAGCCAAGAATATCACTTCTCACAGGACTCCTCCCTTGGGACAGAATGAGGGCCTAAGACCACTTTTTCAGCGTCTCAGAATTCAAAATGCATAACCAAAGATCAGACACTACAAAAATCCGCCATGCAGGGCTCCTCATGGAGGAAAGAGGAGACAGAAACAACACACGAGAGATTTCAGCCACGGCACTTGAAGGGAATCCCACTGCTGGGGAGGGGTGGAACCATCATGAGACCTCATCTTCCCACTCTCAAAACAACTAGCACACCAGTTCAAAGACATCAAATACCCAAAAAGACAGCACAATCATAATGCTGAGGTAAGGCAACTAGGAGCCTTGCTTAAATCCGCACTTGTTAACACACATCACCAAATTATTTCTCAGGCAGCTTCAGCTTCTTTCCAGGAACAACTGCAAATACGCAGTCCAGAGAGCTCCCCAACCAAACAAAACTATTTCCTTCAGTCATGATTTCTTTGAAAAAAAATGGATGAGTAATATAAGTGCAGGAAGAGGTCACCAGACCATTCGGGGATGTAAAGATGACACTGTTACCAGCCAAAGACTCAAGCGACTTCCTGAATAAGTAATAATGGAGGTGAGTCTAAGAATACACCTATCACACTACATGAGTAAGCCAGCCAGCTCATTACAAAAGGCAAGCCTTATGCCAAAGCCTTCCTTTCCTTCCAAACAATGAGGCCAAACCGAACATGACTCAAATCCATCATTCCCCAAGCTACAGGTTATTTTGGTTTTGTGGAACAAAGCTCTTAAACCTTGACCTGTAGAGGCCAAGAGGCACCGAAGGTGCACGTTAGTCAAGCAAAGACATCACCCACATTTTTTTTCAGTTTGAGAGAAGCCAAAGGGCATGAAATAGGAGATGCAGGAGCCACAACTACAACAGTTAACTGCTGGAAGAAGCAAGCTCATGGAGACAATATCTTGCCAGAGATCAAGCAGATATCAAGCGCAGAGGAGTGTGCCTAATGCAACACATATTCTGCAGGCATCAAGATTTTCCAATTGCCCATTTTAAGAAAGAAGTGCAACTCTTCCTCCTTCTCCAGTTGTTTTGATAATTTAAGTACACTCCTTTCAGTTCTTTTCTGGGATGGCTGTGACAGATTTCTTATTTGCTGTACTCACAAGAGTGGAAATAGCAACCACAAAAGTTTTTTTGTATTAACAGGAAGGCTGAGAGAGGAATTGAATCTACCTTCACCCATTATATGTTACCAGAGCCCTTTGAAGGCTGCCTTCTGCAAGTTTGGAGAGGAAGAACACAGGGGTAGAAAAACAGTTGTGCCAAACAGCCCTGAAGCCCATGGAGTTCTGATGAAAACACTGCCATTACCCTGAATTAGCCATCAATGGGTGCAGCTATCACTGGATGGCTGGGAAGCCCCTCACTTTGAAATAAATATCACAGAATCATTGAATGTTTGGGTTGGAAGGAACCTTAAAGATGATCTAGTTCCAACCCTCCTGTCATGGACAGGGACACCTTCCACTAACCCAGGGTACTCACAGCCCCATCCAACTTGGCCTTGAACACTTCCAGGGATGGCACATCTACAGCTTCTCTGGACAACCTGTTCCAGTGCCTCACCACCCTCACAATGAACAATTTCGTTCTAATATCTAAACTAAACCTATTCTCTTTCAGTTTGAACTCATTCCCCCTTGTTTCGTCCCTAAATGCTCTTGTAAATAATCTTGACCCATCTTTCCTGTAAGTTCCTTCAGGTACTGAAAGGATATGGAAATACGGGACTAGATGATCTCCAGAAGTCCCTTCCAACCGTAACAATTCTCTGAAACACACACAGAGCAGACAGGGGGCAACTTGGGGTGGAACAGGAAAACTCTCGCCCTGCCCCGAGGTTCTACAGGAGGTTCTTTGGGGCTAAAAATGAAGATTAACAGCGCAGCGGGCTGTGGCACGGCCCCCCTCCCTCTGCCCAGGCCGTGCCCGTGCCCCCTCCCGCAGGCCCGGGCCCGGCCCAGCCCCACACCGCGGCCCGTGGCGCGGGGGAAAGGCCCGTACCTTGAAGTACCCGCCCTCGTAAAGCGTGTTGGGGGGCCCGAAGATCGCCACCTCCCAGTTGTAGAGGTCGGACTCGTCGACCAGGGTGATGCGGAAGCCCTCGACCGGCTCCTCCTGCAGCGACTTCAGCTCCAGCATCAGCGCCTTCTGCGAGCTGCTCATCTGCTGCTGGGCCATGGCGCGGCGCGGCCCCCGCCGCGGCCGCCCCCTCGCTCCCGGTGCCGCTCCCGGTGGTCCCGGTGCCGGTGGTGCCGGTGCCGCCCCCGCCCCTCCCCGCGCTGACGGGCCCGCCGCCGCCACTTCCTTTTGTGACGGCGCCGCTCGCGCTGACCTCAGCGCGCCGCGCCGGCCACGCCCCCGCCGCTCCGTTAGCCACGCCCCCCGGTCGGGCCACGCCCCCGCCGCACGCCCGGCCGGGCCCCGGCGCACAGCCAGGCCACGCCCCGCCTCGCCCCGGGCCACGCCCCGCCGCACGCGCTGCCGCGCGCCACGCCCCTCGCCGCGTGCCTTTAAAGGGGCCGCCGTCGGCCGGAGCGGGGAAGAGTCACGTGCATGGGCAGGGGCGTGGGACGCGGCGTGAGGGTCGCAAAGTCATGGAATCAATTCGTTTGGAAAAGATCTCTGAGAGTATCGAGTCCAACCTCTGACCCAACAGCACCACTGTGTGCCACGTCCCGCCTTTCCTTAGACACCTCCAGAGACAGTGACTCCACCGCTCCCCTGGGCTGTCCGTTTCAATGTATAATGACCCCTCCTGTGATGAAATTCTTCCTAACGTCCAATGTAAGCCTTTCCTGGCACAACTTGAGACATTAAGCCATTAGTAAATGTCCAAAGGAGGGCAGTGATGATGGTGAAGGGTCTGGAGGGGAAGCCGTGTGAGGAGTGGCTGAGGTCACTTTGTTCAGCCAGGAGACCAGGAGACTGAGGGGAGACCTCATCACAGTTACAACTTCATTGTGAGAAGAGGAGGGGCAGACACTGATCTCTGTGGTGACCAGTGACAGGACCTGAGGGAGTGGCATCAAGCTGTGTCAGGAGAGGGTTAGGCTGGATATCAGGAAAGAGTTTTTCACCAGTTTTTCACTGGAACAGGCTCCCCAAGGAAGGGGACACAACACCAAGCCTGACACAGTTCAAGCAGCATTTGGACAATTCTCTCAGGCACAGTGTTTGACTCTTGGAGAGCCCTGTGAAGTGCCAGGAGCTGGACTTGATTATTCTGATGGGTCCCTTCCAACTCAGCGTATTCTGCGATTCCGTGATTCTACATCCCCTCATCCTGTCCCTGGTTGCCTGGGAGAAGAAATTGACCCCCAGTTACACCCTCCTGTCAGAGAGTTGCAGACAGTGATAAGGTCCCCCTAAGCCTCCTCTTCTCCAGGCTAAACACCCTCATTTCCCTCAGCCGCTCCTCACAGGATATGGACTCCAGACGCTTCACCAGTTCCACTGCCCCTCTCTGAACTTGCTCCAGCACCTCAATCTCCTTCCTGGATTGAGGAGCCCAGAACTGGACACAGCACTTGAGGTGACTCGCCAGTGCCAAGTACAGGGGAAGAATCATTTCCCTAATCCTGCTGCTTTTATTAGTATTGATCCAAGCCAGGATACCATTGGCCTTCTTGCCCACCTGGGGACACTGCTGTTGTCTCATGTTCAGCTGTTGTTGAGCAGTCCCCAGGTCCTTTCCCACTCGGCAGCTTTCCAGCCATTCTGCCCCCAAACCTGGAGCTGCAGGGGTTGTTGTGACCCAGGGACAGGACCTGGCACTTGGCCTTATTGAACCTCACACAACTGGTCCATCCATCCAGCCTGTCCAGATAGTCACAGGTTATGAGTGGGTACAACAGGGCATGGTTGGCCCACTGACAGGCACCCATGGTCACAAACCACATGGTTTTTACAGAGCATATTTTTGAGGAGTGAACTCACATGACTCAGGGGCCCATAAAAATCCTGCAGCAGTTCCCAAGCTGCAGTAGGATACAAATAGGCAGCTGCCATCCCTCACCCCAAAACGTTGTTCTCAAATTCTCCACAGATGTGTGATGTGGTCACACCAGAACATGCCATTTCCAGCCTTCCTCCCATTCCCTAGCTTGGCTAAGGGTGAAAAATGCTTGCAAAAGTGTAGAGATATATCAACCAGTAAACGTGAGCCAGCACCCGTTCTTAGTGAGTATTTAATGAATAACTTTAGAAATATTCATTAAAAAAAAAAAAAGAAATAAAAATAACAGTAATTGTCCGGGAGGAGGATGACCCATTTCTGCTTGGCATTTCTTTCATGCTTCTACATATCTCAGGGCTTAGGCCACCTCACAGAGGCACCTGATCCTTGGACAAACAGGCTGGATGATGTGTCCCATTATCCCTACGTCATTACACAGCTTTAACCTTCTTCTTTGCCCCCATGACCTCCCATGCTTTCCCATCCCGATGACCACCCTGTAGGCATGGGTGACCGCTGGATCAATCTCCTGCCTTTTCTAAAGCCATGGACTTTCCCAAAGGGACAGGACTGACATCCAGGGCTCCCTGTGTTGGTGGAAAGTCATTCAGCTGGGGCAGCCTGCACTTAAGGGGGACCTTGAAGTCTCTCCCTGACCCTTGGCAGCCTTGGCTCTGGCTCCTTCTCCAGACCTTGGCCCAGGGAGTAGAGCAGAAAGCAGATGGTTTTCCCCAAGCTCCCAGGACAAATTTGCTGTTTCCCAGTGAAAAGCAAGGCATCCTCCCCCTTGTCTCTGAGACTGCTCTGCTTGCCCTTCTCCTGCCTCTTGAGCTTTCCCCAGAGTCGTCCCCAAAGGTGGTGACTCTGGGGAAAACCTCTTCAAAGCTCCCCTACTGCTGGCAGTGGTACCCATTCCAGGGCTTGTGATTGCCTCCAGGCTATAAAACACTCCAGCCCTTGCACAATCCCAGCTCACCCTGGACAATGTCCCTGTGGGGACTGGTATCAATTTTCTCATGAGCTGGGATGAGTTCTTGCTCAGTGCCACAGGAGTAATATGGAGGAACATCCCTCGTCCGTCTGCATCTTGCCTGACTGCTGAAATAAAGTGCGTGCTCTCCTGCAAGGACAGGTAAGCCACTGACAGAGCTCAGTGGCTATGGCTCACTCTTTACCACCTTGGAGTGAGCTCAGATTTACTGCTTAATTCAGCTCTCACTTCCTCAGCAGGGGGCTGGAGGGCTGGATCATGAAACACTGTTTGTCAGAGAAGCTCCTTGGAGACTGGGCAGTACCATGCTGTGTGTGTTTTCTGGTGGAAGTTCGATCCCATGTTCTTTTTATTTATGTCAGTGGAATAGAACAGAAAAGAATTTACTATTTCTGTTGGAAGGGACTACAGCAATCATCCAGTTCAACTGCCTGACCAATTGAGGGCTGACCGAAAGTTCAAGAATGTTGTTCAGGATATTATCCAAATGTCCCTTAAACACTAAGAGGCTGGGGACATTGGCCATCTCACCAGGAAGCCTGTTCCCATGTCTGTCCACCCACTCTGCAAAGAAAGGCTTCCTTTCTTTCCTGTCAAGTCTAAACCTCTCCTGGCACATCTTTGAACCATTTCCACATGTCCTATCACTGGATACCAGAAAGAGCTCAGTATTTCCCTCTCCATGTCCCCTCCTCAGGAATCTGTAGAGAGCATTACCCTGAGCCCTCTTTCTCCAAACTAGACAAGCCCAAAGTCCTCAGCTGCTCCTCAAAGGACATTCTTCCAGCCTTTTCACCACCTTTGTTGCACTCCTTAGGACATATTTACAGATCTTCGCATCCTTCTTAAATTGTCTGTAGTTGATGGACATAACACATGCTGTGACTTCCGTGCTGATGCCAGCCAGCAAAGACCTGCTCTGTTAATAGGGCTTGCTGGTAAAACATGGATTTGCCCATGCTGAGAGAAAAATGTACAGGAGCCGAGCTCTTTTAGTATTGCACTGTCCTCTAAACATCTTTTCTTGCAGCCAGCCTCCAGCACAGGCTTTGTCTGAGCCCGCCGAATGCTGGAAGAAATGGGAGAAGCAAAGTTTGGAGTTATTCAGGATTTACCTCTGCCTGCTGCCTGTCTTGAATGTTAACACAAGATGTAATCATGCAAGGCAGAAAGCAAAGCAAGCCCTGGTGTATTCAAGAGAGCAGACTGCAAATTTTCCATCGGGTCTGCTTTTAGAAAGAATATTGGTCTTTTTCCCTCTGATTTTTTTTTTCCCTCTCCTGCAAAAACATTCAGCACCCAAAGAAAATAGAAACCGTTGAAGCAACAGAGCATTTTGAAGCCTGTGCAGCCTGACAGCCCCCTCCAAGGCTCCTGCCTGCATTTCTGCCTGTGCTTCCAGAGAGGCTCAGCTGCTCTGCCTGGTGTCCCCTTCCCTGAGCCAAGGCTGCCCTTAGGCTAGCATAACTTTTTTGATTCGTCATATGGCATTTCTCCTCTCTAATAAGCTCTGATATATCATAATGAAATGGTGAAGCCTTCTCCTCCTTCAGCTGCTCTCCCATGGATGGTCACTGCTTGCCTGCAAGCAGGGCTCTACATGGGGTGTGCTCTGCCACAAACAGTATTGTTCCTTCTTCTGTTTTCTTTTATTTTCACCTGAATGAATCAGTTTGTTCTTTGGGGTCAGAGAACAAGAAATTTCGTCTGATATAGGAACATGGGCTCCAGGAAGGGAAAGTCTCACTGGCAGAGGAGGAGGCTACACATGCCATTAATCCAGTCCTCAAGAACTTGTCACTATAAACTGGACCTCAAGCTGCCACCAGTGCAATAGGTTAAATCTGGTTGAAAACTTCTCTCTAAGTCCTTTCTGCTTTGTTCTTATCTGCTGCTTTTAATATCTCTCTTCCTCATTTCTTTCTTTTTTCCTGTGAGCCATGTTCCTGAAGGATGACAATCTGAGAGTTAACTCCTTTGCTTAGCAACAGCAGAAGCTTTGAAAATGCAAACCTGTCTTGGTGTCACATTAGAGGGTTACTGCTCCATGAGCTGTCAGAGAGAGAGGACAAGAGGTGGGAAGATGTGGGACTGCCTGTGTGACTCCATTCTTAGGACAGAATCCTGTCACATGATACTTTTCTCTGCTTTATCTAACTTCTTTCCTGAGTGGCTCAAAGGATGAGATACCTGCTCCTTACCCAGGGGAACTGGATTCACCTGAGATAAAAGAAAATATCATTGACAGCATCAACACCATCAACATAATTTCCTCTCCTCCTGCCTCCTCTCTACTCCTGTGCTTTGGTAAAACCATCAGGAGGGATCCTGGGGATTCAGGGCTGGACTTTAACACCTTCTTACCCCCAGCAAGTCAGATAGTGAAGTGATGAAGAAGATCAGGCAGGGGGTAGGAGTTCTGCTTAGCTTACAACTACCCCACCAGGAGCCCTTTGTAGCTCAAAGAGCAAGCAGCTATTCCTTGGACTTTACTGAAACAGAGCAGGACACCTGGAGGTCCATCTCATCACTGTCCTGTCCCAAAGCTGGTTCTAAACAGCCTAAGACATATTTGTCCGACCAGTTCTTTAGTATTTGTTCTTCAGACTGCCCAAAGTAGAAATTCACGTGCTCCTAGGTCAATGTGGCTCAGCTCTGCACTCAGCTCCCCTTCCTGTTAGAGAGCTGATAGGTCTCCCTCCTGCTCAAATCTTACCCTGTTTTTTCTTGCCAAGACCACTGTAGGGATATGGAAGACAGAGAGAGAGGCCAGAATTATTTCCTCTGTCTCCTTCCTGGAGTGCCATTGCCCTGGCTGGGTGCAAATCTCCAGCCAAGGCCACAGAGGTGTTGGCAGCCCATCATTCCCACAGCAGCACACATTGTCCATGGGATGAGGGGAAACAGCACCTGAGGCTTGCAGGCTGGTTTTGCTGCCCTGGAGAAACAGTAACAGAGGAATCTGGGGTTACTTCTTTTATTTACACTGGATACCCCAGACCAGAGGACAGACAAGCACCATCTTGATGGATCTCAGTTCTGACACAAATGCCCTGATGCCGAGGAAAGATTTCCCCATAAAACTCCCTGAGCATTTAGTGAAGGAAATCAAAGTGTGATTATCTGCTCTGCTGCTCAAGTGAAAAATGCAGTATTTTTGCATGGGGTGATTCTCACCTCAAAAAAAAAACCAACCCAAAAAACAGTTGTACAAGAGCCCTCACCTTCACATTGACACCTATATAGGTTCCTCTATCTGGGGAGCAGAGCATCAAAGTACTCAAGGGAAGCAATTGTCAATCTTTGAGAATAAAATTCTGTCCACAACCCTCCTTCTGGCTCTCTTTCACCTAAAAATGGGGCAAGCTGATCCTCGGGCAGACCTCATCACAGGGATGGAAAGATGCTTTTGAGCATCAGTCAGTAGCATCTGGGTTAACAGAAGCTTCCTACATCAAAGTAACCACCAGCAGAGTAATGCAAAGTTTGGAAGATTCAGAGCAAAGCACAAGAAAAATGAAGAGAAAAACAGATCTTTAGTGGAGCTTTTCCTTTTTCCCTATTTTGATTTGTTCTTTTTTCTGGTTGTTTTAATTTGAATTAAGTTGGCTTTACTTTTTTTTTTTGCCTTTCAACTCCAGTTTGTTCTTTTAAAATGGATGCAGTCCATCACAAGGGCTTGGTAAAAGAGTGCCGTCAGAATGCCTGCTGCTCCCATTCAGCTGATGAATAAATTATAAGTGCATTACAATGCTATTTCAGCTGTGATTCCAGGGTCTGAGGAGTGTGATGACTGTGACCTTATGCTTGCCAGGCAGTGGTTTGAATTTCCAAGGGTTTGTGTACCTGGCTGTTCAGGTGACCTTACACCTTCCATTCTGGGCTCAGTGTGCAGAATATCTGAGCGTTTTCAAGCTGCCAGCTACAGGGACAGTCCTCCAGCTGCCATGGGGTGGTGGCATGTGCTGTGGTCCTCAGAGACTCATGATCTCACAGAATCATAGAAAATGCTTGGAAGGGACCCATCAGAATTTTGTTGAAGCCTGAAGTGACTGTTACCCCCCTCCAAAGTAGCAATCTGTGGAACATAATTCTTTATTGATGGGGCCGTGACTGGGATATCCATATTGTTCAGTCCCAGGAGCAGTTTCTGTATTTGGAGATGGAATTTCAGGTTCTTCTTGTAGCACAAGACATCCCATCTCCCATCCCATCTGTGGCTGAGATAGCATGGATGCCAGCATCACTGGGGTAAGGTAGCGGGGGATGTACTCTGGGAGAGGCATCAGCCTAGGCCAACATCCTCAGTGTTTCACCTTCATCTTGCCTGCAGGGTCAGCTCTGCAGGACTGTCCATCCCTTGAGAGTGGATAACCATCAAGCAGGGACTAACAGCTGTCCCCATTTCTGGGGATGAGCCATCTGTGTTAGCCAGGCACTGGCAGTAGAGTGAAGAAGCTGGAGCCCACAGAGCAGCTGCCTGATGGATCCACCAGACCCTGCTTTTACTCTCAGAGCAGACAGCTCCTTGTACTTGGGCAGAAGCCATGGTGAGGAACAGCATTTTGCAGAAGGTGAGAGGGAGGAAGAAGCTTTCTGGTCTCACATCATTCCTGACTTGGGGACACCAACACTATGTTCGGTGTTGAATGGCACAATATCAGCTGCTATCAGCTGAGCTTACTATGTTCTCATTCACTGCCATACCTTGAGTGGTCTCCGTGGGCTGGACTCCAGCAGCTATGCATTCACCTTCTGCCAGTAACTCTAAAATGCAGAACCAGCAAGGGGTAGGTGAAGAGGCCCAGCCCAGGTCCTGCCTGAGGCCTTGAAAACTGACCACAAGATGAATTTCCATTAGGAAACAGAGAGGGCCAAGTGTTGAGTTGGACTTTGCTTTGCTGAGGCTGAATTTGGCCTTTTCATGACCCTTCCCACAATAAATATGAACAGATCCAGAGGAAGGAAACCAAACTGCAGCATAAGTACCAAGCCCAAGGCATGGGCAGCGGGCTTGGGTGGCTGAATAGCAGAGAGAATCCCTTGGGTGAAAAGATCCAGAGAGGGTTTGGGGTAGGGGATCCTCCACCTCCAGCTTCTTAAAAATGAGATGGTCCTCTGAAAAACTGCTTGTAGGGCTTGTGTGGCAGTGTCTCACTCTTCTGTGTGCGCTGGTAGGCTGTGAGCTCTGGAAACCACACTGTGGTGGGTGTGAAGCAGAATTGGGCAGGGGAACAGCCTTGCAACGGTCCTGAAAATGGCTCTGTGCACTCATATGTGAAGAGGGAGAGGCTGAACTTTACTGCAGGAGCCTGAATCACCAGGAGGATAATTAATGCAAATTTCACAGACAGGTGAACAAGTCTGGAGAAGCTTTCCTGCCTGGCCTGAGCGTGCTGAGAGTTCCTGTCATCTCCACTGTGGGGCTTGCTGTCCTGTGGAAATTTGGAAAGAGCTTCTATGGGGTCTTAAAAAAAAAAAAAATAGAAAACCACTGAGCTCACAAGGCTGAAACCCTCCAGTGCTGTCCATGTTGGAGAGCAGTGCTCACACACTCTCCTGGAGAAGAGAGGGATGGGAGCCCGCAGGGACTGTTGAGAGGTTTGATCATCTTCCTCTTGGCTCTACCAGCTCCTCTGCACTCCTGTCCCCTCCAGCCATCCCTTGCTGGTTCCCCCTGCTCCATCACCACCTTGCTGCAGACCTTGGGGCATCTCCAGTTATAGTCCTGTCTTGTTTTTGTGACTGAGGCTGGAGGGCTCAGATCTGCAAGAGGGTCCCTGGGGCACATGGACAGGGCAGAGCATGGCTGTGCCCTGCAGGTGCTGTCCCTCAATGCTTTGTTGTGCCAACATCTCAATCCCCATCTGCAGCTGCCTGCAGGGCCACGTAAATCTCCTCCAGACTTGTTTACTTGCTGTGAGATTTCCATTAATTACCCTCATGCTTCTCCATCCTGCAGGAAACCAGTTGGCCACACCAACCTGAAGCTCTCAATCCACGGTAGGTCTGGCACATCCCATTTCCTTGTCCCATCTATCACATCTCAGATCTTCTGCCTGACCTGTAGGATGGGTTGTTCCCCTCTTCCAACCTTCAGCTGCCAGTTCAAGGGCAGGAAGGGTGCAAAAAGAGCCAACAGCCACGTTTGTGTCTGGATGCACATCAAGGCCAGTCCATTCTGCAGAATTCCCATTTTAAAAGTGGAGAAGGCTCTCATGCTGTCCCAAACTATAAGCTGTAGTTTTTATCTCAAATGGGTTTGTTTTTCCTACATGTGGACATTTCAAGGGTCTAGAAGAGTAGGAGAGAGGGAGTTTAAGAGCCAAGACAAGTCTTTGCATTTGGACCCTTGTTTACACAGTGTTTTAAATTAATATGCTTTTCTTCTTGTGTTTGACACTCACGGATGCTTCAGGGGAGGCTTTTGGCTGGGTGAGCTGGCTGCAGTCTGGTCCTGTGTGTCTGCATCCCCTTATCTCCAAGATAATCAAAGGCTCTTTCTTTGCTCTTCCCTTGGGGAAGTTAAAAAAAACCATGAACATACTTGCTAGTGGTCAGGAAGAATGAAAAAAGGGCAAGTTTTAGCTATTTCTACCTTCATGCTGCCCCTTCGATGTGAGAGCCAGGTAAAGCAGAAAAGCCCTGTGGGGTGGAGGCCTGAAAACATCTCCCTCCATAGGAAAAATGTATAGAGCAGGGACTGGGGGAGGAAGCAGTAAGGACTTTCCAAGGAGTGAATTCTTCTCTCTGCAAACAAGCAGCCAACATTCCATGAAGGCCACAAAACTTAGATAAAAGCCTTTCTCCACCTCAAGCATGTTTTTCTCTCAGCATCCATTTTTAATGTATTTATCTCTTTTTTTTTTCTTTAAGTGCAGCACTGGTGGGCATTGCCAGGACACTCAGATCCTTTCCTAAGCATCAGAACATGTGCTGAGCTTCAGAAATGCAGAGTTTTTCCCTAGAGTGAGACATATTTTCATTTACCTGAACGCTTGTGAGCAAAAGAAATTAGAAGGGAGGGTTTGCAAACAGCATGCCTAGCTTGTCCTAAAACAGTATAAAGCTGCTTCTTCCAGAGCAATTTTCAATGCCATAGGGCATTTTTCTGTAGCATTTTTTCATACACGTGAAAATACTGTCCCATTGACCCTACTGCCCTCCCCTCCCTTTTGTTTACAGCCACCCACATACTGACTTTCACATATACATGAAATATATATACATATATGATTCTTTCACATCTACTTGCTGTCTAAAAACCTGCAAAAGCTGTCAAAAGATCTGATAACAGGGCACAATCAAATTATCCTGCTGTTACTCCACATATCCTGATGACTAATAAATAATAAAAGCCATTTGAGTAATATTTTATCTGGGACTCTTGGAAAACAGGAGCCTGTGAGAATCCTGGCTGTTCTTAATCATGGAGGTATTTCCAAAAGCTTGGTAAAGCAGGAGAAAATGAAAGGCTTCTTACTTATTAAATCATGGAATCAGAATGGCTTGGGTTGAGAGGGACCTTTAAAGGTCGTCTGGTTCCAACCCCTGGACGTGAGCTGGGACATCTTCAACTAGAACAGGTTGCTCAGAATTTGTCCAACCTGCTATTGATGTTTCCAGGGATGGGGCATCCACCACCTCTCTGACAGGTTGTAGTGGTTTAAGCCCAGACAGCAGCAAGCCCCAGGGAACCACTGTCTCTGGTGGGACTGGAGAGAGAATTGGAAGGGCAAAAGTGAGAAAACCTGTGGCTTGAGATAAAGACAGTTTAATAGGAAAAGCACAAGCCACGCATGCAAGCAAAGCAAAATGAGGAATTAATCCACTGCTTCCCATGGGCAGGCAGGTGTTCAGCCATCTCCAGGAGAGCAGGGTTCCATCACACGTAATGGTTACTTGGGAAGACAAATGCCATCACTCCAAATGTTTCCCTACCTCCCTCTTCCCCACACTTTATATACTGAGCATGATTTCATATGGTCTGGAATACCACTTTGGTCAGTTGGGGTCACCTGTCTCGGCTGTGTCTCCTCCCAGCCTCCTGTGCACCCCCAGTCTCCTCGCCAGCGTGGCCATATGAGAAGCAGAAAAGGCTTTGGCTCTTTGTTACTGCTCAGCAACAACAAAAACATGTCTGTGTTATCAACATGTGTTCAGCACAAACTCAAAACACAGCCCCATGCGAGGAAAACCAACTATGAAGAAAATTAACTCTACCCCAGCCAAAACCAGCACACAAGTCTGTGCTTTTATTATACCAGGGACCCCAGAGCTGGATGCAGTGCTCCAGGTGGGTCTCAGCAGAGCGGAGCAGAGGGGCAGAATCCCCTCCCTCCCCTGCTGCCCACGGGGCTCTGGGTGCAGCCCAGGACACGTTTGGCTCTCTGGGCTGTGAGTGCCATGGCCGGGGCATGTCCAGCCTCTCACCCACAGCACCCCCAAGTCCTTCTGGGCAGGGCTGCTCTGGGCCTGTTCATCCCACGAACCAGGTGTAGCCCTAGCACTGGCTGTTGTTGAACCTCATGAGATTCTCATGGGCCCACTCCTTGAGCTTGCCCAGGTCCCTCTGGATGGCATCCCATTCCTACCTGTGTTTCATGGTCATCAGTTTGGCAATGGGGCCATTTGAGTCGTATTTCATTGGCATTGGAGGGGGTTGCTGAGCAAGACCCCAGGCTTTGAGGCTCTCTGTCAGCACTGACACCGGTTGCACCAGAGATGCTTTGCACACAGAGAGAAGGATGACAATGCTTTGCAGAGCTTTGGTGTACAGGGTACAGTGTACAGCCACCCAATAGAAAATACTAGTATGGGGGTAATGGAAGGCTTGAAGACTTGGAGGCTATTTTGGGGCCAGTGAATTTGCCTTTTATATAGACACAGATGAAAGAACAGCCCAGAAGATTGAAAAGTGCTCCTGTCAGTTGGGTTGACATTGAATTCTGTTCCTTCCAGGGCATTCGTCATACAGGTCTCAGACTGTGAAGACCATGAAGATATTGCACAAGCTTTCAGAGTCCAACCTTGCAGCTGGGTCTGCGTCAGCTGGGATGAGCTGTCCCTGCTTGGGGTATGTATTGCTTTGAATATTTTCCCCTTTTATCTCATTTTCCTGTGTCACAGGAACGAAAAAGGAAATTTGGAAATCCTCACTGCCAGGTCATGGTTTCCCTCTGCCCTCACTTTATCTCATGACCTTCAGGCTTGGTTTCTTGGCTTGAGAGCCAGCAGCTGCTGCTCTATCAAGGCACTGCACTCAGTGATTCCCCAGACACTGCCTTATCTGCTGGGTCCTGCTTGCACAGGTCCTGATAGGCACTATCTTCTGTCCCCACCTGCTGGGGGCCATGTGTCCCGTCTCCCCTGAACCTCCAGGACATGCTTTGCACAGCACAGCAGTGAGATCTTGGGGCAGATTCACACAGGTAGATAGCAAACTTGTCATGGCCAACACCAAGTTTCAGTGCTGGGTGCTTCTCTGTTGTGGAGTCTAGAAATAGCCCACAAGGACCCATCTATCCCAGAACTTCTCTTCATGCAAGTCCACCCTTGGAAGGGTATAAGGACAAATGATACTTCCCCAGAATATTTCCTCAACCTCCAGTATTTTTTTGTGACTCAGACTCCCTGAGTCACAAGTGTCCTTGTACATAATAGCCTTCAGTAAATTTTTCTCCCATTAATTTGTTCAGTTATTTTTGAAGGCAGATAAATTTTAAGCATTTGCAACATCCTGTGTCAAACAGCTGCCCAATCTAATGACCTGTTTGCGTGCAGAATCATTTCCTTGGGCTTGTTGTAATACTGCCACCTGATAGCTTTTTTGATGCCCTCATCCTCACAGTGCAGAAGATGATAAATGATCCTATTCTATCCAATCACACTCTGCCCCTTGTAACTTTGCAGGCTGTACTATAACCTTTCCTGTGTTGTCTTTGTTACAGAAGATTCCCAGCCTGCACAGCTGTTCCTCCTATGGACACAAAGACCTTACAGTGCTACGATCATCTGAAAATTGTTTCCCTTTTGTCTCCATTCCTTTCACAAAAAGCTCCATTAGTCTTGGCTATAACTCTACAGATTGTTTAAAAACAAACAAAAGGGAAATTCCCCAAAGTGAGATGCCCACCATCTGCCAGGTGACTTTAAATTGTTCCATGCCCATACTTTCTTCCCTGGATGTTGCTGCTGTCCTCAGACTGCAAGACCTGCTTCCTGTGGGATCTGTCTCTTTGTGTTTCCTCCCACACCAGGTAGAGGGGAGGCAAAGGAAACCCCAAATGACAGTAGAGTCATTCACCTCCAGCATAAAACTTGGGTACAATAACCAGCCTGTGTCAGGAGAGAGGCTCATCTCCCAGGGGGCAAGGAAGCCTTTTGCCCATGGCTTAGTAACACACAGCAGGGCAGGATGGGGTATCAGAATGAGAATGTTCAGCTGGGAGACATGCCTGTCATCCCTGGGTTTTGGGACTTTTGGATCCACCTGAATGTTAGATAGCACAAAGCCTTCAGCTCTCTGTGCAGCCTTCAGCACCCCCAGGAGGCATGTGGCCTCATGCCATGTTCCCCTGACTCATCTTGGGGCGTGTCTCTCCATGGTGTCTAAGCCAGGTCAGGTGACTCCTACTCTTTGAGGCCAAACCAGGCTAAAGGTCAGCAAAGATTTGCCCAGATTCCTCAAAGCTGATGCCCAGTTTTTATTTTGGTGGAAGAACCCTCATGCAGACCTCAAAAGTGTTTTGACCTGAGCAGATGACAGCTCTGGCTCACAGAGCAGCCTTGCAGGGGCTGTAGGGGCCAGGAAAGAGGGGTTCATCCTAGACCAAAGCCAGAGTGCTTCTCCTTTCCAGCCCAAAAGCACACTGTGGGGTGAGGCCACATGCTGGGGACTCATCTCTGTGCAAAAAGAAGATTCAACACCCACAGGGTAAGTCTTTTGCAAGGTGTTCCTGGAGCGGCAGAGCTTTGAAGCTGGTAGCACCATCTTAGGTGGAGCCTTGAGTGGCTGGTAATGTGGTTCAGAGTGCCTCACGATTTTCCTCCCCATGGTGGAAGACTTTGGTCTTTCTTCTCCTCCCAGCTGAGCCACCAAATTCCACAAAACAGCTCTGAAACACCTGCATATGGAGGTGAGGCAGCCCCTGTGGGCTGAAAATCACTAACTAGGAGGGATGTGGCAGAGACACAGTCAACACTGTTGCTTAATCTCTGTTTTCATGAGAAGCAAAAGCAAAAGGGAGAACTGTGATGGAATTTCCTGAATGCCCTTCCTGATTTCCTGAATTTGTACTCCAGCAAAACCTTCCACTGCCTTGCCTCTGTTCCCCATCAGGTGAATGAGGATGTGACATACCTGTCTTGAAGAGTCATTGGAATGGGGGGGTTGGACCAAAGAATAAAAAAGGCCAGAGCTGTTAAATCTGAGCCAGGTGTGCTTGAATATTTCAATTAATCAAGTCATCATCATCATCATCATCATCATTGTCACCACCATAACCTCTGCTGATGTTGTCTCAGCAATATGCAAGTTGGGTTTGGATGAAAGGCGGGGAGGGCACTCACATTGCCAGGTGATTTGGCACTCAGAGGTCTAAGCTATAAATAAATAAAACTCACATTTACATGGTCCTGGCTCTCTCCACTGCCTGTTGTCTCAGGAGCTGCCCTGGAGACTGAATTTTTTTCTGTTGTGGTTGGGAAACAGAGCACTATTCTACTGCAGAGAGATTGCTGAGGGCTGCTTTGGTGGGACAGGCAAGGCAAACCACTCATCCCTGATAAAACATGACATGACTGCAAGAGAAAAGGGGGCAGAGCCTTTCCTTTCCTTCAGTGTCTCCGATGCAATTTTTAGAGACTGCAGGTTGTTTTTTACTACCAGAAAAAAAAAAAAGAAAAGGGTTTCTCCTCCTTGTTGCTATGTGTAAAGCCAAGCCGGCAACAGACAGGAAATAAGGTAAATGTGCTTTCTTGCCTGTTGCATAAAGCAAACAAAGTGACCAGAGAATAGAAACAAGGTACACAGAACAATCTATGCAAAAGGCAAATTAGTAATTTAAGAGGAGGTAAAACACTGCTGGTACATTTCAAAGCATCTCAGCTTCCCATTAGTTCTTTCTGTGTAACTCAGATCACCACAGTTTTGAGATCAAGCTGCCAGAGACTGACTTTGGACAGACAAAATCAGTGTCTTCCTCTCTGCCCCAACATACACGTATGGATTGGTTATGCCTTTCTTTTTTTTTTTTCTTTTTTTTTTTTTTCCCATCAGAAAGGGTGTCTAACACACCATCCCAGCATTTGACCCACCCAGGAAGGCTGTAGCTGTTGTACCATCCTGTGAACCTCGGCATTGCTCTTGTAAAGCCCTGAACTTGCTGCTTCTTCTGGTGCGGGAGGATGCAAAGTACTTTCTATATCCCAATGCAGATGGCTGAGACTTAATGAACCAGGTGAGACTTAGCAAACAATCATCCATCCAAGAAAGGAGTGATGATTGAGGCTCATTTTAATCAATGCAACACTGTTTTACCTGGGTGGTCCCTGAGCACCGGGAGGGACCTGAGTATCCCTCTGACTCCATCCCACAGGCCTTGGACCTTATATTTTTTGGCTGCCAGGAATGTGCTGGGTGTCTGCCTGAACCCTAGGGTGAAGCCCTCGAGGTTTTGTTTAAAACCTCAATGACTACAAACACCTACTTTTCCCTATCCCTTTGCCCTGATGAAGTCCCCCACCTCTTGGCCACTGTGAAGATTGCTCAGTGGCTACGTGTTTCTACGATATGGCCATACTTGGGATGGACAGTCAAACATTATGGGAGCATGTCATTAACCCGTGTAGCAGGTTATTTTTGGGAGCTACAAATGACTCTGTCATGTGTTAACACTTGAGAATTTGAAACACTTGAAAATATTTCAGAAACCAAAGGGAGGAACTATTTAATCCTACAATGAAATACAGATTTACTGGAGTGGGACAGACCCCCTTCTCCGCAGAAGAAGCAAGAAAGTCCATCAAATCTTGGTGAAACTACCTGGCAGTGAGAAGTGCCATGTTGAGGTGCTATGACTGGGATGAGGTTTTGGGATACTCGGGAAAAAAAACCATGGGGTGGCCAGAGAGAATTAGGGGATGGATGAAAAAGTCTTGGGGGGGGAGCTCTGAGCAGGAGCTGGCTTTGCCTGCAGACACCTGCAGCTGATGCCAAGCTACAGGGTTGGGCCAAGGTTTTTGCTACAAGTTGAGCTCTCCCCAGCTGCCAGGGGAGCGAAGCACTTCCACAGCAGCGGTGTTTTCGGGAAGACCCCAGGAGGGGACAAGGTGGTGCGGGAGTTAAGCGGACAGAGCACAAGTCGGGATCAATGTGACCGCTAAACCTGCTCGGCAGCCGCATCGACCGCAGCCCCTTCCTGGCAGCTGCGCGTGATGCCGGCAGCATTCCTGAGGCTGGAGCCGAGGGAGCAGGGGGTGTGTGTACACAGGTGTGCGTGCGGGGGTGCATTCGTGCGCTTTGAGCTGTGCGCTGGAGGGCGTCACCGCCGTCGTCGGCTGAGGGCTGGAGGTGCTCAGGTGTTGCTCCCAGGAAAGACAGCATCGAGCGTGTGGTTCCGCATGCCCCCAGTGGTCCTTCTCCCAGCTCAGACGGTTCCAAAGCTGGAAGGATGTGCAGGAGGATGCCAGGCTGTAATCTAGCATCCCATTTGCGAACATCTTTGGCGGGCCAAAGGGGTTTCTGTCCCTTGAAAAGGAAACGAACCAAGAATCACATCTGAAAATCACCCCAAGGCTTTTCATTTTGCCAAGAGTAAAGAGACAGCGGGAAGCAGCAATCTCTTTATTCTTCTGAAACTCTTGCTTTAGAGACACCAGCAATCACTGAGAGTGGTTCAACATCACCCCCAACCTTCCCTGCGTCCCAGGGTATAAAGGACAGCCCTGCTCCATCAGCACGGGTGAGCCAAGTGAGAAACAGATGGAAACAGAAATAACCCACTGTGGAGAGAAAAAACTCATCCCAGCCTGCTGATCCCACCAGTGCTGTTGTCTCATGGGAGATATTTGAGCTTGTCACCAGCTTGTTGCAGTGTGGGGCAGCAGGCTGTCTCCTCACGTGTGAGTTCCATTTACTTGGAGCGAAGGGATAGGGTGTGGGTTTTGCTTTCAGGCTGGTCATGAACTTTCTGCAGCTTGGGGTTAAATGTGTAGAACACAACATCAGAAATTTGGATGACTGGGACATCTAAGTGATGGTAGCCGGGGCCTGTGTCATGGCTCCTGCAGTGTGAGGTACATGTTTTAAAGGAAGCATGCGTCGCTGTTGCGCGCAGGGACGGTGAAAAATGACACAGATTCAGGTGAGAGAAGATATGGTCGAAGGCCAACCTTTTAATGCCAAAACCCCATCTTTTCATTGCATGGATCGCAAAAGAGTAATTACATGATTGGCCCATCAGTCAACCACCTACCAAGGTGATAGGCCAAGAGGTATAACCACCCATTTCAAAGTATTATTCTCAGTAAAACCAAAACATTCCACGATGTTCTCACAACAGCCCTGCAGGTGCAAATGTTTACCAGACAGCAAACGGGCAGACAGCTAGCTTGTGTGAGAACAGAGACTTTCACATGAGACAGTTAGAAGTGGAGAATTTTTTCTCTGCTAGCCTCCTCAGCATCTACAAGTATGTAAACTATTTTGTGGAGTTTTGCCATTTACAAGATGCCATTGTTGAATTTTGATGGCAGTGTCTGGATAGCAAGTGTTGGAGTGGGATTTTCCCAGAGGTGCACTGATGCCAGGTTGCCATCTGTCTGTGCCTCTTAGGAAAGCTGGAGCTCCAGAAGGTTGTGCTGAGAAGATGCTGGTACACAGTTTGGGGATGCTCACCATTGTTGAAAACCCACCCAGGAATGGCTTCACCTGAGTCGGAAAGTCCCAGATTTCTGGGGGCAGAGTCAGGGGAACATTCCTCCAATGCTCCAGGTGTTCCTGGGGAGCAAGGATGAAACAACAAGAAGCAGGAGCTCAGCAGTGGCTCTTTGGGCAAGGCGGGATAGGAGGAGGTGCATGATGCCTGCAAGGGCAGGCACATGGTGTGGAATGCAGTAATATTGTTTTTTTATTAATATTACTACTATTAGCATTGTAGGATTGGGTGTAATTAATGACTCACTATGTGCTGAAATACTTTGTTAAATAACCTGTTCTGGGACAAGCATCAGTGGTCCTGTTCCTCACTGCAGAGCTGGCTGGGCTGCCCTGGGGTGACACATCCAGGAGCTGACCTGTCCTGTTCCCCCAGTCCCCTAAACTCCCCCTGGTGCCTCCAGAACAGACCCATAACTCTTTCTTCCACACCAGTTGGGCATTACAAGAACAGGAGGGATGCTGAGGGATTTGCACAATGGACACCCCAGCAACCCACCCTGGACCTGCCCCTGAGTGAGTCCCTCCTCCCCTGCTGCTCTCAGGCAACACGAGGATGTGTCCTTGGGGAGAGGGATGACCAAACTGGTTTGCCCAGCCTTCCTAAAAATCCTGCACAGGGCTGTAATTACCCTCACCTTAAAAAAGAGAGGAGCCTGACATTGCAGGTATGGCCATGGCACCCGCAGGTGTCTGCAAGGAATCACTGGGGGAGTGGAGCAGAGCTGAGTGTGGCAGTCCTGGCCCTGTCAGGAAGGGGGAAGAACAGGAGCTCCTCCAGCAAAGAAACTGGATTTTTTTTGGGAACAGGGAGGATAAATACCTCCAAAGTTAGGAGCTTATTCTTACTTGGTGGAGTCACTGAGGCTACACTCAGGAATTACTTGCAAAACTGGGCAGGAGTTAAATATCCACACTAACTGGAAGTCAGTTTTGGAAGCAACTTTGGAATGCAGGGGAGTGTGTGCACGGATGCAGACGGATGAAGGGGGTTTGTCTACCCAGCTCACGGTTCAGGGTTAAGCCTGAGCGATCTGACCTAGGCCACTGAGATAGAGGAAAAAGTGAATTGGAGGTTATTATCACCAAAAATCCTTTCCTGGGATGCTCTGGAGAGGGTTGGGGAAGTTGCTGCTGATGGCTAGGATCCAGAAAGGCTGTGATGCAGCAGCCACGCAGGAGCTGCTATGAGCAGTAATGGGGACCAGAAGCCTCATGGCATACCTACAGCCACCACCTGCATCCCTGCCACAAGTGCTTGTGTGAGGGACATGCTCCCCAAATATTTGGCTCTCCAGACACTCTCCTTGGAAAGCAGGAACCAAATGCCCACCTGCAGGAGTCCTGGTAGCCTAGTTGACACAAGGCTGAGACCCCACTTCCAGATTTCACTGCGTGGAAGTCATTAAATATGAGGGAGGGATGTGAGGCTTGAGGGGCTCTTGGCAAGGATGCTGGTGGCCACCCCAGCCAAGCGGCAGGTCAGGTGCCAGCCTTTTTTGGGAACAGAAACCATGTGTTGAGCAGGAGCTTGGCACCTTGATTCCCCAGGCAGAGATACTGCAGTGTGTGGAAATGAGCTCTGCAGCTTGGCAGGACACAGCATTACTCTGCTTTCCCTGGCAGAGAGATGGGCGAGAGCCTGCCCTGCTCTGAGGCATGTCAGACACAGGAAGGACCTGCAGGGCAGAGTATCAGGTGCAAACATGCTCTGAACACAGCTTGTTTCCCACCCCCTGCCTCCAACAGAGCTTAACTTTTACCCCAAACCTGCTTGTTTTTCCCCCAACAGGCTACGAGCAGTGGCGTGATCTGGCTTAGGGGCCCTATGTGGGGGACAGATCTCAGCTTCACTGAGTTCTCTGAACTCCCACGTTTACCTTCAGGATGGATACGTGATCTACGCTATGTCTTAACATGCCTACACATTTGCTTTTGAAGAGATTCTGCTTGTAGTGTTCTCACAGCGCAGGAAAAAAGCTGAACTAAGTGTGGCCAGGGTTCAGGGAGAATTTGGATCTGGTGTGTAGATGACAGGGATGTTATGCTGCAGCAGTCTCTCTGGAGAAGGACGGTCCCACTGGAGACACAGCATCCCTGTTTCACGGTAGGGTGTAGAGAAGTGAATTAACTGACTACAGTTATGCAAAAGCCATCCAAAGAGCCAAAAAGAGAATTAAAATTACCTGGGTCCCAGATCTGTGTCCTCCTGTACAGGGACACACACGGGGTGGTCTTTTAAGTGCCCTGACAACCAAATCTAATCGGACCTGGTGTTCAGAGTTGCTTCTGCAACAAAGGGGATATTCCTCCCACTCCAGTAATCTGCACGTAGGGTGCCACAGGCTCCTGGTGTCCTTCCCAGTCCCTGCGGAAGCTGGCCAGGAGGATGCTGGCTCACGGTGCCCGCTCCTCCCGGCCAGAAGGGTTTTCCTGGCTCCCGGTGTCCGTTCCCGCCGGCCAGGCCGGCTCAGGCTCTCGGCCGGCCACGTTCAGAATGTCCACCCTGATTAAGCATCAGGTACTACAACCGGGCTCTGCGGCGCGCAGGCGGCCCCACGCTCGCCCGCCTGACGGCGAAAGTCCGTCACACGGCCCCAGGAGCCGCAGCTTTGGGGTGAAAGGCGGTGATTTCGGCAACCCCGCGGCCCACGCAGCCTGCCACCGGCGCCGCCATTGCAGCGGAAGCAGAGCGGCGCGGCGGACACGCCCCCGTGGGCGGGACGCGGGCGGCGGGGCCAATGGGAAGCGCCGCGCTGCCGCGCGCGGCCAATAGGGAGCAGCGCTCGGCGGCCGGCGGGGCGCGCGGCGCCGCACGTGGTGACGGGGGTCCACGTGGGCAGCGGCCATGGCGGTGAGAGGCGGCGGGTCCGGGCCGGGGGCGGCCGCGGGGATGATCTGAACCAAACCGAGCCGAGCCAAGCCAAGCCAAGCCATACTATGCTATGCTGTGCTGTGTTCTCCCCGC
Organism: Corvus moneduloides; assembly: GCF_009650955.1. Taxonomy (NCBI): domain Eukaryota; kingdom Metazoa; phylum Chordata; class Aves; order Passeriformes; family Corvidae; genus Corvus; species Corvus moneduloides. The sequence continues at coordinate 16,974,022 of NC_045511.1, forward strand.
AGGGCTCTCCGGAGGCGGCGGAGGAGGCGGAGCAGGGCCCAGAGCCCCCCGCCGGGGGTGCGGCGCGGCGGGGGAAGAGGGCTGCCCCGACAGCCGCAGCTCCGCAGCCGGCCAAGCTGAGCCGCGCCGAGCTCTACAAGCCACCGACCAGCGAGGAGCTGACCCAGCTGAAGGAGACGGAGGATCTGTTCCACTCCAGCTTGCTGCGCCTTCAGGTCAGCCTGGAGGGCCCCGCGAGGGGAGCACGGGGGGCTGCGGGACCCGGACTCGGAGATGACCTGGGTTATCAAGCTGTGTTAGGTGACGATCAGCTGTAACTAGGTCATAGAAACATAGAACAGGTTGGCTTGAAGGGGCCTTAAAGATCACCTAGTTTCAACCCCCCCCTCCCCCGCCACACCTTCCACTAGACCAGGTTGCTCAGAGCCCCATCCAGCCTGGCCTTGAACACTTTAAAAGTGCGGCATCCACAGCTTCTCTGGGCAACCCATGCCAGTGCCTCGCCACCCTTTACAGGGAAAAATTTCGTCCCAGTTTTTAATCTAAACCTACTCACTTTCAGTTCAAAGCCACTGCCCCTTTTCCTATCACTGTATGCCTTCGTAAAAAGTTCCTTTCCAGCCCTTTTATAGCCCTTTCAGGTACTGGAAGGCTGCAATAAGTCTCCTAAGAGCCTTTGTTTCTGCAGGCTGAATGACCCCAATGCTTTCAGCCTTTCCTCATAGGAGGCATCCTCCATCCCTCTGATCATCTTCTGTGGCCTCCTCTGTACTGGCTCCAGCAGGTCCCTGTCCCTCCTGTGCTGGGACCCCAGAGCTGGATGCAGTGCTCCAGGTGGGTCTCAGCAGAGTGGAGCAGAGGGGCAGAATCCCCTCCCTCCCCTGCTGCCCACGGGGCTCTGGGTGCAGCCCAGGACACGTTTGGCTCTCTGGGCTGTGAGTGCCATGGCCGGGGCATGTCCAGCCTCTCACCCACAGCACCCCCAAGTCCTTCTGGGCAGGGCTGCTCTGGGTCTGTTCATCCCACGAACCAGGTGTAGCCCTAGCACTGGTTGTTGTTGAACCTCATGAGATTCTCATGGGCCCACTCCTTGAGCTTGTCCAGGTCCCTCTGGATGGCATCCTGTCCCTCAGGTGGTTCTAACATTGGTGATTTTTACGAGGAACAGCTTTGATCTCCTGGCTACTTGCTGGTGTCAGTGGCAGGATCTCTAGGGCCTGGTTTGTGGTGGGAACCTGCGTGGTTGTTTCCTGCAGCTGATTCTCTGTTATATAAACAGCCTTCCTGAGAGCTATGCATGTGTGAATTACATCAGGGTTTTTTGCCTGGACCTTGGTTGGGATGGAGATGATTGCAATCCAGAACTCACAGGAAATGGCAGGAACTGATCAAACTGCCAGCTCCAGGTAGGGTTTGTGGAGACAAAACTGGTGTGTTCCCTAGCTGACCAGCTGCTCTTTGCACCACGCTCTTGGTTGGTGCTGAAGGACAAGGTAAAAGGCAAGAGCAATTCCAGTGTTGCAGCTGCCTTTGAGGGTCCCCTTTCCCCCTACAGATCGAAGAGCTTTTGAAGGAGGTGACATTGAAGGAGACCAAGAAGAAGAAGATTGATGCCTTCCTCCATGAAATTAACAGCCTGCTGAGCACCATCCCAGAGACCCCAGAAACTGAAGTATGTTCCACAGTGATGGAAGAGGTGGCAAGACCCCTGTCCTGTATGGAGCAGGAGCAGGCTCTGCTGTTGCTCTGCAAGCATAGCTCCTCATGGACTTTCTCTCTGAAAAAAAAATACTTTGCTTTTTCTTGGAGGAAAAAGGGGGACACTGTCTTTAAGCTCTGGGTGCAGCTGTGCGGGAAGTGGGGTCTTGGTCCCCGCACATCTGCTGTTGTTGATGCTTAGAGCATTTTGTGTGTCCTGTCTGTTCCCAGCTCACTGACCAGGCCTGGCTTTCCAAGGATGTGAAGGTCCCGTTCCTGCAAGTGCCGTTCAATGTGAAGGGCAGGTTCCACTTCGTGCCCCCAGCCGAGCTGAAGGTGGTGGGCAGTTACCTGCTGGGCACCTGTGTTAGGCCAGAGATCAATGTGGACGTTGCAGTGACCATGCCACGGGTGAGTCTGGCCATGCCACCACCTAATGGCCTGGGGCCTCCTGGAGCTGTGTCCCCTCCTGTCCTCTGTGACCCTTGCCCTCTCCATTCCTCAGTGAGGTGGCAGCATCTGGACATGCAGCGTGACTTCCTTGAGGAGCTGGGGAGTGTGATCTGGTCTCTTGCTCTATCAGAGCTTGCAGCTGTTTGATCTTAGTTCCTCATCAGCATCTTCCTTCTCTCTGCCTGGACTGAACATGGCCAGGGAGATGCATGCTGTCTGGTTTTGTACCTCATTGCATTTCTGTGCCAGCTCCCAAGACAGTGTTACAGGGAGGGAGATGTTTGGAGGCTGGTAACCTCCCCTTGCTGCCCAGACTTGCTTATAAGAAAAGCTTGAGACCAAGCACACCCTGTTTGGCTGTGTGACTGCTCATCTCCTGCAGTCCTGGAGCCTGGTGAGCCAGCAACAAGCTCCCGACCGACTTGGAGCTCCTTGGTGCTGAGACAGGGCTGCTTGTGGGGCCAGGGAGAGCTGTGGGTGGTGAGGTGCCTTGGACTGAACTGAGCTCAGCAGGCAGGTGAGGTGGCACTGCCCCGTTCCTCTCTTCCCAGGAAATCTTCCAGGACAAAGATAACCTGAATCAACGCTACCACCGGAAGAGAGCCCTCTACCTGGCCCACATCGCCCAGCATTTGTCCAAGGAGAAGCTCTTTGGCAGTGTGAGGTTTGCCTACATGAACAGCAACCATCTGAAGCCCATTCTGCTCCTGAGGCCTCAAGGTGGGACTTGACCCTTGCTCTGGTGTGGAGTGTGACTGGATACTGGTGTTGGGTGGAGGGTGGTGGTGGTGGTCTCGGTCTCGTACCGTTTAGCGACCCTTTGGGGAGGGATCATTCTGGAGCTGCCATCACAACTTGTGAGAAATGAGACAACTCTTAGTTAAATAAAAATTAAAATAATTTATTGAAAACAGAAAAATTGAACAATTACAGAAATTAGAAAAATATAAAAATTTGGGATCCTATGGCTCGATAGATGGTATGCCCCAGGAACACAGGGATTTGAGATCTTCTGGCTGAGACAGCACTGGACCTCAGGTAGAGAAAAAGAACTTGCAGTGCTGGGCTGACTTTTGGCTGGTCCAAAAGTAAAAAAAATTACTAAAGGCTCCTTAATAGGAGTAAGGCTTCTAATACCCAGCACTAGATATCCACCACAGCGAGCCTGCAGGGGATCCTCTCGTCTCTCTCTTTTTGGAGCCTATCTCGGTGTTTTATAGTGCCTTTGCTCCGCCCCAGCCCGCCCCTTTGGTTTAAAGTGATTGGTGCTTTCCCTTTGATAGATTATCTCCGTCCGCCAATGGCTCATCGTTGTCAGAGGGGTGGTATTAGTTGAGATAAGGGTGCTAAAATGCCTTCATTAAAATTCAGGTTGCCACGGAGCTTGCCGACAGGGTTAACGGCTACGGGGCTAAAAATAGCTGCTGGCTATTAGAACTGGGGTTTTTGGAGTTAGTCCTTGGAGCCAAAGTGCAAGTAAAAACACCTAAAAAAATATTAAAATACATCCAACACATCTCAAAACACTTGTAAAAGTATACAGTAAACACAGGAAAGATAACTCTTATGGTGTACAGGTGGTTTGAAGTTTGAAAAGGGAGCATAAGTTGGGGATTTTTAACTGGGAAGGGTGCAACTCTCTTAATAAACTACTTTGAACAATTGAAAACACTGATAATGGAGCTTGATTTTTGTACCTGGGCTGATTTTTACATTTAAAATATTTAACTCAGAATTAATTAATTAAAGCACTTAATATGCAAAGACCAAGCACAATTAGGGATTTCATGTATGACACAACTGATGATAAATTTTGGGTGCTTCTCAGTTGTTTTCTCCCTTCATCCAGAGTCTAGTCCTCAGGGTCTCTCCCCTTCCCAGTCCTCCTCTGCAGCTTGGCTGGGCACCCCAGCCTTGGCCTCACTGGCTGGCACATCCTGTGGGTACTTCAAGGAGTAAAAAAGTAAACCCTACAAAACACATCTGTGTCCTGCACTGCCCATCCTCCCTGCTCTTCCCAGCCCTGTTCCCCACCGTCCTCTTGCCTTCCCCAGGAACCTGTGTGCAGCCTGGCTCTTCCCTGATGGGATGATGTGGGATGCATGGGCTGCTGGGGCCTGCTTGTTCCCACAGCCTCCAGGAGTTAGTGGATTGGGGTCTGGGACAGACGTGGCATGACAGGGCGAGGGCAGGCGGGGGTGCCAGGCTGGCCAGTGGGGAGGAAGATGGGACTGCGATATGAACAGTGTGGCCTCAAGGTCATCATTGGCTCTGGGATGTAGTCACTCTATGCTCTGAGATGATTTCCACTGCTGCAGAACTTTGCTGGGAAGGAGCTTTTTCCTTTGCCCAGGCTGGGCATGCTCTGTGTTTTTCCAGTTTAATTTCTGACATCTCTTCCTCCTGCACATCTTCCCCCTGGTGCTTACAGGCAAGGATGAGAAGATGGTCACTGTCCGACTCCATGCTTGTCCTGACTCGGGTCTCTTCAAACCCAGCCGCTTCCATCCCAGCAAGAACAATGTCCGGACCACCTGGTTCATGGAGCAGAGCACCCCCAAAGAAGGTAGGGCCTGGGGCTGGGGGAACATGAGGCTGTTTGTTTCAGGCAGAGACTGCACCCAGTGCCTTCGGGTGGGTTTGCTGCCGCCCTTTTCTCTGGGCAGGCGGTTGGTGATTGGGTCCAACGTGCTGTCATCTGCCCACACAGGAGCCACCGAGCCACCGACCCCGCACTACAACAACTCCATCCTCTGTGACACAGTGATGCTCTCCCACCTGCATTTCTTGTCTAACGCAGCCACGGACTTCCCAGGCATGAAGGATGGCCTGGCCCTCCTCAAAGTTTGGCTGAACCAGCGGCAGCTCTGCAAGGTATGTCCTGTGCCAGGGGAGGCTGTGCTTTCCGGGCTAACCTGCCTTTGGCCTGCTGTCCTTCCTAGGCTGGAAAAGGTGGTGGTTTGGTCCTGGTGCATGGGGTGGTGGCTTGTAGCTTTGCTTTGACCTGTGTTAGGGTTTCATCCTAACCCGTGGATTGTAATGGAGTTGTGGTACCTCTGTTTTCACAGGGCTTGGGGTGCTTCAGTGGCTTCTTGGTCTCCATGCTTGTTGCCTACCTGCTGATGAAGCGCAAGATCGTCAAGATGATGAGTGGGTACCAGGTGTTGAGAAGCACTCTGCAATTCCTGGGTGAGTTTCCAGGGGCCTCTCTGGACTGGGAAAGGTTGGTGTCTCTGCACAAAGCCTGAACACAGTGGGGGAAGAGGCAGAGAGGCCATTGTGGTTTTTCTTTCTCTTGTGCTAAGCCCATGTGGGAGGGATGGACGGGAGGGGATGAGCCAGCAGAGCAGGGCTGGATGATGCAGCTTGCAGGAGGGTGGGTAAGTCCCATCATGAGGTGGAGGCTGGCATTATATTGTAGCACTGTTGATGGTGTGAGACCTTGGTGGTATTGACACATAACTGTGCCACTGTCACCAGGGGGAGAGATGTGGATGGTGGTGTGACTTGTTCCTTCCTGTCTGCCCACAGCCACCACTGACCTGAGCGTGACAGGGATCAGCCTAGCCAAGGATGCTGATCCCTCCCTGGTAAGCAGCCCTCTGGGGGCGGTCTCATGCCTGTGTCCGTCTGTACTGTCACTGCTCTGGGGCAGGGATGTGCCTGTTGCAGGGATGGCAAATGGCAACGATGTTGGGGTGTCTTGGTGTCTGTGATGTGCTGAGTACTAAGGACCATGTTTGCTTTTCCAGCCTGTTCTGGATGATTTCCACCAGGCATTTGAAGTGGTCTTTGTGGATCCCTCTGGACTGGTGAATCTCTGTGCTGATATGACTGCCAGCAAATACCACCAGGTACTGTGCAGGTTGTGGTGGTTCCTTGAGGTGCTGTCTTAGGAGTGAGCTCAGACAGGCACAGAGTGGTTAGATGTCTTTGAGGAGGATGTAGGACCAGGGAAGGATGTTCACTGTGGCTTTTTAAGCTTTTATCATCTACAGCTTTGAAGACTGGAAGTGAATTTGGAGACTTAGATGTACTGCTGCCTTGCTAGTCTTGCTGGAGTGATGTGGCTAGGTTGTTTCCCTCTTTGTGTGCACCTTTGTGTGAAGCCAAGCAGCTGTTTAGCAGATGTAACTGTTCTAAAGGAGAAAAGAACCCCACCTTGATGGCAGGGATATTAAGAAGGGACTGTCTGGCCAGCAGCAAGAGCTGCTTGTGACTTGGCTTCATGCTAAGAACAGAGACTGGGATCTGAGTAAGCTGCTGACCATGGAACTGGGCTGGCCCTGGTTGATGGGGGAGCACAAGTGACCACTGCTGGAGGGATTTGCTTTCCTTCCCCCTTTGCATTCATGCTCCTGCACTGCCTTCCCTCCTGGCTTAGGTCCAGTTCGAAGCCAAGCACTCTATGGAGATTTTGGATGACCGGATGGTGGATGGCTTTCAGGTGCTGCTCATGACCCCAAAGCCAATGCTCAGGACCTTTGACCACGTCTTCCAGTGAGTCTCAGTGTGTTGGTGGAGTGGTACTGAGGGAGCCTGTTCAAAGAGGAGTGAGCTGCTTCTGGCTTTGTGCTGGGGTAGATTTGGACTTACCTGGTGGGAGGTGGCCCTGCTAAGCTCTGAGATGGACACTGGTACCTCCTTGCACTGGGCTGTTCCACTTTTACTGCCTAGATAGCTTCCCAGAAGGAGGGTAGCAAGCCTTGGAAACAGTGACCAGCATCTCCTGAGATGCCAAAGTGCATTATTGTAGCAGCCATCCTGGGCTAGGGCCCTCAGTTCCCCACTTCATCCATCCTCTTAACATATCCCTCTCTCAGAAAGGATTTGCTGGCAGAGGTAGGTGACCAGCTTCTCTTCTTCTCCATAGCCTGAAGCATGTTTCCAAGCTTCAGGGTACTTGCAAGAAGATGCAGCTGCTGAATGAGCTGATGGATCGGGGTGGGAACTACGTAGCTGCGGCCCTGCCCTTCGTTGTCTCACTGCTGGCACGTGGTCTGTCTGGGAGAGCACAGCTTGTGGCTCACTCCATGCCCCAGATCTCTGAGGTAATGCAGCTTGGTAATGACACTGCATCCTTTGCAGCTTGTGGGGTCTTGAGTGTCTCTTGTTGCACTACAGAGCACAGGGAGGGCATCCCAGCTCACTGGGGAAGGAGACAGGCTTGTTCCCTTTGTTGGGAATACAGAACCTGAGGCTCTGCACTGGGCTGTGGGATGCAGCTGTGTGGCTTAGTCTGGGCACGAGTCCTGGTCCAGTAATGGGGCAGGGTGAAGACTGCTTTTGTTTTCATTGCAGAGACCTGTTAAATAAGGCTTTACCTGTCTGTACTTGTCTGGGCACCTGGGAGAACATAGCAGGAGGTTCATCTAACATCCCAGTATCCCAGAAGCTGCTCCTCCACAAGCCTCACCTCTCCTTGTGCTTCATGTTCCTCATTTTTCCACAGTGGCCAATTGATGCTGAGCCCCCAAAACACAAGGATGTTGGGCCCCTGACGTTTGGGCTCCTGTTTGTCCCAGAGTTTGCTGCCAGCACCCTGGAGAAGGGTCCGCAGGCTGATCACCCCGAGGTGAGGGGAGCCCTGCTTGTGCTGAGTAAGAGCAAAGCTGGTGCTGTGCTGTGGTTGCAGACAGCTCTGAGGCTGGCTGGTGATCGTGGGAGGGTTTTGTCTGGCCCAGAAATGACGTGTGTCCCTGGTCTGGCTTGGTCAATGTGCCCCCACAGGCCTTGGAGTTCCGGACCTTCTGGGGAGAGAAGTCGGAGCTGCGTCGGTTCCAGGATGGCAGCATCTGTGAGGCGGTGGTGTGGGAGGCCAGCGCAGTCTGCCAGAAGCGCCTCATTCCTGAGCAGATCATCCGGCACCTGCTGAAGCTGTAAGTTGCACTGAGCAGCAGCTGTGGGTCACTGCTGCTCTCCTGCTGTGTGTCCTGTCCCTGGTGACCCCATTGTCAGCTTCGTGCTTTGTGAGGTGTTTCGGATTTGTAAGGTCTGGAAGTCATTTTAGTTGTCCTGATGTTGTGAGCCGCTTCCCAAGAGTGGATGGGGAGGATGAGCACCTGGTGCTGTAGCCTCTGCTGGAGGTTATGCTAAGGGCAAGGAGGCAACATGAACATGCAGATGGGGTGCTGGGATGCTTGTCAGAGCTGGAAGAGAAGCTGTCTGGACCTTGGAGGACATTTTCATGAAATCCTCTGTGACCTTGTAGTGGTTCACAAGAGGGTCCTCCCTATGGCATTGGAAAGCCTCTCTGCTGCAGTTTATACCGTCTGCCAAAAGTGAGGCCCTCTTCCACACAAAGGAGGGTTTGCCTGTGCCTCTTTATCCTGACCTGAGGATGGGTCTTGTGAGGGAAGGCAGCACACTTGGCTTTGCATCCTGTGAAGCTGCACAAGTTACTATTCTGCTTTGGGTGGATTACTTGGGCAAGGGAGGAATGCACAGAGATCTGTCTTTTCACCAGGACCTTTGTTTAGAGAGGGATTTCTCATCCTTGGGCTGACCCATGCAGTGTCGATAGGATCAATGGGCTGGCATGTCATAGCTTTAATGCTCTGTTGTCTTTTCACACGCAGGCATGCGGACATTCCTGAGTCTTCCATCTGCTACACAGGAGCCCTGCTGGAATCTGTGATCAGGACTGGGAAAGAGGTATGATTGGTCTCCCAGTGGGGCTGGAGCTTTTTCCAGGAAGAGCAGTGAGGGGAGGGCTGTAAGGAAGGTCATTTTAGTGGCCCTGAGGCAACTGGGTGGTTCCCAGGAGAATGGAGTAAGGGTAAGGATCTACCAAGTCTTTTATGGCAGCCAAGGCATAACTGCTGAAATCCTCTTGCTTTAGCACTCCCCACACCTCATTTTCCCCTGCAAGCATCCCATTGTCCTATTCTCTCTGCTTCTGCCCCTCTGTCCAGATGTCTGAGGATATATTGCTGTCGCACAGTGCTCCTCTGGCTGCACCTTTGAGGTACTGCATCCTGCAGGACATGGGCCAGACAATTCTGTGCTCCCATCCCTTAGGTCCATCTGGGAAACCCCCGAAAAGGATCTTTCCTGGCATATTGCGAAGTGCTAGATTGTACTCTGTCTGAATGTGCAGCTGAAACAAAGAAACTCCACTTTTAGACAGAAAAGATGTGTCTTGGAGGCTGGGAAATGTCCCTCCTTACAACTTCTGCTTTCCAGCTTGTGAAATTAAAGTCTGGAGATGAGCCATCAGCACTTTGGCACACTTAGTTGGTCTTTTTTGTACAACCAGCTCTTTACCTGGTTGTCGGATGGAAGAAGAAATTGTTTCCTTTCCTCTTTTTAAGATCTAAGGGGTGCACATTTGATGGAAAGAATGTCCTGTGCCAGGACCAATTGCAGTCTGGGCAGAGTTGTGTGTCAGATTTGGGATGAGATGCTGATTTTCACAGCCTGTTGTGTGGTGAGGCAGGAAGGTCTGTGTGCTGTGTCCTTTCAAGCTGGTCTGGGGTTAGCAGGGCTGTTACACCCCAGTCTGACAGGGGATGCACTTTCCTGGAGCTTGAGGGGTGCTTAGGAGTCCCATTGTTGCCAGTCCTTGAGGAACAAAGTAGAAAGTTGCTGTTGAGTGTGGGGTGGTGGGTACAGGGGTGTCTAGTCTTCCAGCTGTTTGTGTGCAGTCAGCCTGGGGAGCCAGCAGTGTGAGGATGGAGGGGATAAAGGCAGAGGAAGGGTGCAGCCACAGGCAGGCCGGGGTTTGCTGTTTGTGGCACACCCCACAGAGGGTGCTGCTGCTCCGCCAGAGAGCCCAGGGTCAGAAAACTCCAGGCGGGTTGGCTCCTTGTGTGGCTCTCAGCTGCCTCTGAGCTGGGTGGTTTGGTGTCACCAGTGTGTCCTCCCTGTTCAAGCTCCTCTGCTGTTATTTGGGGAGGTGGAAGCAGGGAGGGCAGCACCAATTCTCCTTTTGGTGCTTCTCATCTGCCCTCCACAAGGCTCTTGTGATGCTCTGAATGTTTTCTGTCTTTGCTTTTGCCATGCTCCAGAGCTCTGCCCTGGCTAAGGATGTAGTCAGTGGAGTTTTCTGTTAACTGCTGCCTCTGTTGACGTCATGGTAACTGCTGGGGAGACAGTGGCAGGGCTCTCACCTTGCCAATGTGTGATCTCTTTATTCCCAGATCATTCTTGGCTTCTCCTTTATTATAGCGATTGCTGCCAGTACAGCTCTTGGTGCTGCTTTAGTGTTTTGCAAAAGAAATAATTGTATTTGCCACTGGAAATGCAGCCTCTAGGATGCCTGTGGCTGCTGGGGAGTCACATCCAGCCTTGCCCTTGTCTTTCCTCTCTTTCTGACCTCCCCATTTTGCTGAGTGCTCTTGCCAGAAGCTGCTCCCTGGGGTAGCAGTGCTGGCTCCTCAGAGCTTGGCTGTGATGCCAGCCCATGAGGGAGGTGAGCTGAGTGCAGGAGCAGTAGAGGTGCATGGAGAGGCTCCCTGTGTCTGCAGGCATCGGGAACGGGCGAGGAGGCCATGGTCAGCGTCGTCTGCTCCTACAATGACCTGAGCCGCAAGCTTTGGAACCTGAAGGAGCTGCCGCTGACTGTGACGGCTGTGCAGGGTGTCCATCCAGCCTTCCGCTACACGGATGTGAGTGTCCCGGGGCATGGCCATGCATGGGGGTCTGCAGCGAGCTGGGGTGTACCCTGGCGTGAGGGAGGACCGAGAGAATGGGTCACTCACTGGTTTTGTGGCTCCTGAGAGCCCTTGGGGCGATGTGGGGTCTCTTCTTTGCTGTTTGTCCTTTGTGTTAGCTGTGCACAAGCTGACCAAATCCTCTGTATTGGAGGGCTTTGCTGGTGTGGGAGGTTTGGGTGAGGGGAAACACATTGTCAAGAGGTTTCTGCTCCCTGTTCTCAGTTGCTGGGTGGCTATTCTCTTTCAGGTCTTTCCTCCCATTCCTATGAAGCCGATTTACTCCTTCCATAATAGAAGCAAGCACTTGCTGCTTCCTTCAGAGGAGAAGCCCTGCCCAGCCTACATAACCCCTTTGAAGGGTAAGTGGGGAGAGATGTGAGTGGGAGATGATCCAGTGGAGGGAAGTGGAGGCAAGCAGTGATGCTGGCTCTGTTATTGCTGTGTTGGTGTGCTGCAGGCAGGAACAGAACCGTGGCTCCTCCTGCCCTCCTGCCATAACCTGTAGTTCCAGACACCCCTATCCAACGCCTTATTTCTGTGTGGGACTCACTGACTTCCTGCTATCCCTTCTTTCCCAGTCATCTGCCACATGGAAGGCAGTGGCCAGTGGCCACAGGACAAAGGAGCTATCAAGCGCATCAAGGCCGCTTTCCACCTCCAGCTGGCTGAGCTCCTCCGGCAGCAGCACCAGCTGGTTTGCAGGCCTGCAGTCACCCACACCGACGTGTACAAGGTGGGGGGGTCCCTGGAACCTTTTCCAGGCCTGACCTTACTGAGGGGGGGGGGGCTGTGGCAGTGGTCCCACTGGACAAAACCAGTATTTGGATGGTGGGCCTAGGAAAGAGTGTGGTGAGACTGCACTGATGTCAGGATGCTGCTCTTGTATCCCTGAGGGTCAGCATAACACACACCATGCTGATTGTGTCACCACCAAGCCTGACTTTGCCTTGTGCTCCCATCTCAGGATGGCTACGTTTTCCGTCTCCAAGTAGCCTACCACCGGGAGCCCCTGATTTTGAAGGAAGTGGTCACCCCAGAAGGGATGCTGAAGTACCAGGACACAGAGGAATCTCGGCAGCTGGAGCTGGAGACTTTGCATCTGCCCTATCTAACCAGCTCTCTGCATGGGTAGGTGAGGCAGAAGGTGCCTGAGGGGGTCAGAATGTGGAATGTGGCTGAAACCAGCATGGAGGTGCCTATGGATGCTGGAGGGAGATGGTGGGTAGAGGAGCTTGCTGTGGGAAGTGGCTCTTCAGCCAACCTTGTGAGAGGCTCTCCAGAAGGATTAAGGGATGGGTGTGGGTGTGCGTGGCACAAGTTGTCACCCTGAGTTCGCTGGTGTGGAGAAACAAGTACTAAGAAGCAGCATGGTTAGAGAGGAGCGTGAGGCAGCTTTTTCCCTTCTTCCCCCCAAAATCTCAGCACCTGCTGAAAGTCCCTGTGCTTGTGATGCTGTGTAAGTGTTCCTTGCAGATTTTTGCTGCTCTCTTCTTTCTTGCGAAATGCCAAGAGGCTGTTGTGGGTCCTGGGATGCATGGGCTGAGCAGTGGCATGTCTCCCTCCTCACAGGCTCCAGCAGCAGCACCCTGTGTTCGGCAGCACTTCCCGGCTGGCCAAGCGCTGGATCAGTGCCCAGCTCCTGAGTGACAGCATCTCTGAGGAGTGTGTGGACCTCCTTGTGGCATTTCTCTTCCTCCACCCAGCCCCGTTCACACCACCCAGGTGAGGATGAGGAGCCCAGGCTGGCCCGATGAGGATTTAGTCCCTTTCATTACCTGGGATGGAGGAAGGGTGGGATGCTGCTCAGGCAGGAGGTGTTGGGAGAGTTCATAGCAGGGAGCATGAGGCCCCTGTGCTGCCAAAACACTGTCCGAAGTCCTGTTGGGAGTTGCCAGAGGAGATGGAGACACTTAGCACTGCAGGGCTGTGGCTTTCCCTGCCCTGGGCACTGCAGAGAAAGGGGGAAAGCAGGTAAGGGCGGGAGTGAGTGTCCTTGTGGCCTCTAGGTGCTGGGTGCACCTGCAGGGTGTCTTGTGCCTTCTGGAGGACTGGTGAGGCCTCTCATTTTGGGGGTGATGGCCAGGAGAAGCAGGGTGAGGGCTGTGTTGTGGCTACCAGCATGCTGGGGCTCCTGGGTTCCCTGGGAAGGATTGTAGGGGTGCTGGCACCTCCAGCCTCCCTTCTTCCTGGAGGAGGCTTCCAAAGGAAGGACGAGGGGTCGGCCCCTGAAAGCTGAATGGAACAGTGTGTTGGTAGATAACCCCAGAGAACCAATTGCTTGCTGGTCCCTGGCAGACAGATGTTGTGGGGCCCAGAGGAAGTGAAATGAAGTTAAAGGAAATGTTTTTGTTCTGTGTGGAGTCAAAAGGTTACTCTGCCCTGCACTCGGGGTAGAGTTTCCTTTCCCAAAGTAGCAGGAACAGCAGTCTGATGCCTAGAATGCTCTCTTGTCTCCTAAAATAACAGAATCCCCATCTTCCCAGCTGTCTGGCTTTGTGCATGTGTTGTGTTGCAGGGAAAGAGGCACACTGGGAACTTGGCTGGTGTTCAGACCTGCACCAGAGATGGGAGCAGCCTTCTCTCCACCTCCTCCTTGCTCCAGACCCAGGAGTCTGGATGGGAAGAGCATCAGGAGATGGGGCAGCTGCGGGGGGGCAATGATTCACATTCTGCTGGTTTCTTTTTCCTGAGGAGTGGGGAACAAGGGGGGAAAAACTTTTCCTGGAGATTTGGAGAAGAGGAAGTGTCTCAAACTCATTCTGGACTTCCCTTTCCCACTACAGACATCTCTTCTTGGGTTGCATGTGGTTTGGGCATCCACTAAGTCAGCCCCAAGTGCAGCCCTTCTTGCTGCCAGGAGAGCAAATGCTGATGTTGAGCTATTTTGTCCTGCCTGCAGCTCTCCACAGGTGGGGTTCCTGCGCTTCCTCAACTTGCTGGCAACCTTTGACTGGAAAAACAACCCTCTGATTGTCAACCTAAACACTGGCCTCACAGGTGAGCAGGCAGCAGCTAGGAGAGCTGCAACATGAGATTCCTGAGCCCTCCTCAGTCAGTGCCTGGCTCCAGATCTCCTGGATACAGGAAGGCATCATAGCTTGTGCTGGGGGCAAGGAGATTTTCCACTCCTTTACTCCTGTCCTGTCATGTTTAACTTGCCTACAGGATGGGTTTGGTTGTGCCATGTGTGGTTTTTTTTTTTTTTTTTTTCTTGCCTGCCTCTGAGAAGGTGGATCTCAGTGATGATGCTCTGCTCCTTCTGGTCTTGTTGAAATCCGTGACAAGCGTGGGTGGTGTTGCATGTGGTGGTGTCTTTGAAGCCCTCTGTTCCTGCCCTCTAGTGTTTTGTCTGTTGATTGTCTTTTGGATACATGCTGGAGCCACAAGAGCCCATGGGATTGTCTTGACTCTGCAAAGTCATGGGGTGGGGGAGATAGTTATACCCGGCTTTTAAAGCAGATTTATAAAAAAAAGGTAAAGGTGTTTGGGAGAGAATTGGGTTTTGAAAACTGGTATTTTCCAAAGCGCCCTCCAGCTTATTTTAAGGAACTAAAGAGCTATTTATTTCCCCATTTGAGGGGAAATAAAAGACAAAAGATAGAACACTATTTGAATAATACAAACTGTCACTAGCTTACAATGTGAGTTTCCAGCTTGTGTCAGTTCTAGTACCTGCCATGCTTGAGCCCGCCTGAGTGGGTTTAGAGCAAAGGTCCATCTAATGAGAGTGAGGAGCAAGCCCGAGGTGAAGGAGCTCTGGTTGCATGCGTATTGTGGGATCAGAGAGTGGGAGGGGGTAAATCCTGCTGTGCTGCCATTTCCTGGCTGTGATGGGGGTGATGAGGGTGGAGGGCTGTGGATGGGGCAGAGCATCTCACCTGTCTGCCTGCCCTCTCCAGACTCTGTCTGCACAGAGATCAAGAACAAGTTTATAGCAGCTCGCTCTCGCCTCCCTGTCATGTTCCTGGCCACCCCCAAAGACCAGTGGAGCTCCATGTGGACCCGGGAGCGCCCCTCAGCACAGGTGAGCTATGCCCTTTGTCAGCTTGCCTCTGGTGGCTGCTGGCTTGGGGCAGTTCCCTGTTCCCAGTGCTGGAGCCAGCTCTGGCAGCCCTCTGAGGGAGTGGGGTCTCTTTTACATCCAGGACTGCCAAGTTTCACCCTCTGACTTCCTTCCCTCCCCAGATCCTGCAGCGCCTTATCCTACTTGCCTTGGAGTCTCTCCGTGTCCTGGAGGAGCAGCTCATGGACCCACTCAGCGACCAGGATATGAAGGTAACCCCCTGGGGCAGCAGCACAAGGGTTTTCAGGCTCTGGCCAAGCAGACTGGACTGTGGTGGTGGTCACTGGGATGTACTAGGAGGTTTCAGGCTGTGGCCATGTGGTTGCCCTGGTATGTAGAGCTGCAAGGATGGGAGGAGGCAGGCTGGTGTCCCTCTGTGCCACCCTGCTTCTGGGGGACCCGTCTCTGCACTGCAGCTTGGGGTGACTAGGACAAGTTTATTCTCTGGTTTTCTTGGAACATGAGAAAACCCACCATATTCCTGTGCCAAACCAGTAGTAGTATGTCCATGACTGGATCAAATGGTTCCTCTGGGAGACTCTGTTTTGGAGTAGCTGTGCAAATCTGGCTTGTGTGCTCAAGTCTAACCAAGCTCAGGGTGTTGGAGGTTTTGGCAGGACAGTACCAGGCACTCCAGGACAATGTTATTTTGGTTTGAGTGGAGTACTAAAGCTCTTTGTAGTTTAACCCTTTTCAGTTTCTCAGTGGTTTTATTTTTTAAGTAAACTAAAACATTCATTACTGCGGTGGACCTGAGACATGTAGATGTAGACATGTTCATTTGCCCTTTAAAGGGAGGTATATGTGTTTTGAAGGGTAGTTTGTTGGGGTATCAAGTAGTGAACCAGGAAATTGAAGGTGAAAGGACTGAAAAAGCCAAGCAGTGGTTAGATACGGCAGATTCACGTTAGGGACAAAAAACCCCAAACTAAAACCAAAACCAGAAAGCAGCACATAGAATGGATTTTTTTCTGCCTAGGCAATATAAAAAGGACTTACTAACACTGCTTTCAGTCCTGCTGCATTTTGCACTGGAAGTATTATGGGGTGAGATGTACTTGAGGCAGTAGCAGCGTGTGTTACAGGGCTGTGAAGGAATGAGACATGTCCAGTGTGCTGCAGTCACAGTGCCGGGCCAAGACTCAAATTCAAGAGGTGCACTGTTGGGGTGAGCTGGGAAGGGTTAGCTTCTAAAATGAGCCGTCACCTGGCAAGAGCAGCCTCCCAACACCTTGACTCAGCCTCCTTGGGCCACCTTCTGTCTCCCTTCCTCTTGCCCGTTGCAGTGGGAACTTTTGTTATTGCCATGGAATCCCTCTGGTCTGTGCCAGTGTCCTCTCAGGCCTGTGATGTTCCTTAGGGATAAACATGGGGTGCCATTTCCAGGGCTGGTAATGCATTTGTAAGCAAAGCTTGGGGCAGGGAGGAGGGAATAGCCTTTCCAGTTTAGTTTGGAGTTGCCTCCTCTACAGTTGTCTCCTGTTTCTAAGAGAGTGCTCCAAGTTGTTTTTTTGTCTTTGCATTTGGGTCCCATGGGATGTGCCTGCTGTCATGAAGATGCAGACATAGGTTTGCTCCCAGGGCACACACAGAAAGCCATGGACTTGAGCACTGGGTGGGACAAGTGGTCTGTGTGGACTAGAGCTAGGAGTGACTCAGTGCTGGTCACTGATGTTCTTCATGTGTGTTCTCTCCAGCCTGGTTGTAAACCAGCTCCAAGCCATGGGTTTTCTTTCAGTCCCGAGTAGAGCAGTGTCCCATGCCTCTCTGTTCATGTCTCTGCATCATTTGTTTCATTTGAAAATGTACACATAGTTTTAAGTTTTTTCCATTTTAATACAGCTGTATCCACAGCTAGATCCTGCCTGTCCAAATATTTACGTGCCTGGGATTGCTGCCCTCCATTAACAGGGTTTTGCTCTCACCCTCTATCTGCTTGATGGAAGATGCTGTTGCCCTCTGGGGCAAATCCTGGTGGACAGATGGGGCCGTCCTATTATTGAGCAGCTCCTTGTGTCCCCTGGGTGTTGTTCAGCTCCTGCTGGCTTCTTGATTCCCCTCTTCATCCTGAGACTCTGCCATGTGCAGTGCGGTTATCTACCTCAGCTCACCTCTTTGCCCCTCTCTCAGCTGCCCACCCCACTAGCATTTACTCAGTAGGCTTCCTGGGGTCCGTGGCAAACTTCTAACATTAATCTCACAAAAAATTTGGTTTACTGCTTTCTGAGGAGAAGGGGACAAAGTGCAAACAAGGACTTGGGAAACCTTTCTTACCTCTCCTGCTTGCTTGTGTGCTGTATTGAGTAGCACTATTTGTTTCTCCGTGCAGATGGTCTTCCGCCCTCCTTTGGACTTCTACGATGTCCTGATCCACCTGAATCCAAACCAGATTCCTCGGCACCTGGAGAGCGTGGACCGGCCGGTGAAATCAGTTTCCCGTGGTGTGGTGAAGAACAGCTCTGCTGTGAATATCCTCTTTCCTGTGGTGGGTTATGACCCTGTGCAGTTGTACCTGCAGGACCTGAGGGTAAGCACGGCCTGTTGGGGAGGCAGAGGGGGTGCCCAAGGGGGAGCTCCCTTCTGGCATTTGGATTGCCTGCCACTGCAGGACGCGGCTGGTGACATCTTTAGGTGTTTGCATGGGATGGACATTGCTTCTCCAGCAGAAGTCCTGATGAATGCGCCACCTCCTCCATGGAAATGGGAGGGCTGCTGTGACGTGAGAATGAGCTCAGATACAAAACACCAGGAGCTTTTGCTGAAGAGCATTGTATTCAGCACGAAAGTGTCTAGGCCATTTGTTTCCAGTCAGTTAATTCACTTTTCGTGGCTTCTTGTACCGATTGGTGTGCATGATGGGCAGTAACCACACACAGTTTCTGGGGGGATGTACAGGTATCCACGGCATGGTCCCAGTAGGCTTTCTGCTGTTAGGCCAATGGTTGTGCGAGCCACAGGGGATCAGTGTTGGTCACAGGGTGGTTTCTCTGTGTCTGACTGCATGCGTAATAACAGAGGAAGTTGGTAATGTGGCAATATGGAGAACATCAGTATCCAAAGTCATCAACCATGTTCTTTTCCACCATGAGGCCAAGCCAAAGCCTTGGCAAGCTGGGGAGACATGCAAGGTGCTGGATGAGAGCGGTGATCCTCCCTGGATCTGGACAGCCTGTGCTTTGCAGATGTGCAGCATCTGGCACTTTGGCCCTTCCCACTTCAGATGTGGTAGCTGGGTTAAATGCTAGTGTTGGGTGTGCAGAGAGGTGGGGCTTTGGTGCCTTTTTGTCAAAGCCTGCCTTGACTTGGAAGTGCCATCATCCCTTACTGACAGGAGTGCTGTGAGCAGTGTCAGAACTGTCAGCATGGGAATCTAGGCTGGCTGTGGCAGGAAGGGGGCTATGAGGGTCTCTGGCCCTGTTCCCCACTCAGGACAGAGCCAGCTTTCATGTTAGAGCAGGCTGCACAGAGCCCAGTCCTGCTGAATGCCGTCTGTCTCCATGGATGGGGGTTTCCTACCTCCCTGTCCTGATGTTTGGCCACCATTGAAAAAGTGGTGCCTGAACTGAAACTCAGTTTGGGCCGGAAGATTCTGGGCCCTTTCAGTTCAAGCTCCCCTTTCACCTTAACCAGGTACCTTAGGAGTTGGGCAAAGAAAACTTGCAAGGGTTTCTTTGAAGGTTTTCTCATCCTGGGCATAGCCCTGTTACCCCCCAACTGTGTGCCAGCCACAGAGCATGATAACCTGTGCCTATGGGAATCTGCTGTGGCTTCAGCAGAGCTTCCAGGTCTACCAAGGTGCAGGCTCAGTCCTCCTGTCACCCACAGCAGCTTGGGACAGTCTTGGGTGGTGGGAAAGTGAGAGACAGGGTTGTGTGAAAGTCCTCATGAAATTGAGGAAGACCTCAAAGTTGACACACAATTTCCCTGCAAAAAGCAGTGCTTCTTTAGCTGGAAGGACAGGTGGGAGAGGAGGTGCCCAGTGCTCTCCTCCCTTTGAGAAGGAAGGTGGACCTGGAGGTCCTGCAGACGTTGTAGAGAACACTGGGGGATTTCTTGGGGCAAGAAGAAAGGGGAGAAGCATCCCTCACAAGTGTTTTAAAAGGGAGCAGGAAGCAGATTTGGAACTGTTGGCTCTTTAACTTTCCTTCCCAGTGTCTGGGTCTGAGGAGTCATGTCAAGACCAGCCCCTCCCTTTTCAATGATGACTGTTTGACCTGCTGCCATATAACCTCAGTCAAGAGGAATAGATGTGGATAGGAGATGGAGTTTTTTAAGCCTGAAATCCTTTTCCACCCAGTGCTAGAAGTGGGTTCTAGAGCTGAACAGAACCTTTCAGCAGCTGCCAAGGTGCTGGAGATCCATGGGGACAGAGCCTCTGTATCTCTGAAGGGGTCAGGGCTAAGCAGCCCTTGTGGAAACCTGACAGAAGGAAGACTGCTTGCGTAAAGAGGAACTGGAAGATGTTGGATGAGGTGATTGCGAGAGCTCTCTGGAAAGGTTGTTAAATGCTTGCAGCAGATCTGGCTGTAGATTGAGGCAGTCAATCAGGAAACTCATCAGAGTTTATAGGACACTTTCATGCATCTAGACAAGTTGATGTCAGTAAGTGGCTCTGAAAGTGAAAGGTAGAGAAGAGATTTTCCTGGAAGGCAGCTTTTATTAATCCTCAGGCAATTATGATTTACTTGGTCCAGTCAATAGTGACATCCAAACTGCCTGAATTTTTACTGCTTTTTACTGCCTGTTTTTATTAATACAGGTTATAATAGATTTGGAATAGGGTTTGGTCAGGTTGCAAATTTACAGCTGCTCCTAAATCCAGTACGCCAACATCCCAATGAAGAAAGATGGATGTGAGCAAAGGTCACGTTGCCTTGTG
Organism: Corvus moneduloides; assembly: GCF_009650955.1. Classification (NCBI taxonomy): domain Eukaryota; kingdom Metazoa; phylum Chordata; class Aves; order Passeriformes; family Corvidae; genus Corvus; species Corvus moneduloides. Next base: position 16,993,772 of record NC_045511.1, read on the forward strand.
GAAGCAGTGTTGATTCTCTTGGTGTCCCTTGTTCTTTGACCTGAGGGTGCTTAGGAGGGAACAGATCATGAACTTGTTGAAGCTTTCTCTGAAGAATGTGCTGTGGGGCAGAGAGCCTGAAATTGCCTCAGCATCCCTGTCTGGGGGGCTTTTCTTTGTCTCGAAAGCTCTTAGATATGGTTTGTTCCCTTATGGCTGTCATATTGGAGGTATCTTGCAGTAACAGTTTGCTTGTCATTCACAGCATCCAGATCAGTAGCAGGCAGAGCTGGAGGGGCTGATGAATATCTGTTTTTCTAGGCAAACAGGTGTTTCTTCTCTTGGAAAAATCACAGAGGTGATGCTGCACACGGTCTCAGAGAACTCAACCATATCTAGTTAGGCTGGAAGGCCTCAAAAGCTGATTTTGCACTGCAGGACCACCACCAGGAAGCTGGTGATGCTGAGCTGTCAGTAGAAGCCACTCCATCCATCAGAAATCATCTGGCTTCATGTCTCAGTGTACTGATGTTGTTGCTTAAAGGCAGGAGCTTTTCATCGACTTCGGCTTTGCTTGGTAGCCTCTCCAGCACCTCTTTGTTTCTCCTTCCCTGGCTCTTGCTGCTCTAAGTAGTGTTCAGCTCCTCCTTGTCCTGCGGACTGGGAGCCCTGGGGGTCATCCAAACCCTGCAAGAAGTTGGTGCCAGAAAGGAGCGTGATGGCAGCAGTGAGTCTTTATGAGAGATCTTGGATGAGAAGGCAGTTTGGACACAGAACTGACTGGCCTTGATTCAGAGTAATTTGCTCTCTCTTAACATCACAAACCACAGAACTGAGCAACAGGGCTGAAGCCATGGCTGACAGTGCAGCCCTCATGGGTTTGTAGCAACAAAGGGAGACATCTGCCACACAGATGCTGTGGGATTTTGTGTTCTTCTGTGGGCAGAAAAGAAACATCTGCCCTTTATTGAGATTTCCACATGGAAACAGGATTTAAATGCCTTGGTGTTTTGATTGAATTGAGAGGGGTAGGGAGTAGCTTCTTCCCCAGTGTGTTTGGGCTAGTAACCAGGAGATCTGCTGTTCTGTCCAGCCTGTTTGCCCCTGTTCTTCTGAAGTCAAAGGGATTAGCAAGGCAGTAGTGCTCTGGAGCTGAAGGATTGCTGTGTGCCTTCTCCAGGGAGCTTAATCAGAGTAGAAGATTAGAGGTGTAGAATCCTGCTTGAATTTTTCCTTCTTCAAAGAGATGTGCTGCAGGAACTGGCATGAGTTGCTCTGGTGCCTGGAAGGCTGGGTAGAGATGAAAGGCTGGCTGTGGGATTCAGGCAGCAAATTCTTCAATTCTAGAACAGATCTGATAGAAAAGCCCTGTTCTGTGATCCTGTGTGCCAGACATCCCACAGAGAGGGCTTCTCTAGAGCACCAGCCCATCAACAGCCTCCCTGCTACTTACAGTTTGGAGCACCTTGTGTAGCAAACCCTGGGTTGGCTTCTGGTAGGGATTCTCCAGCAAGGCGAAATTGAATTTAAGTGTCTCAGATGAAGCTCCTGTTGAGTCTCTGTTATGACTGCTGGTCTGTGTCATGGTGGCTGTGGAGCTGCAGAATCCCCCTATGTTTGCTAGGGATGTGGTGTGAGAAGGCTTAGTCAGTGCAGCTTTTGCTTCAGGGTGGCTTGGCTGTTCTCTGGACTCAGGAGACCATCCAGAGGACACAGGGCTTGTGGCTATGCATGCCATGCCCGTCTGCCTGCATTCCAGACCTCACAAAAGCCAAAGGCTCTGGTCACCTCCCAGAGCTGTTCACTTATGGTGGGGTACGCTGGGTGAAGCTGCCTGTGCCATGTCCATCTGTCTGTCTGTTATGGCTGTGAACAGACCTCACATTTCGTACTGAGTCTCTGGTCTCACCAGTTCACTGATGGGATGTGCTGTTGTTCACTGAGATTTAGCTTTCTTGGGCTGCACATGCCAGAGGAAGAGCTTGTTGCAGAGGAGCTGCCCATCCTGTGAGATCTTTTCTGTGTGGATGAGCAGGAAAATGCTTCCTGCTTTACTATAAACATCCTTCCCTCTAAAGCAATGTTTTGCATTTTTTGCACCTTAAGGCAAGAGCTATCGGGAAGACTTGGAGCCCTTTCCTTTCTTCCTCTCATGGTGTAAAAATGTGCTACTTCATGTTAGGAAGGAATTAATGATAATAAAAATTATCTGTCTCCTAAAATATATAAGCTGTGATTATGTGATGTAGCTGGAATTGGTGAAATCTTTCGAGGTCAGTCTGCTCCCTTCCTGTTTTGACTGACAGAGCTGACTCCTCCTGTGGTGACACCAGGTAGACAGGGACAAGCTGAAAAAACTCTGAGGGCTCTCATATTATGTAGGAAATTTCCTGTCTGGATCTTTGCCCTTGGAAGGGCAGAGGTGGCAGGAAATCATCTGCTCCCAGAGCTGCAGAGCCACTACGAGACCCTTAGCACTGTGCCCAGGGCTGGGGGTGGATACACACGTGTGTGTGTGTGTGTGCCCACCTGCTCAGCGAGGCATCAGCCCCGTGTGCTCCTGGGGAGAGCTGACAGGGGACTTGTGGCTGCATTTCTTCTGTGTTGGTAATGCCCTCCCAAAGGCCCTGGAGGATTTGTCCTGCAGGAAGTAACAGAAGGCTTTTCTCTCAATGGTTTGGTGGATTGACATGTTTGCTGATGCAGCCAGGAGGACGCGGGTGCCTTCTTTCCTTTATGTGTTTTTTTCCTGCTGCCCCAATTCCCAGGACAAGGGTGTGTATGTGGCTCTCAGGTGGAAAAGTTTGCATGGTTTGAAATCAGTTTGAAACCTTTTTATCAGCTGAATCCTAAACTTTACACCTGGATTTCGTTTGTCTTTTAAAAGAAAGTCACAGAGGTAGCCCCAGCCTGGGGTTACTTGGACAGTGCTCCTTGCTCTGCTGGCTCGTGGGGGAGGCTCTGTGTCACATAACTGAGAGCATCAGGGCAGGTCACAATAGGGTGACAGAGACCTCAAAACGTTAACCACAAATGTTTGTTGGAAGTAAGTAGCTTTTAATAGGGTTTTACACTGGTGGATTCCTTGCTAAGAGCACTTAAAATGCTCTTAGCACTGAGCAAATGTTTACTGATGCATTTGCCTTCTGAGCTGCTGTTGAACGAGGAAATGCTACTGTAGGACACATTTTTGTGTGTGGAGACCTCCCTAAAAGGCTCTTCCAGCAGCTGTGATGCAATGGTCCTAATCTCTTCATAGGAGCAGTGAAAAAAATGGGTGGATAAAGGGTGAGATGGAAAAACCCCTATCCCTAAACAACAGTGTAGATGCTTAACTAGTAGATAGTTAACTAGCAACAAGTAGATACTTAACAATGTAGATGCCTAACAACTAGTAGATACTTAACTAAGTTACACTTAGCTCATTGCAAAATCCATGCTTCAGATGGAGCTGCTTAACCTGGTAATCGCATTTTAGATCCAGGTATTGTTTTACTCACTACATTTCCCCACCTTTGTCATTCCTTTAAGCTGCATGGTTTCTTACAAAGCTCTGTCTAATCTTCTTCCAGGTGCCATATACACCTTCTCCCTGGACAATGAGGCCTCTCTAAACTGAAGCCCTGAGCTTGCAGGTCCCCATGTCTCTGCAAAGTGGGAACCAGCTGTAGGTTTTGCTGATGGCAGGGATTTCCCTGGGCCTTGAAAGCTGAATTGCAACCAAAGAGCAGCTTGAGAAGGGAACAAACACACTCCCTGCCTTTTCTCTCTTTTCTCTGAAACTTTTGCCAGAAGAAGGTGTTTGCAGGCTCAAACAAGTCCAGTGACACTGGGCAGAGAACATGGGATGTAGAAAGGAGGGTGAACTGTTTGCTTTTACTCCTTAAGCCTCTGAACAAACAGGAGTGCAGTGACTAATACACCAGACCCTTTTAGTGCTGCAATTTCCCAAGAACTGGATGGGCATCTCCACAGCTTGGTAGGCCAGCCTGAAGTACTACCACATGGATGATGCTGGGGGCAGGACAAGTGCTGGGATTTTGAATTGGATGCCGTCCTTTTAACATCTGCCATCTGCTCCCTGCTGTCTGGGAAAAAAATGGTATCAGACCAAACAGTGGTTTTATTGGGAAATTAGCTGAGCCTGGGAGGGTTTCTTTGCTGCAAATGCTTTACTGGCTTCTGTCCAGCAAGATGTATCTGTGAAAAATGCTGTTCTCACAAGGAGCATTGCATGGCACTGAAGACCTCGCCCTGCAGAGGAGCTGGGCTTTTTCAGGTTCACACATGCTCTGCTCCCCTTTGGTTCGGAAAGCTGCATGTTGGTGGTCAGCGTGCCCTGAGCTTTATTGCTGATCCTTGAGCTTCCCTCCCTCCTGCTCTTTGCTCTTTGGCTAAAAGAGGAGCCTTTCCTGTTGACTGGGCTCTGGGCATAACCTGTTGCTCTCAGCATAGAAGTGCCAGGGTGGATTGCCTCTTTCTCAATGTATTTTTAGACAGTGTTTTTTCTAGACAGTTGGGTGAAATAACACCTTGATCAGGCTTGCCCCTGTGAGAGCCCATGGAGTGGGGTGAGTTGGCAGTTCTTGGGATCTTCCCGTCTTGGTGACCTAATTTTGTTGCCCTCTGTGAGGGCAACAACAGTCCAAACTCAAATCTGTCTGAAGAGGTTGCAGACAACACCACCCCTCCTTGCTTATCAGGTCTGTTTTCTTAAAATGCCACCTTGCCCTGTAGGATTCACTGATAACACCAACCCAGTACACCTTTTTTTACCTACTGCAATCCTGGTATGTCCATACAAGGCCCCATCCAAGCTTGTCTTTGATGTTGATTTTCTTTTCATGCACATCCTCATGAAAACCTCATGATATGGTGATGCCAGCAGAGACCTCTCTTGGTAAAAGCTGGGAAACTAAGGGGATGGAGGAGAAGGCTGAAAAGGGAGCAGAGAGTCTGTATTTTGGGCAATAGTTTGTTCTAAGGCTGGTGAAACCCTCTGCAGAAGCTTCTCCTGTACTGATGCTGGGGACTGTTCGCTCAGCCTGGTAAATATGTCTTGTTGCCTGATGTTAATCTCCACCAAGATAAACAAGTATCAGCAAGCAGCTGCTTGGCTGTCTTGGTCAGCTTCTTACAGGGTACACATCTCTTGGTATCAGCATGTTGGGTGATGAGCTGTAGGGCCAGACTTTTGTGTTTGAGAAGTTGCTTGCACACAGCATTGTTTGCTTCTGCTGTGATGCTCATTTGCCTCCTTGCAGCCCTGGGAATCCAGCTTGTGTGGGTTTGGGGGAAGCCAGACCATGGGCTTTAGTCATCCCTTTGTGCAAGATCTCTCTTTGATCTCTGCTGCCCAGCACCACCAAAGGAGATGCTCACCGACACCACTGCTGAAACACAAGGGGCAGGGAGGACAGATTCCTGCAGGGCCTCCATTGAGCTTTCCATCTCTTTGCACCCCACAGAGCACTGTGTTACTTAAAATCTCTGCTCTTACATTTCCTTTTTGGACACTGTGTGCTGACAGCTCACGTGGGGTTTATCCTGGTGGAAGAAGGAGCTTGGATACCTTGGTTGCACAGATTGCAGAGCTTGAGATGTTGGCCTCTGGTTTGGGGTTTGTCTTTGGTGCCATGAAATGTACTGTGGCAGGACTGCCTGCTGGGTAGGGCCTGCCTCTTTCTGTCTCATGGATTGTGAAATCTTTGACATGATTCCTGGACACTGGGGAAGTACAGCTTGGTAGTGCCAGGTCAGCTGATGGAGGACCACAGTGAGGGACACTCAGTGGGTTGTCACTGAGGGGGTCACCGTTCTCAACCTGTGTTTGTTTTCTACCCAGGATGCCTTCGATGATCTTGCCTTGTTCTTCTATGACAAGCATGGTGGGGAAGTAATTGCAGTTTTGTGGAAACCTTTGAGCTTCCAGCCTCAGCCTTTTAAGGTGAGTTTTTGTCTCTGCTTTAAACTTTGTATTTATCCTGAAAGCCTTTTTTCTGTTGGTAATTGCTTTGTCCAACTCTTATCAGCCACAAAGCCCTTTGAGAAATGGAGATAATACTTCTGTTGCATCTTAGAAGGGGAGAAACCAAGACAGGGCTGTGACCACAGTGCCTTCAGTCATCAGCAGATCTGAGAAGGGAAATAGACTATCCCATTCTTATGGCTTCAGGATCTTACCCAGAAGTACCCAACCCACAAGAATCCAGGGTGGCAAGCCCAGGTGCAGAGTGCCCATGTCCCATCAATGCATGGAGCTGTTTTCCAGCTGCACTGTGTGGGCTGGCAAACCCTAGAGCGTGGTTAAGCCAGGTGTGAGGCACACTGGAGTGACTCATGCTGCTTTCTATGAAGGAAAGACGCAAAGAAACCGGTTACTCATGGCTCGGAGCTGGCAGCCCAGGCTCTTCTGCTGTCAGTCTCTGGGTGATTTATCTCCCCTCTCTTCACGGCCAGAGGGCATTGGCCATTCTGCCTGGCTGCTGTTGTGAAACTCAGTTATTCACACTGGTGAAACAGAGGAGGAGATGCTTGCATCTGAGCTGAGTCTGGCTGGATTAAACATGAGGGCTTTGTTTTTGCCGCTGTTGCAGCCAAGGATATCTTCCCACCTGAGCTCTTGACACCCACCAAAAGAGCAGAGCAGAAGCAGCTCTTACTCAGCCTTGTGCTGTGATCCCCTTTGCATACTCCTGTGCCCTGCTCACACAGGCTCTGCCATGCATATGCACACTTGTCATCCCACCATGCCCCTGGCCATTACTTTGCTTCCTGACTTCGTTGCAGTCTTTGGACTGTGGCTCCAGGATGAACCCTAAAAGGGGCTGGAAGGGTCACTTTTGCACTTTGTTAGCTCTAAAAATGAGCACTGATAGTGTTGAGAAGTGGAACTTGTGGAACTGGGTGCAGTGGTGTAGCAGGGTTTGGATGTGACAAGGCAGGAGAGGAATTTACTTCTCTTACTTGGGGCTGGAAGAGGTTGCAGTGCAGCTCTGAGCAGGTGCTCCCATTTGTGCAATATTTTCTGTGTCCTGCAGGTTGCCAGCATGAAAGGAAGGAAGGTGACAACTCTGAACAACGAGCTGGTTTGTGTTCCCAATGTGGAGGCAATTCTGGAGGATTTTGAGATTTTGGGAGAAGGCCTGGTCAAAAGTGTGGAAGCTCGTACAGAGAAATGGACTATCTGAAACCACTGAGAGGTGTCAGAGTGGCCTGTCTTGAAGCAGTTTGTTCACTCTGGGTCTGTTCCTTTTTATAAATCAGTCCTAAAAAAGCCTTTTAGCTTTCTAAATCCTAGAACTGTATGTTTTACTCTATTTATGTTTATATACCTTCTTCAGAAAAGAGTGGGATCTATTACTGTTTCCAAGAATACAAATGCCTTTTTATTTTGAAGAAAATATAAAGATGGGATAAAGTTTTTGAAAGTGTCCCTGTTTCTTGGTCGTTGTAGGAATTGGAGCTGTGTTCACATGAAAATGTCAAGGTCTGAAAAATTTGGCTGAGGTGTGCAATGGGAAGGCAGTTTCCTGGTTTGGAAGGGAGTTTATACCAGCTGCTGCTCTTGTAGGGGTTAGCAAAACCAAAAAAACAGTTGTTGAATAAATGACCAGGTTATTCCCTTCTGCTCAGCCCCAGTGAGGCATATTCGGCATGCTGTGTTCAGTGCTGGTTTTCCCACTGAAAAGGAGACATGGATATACTGGAGCAGGTTCAGTGAAGGGCAGCAGAGATAATAAAGGAGTTGAAGCCTCTGTCAAGGGAAGGAGAGGGTGCAAGAGCTGGTCTTGTTCAGCCTCAAGAAGAGAAGGCTGAGTGGCTTATTACCAGTGTGTTTTAATACCTGATGAGGGAGTGAAGAAGATGGAGTGGTGCCCAATGATGGGTGAGAGGGGTAAATTGAAATGCAGGAAATTCTGCTTAAAATACTTTTTCTTTACCATGGGGGTAGTTAAACAGTGGCGCAGGTTGCCCGGAGAGATGGTGGAGTCTCCTTACTTTATACTCAAAACCCAAATGGACGTAGTCCTGGGCAACTTGCTTCAGGTGACCCTACTCAGAGCAGGGGTGTTGGATTATTTCTCTCATGTAGAATGATTGTGAAGACTCCTGATGAGGGAAGAGAGGGAGACAAGATGGAGCAAATGCACCTGTCCCATCCCCTCTTCTGGTGGAGGCAGAACACATGTTCCAGCAGCAAAGCATGGGTCAATCAGATGCAGAGCAAAGAACACAGACTTCATGACAGCATATATTGCAGAAACCAAAAGTAGATCAAGCCTGGAAAGACAAGTGGATGTTCAGGCAGCCTGATAACTAGGCAGTTGTTGCTTGGTAAGGAGCATTTCAGATGGGAAGTCAAGTGTGTTGCTTCAAGACCTGCTGCTTCTCCAGCTGTTGGCAGTGAGCCCAGGGCTTTGTTGAGGAAACACACAACTTGTTTTTCAGATGTTTTCTCTGAGGCATTTGAAAGTGGGTTGTGGCAGAGATGGGGCTGGTGCTGTTTGCTTAGTGCCCACAGATTGGTGTTGGAGGCACCATGTGTCCTACGGGGTAGGACCAAGTGTGCAGCACCCCTGGTTTTGGGATATATCTGGTATATTAAAATTACAAGGATCATTTCTCTCTCTTCCCTGTGCTGGTGGCTGAGAGAGGCTGCAGGTAGAATCCACTGCCCATTGTGGCTTGCAAGAGCTTTCTGGGTACATCTGAATGGAAGACATCAAAAGCTCTTAATGGGCAAAGCAGACCTCTCACCTGAGAAGAAAGCAGCATGTTCTGTTGCTGCTGTGACCCTTGCAGCCTCAGAACTTGCTGACAGGTGCATTAGCAAGTGATGCAGGCAGTGATTTTGACAGGTTTCAGAAGCAGATAATTAGGGATTAATTTTTAATCTTCTCTTTGTTGTGCTTTATCATCCTCTAGATGTTGGAGTTGCCCAACCTGCCTTCAGCAATGACTGCAATTTTCCTCGGTAGTTGGATTGTTCCTGCTTTTTGTGTCCATTTGCCTTCACTCTGAACATGCAGTTTGACATTTGAATCATGTAAATTTGCCAATACAGCTGCTGGACACCACTGGAGTTGGTGCACTAGTTGCTTGTGCCAGAGCTCTGCCTGTTCCCTCCATGCCCCATCCTGCCTTTGCTTTTCCCCTTGCTGTATGTTGTGGATGCTGGAACATTCTCCCCAGTGCATATATCTGCTTTTCCCCAGGGCACAGGCTTGTGCCAGAGCCTGCATTGGTTTCAGGGCAGCAGAGCTCCTCCAGCGACCTTCTTCACCAGGCAGGCTTGAAGGTCCTGCTCCCCTTCTCTGGGGCTGTCATGGGATGTGGCCCCTCAGTGGCTTATTCCCTGCCTGGAAATATTTATGGGGAGTTGGCCTCTGCATCTTCAGCTGAACAATGCTGTAATCCCCTCTGCCCTGTCCTCCCAGCTCCTGCAGTGGAATCTGTGAAGGGTATACCCTGTAGGGATAGCCCTTCCTGTCCTGTCCTTTCCAGTCCAGCTCTGCTTTTATCTGCTTCTTTTACATTGTCAGGTATTGTATTTCTACTTTTTCCTTTTTCCATTTAAAAAGGCATAAAACTGCTCCTCTACCCTCCATTTGCAGCATGCAGCAAAGGGACAGGAAATGTCCAGGCAAATCTGCTGGTCCCAATAAACTGATGGTAAATGAAACTCGTAAGGAAACCCTTGTACAAGTCCTAACCTGCTGCTGTTTAACATGGTGGTGCCACTGTGCTCAGCAGCCAGATGTGAGCCCAGTTTTGGTGACAAACATGGGTACCTCAGAAAAAACCTTGTCATGAATTCACCTAAGAGTCACCATATTGACCGCTGCTAGCCCAGGTTACATCACCTGGAAGGGATACATCTGTGTTAGCAAAAGTTACCCAGATAACAAATTATCCCAGCTGTGCTTGCAGTACTCTTGTTGCCAAAGCTGTGCTGATCCACAGGCTCCTGCCTCTGCTTTCAGGGGAAGGATTAACTCCCCATTGCCTTAAATCTCCCAGTATCCAAACATTTAAAGGCACCTTTGAGCCAGTCTGAAGGCCTTGTTCACATAGTCAAAGATTGCAAATATTCTAGGTCTTGTTTTATCATCTGCTAAACTCAGATCCTTCTGGGCTATGTGCATGGACAAAGTCACCTTGACATTTCTCTGAAAAGCCTGGGGACCATAAAGCCGTAGAATCTGAATAGAATGGCCTGGGTTGGAAGAGATCATAAGGTCATCTAGTTCCAACCCCTCTGCTGTGAACAGGGACATCTTCCTCTAAACCATGTTGCTCAGAGCTCCATCCAACCCGGCCTCGAGCACTTCCAGGGATGGGGCATCTACAGCTTCTCTGGACAACCTGTTCCAGTGCCTCACCACCCTCACTAGGAAGAATTTTTCCCTATTGCCTAGCCTAAACCTACCCTCTTTCAGTTTGAAGCCATTCCCCCTTGTCCTGTCACTGTGTGTCTTGTAAAAGGTCCTTCTCCATCCTTCTTGTACGCTTCCTTCAGGTACTGGAAGGCCACAATCAGGTCACCCTGAAGCCTTCTTTTTTCCAGGCTGAACAAACCCAATTATCTTAGCCCTTCCTTGTAGGAGAGGTGCTCCATCCCTTTAATCAATTTTGTGGCCTCCTCTGGACATCCTCTTGTTGCTCTTAGGGCCTGAATGTTGTTGTGCTCTGACTTCTTGAGTGACAATTTACCTAAAGCAAAATGCAAAGCACCTTTCTCAGGAGCAGAGGGTTCCTGCACCTCTGAGGGGTCTGGAAAGGCAGGATCCAAAGGAAAGGGGTGTCTCAGGTACACAGGAGAGGACAAGCGAGGTCTCTGCTGTAACTTTATCTCCTGTTGCTGGATTTGCTGCTCCCGTTGGAGCACTGTGAATAATTCCTATTGTGAAAGCTGGGGTAGGGCCTGGGTTATTCAGAGCACGATTGTTTGACAACTGTGCTGGGCTTCCACTTCCAGAACAGTGAGTGGGCACTCACTTGTTTGATTAGCTGTGGTCACAGCCATAAACAAGAGCTGCACAAACACAGAGCTGCCCTGGGGAGCCCATGCTGTGTCATGTTGCAAGAGCTGGGATGAGGACAAAGGGAGAGCTGAGCCAACAGCAATGGGCTTTGATGTGTTGATTTTGCAAAGCTACCTCAGAAGCTCTTTACCGGGGGTTTCCGTGCGTGGGGGGCAGATGCAAAAAGGGAGGTGCTTCCAAATGCAAGACGGGGCTGGAGTGATGATATTGGTGCACTTAGTGTATGGATGGAGCCAGCTAAGACAGGGCTCAGTGGTACATGCTCTGTGTGGGCTTTCTGCTTTCTAGCAGGGCTTTACAAATTCTGTGGGTCCTCCTGGGCCTTTACCTGAGCCACCCTTTGGGCAGCTTTCTCCTAAAAGGATCAGCTCATGCTTTGCAAGGATGCTGTCTCAGGCAGCAGCTGTTGGGAGGCTCAGGAGAAGGGGAGGTGGATGGAGCCTTTCTTCTGCCACCAGACGTCTGCTTGCCAGGTGCCCTTGACAGCTTTGAGTGACCATCACAAGGTTTTTGAAAGGGAGCAGGGGAAACAGGTTGATGAAACACAGCTGGGTGATGGGATGACCACAGCAGATTGAGTGCTGTGAGGTTTTTGTGCTTACTGAGTTGTTCAGAGTTTGATGTTCATTCTTTGGGACTGCTGAGATCTTTTCAGAAGCTGTTTGGTGTCTCTGTGGGGCTGTCTGTCTTGAGGTTGACCCCTTGAAAGCAAGAAGCACATGTGTCCCAGAAATAAAGGCCTTTCAAAGAAGTGTTTGCTCAGGCACCCACAATTACTAGTGATTTTTGAAAACCCTTAGGTTAAATTTCCATGGCTGGCTAGGGAAGGAGTGATTGTCTGGGGTTTTTTTTTGGCACAGAAAGGGAATAATCTCTCCTAGTTTGCTGTTCCCACAATGGTCCTTCATCTAGGCTGTGAATTACTTGTTTGCTGTGGTTTCTGTTATCAGGAAAACGCTCTGGACCTGAAGTGATTTTTCCCAGCCAAGGCAGCAGCTTTTTGGAAGTACTGGTTCCCAAGCAAAGCAGCTCTGGCAGGTGGCAGCTTTTAGCACTTGTGGTCTCCTCAGAAAGGCAGAGTGATGCATCTCAAGGGGTGAGGGTGGCATTTAGCAAGTGCAGGGTGTACCACAGGGAAGGGGAAATCAAGACATTGGGTGGGAGAACTGCAAAATGGGAGAAATGCAGTCTGGAAAGAGGCTGGGGTTGGGACAGAAGGGGTAGGGGGAAAAGAAAATGCTGGTTGCTTGCATCCCAGGGCTGTGTGGGGGGAGCAGAACGAAACTGCAAGTTGCTCAAACCATATGAGCTGTCACAAAGATGTATTCTCTGGTGCTGTGAAGCCTTTGCACTAGGCTCAAGTGCTAGAGGCTCAGCAGCCACCAGGAGAAAAATAAACATTGGCCAAAAGCACAGTGGGGAGGTGCTGGGTAGCTGGTGATGCCATGGTGAGCTCTGGCAGAGGAATGGACTGGGCGTGTATCAAGGATCTCCCCATTATTTCACTTTCTTGCTGAGCATCATGACCAGGTTCCTCAAACTCTTCCTCTTCCCACCAGAGAGTGAGAAACGGGGAATCCCTTTTCCCTGTTCCCCAGGGTTGTGTTTGCTGTCCCAAACGAAGCTGCTGAGAGCTTGTGTTGGCAGTGAGCCTGCAGAGAAACACTTGTGCCTTGTGCTGGTGACTCCTGCACTGCTGAAGGTGCCAAACAGACTGTTCCTGTTAATGTTGCTCCTGCATATGCATGGCATGTCTAAGGGAGGTGCCAGAAAGCGGCATGGCAGGAGCCTGGTACTGCATTGATTTATTAGCCTCTCCTTTTTGTCTGCATCACATTGTGTCCATGCATATGGAAAACTTAAAACACTGAGGATCACAGTGTCTGGGAGGCAAACTAGTGTTGGCCCCACTAGGCATTATGTTTGTCATTTGCTGGCCCTCCCTTGCCTAGTTATCGAGGGAAGCCAGTTGGTGCAATCTTCCTGGATTTCAGTAAATCTTCCAATACTGTGTCTCACTGTATCCTTCTGGACAAAATGTCCCTCCCACAGCTGGACAAAAACATCATGGGATGGCCGAGCAACTGGCTCGCAGGCCAGGCACAAAGGGTTACAGTTACTGGGGTGACGTCAGACTGGGGACTTGTCACTGGTGGGGTTCCTTAGAGCTCCATCCTCGTCCCTCTGCCCTTCAACATCTTCATAAATTACCTGGATGCAGAACTGGAACAAGTTCACGGATGATACAAAACTGGGAGGAGCTCTTGACTCCCTCAAAGGCAGGGAAGTCCTGATGATGCCATGAAGATTTTTTGCCTTTTCTTTTATACCCCTGTTATACCTTTTATATGACTTCTGTGTTCTTAGTGCTTTTTGCCTACATTCTTGGGCTTGTTTGTCAAGCTGAGAGACTCAACATTTTAGAAGCTTCGTAGCTAAGGATCAGTGTGCCCCAGACCCCAAGGTCCTCTCCAGAATACATTCTGTAAACTAAGATAGAACCATCCAGGGGAAGGCTCCTTGGGGAGGGGGGCTCACTTGAGCCTCTCATTGGGGAATCTTTGATAGATATGCTAATTAGTAAAACCTATAATGTTATGCCTGATCTTTTGGGGTGGGCATTTTTTTTGCGGGGTGCATTTCTGTGCATATGACCTGGACGTGTGCACCTAAGGATCTTTAAAATAAATACCAAGGTAAAATCCCTTTTCCCCTTCTAACCGTGTCTGACTCTTGATTTTAAGACTAGGAAAAGGCATCACTGAGAGAGACCTCGACAAATTAGAGGGCTGGACAATCACCAGCCACATGGAATTCAAAAAGGGAAAGTGCTGGATTCTGCACTGGGATGGGACAACCTTGGCTGTATGGACAGACTGGGGAATGAGATGTGGAAAGCAGTGCCACAGAAAGAGACCCGGGGGTCCTGGTTGATGAGAAGTTGAATGTGAGTCAGCAGTGCCCTGGCAGCCAGGAGGGCCAACCCTGTCCTGGGGGGCATCAGGCCCAGCATTGCCAGCTGGGCAAGGGCGAGGATTGTCCCGCTCTGCTCTGCACTGAGGCAGCCTCTCCTCAAGTGCTGGGGGCAGTTTTGAGTGCCACAATACAGGAAGGAGATAAAGCTGCTAGAGAGTGTCCAAAGGAGGGCAACAAGGATGGTGAAGGGCCTTGAGGGGAAGCTGTGTGAGGAGTAGCTGAGGTCATTTGGTCTGTTCAGCCTGGAGAACAGGAAACTGAGAGGAGACCTCATCACAGTTACAACTTCATTGTGAGGGGCAGAGGAGGGGCAGGCACTGATCTCTGCTCTGTGATCAGTGACAGGACCTGAGGGGCCTGAAGTTGTGTCAGGGGAGGTTTAGATTGGATATCAGCAAAAGATTCTTCACCCAGAGGGTGGTTGGGCACTGGAACAGGCTCCCCAGGAATGTGGTCGCAGCACCAACCCTGACAGAGTTCAAGAAGCGTTTGGACAATGCTCTCAGGCACAGGGTGTGACTCTTGGGGTTGTCCTGTGCAGGGCCAGGAGCTGGACTCAATGATCCTTGTGGGCCACTTCCAACTCAGCTTATTCTGTGATTCTGTGAACACACATGGTATCCAGGCTTGGTCTGGTGGAATGCTGACTTGCTTTGTGTTAATGCAGGGCAAGACCATGGTTGTGGGCTGGAGATGCTGCCATGGGATAACTGTGTGCTTCTGCATGATAGGAGACCCTGGCAAGGTTACAGGGAAGGGATGAGGGGCTATGTATTGCAGGTGGGCAGCTAGCTCTGGAAGTATACCTGAAATAGGAGACCCTGTCCCAAAACAAGGCCCTTCCCAAACCAAAGGTCAGAGGTGATGAGTGGTCTCTCTCCTCCATCCAGTGACATCAGGGCTCACAGGACAGGACTGCATGGTGCAAGGGGTGTCTTACAGTGCAGGGCTGAGCCAGCCCTTGCTGTTAAGTCTTGTCAGTGGGGATTATCTTTGCTAAAGACGCAGCCAGTTTGAATAATTGGTAACCAAGTCCCATGCTCCCTCCCAGTGCAGCCTGGGGCTGCAGATGGTTAACATTCCTCCCACTGCCACAGCACCAGGACCTCTTTCCTTCCCTAGGTGGTCCCATCCCAGGGACATTTCCTTTTCTTTATGCCCTTCCAAGTAGACTTCATGTCCCTCCTTTGCATGGTTATAGGGCAAGGTATTGCCCTGCCTTACTATATACTTATATTTATATATGTATACTTACTTATAAGTATATAAATATTCACTTTTTTGGGTACTTGTTGGAGGATGGTAAGGCCTTGGGGAATGATGTATGCCATGCCTTTCCCTGGAATACGTAGCTAGGGGACTGGTGGGGTGTGCCATGTCACACTGGCCTGTAGCAAAGAGCAGGTGAGGCAGCTGCTGCCCCCAGCCCTTTTTGACACAGGCAAATACAATTCCCTGGGTGAGTAATGCTCCCAGCTCCTGCCCTATGACAGTGATGATTTTTGGCAGGAATTGCAATTTGTTTAGTACCAGCAGTTTGCCACAGCCCATCGAAAGGAGGCAATGAAATCCTTTCCCTGCCCTGAAGCACCGACGGGTAGGATGAGACATGGAGGGTGTGAGCAGCACCTGGGGAGGGAGTTTTGGGGGAAGCACGGGGTCCGGGCAGGGAACGGGTGGGACATCACAGCCACGGGTCTGGGAATGACCCTGAGAAGAGGGGAAGCCTGTCCCTGTTGTGCAAGGCAGGAGGATGGCTGGCATGCTGATATGCAGCCTTGTGGGCTTGCAGGGTCCCTTCCCCTGCTCTTTTCCATGCCATGGATGTAGACCTCAGCCATCAACAAAAGCATCATCCAGAATCTCATTTGGCACCCCCTGCTCACCCCAGAGATGTGCTGTCCATCCCAAGGTGGGACTATGTCACTGATGCAGCCACCATGGGGAAAAGCATTGGCCTTTTCCAGACTTGTGCTCCTGGTTGGGCTTACACCATTTCCCCAGTGCAGCAGCTGTTCCCCCACCTCCCCAGAGCCAGGCTAGGAGGTGATCCTGTCAGTTCCCTTTTAAGGCTGCAATCTTTACCACTTATGTGTGTAAAGTGCTATAAAAATGCCTTAGAGCTGTGGTCTGGCAGTGTGGGGACATGGATGTCCTTATCCTCTCATGTCAGCTGCACACGCTGTGGTTTGTGGAGCGACGGGATTCAAGTCACAGGACAAGTCACCAGCAGTGCTGGAAGCAGGGACATGAGTCCAGCCACTCCTTCCCCCTCTTCTGACAAGACACGTTCCTGAGCATGAAAATATTTCCATGTGCCTGCTGCTATGCTTGAAGAATAATGTTCAAAGCAGCCAAGAGGGTTTTCTTCCAAGGGGTGTGAGATTGCCAGTGCTCAGGAGTGATCCAAGATAAACTATCAGCCTGTAACACACTTCTTCAAGGCCTCTCCAGCACCTCCCCTGCAGCTCCATGGAAATGGGATGCTGCAAAGCTGCTATCCCTCCTGTGATGAGGACAGGGGAACCATGCCTGAGTGGAGGGATTTCCCCCACAAACCCCTTTTGCCCCTGGTAATAGGTGGTGGCTTGTCTGCAGTTTTGCATGGGCAAAAATCTGTTGGTGGTGGGAATTGGAGAAAACAGTCTGCTCAGCAGCAAGCAACCCTGAATCCACAATTACAGTTTTGGAGATGCAGGGTGAGAGATGGAGAGGCTAGAGGAGCCTTTGGGCTGGCAGCTCCCAGTGGCAGTGCTGCTGGCAGGGATGGAGAGGGCCCTCAGCATGGAGGCTGCCTGAGGTCTGGTAATCCCTGCAGCAAGTCAGGAGGTCCCACGCAGGTCCCAGCTGCATTGTGTGGCTTGTGAGCCAGGTGCCACTCCGCTGTGCCTCTGCTGTGTCCCTGGTGTGAGCTTGAGAGGGCTGTGCTGCCTCCCTGCCACCTTTCGGGGAGTGAGATGAAATCCAGGACCTGCAGGCTGCAAGGGAACCCTGTCATTGTGGCTACAGGGCAGACCAGGTCCCCTCTGCCTCCTGAATGAGCCCACTGCTCCAGCCTTGGAGGTGCTGGGCATCTGGCTGTGCTCCCGGCCCAATTTCCTGGTGCTGCTGCATCCATGTCCTTCAGTGGTGGCTGGCTGCTGCTGCTGAGGGTGACACTGAAACCCAGTGGCGAAACTTGACCGGAGGACTCTCATGTCTTGAGTTTCATCTGAAACCACAATGCTGCTGGTAGGTTTCTGTGCAAAGCTCAGCAACATCCTGCTGGCTTGTGCCAACACTTCCTGCAAGCCTTCATTTATTAGTATTAGCTTTTCTTCAGGAATTTTGGCAGGCCTGGCTCGGGCTGGGATTTATGGCTGGAACTGGTCCCCCTGGGGCAAACGGGTCTCAGTGTGAGTCAGGCAGACCTCAGCCGTGCCAGCGCATGCGCTGCAGCTGCAGAAGGTGTTGATCTCCTAGGAAAAAAATCAACACAGCTTCCATTGGAAGTTGTTGGAAACAGCAAAGGTGAGTTCACCACCAGAGCAGCTATCTGGGGATCCTGAGAGGAGAAATCTGTTTTTCTTGTCCCTGAACTGCTGAGGTTTTGAGCATTGCTGAAGCAGAGCTCAGTGTGCACAGCAGGAATGTTGCAACTGGTGCCAGAGGATCTGAGGTCTGTTTGGGGATCACCCACATGGAGTTCTTGAGAAGAAAAGATTTAGGCTGTGTGCATTGTCAACAAAAATAGTTAACCTGTGAGGTGGATGGGCATGGATGTAGCACCAAGAGGAGCGTAGGGCTTGCACTGCCCTCTGCTTTGCCCAGACTGCCTCCATGCTGTCTTCTACAGTGTACCCATACCCAGTGAAACCCTCGGGCTTGGGGATACCCTTGCACTGCCCACTAGGACAGCCTGAACCTATGTTAACCCAAAAAGGGCTGCAAAGTTTTCAGAGGGAAACTCCCTGCTGTACTTGTTCAGCTTCTGCCTTCAGGTCATGTGTGTGGCAAACCAGCTGGGAGGGCTGGAGGGCAGCATCAACCTCCCCCCACACCTCCTAGAGGGGCTGGGTGACCACCATCTGGTTCTGGGGTGGGAGTGGAGAGGCTCAAGCTGGGATGCTGAGTCTGGTGGGTCCCATGAGCACTGTCATCCCGAGCACTACTTCTGTGGTGTGCTACATCTCCAGGGACACACAGGGAAAGGCTGGGAAGGGCAGAGTGGGTGGAAGCTTCTCATGCTGCTCTCTCTACAGCAGCATAAAGCACACGGGCTGATCCAAGGGTAGCATTCAGTCTTTCCAGTGGGATTATGGCACCAGTGTGAGAAGTTCCTGTATACATCCTGGCATTTCAGCAGTAACACATCCAAGGAGTCCTCTCCAGTGGATAGTCAGATACTGGCTCTACTCTCTATGCACATGTGGGTCCTGACTCTGCAGAGGGATTTGACTTGACCCCATTAAGCTGGGATTTCACAGAATGGTTTGGTTGGAAGAAACCTTAAAGATCGTCTTTTTTCCCAGGTGGTCTGCCACTGGCAGGGACAGCTTCCACAGGATTTGGAAGGGATCTTGCTGAACGTCACATAAGACAAGCAGCTGGGAACCACATGTCATGATGTTTGCTCCTCTCAGCCTGAGCTTTGACTGGTGCAGTCCCTGAAGGTTGTGTGTCTCTCACCCTGTGGGAGATGCTCCCCTGACATGGAGTGCCAATGCCAGACTGTCTTCCATGTTCAAGACGTGGGAAACTTCAGCTCTACCTTCCTGTCTCAGAGCAGACATGACTCATGGTGGTGCTGCGCTCACTCTTACGCATTCTGTGGCCCAAGGGACTCTTTTTTTTCCCTTTTTTTTTGGCTGTGTGAGGTGGAACAGCTCAAGCAAAAGGCATGGAGAAGCCACCCCTCCTACGCCTCCTCTCCACTCTTACCCCATGTCTCTGTAACCCCATCTGTGGATAATCCCCTGCTTCCAGGCCTTAGCTCCCTGAGTCTGAAATCCCAGCTGTGATCCTGCCATACCCTGACCATGTGCTGGGAGAAATGGCCCTGCTGGGAAAGATAAGACTGAAGACAGAAGTGGGATGGTCGAGATGACAGCAGCAAGGAAAATGACAGAATTCTAAAGGAACAAAGGCAGGGCGTCAGGGTTTGTTGGGCCATCTCTCGGAGCTCTGAGTGCCCACAGGCAGACCCTGGCCAACAAAGGCTCTTTGGGTGCCTTTCTGAGGTGGTCAGCACACTAATACCTCACCAAGGAGTTCACCAAATCCTAGCCATGAGGCTGGGAGGGCTTAGGCTTGGAACTGCAGGGCTATAGTGGATTGACCCTGGCTGGATGCCAGGCACTCACCAAAGCTGCTCTGTCACTGCTCAGCTGAACAAGAAAGAGAAAATGTAACAAAAGTTGGTGAGCCAAGATGAAGACACAGAGAAATCACTCATCAAATACTGTCACGGGCAAAAGAGACTCAAACTGGAAATGTTAATTGCATATATCACTAATCAAAATCAGAGCAGGATAATGAGAAGTAAAATAAATCTTAGAAATACTTTCTCCCCACCCCTCCCTCCTTCCCAGCTGTACCTCCTCCCACAGTGCCACAGGAAGATGGGAATGGGGGTTATGGTCAGTTCATCCCACATTGTTCCTGCTGCTGCTCCAGAGAGGAGTCGTTCCCCTGCTCCAGTGTGGGGTCCTTCCCACAGGGGACAGTTCTCCATGAACATCTCCAGTGTGAGTCCATCCCACGGCTACAATTCTACAGGAATTGCTCCAGTGCGGCTCACTCTTCCACGACTGCAGTCCTTCAGGAACAGGCTGCTCCAATGTGGGTCCCCTAGAGGGTCACAAATCCTACCAGCAAACCTGCTCCAGCCTGGGCTCCTCTCCACAGGTCTTCAGGTCCTGCCAGGAGCCTGCTCCAGCATGGGCTTCCCATGTCCAAAGTGTTCTTTCAGACATCCACCTGCTCCAGTACGGGTTTCCCATGGATTCACAGCCCTCTGTCGGGCATCCACCTGCTCCAGCACAGGTTTCCCATGGATTCACAGCCCTCTGTCAGGCAACCCCCTGCTCCAGCCTGGGCTCCTCCAGTGGTTCCAGGTGGATCTCTGCTCCCCTGTGCCCTCCCTGGGCTGCAGGGGCACAGCTGCCTCACCATGGGCTGCTCCAGGGGCTGCAGGGGAATCTGAGCTCCAGAGCCTGGAGCAGCTCCTGCCCCTCCTTCTGCACTGCCCTGGGTGTCTGCAGGGCTGTTCGTCTCACATGTTCTCACCCTGCTCTTATCTGGATGCAATTACATCTGCACAGTACCTTTTTTTCCTTCTTAAATATGTTATCACAAAGGCATTACTGTCATTCCTGACTGGCCCAGCCTTGGCCAGTGGTGGGTCCATCCTGGAACTGCCTGACATTGGCTCTGCCAGACATGGGGGAAGCTTCCAGCAGCTTCTCATAGAAGCCACTCCTGTAGCCCCCCTGCTACCACAACCTGGCCGTGCAAACTGGACACACAGGGTGTGGAGCTCTTCAGCCTGAGTGGTGCCAGTGGTCAGCTTTGATGGTTACTGTCCATCTGCCTTGAAGCTCTCTGGATGTCAGAGTCTGCTCTGCAAGGTCAGCAACAGTAATGACAGGAATGGGATAGAGTGGTGTGACCTGGCCCAGACTAAGGAATCTGACCCAAGAGCAGGTTTTCCTGCTCATGTGTTTTGCTGCCCAAGTTGTTGCTTCATCCTGCTGCTGTCTTGTCTCGTTACCCTTCCTTGTGTTCCTAGGGTGCCCCTTTCTTCAGCAATGCCCTGTGCAGTGCAGGTTTGATACCACCTGATTTGCTGGGCATCCTCCACATCACAGCCCTTCCTGTGAGAGGATTCAGGTGGCTTCCCATGGTTCAGCCTCCCCAGGGTAAGGAAATGAGTTGGTGAGACTAATTGTGTTACAGTGCCTTGAGAGCCCAGACTCCATGGTGAGGCTTTTTTTCCACTGTTGTAGTTGTTGCCAGGCACTGAGCCCTTTTGTGGTGTGACTCCCAAGAGATCGTCCCAAGATGATGTTTATGTGGGCTGCAGAGTGAGGCTCTGCAGCTGGGCTTGCTCTGCTAGGCAGAACTTGCCACAGGGATTCAGCTATTCCCTTCCATATGCAAGAATGTGACAAGATAAAAAGGCATGTTTCTTCCCCCACTTTCATCCTGAAATGCTCCCTGACAGGATGGGCTAATGAGGACAACAGATCTGCCCCTGTTGATGCTTCCATTCTCTCCAGTTTGAGAATTGCCCTCTGCCCAGGAGAGATCTGGGCTGTGCACGATGCAGCAGCAGATAGCAGTGCTCACACCCAGATATGCAGGAGGTGGTTTTGGCCAAGGGAATCCATCAGTTATGAACAAGCTCATCCCTTGGAAGAGGATCTCTATCAGCTCCTGTTTGCACGTTACAGGATGTTTTCTGGATGACTCTGTAATGTTTGCACTTGGCCTGATGAGCTGATCTTTCTCAATTTACTGTATTTATTTATTCCCTGCTTTTATCACTGATCTTGATGTGAGATGGAGCCAAGCCCCACAAGGAGAGAGAGGAGAGTACACAGCAGCAGTTGAAGCTGCAAGGTGTGCCTGGGTGACCCAAGGACAGGAAGGTGAGTGTCCCCATGTTACCTCCATGGTCTGTACTCTGTCCATGCCTCCAAGAAGATGTGAGTTTCCCTTGCCTTGGATCCTTTCATTGCCCTTGAACAAAGAGGCTGTAGAGAGGAAGATAAGGAGATAGCTGCACAGCAAGTGGTGTCCAAAGCTCTCCCAGCAGATAAACAACAGAATTAAAAAGGTAAGAGGCTGAAAAGGATGACAAAGAAGAGGCTCACTTACTGAGCTGCCTGATAACCTGCCTTCTCCTGCCCTCAGCACTGTGCTGGTGTTTCTCCCATGCCTTAGGAGGAAGGCAGCAAGGAAAGGTGGTGCAGAAAAGCCTTCTCTGTCTCAAGCCATGAACACAGCATCACCAGGCTGGCTCTGCAGCACTTCTCACCTGAGCTCTGCGTCAACATTGCTGCTTCTGCTCTGACCAAAACCTGACATGAAACCTTGGTTGCAAAGGGTCTTCCCCAAGCAATGGATCCCTTATAAGACAGAACTTTTGAGCAGCCGGGTGTCACTAAAATTAGAGGTCTGTTGGCTGATTTGAGCCAGGCAGACAAGCTCTTCCTTGGTGCAAATCACTTGGAATCCCTCCTTTCATATGGTATGGATTGTTTCTGTCACAGCTTTATGCTGTGTCTGATCTTGTGCATACTGATTAGACCCTGAAAACATCCTAACTTTCATGGCAACTAAGAGATATGACAGAAGAGTGCTGGCAGATACTTTACTGTGGCAAAAAGTATACAATGATGCCTATATAATTAAGTCCAATGGTTGCTATCACTCTGAACATCACTGCTACCTGTCTCCCTCTATATACATATATCACTTTCTGCTGCCATTCCTTAGCCATGGCTAAGGAAAAAAACGAGAGGAAGAACCATGTTCTCTATCATGATAGAGCCTGGGGAGGCATGGACTCCACTGTGGGGCTTCTGGGATGGATCTGGTCACACACAGGTGATGGTGCTCCCCTGGGATGCCTGGGGAAGGAGACTGCTGTGGGACAACACCTCTGACCCCAGTGGACTTTCCCATCTAGAAACATGGTATTAACTGTCCTGGACTCTGTACATTGCACAGCAGGGGATTCCAAATTCCCAAAATACTCCAGGCTGAGAATACAGCTCTTCAAGCCAAGTACCCACCATTTCTATCTTTTTTAGTTTCAGCCAGGGGAAGTATGTAGTCCTGGTCTGTCCTCTACAGCTGGCTTCCTTTCCTTCCCTGGCTACCTTCCTATTTTCTACCTTTTTACCTCTCTATCCCATCCTGTGGTTTCAGGAAATCCAGGTCTGGCTCCCTTCCCACCTACAGAGGCTGGAACCCAAGCCTTTCATGTATGCCCAAGTGAGAGGGTGCTGAGGTGAAGGCCTCTCACCAGCTCTCCTGCTGAAAGCCCTCTGCCATGGCCATGATGGAAGTGATTTGTGTGTTCTCTATTTTGTGCAAACTGGGAGAGCTTTCCAAAGGAGAGATATGGATATCTCACCTATGTCTGTCTGACACTCACAGTGGCTGTTAGCCTGGGGGTCGGTCACTTCAGTTTTGTGTCTCATTTCTTTGAGGAGAGAAGGGATTTGAGTATGGAATCCCTGGTCCTCGGGTGAAGACCATGGGCTGAAGAAGGTCAGTGCTGACTCCCCTGCATTACATCTGAGGCCTGAGAAAACCTTAAGGGTTTGCCTGATGGGCCAGTACCCTGCCAGGAACCCTAATTGTGCAGTGCCTACCTTGTGACAACATAGCTATTTCTTGGCCGAGAACGTGCCATTACTATTTTCTGTGGCTTGGCTTTGGTACATGGTTTGACCCTGAGCTTAAGCGGGGTTCTCCTCTGAGCCTTGTTCTTTGGTGCAAAGTGTATTCATCCCCATCCATTCCCTGACCTGGGAATTCCCTGATGCTGCATGGCCCATGGAGGGCTCCTCTGCAGCCAGAGGGTCTCACCTCCCTTTTGCATCTGGGCAATCCTGTGCTACAACCCACAGTGACAAAAAGCCCTGTGAGCCATCAGCCTGTGCGTCAAACATGATTCTGGATTGCCTGGTCTTGCCAGGATCACCCATGGGACCTTTTTGGTCAAATTCTGTTTTCTTTCACTTGTCTTTGATGGGAGCTTTGTATTAGTACAAGCTGCAAAGCCTGATCTTACCAAGAATGCTGTGGGTGATTATCTCCCAGGTCACGGTGCAAAGCCTGTTTGTGCTGGGAATTATTTGGGATCCCCTGAACACACAGTTTGTGTGGGACAGAGGTGTCGGTGGCACAGACTCTTTGGAGAAAGCCTGAGTGGAAGCACCTGTTCAACACCATTTCACACAAAGGGAGGATTTGGTGCAGGCATCGCTGGGGCCAGGTTTCCCTGGTCACGCTGCAAAACCAGTTTCCCAACCGGACAAACAGGAGGTGTAGCCAACCTGAGCGTCCCATGGGGTTGGCATCTTGTATCTGCCCAGGGAATTTTATGTGGAGCACTAAAGCCCACAGCTTTTGGCTGTGTGTGGGGCAGTGATAGTTGGGAACCCAGTGCCTTGTGCAAGAGCTCTCTCACTCTTGCGTTACAGGCATTATCTCCCTGGTGGCATGGGTTTGCTTTTCATCTAGTGACTCAGAAATCTAGCCTTGGCACAGAGAGCCTTTGTGTACTGAACAACCCCTAGATAACACCATTTCTGGAAGAAAAGGAGGATGGGTGGAAGGAGTAGCTAGGAGCAACGCCCTATCCTCTGCCTCCAACCTAAACCCATTGCTATTGCAATGGCTTTTGGGCACAGGCAGGCTCCAAGTGTTTGAATTTCTCCTGATGGCACATCCAGGCTTCAGCACATTGATCTGTCTGCAGAATCCTTGACTCCTGAGGACCTGTTTGACCTGACCCATGGAGATCTTGGCTGCAAGAAAGGTCTTCTGAGTTATGCTCCCCATTCCCATCACCCAAGGAGGAAAGCTGTCTCCTTTGTCTGCCTGTGCACACCTGCATGCCCCGTCGTGTCTGTGGTAACTTCTCCTTTACTCATTCCTTTCTGCAGAAGACATGGTGGGAACTCCCTCCCTGGGGATGGTTGGTCACAGGGAATGTGCTCTGGCTCCCTTCTCACCTCTCACAATTTCCCTTTGGATTTTGTTATATGGGGCAAGGTTTTGGTTTGTTTTGTTAGTTTTTTTACCCCCTAAGTGTGCTGCCAGCTGTGTTGGGAAGTGCCAGGGAAGTGTAACACCCCTCCATCTGTGGTGTCATCCAATTGACCCACCTCTTGTATGCCCCTGGTGACAGCTGGTGCATCTGTGACCAAAGGGAAAGGTGACAGAACACAAAATCCTATCTCCTCTTAGATTCTTTTATGGCTATTCTCATGGGAAGAGCTATTAGAAACCATCTACCTCCAAGGCTCAGAAATATCCCATGAGGATTTCTCTGCACTGCTCTTGCTGTTTCCTGCATCCCCATCTCTCTTTTCAGAATTTCACCTTCCATGAAACAGCCCAGCTGCAAAATCAACCCTCAAAGAGGGCCTTTCTCCTCCTCTTGCAACTCTCAGCCTCTCTGCTGGTACACAAAACTTATTTGCATGTCTGGCACAATGGACCAAGCAGTTCCCAGCACTTCTTTGCCTCTGGGCCATTCCATGCTACTTCAAGGCACAGCTGAAACCTCACTGTTTATTTTCAGCATATGTCCCCTATAGATTTATGCTTTTCCTATTTAATGGATGCTGTTTTCACTGAAACCTGCAGTAGTTACAAACCATTTTCACTGACATCCCTGCTGATTCAATCTGATTCTGCAAGACATGATGGGAACTTTTGCAGATGTTTCTTGCCCTGAAATGCTTGCATGCTCAAAATCCTGTATAAGTCCTGTTGAAACTGATTGAAAGGGTTGTATTAAAGCTACAGGCAACCTCAGGGATCTCTAACAGCAGTTTTCCAGAAGAAAGAGCAGGTCCCACCTGCCACCCCTGTGGTGGATTGATTGGAAATGCTGTGTCTAATTTAGTGTCGTTCTTGGGCTTTAAAAACTATGAAACCACAATCCTTTTTTTATGGAAAAACCTGCCTATTAGGGCAGAAAAGTGGGACCTTTGGCTTCTGTTATGTATCTTAGGGACACCTCTGGCACCAGATTCAGCATAGAATTCCCAGTTTTTTCTGGTTTCCTTCTGCTGCTGTGAAACTTCCTCTATCACTGTCAGCATTGAAACATTCGCCTTGGCTATTTCCTGCTGATTTGAAATCAAAAGGTGTCAGAAAAGAAAACCAGGCTTTTTTGAGCAATGCATTCATGCATTCATGAGGAGTTTCTCATTTCTTCCCTCTAAGGTGTGTTACAGAGGTTGATGAACACCCTGTGCCCCTGGGCAATCCCATTAGAGCCAGACGAGGTTAACGGTGAGGTGGTTGTGATTGTGGGTCTGTTTTCTGAGGGATACATGAATCTCCCCTCCCGTTCAGGTATCCTGTAGGTGGCCTTTGAGCCAAAAGCTAGAGTTTGGCTGGAAGCTGCTCCTCTTGGGCTGGCTCGGGGATGGAGGTGTGCTCAGTGGGCACATGTGCCACGTGCCATGTGCATGCCCCACTCCTCCTTAAGAGAGGGAGAGCATTCACCTCTTCCTCCCCTTTCCTTGTTGCTCCTCAGATTAATTTTTCTTGATGTAAGAGAGCTGAGTGGTGGTTGATTAGGCCATGACCTGAGCTTTATATAATGCGTTGTGCAATGCACTTTATGTAATCAGAGGTTTCTTATGTAATTTATTTGCAGGGCACTTACCAAATCAAGGACCAGACCTGGTTCCTGTTATATGGATAGGTTTGCTGTTTCTGGGAGGCTGTGTTTTTAGGGGGCCAGGAAAGCAAATGCATGCTGCTGTGATTCGATGGCTCTTTGTCCATGTCCATGTCCAAAAAGATCTCTCCAAACTCCTTAAAAAGAAAGAAGGCAGGGCTTAAACTTTTCCTTCTGTGGGCTGGGTTTAAAGAGGGCTCAGCTGCACCAGTATTCCACCAGTTATAATGAGACTCTCAGGCACAGCTCCTCCTTTGCTCTCTCTGATATGCTTGAATTAGCCCTCACCATTTCCTTGCCAATGGGACTGGATTGTGCTACAAGGTGGGTCAGGAATGTGAGGTGAGGATGTGATTCAGGCTGTGAGCTGAGGATATGACCCATATCAGCATGAGATTAAAATCCAATTCCTCCTGTCAGCTCAGCACACAAATCAAGCCTGCCATTCATGTTGCCTATTGAGGTGGTTAATCCAGCAGTGGGGCCTCATCTGTGCCCCAGGAGTGGAAGCATCCACACCTAGGCAGTGACAGAACAGCTAATGGGCTGGAAACAGCCACTGCAGATGCCAAAAGAAAGAAAATATCTGTGAGGCCCTCTTGCTCTGGCTCAGTGGCACTGCTGGCTCATTGTGTGGCCACCGCATGAGTTCTCCCAGCAGATGGTCAAACAGGGATGATGCATCCCAGGGCCTTACAGGTACTCTCATCAGTCCTCTCCAGCCCTCCTCCCCTCCTGTTAAGGGAGAGGTTCAGTTCTTCTTGCTGAGATTGCTGGGGACGTGGTGCAAGCATGGCTGTGGTCTGTCATGATTTGCATAGCCTGGTGATGCGGGGCTGCCCCATCCACCTCACTGAGCTCTGGGGCCCTTGCAAATGCTCTTTCGTGCTACAGAAGCTGTGCATGTGGAGAAACTTAGGATTTTACAGTCTTTTGTGTACCTTTAAACTACAAGTATTTCACAATGGCAAGAGAACCTGATACTTGGCTTGTGTGTGAGCTGGGAGGCTGACTGCACTGCCAGGTGTGTGAACAGTGTCCTGCATGGCATGATAAACTGCAGCAGGGAGAGCTGTAGGGCTTTTGGGTGCTAAAGCACTCACTCCTCAGTCATAGAATGGTGTCGCGGGTTCGGTTTATAACCGGGCAGAAACACCAATTTAGTGTAGTGGTTTGGTCCAAAATACTCATTACTGTTTATCTGCTGTGAGATAAGAATTAGGAGAAATGCAAAACAGGCACCAAACTTGAAAGAATATGAAGAAGTTTATTAACAGACCTAAAAGAAGAAAAAAAAATTATACCACCTTCAGAACTCTCCTCCTCCCCCCACCTTCCTCCCTTCTCCCACTGACAATGTGAAAAGACAACCCTTTAGATGTTCAGTCTGTTTACCACTCCCATAATAACCTTGTTCAGTCCATTTAGAAAGAGAAGTCTCTTCTTGCTCATGCTGTGAAAACATTATCACAACGAGACAGCCGCCCACTTCCAAATATTGTTCAGTCCATTTAGGAAGAGGAGTCTCTCTGCCTGCGTGTGAGTCCTTTCCCCCGACTTGCAGCTTTTCCCGCAACTGCTTTCGAGGGTCCACTCTTGAAGTTTTTTGGGGTACAATTTTAAGGTTGAGCCGTTCAGAAACAAAAACAGAGGCCCTTCTCCTTCCCTGGGAGCAAAGGGTCTTCATCATCTTCATCTTTAGGACTATCTCTGGGAGCATCTCTAGGAACTGAGGTTTTCTCCTTTCCCATCTGGAGCAAAAGTCCTCATCTGGTTCATCTCTACGGACTGAGGTTTTCTCCTTTCCTGTTTGGAGCAAAAGTCCTCATCTGGTTCATCTCTCCCTGTTCAAACTTCTCATGAAATTACAGCTGCGTCAGCATCTGCCTATCTCAACGCAGGTGCTTTTACTTACGAGTTGAACACTCCACCCCCCATATCTTCATGAAATTACAACAGGATACTCTGATATATCATAGCTTCACAACAGAATTTCAGCTTTAAGCATCTCCTCTCTCTCTTCCCTCAGGTTTTCAGCTCTTCACAGCAATAAAAGGGTTACTCTCACCTCGGCCTTGCAGCTTTGCAGCTGGAATGTTGAATCTTTCTTATCGCAGTGGAGAGGGGGGAGAGCCGAGCCGCTCCGGCTGCCCACGGCAAGGCAGTGGGGGGGGTTCCACGGCTGGAACAGGTCCATGGCTTCAGGATGGCCGTGGCCCGGCCCGGCCTGGCCCAAGCAGGGCCTGGCCGGGCCCGCTGGCCCCCACACGGGGCCTGCAGCCACCTGTGCCAGCGCCGGAAACGAGAGAGAGCTTGGAGGGGGAGTTTGCCTATTCTTAAATGTGGATCACAGAGGTGATCACAACTTTAAGTGGCTTAGAGAATTGTCCATATTCAAACTGGCCAGCTGATAGGTTCTATCAGTTCCCAGAGGAAACTGTAAGCACCCCTTAGCAAGGACGTCCCTTCCGGGACTATGCTTGCTAACCTATGACAAATGGTTTGGGTTGGAAGAGACCATAAAAGGATACCTTCCACTAGACCAGGCTGCTCAAAGGTCTACCTAGCCTGGCCTTGAACACTTCCAGGGATGGAGAATCCACAGCTTCTCTGGGCAACCTGTGCATGTTCCCAACCACTCTCACACACAAGAATTCCTATTATTTAGTCTAAACCTGCCATCTGTCAGTTTATATCCATTCCCCCTTCCCCTTTTTATCCATGTCCTTGTAAAAAATCCCTCTCCAGCTCTCTTGAAGCCCCTTTAGGCACTGGAAGGTGCTATAAGGTCTCCCCAGAGCCTTCTCTCCTCTACACTGAACAGCCCCAACTGTCTCAGCCTGTCATTTGAGGTCTAATTAGTGAGGGAGGTTGTAGTGATTAGGAGATCCTGATACGAAGGGAAGAAGATATGCAGAAAACCTGATGGACCCTTCCTTTATCTGTGATCTGAGCTACCTGAGATGCTTGATGCCTGTTAAAATTTTCTTTAGAGTGAAGAGAAATTAAAGAGGACAATTTATAAGAGATGGGCATTACCAGATCCTTCATGGATCTGCTTGGCTTGTTCTCATCACCTGTAGAGGTGGGGTGCCCTGGTCTTCCTGGGGAGCAGGATCTGTAAGGCCACCCTACCTGAGACACCTCTCACAACTCTAGTCCATGGAGCATTTCAGAGTAAAATTATTAAGTCAAAACTCCCCAGACTTTATCCTTTTGATAAAAAAAGGATACATATTATGGAAAATTTCTGACTTCCCTTTCATCCATCCTCCTGTTTCTTGCTGCTATTTTGCTTTGAATTTCAGCTTTGGCTGAAGTGAGTATGAAAGGCCAGGATGACTCTGATGGGTTTCCTGGTCAATGTGGTTGACAGATGCCATGACCTGTTTTATCCACCTCACCTTCCAGGCAGCTGAGGGGTAAAGCCCCAGGTAGATATTAAAGCTCCACCTTGCTGGGAGCTCACAGGTTGACTTCCCTCCACAAGTGAAGTGTGATGTGCAAGTGGGTGTTGTGTCATGAGGAGGCTTTTGTGGGGAGGCAGCTTGTGCTGGGTACGGCTCTGGAACTGGGGAAGCCACACTTTTCACTTTTGCTTCTGGGAATCCCTACCTGAACTTTGTTTTTCACCCATAGTAACCAGAGCTGCATGGTGCTAGCATTGCAATCCCACCGTCAGTTGGCCAGACTGTTATGAGGGATGTGCTCTTTGGGCTGTGTCTTGCAGAACACCAACAAGGAAGCAGGAGGTGTTGGAATAAGTTCCCACCTGGAAGCAGGGGTTTAATCAAAAAATGAACAATATGTCTGATCACTGATGGAACAGATGTTGCCAGTGAGTTGACTACTAGGGTGGCCAGGTATCACAGCAGAGAGGCTGAACTAAGCCTTTTTTGAATAATTAAAATATTTTCTTTTTCAGCTGGCATTATGGAGTTTTATTTTCCAGTGTTATAGACCATGTGCTGTCCCTCCTTGCTGACTGTGACGTGCCCAGCCCCATCAGCTCTTTGCTCACTGTATTTGTTAGCTCTGACGAGAGAGAAGGGATTTATTTCAAGGAAGATGGTGCAGGTTTCGGCCTTGGATGCAGGAATAGTCCTTTGTACAAACAAGGGAGAGGCAGACATCTGGGGAGGCAGCAGCTGTATAGAAAGGGCTTTGCAGGTGGCTGGAGCAGTTATCAGCTGACCATAAGTCAACGGAGTCATGGTGTTGCAAAAAAAGAAAGGAAAATTTAGTCATCCCTGGGATGTATAAACAACGGCATTGTTTGCAGGACACATGAAATAGTTCCAACGAATTTTTAGTGTGGATCATGCCCACATGGCAGTAATATGACCAGCTCTGGCACTGCCCCTCAGGAAGGTTGTGTACCAGTGGGAGAGGGTTCAGAGGAATGCAACAGATGTAACTGGAGGGTGAGGGAACATGATCCATGGATGGGACCAGGGTTGTTTGGTCTAGAGCAGGGACTTTTCAGACTGTGGCCTATTGCCTTCTGTTCTGTTTGTGCATGGTCTGGAAGAGGTGACTAAGAAAAGCAAGTTCCTATATGCTTTAGGGCTATTTACAGATATTTTTAAAAAGGTCTGTCCTTGCAGAAGAACTTAGGGCCCAACACTGAAGCGAGAGAAAACGAACCACTCACGTTTCACAGAGAAGAGTGAAAGGGGCCCAATGCCAACTTTTAAGTGCATAAAATAGAAGGAAGAACCTGTTCTCTCAGCTGGAGAGGTAGAAAGTTAGGAGAGTGCATTGTAGCAATGACAATGGACGATATCCTAGGGATAGTGGGATCTCTAGGTGCTGAAATGTGTGATCTGGGCAGGCTTGAAATTCCCAGTGCGGGAATCTCAAAGAACAGGCTAGATAAACATCTCTCTCTGTAATCACAAGGATAGGGCTGACCCCTTCTTGGCTCTCCCCAGGTCACTTTGCATCCCAATTCTCTACGATTGTGTAACTAACTAGTGCTAATTTATGGTCATTGCTATTTAATATATTCATAAACACAGTTGAGAAGGGTGTGAGCAATGAACTGGTTGTCACCTAACTGCTCATTTCCTTTACTGGATTAGTAAAAGTATATTGAGCAATACTAATCCACTAATCCAGCCTCAGGTATCAATGAATTGCTAGGCAGACTTCCCCAGCTCCATTTTTCCATGATTCTGCATCACAAGCCTGGCATGTTGATTCTGGGAGGTAAATACAGTGGCCTCAGATTTGATCCTAACTTTTCACAATGCTGACAAACATCCTGAATGTCATCCACCTCTCTGTTAATCTGCACTGTCTTGAATTTTAGCTTTGGTAGTGCAATACAAAAGATAATTCCAGGAAGCTTGGCTGTGATGCTACTGCTGTTGTTTGACAAAGATCAAATTCCTCTAAAAATACTTGCTGTGGCTTGAAGAAAGCAAAAGCTGCAGTTACTCACTACAATACCTCTATTTGCTAGCAAGGAGAGATCACTGAATCACAAAATCACAGAATATGTTTGGGAACTGGATAAAGTCCTACAGTCTGTGTAGCTTTTTTAGAGAGGCCATGCTTCTGAGAGGTCTCACTGAAAGGTAGGAGAAAGAGTGGAAGAGATGATGGAGCTGGAAAGTGTTTTGAGGACAGGGATTTAATGAGGATGATCCAGGTGAGGTGAGACACACTTCACCTGGGTGGATTCAGGTTCTCTGTAATTTTGGTGCAAGGGCAGGGGCTTTCTTTTGTCTTGCTATTTTGGCTCTATTCCAGTTCGATTAATTGCAGTTCATTTGCAGTTTTAAAATCTTCTTGTCTCTGAAATCCTGGACTGATGTGTCAAAAGGCTTTGGAAATTCAGGGCACAGTTTAGAAGTGGGGCACCCATTGTCTCTGGGATGCAATAACTCATTGACCTACTTTAGCTTCCAGCATCTCACGCCAGTGTGGGCACCACTCGAGGCACTGACATGTGCTGCCTTGTTTTTCCTAACATACTGTCTTTTAACTGTGGTTCGTGGGGATGGGCTTTCCACTCCAGAGGGTTTCCTGGATGTTTTTGCCCAGGGTTTTTCAGGACAAAGGTATTTTTTAGGATGTTAAAGTAAGCAGGCAGTGAAGTGTATTTCATGCTATCTGCAACCCCTTTGCAGAAAGGCCTTGCAGGGATTACAGCTCTAAGTGGGCTCACCGTTTTGCCCAAACTAGTAGAAGAGCTGCAAGTATCAGCAATAGACAGGAGACTTCACCATTTCCTTGTTGGAGAGTCCTTATGGGCATGTCAAGGATAAAACTCACAGGCTGAATGGACAAAACCAGGTGATATTAATAAGCTCTGTGAAATCAAAGAAGTCCTCTAAGCCTGTTATTCAGAAGAAGTCATCTAAAGACTTGTCTTGAGGTCTCACTAGCTAGGTAAATCACAACCAAATCCTACCGGGGTTCTTTCTCATTGAAATTTTGTTTGTATTTCATCTTGAGGAAAATGTTGCAATCATGAGATTAACAGGGATATGCTGAATTAACAAGAATGTTTAAAAAATCCATTAACATCTATGAAGGTGACAGTCTGACTTGTGGGTAGTGTTTTAAATGCTTTGTCCCACCCAGAACACAGAAGCCTCTGATATGTCATTTTGCTGAAACTTTGCTGAGTCTGGGAATTGTGCTATGTGATAAACTCTTTTATTTCACTTATTTGTCTTGCTGAGGTTGTTTACAGAGAGGGTGTGATGAGTGCTGAGGGATGAGGATAGAGGACACATTTACATGTTCAGTTCAGAGGTTTTTAATGATCTTTTCAAAGACCTAAATAAGAAAGAAAGTGCAATTATTTGATACTTGTCTGGATCTGAAGCAGGCTGTTTGTGTTACCTCTGTGTCCTTGCAATGAGTCAGTGTCCTTGTGGAGTTCACTTGTTGAAATTTTCAGCTTATAGCTTTCTGGATTCTTCTATTCTTAGAAAAACTATTTTTGTTTCTCCTTTTTTTTATAGTAGAGAAATTACGTGAATGAATTTCAACAGGTGAGATGCCATTTTAGATTATTCAAAGACTTGCAGAAGTGAAGATTTCATTCCAGATAAACTGGACAAACTTTGCTATGTTCATAAAGTCCTCCAGCGTGAAAGTTGTCTTTGTAATTATATTAATCCTTGAAGTAAGTCTTGACACTTAATTTCTTTTTAAGTATCCCACCATCTTTTTCTTCCTAATATCCTTCTGGTCTTTCTGAATTTTCTAAGGAGCTTGTCTATGTGCTGCCAAACAGATATTTCCTGATTCTTGCAAATACTCTCTATTTTTTGAGTTGCCACGCTAACAATATGGGACTTCAGCATGTGCAACATAAACCAGATTTATGTAAAAAAAGGAGTGAAGGAGTAATTGCACAAAGGTTTGTAAAAGGTGAAGAAAATCCACACTAAACTTCTTCCAAGAGTTTTGTCATCACAATCAGTTAAGGAATAACCTAGGCTAGTTAGAGTCTTGAATCAGAAAGATAACCAACATCCATAGAAACTTTTCCAGACATCTATCAGCTTGAGATGCTTGGGGGATAGAAAATGTCTCCGTAGGAACATACTTTCCATACTTCTCAAAATCTGCAGTGCCTTTTTTCTGTATTTACACTGCTGCCTTTCTCTAAGCAGCATATTTCTCTAACGAGCATCTTTCTCAAGCAGAACATTGGCTTGTGTTTTTATGACATATCAAATGTCTCTAATGGCTCTAGTAACACCCTCCTACATCTTTGCTCCCAGCCAACAAGCTATATAGTATTTCTTGCACAATAACGTCTCATTCAATAACAGAAATACCTCACAAAGCTTGCTTTCCTCATGTACATGTTGGGTCTACACTAAATCTGTTGTCTTGTATGCGTAGGAGTTGCTTTCCCATAAGAAGATGTTAATTGTTTCCTTGCCTTTTGGACCAAAGGGTCTCTGGTTTTACAACCTCCTCTGTGAAGCAGGTTTATAAGCTGCAGGTAAATTCTCTTTTCTGGCTTGATCGAGTTCAGGTGAATGTCTTGATCTTGTTTGGCATCTAAATTACTACACAGTCCAGCACCACCTCAGATGGGAGGTAGCAATTAGCTGAGAGCTTCCTAAACCACACAGCAAACTGCCTGTGGTTCTTTGGGTTTACTTGTACACCCTGTTGCAAAGCAGCTTGAATTCCTTGTGGTTTCCAAAATTCCCCACCAATATGCAAGGGCTAGGGCTTTAACCCTTTCCCAGCAGTGCCCCAGTTTGTGTGTACCTCTGAGCTGGGCACAGACTGGTCTCAAGAGGATCAGCCAGAGCAGGTCTTAGCACCGGAGAGCCGGGAAGTGTCAGGTCCTGGTGGATCCAGTGCAGTGGAGGTGGGAATTCTCAGGGAATGTCATTGAGCCACTCACTGTAGGACTGAGCTGGAGACGAGGTGCTGTGGATTCCCTGGGAAGCGTGAACACTGGAGGGGTCTCTCTGCAGGAGGCGTTGGAGGAGTGTGTGTGGGTGTGAGCGTGTTGGTGGAGTGTGTGTGTGTGTGTGTCCCTAAGCAGTTTGTTGGGGACTTTGGGGCTGGCAGCACCAAGTCCTGCAGGATGTGGAAAGAGATGTTGGGCTGGGCAAGGAGAACAGGGAAAAAGTTAGGGTGGGTCTGATTAGCTCAGTACTTGAGAGAGATTCCAGCAGCCATGCTAACTGGGTGGGTTGGGATGATTTTTCTCTTCCAGGTTAGCGACAAAACCTATCTGCTTTTAGGCAATGTGAGGAAAGAAGGTCCCACATGCTCTGCCTGCAACCTGGGGGAAGAATGGAGAGTAGTGGAGATGAGATACTGACTGCTTCCACCTCATGAGCAGGGGCAGAGCAAACTGTATAGCTCTGTGCTGAGGGCCCTGTTGTGGCTGAGAGGGCTTTGCTGAGAGATGAACCGGTCTCCAAAGGCCTCTGCTGTACCAGTAAGTGGTGTGGGGGAGCAGCTTGGGTGCAGGCTATGTAAAACAAGTGGAGAAGTGTTGGCTGGCTCATGTGGCTCAAGTTGTGGACAGATGACACTAGGCTTGACTCTAAATGTTGGTGTGAATCCATTCCTCAGCTGCATGCCCACCTGAATCCCTTCAAACTATTGTGGCAGCAGCCCAACACGACTGGTGCCTGGGAAAGGATCCTTCAGATTTAGGAAGACGTGATTCCTTTGTCGTGGTCCTGGCTTATCCTACTCACTGCCAGCTTCAGAGGCATCCCCTGAGGCAGGGAATGGTGTAAAAAAATAAATTCCTTGTGAAAGTAAACCTCAGCTTCCCTTTCTCCCAGGTGCTGATGAATAATGCTTTCATCTCATGAGTTGGTGGGGTCCCTTAGGTGCAGAGTGACTGAGCACAGGTGACACTGTGCTGGGGAGGGGGTAAATACATGCAGGCAGTCTGTCCCTGGGTGCCAGGTGTGCCCAGAAAGGTTTGGCAGCAGAACTAGGGGATGGCAAGGGGGCCAGGGACCCTGTGGGGAGCTCAGCAGAGGGGTGCTGCTTCCCTCCCTCCTTGCTGACTCACCTGCATTGTGTCACCCAGGGCATTAGTCACGGAACTGGACTGAGGGGGTTTACCTTTACCCTACTTGTCTTGCACCTGTGGGTTTTCCATCAGGCCCTGCTGTTGAACACGTGCGTCTTTCTGTTCCCAGCCAGTGCCTTGCACCCCTTGGGTTTATTTTGCCCAAGCACTTGGAGAAAGGCCCATGCTAGAGATGGGTACTGACTGGAGGAAACCATGAAGCCCAGGTCTGTGTGGGGAAAACCCAGGCAAAGGCCTCTCACAGACAGTGCTGTTTTCCCCTAAGCTTGCAAAGACCCCAAAGAATGTGGGCATGAAACCTTGGGGTGGGCTTAGGAACAGGGGTCAGTCTTACCAGCACATGCTGGAGCTGAGACACTGCAAATCCTGGCACCACCACCATGGTGATTCCTCCAAGACCCTCATTCTCTCAGGCTTACATGGATGCCCCTATTCTGCTCCCTGGTCCCTGCTGTGTGCAGTGCTTGTGGTCTTCATGCTGGGTTTCTTCCAGCTGGGAGCTGTGCCAGGTTGCAACTCACACCAAAACTCTCCACTGGAAACCTCCAACCCTTCTCCTGTCCTGACTCCCTCTGGCTTGTAAGGTTACCTGGACACTGGACTCCAGCTCCAGCTCTACAAGCAATGGAAAAAGCAAAATAATTGCTTCACATGACCCAATTCTGGCTCTCCTGTCCTTACCATCCACATGAAAGCCACCCTTTTCCCCTGGGCACTACAGACTTTTAGTTTGCTTTAATAAAGTAATTTATATTCTACCTGAGCCTGTTCTCTGGAGCCCTCCCAGACTCACTGTAAGGTTCCTTTCTTTTTCTGCCTGGGAATCAGTAAAAGTACAGACCAAAATGATGCCCAAGCCTGGCCCCTGTGTGTATTCTTTTGAGATAATCCTGTATTTGAGAGTGCATTTTGCAGAAGACAGTTTCCCATAGCAAATCTCTTTTAACCAGAACTGCAGCTGTACTCTGCTGATTTTGCGTTAGGATTTCATGCTGGAGAATGCAAGAGTGGTACTTCATTTCCCGCCTCCTCCCATACCACAAGATTATCTGACAGGAAACAGGTTTGATTTGATGTGTTTTCTCCTCAATAAGCCCATCTTACCTGCACCAATCACCTCATTATGTTCCCAGCACTTACAAATGGATCAGTCTACAGGGAGGGCAGGGGTCTTTCCCGGTACAGAAGGTGGCTTGACTGAGCTGGGATTTCTGTTGTCCTCCTGGGCCTGCTTTTTAAAGATGTTGTGTTTACCCTTCATCTGTCCTATGGGAATGCCAAGAGTTCTCAAAGATAATTACTAATGGGTTTGAAGTGTCTCTGCTTCCTTAAGTACCCCTGGTTTATTAAATTCTGCCCACTGGGATTCAACCCGTGTTTATCCCATTCTGGACTCTTCTCCCAGCCCTTATTAACCTTTTCTGTTGTTGGTATTACATCCCAGTTTAACCTTTTCCTACATCTGGAGCACGGTAAGGGATGTACCAGCTTTCACTCAGTCACACACTCATCCCAACACTGGAAAGAGTCTGCCCTCATACTCTGACACCTTTCCTTAAGATATTTGTAAACATTGAGAGATGTTAACATTTTCTTCAGGTTAAACAGGTCCAGCTGCCTCAGCCTTCCTCATAAGAAGAGAGGTGCTTCAGTCCCCTCACCATCTTTGTAGCCCTCCGCTGGACTCTCTCCAGTAGTTCCATGTCTTTCTTGAACTGGGAAGCCCAGAAGTGAACAGAACACTTGAGATGTGGCCTCACCATGCCATAGTAGAGGGAGAGGATCAACTCTCTTGACCACTGGCCACACTCTTCCTTGTGCACCCAGGATCACTTCCTGTGTGTTCTCATTTCCTGCTAAGAGTAGCTCTGCATTTCTTCGTCTTCCACTTACTTCCTATGTAATTCAAGAACCTCTTCTATAGAGCCCCTCATATATCCCACTAATTTCTAACTCTTGCAGGTACTTCAGTCTATCTGAGTTTATCCTTGCCTTCTCTGCCCTTACTGTCATAATCATCGTTACTCATAGGACAGCATTTCCATTTGTTATAAAATTCCTTTCTGATTCTCATGTCACCAGCTGGTGTCTGCTGTCACTGTCATCTCTCACTGTACTTCCTCTCTACCCTGCTCATCAGGACAGATTGCCTTTGTGTGCTTAATTAAGGGCATGTTCATGTGATTGCAAGAGAATTAAGTCAACACATCATCAGAAATTATTACCTGTCAGATGAAACATAGTAACTGACTCGCTTCATCTGTTTGAGCTTGTCCTGGTTGTGAAATTAAATGGGTGAGTTTAAACACCTTCGTGGCTGGGTTAAGCAAACTCTTTTAATCGCATTTGAAATGAATTAGTCTTTTGCATATAGTCAATTATTACATTAGTTGATTGGCATTAATGCCTTCTGATGCGCTAATTGGTCTCTTGTGATGAGTAAACACATCCACAATGTCCTCTGGTAGCACATAGGCTCTCTTTCACTTGCATTACTGATTTAGAGTTTTTTCCCTAAGGACAATTCCCCATGTTTGCTGATTATTCCTTTTGTTGAAATCTATGAACCACGTTTCAAATCTTCTCTTTGGAAACCACTGTCCTTATTCCATTACTGCTACACAGGATCCAGTAGTACAAGTGTGGCGGGAGGGCTGTTGGAGGACAGTTCAGTTTGAACTGGGAATGAAACCCCCCACACTATCTTTTCTGCTGTGGCCTCCTCCAACCTGCACAAGAGAGTGTTTCTACCTGGTGCCCTGAGTGCAGCTGTTAGTCCTGTCCCTTCTCACGCAAAAGCATCTTCCAATGCGAAGCCTTGGTCAGAACCAGTAGGAATCTCAGAGAGAAGAAAGATGTGGGATCTGATAGATGGTGGAAGATGAGGATTAAGTGGCCTCACCTTCACAAGCCCCCTTGCATTTCCTTTCTCCTTTCCTCATTGTGGCATGCATCTGCCTTACAACTTTCACTGTGGCATGAAACCAGCTAGAGCAGAGATCCATGACATGAGGGCTTCAGATGTTTGCAAGATTCCAGCCTATGAAAGAGTCTAGGACAGCTCACAGATGTGTTTTAGAGCAGAGATCCATGTCACGAGGGCTTCAGATTCTTGCAAGACTCCAGCTTATGAAAGAGTCTAGGACAGTTTGCCGATGTCTTTTGATAAAATGTGCCTAGGTCTGTTTTGCCACATGAGCAGATCTGTTTTGGGGAACAGAGGAATGCTAAAAATAGGTCCCCTATTAGGACTGAATCTGTAGCACTGGTGAGACCTTGTTTCTGGTGGGTGCCCTTGCGAGGGCAGTTGTGGGTGTTTGGCTTCTCTGCTATGAAGAGAGGTCAGTTTTTCCACACACATAGGGCCAAGGAAGGAGATACAATGCTGCAGAAAGTGTGAGAGAGTGTAAAAGTGGTGAGTGTGGGAGCTAGGACAAATAAGACAATAGATGCAGACGGGGTGGAGTTGCCCAGATGGAAATCTACCTCCTCTTGGCTAAAGATGCATAAACAGGAAGATGCTGTGACTCATCATTTATTTATTTATGCTTCTTGTTGGACAATAAAAGACAGATTGGATGTCTGAAATATACTTTTTGACTCTCCATTCATCAGGGACAGGAAAGTTCCTGCCTTTAAAGATCCCTGACATAATCTCAAGTTCAACACCCTGGAGTCAGGAGTGTTTATGGGTACTGGTATGTCTTCTCACAGGACCTCCAGGCAGAAGAGACAGCATACAATCAGACTCCAGGTCTAGAGTGAGGCACAACACCTACCTTTTAATCCATTTATTTCTGGCTAGCAGTTTAGTCCTATTTATTCTGAAGCCATTAAATCTGTTGGTTTAGGTCTAACGATCAAGCTAGTGTTACAATGTGGACATGACCCACATTAATTCATGGCTATGAAACAGCTCTGTTAAGAGGCTGCAGTAATAAAGTCTGCTCGTTAAGACTTAAATTTTTAGTCAAAGCTGTTAAATGTACTTATCACAAAGATAAGCAGCTGTTTTTGTAAGAAGGCAACCCAATAAATGCGGTTCATTTTTGTAGATCTGGATCCAGACATGGTTTTTAAGTGTTTAAAAGTTGGTTGTTGGAGATCTTTTGGAAATACATGGTTCCAGGAGCTTGAGGGATGGGAACAGAAAGCGCTATAAAATCGTTTTTCACTTCTGAAAAATAAGCCTATATTTAACTTGTTTGTTCTCTCTGAATGGTTGAAGTCAATGGAATCCTGACAATGCAAGAGCCTTAGCAGAACCTCAAAGGGATGATTGAAAGCACTAGGAAGGATATTGCTCCTAAAAGAGATATTGCTACCAAGAGCAAAGAGTGCTCCTGAGAGCACTCAGGAAGCAGCAGAATATGTCGTGATGTTCAGGCTGCACAGACTGACTCCACCATAGCCAGGAGTCATTGGGAAGCAATTCATGAAGAGCAGAATGGATATAATACACTCAAAGTTATCAGTGTGGTGGCTCAGGTGTCAGACAAAAGGCATTTGAGCTCCTGACTCTCTGAATAGCTTTGGGCAAGTACTCTGACTGTTCTGAACTTTCATCTGCAAAATAAGGAGACTTCCCCATCAGACTTGGGCCTTCCAGATTGATGATATCTCAGAGACACCCTGAAGCTTAAGTGTATTTTCTTAGGCTAGACTTCTTTATTCCAGGTGAGGATGTAATCAGGAGCTAGATCATGACACCAGGATTGGAGAGGAATGATCATTATGTCAGTGTGTCTCAGAGAACAGCTGTGATTTTCTGATGGGAGCTGCTTGCTGTACATCTCTCTTGTTAGAGGAGTTAGGCAGAAGTCATAAATCAGCAGCAAAAATGTTTGATGGTTGCTTTTAGTCTGGTTCTCTACCCTGGTGAATGGTGGATGAAATACAGGACTGCTGCACTGAGAGCTGCATTACATCTCCAGATCCCAAAATGGGGGCTCTAGGGAGTCCTCTGGCTTTGATCTGAAGGACGTGTGGAGGACATTGCATCATTGCACATTTTAGATTAGGCTTGCTTGATTTTGGGCTGTGGGTGGCAGAGAGGGAACAGCTTGAGGACCCCATGGACATGGGCATAAGCCAACTTTGTCCTGCTGATACTTTTCCATGTGAAGGGAGCTGCTGCCTGCTGCCATTGACCTATACACATTCCTGCTCTGTATCTTGGTCCCATGGCACATCAGGTGCCCCATCTTTCACCTCACTGAGCAGCATCAACTTGCATAACCTTCTTGGATTTGTATGTCATAGTCACTTATGTTATCTAAAGACCCCTGAAAGCAAGTGGGCTTGGACTTGTGGATCCTGCTTTTGTAGCTCCTAACCATTCTTGTTGTTCTAAGGACCCATTTAGGGAAGTGCATCCAGCTCCCCTGTGTGCATTTCCATGGGTGTGTGAATGGTAGAGCTGTTCTGGTTGCTGACAGTGGATACACCTGGCTCTGAACTGACCTGTAGAGAAAGTCACCATGGCCCAGAGGCTCCTGGAGCTCTGCAAGTGGCCAGGCAGGAGACTTTCAGGTCACCCTTTCAAGCCCTCAATTTTGCATGTCAATGGAAATGCTAGGCTGCAATTTGAGATGTTTAAGGATACTAGAATGCCTAAGAGATTTGGTAGGTCCTCTGAAGTCAGATGGTAATTTGAAGACATCTGAAAATGCCTGAAAAACTTTGTAATGTTAAGTTCTTCATCATTGCTGGCATGGATTTCCCAAACCCAAACTCTGCTCTCATTTTCCCAAACGTCTATGGTCTTCCATGTTTTCCGCTCCTCTCTTCCCCCCTGCACCTTGCAAAGCACAGTTCCACAGAGCGCTTCACCCCTCCTCTGAGACCTCAGCAAGCTGCACCAAAATCAGAGCTCCTCACCACTCTTCAGGGTCCTTCCTAAGCCTGTCTACTGGAGGTTAGCTGGAATTGTTGCTTTTCCAATAGAATCAATCCCTTTTGCTTCATCAACACAGTCAGCCCTGAACTGTTAATCAGAGGATATCACCTACGTAGCTCTTGTTTGTGGAATACTCATCCTGCTCCAGTCCTCTGACCACCAGCTCATTCAAAGCTCAACCCAAACCCCATTTCTATCATCCTGCAAGGGTTTGATGAAATACGACAAAACATTGAGCTCAGCTACCTCTCCATTTTTCTGTCAAGCTCTCCATTCCTGGATGTTGCTCTCCCTGCCTCTTTCTCTTTTGCCACTCAAGCAGGCTTTGGGATCTTTGACAATGAGGTTTTCAAGCACAGCAATTTTTTTAATCATTCACAGTAATTCATGACAGTTTTTTTAGAAGAGCTTTGGCTCTTCTAATTCTCTGTGACACATGGTCTCTCATGAACATCATTTTCAAACACATGAATCATTGCTAGACATCCGTTTTCCCATCTGGGTCTTTGGCAAGGTGAGTTCTTGCTCATCTCCATGAACTTTCAGCTTGCATGGCTTAGCCATGAGTATGGCCTGCTTTGGCCTGGTCCCTGCTGTGTCAGGTGCCTTTGCACATGCACACACACACGCACACACAGACATACATGTGTGTCACTGTACAGGCTTAACTGGACTCTGTACCTCTATCTTGATCAGCCATCATCTTCCTTCTGAGTCATGGCTGAGGAAGACAAGCAGCTGGTTTTGGTATTGGCTTCATGATAATAAGTAAACAGTAATTAATATTTTGCAATTATGTATGTCTTTGAATTGGATGATCTGAAAGCACTTCATTAACGTTAATTAGTCATCATTGCATAGCCCACATGAGGTAGATAAGGTTTTATTGTGCAGAAGGGAAAACTGAGGCGGAAAGAAATACCAGGATCAGGCAGGTCTAACATCTGTCAGAAGGGTTTGCAATGTCTTGGCACTTCTCAGTCTTGGCACTTGCTGCAGCCTCATTTTGAAGACACCAATGGCAAAATTTGGGCTAAAATGCAGAGGGCGAAATCCTAGATGTTCAGGACAGAGTCCCACGGGATTAATCAAGACCTTGATTCCTCACAGGTTGTGCCTGTCCACTGTTTTGGCTTTTCCTGCTTTTGCCGCTGTTTGATACTTTGCTAATCATCAAGACTCCAACGCAACAGGTGACATGGGCATCTAACAGAGCCAGAGCAGTGGAGTGGATCTAGACCCTTTCTGGATCTGGTCTGATATCTTAGAGACATTTTTTCAGTTGCCCAGAAAACGTTTACCAAACCATCCAATATTATTAGGTTATAAAGCCCTTGCAAAAACACTCTTGACCAGCCGGAGGACCAGACATAGATCAAAGCATTTGGGTAAAGGGAGATGTGTCTAGACATTGTGTGGGTTACCAAACTCACACCAGTGTCTCACATCAGGAGCTTGATTCTGTTACCTAAATG
This sequence comes from Corvus moneduloides, assembly GCF_009650955.1. Taxonomy (NCBI): domain Eukaryota; kingdom Metazoa; phylum Chordata; class Aves; order Passeriformes; family Corvidae; genus Corvus; species Corvus moneduloides. Next base: position 17,037,114 of record NC_045511.1, read on the forward strand.
ACCTGGATGCTCCTCCTGACCTCCAGATGACTTTTGGAAGGACAAGGGTCTCCTGAAGGTCTCATGTCAGATCTGCTGACTGGTTTAGGTACCTCAGGGCACCTTGAGACCTCCTTGTTTTGGATAACTGAATCATGCCCCAAATGTCCAGTTTTATGGCCTGTGTTGGCAGTGCATGCCCAGCACGTGTTTCACTACATCCAAGTCTTTCTCTAGGCAGGTAGCTCGATGCCCAGAACTGAAGAAATTAATCTGAGCACCCTCTGAAAAATCTTTACTGTTCTCTAGGTAAAAGAGTCTAAGCACTCTGTTGCTTCCAGTTCCTGTGTTTACCTCCCACTTTCAGGCCCAAGTTATTTAGGAACTTTGGAAAAGATCTCTATCTGCCACCTGATGCTACAGCTGTGCAGTAGGAATAGGGTCACTGCAGGATCTACTGTTCCCTCAGAGCTCTCAGACCCCCTGTTATCATCCTTAAGACTCACTGCATACTGAGTCTCCCCTCCAGTATCCTTCTCACCCCAATGCTGGCTCTGTAGAAATCAGTACCACCAGCAGGATTTAAAACCAAGTCAGACACTGTTATCCCAAGATCTTCACTCAATGGTCCAAGTTTCCTATAGTGCCAAGCAATTGGGTTTAATTAGTTGCTTGTGTTTATGTCTTTCCCAGTTAGAGCAGGTCTACATGACAATGGTGTGAAGAGATCAAGGATAGCTGAGTGTCCCCACACTTTGTAGCTGAGCACCCACAAGACCTGGGTAGATGTGCTCTCTTTTCAAGCATCTTGGTGGTTCCAACTGGACAGAGGCATGTGCCAGGGAACCTGCCTGCTGCGGTCAGGCTCTGTCTTCTTCCTCAGGTGTTTTATGTGACCTCAGTGATGTATGTGACTGACCTCCTCCAAGGGGGCTGAGTTAACAACATCTCTTTATGTTGCTGCTCTACACTGTCAGTGGTCAGTGCTGGATGTCGAGATAAGCTGGGCTTAAATGTGCAGCACTGGGTCCTCTGATACAATGGACGTGGGGAGATCAAATGGGGGACCTATAAGATTCTATTCTGTGCTCAGCTGAAGAGGGGGTGATGCCTCCCTCTCATGCTCCCCTCCCAAGCAGTGACAGGACTTGGAGGAGCTTCTCCAGCTGGAGAGGCTGTGACAGACCTGGGAAAACTGAGGTCATGATGTTGTCCTTTGGAGTGGAATTGAGGTGTTTGAAGACAGGTGAGGAGCAGCAGGAGGGAAACAGAAGATGCAAGATCTGTTCATCAGGTGAGCTCTGCCTGTTGTACACCCCAATGGAGATATAGTGGAGACTACAGAATCACGTGTAAACTCAGGGTTTTTAAATCCAAGGCTGTGTGGGTGAACTGCAGGCTGGCTTTTCTTGGTGGAGGGCTGGACTTTAAAGCTTTAACATGATTCTTTTAATGGATATATCTGGAGCAGTTCTCTGTGGTTGAAAAAAGCCACCCAACTGATCAAAAGCTGAGTCTTACTCAGTTTTCATTATTCATTACAGCCCCTCCCCTTCCTCCAGCCAGAACAGAGGGAGTCCAGGGTGACCAGTTGGTGGGAGGCCCTGGTCTCTTTATGAAGTGGAATTGAAACATGTTTTGCCTGAAGGTTTTATATGGGTATTTGCTGACAGCAGAGGACAGGGTGAGACTCATAGATCTTTTGGGTCTCATGGCAGAGCTTGTAATGGTTGATACATGCTCATTTCCCTGGATTAATTCTTTTTTTGAGCATCTCCTCCTGTCCACCCTAGTCTTTTTGCCCTTCTCAATGTTCTCCTGCCTGGTTCAAGGGTCACAGCCCCTTCAGCCCTAAGTTAGTTCTGTTTTTCTTTGCCTGTCTGCAGAGACATTCCCCCTCTCCCTCTCTTAACCTCAGGCCCTTTATCTGCTGTCTTAACTCGCAGTTCAAGCTCTTGTTTAAATCGCCTCTGCACACAGCTCACTGGCCCCAGTCCCTCTGCTGCTTTTCCTGAGTCCTTATCAGCTCCATGCATGCCTCCTCCCCATTCCCTGTTGCAAATGCTGTGTCTCTGATATTAGGTCTCTCTGTGACTCTCTCATTCATCTCCTGTCTCTTCCCATGCCCTCCACAGGCTGGTAGTCCCTGTCACCAGGTCCAGCCACCTCTGGGTTCCACCACCTTTCTGTCTGCCTGGGTTTCTCTCTGGGGAACCATGAGGTGGTCTCTCCAAGAATGGCTTCCCATGGCATCATACCCCAACACTACCCTAAACCCTTTTCTTTCCATCTCCATGCCTTGTCTTCTCCTCCAAACACCAGAGCTTCCCTCCACGTTCCCAGTTCTGTTATGACTAGCGTTCATTTAATATACCTCCCCCCTCCACCCCAATCTGGCATTGTTACCTCCCAGATAACCCTCCTTCTACCCAGACACCATCTCACAGAGAAAACCATCATCAGGGGATGTTGTCAGTCCCTGGCTTTCACTTCTGGTACTCCCTTTCTGTCATGGGGCCATCAGAAACCACCAGTATGAGGTGATGCTGCTTGAACAGGGAAGTTGGACCATGTGACCCTGGACTGTGGTCCCTTCCAGCCTTACCTATTCTGGGCTTCTGTGCTTCTGTGAGCATGAGGGAACAGATCCATTTCAGCTGTGGAGAAGATGTGGTGAGCGATCTTGTCCTCTCTAGGAGCTGCAGAAATTTCAGGTAAGAGGTGAATAACTCCCAAAATTTCTGAGAAGTATCGTCAGCAAAAATTTGCCAAGTATCTGCTGAGGCCACCTGATCTGCACTTGGACCACACTGGAAATTTTCACCAGTGGGCCAAAGCACTTGCCTACTTGCATGTCTGTCTTCCAGCCATCTCTCCAGTCCCAGAAACAAGGCAGGGCCACCAGGGCCATTAAAACTATGATTTTTAAGATGGGGAAAGCATAAATTTGTTACTAGCCTACTTCTGGAAGTGCTTGAAATAAATACATAATTGAGGTAAACAGCAAGTGAGAAAACATTCAACCCCCAGCAGTGCCAGTTTGGCAATGCTCTGGGCAAGCTTGGGAGCAGAGCAACAGGCTGTGCTGGCAGATGTGCCAGTGAGGCACAGTAGAGGAACTTGTGCAGGCAGATGTTTGGGCCTCACAGACAAAAACACCCCTGGCCCCTTTGCCCAAATGTGCTTGGTTTGAGACAGGTCCCTCATCTGCCTGTGGCAGCCAGGCTAAACACCACAGCACAGGAGAACCCAGTGCATCCCAGTGCCACCCTGGTGGTGCAGGCACAGCTCAGCTCCCAGTGCCGCAGGCAGGACGCCCACTGCTCCCTGCCCAGCCCTGGGCTGTGCTCCTGCCCTGCCCCTGCCCACTCAGGGCTTGGGGGCCGGTAGCCCTGCACCAGGCAGTGGAGGAGGAGGGCAGTGCCTGGCATGACGTGCGTGCTGGGTGCGTCTGTGCCGGCGCTGGGCACCGGCTGTGCCTGGGGCAGCATGTGGGAGCGTGTTTGTGTGGCTGTATCCTCCTGGTGCAGGCAGTCTGTGTCCCATGACACATGCATGGTGTGAAGGGGGAAGGGAGGATGAATGGAAGATGACTGTAGGAGCCTGCAACAGAGAGGATAAAGAGGAAAATCAGCTAGACCTGCTGGGTTGGTTGAAATTCTTGCTTTGGGCTTGGATAAGGTATTAAAGCACATTTCTCATTCCCTTGTGGGATCAGAGAAATGTCACCCATCCCAGTGCATGGCTCTGCAAATGCATCCTGCCCTTCACGCAGGGGCAGTGGGAGCTGTCCCTGCCCTGCCTTGTGGCAGGAACTCTCCCCCACCTTGGGACCCTGTTCCGTGCCACGCAGCTCCGCAATCAGCAAGAGATGACTTGCCCCTGGGCACTGCCATTATATAAAGGGACAGGAGGCAGGTTTCCCAGTCATAAAGGTGTTGCACAATTAATTATTCTGGCTTGGCTCCGGATCCCTGAAGCTCAAGGATGCCACGCTACATGACTAGTGCAGCACAGGCTTGGCCTGGTGAGCCTCAGGCTAGTAAATCACTTCTGCTCACGTCTCTCCCCTTCCCCTCAAGTGTATGCTCTTTTAAAGGGGGACTTGATGGAGCATGCTCTAAAGCAGCAGCACCTGCAATCAGGGGACAGCCAGAAACATATTCCAGCTCTTTGTTTTGGTATCTTCCCTCTCCCCCAAGGGACACCCCCATGCTGAGTCCCCAGCACAAAGGAGAGCCAGCACTGCACTGGGTAAGAGCAAATCCCCATGCCTGGGCTTCTTGTTTGTATTTGCCTGGCTCAAGGTTAAAACCCATTTGTCTTGACATGCCATTCTCCTGGAAATTAAAGACCTTGTATTTTTCTCCTCACAGTTGTATCGTACCCTATAATCAAGCTGCCTCTCCATCTTCTCTCTGAAAGGCTGAACATGTTGAATTCTCAGTTTCTCCCTGCAAAGTGTTATTTGCTTTAGCCCTCAGGTGAATTTCCTGGTGCTGTCTTCACTGTCTTTAACTTTTAAACATCTTTCAAAAGTGCAAAAACACCTGAAACCCTACAGACCCATACTCATCAGGGCTGGGTGCAGATATTCCTGTCTTGTTGATCTGTTGCCATATGAGTTTCCCCTCCCCTCCCCTCCCCTCCCTCCCCTCCCCTCCCCTCCCCTCCCCTCCCCTCCCCTCCCCTCCCCTCCCCTCCATATCCACTACATAAGCAATATCTTAAGTGAGCTGGTCATTCACATTTCAGTGAAAACATTTCCATTGCCATGGCCTTTCAAAAACTGGTTCATGTGGCCAGGCACATTGCAGGGCTGTCCATCTCTTGCAATTAGATGCTGGTGGATTTGGCAGTCCCGGTGAGAGATGGGAATGCAGAGCCAGAACATCATTATGGTTGGTCATCCAACACTAAGAAACGCATCTTATGTTCATACAGACTCCTGAGCAGGGGTCTTTGAATATTATTGGAGCTAAAGTTTGTAGCCAGCTTTGGTACACATGTATCTCTGCTTTCCTTCATCTTCTTTGATGTGAAAGGAGGCAATAACCCCAGTATAATCCCAGGCAGTGGCCAAGGCTCTTACACATGCTAGGGCAGAGCCCAAACATGTCTGAAACCACCTGTGGTGTTGCTCACAGATCAATGGTGCAGAATGCAAGCAAGGGAACATCCCAGCACCCAGGGCAATCAAGTTTTAGGGGCTAAATTCTCTACTGCTGAAAGCTGAAGATACCTCAGTTTACTTGCATGGAAGATTTATCCTGGCATTTGTTGTTACCCAAATTAGCAATAACCTTGAGGTGTTAGCTTGGGGCCCATGCATTACAGGATGCATTGTCCCAGAAACTGGATGGAAAGTTGCCTGTTTACCAAGCGGCAAAAACAACAGTGATGAAAGACAGAGCAGTGACCTGAGTTCAACAGCTCCAGCAGCGGGAAGTAATAATAACAGTTGTGATCCTTTACCACAGAGGTCCACAAGCTGGTTTAGAGTTTCATGGCCCAGAGTCATCCTAAGGGCACTGTACATTCCAGAAACCTCTCTGAAGCACCTTACAGTAAGTGGAAACAAATAGAAAACCATCGGGGCTGGTGTTGAGGGAGCAGTGTTCCTCCCAGACTGACAAAACTCTGTTTCAGAGAGCAGAAGTTAATTCCTTTCTCAATATGAGGCTTTGGGAAGAGTTATTACCAGCAATTTGCCCTGGTTCTCAGATTGCTGTGGTCCAGATTGACGTAACCCACCAGGTTGTTTAGCCCGAGAGGATGTACCTCCCTTCTGGGACACCACTGCTGTAAAGGACTGGTGTAAGGGATAGGACATGTGTCTTGATCTCCCATTTGATATTTTTCTGAATGATATGCCTGATCTGAGGGGTACCTTGCCTCTAGAGCTTGGGCAGCATCATTTGTAATGAGTACACACTGCTGAAGACCTGTCACTTCACTGAAATGGGCAAAGTTTGGGTCTGTTTATGAAGGAGCAGGATTAACTGCTGTGACCAATCTTGGGAACAATATGAGATGCTGCAGCGAAGGGCTGTAATCCCAGAAGCAGGTCACACCACCACCAAGACAGTTCCCTTTGCTACAGCTCTGCCCTCTTTCATGCCCTGGGTCTGGATCCTTGTGGGCTGCTCAGAGCCCACAGCCCTTGGCTGAAAACCCAGCAGCTATTGCTGGCTCTCCACATGAGCAGACTCTGGACAGCTCATGGTTGGGGGCCTGCTGAGCTCAACCACCACCCTTGCACCTCAGTGGTGTTTCCACAGGGTATCAGGGATGCCCACTGGAAGACATGCACGGTGCTCTGCTTCCTGCTGTGGAGCCACCTATTCCAGCAGTGGGAGAGTGGGAGGCATAGCTCCTGCCTCTTGGGAATCTCAGAAGTGCTGGGATGTCAAACCCCGCCTGAGGAAGACTGCCGCCTCTTCTTCCCCTCACACACACCTTTGCTCTCCTAGATGAGAAGCAAGGCAAGAAGTTTCCTATATAGGTTAATAATAGTCTCAAGTTCAGACTTCCTGTGATTTCTGTGGCAGCCACTGGGACCAAGTATTCCTGGCACATCCCTTACAGAAACCTGCCACAAATGACTGGCATGCTTTATTCCTCTTCAGCGGTCCACACTGGGATATCCCACCAGGTTTTCCCTAGCTCTTTTACCCTTCCCTTGTCATTGCTGACTTGATGTGCCGGTGGGAAGAATGAATGAACACGACAGCCATGCCAAGCCCCACTCCCTCACTCTGTGCATTGTCATTTCTGCCAGCTGAGTGTATTCATCATGGGAAGGGTGGGAGAGCATGTGTGGAACCAGGGTTGGTGCCTCTTCGTAAGGGTTTTGCAAGGCTGAGCGGATGCCCCAGCTGGGTGCCTGCAATAGATCCTCCCCAAGCCACAAGCAGGATGAGTGTAAGAGATCTTATCTTGCTTTTCAGTAATAGGTATCCAATTTGCTGACTCCAGTTGCCCAACTCATGTCTGATTCAGGTCTCTGGGCTTCCTGCAGAAAGTGGTGGGTGCGATGTCTGAGTGGCAGGCTCAGGAAACAGGGCACATCAGAGATCCGTCACCTGCACCTCCCATAGCAGGCTGGAGGGTTCAATACTCCCACCCTCGAGCTGAAGAATGGGTATATCAGTGTGTAGGTTAACAGGTAAAGCAAGAGAGTCTGTCCCCAGAGGATCCAGAGCTCTCTCCTAGGAAGCCCCAGTCACACACAAGAGACTTTCATGGACAATTTTTTCTGGGAAATGATTTCCCAAGTGGGGTGTGTGGCAAGACACCTTGCTACAGCATGAGCATTTTGGTGCCTTGGCAGTATTGCCCTGCTCCTGCCACCCTGCAAACTTGGTGCAACAAAGTGCCTGTGATGGGAAGATTTGGGGGTGCTGCCAGCCTAGGGAGGGGTAATCTCCTCTCTGTGTTTTTTGAGCTCCCTGGGTGACTGCTGCTCTTGCCACCTTCCCATTACTCCTTCTTCTCTAGTCTGGAAGTGAACAAGAGCTGTGGTGGGATGGGACTCCACTGTTGGGATTTGCTGGGAGATATGGGCTGCAAGGACAATGGTAACCGATTGCCTCTGCATCCCAGAAGGACACAGAGACACAACAGCTCTCCGTGGGTGGAGGGAGAGGATCTCCTACTTGTCCCCTACAAGAGCTGTGGTGGGATGGGACTCCACTGTTGGGATTTGCTGGGAGATATGGGCTGCAAGGACAATGGTAACCGATTGCCTCTGCATCCCAGAAGGACACAGAGACACAACAGCTCTCCGTGGGTGGAGGGAGAGGATCTCCTACTTGTCCCTTCAGAACACCCAGTGCTTGCCTCCACCTGGTGCTCCTTTCAGGCCTCATGCTGCTCTGACTGGATGCTGGCAGCTGACAGGGCTGGGGGTTTCCTTGCCTAAGGGATAAAGAGTGTCTGACCCCAGGAGGAGATGGCTGGGACTGGAAGCTGCTGCCAGCACTGGCTCCAAATGCTCTGGTGGCTCAAGGGAAAGCATCTGTTCCCATCTGCCAGCTTCTCATGCCTGGCCTCCCATCCTGTGCCAGGACAGGCAGATCCTGTGGCTGCTGGCCTGGTTGTTCTCAACACCCAGCCCTGCCCTTGGGTGTAAGTGGTACAGGGAGGTCCTGGACTGCCCGTCTGGGGTGGGATTGCCTCTGCCATGTGCTGCTCCCTGCTTCCACAAACTACTTCGACTTGACTCTGGGCTTCTCAAGATCAAAAACCACCCACCCCTGAGCCATGAAGCAAACCGGGGCTTGGACTTCCTGTGTCCACACACAGGAACCAAGGCACAAGATTAGCTCTGTTTCAGTGCTCCTAGTTTAGGACTGAAATTCTGAATATCTCCTGGATCCTGATTTGGAATCTGCTTGCTGACTCTTCTTGGGCTTTTCAGCGTGTAAATCCCCACTTTAATTCCTGCTGGTCAGGCCAAGAAAAAGAGGTCAGGACATTTTCATAAGGAAATGTTGGGTCTTTACTCTTGGGGTGTTCCAGGTCAGCCACAGTGTCTGTCAACCATTGTAACTTCATGCTTGGGGAGTGAGGGAAAAAGAGTGGCTCTCACCACAATGACTTTCAAGTTCTCTGCTTTTCTCCTCCCATGAGACCAAGACTTCCTTGAAGATTCCAGAACCAGTTTAAAAGCTATTGCCTCAAACCAGCTCATGTCCCATGCCCGCTGATGTCTGTGAAGGAGCTGCCAGTTCAAGGACATTATTCCTTTCTTTGGGAGAGGGACTCTTCTGGTGGATGAGGAGGTGGGTGCCTGCTCGTGTCTCCTCAGACTTTGGGTGTTGCATCCACTGCACAGCCCAGCCCTTCTGTTTACAGCCCTGTTATCTCCACACCCGCAGGCACTCGTCTCAGGTGGCTTGTCCATGCCAAATCCCTGTTTCATTATGGAATCTCAGAAATGCCCATTACAATGCAGTTCCTTAATGCCTGTTTGCTAAAGGATGATGTTTAATACTTAAACTACCCAGGGGAAAAAAAAAATAGGTCATTATGGAAATTTCCCCAGGATTCAGGCTGGTTTAAAATCAGCTGGAGGAAAGAATATCCCAAAGAGGACAGCAGACTCTGTTCTTGTTTGAAGCAAGTGTAGACAAGCTCACTTTGCTTTTGCAGAGGTGGATTTAGGAAGCGTCCAGGTGAACTGATAGTTACAGTCCTTCAACAGCCCTGAAGACACAAGAGGGAGAATGTGTAGTTTGCTCTGAAGGTGCTTTTTCAGTTCAGGAGCCCAGTTCTCTTCTCTGAGGGTGCAGGTTAGAAGGAAATCCCCTGCAGGGACCATGAGAGACCCAAATGAGGTTTGGGGGTACAGAATTAAGTCAGGGTACAGAAACTGGGGAAAAAGAGGAACACCACGTGTCCTTTCAGATTTAACCCTCATACTTTCTGCCTTTGCATCTCCTGGGAAGGAAAAACATGTTACTTGAATTGGAAAATACTCAATATCCATGCTTCTAGGGTTTCTACTCCCTAGCCTAAAATTATCAACAGCTGGTTCATCCCTAGTTGAAACACAACACTTCTTCTTCTTCCTGATGTGCCTACTGGCAGCACTATGTCCCAGCATGGTTTTGGGTTCACTGCCTTACTTTATTTGAGCCCTTCTGAGCCATACTGGAATGGTGAGACTCCATTCACCCGTTTGTTGTTCTGACATTCCTTTGCACCTTTTCCACTTTCAGTTCACCTTTCTTGAACAAAGGTGATCTGGAATTTGTGTGGCATTGCAGAGACACCCCCTGACGTGAATTGTGGAATAGTTTTAAAGCTTTCCTGATCCTATTGCAAATACCTCACCCCACCTGTAGTAGAAACATCTTTGCATCTTGCAGGTCTACACCCCCTTAGAAACTGGGGTGGGTTACACCAGTTATGTGTAGCTTTCTCCACCTGGGATAATTGCTTAAGTCTTCCTTTGTAGCCTGACAAAGAGACGCTCCTAAAGTGATCTCATGGAATACATGTCTAAAATTACATCTAGGTGGGTTCTTCTGCTCTTAAAGTGATTGTTTCTGTGCTGAAGAACAGCTCTAGCTGTGGTTAGATTGGAGAGCAGGCACACTTTCCATTCTGGGACATGTCCTCATCTGGTAGGGAAAGTTCTTGTCATTGCTCCTGACTCACACTTTGGGCTGGTGGAGTTTCACACCATTTCTGTGTCTTCTGCCTTTGGGGTCTTTGAACTCTCCTGCTGTGGGCACAACAGCAGCAGCGCCTCCAAGTCAGGACTGGCTCTGCAGCTCTCAGAAGAATGACTGTCTACACAGAGCAGTTTATGAGAGAAGCCCTGAGAAGTTTATGAGAGAAACCCTGTTTCAGGAGGGCTGTTTGTAATAGCTTTCCCTTCAGATGTGTTATTAAAAAGCTTTCTTCTGGAGCAATTGATGCTTTTCCAGTGTGGAGTAGTTATTCTGGCATGCAACCACTGAGAGTGGAAAATGGCAGGAATGGCATGTGATGTACGTTGTTTATTCCTGTAAATCAGCACAAGCTTCAGGGTGAGGAGGGAACTAGTCATGACAAGGAATCTCCAGTGGCATGGGTTGTAGGTCCATGTCCAATATAGCTCTGGGGGATCCATACCTATGAGATACTGCTGAAGGATATGAGGCATAGACTCATCTCAGGACACCCTTTCCTTTCCTTGGTCCCAATTAGTGGACTTCATGAAGAGCTATTTAATGGAATTTAAAATATTATTCTCATTATTATATAGTAATTCAAGTCCAAACCCAGTTTGCCGGGTCTCAGGAACCCAAATCAGGATTGCAGTTTCATCTTAAGTGTCTCCAAAACCAGGTGTCATAAACAACTCTGCTGTGTAGGTTATCATTCTTTCCTGGAGGAATTTCTTCATTTTTCTAACTCAACTTGGAGGGCTAAGCAGACCCAGATGTGAAAAAAACACCTGGCTCTGCAAATCTGGAGATTCAAGGCAGGATGTTGAAATCTCTGTGCTTAACCCTCCAGCTAGAATGGCTTAGAAAGCTTATAAACTTCCCACTCACTTCCTACCCGGCCTTGCTAGGCAAGCTATAATTTTTATTTTTAATGAAATCTAATGAACATGTCACCATACTGCTCTGTCAAGTAGATCACGGGAAGGAGATGGTCCCAGGTATCTTCCAAAGGGAGATTTCACAAGGATGAATCCTGCCATGCCTTGACACAGTGACCTCTCTTGGCATAACGGCTTTTGCACCAGGTGACCCTGCCATCAATGCAATGAGTGACTCATTACAGAGTTCAGTGATTCACACTTTTCTCCCTATTGGATTGCACCATCCCTCGTGGGATGAGTGAACAAATTTGGCTTGGACAAGCTGTGGAACCCACCAGTCCGGGTTTATCCATTCATTTACTTAAGAAAAAGTCTTGTTACCTTGTTAAACTTGGATTTTAATAGGAGAAATTGCATTGCTGGGGGGTGATTCAGGACTCTGCAGAAGCCAAGGAGTTTATGAGTCTGAATTTATTTTGTGCCACTATAGCCAGTAGGAAAACAGCTGAATGGGAGCAGACGGGAATTAGTTCTTCCTTTACAATTTCACCTGTATCTTTCCCCTGGTATGGAGCTATGAGGGACAGAGCCAAGTGGCAAGGTTGAAACACAAACAGCACACTTGGAACCTGGGTGTTAGTTTTGGATCATGTCTAGAAATAACAGCCCAAGCACACAGTGAGTTTCTTGTGGCACATTGCACGGTTCTGCTGGAGAGAAAGGAAGGGAATGAGAAAGTGACAAACGTCACAGAGAAGTGATCCTGTTGGACCAGGATCAAAAGACATAGGTTCCAATTCTGGATAATTCCAAGGTACGGCTGTATTTGTTGGTCCCAGAAGATACTGGAAGAAAAGGTTGAGGTTTATGGCAGGAGCACAACATAACAATGTTGTCTCTGACTTCCCTGCTGAGTTGAATTTCCTTTTCTCTTGGAGTTTCCTCTAGGCAACCAGTAGATTCCATAAACTGGAGTGTTTCATTGCCTTGATTTTTGTCACTGTACAGATTGATAGGAGTAATTCGTTCTAAGTACCTTAATACCTGATATTTGAATCATGCTTTGATTGACAAGAGAAATCCCTTGCTTGCACTGCAATAGCTCTGGCACAACCATCAGGAAGTCAAGCACGAGTTCTTTGTGACAGAGTTCTGGAAATTTCCTTTTGTTGAGGCTTTGTGCTGTGAAAGAACTTCTTTGGATGTTCATGCAAGGCAACCCTAAAGGCATGGACGTCTTTCCATGTCCACCCAACTCTAGGAGAGCCCAGCAGCTCTGAGGTCCTGTCTCATTATTCTTAACTGCTACATCCTACCTTGTTTACTTCTACCATCCTGCAGATTTATTGTAACCACCACAATGGGTACAAGTACCCTGTGCACCAGTTATTGCAGGAGATGGGCTTGCTTGGAAATCTATTGCTGCTCAAGCACATCTTTAATTGATTTGTGCTTAGATCATGTGTTCTTAAGTCCAGTGGATTGATGTGGCATGGCAATTCCTGTATTGGCACAGAGAAGCTCCAGCACTGGGATCTTTCAGCCCTTGCCCACACTGTGATTAGTTATTGCTTCTGAAAGGATGTCCCGCTTCTTCTAGCGTTGCATCACTGTCCTTTCCCCAAGCTCCTTCCTAGATAATAACATGGCTGCCTGTTGGGAAAGCAATTTCATAAGTCCCTATTGCTCATTTTAAGTCACTGGATCTTGGGCTGCAGTGATTCACCCTCACAATGCCCCAAGAAGGGAATCTGATATCACTCTCCAATTTACTGACAGAGAAGCTGGGGTGTGGAAAGGTGAAGGATTTGCTTGGGGTCAGGCAGTGACTCAGGCAAAGAGCTGGTGTCAGGGCACCCACCCCACCCCAGCTCCTCAGGCTTGCCTCTGTCTAGACTTCCCCAAGCACCAGCTTTGATGCTGGTCTTATCACCATCTTTTACCATGTCGTGGTTCAACCCCAGCCAGCAACTAAGTACCACGCACTGCCCCCTGCTCACCTCCAACAGGGAAGACAATAGTAAAAAAATGTAAAACTTGTGGGTTGAGATAAGAATAGTTTAATAATTGAAACAAAATAAAATATACTACTACTAGTAATACTAATGACAATGAAAAAGAGAAAGATAGACAATAAAACCCAAGAAGGGCATGTGATAAACAACACAATTGCTCACCACCCACTGACAGATGCCCAGACTGTTTCCCAGCAGTGATCACCTGCTGCTGGTGAATTCCCCCCACTTTATGCACTGGGCATGATGTTCTATGGTATGGAATAACCCTTTGGGCAGTTTGGGTCAGCTCTTTTGGCCATGCTCCCTCCTGCTCACTGGCAGAGCATGGGAAACTGAGCAGTCCTTGATATTTAGGGTAAGCACTGCTGAGCAACAACTGAAACATCAGTGGGTTATCAACATTATTCTCATACTGAATCCAAATCACTAGTAAGAAATAAATTAATTATTCCAGCCAAAACCAAGACATATCATCAACCTTGGAACCTCGACATCTCCTTTCCCTTCACCAGTTTTGAGAAAATGCCTGTATCCTCAACTTGTAACAGAGGGCCTCAGATGCCACAGACAGGAGAAATGTTCCTACCTGCTTGGAGAAAATCACAACCCTCCATGCTTTTTGCATCTCACCTTTCTCTCTGGTCTGACATCTCTGTTCTCACCACCTGGGAAGGAATGGGAACTAGCCTAAATAAATCTCAATAAAACTAACCCACGGAACACAGTCTACACATTGGTGGCCACCTGTTTTAGCTTGGAACTGCCAAAAGGGTAAAAAATCCAACACACAACCTAATTTCTGGCTGTGATAGCTTTGACCGAGCAACAGGGTGAAAGGACAGGGAAGAATATAAAGGAGAGGGGAGTGCAGGAGGAAGTGAGGAGCCTCCATGGCTCTGGTGATGCACTGCAAGATGTGAGGGGAGAGATATGGAGAGAAGGTTGAAAATGAGCATCCTGAGCACTGGTTTGCAAACCCCAGCCACAGCAAGCAGGCATGGGGCTGATGGAGCACTTGCTGTAGCTCAGAGGACCCCATTGATGCTGGCAGTCCTGCACTGGGCTTGAGCACAAAATAAAGTTTCCTGCCCCTGTAATTATGTTTGGACTTGAGTGTTTCCCTGTATTTGATTCCTCACACGTTACTGCTTTCTTAGCCACATTCCTGACTGCTTCTCATGTTGGCTGCAGTTTCTGTACAAAATAAAGGCCCATTCACCACCGTACTAAAAAGCTCTGGTTTTTCCACAGGAAAGTTGATGGTTAAATAAGGGGAAGAGGAAAAGCTGGGCATCTGTGGCTTTGCAGAGAAGGTGGGGGAACAAATCAAGGAAAGGGGTCCCTTTCAGTCCTGCAAATTCAGCCCTGCTGCTCTGCATCAAGCCCTGGTGAGTCAAGGAACCCAGGGAATTTTTACTACTCACTTAATAAAAACCAGATGCCATGAGTTGCACATGTTCTGTTAGCAGTCTTCACCTCAGATGGTACAGACTGGGACTGTTTTCATCCAGGACATCTTGTGGAATAGTCCCAGAGTGATACAGGATGATACTAATGATGAAAAGACAGCAAGGTTTGTTCCCTTTGTGGCTCAGTAAGTCTGTGGGCTCCTCACTGAGGTTCTGTGATGGGGATTGCCTCTGCACGGGGGGTCTCATGTTTTCTTTACAGCTTTCAGGGGGACTGGGCTGCAAGGGCTCTCCCAAAGCTCTGTGAGGGTGAGACAACTGTAATGACATAAAAGAGTTTGGACCCGAATGTAGATTTCCATGGAAAGAGGTTTGGTCTTGTTCGTGGTACCAGCTTCAGCTGGGCAGCTGCTGGAGCTCAGAGGAGCCTTGGACTCAGCTGTAGGGGTTCAAACCCTTCTGCCTCCCAGTTTTGCTGTCAAAGCACCTACAGCCTCTGAATTAGCACAGGAGCACACATCACTTTGCCACCCTGCAAGAGCTTGGGAGGGAAGGAAATCTGAATGCTCACACAAATGGGTAAGGCACTGCTCAATCTATGCACTTAGCTGAAGCTGGAGAAGGGCAGATATGGCCCTGTTTTTTAGGTGGTGATGAAAACAGCAGTGGCTTCAGCAGGGCACATTTAATTCCTTCTTCTTATGAAGCTCCTGAATCTTTTGCTCACCTATGCAAGCAATAAGGAAAATGAAAAAAAACACCCACGCTGTCTCATGCTGGAAAGCAGGAAAAAAAAAAGTTGGGTTTGAAGAGCGGGTGGAAGGGGTGTGGTTACCCAGGAGGTGTGTCAGGCATCGATGAACTTATTTATAAGCAAAGGCAGCTGTGCTGGAGAAGAAACTTTGCTGAGGCTTTGTCAGCTGTAGCTTTTTCCTGACACCTCTTGAGTAGCACCTCTACTGCGATGGGGCGGCAAAAGGACATTCTTTCTACCATTGAGGAGCACCTGAGGATCAGAAACAAATTAGTGCGGCAAGCACTGGCTGAGTGCCTGGGGACACTGATCCTGGTGGTGAGTTGGGGGCTGTGGTGTGGGGATGCTCTCTAACCCATGGGTTTGGGGGAAATTGTCCTGGTGAAAGGACTGTGTTGCTGCCAGGGTTTGCGTTGGGAATGAGCCCAGATCTGGTGCAGCCTTCTGCAATGGGTCTAGAGGACAGTCCCTGTGCACAGGAAAAAATATTCATGCAGATTTCTTAAGGGTGGATGTTGGGGTTTCTCGCAAAGAGTGGGTTCTGAAGAGCTTGTTGGGTGTATGGGAGATTCTGTGTATCTGTGAAGTGCAGGGACCAAATCATCTCTGTGTAAGCAGTAAGTGTTTTGCTAGAGATCATACAAAACTTCCTTTCTGTCTGCCCTGGAGTATTTTCCTGGCTCCGAAGTACTGCAAGTGTTATCACCCGAGGAAATGAGAGCTTTTTTTTTCCACCTCACTTTGCTTTTCCTGTGCATCCCATAACAAAGAAGTAGCTAGAATTTAAATTGTTGCAGTGTCCTTTTGCTGTCAGCCGTTGATTCTCCAGGGTTTGTCAGTGGGGCTGCACGATACCGTGGTAGCTCGTGCTGACAGCCAGCTGAGACCTGGTGCTCGCTATCAGTCAGTGTGTTTTTCAGTGGTCAAAGTAGATAAAACTCTTCTGCCTGTTTCAGTGCTCAGTTTCCAAAGGGGTGGAATATAGGGGATAAATGTGTGTCTGAGTGCCTTAGATTGCAAATGTTTTGAGCGGCTGGAACTTGCTTTGAAGTTAAAAGCAGATGTGAACAGCTAGGACAGCTGTGTATGAGCTGTGGGGAGTAAATACTGGTGTAGAAAAACTGTGACAGGGATATCTAGCTTAGAGCATCTGCATCTGAAAACACAGGACTGCCCAGCTGGCCACGGGTTTGGTGCATAGATACTGAGGCAGAAATGAGTCGGTGTTTGCACAGTGAATATCTGCAGGTTCAAGTTCCTTTGAGATGGTGTAAATCCAGAGCAATCCTGGAGGTTTCAGTGGGGTGACTGTGGGTTTTCACCTCTTTGTAACTCATAACTGAACTTTTTGGCGAGAAATCTAATGGTTGGTGGAGTTGAAGGCAGAGGAAGGCTTCATGAACTTGCATGTCTACCTGGGGAACACCACAAAAAGACTGACACAATTTTATGCTTTAATAAATGAGATTTTTTTTTTTTGATGATGATGAAGAGAGGATTTCTGAATCTTGCACAGCAGCTTAGGGGACTCTGCTAAGACTGTGTAAAATGCTACCACTCTTAAAAGAAAGCAGCTTTGCACAGTGCAATGGCTTTATTGTCAGAGCGACCCAGCTTTGGTGATTTGCAAACAAGTCCTGTTGATTTTTCCAGGAAGGGTTGTTTGGAATTAAGGTGGGTAGAAGGTGATAGGAAAACGATTAACAGTTAGAAGATTGCTGTCCGTGAATCACTGAAGTTGCTGCTGTTAGTCTCAGGATTGAAACAAGGTAAATCTTGTAAGGTGGATTAATGCCTCCTGATAGTGAAGTTAATATTGCTGAGAAACAAGACAAGCCTTTAGCCACGTGGATCTGAGCTTTCAGAAAGGCTCACGATCCAAACCCCATTAGTCCATTCTCTGACTGTAACAGTTGGCACAACAGCAACTACTTTTTCTTACAGCCTTGCCTCTCCAGGCAGAGAGGAATTGGGATCTGCTCAGAGCTTGAGGAAGGGTATGGTCCAAAATCATAAGCAGCCTCCAAAATGACAGTCGTAATGGGCACCCATCAGCCATGCTGGATGCTGCATTGGCAGAAGTGGGCAGCACATACTTTGTCCTCAGGAGTGTCAAACCTGCTCTGTTTTAGTGTGTGTGTGTCTTAATTTTACAGGCAGAGCCCTCACCGTGTTCAGGAGTTCCTGAACTGGTTTTAGTGGCACACTCAACTCCATCTTGTAGTACTTGCAAACTTCCTTAGGATCTCCTGCAGCAACTCTGCAGTGGGTAGAGTGCTGTGGGCATGTGGGAGGACGTGGGGTGGGCTTGTGGGAGAAAAGAGGAAGTCCCAAACTCAGTGAATGCTCTTGCATGGTCAGAAGTCCAAAACCAGCTACACAAGAGGGAAATGGGTTCCGGGACTGCAAGCTTGAAATACCCAATCTATTCAATCCCTTTCCAGCTTCATGCTGTCTCAATGTATTCTTCTTAATGAAGGGAAACTTGCAGTTTTTTCTTTACTGCCACCCTGATTCCTTTTCGTCTTTTTATTATATCACCTATGTGAAATAGAAAGGGTCTTGAAGGCAAATTCCTTCCCCTTTCAGCTGGCCTGGACAATTGTTTGAATTGGATTCTCTCCCAGGAGAGAAATTGTCATTTTGTGCCTTGCAAAAGTCCCTGCTGCCCACCCTGCCAGCAGGTTGAGCTGTGCGTGTGTACATTTAGATGTATTGTACTCCAGTAAATATGTTATGGGCTTCACATAGTAAAATGGCTGAGGAAAGATCTGAATCCATGAAATTTTCTTCATGGGAGATGGTGTTGACTAAACACAAATATGTTTGAATGGAACACTTACCAGGGACGGATTTAAGGTATGATATTGTTCACACTGAAATCAACTTCCTGAGCCCCAAGGGAGGCAGACTGTTTAAAGTTTGCAGCTTACTTTAAATTTCACTGTGTAATGTAAAACTTGTCCCACTGTGGATATTGGCACCACTTCAGTTTCTTCCCTCCTCCTTTTCACTTGCATAATGACTGCAGCTCTCTCAAACTCTTCTAGACAAAAGCTGTTGTAGACCTCTGCATAGTTTTGCTGCCTGTAAGAATGAACCTAGTGCTTGATTTTATTTATCTCATTTTTTTAAACACATTGTGAAGGTAGAATCATAGAATGGTTTGGGCTGGAAAGGACTCTTAGAATAGTGCCTCTTTTTTTAAGATAAAAATAATCCAGCTAAGGTAGCCAAGCCCTGAAGAGTGCCAAGATGAGTCGCTGTCTACTTGCGAGCCACTTTTGCTGCGTAGAGCACCTTGCACAACTTTTATTTAGTCTGTGGGTAGTGTCTCTCGTTGCAAAAATAGTAATGCTGATTCTACATTCTTTTCCTTTGATACTTAAATTGGTGTTTTCCCTCTTCAAATTTCACTTTCTGAGTGGCACATTAGACTTGAACTTTATACTTATGTTGAAAGCACTGCTTGCTGGCAATTGTTAAGCACTACAAATGCTGAAGGCATTTTCCCAGTTGCTTGCTGTTTGTGTTATTACTGTAGCAACCCACTAAAGACAGATTTCCATGGTGGGTCTCTGTGCCTCTCTTAAGGCTCGGTTTGTTTGCCTTGCTCTGCTAGCTCTAAGTACCAAAGCTGGCTCTGTTTGTCTTTTACATTTGCAGGAGAAGTAACGTGCTGCTTATGACTGATTTCTGAGTGGAACTCGCTGTGATTCACTGCTATAGAGGCACAAAGAACAAAACAATTCCTAATTGCTTTTCAATTGGTGCTGCCGTGACTTTGTGGCTAGGTGGTAGCTTTCCACAACTATCTGGGGCAGCACAGTAGTTCCCGCAGTTGCTGTTTGATTTGGGGTTGTTTGCTTAAACTCAGCTTGTCACATTTGGAAAATGTGATTTTATTTTATGTATGTATATTTAATTTTGTTTAAAATTTCTTTTCTTTGTTAATGCTTTGCTAGACTGTAAAAGGGAGTGGAAATCCTTGCTGTAAAGATGTTGAATGCTGCTGATTCTTCCTTGCAAAGGGTCTGTGCTGCTGGGTGCAGGGACATGGGATGTGGCAGTGCTGCTGCTTTCCCTCAACCATTCCACCAGAAGAGGTTGAAGCTCTTCACTGATTGTCCAAAACTGTCCCTTCTTGCTGTCTCTCTCCAGGAGCAGTACATTTCTCCTTCCTACAAACAGGACAGTTCAGGCACCAAGACTTCCTGTTGGTGGGAAGGAAACTTGCCCCAGGAATGCCCAATCTTGTGACCAAACTTCCACCAGTTGTACTGGTCTTTCTAACAAGTACAACCTCTTGATCTGAACAATAGTAGAGGCATCAGAATAGGTATTTTTCCTTCCTTGTATGTGTGAACAACCTGAACGAGTGAATTTCCTCCCAATGCTCAACTCCTCTGCTGAAGGTTGCTCAGGTTTCCTGAGCTGAAAGAGGCTCATGTCTCCAGCTTTGTGCAGCATTTTTTCTAGCACGTGATGTATGTGGGGCACAATTTTCTTTAGAATCTCTCATCTCTCCAGCCCCACAGCCCTGCCTTGGCTCTGGTTCAGTGGGTGGTGCATAAAGATCTGTAACATAACAGACCATCTGCTGCTGCCCTTCCCTGCTGCTTCTGTACAGGCTGCCTCCAGCTGTGCTGGACAAAAAACTGGGCTGTGGGGTCTAAGCTTTCTCCTTGCTTTGCAAATTGAGAATGATGACCAGCCTGGTTGTTTGAGATATGCTTTGAGGAAAAGCATAAAGGATAGTGCTTCTCGCATTGTCTTTTTGGCTGATGAAGGCCATCCTACCACATGAGCCGCAGAGTTCAGGAAGATCTCTGCATGCTGCCCTTGCTCCCTGCCTTGCTCCCTGCCTTGCTCCCTGTGAAGAGTGGCACCTTTGTGTGTCCAAAACTTAAAATCATCCATCAGTATCTCCAGGTCTTGTCTTCAAAGCAGACTCATGGTTTGACTGCCTTTCCAGCATCTTCCCCACTAACCAGAGGACATCAAGGGCTGACCAGTCTTTCCCATCCACCCCAGGGTGATTAGGATAGATTTACAGCAGGCTTCTTGCCTAATCCCTGGTTTATTTGATGGCAGAAGAGTTGTAATTCAGGTAATTGCACTCCTCCAGGTCTATGCCAACAAAACTTCCCCATCTACGTTTAGAGATCAGTCTGTTTGAAGTCCAAGAGCAAATGCACGCAGGCCTTTTGTGTTGCACTGGAAGGTGTAAAAAAGCACAGGCAAAGAAAAGAAGAGGCAAGAAAGGAAAGAAACCTATCCCTTGTGCAGAGGAGTTCTGAACACCACCTTCCTCCTGAGCCCACGTATGAAGCTGTTTTCCACAAGGTCTGCCTAAATAGGCTGCCTTCGGTAGCCTTTGGTTCTTCATGAGCTATTGCAACTTTTTTATCCTCCTAGGTTAATTCCTACCAGCCCTTACTGGCTCCTAGTCTTTCATGTGTTCAGACATTGAGACAGGGTGTTTTTATCTTGATAGACAAAGCCACCTGCTCAGTCTCCAAACATGCCCTGGGCACAGGGAGCTCAAGGTTTCCTGAGTGTGAAGGATCCCCTGCAGCATGCTACCTTTTTCTGTTTTTTGCTGCTGCTTCTGGCTGGTGCCCCCTTTGTACAGGGGGTGGATCTTCTCCCGTCTGGAGTTTGTCAGCCCCGCCACTCTTGAACCGGTTCCTGCAGAACAAGGATTTAGTTCTTTTTCACAGTGCAAGGAGTTGAATCACCCCATAAGCAGTAAGAAGCCTCCCTTTCGGCAGGGAAAGCCATCAGATTTGCTGGAGTCAGTAAGATGAAATTAGGGAGCAGACTTCCATTAACCTGGTTAATAGGTGCATTGACCTCAATTCCTTGGAGAGTATGTTTAATACATCGGAGTGATGCTTTATTGCAAGCATTTTATTAGCACTTTAAAACCACTTTTGAACTTGGCTACTGAATCATGGGTGTTTAACAGTTTGACTGCTGCACCTACTGCCATGTGAGGTGCTAACCTGGGTTTCTGTTGGCTGGATATTCTCCCAGAAGTGGTTTATTACACAAAAACGAAACCAAAATACAGCACCCCTATCCCCCCGCCCCCAACCAAAGCCAAACAAAACAAAAAGCAAACCAAAAAGCCAACAAATGCAAATGAAAAACAAAACCACAAAACCAAACCTGGTTAAGGCAGGTTATTAAAATCAGAAGAATGTGGTGTCATCTTCCCCTTCAGTGTGCACCACTGTCCCTGACCATAGCAGTACAATATTGCCTAAGAACTCTGAAAGACATTGCATGGACTTAAAAAGACTGGGAAAAATGTTGAATTGCTTTTATTTGACCTTCCTTGCCTTTCAACCCAAACTAGATGTTCCTGAACAGTTCTCTGTGAGCAGTGGACAAACAAGACCTACAAAATGAAAGCTGGGGTTCTCCGGTCTCATCTGACCTGGGAAAAGGAATTGTAAGGAAAACTTGCAAAGAGTAGAAGTGAAAGTGGTGTGATTAAAAATTGTAATAGCTACTACTACAGCAAAACTGTGTAGCATCAAGGTACTTGCCACAAAAGCCTGGGTGAGCATAACTTGAAATGGTTCCTTAAAGTCGAATGCCATGGAAGGATGTCATGCATGACACTGTATTTTTGTGTTTAGTGGACTCCACTGGTGCAGGATGGAATTGAACACATGCATATTGAAGTTCAAACCTGTCCCTAAGTATCACTGCACTCTTTTTATCTGCTGAGGGTTAAGTTTCCTACTGTTACGCTGAATTAAGCCAAACAGTGCTCACGGCTCATCTGATAAGCAGTTGTAATGCTCCTGTGGAGTGGCTCCGGGGTGTTTTTGCACGGCCCGTAGATTCCCTTCTGAGGAAAAGCTGGAGAGCTACTGCCAGGTGTAGGATGGAGGAGAGGAGGATGGGGAATGACCTCTTGAGATAACCTCTTGAGAAATGGCAGACCTGGCATTCCTCCAGCTTAAGGGAAGACCTTTGTGGGTGATCAGGGAGGTGGAGGTGGGAAAATTTTACTCTGTGGTTTCTGCAACCAAAAGGTATGTGGACAACGAGCCAACCACCATCCACCTGCAGAACTGCCAGTTCTTACAGAGTGAATAACACAAATACCTTCATCACTAGGGGTCACCTGGGCTAACCTCCACCAAACTCAGGTTTTGTGGGCTTGTCCCCTCCCTGGTCAGACTGACGTGCTGTGGCCTTCGAGAGGTGAACACCATGGCCATGTACTCTCCGAAATCTCTCCAAAGCATGCTGGGGCTTGTCTGGGGAAAGGGGAAAACCAGATTCACCCTGGTCATTGCTTGTACTTATTTGCTCAGTTGGAGCTATGCTTCCCTTGGTGGTTTGGCATAGCTGGTTCTGTTTGCTGCCAATAAACAATTCATCTTTTCTGCCTTTGTCTTGGAGTCTCCTCTGCCATGGTTTCCCAGCTCAGTGAGGACATTGAAGGAGCTGTTCTGACTGCACCCAGTAGAGAGCGGTGCTGGCTGTTCCTCACTCACCAACGAGTTCAACAGGTTCCTTTGTTGTTTTTACACAAGGTCCTTGTGTTGGGCACCTGGTTCCTTGTCAAGAGGCACCTATGTACAGAGTGTCCACCTCATGAATCAGCCTGCAGCCTGCTTGGCTGCTCCTTTCCAAGCAGGCTGAGTGCACCTTTTGCTTTGTTAGCCATTCTTCAGTTGTCAAGGGAATGGGAGGGGATGAGTTACATGTGTTTTGTCTTTGCCTCTGATTTGGATTGTGTGTTGCTCAATGGGCATGTCCAGTGCTGGCTGAAGAAGTGAAGACAGCAAACCCTGCTACCTTGGTGCCTATTTGGTGGCTTATCCTGTAGGAGTGGATACCGCCTCTGTGGCAATTGAGTAATTCTGGGATGATGGAGTTCATGGAAGCAGAAAGTCTTTGTGGGGGTATAGTTATGGGTATGTGGTCAGAAGAAATAAGTCAAGCCTTGATCCCTAGATTTGAGCATCTCATGAGTGACCTGTAATCTCTGTCCTAGTTTAAGGATCCTCTCAGTACCTGCCAATGTGGTAACTCCAAGTGATAATACACCAAGGGTCCGTTCAGGTGGAGCCAGTGGGGGATACAAACATACAGATGGTCAGGTTTAGGGCTCTTTAAGTTACATGGTGGATAGTGGAAAGACCTGCCAAGATAGAAAGCCTGCTGTGTTATAGTTGTACTGTGAATACCTCAGACCAGGATGCTATCTGGCTGATCCTTCTCACCTGCCATCTTAAAATTAGATGTTTGGACAAAGAATTCCAGACTTCTGTAGATCCATCTTGCTTTTAATTTTGCCTCTGTTTTCAGTCCATCCTGCCAGGAGATAGATTTGTCTGTGCCCTGTCTTCTTCCCTCCCATCCCTACAGATAATGCCTGGATACTTTGACCAAAGATTGAAACAGTAAAGGCTTTGAGTTGTGAGTGGAATATGAGGGTACATGAAGGTGTTAAGTGGAGGCATTTGTCAGCAACTGGCCCTGATGTGAAGCAGAGAGGGTAATTTCAATCTCTTTTTTTTTTTCCTCCTAGCTCTTCGGCTGTGGCTCTGTTGCACAGATTGTGCTCAGCAGAGGGACTCATGGAGGTTTCCTGACTGTCAACCTGGCCTTTGGCTTCGCTGTAACACTTGGCATTTTGATTGCAGGACAGGTATCAGGTACGTGTGGCTCCATGTAGGCTGAGTTTCACTTGTGTCAATTGCTGTGTAGGCCTATTTTTTCTGTGTGGCACTGGTATGGAAGCTAGTGTCCCTTGGCACAACTCTGGGACCTAAATTCTACCTGTAAAAGTACACTAACCACCCACCTCTCCGCAGGTGGACACCTGAACCCAGCTGTCACTTTTGCCATGTGCTTATTGGCCCGGGAGCCCTGGATCAAGCTACCAATTTATGCTCTTGCACAAACCCTGGGGGCTTTCCTTGGATCTGGCATAGTCTTTGGTCTGTACTATGGTAAGTGTGGAAACTTTGTGTGTTTTTTGAAGTGAGACTACTGTGTTTGTGACTCACTGAAGGGAGGGAGGTTTCCAGATCAGAGAGGAGCACTTTTTTGCAGAGCAGAGATCCAAGAAACCTCCTTACTGTGTTTCTGGGATGACTTTCCCATTCTCAGGATGATGGGTTCAAGCCTCCTCAAAGCAATCTGAAGGCTAACCAACATTGTCAAAGTGCAAGTCTTTGCCCTTGAGTAATGACCACTGGACCTCTGGATGGCCCCTTTTGTATCTATTGGTCTTCCAGAAAAGTCAATGAAACACTAGCAGTGATGGAGATTTTATATCTGTTCACTGTTCGAGAACCATTTCTCATTCTTGGCTTAAAAAAAATGAAGTCTTCACTGTGATGTCTTATGCATTGTCTTGTTAGCTTTCTGATAACATGACTTTTAGCAGATTTTACTTTTATCAGAGTGATTCCATACCTTGGAAAGCATCCGAGAAAGCCAGTTCCTCCTGCCTCTGTTCCTCCTGTGTGTTTTCCATCATCGTAGGGAGATGCTCAGTAGGCAAGAACTGAATCTTTGTGCTGGCCCTTGCTCTTCCTTTAATATCAGGTGTGACATTTGGACTCAGACTTTGCCTCCCAATGTCTGTTTCTGGCAATAGGAGTGATGGTCCCTGTAGCTGAGTGGAACATCTGGGTCACGGTTATTTCCAGCTGGAGGGAGGAAGCTGCCACCCCAGCACTAGCAGGGGTGCTTTTCACTTTAGGAAGAAGCAAGGAGACCTACCTTCCTCTCAGTAAATATCATGGTTACAAGTTCAACACCAATTACCTTTCCAGTTAGTGGACTGAAGCCTCCTCTTCAGAAAGGATTTAACCCCATATTAACTACCTAACCCATGGAAAAGCTGCATTCAGAGGTGTCTGGTTTTGTCTCCACTCATCATGAAGGGAATACAGACCCTCCTAAGTTAGTTATCCAGCTTCTACACAGTGGTTGGCAAGGTGATGGTTGCTCTAAAGACAAGCTTGCAAGGTGAAACTAAGAAAAGTGAAAGAACAGCCCAAATCCTGTTTGCTGATCCATATCACTGTGTCATGTCTTCACACCAAGACTGATACCAGAGGCATTTTGTTACCTTTGGGAGAGAGTTGGAGTCACCTTAGTGTTTGCTTTGTGGCTCTCCTTCCTGATGCCTGGCAAATAATAATTGTTAGGAACAGGGACTAATGCCACCTGCCTCTGAGCTTGACTGGTAAAAAACTGTGGTGGATGATGGCCTAAGTTTTCCAAATGAGTGTTTTCTCTACAGAAAATGTTTTTTTTCTTCTCCTTCCCTACCTCTAGATGCCATCTGGGCTTTTGACAATAACCGTCTCAGTGTACTAGGACCAAATGGCACTGCTGGTATCTTCGCCACCTACCCATCTGAGCATCTGAATGTTGTGAACGGCTTCTTTGACCAGGTAAGAGGGTGCTGGGAGGATGAAAGTCCATTTGAAGAGGAATCTTTTGGGTGGTTCTGGGCCTCGCCTTTAGTTAGAAAATGAATTGCAATTTAAAGATAAGATATCCAGAAAGGTATTTTGGAGTTGACACAGGTATCTCACTGGCCCATAGAAAGGACCTTAAAGCCAGAAGGCTTGTGCTAAGGCATTAACAAGTGATACAACACTGGTCAGGACACCAAAGAAAAGAATGCCATTTGCTCGTAGTCCTGAGTGTGAGGAATGATGGCTCTTCCTCACTCTCACACTGCTACTGTGGTTGTGGCACAATCCAGAGGTCAGCTGGGTGTGGGGTGGTGGTTGCTGTTGAATGTGACTGTCTCTTAAAGTTGCCATCAACAACAAAAGGGACAGCTTCTACCCAGCCGTGGCACATGGGAAGATGATGTTCCCAGATTTTCTGTCTGCCTAAACAGCTATTCATAGCTCTTCTGGGAGAAGGGAAAAAGGTGCAAGCTTGATTGAGATTATGGGCTGCCATAATCTCAAGAGAGGAGCATGGTCCACTCTCATTCCCATGGCTGCTGTGGTCTGATAATGTCATGGGATGACTTGGTGCACCTCTTCCTGTTAAGAGAATTACATCCCAGAGAAGTTAAAAAACTTGGTTAGAAGACTAATCTGGATTAAATTAATGTTTTTCTTCCCCATCCCTCTCCAGTTCATTGGTACTGCCTCCCTGATTGTTTGTGTCTTGGCTATTGTTGATCCCTACAACAACCCCGTCCCCACTGGGCTGGAGGCTTTCACAGTTGGCTTTGTTGTCCTCGTTATTGGAACCTCCATGGGCTTCAACTCTGGCTATGCTGTCAACCCCGCCAGGGACTTCGGGCCTCGTCTCTTCACAGCCATTGCTGGCTGGGGCACTGAAGTGTTCCGGTAAGTGCTTGATGATAAAAACCTTGTGCATTAAGGGAAAAAAAAAAAATTAGGAGTCCAAATAGATGGTAGCTTTGGCACTATAAAGAGTCTTGGCAGCCATGAGGTATTTTTGGATTGTCTAAATGTTGCTAAAAGACACTCTCTGCTCTTTGACTTCTTAAGAAATTGTAGAAGCTGGGCAGCTTCCAGTGGTGAGAGCAAATGACATAGCTTTGCTATCAAAAAGGAAATCTGGGAGCATCCATGAGAATTTCAGTTGCACCTTGAACACAAGCATTTCATGATTTTTTAATGGTAGAAAATGAAAAGTTTGTTCTTTTTTGAGACAATTAAGAGAGCCCTGTTATCAAGGGTTGCTTTCCTGCAAGCAGTGGGAGGGAATTGAAGGTGCCTAGTGTAGACACTGCAGATGCTTCTCACCTTTCTTGGTGGAGAGACAGTCTTGAAAGTCCTGAAAGTAGCTGTTCTGAATTGCTTGTCACTGGGACTTAAAAGTGTGTGTGTGTGTGTGTGTGTGCGCATGGCAACGTCTGCCTTGGAAGCTCTGCAGATGTGCACGTGGCATTGTCTTGTCCAAGTGAGTGGAGATGGCTGGAGAGGGTCAGATCTTGCATTGCTTCAGATCCAAGTGCAAATATCCTAATGCTTAGGCAGCAGTTCTTACCTTGTGCACTTTCTTTTCATTTTCCAGGATTGGTAAGCCGTCCCACTGGTGGTGGGTTCCAGTTGTTGCTCCTTTCCTTGGCGCAGTTGCGGGAGTGATTGTTTATCAGCTGATGATTGGATGTCACGATGAGCCTTCTCCACCTGCCTCTGAGCAGGAAACAGTCAAGCTGGCTAATGTGAAGCACAAGGAGAGGGTCTGAGGAAGCTGCCACCCAGCTCTGGCAGGTATTCATTACTCAGGACTGCCGCTGGCAAAAAGGAGAAGTTAAGAGCTTCAAGAACAACAGGAAGTTTTTTACCTGTCTTGAGATATTCTAGTAATTTTTTTTCCTTTTTTTTATATCCCTGACACATTTGCTTTTGACATTTCCCTGTGAGCCTTCCTCCAAATGCAGTATCATGTAATCTTTTCTTAATAGAAGGGGATTGAGGACTGTAGGAGTCAGGAGAGAAGTGGGCATTGTTGTCCAACACTAATCAGGTGTTCAGGAGTCTGAGCTTTTTTGAGCTATGTTGCTGACATTGCCTGTGACCTTGGCAAACTGCTTCCCTTCAAACCTGTGTTCCAATCTGTAGAATGGGGATCATGCAAAACTAAAATTGTTTTGCTGTCATGGATTGGAAACTCCTATGTCCTGGAGGAAATTTGCCTGTGATTCTGCTGTGGATCAAATTGTGCTTGATGTTGCTCTAAAGTCAGTACCTTGACACCAGGAATTAACTTGTCTAAAGGATTTTTATTGGCCAAAATTTTGTATCTCCTATGAATTCCTAGAATTCCATAATGTCAGTCCATAGAGTAAGAATGCATTGGATTTTCATTCAATATTAAGACAAAATGTTTACAAACAAGTGCACCCTGGTGTTATAATCAAAAATTTTAATATTGCCAACTCCTAGAAGATCACACATAGGAAATCCTTATTCTAACCAAGGGCTAACCTAGACAGAAAGCTTGGCTTCCTGAAGCAGCCTTTCTAATTAACCAGCTTTGTATATAAACTGCAAGCAACTAATAGCCAAGATCCACTGGAAACGCAGTGTTGCTTAAGTTGTGTGTGTTTGTGTAAATTTTACAATGGTGTTGTTGGGGTTTGTTTTTTTTTTTAGTAGATTTATATATAAATATACTCCTTAAAGCTGTTACTTAATACCAAGGTTGGGATGAGTTAATTTAGAGATGTGTGGGAACTGCCGATTCTCTGTCAGCTTTGAGATATTATTGGATTTTCCTGGGGTGGTCTTGGAATACGGCATTGTGCTTTTTTGGAGCACCTCCTTTTCTACCTTGCAGAGTAACTGGGATATCCCTGGTACTCATGGCTGAGGGACTGAGGTCAGGCGCCTCCTGTACTAGCAGTACTGGTATCTCAGGGGATCTCTGGCTCTCCCAATGCCATATTATTACCAAGTATTTTGAAAAAAAATATTATTGGTTGTGAAAGAATTTGTAAATCCCGTGCATTAGAGAAACTTGTTCAAAGCCTGTTTCTTTAATGCACGAATTCATTGAAAAATGTAACTTTATACACACCTCCAGCCACTAAAAGGATGTATTCTTCTTTTTTTCCTTTTTAAAAAAATAAAATGTCAATACCTACACTGTAAAATGCTAGTGTTGGTTGTATTTTTAAGCAGCTGTCAGCAAACTTCACCATGAAAAGGAAGTCATCTATAGCAATAGCTTCCTCAAGCCCTTTTCCTCTCTAGCCTGAGCACAGGGGAATTAACCCTTTCAGGCAGTCCACCTCCATGCTCCGTTGGTGTTTTATTCCTTTCCCTTTTGGGGCATGATTTTGGGGCATGTGGGAGGAGATGGAGTAGCTGTACACAGTATAGTGACCAAGGTATGGGCTGGGAGTGAGAGTGTCCTGCTGTCAGGTATCTTATTCTTAAGGCAAAAGAACCACTGGGTAAGTATTTGTCCTTCATCCTTTGTACAGTTTAATTTCCCTTACTAATCTCTCACTTAACATAGTTCTGAATGTGCAATCCTACCCTGCCTTCATGTACTGTTCAGCCCCATCTAGCATATTACCCGAGTCACCTTTTTTTTTTTTAGCTATGCCAGGCAATGAAAAGTGCTACAGACCTGAACACAGTGCTCACAGAATTAGATGAGCAGTTTCCCTATAAATAAAATTCTTGTTGCTCTTTGGCTGGTGTGTGTACTGCTGTATTCTTCCTGTATTGATTGTGCAGCCTTAAAATAACTCCTCACTTCCCACATGGTGCTGTACTGAACAATTCAGTGAGGTCTGGATGAATGTGGTTTCCTGCAATTCACCAGCTAGGAATCAAATAGCTTTTGGGAAGAAATTTCCCAGGTTTGTTGTTGCTCTGTGTGCAGACAGCACATTGTTTTTTCCGTTTCTAACATGAAAGTTTATCTCTCAAACTCTATGTAGCAGCCTTGTATATTGCTGGGATCAACTAACATAGCTGCAGAATTCAATTATCATTTCTCTTCAGGACTGTTAGTCTTTTTTTCTACTCTTCCACCACTTTGTATCTTCAACTGGCTCGATCAATACATGAAGATTCTTGCTGCAGATCTTAAGACTTTTGATTCAAGGTGTAGTGTGTGTTCTGGTTTGTTTGGTTTTTTCCCCTTTGTTTGTTTGTTTTGTGGTTTTTGTTGTTGTTGTTACTTATCATATACTTTTTTTATATCCCTGCCTTACTCCTGCCTCACTGGTGTGTTATTACCCTTATGAAAATGGCAGTAAAATGTCATATGAGTTTCAGGTTAAATTTTCTGTCCTAACCACTGTGTTAAGTTTTGGCTTTGCTGCTGGAGAAGCACCAAGCACTGCTGAATAGATCCATCAACATGAGAAAAGGGGCAGGCATTGCCTGCTATCAGTGGATGGGGAGCTATGGAGAACACAGCCTCCAGAAGGGTCTGGTCCGTAGGAGACATGATTGTGTCTTTGCTCTTTGCTAGCCGTGTAAGGAGGACAGTGCACAGCACAGTTTGAGACACCAGATTTCAAGAGCTCTAGAAGTGTATTAAAGTGTGGAGAGGGAAAGTTGTCTTCCCTGGTAGCAGACACCCTTAAATTGCTATGAGTTGTGGTTCTGCTTGTTTTCAATTTAGCTGCCTTGAGAGACCTTCTGGGTGTTGTTCACCTGGCAGATCCATGCAAATCCAAACTTTTTTTTTTTTTTTTTCATCCATACCTAAATTTCAAAGGCAATGAATCACCCTGTAGTGCCTCACCAGAGAGGTAAGACTCATCTGGCCAAATATAGTCATCCGGGTTTTAGGTCAGATGAACTCCAGCTGTCAAGCTATTGAAATATGCTTTGTAGGAAGAAATAAATCTAAAATTTAAACTATTCATGCTTGTAATTTGTTGTTGGAACAAAGTGTTAAAAGTTGTTGTGGATTCTCTATTGTGTGAGGTTTTCAAATTAAGACTGGCTGTCTTGCAGAAAGGTCTTTCAGTTAAACTGCAAACTGCAAGTCCTGCTGGAGGAAATTCCCAGACCTCTCCATTACAGGAGGTCAAATTGACAGGATTTGTCCCTTCTGACATTAAAACCTATGACATTTAAGAGGCAAGATGAAAGTGGCCATGTGTTCAATTCCTCTAGGTTCTTGTCTGGCCTAAGCTTTTTGCTGCAGGTGCTTTGATATTTTTGGTATATCTTGGGAAGCTCTTCCAGGTCTGTTTGCTCTATTCCATCTGTAAAACGGCAGCAGCAGTGCTGATTTCTTCCAAACCCTGCTCTGTTTCACCTTGTGGGAGCATGAATCAAAGGTGGCTTGGCACTGTAGTGTGGATGGGAGAATTGCACAGTCTCCCTTTGTGCATCCCTTCTATCCCAAACAGACTTTCAGCTCTCCATTTAGCAGTGGCAGGTGCTGGGGATGCAGGAGCTGGTTGCATTTGCTGAACACCTTCGGGTAGGCCTGGTGGAGCTGTACCAGGGCAGGTTTCCACATGTGCCCAAAGCAGATGAACATGGACAGATCATCTGCTTGCTGTCTTCCCTTCTCCCCATCACCCACACTTTGGTGAAGAAGAGAAAATAAATGGGAGGAAGACAACAAGGAGAGCAAGCTGTCAGGCTGAAGATTTCTAACTAGGATAGACCTCTGAAAATATAACATATATGCTGCCTGAGATGGTGGTTTTGTTGGCTGCGGGATCACCAATTGCCTTAGCCCTTTTCAGGGAATTTGCCTTGTTTCCATCTACCAAATCTGCTCTCCCTCCTTCCCAGGATATCTGCTTGCATTCTACTAATTTCTGCTGCTGGCCTGGAAGCAGCTGAATGAAACCTTTTGGGATCTGAGAAACTTCCTCTAAAATGTCCATTACTCCTCTATACTTTGTCTCAAGTGAAAGTGTCTTTGACTACTTTTTCTTGCTTGCATAAAATCTTGCCATTAAAGCACCCATACAGCTCATCTGCATCTCAGTCCATGAGTCGGGCCCAGACCAGCTGTCTCACAGGATCTGCTTGGCTGTGTGACACCCGGCTTTGCAGCTGGTGGCATAAGAGGGAACAGGCTCCCTTTGAATGCAGGTAACCACCCTGCACCGAGGGCTTGGAGTATGGGGTGAGACCTTTCTCCTGCCTTCAGGACAGCTAAAAAGATCTTACCTACTGCCCCTGCTTGCTCACCAGCCAGTGCCATGCATTCCCACAACAGTTACTTGGGTATTGGGATATGGCTTGGTCCCCTTCATGTGTTACTCTGGTGAGAGCCAAAAATCTGCAATCTGGATATAAGATGTGAGACCCAAGTATAACTCATTAGACATTAGAACTGCCAGTGGGCTCCCATCTAACCACCTTCAGGAGGGAAAACATGTCCCTGAGTCCTGTAACATTCATCATATGTGGTGTGGATGTAATGTCCAAGAATAGGATGGGATAGGATACCTGGGGCTCTGGTCAGGTCTTGTCATCCTAAAAACCCTTTTGCTTCTTGAAAAGTACCGTGTATAGAGTAGCTATATATCTGTGAACAGGACCTACTCTCACCTAATTTGGGACATTCTGCATTTACCCACTTTTCAGTGTCTGTAATGCCACTAGCTCTTTAAATTAATCACTCTGTCCCTGGTGGAAACACGAGATAAGAGAGTCTCCTCTATCTCTGAGCAACAGGGCCACAAAGTGACACATTGCCAGAGCTCTCTGTGTCTGCTGCCTTCATAGTTCATGCAGTCCAAGTGCTGAACAGACACTGCAACCCAGCCCTGTGCCTACCCTGATGAACAGCTGAACTTGAGAAACATACCACTGGGATGAATGTTCCTGGTACTGGGATGATATTTGTCCTTCCAGACAGAAGGGAGAGATGATGGTGTCTCCAGACTCCAGACTCGAATAGTGAAACACTGAGAAGATTTTTGTGTTGTTTCTGGGGACCTGAGGGTGTAAAGATGACTGTGTAAGGCTGTTGGAAAACCCATCAGAGGGGGCAGGTGCAGAAACTACCTGAGGGTGTAAAGATGACTGTGTAAGGCTGTTGGAAAACCCATCAGAGGGGGCAGGTGCAGAAACTATCTGAACTCTGCAGCATAAGACAAGCACAGTGCGAGAGGGACAAAGAGCAGCAGTCTCTTCCCAGAGAGAAGTCTGGGAGCCCTGGACTCTGCTCTGACTGGCAAGTGACAACAAGAACTTTCCCTGAGTCCACCTGGAAAGGAGAACTGAATTGCTTCATTGACTGTGCTGACTATGGGCTCAACTCAGATGACTGGGTGCAGGGGTCACAAAACATTTGAGATGCCCTGGGTCATCCTACCTGGTTCTAGTTGACACTCCAGAGGGGCTGAGATCTCCTGCAGGCCCCATGTCACATGTCCAAACCCCATGCAGATATCTTTGAGAGTCCTATGTGTGTGCAACTGGGTCAAGTCCTGGAGATCACTGAAGTGCAGTGGAATTCCCCCATGGAAACGATGGCCTGGGCAGAGGCAGAAACTCAACAAATCTCCATAGTTCCACTGCCTTTGTGGTAGTGCACCCATTTCCATAGAGGCGTAGGAGTGGCACAGGGAACAGATGAAATGTCTGTCTGCCCCTGCACCCAGTCTCCAACAACAGGTGCTTACACCTCTGTACCCTCTTTAGGAATGCTTCAACAGGGAGCAGCAAAAACCACATGGGTGATGTGTCTTTTGAGCTTCCAAACACTCTTGGTTTGGTTTGTCACAGACTTCATTGAAACCAGCTCTGTGGAGGAGCTGGAATAACACTGCATTTACCCAGTAACTGAAAGGAGTTTGTTGGTTTATATGGGGAGAGGCAATCTCATTCACTATCCCAAGGAGAAGTACTAATGCTGTCTCGTAATTAATACTTCTTTTTTTCTAATTTTCTCACCAGAAGACAACTTTCCTGCCGGGCAGGTTTAGCTTGTCCCAGGAGATCCTCAACTGTTTTAAGTTGTACTTGGGAGTACAGTAACACCTTCCTGAAGAACCTGTCAGGGAACACCCCAGATGTGAGGTTTCTGGCTGCTACCAGTGGTAAATGGTCCCAGGTGGATGTTCCCTGCCAGACACAGCAGCTAAGGCTCAGCCTGAGATACTGGAGTTAAAAGAAATGTAGTTTGAGTCAAAGAGATATACTAGTTTCCTTGTCCTATCTGAACTGAGCACTCTCAAGTGTCAGTCACACAAACATGTCATTTCACATGACAGGCTCTTATTAAGACTTTACCCTGTCCCTGGACTGGAGCCTCAAACCCAGAGCACTAATGCTGAAGGCTAATATCTGGATAACATTAGCTCTCAGGTATGAGTCATGGGGACAACTTGTAATAGCTGTATTTTGTGATTTGACTGGTGCCAGCTTAGAGCCTGGAACAATTACATTTTCACTTAAACCTTCTGGGCTCTCTCTCTTGGAACCTCTGAACTCCACCCAGCACAGAAAGAGTTTCTGTTGCCCTTTAACTTCGCTTTCCCTTTCTTGCTGCATTGCTTTAGGTAATCTTCAGGCAAATAGTTGCCTCTCTGAGTCTTTTCATTTACTTTGTGCTCACTCAGGAAATATTTACAGCTCTATTGGCCTTCCAGGAGGAAAGACAATGATGGGAGAGGAGAAGCCATGCTGATAAACTTCCTCTGAGCCGGTGGGACAGACATATAGGTCCACAGGAGAGCCACAATCCAATAAATCCCATCTCAGCTACTCCCTGAACTCTAGGAGCAGCGATGCTGCTGCTCCAGCACATTTGGAGGATCACTGAGTCCAAGATGAATAAAGCTGGAAGGGACCACTGGCTCGGTTATCTGGTCCAATGTCTCTGCTCCAGCAGATTGTGCAATACCTGCAGTGAGGAAAACTCCACAACCAGGATCCCTGCCCAGAAGAAGCTGGCCTTTGTATCAGTCTTTCTGAGTTTCATCACCTAAGTGGGGCTGTGAAGGGCTGTGTGATCCCTGACTACCAGCAGTGCAAGGCATGGGTAATGTGGTCTTCCACCCTCCCTGCTTTTGGGACTGGGATTACTAGCAGGAAAAACCTTGTGACAAAAAGCAGAAAAGCAAGAAAGACCATGATCCTGAAGGGATGATAGCAGCAATAGTTCTACTTGATTTCAGTTCAGTGATTTTTAAATCTTGAATTCCGCACTCAATGAGAGTGGCCAGAATGAAACCATTAACTTAAAACCAGGGCTCTTGGGTCTATCCTGAATTGTAGAACCAGGGAAAAAAATTATATTTTGTGTGTGTAACCAAGGGAATAATAACACAGGATGGAAAATCTCAAGGACTGCCCTTGGTCTCAGGAGACGGGAACTAGTTTTGGGAAGGGTGGATCTCCCTGTTTGTGCCATAGGGCACTTGTGTGTCTCCTGCAGTGTGAATGCCAGGTGTCTGGAAGCAAGGAACGGTGATGCAGAGCTTTCCCACGCCTGAGACCCTTTGCTGGTCTGGGCATGGGCCTTTGGGTGTCTTTAAAATAGAGAGAGAGAGAGAGAGAGCAGCACCACCTTGCCCCTGGGAAGGCAGGAAGAAGGTGCACGCTGAAGATAATGTCGTGCACTGAAGGAGACAGCCTGTGCACAGCATTTGCTATTCAATCATTTTGGTTAACTGGCTTGGTATTTTCCCTTCCCATGACCTTTTCTCCACTCAGCCCTTTTATGTGCCTCTTCTGCATTTTGGTGTCTCTTAGATTAATTTGTCTTCCAGGTTTTGTCCTGTTCCTCTCATTAAGGCACTCTTCCTCCTCTTCAGTGCTATTCCCTCTGCTCTCCTCCCCCCTGAGTCCTAGCAGAACCCACCCCCAGCACCATTTATACTTATGAGTGATGGAGGTAGGGGGCAAGGACCAGCCTTGATAAAGCAAGCTGTGAATTTGGGGGCACAAGGAATCTGGAAGCTCTTGCTCCAGGCTAGCAGCCAGCCACATTTCTCTGAAGAGCTTTCATAAAATCTTCCCAGCATTTTATCAAAGAGGTGATGCTGTCATGGGTTTGTTTATTATTTCCCTTCAAGGCCTGGCCTCTTCATGGCTTCTTCCTTTCATTTTTGAGGAGGAAACATTTGCAGCTCTGTCAGCCCCTGGGAGGAAAGTAACATACAAAGGGAGCAGGGGTAATGAGAGCCTTTTCCTGAGCCAAGGTAACACAGCTTTATGGTCACCTATGCCCTAAACATGTGGGAATGGAGCTCTTCCCTTAAGAAATTTAAGCCAGGAGATGGTCAATGGAAGAAAGAGCCATGGCAGTAGTTCAGGGACACAGCCTGTGTGCTGTCCCACATACCCTCCCAGCTCAGTTCCTCCACCTTGGACCTTGACCAGGCTTCCCTTCCTACTGTGCCTGAACCTTCCTCTCTGTGAGGGTCCTCAGTGTTTCCTCACCTCCCAGCCAGTGCAGTCACTCAGACATTTCAGCCAAACCTTGGTAAAATCTGTTTAAATCCTTCTGTCCTCCATCCTCTTCCCCTCCTGTTGAAGTCCACCTCCATATGGATTTCACTGGGCAGAGGTGATCAGGGACTTTTCCATGGTGGAGGTAGAAGGAGGGACAGAATCAGGTGAGTACCCATCTCCTGGTGCCTGCCTGTTCCAGCCTTTGCTCCACATGTACCATGCCATCGCCTTGCCTGGGACACCACATGAGCGTGGGACCAGATCTCTTTCAGGCGACACCCTGGTTTGTGCTTCTAATGTACCTGCCTGCTAGCAGAACATTGGAAGCTAAAAACGTCCTGGGTTTAGGATAAACATTACTTAGCAACAACCAAAACATCAGTGCGTCATCGGTGTTCTCCTTATACTAAAGGCAAAACACAGCATTGTACCAGCTACTGGGAAATTACTATGAAACTGTACTCTTAGCCACAGACTTATCTAGGTGAAAGTCCACAGCTTGCAGACTAAGGCTTCAGCAAATCCAGCTACTCATGCCAAGCAAGTAAAGCTAAGAAAACAGCACGCTAAATCACACAACACTATAACTCTGTGACTCATTCTTTTTGAAAACCCAAGTGAAACCTTGCCTTGGACTGTTGATAGAGCACTGCAACAGAAAAAGCAGTTGATCTGCAGTGGACTGCTGGTCTCTTTCCCTGATTTTTCCCACTGAAGTTATGTATTAGACACAAGCCATTGGTTAGTCCCTAATGCTAACAGAGAGGACCACCAAATTCCTTGAGTCACTTGTGGTTACGTTCAATTTGTGCATAAGTACATCAGCACATATATTATTTGAGAGTCTCAATCCTGTCCCTACAGAACCAGCTGCATCTCTTTTTGTTCATCTCGAGGGGGCAAAGGTTTGCTCCTACAGCCATGCTCACCATCCCACAGAGGATGTGTGTAGGAATGGTGAACAGGTCAGTTTGACTGTAGAAATACCAACTTGTCTCATCAGTTCTACCTGTTTCAGTGACCGTGAGGGATTAAGTAATACCTATTATCCCTATGTGTTTAAGAGCATAGTTCAGATATCCGGGGGGTCAGCTCCTCTCTTATTAGCATAGTGGAAGTCGGATTCATCGCGGTGGGGAGAGGGACTGTAGATGGTATTGAGTCCATTTTTTCACAAGGTGAAGTAGTTTGTAGTCTGCCAAATTCACTATTAACTTCCACATAACACCTGAAATTAACAACTAGTATGACCGGAACAATAAGGTCTAATGTTTTTTACTACCTCTGTCACAGTAGGATCATATGCCTTATCTGATTCACAACAAAAAATGAGAGTCCCTTCTTCAGATTCCTCAAGAATTTGGAACTTGAACCCTGTATACTTTTTGTAGATTTCTTCTTTTCAAATTTATCACTTTTCCAGCACTTTGTCTCATTCTTTCTTTTTAGTTTTCTACTAAGCCATGCTGTAGTTGTCACCAGAATCGACAGTATCAGGAGTAGAGTAAGATCCCCTTTCATTCTTTGTTGGTTTTCCAGATTCTGTCATCAGCCAATTGGCTTGGCTATGTGCTACTCGTTTGATGTCAGAATGGTGTATCCAGTTTTTTTTCCTAGCACTTGGACAGCAAAATAAGAATGCAATAAGACAGCATATGGCCCCTCCCTTTTGGGTTCAGTTTTGATTTTCAGAAAAATACTTTAATTAAGACTTTGTCCCCAGGTTGTTTATCATGTATCTGCATTTCAGGTGGTGTCATTTGGCACCACTGGGCATATTTCCTTTTATCTTTAACCCTTTTTGCGTATATATGTCTCACTGGAGTGGGACTTGAGTTCCAGCAGTTAAAAGTCTCAGGTGGTATGTGTGCAACTCCTTGAACAGTGTGACAATGCTCAGGCAGAGGCTTCTCCTTTAACACGTTTAATCTCTTTTTACTTCCTTACTCTCTTTCCCTTGTGCATATTTGGGACCATCATGAAGTACATCCCTTAGAAAATCCACTTCAAAGACAGGAGGAAGCATGAACAAGGAGATGATTGAAAAGTGTGTCTGGATCTTCTTTCATGGTGTATGTCCTTGCTGGTAGCTTTGGTTTCCTATTTTTCCCCCTTATGGCATCACAAATATCCCATGAAGGTGGCAGAGTGGTGTCTCTGGGGGAAAGTTTGTATTGCAGACTAGCTCTTGGCTGTACCCTGTCTCATCAGCTGTACTCCAGATAGACAAGCAGAAAATTCTTGCTATTTTTTCCTATGAGGTTTTGTTTAGCTTCTTCAAAGGAAACCCAGGAAAAATCTTCCAGAGTGATCTGTGTGCAAACAAGCTCTCATCTTCAAAACAAGCTTCACCTCTGCCTTGGATCCAGAGCTCACATGATACTCTTCTTTGTTTTTAGCATATGTGTGCTCTGCAGGCAGGGAAATCTTCCCGCACAAGATGTCTTCTCTCCTGCAGGGGATAATTTTATCCTTGGAGACATACAATGAGATGATTACCCACTTCTGTCTGGTTTCCCCAGGAGACCAGGTCTATGTGATCCTGCAGCAGGGGTGTGCAAGAGGGTGAGTGCATGCATTTCCTGCATCTCTCGCTTCCCCTGATACCTTTGAACTACTCGAGAGAAGGGCCAATAAAGCAGGAGTGAAGAATTCCTACTGATTCTATAAACGCCTCTGTCTGGATAGAGAAATGAAATAGTATTATTGACCCTGTTGAGGGGACGTTAGTAAGCATGACAGTTAAACTATGACAGTCTCCAAGGACTGGAGGAAGGGAAGCAGTCACCTGTGATAACAGGATCCTAGAGCTGAGATAATATGTAAATTATTTTCAATTTCTTTTTAACTTGGAAAACAATCTTTGTTTTGAAAATTTCTCTAGTTTAAAATGGAATCAGCAAAGGTGACTGTGCTTTTCAGAGAGGAAGGCTTGTTTTGGCTAAGCAGGTTGTTCTGCATGAAAGTCCCTTTTGGTTAGACACAGTCCCCTCCATATTCAGCTGCTGACTGCTGAAGCTCAGTTCTTGTTATTTTCCCATGTGTGGAAATATAGCTATTAAAAAAAAAAAAAAAGAGGAAAAGGAAAAAAAAAGACTAAAGACTTCTGGCTGTTATGGGTGTCATTGGGCAAACCAGGCCCAAACACCAAACCTTGACTCATTGCTGTAAGTCAACTGATAAAATGGCTGTCATTCTGTGCTCTTACTCATTTCTAGGAAGGCAATTACATTGGTTTCTCTGGTTTTCAGGGCAAATGTGTGCTGTTCCAGGGAGCAGAGTTGGCGCCTGGAAGTTGGATGGTGTAAGATCCCAGCACAGTATTGTACCCGCTGCCCACCAGCCAGTCCTGTTAAATGCCTGGACCTGTACCCTTGGCACTTGGTGACCATGGACCAGATTCCTCATCTTGTGTGTTGTCAGTCATCTTTGTTATTTTCTCCCTTGTGAGAAAACAAAAAAGAGCAATGAGGACAAGGATCAAAGCTGCAAGGCCCCGGAGGAACTGTGGGTGAATCACATGGATTCTCTCCAGATATGAGGCTAACACAATCAAGTCATCAGGGCGCTGCAGAGATCCTGCCGGGAAGGGGCCAGCTCTTTGGGGAGGTTAAAGTGAACTCAAAGCCCCAGAGTGGGGAAGGAAGGTGATTTTCTTCCAGGGCTGGTTCTTTAGCCAAGCCCTGCTGTGATGCTCAATTGAGGAGCTTGGAGTTGCAGAGTGGATCAGCTGCTCTCCTGGGTTTGTTCTCCCAGTGGTGTGAGTGCAGCTGGGGCAATGTAAACCTTTAATTTAGATCCTATTTACACTAATGTATGGAAAGCATTACGGCACTGCAGTTGCCAGGATATAAAAGCCAGGAGCATAAACCACTTCTGTTTCTCAGCTGCATTTATAACAGAAAAATACTTTTATGAGGGAAGTGTTTTTTTTATTCCTCACTTCTTTTCCCATTCCTGGATGCAACTCCAGGGTGTTCAGTCTTTCTGCCCAAGGCATGAAACCTGTGATTTCCTGCTCTAGGGGTTTTTGTGTCCCACAAACCCACAGCTCAAAGGGTAATTTGGCCACAAGGCTTTTAAACTCTGTAACAAGAAGCATTCATGGTCTGGAAGGGGTAACACAACAATGCCTATAGTTATTTACTGCGGCCATGGTTCAGTGAGGATTTTAAAGAAAAATGAAATCATCAGGCACAGACCACAGGGGTTCACCAAGGGAATGTCCTGTTTAACTAATTTGTTATCCTTCTATGATAAGGTGACCCACAAAGTGGATGTTCTTCTGGATTTTAGGAAGACTGGAAGACTTTTGATCCTGTCCCTCAGAAGTGTCCAGCTGTGGGATGAGCAGGTTCATGGTGTGCAAGGTGAAGAACTGTCTAAAGGAAGGGCTCAAAGGGTGTAAACGAATGGGGCCACATCTGGCTGGCAATCAGTCACCAGTGGTTTTCCTCAGGGATCAATTCAAGGACCACTTCAATATATGTCAACAATCTGGATGCAGCAGTTGAGTGCACCATGAACAAGTTGATGATTGCTGTAGGTCCCTTCCAACAAAAATAGTCTGTTCTATTTTTCTGATGTAAGGTGACAACTACTGTTAACAAGACTTCCCTGCCTGGCCATCCAGGAGCCACTCTGGCCATCACACTTGCACTCCCTGAGCTGAGGCCCCTTCTCAGCTACATGCCCCAGATTCACACAGTCAGACTGGGTTTCCTTATTGGCTTGACTGCAGGTTTCCCACAGAAGCAGAGTTTCAGACATCTTGATCCTTAAAATAATTTGATCATGGTGCAATAACAGAATAACAAGTCGAGCTGGTGCCTCTGATGAAGAACCCCAACAGAGAAATCCCTGTGCTTTTTTACCCTCACAGATTAAGTGTGGGGAAAGCCTGGAATCATTGGCTCCTAGTGTGTCTCTGAAAGCCCAGTTCCCTGCCCAGGCTGCAGGTCCCTGTGCCCTTTGCTATGCAAAGGAGTAGCAGTTCACATCCTCTTGCCTGGGGCTCAGCCTCTGGCTCCTGCTCTGCAGAGCTCAACCTGCAGCTTGCACACCTAGCTGCCTGTGTTAAATATATTCCTCAGCACTATCCTCTCCTTCCCCTTCAATTTTTTTCTGTTTTTTCTTACCTGATCTCTCTTCTTATTCTTTGCCTTTCCTATAAGAGCAGGTCTAGCTCTGGCTCTCACCATCTTCTATCTGTCAGTTGCTATGGTTCCAGGGTCTCATAGAAAATAAATGTGACATACAGACTCGGGATTAGAGACAGCTATGAGATGACTCATGTTGTGTCTCCCAGCCTTGTCAGTGTTTGAGGCAGGGCTTGTCCTCCCAGCATGGTTTTGTAGGGGTCTATAAGGGCCTGAACTGCAAGCCAGCAGGAGATTATGGTTTCCCTAGAGTGACTGTCCCTGGAGAGCATCTGGTTTCCCTAGAGTGACTGTCCCTGGAGAGCATCACCCAACTCCCTCTGCACTGAGATCCCACATCCCAGAGACTGTCACTGGAGAGCATCACCTGACTCCCTCTGCACTGAGATCCCACATCCCAGAGATGTGGGAGTAGTTAAGCATTTTGCAAAGGCTTGCCATTTCCTAAGAAAGCCATATTTGGCTGAAAAGCAAGTTAAGTAAGAACAGTGACTGACTGTACTGTTAGATGTTGGCCCTATGACCAAGGAGACTTTGGGATTCCTCCAGAGCCAGTTTTCCTAGAATAGTTTTATACTGCTTATGTATTGCTTCCCCGCCTCCTCCTCTTTGTTGCCATAATAGAGAAAAGTGACCTAATTGTGGGTATGGACTCACTCCCCTGTGCCTCACTTGAGGACACATGCCTAGCTCATAGTGGTTATAGTTGATACCAGACGAGCAACAGCTGGATGAAGAGCCAGGGGGGTAGAAGAAGGAAGCGAGACTCTAAGGATCCACCTGAAAAATGATGATTTGAACACAGAGAGGGTGTCAGAAGGTGAGGGACAAGGAAAATTCCCTCAAGAATGATGAGCATGGGATAAAAGATTAAAGCACACATTTGAAAACCAGCAGGCAATACAGGATACCTGGACTACCTGGATTGGGACCCAAACCCTTTGTGGTTACCACTGATGGAATCCCATACAGGACTTGACCAATTGAAGGAAGTGCTCACACATCCTGGTGATATAGCACCCCATCAACCCAGTGTCTGACAAATCCTTCCAACTTTGTGCTGCATCCTCGGCTCGATCGTTGTCAAGTTCCTTGAAAGTAAACTCAGAACAGGTGCTGTCACGCAAAGGCTTTGCTGAACTTGTGAGGCACCATTTGCTCTCCATTGACTTTTGTTCCTCCTGCCCTACTCAGACACTTGTTCTTTGAGAATTTTCCAGCTTGGAAAAGTATTTCTAGAGCCGTTATTAACACTGCATAGTGCAGCTTTGCTGCTGTTGGCTTATGGTTTTGGTCAGGTAGCAGATGTGGGACATGATGAGAATTTGGATTTGCTGATTTTCCCTTCCCTCTTGGTACATTCTCGACTATGTGCACGAACAGAAGCAACCAAGATATTACAACTTAGGAAATTGTGGTGAGCTGCAATGATTGGGTGTTCTCAGTCTGTCCCATCTGTATAGATATTTGTAACCAACTCTTTGGCCATGAACCCACAACTGTTAAAAATTATCCACTATTCCTGGGTTAGGCAATGCTATTATTCAAAAGGAGGGAAAAAGAAGAGGAACTGGCTTAAACTGAGGAAGAGTGTGAGACCAGAAACACACATTTTGTACCTTGACGATATCCCAGAGGGAGCCAAAGTCACTGCAGGTCACTGTAGGACTCACAGTACAGCCTTCATAGGGGAACTCAGAAACTCTCCCCATTGTCCTGCTGCACTGCAAAGGACTTTACTGGAAAAGCCTTCTTTTCCTGGAAATTTCTCTCTCCATTTCCTGCCCCCAGTGTGATCCATGCAGGTGAGTGATGTACAGGTCATAACCCTTCTGTTTCCTGGAGTACTGCGATATCATGAGCATGAGAGAGCATTATCACACCCACTGGCAGTTGATTCTCAAGAACTGCAATGTCACTCAAGCTAAACAAAACTAAACAAAGAATTTGTATGTGATAGCAAACCAACCAGAAGAGCTTAGTGTGCTGGAAGAAGAGACAAATAAGAGAAAAGCACATTTTGTGTTAGTCATCCTAGGGCTGGCCTGCATCACCTGTCTTACTGCGCAGCACTCAGCCAGCCCATGACCGTTTCTCTACCTGTCCTGTCATGCTTTTCTTAGAGAAGCTACATAGCCATAAATTTTTCTTCATGGAAGCAAATGCACATTTCAATATGTATCTTCCTTTTGTACTGAAACTCAGTGTAAAATTCCGTTCAGATTCAAATCTTGGCTCCTCTCCCCACAAACAAGCTCTTTCATAATTGATGTGATTAGGAGGCAGTCTGTTGCCTGTGAATTTACTTACACGGAATTGTTATCATAAGATGAGGTGGGACTTCTGTTCTCCTACATGCACTTGCACATGGGGCTCATTACAAGCTTGGAACTGGGACTGACAACCAGTAAATCAAGGATGATTTGGCCACGACTGGTCCCCGACATGCAACATGGGCATGAGTCTGCCTCAGTTAGGAAGCCAGCAAGCTGTGTTAGTCCCAAAATATAAATTACTATGAAGCAGAGGTTATCTTAGATTGTCAGTGGTCCTGTACACATTTTGTTGGTAGTGGTGGCAGCTCAGATAGTTTGCCACTGACCACTCATCACAGCTCCCAGGCTGGCATAGGAACTTCTAGAATGTGTCTGCCTGAAACAGATCGTACTTTTCTGGTTTATTTTTCAACTAAAATAATTCACTGAATGCCTCTGTGCCCACACAGAAAGTCAGCAAAGCTGATGGGAAGGCTGTACCCAAGAAGCTTTGTCTTAACACATCTTCAGAGACCCCCACTTCAGTCTGCTGCTCTGACTAGCTGGGCTATCCCCAACACTTTACAAGGCTGGCCACTTTACAATGGCTTTGATTTACCTGTGTCCCGGAAAGCTCTGAGTATGGAGATAACTCTGGTGATCAGACCCAGAGGTGTTCATCCATCCCAGCTGTTTTAAGTGTAAAATAGTGTAGAAAATGCAAAGCTCAATATGCCATGAAGCCTGCAGGTGGAAGCATGGAAAACAGATGGAGGTCTTGTGGTTTGTGTCACCATGGCATTGATGCAGGGGATCATGGAGTGAGGCATAGGCTGCCTGGTCTTGTTCTCCCACCCCATATCCAAATGCCAAGTACACCTCCTATCAAGAAATATTCTGTACAACGTGCCCACAAAG
Source organism: Corvus moneduloides (assembly GCF_009650955.1). Classification (NCBI taxonomy): domain Eukaryota; kingdom Metazoa; phylum Chordata; class Aves; order Passeriformes; family Corvidae; genus Corvus; species Corvus moneduloides. Next base: position 17,081,538 of record NC_045511.1, read on the forward strand.
AATGGAAGATTTGACCACAGTCCCAACCACAGCCCTTTGCACAATAATGGTTAACAATGTATAAAAAGTACCCCAATGTTGCATTTAACCAGGAGATGAGAACTGGACATGAAATTGCAGGGATGGGTTGACAGATTTGTTCCCTTCACCCTCCCTGGAAGGGACACCTTTTGGTAAGCCTTGTGTCCTCAGCTATGTGAGTGTAGACATGAGATATCAAGCTTGTGACTGCAGTCGTATTGTTGGTGCTGTATGTAACTACTCTGCAGGTACTGCATTGTCTCTGGCAAACCACAAAACCCTGATGTGCTGCATTTAATAAATCGTGTGATTTGTGAATCCCACTGGCTCTTTTGATGTGACTCGACCTATAGGTCATTGACTTTCTGCATCCAGTGTTGGACCTTTAGTTACGCTTTTGCAACACTAGCTAAAAAGTTTTTCCTCAAGTCCACTGTGGCCCTCCCAGAGCTCATTTTGTTACTCCTTCTTATATGACGTGCCCCTGCTGAGAACAGCTCCACTGCTGTAGTTCAACTATTGTTTGGCTCCCGTTAGATCTCCCCTTCAGACTCCTCTTCACCAGACTAACCTATTCCAGCTACCTAGACTTTTAGGACATGTGCTCTGTCTCCTAGTCTTGGTAGTCCTTCTCTGCTCCTTCTCCAGTTTCTTGATAGCCCTGTTAAACTGGGGACCCAGCACTGGAAATTGTAACTCCCTTGCTCTGCTTGTCACAAAAGTCCTAATACAGCCTGATCTGTGGTTTGCTCAGTTTGCAATGGGAGCACATCTTTGGCCTGTAATCAGTCTGACGTTAACCATAGGAGCTGGGCTTGATGATCCTTATGGGTGCCTTCCAACTCAGAATATTCTGTGATTCTACGAATATGGTAAGACATCACAGTCAGGCCAGGGTAGGGCAGGAATATCCACCATCAGTACCTGCACTGATGATGGACCTTTCCCATGGACTCAACAGTGTCAGTGTTCAATTTGCACACAAAACTTGGCTCATGTCAAAGGACTGTTTTCCAGCCACCTGAGAATAAAAAGGCTGTAGCAGCAGACCTGCACTCAAAGAGATCTCAAAGGAAAACTCTATTGCTTTATGATAGAGAGGTGTGATTTAACTTCTTTCTCTGACTTACTCTGAAGCCCAGTGTCCCAAAAATGTATTAAGGAGCAGTGTGGGAAACACCATAATTTTAAATAATGACTGCATTGCTTGTGGTCTGTAAATATCTCATCAGATATTGCTGAGGATCTCAGCTCTGATACCCTGGGAAAGTTCCAGCACAGATAATTGCCTCCTGCCTAATTCAATTCACATTTAATAGAGTGGCAGCACTCAAATGATTGCTCTGGGGTGGATGACTGGTGGGAATCAAGAGTGCACAAAAGCACATTAAGAAACAGAGATGGAAATCCATTGAGAATCAATGTTTGGGGAAAGCCCTCCTCCCTTGCCTCGGGAAGTCCTGAGCCAATTTCCCACTTTCAGCTCCACCAGCCTGAACATATGGAAAGACACCTTGGGTTGTGCTTCTTCTAGAAGGGTGGTGTCATGAAGGATTATACTGGGGATTGTGGCATGAGGGGTGCGACAATTCTTTCTGCAAAACTCTTAACAAACCTCATGTTTTCTTCAAACCTTGTCAGTAGGTATTATAGGGTCCACGGACCTTTGTTTCCATGTGCTTTCTGCCCCTCCTGTGGAAAAGGAAGGCATCCTACTTGCCACCAGTGGCAGGTGGGCAGCAGTACTGTGAGCATACAACTCTTGTAATGTGGCTGTTGGTGTACACTGTACATTCAGAGCTGACACCATTTATATCCTGTGTCCATCTGTGTCCAGTATTCAAACATGTCATCTGCAGAGGAAAAACAGACATATTGCTAGGATAGCTGGAGATAGGCATGTCACAGGGACAAGAAGACCTGTCTGGTTTAGACATGGCTAAGCTGACACTTGCTCCTCTGTTGCATGACCTTGTACAGTCCTTCCTCCCCACACATGAAGCAAACTGAAATTGGTTGGCTTTGCTGAAGAAAAAGAAAAGTTTCCTGTCCTGGCAGAAGCTTCCTTCTCTGCTCTGTGTTCTTTGGGATTATATCTGCTAAATTTATTAGTCTCCTTAGCAGATTGACAAGTTTGCTGGGCTCCAGGTTCCTCCAGGGCAGGTGTTGCATGTGCACCTAGTGAAAAATTTGTCAGAGATCCTACAGCCCCAGGCAGGTCAAGGCAGGACAAGAAACAGGTTCTCCATATCAGGTGACCATCCTTGTTTTTTGTTACTCAGTGCTGCACGGAGGCACAGAGGGATGCAGCTTACTTCCATTTATCTTTGTTGTGAAAAATTACACTACTACAATTCCTCTCCTGAATGAAAACCTGGAGATCTCAACTTCCTTGCTGTGCTGAGATCCTTCTGTTTCCAGGTGTCCTGGGAGGCACCTGGCTCCCAGTGGTTTTCCTCTAGATGTCAGGAATTTCCCTTCCTTTCCAAAAATTTTGTTGTGTCTTGGGGCTAATCTCAACTGTACATTTTACAGTCAAGTTTTGAGTGTCTGAGCATCACCCCACTGCAAAACAGCCCTTCAGATAAGGCCCCAAGAAGAAGAAGCACAGAATCATAGAATTGTTTGGGTTGGAATGGAACTTAAAGGTCATCTTGGTCGAATCTGCCTGCTGTGGCCAGGGACATCTTCCACTAGACCAGATTGCTCAGAGCCCCATCCAACCTGGCCTTAAACTCCTGAGGAATGGGACATCCACAACTTCTCTGAGCAACATGTTCCAGTGTCTCACCACCCTCACAACAAAGAATTTTCTCTTAATATCTGATCTAAACCTTTCCTCTTTCAGTTTGAAGTCAGTCCCTGTTTTCCTGTCACTACCTTATCTTGTCAACAGTCTCTCTCCCATCATAGAATCATGGATTTTTTTGGATTGAAAGAGACTTTAAAGATTATCTATTTCCAACCCCCAATGTCCTTTCCATCTGTGCAGTCCTGGGATTCCCTCTCCCAACTCTCTGTTAACAGTAAGAGAACAGCTGCTAGTGAATCCCAGGTGGTGTCCCTCAGCCAGCCGACCTCAGCAGGGAAGTTATCCCAGAGCCTTCAATTAATCTCTGAGCCCTGAAAACAGACCTGCTGCAGTCTGTGAAAGTACAGAAGGAGCAAACTGAGAGTAGGACCCAACTAGATTTTTCTGTTTCAATCAGAATGGAATCAATTACTCATCCAGCTGTGGTTTCCTTGTTATGTACTTAAGGGATCTTCTCACTTAGGTGAATTCTGAGCCAGAGACTTTTTTAGAGGGTGTGTTATAATTCAAACAGCAAGCTGGGGCAGCTCTCTCTGGCAAGCTGGAGGTATTGAAAGGATCTTGGCTTCAGTAGATGAAGATAATTGGGGAGATTGGACAAAGCAGAAAGAAGACAGGAGAGAGACCTCATTTCATCCAGTTATGTATAAAAAATGTTAATCACACAACGTGGTAGTAATTATTCATCTTGGTGACGTCTTGTTAAAGTTCTGGGCTAGTTGTGTCTTGCATCCATGCTCCAGGATGCAATGGGGATGAAAACCATTCCTGGCTTAGAGTGCTGGTTAAATATTGCATGAGGGACTCAGCTCTTGAGGCTGACTCTGAAGGGGTTAATGTGCCCCCTGGGTGGGGGCTTTTGAACTGGCAGGAGCAGACCACAGGTGGAGGAAAGTATCTGAAATGAAGAAAAATATGCTTGTAGGCAGTGGAAAATATGGGGCTTTGCCAGCAGGCTGCTTTTGGCAAAGTCTGTTCCTGCCAACTGTAACTTTGGCAGAGACCACATACAAACCATGCACACGCTAATTCTGCTGACATTAATTAGACAGCCGATTCCTTTTGGGCCAAAGGCATTTTGGATAAGCATGCACTGGCCTATTGTCCAGGATTACTCTTTTTTAATCCTGAATTTGGTTTATACAGACTTTTTTCATCCCTCTCGTGGAACCTCTGTCTGCAGTCCAAAAGAGGAGCAAGCAGTTTTCTTTGGCCATGACATGATGGGCCCAAAGTGCAGAGCAAAAGAAGAAAGAACCTTTGCCCTGTTGATGTGAATGTCAGCCCAGGCTGACATTCACAACAATACCGTGGTGTTATTGGTGACAAGATCAAGTGTCATGACCTTAGCTTGAAATGTATAGAAAGCCAAACTCTGGACAGCCTGGGGCAAAGGAAGGTTGAAGAAATGGGAGTCACCAGATCATTCCTGGAATGGGGATGTCATAAGTATTGAGTGATGTCAGTTGAGCCCCATGTGGTGAGGAATTAATTTCTTAGCTTCCTTTGTAGGAGGTTTACTGAGTTGTTCAATCCATGATGGAGGTGTGCCCACATCCCTGAAGATGAACCTGAGATTCTACAAGAGGTCCCAGCAAAAAAAGACAGGAAGTGCATGACTGAAGGAGGGGGTTTTTCTTCCCTAACCCTCCATACCAGGTCTGTGTACTTCTGGGTCATGTTACAACACAGATTGAATCAAAACAGGGTTTGAGTCCTGAATAAATTTAAATTCAATTAGCCAAGATTCATAACACAGACTTTAGGCAACAGATATGTTTTTCTGCGTGCCGGACCGAGCACATGCACAAAGTTGGTGTGTGGCTCCCTGCCAGTGTAAGCCAAGCTAAATGTGGACAGCTGCAACCTTGTCCTTTCTGTCCATGCCAGCTTGGCTGCATGGCCTGACCACATTTACCATTTCATTGCTGGGTGACTGTCTGACCTGCTCTATGAACTGCCTTTCCAGGGGAGCACAAGAGCACTAGCAGTGGCACAAGGGAGAAGAAGGAGGAGGAAACAGAAGGAGAAGGAGAAGAACACCCAGAGCAGACAATATAGGAGAGGCAAGATGTGATCTTGGCTTAACTGCCACAATGAGATACTATAAGGGCTTAGTGCAGTCAGATGACACCTAATTTGACCTAGAGACAGCACAATACAGTCTGTGCTGGATCTGATCCAGAACAAAGCCTGCCATATCAGAATTAATCCTTGGAATACATTTCTGTCAGCAGTGTCAACTTATGCTGCACCACAGCTTTGCTTCACATGGCTACAGCTTCTTTTTCTGGCACTAGGAGCCCCTTGGACTCCTAGTGGAGGGCAATAGCTTTCTGCTTCCCCAGCTCCATACCAAAGAACAATTCCTCTCTGACAGGCCAGTATGGCAGAAAAAAATCTGTTCCTTGGCACAGACAAAAGGCAGGTCAAGACGTGTATCCCCACAGTGATTTTCTGCCTCATAAATTGCAGGTCTTGATGGTTGCAAACCCATGTGAAGCACAAAAGCTATTCCCTTAGCAACAGGTAGTACAACAAGAGATCAGAGTAGCTGGAGCTACCTCCATATGATACTGTGTCTTGCCTCACCTGCACATTGCTTTCAGGGTTGGTGAGACTTCTGACTGTCTCCAACCTTACCACATGGGGTTGTCACCACGATGGGATTGTCATGGGGAATGAGTGATGCATGTACAAGCAGCAGGTCTTTGGCAGGGTCACTTTTGGAAGGGTACTTATGCTGTCCAGGAGACCATGAGGAAGTCACTTAGCTTACTTGTTGTTACAAATGAGTGTTTGAAATTGATGCCTTAGGATTTTAGCTTTTATATTTTCATATCCTGTAATGCTTTAGTGTGTAACTCTAAAACTCCATATAGCCTGTTAGCTGCTGTTCTCCCATTCTGGTCAGATGAAACAAATCCTCTCTAGGCCTGAAACTCACGGACACCTTACTGTCTCAGGTCCTGAAATACATAAACAAAGTGGCTTAAGGGGGGAACAAATTTGGGGTAATGACTTCATTACCTGCAATTGTAATTGGAGGATTAACCCCAATATGCAAATGGACCAAACTTATAAAAGTATGGAAAACTAATGAGCCGTTGTGCATTTTGGGTGTAGCCCCTGCTTCTCTGACTGCCCAAAGTGTACCTTGAAGGCCCTTCAATAAATATACCCACTTTTATTCTCTTAATTTTGTCTAGCCTCTGTATTTAGGTAGCCCCATCAAGGCATCAAAATCACTTAAAAAATTACCAGCCAGGGTATCAGTAAAAACCAGATTTAATATTAAGCGACAGCACGACAAAGTTCATTGGCAAGATTCACTCTACTACTTACTGGACAGTTAAAGCACACCAAGGAAAAACAAGCAAGGACAAAACCAAACAAAATCCAGCCAATTAAAACAGCAATGAGCTGAGAACTATCTATATGTGTGTGTGTGTGTGTGTGTGTGTGTGTGAAAAAAGGATAGTGAGGGCAAAGATAAAAAGGAATATGGCCTAAAAGCTTAACAGCACTCAACCTTAATAGTATTTAAGCTTAACTTACAAGTTAACCTTAACTTATACCTTAACTTAGAATTTAACCTTAACAATTTAACAGAGGAATAACTCTTAACAACATTAAACCTAACTTATAACTTCGAAGTTAAACTTAGCAATTTAGCAAAAGAACAACACTTGGCAGCTTTTAACTTAGCTTATAACTTATTACTTAATCTTATGTATAGGCCTAACTTAGATATTAAGGTACTTAAATATCTAAGAGAGCAGCATTTCTCCCAGATTTGCTATAGCACATGTGCACATGCATGCACACAGACAGAAAGAGCCAGTGCAAGCAATGTACATGTGAAAAATTCCCCTTGAAGGTAGGGAAATACTCACTTTGGATGTCTTTGCCTCTCCCCCACAGGCCATGGGTTGGGCCCTGAGGAGTAGGGGTGTTGGCCTAGGATTCGTTGTTGTCCAGCGATTCTCCGAGTATGGCAAACATGAGATTTTGCTGGCTCTGAGAGGCCCCACTCAGAGGGAGGTTGCTGGTTGCAGTCTGCTGTGGCCCAGGAGAGCTCCAAGGGTCTCATTTTGGACTGCTGTTTACAGGGCCACAAGAAAGTGGACTTTAGTCATGTTTCATCCTGGCCACGGTTTGGGTCGGCACTTCTTCTGAAAGTGTGAGAACAGGTATGTTCTGCTATTCAGGGAAGAAAAATAATTTCCAAGGCTGTTCATAAAGAAAACAGTTGCTCCTTAGACAGCAGCAGTTCCTGGGAGCAGTCTGTTTCTAAGAAGCTCAAGGATAGCTGAGCCCAGGTGCTATTTGTCATGGCTGAGGTCTAACGAGCGTTCCTCAGATGGCAGCATGGCCTCGAAAAGCTAGTGGGATGCACCACCACACCTGAGTTTAGGTCTCTTCACTAAGGAATTTAGGACCTGGTGTTGCCTCTTTCTAGGCATACACACAGTGCTGGCATAACTGGATCTGTTGCAGTTATATTTCCAGAGAGATTGTGTCATGCAAAGCACAATCAGAACAGCTCATGAATCTGCGGGTTTTATAGCTTTGGATCGCCTGATATGGGGAAAATTGTAGGGATAATGCAAAGCCTGAGCTCCTCAGGTGAGATTGAACTTGCAGGCTAAGACTGCAATTTGGGCAATCAAATGCGTTTAGGCACCATTTGAAATGCTCCACAGTATCTGAAAAATCCTTGTGTGGCTGTGAGGCTTGACACAGGAACTGCAGCAAACCCCTAGGAGCAGCTTCACATGGCCTTTCGAAGGCAGCATTCAACAGATTTGAACCTGCTCCTGTTTGGCCAAATTTGGAAATATATCCTCTGAGGGAAATATGACCTCTGAGGCAGGTCACAACCATCCCTCCCCCACCAGGTTCGGGAAAAAAAAAAAATTTCCTCAAAGGAAAGTGAAAGAGATAAAAACTATTTATTTAACAAACACACAGGAAAAGGATAATGATGCTAAATAATAAAACCTCTCGCTCTGCGGAGAGAAACCCAGGAAAATTTCAGAGTCCTTCTGTAGATCTCTTTCTCCCCCTTCTTGGAGCTGGGACGGGGCGGTGGGCCCACCTCCAGGGCCAAGGCCTTGGTGAAAATTCCTGCCAATGTATTCTGATGTTGAAACAGTCCAGTAGAGGGAAAAAAAAGAAAAAACAGAGTCCCAGGAAAAACAAAAGTTCAACTCTCCGTCTCTTTCCAGAGAAAGAAAAAGGAGCTGAAAAACTGGCGGAAAGCAAGCCAGGTGCCTTCCCCACTCTCGCCCCACTGCCGCAGCTGAAAAAAAAGTCTCTGTGTGACCTTGAACAAGCTGCAAACTGCTTTGAAGAAGTTTTGTTCAGGTTTTCCTTCCCTCTCTCAGGCTCAGTTTAAAGGCACAGAAAGGCACAAAATTAATTCCTGGGCATGGGGCAGTGATAGGGGATTGTTGGGGTTTTAGGAGCTCTCCTGGATTTTTTTCTGTTAAAGGAATTTCCCCATATGTGTTGCTAGGGGGACAAATTGCCGGGTACTTCAGAAAAACAAAAGACCTAGCCATTGGAGTGGGGTGAGTGGGGTGCATCCAGCTACTCTCTTGCTTCACCTGGGTGTGTGGACAGTTGGTCCCCGGTGTTTGGACAGAGAGGGAGGCTGCTTCTTTGGCTGCTTTTTCCTTCTGCCAGAGAAACTCCATGATCCCAAGCCTGCCTTCCCTGCCCCGCTGGGAGCCGGGCCATGGCCGTCCTGCCCCCGCCGTTGCTTTGAGTCTTCGCTACGTTGTAGCCGTGCTCACCCTGCCTGCCCAGACCTCTGGGAGGTTCCCACCGCAGCTCCGCAGTTTGGATACATCGCATCTGCCACCTGGGATTTGTGCTTGTCCCTGACGTTCCAGCCTGCCATTCCAGCCTGCCGTTCCAGCCTGCTGTTCCCGAGGGTCCGGCCGGACACTGGGATCAGCTGCCCAGGGGTTTGTGAAGCCTTTGTCCCATCCCTTCCCGGGATCCCAGGGCACCGGTGCCGCGTGCTCCCCGAGCTCGCTCCGGAGCGCCCCCTGCAGCCGCGGGGGAACCATCGCACCTGCCCTGCTCACCGGGAGCCGCCAGCGCCCCTGCCGGCTGCGAGCGGAACTGCACCCGAGGGGAAAGGGCCCGACAGCCGAGAAGGCTGGGGCTGGGTTTGTGGTTGTTTGCTGGTACTGCCATAGGTATTGCTGTTTGTTTGACTGGGTTATACACATAGAGATATATAATAGCAAAGAACTGCTATTCCTATTTCCCACATCTTTGCCTAAAAGCCCCTTGATTTCAAAATTATAGTAACTTGGAGGGAAGGGGGGTTGCATCTGCCTTTCCAAGGGAGGCTCCTGCCTTCCTTAGCAGACACCTGTCTTTCAAACCAAGACAGGGATACACGTCACAAAGTCACCCCAAGACAGAGCCCTACATCAACAACTCTGCTTGGGGTCCCTTACTGTCTTCAACACTATGTGCCTCAAAACTGATCTTCACCCACAAAACTGACAGGGTTTGGAAGTCCAGATCCCAATGGTGGGCTGTGCAGTCTATGCTTGATTTATTTCTCTGTTTGGTCTTGGGATATGTGATAAGAACAGTGTGTTTTTCTCAAAGCCCCAGCTCACCTTCATTTTCATCTTTATTTGCAACCTTTTTTGCCCTGCAATCTAGAGTGAGGTGACCCTCATAATGGGGTTTTCCACATAACCAGTGAATGTAATTTAGGCATTCTTCATACTGAAATACAGACAATCTGAAGTTCTCCTTAAGAAAATGCGGAGATCTGGAACCTGGCTGTACTCCTTAACCTTTCCCTCTATGTTCATGCAAAAATTAAAAAATAAAGATGACAAAAAATTTATTGAAAAATATTACATTAGGGATTTTGCTCTTATATGTAACTGCCCTAGTATTTAATAATCTTATAATCCCTGTTTTAAATATCTGCCTTTCTTCCTTACATTTGTTTTCATTTTCATTCTGTATCCTCCTGATTATCATTTCCATATACTTCATATCACTGGGGCTGGAATTTCCCATGTCTTATCTGTATGGCATTATTTTTTATTTTCTCATTATACTGCATTATTAAGTTGTTATGTAAAATTCTTTTAATCTGTTTCCATAAAACCTAATGTCTCTGGGGCAGGCTCATTAAAATCTTGTGGTTTCCCAGGCGGTTGCTTGGGGCCTAAAAGACACACAAGCACCAGCCATTTGTCAGTATATCACCCCTATCAGGTATATTTGTAACATGCCAGGTTTGAAGAAACAAGGCAGACTGATTAAAGACCACATTTGGGGGGATTTTATTTGCATATATGTCACTGTTAAGAAACTTTTTATTGGGGATATTCCTGTTGTAAAATTTTGATTGCATATAGTCCAGGGTATCTGTAGCCTAATCTCCTGACTTGCTGAAACCAGTGATCTTTAGGTTGGTGTAGCCGAGTGAGGGCCTATCTGTGAAAACGTATTCATTATCATACCTTATGCTCGAGAGAGCTCCTTGCCAGAATGTTTTTTATCCCCACAATCAAGATGTTTGTTAGTGAGTGAGAAATTCTGGTCCACATTCTTTTGGGATGAGTAGGTAAGCACATGACATAGAACCATAGAAAGACTTGTAAAGGTTGGAAAAGACTTCCAAGATCACCAATTCCAACTGTCAACCCACCAACACCACCACCTAACCATGCCCTCACATGCTACATCCACATGTTTTTTGAACACCTCCAGGTACGCTGGCTTCACCACTTCCCTGGGCAGCCTTTTCCAGGGCTTTACAACCCTTTTCATTGAAAAAAAATTTCCCTGTGTCTAATCTAAACCTCTCCTGGCATGACTTGAGGCAATTTCTCCTTGTCCTGTCACTTGTTTCTTGGGAGAGGAGACTGACCCAACCTGGCAACACCCTCCTGTCAGGGAGTTGTAGAGAGGGATAAGGAAGCCCTGAGCCCCCTTTTCTCCAGACTAAACAACCCCAGCTCTCTCAGCTGCTCCTCATCAAACTTGTGCTCCAGACCCCTCTGCTCCCTTCTTTGGACACGCTCTAGCATCTCAATGTCTTTCTTGTAATGAAAGGCCCAAAACTGATCACAGGATTTGAAGTGCAAGTAATGGAAAAGTTTGATTATCCCTTTCAGGGTCACTCAGGCGACTTGGCACTTTCTACCTTCTTTCCAATCTGTCCATCTGAGGACAAGCATTACAAAGGTCATTTGTCTTGTGGCATACACATCTCTGGACACTGGCCAACAGTTGGCTGCCACTGGTTTCAGAGCTCCCCAGCCACTGGTGCAACCAGATGGGATGTAGCAGTGTGAGCACCTCCATGCCACACAGGACATCTCCTTTTGCTCCAGATCCTGGAGGCCAGCACGGCTCCCCATACCCAGCCTGCTCATGGGACCTGATCCCATGTCTCCACATGGCACTGTGTCATGAGCTCTTCCAGCTGGTGCTGAGCTACTCCAGGCCCCTCCGCGCTAAGTGCTCTGGAGTTTTGTTTGGATCTCAGCCCCTGCCATTTACTGCTTGGTGTTTCTGGATATTTATCTGATGTTTGCTGTTTGGATTGGAAGGGACCTTAGAGATCATCTCATTCCAACTCCCCTGCCATGGGCAGGGACATCTTCCACTACACCAGGTTGCTCAGAGCTCCATACAGTCTGGCCTTGAACACTTGCAGGCATGGTGCATCCAGCTTCTCTGGACAACCTGTTCCAGTGCCTCACCACCCTAACAGTAAACATTTTTTTTGTAGTATCTCATCTAAACCTACTCTTTTTCACTTTGAAACATCCACAGTACTACAGCTTGTCAAACAGCTGTTTTGCCCGGAGGCCTGCCTTGCCTTGGGTGATGGACGCTTTTTCTCATGAATGTGTAAGAGAATGAAAGAACAGCCAGACAAACCCAACAACAGATTTTGCTTTCTGAAAGTCACTGATGATTAAAAAATGCCCAGACCAATGCAGGCTTTAAGCAAACATGATCTTCTTAGTGCTATATGTCACAGCTATTTGGGAATACCTCTATTTTGTGATGCTTATCACCCAATGAATAATGTTGGACTGGAAAGGGATGGGAAAGATGAGCATCATTTGGAAAGCTGGGATTATATCTCCTGGTGCTGCAGGGCATGGCTTTCCGGGTTCTTCCTTATGCGATGTGTTATGCTTCACAAGAAAGGCCTGGAAAGAGGAGACAGGAACTGGTACTGCAAAGCACATAACACCTGGGTTCACTGGAAATGATGTGTGCACACACAGGAAAAATCATGCAACAGAAAAGGATGGCATTGATGGAGTAACATCATATTACTCAGAGATGGGATGCCAAAATGTGTAAGGAGGGTTCAGTCAGTTCCAGATCACTTCAGCTTAATAAAAAGTGTAAATGAGGTTGTCTGGATCTTCACACTACAAAGATCTCCAGTATAAACAGACAGGCTGCACCTCTGTAAAGGTTCAAAGAAATGCCTGCTTTCAAATATGGAGAGTTTGTAGCCACAGCACAGCCTTTTGTCTCAAGCCTAGTGGTAACAATTTATTTTTCTTTTTCTTGATTTGGCTGCATCTGTCCATTTCCAAGGCAGGTCTTACTCACCTGTAACTGCTGCTTTTCATGACAAAATCTTGTTTCCTCTCAGTGGGACTGGGTTAGTAATTGACTGAAGACGAAGAGAGGGTGGAAAACTGATAAGTGATATTTTTCAGAATAAATGCAATCAAGGGCAAAAATTAATCCCTTTGCCAATTCAATTTTCCTGTTTCCAAGTACACAGTCTGTTTTAAGGAGGCTTTTCATGCCAGAGGTGTGCAGATGGGTGCCGTGGATAGCCAGAGGGAAGGAGTAGATGAGTGACTGAATGGATCTTTGTCGTCCAAAATCCCCCAGCTCAGCTTAGCACCTGCAGTCTATCAATGCCTCATCACCAGGTTGTCTTCGGCTGACTCCTTTTTTCCCCCCACAAAATTAGGCTTTTAAAAGAAGTTTATAGTGTTTTCACTAATTCCTGCACGAATTCCAGTGTGACGCAGAAGGCTGCCACTTGTACTTCTCAGGACTCGGGACCTTCATCATCAGCTCCAGCTAAATGGGAGGGAAGAGTTTTCTTGAAGAAAGCAGGAAAAAGTAAAGCCATCTAAACACATTAAGTTTCTAGGGGCTTGGGGTCAGGCCACTTTTTCAAGGGACAAGAGCAGAGCCAAGTTGCTTGAGAGCCCACATAGACATGATTCCTGAAACACTGAATTTCCATTCCATTTTGAGAGTCCTAACCACTGCTGCGAACAATAAATATAATGTGTGGATATTAATATTGTATTAAAAGGCTTCATCTAATGTATTCATTGGGTGTTTTCAATACCAGACCATGGCAGCGTTATCTGTGTCTTAATGTACCAGCTACAACTGGTAAAGTGGTCTGCCTCAGCTGCCAGCCTGGAGCACTCCTAGCAAATGAGCTCTGCTGCTGGTAAAGCTGCACGGTGGAGCACTTCACTGAAGAGGAGGTTGAAATATGAATGTCTAATAAGGGCTGTGAATGTCTAATAAGGACGTACTTTCTACATCATCCACCAATGGATTAAACAGGTGCTGTTTTCTTGAATGCTCAAAGATGGCATTGCTGATGACTCATGCCAGAACAGGAAGCTCGTTGAACACACTAATGAGTGCGCAGATCTATCTTCCTTCAGGATGCTTGAAAAGCAGTTGGACTCCCTGGCAATTATTCCAGCCGAAAAAGTAATTACTGGCCAGGGTACCAACAATTCATTAATGTTAAAGGCATAAATGGTGTAGTGTCAAAGGTAAAAGAAAATGTCCCTTGCACTCCTTTAAATGTCCTGATATCTTGAAGGATGAAGTTTCATGATTTGACAGTATTCAGTAATTTGATTCTGTGTATTTTCTTAAGAGTGCTGCTGCACAGGTGCAATAACATGTTAGCGACCATCTTTTTAGCCACAGAATAAAGCATTTTAAACAGCAGTTATATGTTATTACATTCATGTTATCTTTAGCCTTCAGCTTCTCTTCCCTGGTTCACAAATTCTTTGCCAACAGGAGCTCTCACCTTAAGGGACTGACCAGGCTGGAAACTGAACCCTGAAGGGTATTACTGGGTAAGGCAGACCCAGCACTGGCTGGAAGAGAGAGGGAATCCCTGTCTGGGTTTGACTGATGGGTGGGTTTGATTCTTCTTGTATAGCTTTTTTTATGGGCTGTGGATGACTTCACCATTGAAATGGTGGCTCTGTCTTCTTGCATCATGCTTAAAGAGAGGTAAGGAGACACCTTTGCTCTAGTGCTCGAACAGAAGCTGTGCCTGTAAAGTCTACATGGAAAATTAATGTGTGACAATTGGCACCCTATTACAGGAATGCTGCTCTTCCAGACACGTGGTTACTTCCTTGCTGACAAACCCTTGGTTCTGTGATTCCCATGAAGCCATAGGTGTGACTTTGCTCCCTTTACCACCTGGGTGCCTCCAGCTTTCCCTTGCCAGGTTCAGTTTCAAGCATTGACCCTACATCAGCAGTTGGTGGGGATAGGCAATAAAATCCCCTCCTTTCTGGCCTGGACTTATTTGGTGAAGCACTGGAGGGAACACAGCGAGACGGTGCCTTGGGAGGCTCCTCATGAGGAGCGGCATTTAGATTTATACTGACCTACCACCACCTGACTGGTTTATTAATTTGTGCAATCACAACTAATACAAATGACCATAAAATTGACCTGGTCTAGTGGAAGGTGTCCCTGTCCGTGAGAGTGGGTTGGAACTAGATGGACCTTAAGGCCCCTTTTAACCCAAACCATTCTGTGACTCTGTGAAAACTTCCTCAGCCTATAGTCAGCCAGCACATGGTGAGACTCTTCTTGCTCTCACCCTTTGGGACAGGTACACTAATCCTTTCATGGAGTGGTTAGAATTGCTGTCTTATGTTTCCTTGCCTGGTTAACCAGACTGGCAGGTTTTGCCAATCTCTACTGTGGAGAACAGGGAATCAGCTCAGAAAATGGGTGGGTTTGATTCTTCTTCTATAGCTTTTTTTATGGGCTGTGGATGACTTCACCGTTGAAATGTCACAACAGGTTGTGGCTCTGTCTTCTTGCATCATGCTTAAAGAGAGGTAAGGAGACATCTTTGCTCTAGTGCTCACACAGAAGCTGTGCCTGGGCTTTTGGGACACTGTTAGGCTTTTGGGACACTGTTCTTTTACTGGAGGTGTTAGAGCTACAAGGTCCTGAAGCCACAGACAGCCCCATCTTAGCATAGCTCAAATGTTAGCCCATGAGGCTGGCAAGTTAGGACTGTCTTCTAAAGATAAGAAGAAAAAGAGACACATTGTGGTTAAAATGGCTATTTTGGATGTAATGGTCCCTCCAGTCTTTTTCAAGAGCTGTGTCCTGATAACGTGGGCAAGGGGTGACAGCCCTGCTGTGGCTGCCAGTATGATGGGCAACTCTTTTGGACGGCAGCTGAGCACCCAAGCCTTACAATGACACTGTGTACAGGGCTCCATCCTGACCACCAATTTGTCTGCCATTGCAGAAAGTTTTGCTTTGCTGGCTTCTGGCTGCCGGGAGGGGAGCCCTTGTCACAGTGCTGCAGTGACTGTGAGGGACGAGGGCTGGCAGCGACAGTGTGCTTGCCTGGTTCCAGGGATCGGTTGGATTTGCCCCTCACCCAGACACATCCTGTCCTTCTGGTTCTTCCTCAAGAGTTTCATCACAGAAAGAGGGTGCTCCTCTTGGCCGCAGCTGATCTCACCACCAGAGGATTTATCCTTAGGTCTGATCTCACTTCTGCTTTTTTAAAGCTGTCATTGTGATTCTGTGTTAGGAATCCTCCCTTTCAATGCCAGTTAGGACTGCACAAGGCTTTCTTCCAGTATCTCCTAGCAGAACTGTGCCCCTCAGTCCTTTCAAACCTTTACTTTCTTTGTCACATTTCTGCCATTTTTCTTTCTTTTTCAGGGCTTTCTGACCTGGGTTCTTCAGCTGTGATGTAAATCGGATATATTATCTTCATGCTTTGAAGACATACCTTTATGTTTGGGCTCTTGGAATGGGAGAAATTAGGTTGTGCCATGAGAGATTTATACTGGATATTAAGAAAATTTTTTCACAGCAAGCACTGGAAGAGGCTGCCCAGGGAAGTTTTGGTGTCACTATGCCTGGAGGTATTTGAAAGATATGTAAATATTTCACTTAGGAACATGGTTTATTGGTGGGCTTCGCAGTATTGGGTTGATGGTTGGACTCAATGATCTTAAAGATCTTTTCCAACCTAAACAATTATTGGATTTTATGAAACCCACTGGAATTTTCTGCTACAATTCTGCAGGACAAATTCACATATATTTTTGTAGATGTTCTAGCCTAGATGGGTGTCTTTCTTCTGCTGATCACCACATAGCATGATAGCATCATCTTCCTTTTGATCTTACCCCTTTTCATCTCCCCTTCCTACCAATACTATTTTCAGGGTTGGATTTTTAACTTTTCTCCTCTCATAGATTTCTCTGACCTCCCCAGCCTCTGTCTCACCTCCCTGAAGAGTGTGACTGCTGTATTATCATCCTTCTCTTCTTCTGGAAATGTGAATACGCTGCAGAAGACAGGCACTTCATGCACACCATGAAATTAAAATATAAGAATCAATTTAGAGAGAATCTTGAGAGAGAGCATCTAATCCATCTCTCAGCCCTGGAGCATGATCCTATCAAGTTAAATAATTCCCTAATAAGTACTGGTCTAGTTTGTTTTCCCAAGCCACCCAGGATGGAGGATCCACACCTTCCCAGGCAATCAGCTTCACTGTTGTCACTGTTTGAAAATTCCCCCAATGCCTAATCTAAGCCTCCTATATCAGTTTTTCCTATCCAGCCCTTTTTTCTGTAGACATATGTGATGGGTGTCCCCTGAGCACGTTTACTGTTTTCACCTTCTCTAATAAATCTTCTTTTCCAGGTCTCTTATTGCTGCAGATTGTGCCTTCTCCTTGCTATGCTTGGTTTCATCTCTAAAAAAGCACATGAAAGGAGCTTCACACCCTCCCTCCATGAGAGGTGGGAAACAGGTGAGTTCTATATAATTCAGTGAGACTAGTGTAGTCATGTTGTTCAGGGAAAGTCCCCCAGGCACTTCAGTAATCATCTTAAATGAAAGGGCATGAAATTAAAATCACCAGAGAGAGTCACATTGTCTCATCTCCCTATCTGTATCTGCAGTCCCATATGTAGCCAAATGGCAGAATCACCCCAACCTAGGTACCCCAAACTGCCTGGGGACATGGTTTTATTCTGTCTGAGGTTTAAGACCATAAGAAATTAATTTTAATCCTGAACAGGCCGCAGTCAGGACTTTGATTTCATTTTAACATATCTACTGTGGCATGAGACTATTTCTAACCTGAAAAAGAATTTCAGGGTGAAGATATAACTCTCCCTTGTTTCCTTGTGATATCAGCTTTATGGACAATGGGGGACTAAAGCCCTCACCCAGTGTGATTCCCATTCTCTTAGCACTTAGCTAAGAAGTGGTCCCACTGGACTACTCAATATACTGGTAAATATCAAAATACCACTGTCCTTTGAAGAGGTTAGTTTCAAATGGGAAGGGGGCTTGTGGGCACTTCAGTTCTTCCTGGCTGTCAATGCAAAAAAAGTCCTGGAAGGTCTGTGTCCAGTATGGTGCAGGACAAGAGGATATCTTCAGGGTAGAGTATGGTTTCAATCAGGCAGCACATCCTGATAAAACCTGCACATGAGACTGGGAACCTGTGAGCCAATGGCAAATTGGTCACTGCTGCTTGTCATTAGCCCATCATGAGATGCCAGGGCATGGAAAACCTGCTATAACCTTACTTAATATGTGACCAGGCTGTCTCAGAGCCACATCAACGCTTTCTCTTTGCTGACTTGGTTTAATTTAAAGCCCAGAAGGACAATAGGATGCTTTCTTATCAACTTCCAAGTGTTTATTATCAAATCCCAAATGCTGGAGTACTGGCATTGCTGCTCTGACATATTCAACCCCAAGAATCCTTGACCGAGCCTGCTCCAAGTTGTGCCTTGGCAGTCATTTTGCAAACTGAAGCTGCACTGTGGCTTGGAGAGGAAGCTCACTGCTCTGACACTGTCTGCTTTCCTGCTGTACTCTGGGCGTGAGAGCCCCTGACGCTATGATGGGAATGATGAGATGGGAAACCAGCCATGAAAAACTCAGCCACAAGGGAATTTCCCGGCTGGTCTTTGCTATACTTTGCTTCTTTGGGCCTAACAGTGAGAACACAACAGGGCTCTTCAAATGGTTTATTCTCCATCATTCATATGGATGGCAGAGGCTGAACAATGCTCAAAGTCTGCACCAGAGACATGCCTAATACCACCAGGAAAGCCAGTCTTACCCCATGGGCTGCTCACTCTGAACAGGGGAAAGACAAACAGCATCACTGGTGTGAAGAAAAAAGGAAAAACCTGCATTTTAAAAGAAAAAGCAAACACTGGTGTTAGTGCTCAGCAGTATATATATTCTTCAGAGAACTTCCCCAACCTCCACTTCCCCAAAACCTCCCCTTTCCTTCCAGTTTATAAAGCCCTCGTGGCACACAGTGCTGTGTTGGGCAAGACTTGGCATCTCCCTGTGCTTACATCCCACAGCATGAGAGTATCCCTTGGACTCAGCTTCCTCCTGGCTTTCCTGGACCCAGGTGAGTTTTCAACTGGGACCTGCGGGGTTATGAGACATGGAAGAGGCTGGGAACGGGATGCTTTGTGTGTGAGGCTATCGCTGCTGTCTGAGCCATAATCCATCTTGGCGGATTGGCACTGCAGAGGGGAGAGGGTGACCAGTCTTGGGGGTCTTTGGTCTTGTGGGCCAACGTGCCCATGTGCTGATGAGGGTGTTGGCATTTACAACGTGAGCCTGCAGTCTGGTTTTCTGTGGTGCTCACAGGTGGTGCAGCCAGGACAGTCATCAGAGTGATTCAGGTTACTCTGAGGCAGCCAGACTTTTGGTCAGCTGAATCAATATCCAGGCTCATTTATTTTACTCATGTCCAGGGTTGTGTGACATTTTAGACATAATCTCAACTCAACTGTCCTTCAGCTCTGCTCCAGAAAAGCGCAGCTGTCTTGGAGGTCTTGGGTCACACCGGCCACTCCAAGTAGATGCCACAGCCACTGCAAGGTGTCTTGTTTGGCACCTGGGTTTAGGGAAGTGACATATGTCCTGGACCTGTTAATCTACATGCTGGACTCTTGTGGGTGTGTGTCATGGAACAGATACTGTTTGTCTTCTGTTGAAATACATGCTATTCCTTTCTAAGTGTTTCCTGCTGACCATCTGATATTCTGGTCTGCTTAAAGTATTACAGCAGGTATCTGGTGAAGTGGTTTCCCCTAATGCCCACAAAGAGATATACGAAGAGATAATGCTTACAAAGGGAGTCTCCAGTTTGTACAGAGTACACTCAGTACCTGCTGGCAGCTCTTATTCCCCAGGCACTCGGGTGCCCTTGTTCACTGCAAAGAGAGAATTTGGGGTCTGTGAATTCAGGGACACTTGAGTGCCTGCCAGGATGAAGGGATTTGTAGGGCTGCTGCCATCAGCAAGTCCAGGAAAACCCTAACACATATTGCACAATGAAATAGGAAAAATAAGAGAAGAGAAATATGGAAAGTGCTGATCAGTGCTGAAATCAAACATCAGCAAAAGGAGAAGTGAGATCCCTTATGACTGCTGCTCAGGAATGTGTCCTCTTCTCCCCAGGGACCTGCCTCCAGTGTGAGATTTGTCACAGCATGGGAAAAAGCTGCTCTGGCCCCATGAAAACCTGCACTGGTGCTGAAGACACCTGTGGCATTATTCTGCATGAGGTCCTAATAGGTAAGACATCCTCTATGTGTGCCAGTGTGGCTTTCAGAGTGAGGCTGGCTGGGGCACTTTTCTCTCTCCCCACTTTTGTCACTGGTAGTATGGTCCATCCTTGGATAATCTGTTCATTTTCCTTTTACTGACAGAGGTCTCAGACATCAGTATAGTCTGGGACAAGAAAAGCTCTTTATTCCTCTATTTTGAGAAGCAGTTTCCTGCTGGGAGGGTTTGATTCTTAGTTGTGGAGGGAGGGACCAAAGCCTCATAGCGGGAGGAGACACTGGCTTTTAATTCTGGCTAAGGTGAATAGTTGAGTCAAGAGGCTGAGAGGCTGAACCATGACCTACACTAAACTACTGACTCTAGTACTGGGGGTGCACTGATGATTTGTGGAGAAAGAAGTGTGCCCATCCTCGAGCAGGGATGGGGACACCATGCAACCATGCCATGCCACCAGGGCTGAGCTATCACTATATCATCGTAATCATCATCATCAATCAGTTTAGGTTGGAAGAAACCTTGAAGATCATCTATTTTCAACCCCCCTGCCCTGGGCAGGGAGAATGTTCCACTAGAACAAGTTGCTCAGAGCCCCATCCAGCCTGGCCTTGAACACTGCCAGAGATGGGAGACATCCACAGCTTCCCTTGGCAACTTGTTCCAGTTTCTCACCACCCTCATTGTCAAGAATTTCTTCTTAATGGAATCTTAATCTACCCTCTTTCAGTCTGAAGCCATTCCCTCTAGTCCTATTAGTCCATGTCCTTGTCAAAAGCCCCTCTCCAGCTCTCTTGGAGCCCTTTAGGCACTGGAAGTTGCTATAAGGTCACCTTGGAGCCTGCTCTTCTCCAAGCTGAACAACCCCAACTCTTTCAGCTTGTCCTCACAGGAGATGTTGTCAATCAGTAACCATGGAAACCGTGGTTGATAAGTCAAAGCTGGTGCTGAGTCCTGACACAGCAGGACACTCAGTTGTGTTAGAGGCATGGCCTCGGTGGTTGCTCAACCTTAGTGATGTGCTTGTTGCCTTTTAGGCTGGAGGCTGGCTCATATCCTACCAGCTTCGTTGTTGGCAGCTCCAGTGCCTGTCTTCTTCTGCTAGTGCACCCTCCCTTCATCCTTCAAGCACCTCAGCAGACTCAATTTAGCTCTTCTGCTCCCCTTTACACCTCTTGGTCTTGGCTGATGGGGTAGACCAGGCTTGCCTGTGCCAAGATACTTGTGGCTGTGATGGACTATGCGCTCTGCAGACCATACACAGGCTGAGCAAGCCTGTGCTGTGGGTCAGAGGCATGTGTCACACCATAATCTCTGCAGATGGGGTGTCCTGGCTCACTGGTGATGCTTCTCAGGGGGTTTAGGGGTCCCTCTCAGGCCCCGGGACAGCTGCCTAGAAGTTGGTACAGGAACTAGCAGGAGGGGAACGGAGTTACTTTGCGTTGAACAACTTGGCACTGCCTTCTACTTCATGACAGGGGGGATGGCCATCTCTTCATCCATCAAGTCCTGCCTGCCAGCCCACATCTGCCACCTTGGCCCTGTCACCGTGAACTATGGGAAGGTGAAAGCAAAGAGCCACTTGGTTTGCTGCACGGGCGATGACTGTCGGACCACCTCTGTGTCATGTAAGCTCTTTTTTTTCCTCATAGCCCATCCCCTCTCTGTCTGATCCATCCCAAGGTTATGCCTTCCAGGCTAAGCCATCACCTGGGTTATTCCCCTCATTCCCTCATTGAAACCAGCTACAGCTCATGTCTTTCATTCCAGTGCCACCAGATAATGATGTGCCCAATGGATACCAGTGTCCTGCCTGCTACAGCGTGGACTCCTTTCAGTGCGGTAATGAAGTCGTAAACTGCACTGGATCTGAAGACCAATGTGTTGACCTTGCTGGTTTAATGAATGCTGGTAACTGCCTTTTATTTGGGGCCGTTTTTCTTCTGCTTGGTAAAACGGGTGAAACTAGCCTAAGATAAAGCACTGCTGACATAAAAATGGGCAAAAGATGTGAAATAAAGAGAGGAAGAGACAAGGAACTTGAAGTTGAAAACTGAGAATTTCAAGATGATCAAAAGGCAGGCTTTGTTTTTCCTTCCTTCTGCCCTATCATGCATGAATAATTGCTGGAATTCCTCATAGCATGGCATAACTGAGACCAAGAGTGGAACTGGTTTCCTGGGGCAATCTGGTACACGGGTGTGTAACAAACCTGACCAAGGCCCTGAACCTGCTGGCCCTAGCTAGGATGTATGAGGGTGAATCTGGATCTAAGCCAGTTGCCAGCTCAGTGGAGGTTCAGATGGAGCTTTGTGGAAACACTGGCTTTCCCATGGGGTAATACCAGCCACTGGGGACAAGACACTGTTGCAGTGGCGCTTCTGCATGAGGAAAGCCAGGGACAAGTCCTTCCCCATGAAGTCCAGCCTTTGAACAGCTCCTTCAGAAATCTTTTTCCCACCTCAGATCCTGTAATTAGAGACAGGAAAGTAGACAGCAATTTTCCTGGTCACTCTCATTTCTGCCCCTGCTACAGGTAAAAGACTTCCACCTTTCATGACAGTCACATCTGTGTTCCACCAGGCAGGAAAAAACCCATGGAAATAAAGGGCAGCAACACCAGCTGTAGAAGCCGATTGAAAAACAATTATCTTGTATATGGTTATATGGATGAAGTTCCTTTGAGTTGATAACATTGCTAGCTGATGATGTGATGCCTGAAGGTCCTTGCTGCAGACTTTATTAATGTGCTGTCCAAACCCTAAATTAGATCATGTTTCACAGAGACAACATGAAGGAAAACAGGAATTTTCTTAGTCACAGCAATGGAAAGAGTGGCAAAATTAATTCAGTGTACCACTGAAATAAAAAATGCTCCTAACTTGTCTTGACTTGATTGATCAGCCTCTGTGAGTGGAAAAGGCCTGTGCAGTGTGATAAACTGTGCAGAGGAAGCAGCAGTGTAGGGCAGCACAGGAAGGTGAGGAGCTAATGAAGTACCTTTACACATTATTTGTATTTGAGATAAAATTGTCTGACAAAGTATTCCAGACCTCCATAACCTACTCAGCAGAGAAACATGAGCAGCATTAGCAAAAGCAAGCAACAGGAGCAAGAATATCTGAACGGGGAGTTAGGCACTCAGCACCTGTTCAGGTCTCCTCCTCTGGGAAATGCTCCAGTGGTGGCAAAGGACAAGTTCAGGTTTCAGTGGGCTTGTCAGTAGGTTTCTCTCTTGGTTTGGCTAAAATCCTATAAAGCCTTTGAGAATTAATTCCTCTTAATAGATGGCTCAGGCTGTATTGTCTTTGAGACTTCTCAGCTCCATGTCAAATCTGACTGAGAGAAAGTCATCCAGTTCGAATGTCATGAGAGGGTCAGAGAGAGGAGGAGACAACGAATACCTGGAGTACTGTTACACAGCCCTGGTTTCTTTAGGAAGCCAAAGTTTGGGCAGAAGAATCTTTTAACATGAGAAAGATAACTACTTAAGAAATTTTCACTTTTTAAATTGAAATACTTAGAAGTTTTGAAAGTCATCTTTATTCAGCAGAAAGAAAGAAGACAAACCTTAAACTGTTTGTATTTGAAGTCAACAAAGATGGCCTTGCTGTTTCCTCACCTTTTTTCAGGGGATGGGAACAGACAGGGCTGGCAGGTTTGGAACCAACTGGATGTAACAAATGGGCAGTTCTTGGATTGGAAATGGGGACTGCACAGGCCAGGGTGGGAATAATGTTGGGGATTCGATCCCCTGATGCATGTATTTCTTGTATTTCCCCTGCATAGGTGGACTGTCTCTGAAAGCTGCCATGAAGGGCTGCACCACCATTTCTGAATGCAGTATGGTAGGAGATGGAAAAAACAGCCTGGGGATGATGGACATAAAGTTGAAACGGTTCCAATGCAGACCCGCTTCTGCTTTGCGCAGTGTGGTGTTTGCTGGGGTTGCCTCTCCACACACAACCATCCTTCCTGTCCTGTCAGGATTCATCTTGGAGAAGGTACTTTTCTGACTCTCAGTAGTGCTGGGTTGAGCAAAACCCACAGCAAACTCCAGCAGTGGTGTGCAACTTAGTCCTGTTCGCTGTAGCTTCTTCTGTATGGGGATTTTGTTTTCTGATTAGCTCTTCTTTTATATTTTCACAGAATAAAGACAGCACTTACACTTATTTTGTTTCCTCCTTTATATAATCTCATTTAAAGCTTCATCAGTTCAATTGTGGTTGGTTTTGTGTTGCATTCTCTCACTGCTTTGTCCACACTGGGACCACATGAGACTGTGTGAGGTCTTCAGACCCTGCACAGGAAGTGGGAGCTCTCAAGACAGCCCTAGAGTCTACATCCACTATCTCAGTATAAGTGGCAACTTACAAAGCCACTTTTCCAGGCTCTGAAAAGGACTGGAGATGAGTTCTTGGGAGGTTCACTCTGAGTAGAAAGGTCACTTGCCCCTTTTTCCATCCCTTGTATCTTATTTGTCTAAGTAGGAGGAGTGCCTCAGCTCAGAGGGCTGCTTGTGCCCCTAGGCAGCTGTGAAATAGTATTTGCTTCGGAGATAAGTTACTGCAATAAGCAACCTGCTTCTGGCAGGAGATTTTCTCCTCATGGTTGTTCTTCTTGCCTTACCAGACACTCTCCCATTTAGTCTTAAGTTTCATGATTATCTGGAATAAATGCTTATGTTGGGAACATTTAATTTCATAAAATAGATAGCTTTCCATGGTGACAGACTGCTGGGAGTCCAACTAATGGGAAGCTTCAGCTCAATGCCTTTTTCTCTTCTGTTGGCGGAACTACACCCACACCTTGTGTAGCCTCCCCACTTCTACATTCGCCACCCCCTGGCTGTTCTGCCCCAGCTACCCCTTGCCTCGTGGGTATTCTTGAGCTTGTATCACAAAAAAAAACACTGAAGAAAAACACCTCATCAGGCAGCACTGCCATACCTGGGAGGTAGTACCTGCTGTAGACTTAAAGATGAAGTGGTGGGAGCTCTGGGAAATGCTGGGGTATACAGTGAAGGAGGGGTGTTAGCAAACTTCAGCATCTTCTTGTGTGTCTGTTCCCAGATGAATGGCCCACTTCTGGAGCAGACTACAGGACTGTTAAGCAAAGTTCATGGTTGTGTCTGCCCCTAATAGCCCCAGCTCACAGTGCAGTGTTTTGGGCATGGAGTTCCCAGGATCAAGCAATGCAATTTCATCTCCTGATTCAATGCTAGGAAAGCCTTGGCTGCTGAAACCAGACCATAAGATGTGGCAGTAGTGAGATGACTATGCCTACATGTGCATGCATGAATGTATATCTGATCAGCTTATAACTTGCGGCAAGGGGACTGAATGTTCTTGTAGTTTTTTTCTCCCCAGAATTTCACTTCTTCCCAAGCAGACTGAAACTCCTTTCTTCCTAGTATTCCCTCCAAATTATTTGGGATAAAATTTCATGTTATCTATTATAATAAAGGGGTGTGTGTTTGAGAGTGAAAATTAATTTTTTGGGGTGGGGAGTGAACTGATAATACAGATTTAATGCAGGGAAAGAGTCTGGTTAGACTCAGTTAATTATTTGCAGAGGCTGTACAATTACAGCACCGACGTTAGAGAAGGAACACAGCTCCGTCTTTGTGGTGTAGCAATACACTGATACTGCAGCGACCCACTCCTTCAGCATTTTTCCAGATCTGATAACATCCTGGAATTAAAAAAATTCTTTATCTATGTAAGTACATTATCCCTGAACACATCTCCTGCATGCTCATGCGGAACATTACATTACATTACTGTCCATGGCACCCCCATGGCAGATCTCGATCCACTTCAATGGCTCAACCTTTCTCTTTCTGTTCATTCCACTCCGACCTGTGATGTTATCAGGATGGAAAAGCTGAATGGATCTGTTCAGCCTGGTCAAGACTTGGGTGATACACATCCAGAGAGCCATGGTGCTGGGGAAGTATTTCAGGGAGGACAAGGTGGAGAGCAGACAGCAATATTTCTGACAAGGGTTTGTGGTGCAGAAAGGAGAAGCAGCTTAATTTGGACCTCTAACTCAGTGTTGTGGCAAACAAAGCTGTTGCAATCTGTGGCTGCATAAATGATGGAGTGACGAGTGGAAACAATCCTGCGTCTTTATGACTTTACCCTTGTGCTTGGTCCTATTCCAGCATCCGCATTTTAAAATGCTGTTACAAATGGAAAACATGAAATAAAATGTCTTATAATGAAAGTCTTCAGGAGCATAAACCTCTGATTTCACTAAAAAGAAAGGCAGATGTTCCTTGTTTACAGGCTATTACCACACTTATGTGGAAATGATAAGATCTTAAAGGGCTCTTCTATACATGGGATTCAGCAATAACCTGACAAAACCAAGGGAGACAAAGCAACACAATCACTGTGCACAGAATGCAGCCATTAGACCAAAGGGTTCATCAGCTTTTGATGTCTGAAATTTAGAATGAATACCTTTCAGAAATGGATGCAGACAGGTTAAAGACAGTTCAGGCAGAGCTGGGAGAAATGGGATAGACTGGAGGAAGGTGATAAGATGGTGAGCCTTCCTGATCTCAAATCTGACTTCTGAGGAGGGAAGTGATGCTGAAGTGTGTTCAGTATGTCCCTGGTGATGCCAATTTACCAAACCAAATCAAGCAATGGCATCTTGGTATCTTGAGCAAGGAGTGATGAATGATCAACACTTGCCTCTCAGTATCTGCAGGGTGTGACAGCAGAGCTGGGGGCATGTCCAGAGATCCCCTGTGAAGCAGCCACTCTGGGGAACACGGGAAGCCCCCCTGCTCACAGGGTTTAATTGAGGCTATGCAGCAAGCAGCAGCCCTTGAGGTCATGGGCATGTTGGGGAGGGGCAAGGAGAGACGTAGCCAAAACCCACCACTGTGAGGAATTACTCCTGCTGATTTTAATGGGCTCTGAAACAGGCCTTAGACACCAAACTGGGTTGTTTCCATCTGCAGCTTCTCCTTATAATATATACAAACCCTACTCCTACACAGACGTTGCACATGCAGACATGTAAATACCAGAGCCTCCCTTAGATCTTGCAGATACTTTAGCCACCAGAGACACAGACACTCACGGCTCTGCATGGTTAAAGCTGCCTTCCTCACCCTCAATACCCACCATGTCAACAACAGCCTTGATCTCCTCCTTTGTATAGCCAAGAGGGCTCAGACCACTGTCTTTGTTTCCCAGTCAGTGGAAAATTGACCATGTCCTGCCATTCCCTCTCTCTCCTCTGAAGTTTTGGTTCTTTCCCAAAATGCTGAGCCAGCCAGAAAGCCTGGTGGCAGACAGAAAACCTGTAGGAGATCTGAAACAGGGAGATGGACATGCAGGAATTTTGCTCAACAGGCTGGTGATTTTGTAGGGTGGAGGGAAGGTGGGGATTTGAGCTGTCATTTGGTGGACACAGTCCTGTGCTCTGTGGGTTGACTGGAAAGGAGCAGAGCAGGAGAAGTTAGGGAGAAGGGGCTGCATCTCTGTGCAGCCATGCACTATGCAAGGCAGTTCTTATCAGATACTAAAACCTCTTGGCTCCTTCTTCCCAGCATACCTGGCTAGGGATGTTTTTTCTCTTTTTTTCTCACATTTTGGGAAGTATTCCTGTCCTCAGCAGTTTCACACCCAGAGCTCAGGACACCAGGACCCGGTTTATCTGACCAGAGCTTGGCCTGGGGTTGTATTTGCAGAGGAATGCAAAACTTTTTCCTTTTTTTTTTTTTTTTTTTTTTTTAGTTTTTTTAAAAAATATAATGACTATGTTTCCCATAAGGAAGTTTTTCCAGTACCCTGGGCTAGCAGGTTCAGTCGGTATTTTGGGTCTCACACTTCTTCAAAGGCAGAGTGAAGACAAATGGGGAGTGAACAAGCAGGCTTTATTCCAGACAGGAACATGTGTCCTGCTGCATACCAGAGACATAATTTTTTCCACCTCTTTTGGGAAAGTATAGTTGGGTCTTGAGCCATCTGACCAAATCTGGACTTCTGCAAAGGGTAATTGTCTGCATCTGAACACGTATTGAATTGCCGGGATGGCTGCATCAGTACTGCTCTTGGAGATGAGCTTCTAATTAAACTGCACATTCCCATTTGCACTGTGAGATGCACCACTGGCAGAGGCATCTCCTCCCCCAGACACAAAGTGTTGGGTGGGAAGGATCCCAGCCCGAGGGTGATGTATTTTCTCTGGAGAATGTATTTTATCTCAAAGTTGTGTAGCACAGAGAGCAAATGCTCCCCAGGTCAGGAATAGGACAACCTTGTGTCAAAGCCCTCATGGTCTCACCTCCTAACTCCTTGGACACCTCTACTGCATGAAAATGTGCTGTTGCCAAATTTTCACAGTATTTTCCCTTCTCTGTTTTGCAATTGTGAAGAACAGCGTTTAGTACCCACCTCTATTGCTGACACATGGAAGAAGCACCTCTCCCTTCCTATACATACCTGAACTGTGGCAGACTGTCTTAGGATCAGAGAATTGTTTAGGTTGGAAAAGACCTCTAGGATCACTGAGTCCTCTTGTGTATGAGGGAATGAAACCAAAACTTACCCCTGAACCTAACTTGAAATCACCTCATAAATCACTCCAAGCAGCTGTACTTGTAAGGCTGACCAGTTACTAGGGCAAGAGCTGATGTACAGGTGGCTTGATATTAGGATGCTGCCACTGCAGGCACAGTTGTTTGGTTTTCAGATGTCACAGATAGAAGGAAGGGAAGGTTTCTTTCCACAGTTCACTGCCTCCCATAGTCACACCTCACGTCAGGTTTCATGTCCAGGGAATAAAATCTTGAGCATCCTGCCCAGAAACTTGTGTTGCGCAGTGATGGATTCAGATTTTATCCTCAGAAGAATCTGGTAGGGAATATCAGATCATATCACTCTTTCCAAACAGGATTCTGCTGGAGAACTCCTGGGATGGTGTGGCCTGCTAGAGAAAACCTGAAAACTATTGGCAGATGATTTCCAAAGGAGGAGCTGGTTGCAGGTATTGGGCTCTGTGCAGGCTGAAGGGACCTCTGAGGTTACAACTCCAGGAAACTACAAAGCCTCTTGTCGTGCCCAGATGAGGAGGATCCATTTCATAGTTGGATTCAAAGAGGGTGGTGCAATATGGGAAGTAGCTTGTCACAGCCTGTGCAGAAAGTCTGATGGGAAAGTTGGATTCAGTGCAGGAGCTCTGGAGACATGGGTGTTGTAGCAGGTAGTGTTGCAGGATGCTGAGCTACAGGATCAGTGAGAGGCTCAAGGTATGCTTAAGAAGTCAGGTTTTTCATAAGTGATTAAGTTCCCACACAATATGTCTGTAAAAGGATGGGTTTAAGATGTTTTAATTAGTTCAATTCCCTCCTTTTTCTTTATTGTGTTGCAGAGTCCATGACTGAGTACTTGCATACAGTGACAGTGGTCTGACACACAGTTTTGCTGGATGGAAATTTTTGAGATGTGTGATTCAGTCTCCTTGGTCTAAGACTGTAGCTTGTGTCTTGTGCTCTCAGACCTCTATGGTTCACTCAAGAAATTTGCAGACATGAGCATGGGAAACTTTTTTTCCTAAAAGGGGAGATGAAGTTGTTATTCTTTGCATAAATGCATATTGTTTGCAAAAGGGGCACTGTAAGAAATTAATTATAGTGTTACAAGATCCTTCAGCTTACAGGAAGTGATGATCATAATGCCACTTATGTGCTAGAGTTGCTATAAGCTGCCAAAACTGCTAACAAGCACCGTGAGCCAAGAATGGCCCCAGACTGAATGCACATGGTGCTTAGGACACTAAGGACCTGTGGGAAATATAAAAGCCATAGAATTATAAATCACAGATTCATTAAGGCTGGAAAAGCCCTTCAAGACCATCAAGTCCAACCTTTGAACTGAACACCACCACACCCACTAAACCATGTCATGGAGTGCCGTGTCTACTTCTACTGTACCTGGCAAGTAGACCTGGTCACTGACCAACACCATTCGAGAGTTATCAAGTAATTAACCAGTATCATTCCCCATTTCCAGCTGCTCTTCCTTCAACTTTTGTGCAGAAACTCCTGCCTGTGGACTCTGTTCCCCTTGCCTGGTGGGAAAGGTGGAGGGGTAAGCTGTGACAGGCAGATGTGGAAACTCCCTGTTTGCATTTTCATGGCTGATATTCAGCCCCTGCAGAAAATCCAGACAGTCTGGACCAAATCCAGACTGTGCATGTGGCATATGTCTTTCTCCATCTTTTTTCATGAAGAAATTTTGGTGTTTCATGACTAGTTAAGCAGCAAGTGTGGTGCCTCAGACTGTGCAGAGGGAGACTTTCAAGCTGTTTAGGACAGTCTTGAGCAGGAGAAGGGGAAGGACTGGTGGGGGATCAGAAGTTACTAGACTCTATGACGCACATTCCCTGTACACATCCACGCTCTCCCATGCCTCCATCTGTGCTGGTTGTGGCAGTTCCTCTCTCTGCAGCCCATCTGCAGCATATGAGGAACTGCTCACACACCCTTTTTGGATATTTAGAGGAAGACAGTGTCTGCCTGGTGGTCTGTGCAACGTACTGGAGCCCTGCAGCTACATCTGGCACAGGCTCTTCCTTCCCCTGCATCTAGAAATTCTGCTGCCCAAGTCCCAGCTCAGGAGCAAACCCTCCCTGGCTGAGCTGCACTGCCACAAAACCTCTAAACCCACACCAGCTCAGCTTTTCTCTGATGCCTCAACACAACCCACAGAAAAGAGTCAGATCAAGGAAGGCTGGTTTTAAATCCAAGCGTTTATGCTGGCTTAGGTTTTCTGGTTAAAATGAGAGCTGGCTGGCAGGTCATCATGGGGAAATAATGGGCAGGAAACCTCTGAGAGAGACAACAAAGACAAAAAGAGATTTTCTTTTTCTTCCTGAAAAGATGCTTTTCTTTTGTTATTGTTGGCAACTCCGTGGGAAGGTTAATGTCTCAGTTTCCCATCCTGTAACAAGGAGTACACCTTTCTCAAGAAGGATTCTTTAGGAAGACAGAAGCTGGCACCAGAGTCACCTTTTTCCTCTGCATTTTTGGCTTTTGGGTTTCAATAACAGCTCAATTTCTTCATCAAAACATGAGAAAATTCAAAAATATAAATTGAACTTTGATGCTTTAAACTGGGCTATTCATTTCTTAGATGTTACATAGACAGGCTACAGTGACAGAAATGAAAATGAGTGAAATAACTGGAAAAAATTCACTAGCAGGTGCAAATACATGATAAAATCTGAAAAAAAATTGAAATTTGAAAATTTGAAACAAAAAAATCAGCCTGTCAGGGAGAATATTTTCTGATGTGGACTTGGCAGTCTGCAGGTCTTGATGCTACGTGCTAAGAGTGCTAAAGGTTTCTTCCCTATTCTTATTCTGCTTTTCCTGATTGTGCCATGGATCAGAACAGCAAAAGACATGGCAAAAACTGGT
This sequence comes from Corvus moneduloides, assembly GCF_009650955.1. Lineage (NCBI taxonomy): Eukaryota > Metazoa > Chordata > Aves > Passeriformes > Corvidae > Corvus > Corvus moneduloides. The sequence continues at coordinate 17,112,725 of NC_045511.1, forward strand.
AACTGCAGCAGATGCAGAGGGTGGGGCTTTCTAACATGATTTTGGCTATGTCCTCTTCCAGCAATTCAGAGTTGCTTTTCAAAGATAAAGGTCCAACAGTTTCAGGAAAAACCATAGTATCCCAGAAAAAAAGAGATGGAGGAGCCTCAGAAATCGGCAGATATTGCACTCTTTTGCAGTGCTGCAAGTTGCAACTGTTTTTCTCTGGAGCTTCTCCAGAAGATTGTTGGCCAGGAATAGCAGAATTCCCAGGAAACAGGGTGGCCTTTTGATGGGGTCACACAACACCTCTGGTGGGGATGCAATCTCTTGGTCCCTCCTGCAGATAAATTACCCAGCCCAGTGCCCACTGAGTCACTCATGAGTGAGGGGACTTTAATTTCTCCTGGCAGTGTCCCTTTCCTTTTTAGGAGCAGGCACAATTTAACAGTTAGAGGTTGTCTTTCAGCCTAGGTTTTATTACTGCATTTCTTTTTTCTTTTTCCCTTTCCCTCTCTGGCCTTTCTGACAATTACACTTGCTCAAAATTAGCTTGAAAGTGACTTTAACGAGATCAGAAGATCTTTTACAGGTTGCAGCAAGCATGACCTCACACTTCCACTGTATCCCTAATTGATACTGCAGGTTATCCTGTACTAAATTGGTGTGTAAAGTTCACAGTAGTGTCATTTGTCAGTATTTTCAAACCTAATTACCTAGGGAAACAAGGTGTTGCATTTACTTTTTTTTACTCTATTTGTTTCCTTTTTTCCCCACTATGTCCCCAAAAGTATGATTTCCACCATATTTTTCATCTAGTAAGAGATGCCCAAGATTTTAATTTGCTTACAGTTTTGTGAAAACTGGCAACTAGATAGAGCAGAAAGATCTGTGTTACTGCTGCTCCCTGCTCGTTCCACACGAGCCAGAGGCAGAGTTCTGCACAATATACATGCTGCTGACGAAGGAGCACTTATGTCCTGGGTAATGAAGCAATTCAGATACTGCTCCAAGCCAGCCATAGCACAGGACCCAAATCTCCAGCCAGACTGGTAGCAGATTCTGGAAGCAGCTGCAGTATCAGGGTGGAGGAGATTGGAAAGAGAACTGTAGGAAAGGTCACCTAATTAACTCCATTGGTCACAGAACAACTTATTTTTAACGGTGTCTTTTCCTCACAGGAATAATTTTCTCTTCTTCATCATTTCCAAACATAATGCTCATGTCTTTAGCAGCTACATCAACACTGGATTCTTGGACGCTGCGTTTGGCACAGGCAGTTCCATGCCAAGAGCCATTTTAGGCCTGAGGGAAAAGACATGAAAGAGGAGAAGCTGCTGCTTGGCAGGACCTGTAATGGATTTACAAGAAGAGTAGGGGCAGGGGAGGAAGCTGGCTTCCACAGAAGGGCGGTAAATGTCCCCTCCATAGTGATGCCCCACTTCCTTTTGCTGTTGTCTCTGACTCCCATTGGAATCACTGCTTACCCACATGTGCTGCAAACTGAGAGATGAGCATTAAAGAGGACAGTGGACACCTTTTGAAAGGCCAGCCTTGTGACCCTTCTTGGCATTGGATGCAGAGCTACTTTGAATATCTGTCTGCTTCTTTTGTGCCTGAATGGCAATTGATGTGTTTGAGAAATCTGCTCCAGCTCTGGATACTGGGCAGCAGCAAAATTATTTTCCTTTATTTGCTTCATTTCTGTTTGCCCAGATGCTGCTGCACACCCTTGGGAGGTTCCACTTACTTCCCTCTGAGGTGCAGTGTGCCAGCAGAAGGCATGTGGCTGTATTCCCTGCACAAGTGAATCTTCCTTGAAATCCTCAGGTCTCTTGGTCGCTGTGGATTAGACTGGTGGGAGTCATGAGCAGGATGTAAAGGCGAGAGGACAGTACATCCAGTGGGAAGGGGACATACAGTTCTCTCTGTTGTAGCCAGTAAAGCATGTGAGTCATCTCTTCCTGCAAAGAGTTGTCTTGTGTTGCTGGCTGCTTTGCACAGCCCTCAGCTTAATCAAATTACACAGGTTTGGACACAGCTGCTGACTGAAAGAGTCTCTTCGTCTGGGACTTCTTGCTAGGATATGTGGTAAGGATGAGGAGATATTTCCAGAAAACCTGCAAATGATTTTCTCATGTTGCAATGTACTATTGTGACTGGGAAAGACCTTGGAATCTGTCAAAGCCTGATTCATCTGTTGGGGGCAGAGTATTTTTTGGCCAAGTTTCAGTTTTATTACAAGTTTTGTTTTTTAAAAGTTTAGGTTTTACATTTGATGTGTGAAAATAGGTAGAGACCTGTGAGTCTTTGCATCTTTGCAAAGACCTGTGAGTCTTTGCATATGGTTGCTACATGGAAAATCAGTCAATTTCCTTGCAGTCTGACTGTGGCTAGCCTCTAACAATGCTAGCTCTCCAACTTTTCCTTCCCCATATTCCCATTCCCCTCAGCCCCTTCTAGAAAAGAGAGGCTGGAATTGTTTTGTCTTTGTCCTTGGGAAATCAGGACAGACTTTGGAGAGTGTTATGTATGGTAGAGGTGACTGTAAGTCATGAGAAGAAACCCCCCCAAAATCTGAAATAATAAACTCCATCCCAGGTGACACTTTTCATTCTAGAATAATGTCTTATGAGAAAACACTCGATTGGCTGTTGTGAGCTTATATCTGAAGAACACTGTACTGTCCAAACAGTGAGGAGCCAGCTCACGAAAAGTGGAGGAGAAGGCTGACATTATTCTTTATTTAAAGCCTGAGTAGTTCAAAAGCTTTGTATTCCCACACTACACTTTCCTATCTCTAAGTGAAATGCTCTCAGAATGAACACTTTCCTTGGGTAAAAATTTATTTCAGCTGAAGTTTGGCATAGGAAAATTTAAACTAAGTAGCTTTGCTGGGTCAGCTTGACAATAAAATCCATATCGATTCAAGCCTCTGCAGCTTCTAACAAGCATCAGTTCAGGTTTCTCTTGTCTCTATTACTCCTTATTAGCTGGGCTTCTTGCATAGGTGCTATGTCGCTGTGGTCTCTGCCTCTGACTGTGTGGTGCAGTGAGTTTTGGGAGATGAGAATTTCTGTAACAGTTTTGGGACTTTTCAGCTGCTTTCAGTGATTCTCAATCTGCCCCTTGCACAGACAGGGAGGTTGCAAACTTGGAGCAAGAGATTGGTCAGAAAACATTAGAGGATAACATAATGAAGATGGCAGTGAGAAGCATGTTTCTCTCTTCATTTCCAAGCTGTGGCTCTTGTTGGAAACGTGTTTCTAGCCTCAGATGGAGTTCTTCGGTCAGAATTACTTTCTCACAGGAGGACTCTAAACCCAAACCAATTGTAGGTGGGTCAAAGACAGTCAGCCTCTGAACTGCCTTGGGTGTAAGTGATCCCACTCTCATTTGTAATTTCAGCTCACAGATCTTTGAGAGATGCAACTTTGTGGGAAAAATCAGTTTGGATAAATGAAGGGCTGAACTGACAGTTCAGAAGAAGAAGAGATGGGGGTAGCCTACCATGTAGGCACAAGCTGGGAGTAGGTGATACTTGATACTTGTTTAAAGAATTTGTTTGAAAATTCCCAGCAGAAGCATCTCAAATAGCTGCAACTCTTGTTGTGAGAGCAAGAGTTGTCCTGGCCATCCTCAAACAGTTAAACCAGGCAGGGTAGGTTTTGAGGGAAAAGGTTTGTGCAGGGTTCACTCATGTCTTTGAAGTCACTGTCTGCAGAGGCTTTCTCAGCTCTGCTCTGCTAGTGCCTGGCAGTGAGTCTTGGGTTTCTGACTGCTTCTGTCATGCTGTGCTTAAAATATTGTTATGTCCCAAGATGAATACATCATATTCATACAGAGCCAAAAGTTTTATTAAAATCTTAACTTAATCAGGACATAGTAAGTTTATTAATAGTCCAGTTGCAATGATACTAACACTTAAAATCCAGATTAATACAGGAAAATCCTTATTAGTAATAATGCTCTTAGAACTGTACAAAGAAAAATTGCAATATCTAATCCTCCTCTCCAGTGCTGTCCTCACCTTCTGATGTCCCTGAACCTTGCCTCCTCAAGCAGAGAGGTGGTGGCTTGTCTCTGTGAGTCATCAGTGTCCTGAGTTGTCACCAGGAGAAGCACAAAATTTGTGGTGGTGGTCTCTTCCTCCTCAGTCCTGCAGTCTGCTTGGGGCTATTTTAATGTTTTTTTCTCATTACAGTCTCTCTCCTTCTTAGTAGTTTCCAGGTAAAGTTTAAAAGTTGCACAGCAGCTTTGCCCAGCCTCAATTAACATAAAGGGCTATTTATTGTTATGCAGTGACTACCTATGCTTGCCATTTTACCCTATATGGTAATACAGAGATAAAGCCAGAACAGGTTATACTGAAGTTATTTGACCACTGGCAATTGTAAATGTAAACTAACACCAGCACAGGTCAAGATAAGCCTGGAGACATCCTAAGATGCCAAAGCTTGTGTCTTTCACCAACAATTTCAAGAATTGTATTTACTGGGCTATATCAGTGCTTTGATAGATACAGACTCCAGATATTTTTGCATCCTGTGAGTGCAGAAGGAGACCCCCAAACACAAGAAGCCATCATGTGCAGGGGTGACAGGACCCTGCTTAGTGACACACCATTGTTGATGCGCTCAGTTGAAGGTCTTACCTCTGCAGTGGGATGAGAACTGGTGCAATGTTTTTTTTGTCCCAGGATGCAAGGAGCTTTTGTCTGCTCCTGGCTCTCTTCGTTCTTTTTCCCATTGTATGTTAGTTCTGTTGAGGTTGTACCATATCTGAGAGAAGGACCATATTTGTGTCTCTTTTCTTTGTTCTTTTACTGACATCTGTGACTTTGGTTTCAACCTTTAGTCTCTGGGGTGGCTGGAGACAGTCAATGCAGCTGATATTTCTGCAAAGGTTTTTTGCAACGGGCAATGTAGTCGAGCTTCCCTTGGGAATGACGAGGAGAAACTCAGGGCTCTTGTCAATCCCAGAAGGAGTTTTCCCCCTCTTCTTTAACATGAAAAAATTTGTGAGATGCAAAAACTTTGTTCTGTTTTTTTGATACACTGTCCTGTGCCTCATGTTATGGTTGTCTACAGAGCTAGGCCTACTGCAGCTGGTGGTCAGCTTAGAGATGCTGAGGTTGTCTGAGTGGGTGGGTGAGCACTTGCTTTTCCCCGGGGTGTTAGTCCTTCTCCCATTCCAAGGGCAGGGGACGATGTCAGTCCCTCACGGGAGTGGCTTCCTGAAGGCAGGGCTGCTGCTGCCACCTCTTGGAGCTGGGAATAAGGGACGAGCCCAGCATAGGAGGCACTGTCATGGTGCACTGGAAGAGGCTGACCTGTGGGAAGCCTGGGGTGGGTACCTCTTAGTTTTCGTCATGCCTTTCACGTATAAGCTGTGCTGTGGTGAAGGCCAGAGATCTGAAACAGGTGTGAATTTTGATCTTGTCTAGATCCTCAAACAGCACAAGATCATCCATACAGGCATTTCATTTTCAAAGGATATTTTTTCAATTCAGGATTTAAATGGTATGTGATGTGGCCCTCTGCAGGGACAGCTGTACAGCCATGTAATGAAAGTAATCTTTCTGAAGCTATTATTGCCTCTCAAATGCTATTAAAATTCTTCACTGCTATATGCGTTACTCTCATTATGATAAATGGAGGGGTGGAAACCAGGTTGCTTTAAAGTCGCACTAAGATCTGACCTGTTCTTTATGTAACTACAATCATTACTTTCTGTTCTTTGCTATCTTGGTTCTTAAGTGATGCTTATCAGCATAATATCTGTGTGCTATCTAGGAATGCATTAAGCAACAGATGTTACATGTTTAGTTCCCATCCTGCTCATGGGAGAAAAGTATGTGTAATTATATTGTTTTGTTTGAAATGCTCATTGCAGCAAGTCAGTCTCTCCCTTGCTTTTTCACAGAGGCACACGTGCAGACACACACGTAGAGCTCTTTTTTTAAGCTCGTGGAGGTCCATCAAGAGGCAGGGAGACTTCTGATGGCTTTTAGTTGTGGGGAAATTTTGCTCCACAGAGTGTGGCTGTCCCCACACAGACTCCTCCTCCTACAGAGGAGGATAGAGTTCATGAGTGCTCAGGAAGGAAACACCAAGGGCAGCCTTGATCCTGAAGCCACAGGCTCTTTTAGACAGTTTGGTCTCCTGCTACCACGATCTTTGCAAACCGGGAGTGGAGGTGATTTGCTGCTCTCTGGGAGTGTGGTGGCAGCTTGTAGCAGCTCAGGATTCAGAGGGAGCCTACCACAGTCCAGGCTTATCCAAGAACTGATTTTTTTTTTTTAAGAATGATGGCTCAGAGAGGGGAAAGGAAGACTCCTTTCCTTGCTGCCCATTGCTCGCTCCAGGTGGGAGCAGCAGTGAATGGTAGTGGTGTTTTCTGACTTGGGAAGAACAAGTCAGGTTTGGAGGTGCTGGGCTCAAACTTTATGAGGAGTGTAGGTGACCTCATTTGAACTAATCCTTGACTCTCTGTGGTTTGCCCAGCAACAGGAGGGGAGAGTTCATTACAATGAGTAGTGGTTGATGACAGAGTTTGACAACACCAGGATTGACAACACCAGGAATGACAACACCAGCAAACCTCCCTGAAGACCTCCTGAAGACAGCTTGAGGAGGCACAAGAGCATGCCCAACAGGCAAGAGGAACTCTCCAGAATGGTCTACTCTCCTGGTCATCAAGAGGTTTGTCTGAAGGACACAGACTGGGTTCAGGAGCAGGTGTCCAAATCTCTCTCCAGTACCCTCTGTACTGTGGTTCTCCCTTGGCCAGCCAGGGGAAAGTGCTGACCTCTCCTGTTCAGGTCATCACCACCTGAGAAGGTCATGGGCCTGTCTGGGAGTCTTCTGGTCAACCCTCCAATGAACTATTTCATCCCAACCAGATTAATTTCATGAACATCTCATGACACTCAGAAGTGGCCTGAAAATATGCACAGCTGTGATACTTATTTTGGTGAATTGCTGGTGAATAGGAAGTAGAGGATGTGACTTTCACTGTGACAAAATGGGACTGAAGTTGGAAAGCACAGGGTTTGCTCAGCTTGTGAGTACTGTCTATACGTCATTCAACTGGTGGTCAGATAGAGAAGGTCCTGGCACATCCAAGTCTCCAAGTGTTCCAAGGATTAAAGCATGGGGACTTGGTGGCAAGACTAAGAGAGAGTTCTGCGGGACCCCAGCATGGATTAATTTCCTGGACAATCCCACACGACATGTGGGGTTGATTTTCCTTTCCTAATCATAGACGGAAGCTAGTGCAAACTCAAAGCAAGGTGAGTGGCACTGGTCATCAGCTGTGCAAGGCTTGAGGCTGTCATTTATCAAAATATGAATATCGATCTAATATTGATATCCAACTGACACGGACAAAAACTCTCTAACGGTTTAGAGTTAGAAAGTGTATGTTTTATTTGGCACCAGGCACTGCTTGGGATAGCTCCCTAAGACACAGGGCCCTGATACAAGCAAACACAAAGCTTTTTATTTACAAAAGTTATGAATATCCAAAATACAAATGCATATTCATAACCTTAACACCTCCCATTCTTTGCTTCGTATGGAAATGAGCTTAAATGTCATTAAGCATGCCTAGTGTGTGTCCTGAATTGAGTCGGTGGTCTTGAATTGGGTCAGTGGTCCCAAAAAAGGTAAAGTAACTCATCTTCCTCATTTTGACCTTTTTGCTTTTCTGAACTTTAACAATCCTAATTACTTTAGTGACCTGTAAGTTTCTTCTTGCATGACTTTTGGATGGGTTCCCACCAAGGGAGGAAATTGGTAATTGTCCTTGTTCCCTACACCAGCTTATCAATGTTTCTATTCCTTGTTCTAAGCACAGCTAAGCAAACATGCAAATGACAGATCATCAGTTATTTGGCAATCAGTTACTAACACCTTAAAACCCATTTCAGGTCCAGCTCTCCTAACTGTTTTAATTAACTCTCACTGGGCCCAAATTCTTTCCTATTCCCACTAATCTCAACACAGCTAGCCTATAACTATAATCTTTATGTTTCTTCTAAAGCCGTGTTTCAGCTGGAGATAGACATGGTACTTTTTGCACTTACAAATTCCCCAAACTGACCTGAGCAGGATTCATTGAAAGCTGAACTGGCATTTACCTGGATGCTGGAGGCCACCCTTAGTGGGAATCATGGAATCATGCAGCAGCACTTCAAGGGGAAGGGGTGAAATCACCATCTCTGGAACTGTTCAAAAAAATATATAGATGTGGCACTTGCAGACATGGTTTAGTGCTGAGCATGGCAATGCTGGGTTAACAGTTGGACACGATGATCTTAGAGGTCTTTTCCAACCTAAATATTTCTATGATTCTAGAGCTGTAGAGAGAAGGATGTATTTATTATTCAGGCAGGTAAAAGTACCTGAGCCATAGACATAGCGCTCCTTCACTGCACTCCTTTGGGTGTGTAAGCACATTTTGTGTGCTTCTTTCTACGGATCAGACTCAAATGCAAAATATCCAGGAAATCTGTGCAAATAACACCAACGCACTTTCAGACAAACTTGTTAACATATTTCCTACTGCCAGCAGACTGCTTCTGCCTCATAAACAGTGAGGTGGTCTTTGCAGCCATGAAATCTTGTAAACATGAAATCTTGACCCCATTTTTGCCTCTGGACACAGTCTGGTTTCCCAGCTGGTGTCAGACGTACATGAAACAGGTCCTGGGCTGGGACCAGACATGACAGGACACAAGGCTAAGGCGGTGTGGCCCGGTTGACAGTAAGGCATGGAGGGTCAGGATGACTGAGACAGCGGTCAAGTCCCCACGGCACAAGGGTTAAGGCCAGACAGGTTGGCACTTACATTCCCCATGTCCACATCTGTGTAGAAAAGCGGCTGTCACACAGTCCTTTAAAGTCATCAAAGCAGCTTCCTGGTAAATAAACAGAATGTGAAGGCATGCTGATGCCAAACATTCCTCTCTGGAATCATGAAGTAGATCCTGGAGCAAGGAGCTTGGCTAGGAGCTGTTCCTCCCTGTTACCCCAGGCAGAAGCCCTATGTGCTGATGGAGGAGGGTACCTGCAGTGTGGTGAGATGTTGCTGTGTGAAGTGTGTGAGAACAGACCTGCCCTTCCTGCCTCTCCCAGGGCAGAGCTCAGGTGTGGGGAGGACTATCTGTGCCTAGCACCTGTGCAAGGGTGGGTTCTGTCCTGGACTGCCCCAAATACAAGCTGTAATGGTGGAAAGAGCAAGTTTGGGCCCTGAGGGACAGCAAAAGAGACATTACCTGACCTCTATCACCCAAAGTGGAAGTACCTTTTCCTGTTGATCCTTCCCACCCCTCCTGCTGAGGGAAGACTCAAAGCAAAAACAGTCTGGCATGGCTTGCAGCTCTCAGCAAAGAGCAGAGGGTCTGGGAGCCACCACATGTGGTCCTGGGCTTCTGTCTCTCCTAGTTCTTCTACATAAACAGTACCACAGTGACTCTGGGCACAGGGCCCCCTGTTTCCCGGTTTTTCCTCAGACAGCCCCTCTTGTTTCCCCACTTCTTTCCCCCGCTGATTCCTCTGCTTTTACCCCTGCCTATTTGGGGTGGTTGGAATGAGAGCTAAGCCAAAAGCTTAGCTGTGAAGGTCGTTGCCTGTCTGAGGCCAGCCCAGAGCAGGGCTCAGAGCAGGAACCCATCCTGCAGAAGAAATCCAGCCAAGATTGCTGTGTGGAGGATGACACCAGAGCTGTGGGATCTCTGCAGTCTGGCTGTTGGCTTCAGGCTGGGGCTGAAGGCACCATTTCTGATTTACAAGCCTTCTGTGACAGAGCTTTGATCTGCAGATTTCCAGCTTTTGAATTTTTCAGGTGCTAAATGCTGAGGAACTGAGGTAGTGAACAGCAGCTCCTGAAGAAATGGGGCATACATGAACTTGCTGGATCAGTCACATTTGGTGTCCCTCCTTGGCATAAGGCTACAACACATCCATGCTGGCAGGTTGGTTGGAGAGCAGCTCCAGCAGGAATATACAAAGCATTTTTCCAAAGGGCCTTTGTTTGCTCTCCAATCATCGCCTGAAAAAGATACTTCATTAAAATACGTTTTACTGAAACTGAGGAGGGATTGGACTGGAGCAAGGTAGTGGGGCAGATAGCTATAATGCAAGAGAGTGGCCCATAGCATGTTTAAGTCAATCATTTATAGAAACCACGAAAAGGAAATACGAGTGCAGGAGAGGGACTACAACAGACAATTTTGTGGCATTTTCTGTAAGCAGCCATTGACTGATGCTCCAGTGACTCATTCACATGGCATTTTCCCAGATCTGATAATATCCTGGACTATGAGCAACTCTCCTATCTATGCAGATTTTTTTTCTCTTAAACATATTTCACGCACCTTTGTGCATAACATAGCATCGTTATGTGTGTAATTGCATATTCGAGATCTCTATCCCCTGTTTCTATCCTTTGCTTACGTTTGCCTTGGCTTACGATCCTATCATGTGCTGAAAGCTGAGCAGGTCTGATCTGGCAGGACAGGTCAGTGCTTGAAAGAGAAACCTCTGATTAAACCTCTGAGTGCTGCAGCAACTGGTGACAGCATCTGTGAGGGATGAACTCCTTTCAGACAGGTTGGGTGGGGCACTGGGCGTGGGAGCACCATTTTCCTTACATACCTGTGGTCATCCAAATCAACCACCAGCTGAAACTGGTGGGATTTGCAGTTTTCTTCCCAGTTCTGGGTTGTCAATGGCAGGAAGAAATTTAAGGCATCAGGACTGCTTTTTCAGGACCTACCTTCATTTTAATAAGTAGATGGGTGTTGAGTTAGCTGATACAAAACTCAGAATAATGTAGATTTCGGCCCTGGGTTGTGGATTAGGGTCAGTCTGTTGAGAACTTAAAGATGATCATGATTCATTAATCTCAGTTTCTCTGTTGATCAGTCTTCCTATCCTGTTAGCAAGTGTGAATCACTAAATGCAAATTATGAACATGTTTTTTCCCTCAGTGCTGACAACCTAGAACATAACATGTTTATGTCACTCGTGGTTCATATCTTGCTCTATGCAGATGTTGATCAGGGCATGATGTCTCCCATCAGACTATTGCCTATGGGTACAAGGCATTGTGATGGATTATTTTGGCAGTGCTTCCAAACAAGTCAGAGTCCAAAAAATATGGGGCAATTGTATGACAGAAATAACTACTAACAAGAACTTATCCAAAACTCCTGAACAAACACATGCTTTGAGAGTCCAGCTGCAGCCCAAGGAGATCATGGTGGAGCCAGACATCTGTGTTCCCCCATACCACCCTGTGTCTCCAGTGCTGTGCCCCACACAATTGCTGGTTGTAAAATTTCCCCTTTGCTGCTTCTAAGGGAATTGCCCATGTGGGCTTTAAAAGAGGTCCTGTGAGTCCAGAGGATCTTGTTCATGTCCTAAATTTCCAGGATGGCTCATGGCAAGCCCCATGGCACTTGCAAGGGAGTGAGACCCTGCTATGATGCTCCTATTACCTGCTACGCTGCAGCTCCCACATGGATCAGGGACTGGACTGACCAGGAGGGAGGAGGGAGCAAGTTCTCACCCTGGGCACAGAGGAGAGAGTGTGGCCAGGGGTTCTGCAATGCTCCCAGGGCTCTGGCAGTGTTTTTCTCCCCCAGGCCCTTGATGACAGCATTGTGTGACTGCAGTGTGGTGGTGTGGCATCCAAAGCTGCCATGCCATGGAACTGAGCAGAAGAGAAAGTGCAGGAGGGGAGATGGTACTTGCACAAGGGAGGTGCTCTGCTCTGCTAGCTCGCCTTCTCCCATGAAGCACTGTACAAACAGCAAAGGCCATAAAATATGAGATGAACAAGACAAAGTCAGATATTTACTGCCCTAAGCATGATTGTTCCCCATGGTGAGTTTTCAAGTGCCTTTGGCTTCATGTCTGCTTTTAAATGACGCATGTGATGTGGCCTCCTCAGCTCCTGGAGGGAAAGAGAAAAAAAGCTCTACCACAGTGCAATAGATATCCCTCATCTAAAGCTTTTACTCTATCTAAAACACCATTGAATTGCTGCATTGCTGTAGGCATTATAGTAAGTGCTCTGGTGAGCTGAGGAGTTGCTCTGCTGGCTTGACCTGTTGTGGATTTGAAAGACACTCCCACTTGCCCTTCTGACCACTGACCTCACCAGTGGTGAAGTGGATGTCCTTGGCTGTCTTGGGGCTGGAAGAGGTCACTATCTGTACTGCACAGTGGAGAAAAGAGTAGTGAGAAGGGTGACCCAGCAGCTGATGGGACTTCTGGCACTCAGCTGGGAGAGGTGTTTTAGCAAGGATCACATAACATGCTGCGTGCAGGTGCAAATGTCTCCTCTGCCCACCACAGGCTGCTTCTGAACAAAGTTTTTGGGCCACTCCCTGGAGATAGGAAAATGGGTAGGGAGGAGTAGATGCTCAGGTGTCACACTGGTGAACAGTAGAGCTGAGAATATATTTTTATCATTTTCATGTCATCTCAGATCTGAGCAATTCAAGAACAGCAGCTAGTAAACCCTGCTAGTCTTCTGTTGTGTGACTTAAGTACTGAAGTGGTGAGCATCCCATTCCACTGGACAGCACAGTCAGTTAGTGGCCACTGAGATGTGTTGGACCCATGAAGAAGATCCATGAGAGTGTGATGTGAGAAGAGTATGTGAACAGGAAAATTGGACAATGTACTTCCCCAGAATTATTTCACAATCTCCAGTGATTCATGGGTCAGGGACCACTTGTGTTACAGGGCTGTCCATGTTTAATAGCCATGGGTAGATTTTTACCTTCATGAATTTGTCTAACTATCTTTAGATGTCTTTTTAGCACCTTCAGCATCCTGTGTCAAGGGCTTTTAGACATTCATTACATAGCCTAGTGCATGAACAGCAGTGTGAGCTTACTCTGAGCAAAGTCATTGCAGCAGTCACATATTTCCCAGCAGAGTCTTCACTGGCTGCTCCTGTAGGCACTTGCTGTGCCTAATGCTGCAGTTTGGAAATGCATGAGCATTTGAGGTGCCAAATTGCTACTCATAGCTTCATAGATCTGTTGTGGTTTGCATCTCATGGCTGTGTTGTGGTCAGAGGCCCATCACATCAGGTCCTGTGCAAATACACCCTGAGGTGGTTCCTGACAGCTGTAAGTGGTTCATGTCGGGAGTGAGGCACAGATCCTCTGCCATTCTCATAAGATTATACATTGTTCATTTGATTGGATAATGAGGTTCTTATGAAGTCAAAATTCAGAAGGTGGTGTGTAACAGTTACTTCCTCACTAGGAAATGGCTGATAGGGATGTGTACGTTTGAGTGTCTGTGTAAAAACAAACATAGGGACAATAAAGACAGTGACAAAATTTAGTAATTGCCATGGGTTAGGGATATCTGCACTGTCAGTGGTGACTGATATGCAGTGTCCTGTGCTTAGGGAAATAAACTGCATGTCAGTGCTGTGCTTAATATGGGACAATTCATGAAGCTGCCACTTGTGTCATCCAGGACTTGTGCCAGGAAACTACATGAGCTAGGAAAACTGCCTCGTTTTCAGGGCCCATCAACAGATGGATTTTCAGCTTCTCTGAGTTCCTCTGGGTCAATGTCTTTACATGCAGGAACTGAAAGAATGGGAATGACCAGGGAGCCATCTCCAGATCCACACCTGGCCTCTCTTTTCTCTGTCTTGAAACAGCACAAGAGGCAAAGGGGGTTGGGGGATCATGAGGGTGGTGAGGTCTAGCTGATGATGGAGGAAACATCTACTCCCACTGAAATGCCTGTGGGACTCCTTGGTGCTTGAGGAGAGGCTGGGCAGTGTCTGAGGGGATTTGTGTGCATGCCTGAAAGGAATCTGTGGCATGTCCCCACAGCTGAGATACTGGGAGCTTATTGGGGTTTCCTTTGGATGCCTTCACGTCCGCACCGGCGGCAGCCCTCTGGGCGGGGGTGGGCTGACACTGGGAAAGCCGACCCAGCCATCTACATCCCAGCATTTCCCTCCCCTGTGGAGAGACAAATCCCACAGGGCAGGCACTGCTCAGCACCAGAGTGAGTCATGCCAGATGCTATATGGTCTTCAGACATTCCCTAGCAGGTGTGATATGGGAGAGCACAGTCGTGTTCTCGAGGAGATAGCTGGGTAATTCACTGATTACACATATAGGCAATGATTACACATATAGACAATGATTAGTGTCACCAGTCGGTTCCTCATCCCACAAAACATGTGGATAACAGACAGCAGCAAAGATGGACTTTTTACAAGGGCCTGAAGTGATAGGACAGAAGCAATGGCCTTAAACTGAAGGAGGGCAGGTTTAGATTAGATATTAAGAATAAATTCTGTGAGGGTCATAAGGCCCTGGCACAAACTGCCCAGAGAAGCTGTGGCTGTGTCATCCCTGGAATTGTTCAAGGCCAGGCTGGATGGGGATTTGAGCAACCTGGTATAGTGGATGGTGTCCCTGCCTGCAGCAGGGGGTTGGAATGAGGTGGTGTTTAACGCCCTTTCAAGCCAAAAGGTTCCATGGTTCTGTGACTCTATGGTCTGCCTATGGGTTTAGCACCATCTCTTGAAAGGTTTACAGGTGTAACTTTTATGAGTGGAATGTATGGATGCAGTACACCCGTAAGCACCTGGTGGCTGTGAAGGACTGCGTGAAGTACTACTGGCTCAGCCTTTCTCTGCTTGCTCAGCAGCAGGGGGAGCAGGCATGGCTGTGTGGCTCTTCGGGAATGTCAACACAAGCTTTTTCATGCTGCTCAAGTGGATGTTGGGCGGGTGTGTCTTTCAGACCATCCTGGACTGGAGTGCCCAGGGAAGAGATGACTTACTGGAAACTGGCCAGGGAGGCACAGCCATGCTGTGCTGTCTCTGGGTACAGTCAGAGGTGGGGAAGTGTTCAGAGCAGTGTGCTGGCATCACCACGCTCTGCAATTTCAAAACCTCTTTTCCCTGACCCAGTGTCTCCTCCCCCAGCCTGCAGCCTTTCCCCCTTAATCTCTCCTTTCAGAATGTGGGTGTTTGTGCTCCCCTAGGAGAAAGCCTGGCTGCTCTTATCTCCAGGGTGATGATGTACTGTGAGCTCTGTAGTTTCCCCAGCTTTCACTTTATCTGTGGATTGAAAGCAGACCTGAGCACACGGCTGAAGGCTCAGTGAGAGCACTTGAACGCACAGAGCCTGCTGCTCTCTGCCTGGGCCTGGGCAGACCCATGGCAGGGTCCCAGCACAGGCAGGCAGATGTTCTCACACAGGGGTATGGTGGGAGCACGCCCCTGAGCAGGTCAGGAGAACAAGATGCTCATGGAAATGAAGGATGATGGCAGATGAGGAGCCAGCATGACCTTGTTGGAAATCTCATGGGTGCCTTGTGAGACCTCTGCTGCTTACAGTTCTGGTGCCCCAAACATAAGAAGGACATGGAACTGCTAGAGAAAGTCCAGAGGGGACCACAAAGTTGATCAGAAGACTGGAGCACCTTCCCTACAAAGGCTGAGAGGGTTGGAGAAGAGAAGGTTGTGTGGAGACCTCATAGGAACCTTCCAGTACCCAAAGGGGCCCATAGGCAAGCCAGAGAGGGACCTTTTGTCAGGAACTGTACTGATAGGACAAGGAATAATAGGTACAAATTGAAAGAGGGGAAATGTAAGCTAGATATTAGGAAGAAATACTTTACTGTGAAGGTGGTAAGATACTGGAAGAGGTTGCCCAGGGAAGCTGTGGATGCCCCATCCCTGTCAATGTTCAAGGCCAGGTTGGATGGGGTCTTGAGCAATGTGGTCTAGTGGGAGATGTCCCTGCCCGTGGCAAGGGTGGATTGTGACTGGATGTTCTTTAAGGTCCCTGCAAATCCTTAACATTCTGTGGTTCTGTGACCTGATCTACTCCTGTGCTTCCATTTCACTCTCTGTTAAATATTTGTGGGTGGGGGAGACTCTCCAAGGCTTTTCACAGGTCAAAGCTGGTGGGTGCCTCAAAAACCATTACTCTTTTCTCCATATAAGAATGACTTCATTCTGTCTGATTAAGTCAGACAAGGGCAGGAGGAGTGTGGCCCAGCATGGGGTGGATGGGTTCCTGGTGACCAGGAGGGTTCCACTCTGTTGCCCAACAATGAGGCCAGGGCCACCCCTGGCAACCCTGTCACACAGAGCCCTGCTCTGCCCCTAAAGACAAACAAAGTCAAGTAATTCTGCTCCTGCCAGCAGCATCACCTCATGGTTTACCTCCATCTGAGCAGCCCTGTAGTTGTAGCAGCCCGGTAGCTGTAGCAGCCTGGGGCAATGCAGCACCATGCCCAAGGCAGGACCCCACCAATGAACCGCCACATCCCTCCGCATGTCGCTCCACCTCCCTCTTACGTCCCTTCACGTCATCCTTCTGGCCAGTATGACTGGAGCAAGCCTGATCATCCTTCTGGCCAGTATGACTGGAGCAAGCCTGATCACATGGAAGAGCAGCATGTGCAGGTGATGAACCTTTGGCTGGCTTCAGGGCAAGGGACAATGGGTGAGCTGAAAGGCTGTGGAGGCTGTTATCCTGGGAATGGAGAGCAAAGACATCTGGTCAGAGACAGGTGGGGTGGGTGAGACTTGCTTGGTGCCTGCCATCCATAAAGAGGAGAAGGAGCAGACCATGAATGTGGAATGTCAGACTACAGGGAGCGGGTGTTCCAGGGTATGTCAAACAGGGTCTGCCCTGGACAGCGAAGGTCATACCAGTGCTGTTATGATCTCTCTGGCTAGGTCTTGTGTCCTGAAGGGCACTGGAGATATTTTGGTGCTGTGTTCATTTGGTCCGATTGAGGAACAAGCTGTTCTCGCCTGTGGTGAGCAGCTCCTCTGCTCAGCTGTCTGCTCGTGCTCTTGGCCTCTGGGGAGAAAACGCTCCACCAGCAGGGCTGAAACAAATGGAGTGGCAATGTTCCACCTGCTGATTAGCCCAATAAATAGATAAATGGGCTCCTGGGTGCAGAGGAAGCATGTGCACTGTCAAACAGAGTCAGAGAAATTATTCCTTGCAGAATGCCCTGGGGTGCCTGGGTATTTGTTCTTCGCAGGGCTGCTCTGGCAGGACCTAGGGGCATTGTTCTCCTGGTTCTTCATTACCATGGTTATCAACACCAGGACTGTTAGTGGGTGCCAAAACTTTTGTGTTTTGTGCCAAAACTTTCCTTTCCAAACTGAGACGTTTGTGACTAGTGCTGAAAGCACACCTGTCTTGAGGGGGAAAGTGGGTTTTGTTTAGCAGGTGGCTGCTTAATGTGCAGTGGAAAACATGGCAAAATCATCATAGGGCCAATGTTGAGTGAAGTCTCAACCTGTGAGGGAATCAAGGCAAACATTGGGAGGTGGTGTGGAGCTAAGCATGAGCAGCCAATGCTCTTCTAACAAACCTCATAGGAACACTTCAGGTGATAGCACCTGCAAGAAATAAGTTAACTCATGACTGTGACAGGCTAATGCTGCACATGGACAAATGGCTTTGAGAATTTGGCCTAAAATTAGAGGAAAGTGTCTAATCTTCAGAGCAGCAAATTCTGGTAACAGGGTCCAACAGGAGGAGTTGGGCAACAATTGTCTACCACTACAATGGAGAGTGGCCAGGTCACCAAAGGGCAGATGTGGTGTGGCTGCCTGTGTCAGTAGGGGACTGTATTTAGTGACCCCAGAGATCCTTGTCAGCCCTGCGGGTAAGTGAAACCGAGCAAGTACGAGCAGGTTGCTGTTGGGAAACCAGCAGATATTCGCAATCCAGCCCTTAGCTGACTCACATGGCTCTCACTTGCTCAAGATCACCACGTCTGGATGCAGGGAGAAGGGGCAGTCCAGCCCACCTGGCGGTCATGGGGGTGCATGGTGGAGCCTTCACTCCATGTCCCTGTGCAAACACCAGAGGGAAAGTGCCAGTATCTAGCATGACTCACAGGTCAGGCCTCGGATGCTTATTTTAGGTGGGGAAGAATTGCCCTTTGGAGCTGCCTGTTTTTCTCTGCTGATTATAAACTCAGGCACAGGCTCACACACTTTGGGTTTGTGTACTCGCAGAGCAGAGGTGCTCTGGTGCACATGACCCACGGAAAGGTGATGGTTTTGTTATTGTTACACTCCTTGAACACCAGCAAGTCTAAAAATGGCCAGCAGAACCCCAGAATTAAAGGATTCTCACATTTTCAGCAGCCAACAGAGGAGTCCTTCTGAACACCTTAAAGGGAGAAATTAATGTCTCAGTGCCATCTTGTGGAATGACCTGTATGAGAGGACAAGCTCCTAGAAGCATGCTGGAGTTTTACAGAATTTGGTGGTAATATTGGAAATTATGCCACAAATACCATCACCAAACCAAAGATTTCTATTGCAAACTGGGATTGCATTTTTCCCTGAGAAGACTGCAAGTCTATGGGAATCCGGTGTTCCCAGAAAGTACCTATCCATTTTTCAGCCCGAATCAGAATATTGAGATGCCTAGAATTAATGCCTGAATGCAGGAGACAAAGCCCATCAGATACACAGCAGCTTCACTGTTTGCCCACAGGGAAGGAATCCACTTGGAAGGCTCCCTGAGATCTAGGAGTGAAAAACAAAGTTGTAGGTCCAGTTGTGGGTGTTACCGACTCACTGATACCTTGCCCATCTGAGAAAGGCTGTGCGATCTCCTGTATGTGGCGATGCAAGGATCTCAGGTGACATGTAAAGTCAACCGGAAATCACCATGTGCAGAAGAAACTTGAGGGTCTTGTCACCACCCCAACCTGGTGCTCCAGGACCCATGTTTGTGCTCCACCAATAAACATTTGCATGGCAGAGAACAAAGTGACCTAGAAAGGTTTATTCTGTGCCACAGCATAGCTTGCAGACCCACAGGACAAAAACCTTCCCACCTGGAAATATGCTGTAGAAACACCCTGCGAGCAACATGATTATCATCCATCATAATTAAATGATCCTTAGCATCAGAGACAGGGCAGCAATTTACTGCATATTTAGCCAGGCGTTCACTGAGGTCAGTAGCTAATCTGTCACTGGAGGAGGGATTACCCCAGTCCATAAGACTCTCCCTGCCACAAGACATACAATCATCTGTGGAGAAGAGAGGAGAATCAGCTTCCCAGGTTCTTCCATACAGCTACTGAGTGCCCTGTGGGTGAAAGAAAAGCTCATGAACTTTTGCCACGCAGTAGAGAAGAGGAAGGCAAGGCTAGGGGCAGCATGAGCAGAGCACCATGTCCCCATTGGGGCAGCTGCTGATGCTTCTGCAGAGCTGTCCCCTCCAGGGCAACAGAGAAGCTGCAGCAAGTTGAGAGGAAGGTGAAGAAAACCAGCAAAGAACCAGAAAATGCTCAAGGGAAAAGGTCTTGAGTGTTCAGTGGATATAAGTTTTTCCATGATTATTCAAAGGTGCTAAAACCTTTTCATTGTGGAGAGATAAGAGCACCTGGTGAGCAGGGAGATAGACAGAGGGAATCCAGAGATGGAGGAGGAATCAGGGCAGCAATGGTTCTGCTCTGGCAGCCAGGTGAGAGGGAAGGTCTCTTGAGACCATTGCTGAGGTTGGCTTCTCCTTGCCCTACATGAGAGGACAGATGGGGTGGCTGGTAGAAAGGCTCTTTGCGAGTGTGACGGCATCTGCAGACACAGGTGCATTCAACAAGAGCAAATATTTGACCTGAAACAATGCATTGTGCTCCTCCCAGCTGCAGACAGCAGAGCACACCAGCTCCAGGCAGAGCATCCTCACTGCAGAAGAGGCATCCAAATAGTCCTGCACAGGCAAACGGTCCCAATCCCACCTGTTTAAAAAAACTGGCATCAAACCACCAGTCAATGGGTTACAATGCAGAGCCCAAATTCCTGTTCAGTTCCTACAGAAAAGGTTAAGGAGAAAGACAGGCTTTAGGAGCATATCAAGGCTACTGACAGCTCCACTGTTCTGGGGTTAGGCTGCTCCTGAGCAGAGGGACAGTATCACCAATGCCCTCATGACAGAAATATTGCACTCCCACCATACAGCTTTTATAGGATGACATATGGGGGGGGAGGGAAGCGGGGAAAGACTTTGAAGCTAGCTGCTGCTTTATTGGCTTGTTCATGGTTAACCAAAGGAGAGAAGGTGTCTGGGGGTGAAGAGAGGGTGCCAAGTTTCAAAGGGTAACTTGGCTCAGCGCAATGAAGTGTGCTGTCACAACAGGAGCAGCGAGTCAGCTTTATGGAGGTGGGGAGGACAATGTTGGAGAAGACTAAGAAGGCGATCAAGATTCGTAACTGTACCATGAGGGAGCTGCTGGCAGAAGCACTAGGAACATTCATCCTTATGGTAAGGAGGAGTCTGTGCGTGTGTGTGTGTGTGCAACCAATTAAGGCAGCAATTTGTAAGGTCAGTGGTTTCCTACCACATCCTCGGGATTGCTCAGTGGTTGGTTGCTACTGCTCACCCCTCTGCTTTGGTGGGATGGCAGTTTCCTGGCAGGCAGACCATGTGCCAAAAAACCTTCTGGAGCACAAAAGTAATGCAGGGAAAGGGAGGTGAGCGCTGGGAGAGAATGAAGTAGGTGAATCATTTCAGTTGGGAAAGACCTTTAAGATTTCAACAATTAACTCAGCACTGTCAAGGCCACTGACTAAAGCATTTCCCTAAGTGCCACATCTACATGTCTTTTAGACACCTCCAAGGTGTTATATGTATGTAATATCTGTAAAAGCCACCACTTCCCTGGGCAGCCTGTTCCAATGCTTGACAACCCTGTTGGTGAACAGATTTTTCCTCAAATCTAATCCTCCCCTGGCACAATTTGAGGCCATTTCCTTCTGTCCTGTCACTTGTTACTTGGGAGAAGAGGCCACCCCTCCCCTCGCTACACCCTCCTGTCAGGGAGCTGGAGAGAGTGATCAGGACCTCCCTAAGCCTCCTTTTCTCCCGGCTGAAAATCCCCAGCTCCTGCAGCTGCTCCTTATCAAACTTGTACTCCTGACCCTTCCCCAGCTCCACTGCCCTTCTCTGGACATGTTGCTCTTTCAGTTTTCTTCTAGGAGAAAATTGAGGAAGCGTTTGGGAATGAAGTCAAAGATCAGTGTCTAAAATGATTGTGCCACACCCCCTGAAAGATCCCAGAGAGTGAATTGAGGCTTTTCTTCCTGCTGTGCCAGAGGTGCGGTGTAGCTGGGGAGCAGACCCTGGAAAGCAGACCCTGACTCTTCTATCACTGTCAACTGTGAAATGAAAACAGCATTCATCCATCTTCCTCTCGGGTTTGCCAGGGTAATGAACTTTCCAGAGAAATTCTCCAAAACCACAACCCAGCATTAGGAAATATAATTACAGGGTGTGAAGCATGCCAGGATTTCACTTTTGATTTTCTTGCTGCCAGTTGAATAGTGCTTATGTAAATCATACATAAACTGCCCCTGTGCTTATGTAAATCATACATAAACGGCCCCCTTGCCTGAGGGATCTGTTCACAAAGAAATAATTAAGTGGGTTGGAGCTCCCGGGCTGCTTCAGAAGTGTTTGGGTAGAGGACTAGGAAGGTTTTGCAGTCAAGATTGATCCCTGGTGGGGGTGAAGTACCCACTGAGACCAGAGACTTTGATTGTTGGATCAACATGGCAGAATGAGATCCTCCCTCTGAGAAGGCAGAGTTGTCTGTGCCAACTTGCTACAGCTGGACTTAGCCTCTGCTGAGACTGGACAGAGGCTGGCATGCAAAGGCTGGGCATAACCCAAATAACTTGTACTTGGAGGTTAACAGAGGAGGAAGTTAAGACTTGTGTTAGCATAGGGACCTTCTGACACAGCTTTCTGTACCAAGAAAGGTGCTCATTTCCAAGGGCAACAACTGCCTATGCAGAGCACGGTTGCTTTTTATCTCATCATTTTGCACATTTAGCTCTTCGAATTACACTCCCAGGTAGTTTTGCACCCATAGTAAGTCAGAGTACAGACATCTGTGACTCGTCTGCAGCAGCTTAGCAAACCATTTTGCTTTTTTCATTCTCTGTTATTTGGTGGTAGAAGTTCCTAGGTGACGAAGGACAACTTCAGGGTTGTCCTGCCAGGGACGCAGTATGAGGTGGAGACTTTACTCTGCACTCTGACAGTTCAAGGCAGATTTTGCAGCCTGCAGCTCACATTGGCTCTTCCATCACTGATCCATGAGAGGGAAGAGAGAAAAGGAGGGCACTGCACATGGGCTGAAGACAGGAAGCATCCAGCATCAGAACAAAGCATACAGCACCCAACTCTTCAGCAGCGCCTTGGCCCTCAGTGCAACAGGCAATGTGCTGGATGCATCTCCAGGATGCCTGAATGGCTGTTATTTGGACCACAACACTCACCCCAGGGCCTCTCAGTTTAATGGACAGGCAGCATTGGTAAGAGGAACCCGGCAGCAGGACTAAGCAGCACAAGGACTAGGGAAGAAGGAATTAAAATAAACGATGTTTTGGGACTGTGAGGATGCAGGAAAAGACCAGAGGTTTGGATCTGTGCTGAAAAACAGATTCTGTGGCCTATCATGTGTTTTTTTTCAGGATAATGCTGTTTATGCTCAGTCATGTCTCCTGCCCTGCACTGCTCTCTCTGCACATGTGTGCTCTCCTGCAATACCTGCGCCTTACACATTTGTTGTCTCTTGGGTCTGGCTTTGGAAAAATCAGAGATGCATATACAGAATTTGTGTAATTTGCAGATGTTAGGGGGACATCACAAACTGTTTCTGGGGGCTTTTGCTGAGGCAGACTGAGAAGGGCTCACACTGTGGGGGCTGTAGCTTTGCGCAGAGCACAGAGTGTGGTCTGTGTCTACAAGAGAGATAAGAAGAGCAGCATCTCTGGAGAACAGGGGATTTGGGTGATGTCTATAAGCAATGAAGGGAAGCAGACACATGAGATAAAATTTGGATGCAGGCAGAGTAGCCAGAAAAGATCACAGTTAAACAGTACAAGCCAAAGCAGAAGTTTATATGCTGGAGAACATACTGACTTTCTTGTCTTGAAAGACATGTCACCTTGGATAAACATCAGTGCAGTCCAAGTAACAGGATAAACTTTCCAAATCCTCAGTGGTTTTTTAGGCAGAAACCTGAAGAGATGCCTTGTCCTTCTCCAGACTTTGGTGTAAGAGCACGCAAAGAACTGATTTTTCCACTCTTACCACATCAAAAGCATGAAATAGAATTCCCTCTTTCAGGACAGAGCAATGCCTTGAATATATGTTTTCCTGCTGGAGAGTGTTTACTTTTAGTTTTTTTCTCTGATTCTCCTTTAGTCACTAAAAAAACATTGAAACTTTGGCTGTTTCCAAACTGAAAATATATGTGTTTAATGGAAAAGTTAAACCAGAATTTCCTTTCTTTCGCTGAAATGTTACCAAAATTAGTGCAGAGTTTTGCAAACAGCTGTACGCTGCCTAAACTACATTTTTAGTCAATAAATTGCACACCAGGAAAAGAAGGACAGTAAGAATTTGCACTCCCTCCTTCCATCTGTCTTGGATGTTGTCTCCTGGTGGTCCACAGTGATGCTCCTCTGGTTCATGTCCCTGGTTTCAGGCTGAGGCATCTGCAGTGTGGCTGTGTGAATGACCCCCATGGAGCCCCAGCTCTTGGTGTGAGTGTTTGGGGTTTGTATCCCCATACCCAACCATAATGAGAGTGCCTAGTTTGGTTTGATGGGCACCAGTCTCAGACATCACTTCAACTTTTGCAGGGCGAGGTTGTTCTTTGTCTTCAGACCGTGGTCACCTTAGAGACTTCCTGTGTTTTGGAGCTCATTATTTTTGCAGAAAAAATAGCAAAGAAGCTCAGTCTACCACAGCAACAAGAACACTTTTAACACTCTTTTCTCTCTTTCTTTTTACACAGGTTTTTGGCTTGTCCTCTGTGGCACAAGTGGTATTGGGAAAAGGAAACACTGGTCAGTATCTGAGCATCAATATGGCATTTGGCATTGGTGTTACCATGGGCATCTATGCGGCTAGAGGAGTATCTGGTGAGCAGCACACTCAGGCATGGGACATATCCATGTCCCATAAAGGCCACGTGCGTTGGGGACAGGAGGAATGGGGTGTGGAGGGGGGCAGTGCCTTCACAAAAAAAAAAAGCAGTCCTAGAACACCCAGGCAAGAAAAGCAGGAGAAGCCAGGCACGCCCAATATACCTTCAGAATACTGACCCCAAACTTGTGTTCTGAGCTGTGACAGGGCAAGTGGGATAGGGAGAGTTGAGGAGGTTTGGCCACCCCCTTCTGTTGTGGCCAGGAGAGCCAGGTTTCAGCAGCTCCCCCATTTGGCCCATGCCAGCATGGCCCAAGCAGACAGGGAGCTCCCAAAACGTGCTGCTGATATGACCCATGGAGAAGTAAATAATTTATTGCAAAGGAGAGCTTACTGCTGATGTTGCAAAAGGAATGGTATGCAAATTTTCTCCTTATCACACACACCCATGCACAGATGCCCCACATGAACGTGGGAAGTGGTGTTTTGGGGCCATGGGGTGGCATCCCCCACATGACAGGAGCATTACCTTTGCCTTCTGCAATTTCTGCATTCGTTTCCACCAGGAGAAGACATTAAGGGCTCTAATAGGCAGAAAATTAAAGCAACTCCTTGCTCTTGAACTGTTGGAGCAGACAGAGGTCCAAATTTGGGGCTGGCTTGGAAAGGAAAATTTTTCCATGTGAGCAGTTAGGAGCAGTCAGCTCTTGATTTTCTTGTCCTTTTTGGAGCTGGTGCAAACATCCTGGGGAAAGCAGACTGAGGAAAGCAGGACCTGCAGTCCCAAGTGACTTTTGAGAATGAGCTGATCTGTTGAGGAGAGAGGGCAGTGCAGAAGGGATCTCAGTTCAGTCGGCAATAGTATGGTTACAAAGCAAACTTCAGACCTTCCTGACATAGCAATTTGGCTTCATCTGTGTCACAAGATGCTTTTTGTGATCTCTGAAATGGCTGGCCATACTCACATAAGAGCAGAGGATCAAAGAAGGGATCTACCCCCATTCCAGTTATGGTTGTTGGACTGCAGCAGGTGGTACATGCACTTCACTCTGTCCTGCACTTTGATGAAATGATGGGTGTCTGCATCTTACCCCTTTTGGAGTAGAAGATGGTCATGAAGGCTGGAACATTTACTGGCCCCCAAAGTTTATACCTAGGCAGGAAAAAAAAATATTTCATTTAGACTCCTGGGGATAGGAGGCCTGAAGAACACATGCGGTTTGCACTGAGGGCACCAGACCCGGAACCATTTAGTTTTCAAAAGCACTATTGTGATGCCAACCTCCTTGACAGAAAGTGTTCCATCAAAACACAGGTCCTCATCTACCAGTAGCCACATAAAAAGTGCTGAGGTATGGGCTCTTTTTAAGCTCAGTAGGGAGAAGCCCCTTGAGAAACTTAGAGGGAAACTCATGCCATCCCAAGAGAGGTATGTCTGACAGGTGAGATGACCCACTCTCTGGGGGCAGCCTGTGGTCTACAGAATTTTTAGAAGACTAGCTAGGAGCTCTTTGACCTGCATGATTCAGCTGTTGAGAGAGAAAGGCTCATTTTGTGTCTGTGCTGGATTAAGACCCTGACCTGAGAGAGTCTTGCTGTTCTGGGTCAGTGTCTGGGTGATTACTGTGGGGCATGGGGCATAGAACCACAGAATATTTTGGGTTGGAAGAGACCTTTCAAGTTCATCCAGTCCAACTGCCCTGCAATGAGCAGGGACATCTTCAACTGCAGCAGGTTGCTCAGAGCCCTGTCCAACCTGGCCTTGACTGTTTCCAGGGATGGGGCATCCACCACGTCACATGTTCCAAAACAGCTGCACCAGTGTTGAGGCCTCTCTTTTTCTGTGATTTTGCAGGAGCTCATCTGAATGCTGCCATCACCATTACACAATGGGTTTTAGGAAACCTCTCCTGGACAAAGCTTGCAGCTTATATAACCGGCCAGTTCCTGGGCTCCTTTATGGCAGCAGCCACCGTCTTTGCCCTCTACTATGGTAGGGTCGTGTCTTTTATCACAGAGGTTGCTGTAGGTATAATTTCATTCAGCTCACACTCTTGTCAAAAATACGTCCTTTTACAGTACCTAGCATGATTTCTGGGTGAGGAGGGCAAGCTCCTGGCTTGTGGGACAGACTTCACAGCTCAAGTTCAGAGCAGGTCCCAGATATACCTCTGGGAAGGATACACAATTCCTGGAGAACACAGCTCCTTTTACTCAGGGCATTCCCACTTTCCAAAACCTGTCTTCAGCAGAAGGGCAGTAGCTGCATTTTGTCAGCATTTTGTTTCCAGGTCTGCAGGAGCTTTATTTACATGAACTACCATGTATTAGGTGCTGCTGGAGCTCTGGGGGGACTCTGCTGGTCTGTGGAACACAGGTTTGCAGCCATCAGGGGTTTTGAGCTGTGAGCAGAGGACCCACCACCCACTGTCTCTAGCATGTCTCAGTCTCTGAGGGGCAGAGGGTTGGAGGCCTCCACTGCCTGCAGACCATCCAGGCTACCCCAGGCTCCTGGAGCAGGGATAGGGAGCTGGTAGGTGTAAGGAAGCGACTGCAGATCAAAGTGTGTGGGTAACAGGTATTGGTGAGTTCATGCCCTGCGAGGAGTGTATCACCTCCATCACGTCTTCCATTGCCTCCCTTCTACCTGATGTCTGTGCTGGCTGCAACAGGTGGACTTGTGTGTGTGTGTCCTGTGGGATCAACACTGTGCTAACTTCCGTAATTCCCACTTCTCCTAGATGCTATTTACGACTACACCCAAGGAAACCTTACAGTGTCAGGACCAACTGCCACAGCGATGATCTTTTCCACTTACCCTGCTCCCAGTGTATCCTTGCAGGGAGCCTTCTTCACAGAGGTCAGTGGGAATGGCTGTGGTGTGCTAGGAGAAGGTGGGTAGTACAAGGTGCTGCTACAAGGCTGCTACAGGGTCCCCACAGCCCTACATACACAGACACAACCACAACCTCTTCCCCAAGGAGCCCAGCATCCAGGCAGGTGCCTGAAAGGCAAGATCCGAGGCATCTTGGTGGCGGGGCAAGCCTAAAGGGCTGGGCCTAAAGGGTAATACCTGAAGGCTGCTCCATAGCTTGGTCCAGGGCCTCTCCAGACACCTTCCCTGCATGCAGCACAAGCAGTGGGAAGTGAGAAGCTGAGCTGTATCACCAGCCATCTCCTCTGGGTTCTGGGCTGAATCCCTATTTGGATTCTACACCCAATCCATGCTCCTTGGCAGCTGTGCTGGGTGTCTCTCCCCAGCATGGAGAGCCTGGGACTGTCCCCACATGAGCACAGCCTGGATTGAACCTCTATGTTTGAACAGACCCACTGAGACTGTGCAGTGGATTCCCAGCTTACAGCACAGTGTCCAGATGCCCAGAAATAGGAAAGGGATGCTTCAGGGGATGTGGGGCACTGAGACACCAGGGAAGGAAGATTCACTTCCAATGCAAATCTGGAAGTCTATGATTTTGACTCTGAGCTGACAAAACTCCTGCCTGGGCATGATGAAAAGGATGGTGGGAATGGAAAACCCTAGAAGTGGGGAGTGGATCCCCTCAGCCTCCTGTGGACCAGGAAGTGTCCTTGATGCCCAAGAATGCAAATAAAAGTGACAATGCCTTGGCAAAAGCTGCAGTTTCTGGTTTTGCTGGTGTCTGTGCAAGCAAGGAAGATACAGGTGTCATCACCTCTATCAAAACTATGCTTCTTGATGTCCCAAGCACTGCAAATCTACAAATACCAGCTATGTAGTCACTGATGGGAAATTCAGTTTCCCAGGTGAGCATCTGGTATCTGCATACAGGCTGTATAAAACATCACTTCCTCTAGGGAGGATCAGGTTTGTCTCGTGAGCAGTTTGTTATGGCTCTGCTTCTATTCGACAGAATGTACTTAAAATAACCCATTTCCCTGACTTGAAAGATGGAGAGAGAGAACATTGCTGAGAAGTTTGTATCAGTCTTGGTGATGAGGCTTTTTGCTGAGAAAACCTCAGCAAAGGTGATGAGGTTTTTGCTGAGAGAATTTTCTTCAGTCCACCTGTGAGGAAGGAATAAGAGTTGGGTCCTTCCTGCCTTGACCAGACCATGAATCTCATCTCCTCTTTCATTCTGGGAAGTCTCTCCCTCTTTGCTGAGCAGGATCTTTCAGCCTTCCCCATTCTCTCTCCTGACCGGTTCTTCTCCCTTGTCTGTTCCTGCAGTTTACAGCAACAGTTATGCTGATCCTGGGCGTTCTAGTCATCCAGGATGAGAAAAACAACGCAGCCTTGAAAGGTGCTCAGCCCATGCTCTCGGGTATGCTGGTCCTGGGCATTGGTCTGGGAATGGGGCTGAACACAGGCTATGCCATAAACCCCTCCAGGGACTTGCCCCCCAGGATCTTCACGGCAATGGCTGGCTGGGGAATGGACGTCTTCACGTGAGTGACCTGTTCTGCTCTTACACTGCTCAGCTTGCCAGGGGGGAGATAAGCACAAGATTAAATGTGTCATGCAGCCTTTTTCTTTGGACCAAGTGATGATACCACTGCAAAGTGTGCCTAGAGGAGCCCTGTGCATTAGGTACACAAAATTTAGAGTACCCTAATTCTCCTGCACGGGATTCTGCGGCTTGGCACTCAGATACCTGTTTGGGCACCAAATTGTCTGCCTGTTCACTGGAGATCCAGCTGGTTTTTGCAGTGACCAGAGAGCCAGAATGCAGCTCACTGAATGCAGGTGCATTGCTCAACAGGTCTCCTAAATTTAGAGTCTGAATTTGGAGATGAAACCCTGCCTTCCTCTATCTAGTAAGATGGTGTCGGGCTTTTCTTACAGTGAGATCATTACCACAGTCTCCTGTCCTGGACACCCATTTTCCTTAAATTTCCAGAAAATGTATTTGAGAACTCCGTAGAGGAGTTGCAGATGTGATTGGAAACAGGGAGGCAAAATGCCTATATCTGTCTGAGAGTCCACTCATCAAGACCACACAGCCCATTTCTTTTGGACAAAAGAAACCTGCAGTGTGGAGCCACCTTTCCACACTGATGGGGAAAATGACCTTCCCTCCAGCAATCATGTGAGAGGACAGTGAATTTGTGTAAGCCAATTGTAGGCTTAGTGCCTGGAGTGGGACAGACTCCTCTGCTCACACAGCTCACTCCTGCCCCAGCACGATGTGGTGGCAGGGCAGTGGTTCCAGTCTGGCTCACCAGCTGCCTCCTCTGTGTTTCATTTCAGGGCTGACCATTCCTGGTGGTGGGTCCCAGTTGCAGCTCCAATTCTGGGATGTCTTGCTGGTGTTTTCATCTACAAAGCCTGCATTGGTTTTCACAACGAACCTGACCATGAAACTGAAAATAAGAAAGAAGAGGCAGGCACAGAGACTTCCAAACTGTGATGGCCACGTGCTTTGATGACACATGTGAAGGGCACATCTGTTTATCCACCATGAAGGTGGACAGACGAGGGACTAGATTTCAGTAAACCTACTCTGCTTAAATGGACAAACTTGGTATCTGAGATATTGGGCAGACCTGCACAGGGCTAGACCAGACTGTGACCTGAAGAAATTATTCAATCTCTCTGTATGAAAAAAAAAAATAAAAATAAGATAAACCAAAACTCAATCCACAAACAATCACTGTATTCTGAAGAAAAGCAAAGCAGAGCTACAAATCTCCAGATACATATATATTCATATAAATCAAAATACATGCATCAACAGTGGCAGGACCAACATGATTAATTTAATTAACACAGAAATTTTCATCTGAAATATACTTTGGTAAGAGGTAGATACTACAGTGATGGACCAGGGGCCTAGGCTTTCATTTGTGTATCTGTCACCCTAACAAACACCTAGTTTGGCAGAGCACAGAAGAGAGAAGAACAAGGACAGTCTAAAATAGAAACATGAACCTGTTGGGTTGTTTGGGTTTTTCTCATACTTTTGGTTTTTTTTGATCTGAACATTCAGGAAGCATTTGAAAAATTAGTAAACTAAACTACAGGGTCTCCTGAATCCTGCCACAGTTCTGCTGGAACATGCTGGCATCAAAGAACCATGTGTGTTACTGACACTCTTGACTTGAGCTACACCAACTACCACCACAGGAAAGAATTCGGACAACTTCTGTGACAGCGTCTCCAAAAACCTGAATACTCCCACCCCCCCAACACACTTTTTAAAAACTTTTTTTTCTACTCTGAATGCATGAGAAATGTAAGAGATTGCCCTGCTGCTGCAGGAATTCTGCTACCTCCATCTGAACGAGGAAGTGGGCCTGCAACAGCCTTACAGGTTTGAGGTGTCACTGGATTCAAAGCAGAACAGTATCAGAAGCTGCCTGTTCCCAGGAGGGTGACAAGAGTCAACTTTTCTAGAAAGTGCTTAAGCAAGTATGGTATGTATGTCAAGCACATAACTGCAGTTCCAGGGCTGGGTGCCATGAATAAACACAGAGATCTCCAAGAGCAGGAAGTGACAGAACATCTCTACTGCACAGAATTCCAGGGCATTTACTGGCTTTAATGATCATTCCCATCCCAATATTAAAAGGGTAACTGATGGGTTGCTATGGTATGGGGTGGGGTTGGGTGGGAGGTACTGACATGTGTGCTTTCTCATTAGAGCTGACTATATCAGTGGAGCAGCTACAACAGACCTTCACCTATCTCAAGATGCACATGGGCTTGAGAGGCTGCATTAGAGCATTTCTTGTCATCTGAGGGTGGCAGAGAGTGGCTGCCAGGCAGTGCAGCAACTGCATTTGAATGTAGGCCCTGGGCAGTGCTGGAAGCCAGCAAAATACGCCTGAGCAGGGGCTGCTGGCTGCAGAGATTTTGTACAGTGACTGCAGGACAGAAGTGGAACAGCTGTCACACAGGTCAGTCTTTTGGCCTGTGTGAAATAAACTGGGAATTTCTGAGTAGCTCAAGAGGGATTAGCTAAAAGCACTGTAACCCATCCCTTCTCAGTGAAAGATTCTCCACTGCATTAAAGAAACACCCCGAACAATCTGTCCGGCACACTGCTCTTGCCACACATCCTTTGCATCCCACGAGTTCCCAAAGCATCTTCAAATACCCAATCACTCTGAAGGAAAATATTCAAATATTTATTAAAATACTATTAAGCATTTACAGCATAGCTTCATCTTTCTGAAGGCCATACAAATACTCATGAAAGCCTCACAACATCTCTGTGAGGTAGGCTTGTCTTGTGTAATTATGTGGTCATTTCAAAAATTAAAGATGATGCTGTTTAAATAGTTAATGCTTATTTGAGAACAGTGATTTTGATTTCTGTATTTAGGCACAAAGTATGTTGGGTGCTACCATGATTCCAGCATATTTGGAAGACAGAATAGCATAGAAAAGTAATGGAAATAATCAGCTGTAACTGAAAACCAGCAGTGAACGGGTTAAAGTGCAGTTCTAACCTGAAAACGTACAGTATAGAAAACAGCATCAGGGGCTTCTAAGACTGTAGGATCTCAGTGGCCCCTGGTGAGATCCTGCCTAACTGAAGAGTGTCAAAGGCTGTTTCAATGGCCAGCTTTGCAATGAATGTGTGACAAACCAAGGGGTCCTCCTGGCTGATGGGACCCAACACTATTGACTCTCTGCTCAGCAGTTCCCACAAAAGGGAGGCAACAAGGGATCTTGCAGCTTCTGGCTTCACGATTATTGCAAATCATGTCACCATATGAAAAGATACAGCACAAAGGCCAAAAAGTGGTCTGGGCTGCAGAGCAAGTGGCTAGGCAAATGCAGAGACATAGAAGTCCCAAGTCCCATTTTACCATGAATCTCAGAGCAGAAGCTGGAAGGAGCACAGGGAACTGCACAGTTTGATTCTATCTGGAGTGAAAGCTACTTCTCTGTCCAGTGGGTTCCAGCCTGCTCCCACAGCATGCAAGATCAGGACAGTTTTCTTTCAAAGGACATGGCAGAAATACCTTCACACCCTCTACTTCAGCATGGGTCTGTTAAAGTTACTGTGAATTACATTTGCTTTCATTTCACTGCTGCAGTTGTACAGGAACAGAAGCTTCCTTATGGAGCAGTGACATCAAAGGTTTCTTCATGTCCTCGGAAAAGTATGTGCTGCAAATAGCAGAAGGGAATAAAATCGATGTCTCGAGTTTTTTTTTAAGAGTCTCCAGGAACTACATCCACATGGCTGCTATATTTCATGCAAGTGCTGCAATGTGTTTTCCATGGGCGCATCTATTCATGCACAAGGAACTTGGTCTGAACCACTGAGACTCTGCAGCAGAAAACATCAAAGCTTATTGCAAATGTTGTCCAGGGTCAGATCTGGCGGGCTCACTTCCTTGAAGAATTCCCAGCTAGTGAGGATGTCTTGGCAGAGGTCATGCTCGTGTGACTCTTTTGGGAGCCTGGTGGCTGTGAAGGTGGTTTCTTCTTGAGCACTGGAGTTTTGTTCTTGCTTTTAAACACTTTATTGGGGTCCAGCTTGTTCACAAAAGAATCAGCTTCTTCAGTCAGGAGTGCTGTGTTGATGGTTATGGGTTTATACATGTTAAACCATTGCTGAAAGGCAGGATGGTGGGGAACACAAGTTAAATTCAAACTGCAGTGAGACAATTCCACCTTGCTCCCCATCTTCCCCAAGACATGATTTTAATCCTATGCCACTTATGAGTTTGCAGTTTACAGGACTTGGAAGAGTGCTTGTGATAAGGATACACAAGGCATGGCTACAGCCCCAGTCCTGGAACTGCATTCCAGACAGGGAAGAGGAGAACCAGACACAACCCTAACACCACCTTTCCTGCAGTGTAACTCCTATCAGGAGCGATTCCTGATTTAAACCACAGGAGAAAAAGCAAAAGGATGGGATGAAACTAAACCACATTTATTTAGATTCAGATAAGCACAAAAGATTAAAAACCCTTGGAATTTAAATGTACTTATAAACTGAAAACCAACTAGTTGAATTTCTCAAAATGTAACCTTCCTCCCTCTCTTCACACATAAAATAACGAATATTTTTAACTCTTTACAGAAAAAATTTTGTGTTTGTTTGTCTTACTCTTTCTGCTTCTATCTAGAAGTAATTACAATGACTTGGGTTTTTTTTGTATCATTTCTCCATTGACAAAGTCAGGAAATAATGGAGTAGGAGTTATGGTATTCCAAATCAAAGTGAAACCATCAGCAAAATGTTGAACAAGATGAACAGAACATCAATACTGAAATGTAGATAGCAATCTACTAACATACGGCTTAGTGGAAAACAGCTTTAATATACCCCCTTGAAAACCTTTAAAAATGATAATGGCTAACAAAGTAGGAGGATTTTAACCAACAGGGGCTGCACATGTTTAGGGAATAGACAAATGATTCCTCTTAAGGTTTGCAAGTATACTGAACATAATAAAATACTTATAGCAGGTAAGTTGCAGAAAAGCAGAGCACAGTGCACGTACACAGCCTTGACTGATACAGTACAGTGCAGTGTAACAGGGAAGGCATCAGGAATGAAAAGAACCAAATTCTAGAGCCACTATTTGATGGGAAGTCAGGAGTGATTTTAGTAATTCTGATGTGCACACAGGACCAGGGAAAGCCATGCTGGTAAGAGAGCTGTCATGTCTGGG
The DNA here is from genome assembly GCF_009650955.1 of Corvus moneduloides. Lineage (NCBI taxonomy): Eukaryota > Metazoa > Chordata > Aves > Passeriformes > Corvidae > Corvus > Corvus moneduloides. Next base: position 17,146,320 of record NC_045511.1, read on the forward strand.
TGAAGTGCAGGACACTCACTGATTCCCAACAGGCCTTGCCGAGGTGCACTGACACTGTGCTGTGTTCAGTAGGATCATCAGCTCCATTGCCTGACCTCTCACAGCCTGGAGGCAGGGATAAGGCTGAAGGCCCAGTCAAACAGAAAAAGAGCAGAAGCCTCTAATAGCAGGATTTTGGCATGGCAGAATAGTATTTTTAGTAATAAGTGACTGGAATGGTCATAAGGCTTTATGTAGACGTCTTCTGTAACTACCTTTAGGACTTTAAATTGACCTTTTCTGGGCATAATTTTTATCAAGGCCCAACTGCCTTGAGAAAAGCAGGATTAACACAGTATTAGTGAATTCAAATTACTGTGAAGCAAATGACTGTTGTTAACAAGTCACAGGGAAAAATCTTGTGATCCCTTCCATAGGTCACCAGGAAGGTCCCCTTGAACCTAGACACTGCTTGCCAAAAGGTGGGAAGATGTTTTTCCAGCCTATACTTATGCAAAATATTGACAAGCTGGACGCTGCTGTCCTACCTTGGCCTGGGGGCTGACTCCATAGCTGGTGAAGGCGTACTGCCACTGTGGGAGACCCAGGTGGGTGATGAGCAGGCGGTAGTAAGCTGTGAAGGTTTTGGTGAGGAAATGCCAATACAGAGCCCTGTCCAGGAACCAGATCTCTGTGTCTGGGGAGACCACTAGAATAAAACAAGCACAAATTACACTGTTGCTTTGCAGTGATAAGATTAACCCCTGGCCACTGTCAGGTGGGAGACACAACATATCAGAATGGCTGTTTTACGTACATCCAGGGTTGCCCCAGCCCAGGTACAGAATCCAGCACTTGTCTTTGTCAAACTTCATATGGTTGGTGGTTGCACAGCTCTCTAATTTGTTGAGGTCTCTTTGCAGGGCCTTTGAGGGAGATATCAGCTCCTCCCAATTTAGAATAATGGACAAATTTAATATCCATTACAGTCCTGTGTCCAAGTTGTTTATAAAGACACTGCAGAGCACTGGGCCCAAGATGGAGTCCTGCAGAACCCCACCAGTGACCAGCTGTCAGCCTGATGTGACCCCATTTACTATAACCCTTTGTGCCTTACCCATCAGCCAATGTTCACCCATGGCATGAGGTATTTGTCTAGCTGTGTGCTGGACAATGAATACAATGCTGTTCCTTCACAACCTGGGAGTGACACGCTACATGGAACATTCTTGGACATCAGCAACTTTGGAGTATATGTTCAAAGTACAATTATGGCAAACATTTATCTGCCCCACAAAGTAAAAAGCAACTAACTCTATTGTCAGTCATCTGGATTACTGAATAGAGTCCAGAGTCTGGAAGTCATGGGAGTGTGTGCTGCCAACAAAAACACATTTTGCAAAATCTTTCTACAGTGATCAAATACTTCTCTGGTGGTGACATCCTTTGTAGCATAAAAAGAAGTTATTTTCTTGGGAGAGTGAGATGCTGAACACTGTCCTTTAAACAGACTGCCCCTGTGTTGACATTGACACCTGTAACCAATGCTCCCTTTCCTTGCCCAGGTTATCCATGCGCTGAAATCACTAACACTGGAAGGCAAGAGGACAAGAACTTCCTGCCATGGCATTTGCAGTCACACCCAATGAAAGATAACAACCCAAGATTTTTCTTAAGAACCTGTATATTGCAAGTGCAAAGCCTGCACAGTAAACACACATACATCTAGTGACCTGTGCACTGTGTCAGATGACAACTATTTTATGAGTGCCTTGGGTGTTTCACTAGTCACTCAACTGATAACAGTTATCTCTGTATCTGTCAGAAGAAACAGCTCAGCTCCCATTTCTCACCCTCCCATTAACCCTTCCTGCCACATTTTGACCTAGTTAGAGCCTGGAGGCTGTGCATCCATGCACAAGGTGGAATAACCAGTCTAATTCTGTCTCAGCTTTTTTTACCATCTACACTTTGTTTCTAAGCAGAGTTACACCCTTTCTCATCAAAATGTAATGGCTTTGTTCCGAGACATGCAAGCAACCAGAGACAGATTAGTGGAAGTCTGTATTAATTTCAACACAATTGTCTGTAGGTCACATATGAATACTCCCCTGCTTCTATGCATGCAGAAATCATAAGTTATAACTCAGACTCCAACATTAAAAGGAGTGAAAATGTTAGATCTAGCTAAGGTTTGACTCCTGACTTCCGTGGATACAGGACATCCCAGTAAAAGTTTCACCTACAAATTGCAAAGAAGATAGACATACAGGGTAACTCTCCACGTGTGGCCTCCAGATACAACCCACAACAAGAGATAGCTAACTTTACTTTCTTCAGTCTTACCTGGTTCAGCATGCTTATAAACAAGACAGACTTTCCCATTCCCATTGCATGGGTCTAATTCAAAGATAAGACTACGAGAATCAAAGTGCGGCTTCTCTGGTTTGTCTCCATTACCTGAAACCAAGGGAAAAAAATCATGAAACATGTCTGGAAACTGACTGTGACTCAGTTGCAAAGAGTCAATCTGTTTTATACTTATTAATAAATCAGCTGATGAAGAACTGAATCAAACCATTACATTTATACTTCTTGGAAATAATTAAGTTCCCTACGTTTAAAATAAAACGAAGGAAAAAAAAAAAGTGAGAAAAATATTCATTTCTGTTAGGAAAACAAACCACAGAGTCAAAATCAGATGGCTGAAAATAGTTCCTCCCTGGCATTAAGCTTCTAGTTCCTCCCTGGCATTAAGCAAGACAAGGTTTACAGATGTCGCTCCTGAGGTTTGTCTAATCTTTTCTTAAAGTCCTCTACTGTTAGAGAAGGCACAGTCTGTAGGCAAACAATCCAAATCCATCACTTATCACTTAGAAGTTTTCCTCATGGATCCAGAATCTTCCCTGCTACAACTGAAGCCCATTACTTCTGTTGTACATACCATTTGTTTTTTTGTCCTAATTTATTTTTTTCTAAGGAGGACAGGGAGAAAAAAATTATTCTTTTTCTCTTGGGCCAAGACATTAATGGAATTGCAGTCATATGTTTTTCTCCATACATTCCAGTGTGACATCAGCATCCTTCTCAACAACCATGTCTGACTCTTATTCAACCTGTGACCCTCAACCACCAATGAGCATTTCTACAAAATAATTTTGGGACTGTGTAGTTGCCAGTTCTTGCAGAATGCAATTTTGAAACCTAAAGCTGATGGGGAAGAAGTGGACATAAAAGCTGTACTCTTCAGAAGAATTTTCCATGAAAGTCAGGATGAGAACTTCTATGAGGTAATTTTTTCAGTGTACCTTATAAATGCATCAATGAAGGTTTAAGCCACTAAATAGAAGCAGAATTTGGTGCATTTCATTACAATGGCTAGAAGATCAGGAGCAGCCAAACTGGAATATGCAAAAATACTTTCAGCCACATTTAGAAGCTAGAAGAGCTTATAGAGATGCAGAGACAAGACTGAAATCAAATTGCATTCTTTTAAGAAATTGGTGTGACACCTGGCTGTGTTATTATTCTCTTGATTTTTCCAGCTGGACTGTAAGAGCTCTGACAAAATGAGTGGGCTTTTTTTTTTCTTTTTTATTTTCTCCAAATAGCAGCATTCCCAGCATTTTTAGGCAGCCTGGAACACACATTACCTCATAGTTACATGCATGTACCAGTTACTTTTCCAATTCCAGCTGTCTTTTCACTACCAAAACAAAACCCGTTATCTTTTGTTCATGTAACACCATAAGCACACAAAGACTTTGGAAGCTGAATCACTGGAGCAAGGCTCAGGTGAAAGTTTAAATAGGGAAGAGGCAGAACAGGAAGGCTGACAGGCTGTTAGAAGAGGATGCAAATAACACTAATCCCCATGACATTCACAGCATACAGATCTACCTGCCAAGGCTGTAGGGGACTACATAATAGATCTAGCCCAGGAGACAGGTAGTCACGGAATCACAGAATGGTTTGGCCTGGAAATGGACTTTGAAGATCATCTTGTTCCAACTGCCCTAACACGGAGAGGGACACCCTTCTCTAGACCAGGCTGCTAGACCAAGTAATTCCCATCTACCTGGAATGACCTTTTCTGTTGCTGTATTGTAGAATGGAAGGGACATTACAGATCATCTTGTTCTAATTCCCCTGCCATGGGGGATAGCTGAGGTGCTGAGAGAATTGGGTTTGTTCAGCCTGGAAAAGAGAAGGCTTCAGGGTGACTTAATTGTGGCCTTCCAGTATGTGGAAGGGAGCCTATAAGAAAGAAGGAGAGGGACTTTTTAAAAAGACACATAGTGACAGGACAAGGGGCAGTGGCTTCACACTGAGAGAGGGCAGATTTACATCAGATATTAGGAAATAATTCTTTACTGTGAGGGTCATGAGGCACTGGCACAGACTGCCCAGAAAAGTTGTGGATGTCCCAACCCTGGAAGTGTTCAAGGTTATGAACACTTGAATGTTGGATGGAGATCTGAGCAACGTGGTCTGGTGGAAGGTGTTTTGGCCCACGTATCTTGTGCTATATCCTAACATTAAAAGAACAAAAGGGACGAGGCAGAGCAGCTTTTCTAGCCTGTTAACAGTGCCTTACCTTCATCATCTGTGTCATCTTCAAGGTCAGCGAGAGTTGGAGCATTAGGCAGAGTGTACATAGAGGAACCCCCAAGCCGGCACAGCTTCGAGACACTGTTAATCACCATGGAGCCCAGGGGCATTGGGGTATCTGCAACAAGGCTGATCATTAATCACATCCAGTGTCAGGAAAGCATGGGAGGTATTTCTTTTCCTCCAGACATCAACCTCTATGGCGTGAAGAGATGGTTATACCCAGCAGACCTGGACACTTAAGTAAGACACTACAGGAGCAAAAATGAGGCTTTTTCAAACGCAGACTTGCACTTAGATGTGATACAACACCATCTCAGAGATGTAAAGGTATGAGAATTACACTGCTGGCCAAGACTGTGCTGCAGCTGTTAGCTCAGTCCTGTGAAAAATTAAAAATCCTGGCTACAGGATTTCAGCTACAGCCTCTTCCTCAAAGCTCTTTTCCCTGCTGCTGCCCTTCCTATCAGAAACCACCCCACACATGCACAGCTTACTGGGAAGCTTGTCCTCTTCTACTCTATGTACCTGCTTAGGGTACATCCTCTTGGTTGCCAGTTTCACAGAGGATTTTATCAATGCATCAACATGTGGGTGTTCCTGAAAGAACACTTGAGGACTTGTCACTTGTCCCTGTTTCTGAGGACTCAGACTGTTACCAGACATCAAGGCAGCAAGCACCCTGTTCAGCCATGTCCCAGTGTGATGGGACTCAGAAGGCACTGCTGGATGTTTGCTCAAATAAGACAGTTGTACCAGCAGCCTTGGTCTCTGCGCACTTGTGAGCCCTGAAAACAAGACTCTTTAGAGCTCACAACACAACAAATCCTGCTTGAAACATGACAGGAGTCACTGCAGGTGCTACAGCACTGATGTCAACTGTCTCTGAAATGTCATTTCCCCTCCTGAGGAAGACCCTGTATTTGACACCCATCTCCAGAAGTGAGCAGTGTCCACAGCCCTACTTGAGAACCCTGCCTGAAGGCAGTGACAGCCAGGATAACAGCAGCAGAGTGAACAAGCTACCTGATTTTTGCCAAACAAGGATGGAAAACGAAGCTTGGACTTTAACTGGTGGAAAGCAGAATCAGGCTCCAACATGTACCTATACATTTTAATGAGAAAGAAGCATTATCAGAGGGTGACTCTTCCTACCAATTTATCATGGGGTAATGAGCTACAGCTGTTTCTCTCTACGTGAACTACAGAGGGAGTTAAGGTATGAGGTTTAAATGACACACCTAAATCTGAGTGTCAACAGATGGTCAGTGTATTACAGAACAGTATTTATGTCATGAATAATTAGCTTCTTGCCAGTGTTCCGTGTATGCACCTCTTCTGTGGGAGCCCAGAACACACACGCAATAGATTTTGCCCTGAGAGATGTGTATCAATTGTGCAGAAAATAAGTTTGAAACTAAAGAGGTTCTGCAAAGGATGGACCGGCTGCAATGAATTGGTGTTGTCAGTGGAGAGGAACACGGGGACCCACCATCGGTCTTCACACTCCAGGTCATCTGGAAGCCATCAGTCATCAGATAGAAGTTCTTTAAATCCTCTGGTAATACACAGGAGTTTTTCTGCAAATCACAACCAAAGTGTTACGGGAAAATGCAAAACATGCCTCAAACCCTCAGAACAACTGAAAATTGGTACAGAAAAAAGTGCCACCAAGTTTTTTTCTTAACTCCAAGGTAACTCAAATCGGCTCAAATATCTCAGTCTAAAGCCTTGAGAGAGAACTGCATATTTCTTGGGACTCTATTAGTCTTAACAAAGGTAGCTTGGGAAAATTTCACAGTGAGCAGTTAGTCATCACAAAATTATTACAGAATTGTTCCCCAGCTGAGACACTGTATTACTTCTGAGATTAGCAGCCACTCCAAGCTCACATAAATCAGAGCAATCAGCTTTTTCATATATACAAGAGTAGTAGGGTTTTGCTTTAAGTGGAATCAGACTAAACTTACCTGTTCCACTAAAGCATGTACAATATTAGCACAATGACTCTCTTCTTCTGAGGGATTTCAGTTCCAAGTAGGTGAAAGAAGCATGGACTCAAAAGCTGCACATACTCAAACAGATTTGACGTGCCACTTAACAAAAAGTATGTGTGCAAATATATGCAAAGCCAGACTCACAAACCTGCTGATCCGGCTTCATCCCTCCAAACTTCAGTGCATGGCTGGGGCTCCTAAGCCTGCTTCCTTCTGAGCCAGCAGTGAAAGAAGCAATCCCAGTGAGCTCAAGTTTCTCAGAACCAGAACACTTCTCCTATACCTGTCTTGGTTGTGGAAGGAGTCTTTCTTAACTTACTCTTCAGCTAAGCAGCAAATACAAGGAAGGAAGGATAAAGGCTTATTCCTCAGAACAAAATGAAGCCCAAAGAGCTATAGGCATTTGTAGACCCTGCTGCTGGGAACAGGACTGGCTGTAAACCAATGACCCTGTGTTCTTGCTGAAGTGTCAAGTACACACAATTAAACAGGATGGAAGCCTGCGAGTTTTAATAAGCCAAGCAACAAGCATGACTAAAGGAGTTACCCGTTGGTCTGTTTGTAACTGTTTTAGAGAAAAAACCAAATTGACTCCAGTGAATTCAAATTTAAAATAGTCACACTCAAGCCTCCAAAAAAATCAGACCTCAAAACTCAGGAGAGGGTCTGAGGATGAAAGTTCCACAATCTGTGCATGTTGACTTATCCGAGGGCTGCACCACTCTCCTTGTGGAAAAGTTTCATTTAATAAAGACAGAATATTCTAGTAACCACTAGCTAAGGAAAAGGAAGATGCACATGCAGTTCAAGTATCTTCTGCTTCACTTGGGACATTTTTTTAACATCTCAAGAGAAGCTTATCTGATTCTCCCCGACATCTTCAACTTGCATATACTCAATTATCTTTCCTAATGTTGCCTCAATGTATCTATCCAGCAGGAGCAACCTGCCAGCTGTGCGTCTAGCTGCAATGCTGGCCTATAGTCATCAGCTGCTGGCTGAGCAATGGAAAGTGCTGGTCTCATCCCGTCCACATGCCCTTCCTCCCCTAGGACCAGAGCAGCCTTTCTGCCTGTTAAAGCCTTATTCACAGCCACTTTCTTTGGGTTGTTGCAGTCTCTGCCCCCTCAACTGGGGTATACACACCATGTAGGACCCCTAACCTGCCCACAACCTTGTGCTTGTTAACTTACTTTTTGAGCCCACCCATTATTGTTGACTGACTGCTACTGACGAGTCCCAGACACTAATGGCTTTGCAGCTTGCAATAGGGCAGGTCACTTTACTTGCCTCATCGAGCAGCCTGGTCACCAGCACAGAGCTTTCCTAACCCAGGCAGGGAAAATCTTCAGGGTTCACAGGTCTTAAAGCAGATAACCTGGAACTATAGACACTGCTTTGAGAAGAATTTACTGTCCTTCAACAAGATCCTGCTCACGGCTGAGGACCTGGTGGTAAGTTTAAGGTGATTACTAAACCACACAGACATATCTGAAGTTCTTCAAATGCCTTTAACAAACACACCTTCTTCTGTGGGTTCTCCTCAGTCCTAAGTATTTATAATTTCATGCTGTGCTTTCATCACTTCCAGTTTCAAGCTGTAGCTGTAAGCACAGTGACTATGGCTAAAACTATGAAGAAAGAAAAGTATGACAGACCTTCTACAAAGCCTCAGAAGAGTACAAAACGTTTACATAATACTTTCAATAAATTTCAAATCCCCCAATTTTAACTAATGTATTGCAGCAGTAAAAACATGTATGTGAGTGGATCTCCTGGCTTTGGTGGGTGTTCTTCTCCAAGCAGGAGAACCAGATCCACTAGAATGACAAAATCTAAGATTTTAAAACTTCCACCGTAATATCCAGATAAATACTCCTACAACTCAGGCACAGACCAATTTAGCAAATATAGCTGACTAAGACAAGGGAAAAATCACATCTGAACAGGTTTTCTGCTCTGAATCTTCCTTTTGAAAAACATCAACATGTGAATGTTTCTGCAGATGGCTACTCTCCCAATTTTTTTCAGAATTCTCTTAACCATGTCCCTCTGTATGAGTTTCCAAACTATGGTGCAAAATATATGCGTAGAAAATTCAGTATCAGAGCAGGTCTGGGGTCTATAGGAAAATGCCTGTAAATAGGAAGCTTCATTAACACCCATCTCTCTCATCTGACTGACTGATCCGTCATATTGTGCTTAGTCACATGACCATATGACATCAGAACAGTAATCTTCTAACAGCAGTCAGAGAAACAAGCCACTATGTATTAAAAAAGGCTTATCAAACTATGTATTCCTCTTGCTCAACTGGCAGTTCTCAGGGTTGTGATCTCCAGCCCCATAAAATACACTATTCCTAAATAACATGACAGAACTGGCTTAACCACAGACCTGGCAAGCAGCTGTTTTCATTCCAGTCATCTGGTTACACTCATCAGCTCATAAAACAAAATATCCCAAGTGCCCAATATGGTGCATGAGGTCTATTCCTTTTGCTTGGTCTCTGTAATATCTCCAAATAGTCTCCCAAGAAAGCAGTCTATTGAGTACAGAGAAAAAATATTAAAACCAGGCTAGTTTTGCTGCCAGAACCTGATTAGAACTGGATCCAAAGCTAAAACCCCTGACATATGGCAATTCACTTGAAGCACTGTTGAAACAATGCCTCTCAAAAAATATACTAAAGAAACAGAAAGCGATCAAAACATACAGCTCTAGAGAGACTTCTCTAAAAAAATGAATGAGTTTTATCCGACTTCTGGGAGAGAAGGAAGGCATTCTCAGGGCTTCCAAGTATCAGACATCAGGAGCCAGCTTTCTCTCTCCGTAATGTCCTGCAGTTTCATGGCTGGTTTGCCTTAGCTGCCAGTGAATGCTAATGTTAATTTATGTAAGATACTGAGATGTTCTTTTTGCACCTTTAATAAATCTGACCCACAGGACTCCCAAGAGATCACCTTGATCTTCTGGGGCTGGAGTAGATTTGATCCCCCCTGCTGCAGAGAATAGGACTTAAAAGTTCTCTTGAGAATACTGTTGTGCAGACAGTTTTCAATATATTATAAAGCTTAACAAGAGGGGGAACACTGTGTAAGGAACACTGTATACTTCCCAAAAGTCCTCCAGCCTGTTCCCCATTATGCAGCTTGAAGAACACAGCTTTCCTCATGCGCTGGCCCTGCTGGATCCACTTCCCCATCACTCCCACAGTCAGAGCCACAAGGCAAGCTCAAGGTGGGTAGATCCTGTGCTCATGGGGATCAGGGATGGCAAGCTTGGCTAATGCTAAGGGAGGACAAGAAGGATGCCAAGAAGATGAGCACCCTGCTGAAGATGAGCACCCTGCATGCATACTTGGGAGTCAAAAAGAGATGTGCTAGAAGCAAGGAGGATGACATTCCAGATGTGTGCCACAAACAGTACACAGTAGAGAGGGAGCAGCTCAGGAGTGTGTAAGAAGGGTTTGAATGAGGAACCAGGAAACTACAGGCCTATCAGCCTCACCTCAGTGCTGGGGAAGCTCATGGAGATCTTCTTGAATGCCATCACATGGCACGCACAGGAGATCCAGGTGATCAGGCCCAGACAGCATGGGTTTGTGAAAGGCATAACTACGTGACCCGATCTCCTTCTATAACAAGGTGACTCTCCTAGTGGATGAGGGAAAGGCTGGGGCTGTCTGCCCAGACATCAGTAAAGCCTTTGACACCACTTCCCACAACATTTTCCTGGAGAAATTGGCTGTTCATGGCTTAGATGGGTGCAGTGCTGCTGAAACTGATATCCCTGCCCAAAGAGTGCTGGTGGATGGAATTACATCCAGCCGGGGCCAGTCACTAGTGGTGTTCCCCAGGGCTCTCTGTACTAGGGCCAGCCCTGTTACTTTTATCAATGATCTGAATGAGGGAATCAAGAGTTCCCTCAGTCAGTTTGAGAAGAGCACCAGGTTGGGTGGCTGGAGGGCAGGAAGGCTCTGCAGAGGGATCAGGACAGGCTGGATCCGTGGGCCAGGGCCAAGTGTGTGAGGTTCAACAAGGCCAAGTACCGGCCCTTGGGTCACAACCTCCTGCAGCTCCAGGCTGGGATAGAATGGCTGGAAAGCTGCTGAGTGGGAAAGGACCTGGAGGTGCTGGTTTTCCGTGGCTGAACATGAGCTGCAGTGTGGCCAGTTGGGCAAGAAGGCCAATGGCACCGGGCTTGTGTCAGCAGTAGTGTGGCCAGCAGGACCAGGGCAGTGCCCATCCCCCTGTGCTGGGGGCACTGGTGAGGCCACACGTCAAATCTTGGGTTCAGCTTTGTTTCCTCACAGCAAGAAGGACACAGAGGTGCTGGAGCATGTCCAGAGAAGGGAAGGGTCTGGAGCACAAGTCCTGTGAGGAGCAGCTGAGGGAGCTGGCGGTATTCAGACTGGAGAAAAGGAGGTTCAGGGAGACCTTCTCACTCTCTACCACCAGAAAGGTACTGAAAATACCTGAAAAGACACGTGTGGGTCAGGCTTTTCTCCCAAGTAACAAGTAAGAAGGACAAGAGAAAACAGTCTCAGGTACCTCTGTGTCCCTCTAACAAAATGCAATTTTCTATTTTTTGAAAACCAAAGCAATAATGTGAGTGACTAATTTTTGTTCTGGTTGAGGCAAAACAGAAAATGTGATTCAGGCACTGCACCAGAGTGCCTCCTACCAGTATTTTAGTGTAACACCTATTTCTAAAAACTGCATGGGGGGGGAGTAGGGCCATTGCCAGCCTCATTTTAGGAGTGGGAAAGGGTTCATAGGATGATACACAGTTATTAGCACTGGTTTTCTGGTGACCAGGTAACTCTGTCTCTACTCCCTCTTCTATTGCTTGTCTCTCTTTCTTGGGGAAGAGGTAAGATCTGAGTAGGTTTATATATGAGGAAACATTGAAAGACTATCTGGTTTTATTAAAATATATTGAACTGCTTACAATTTTTAGGGAAGTGATGCTTTACCCATGTAAATACACTTGGCAATCATATATCTGAAATATTTTTGTGAGTGTGCTGATTTCCAATAAATTCTTCATGAGTGATTTCAAGCTTGATTTCCTGAAGTGTTACACTTAACAGCTCTTTCTGCCTTGGGAAAAATCTCTTCTGCTTTCCTACTGTCTTACTGCACTAACTCCTGTCACAAAGCTCAGTTTCCCCTGCAAAGCTTCCTGGCATCTAAGGGACATTAAACAAGCTTAAGATTTTAAAGATTTTTTAAATTTTTAAGATTTAAAGGTAAGATTTTAAAACACCATAGTATCCAGGTACGTAGTAGCACAAACATGGCACAGCACAATTTAGAAAACATGGCGGATGAAAACAAAAATTGTGTATTGCCAGCATGAATAAAGTATGTTAATTAATAATTTATAATTTTAAAAAGGTTGATTTTCTTTTAAGAGCTTCTGAACACTTGGATTTTTTTCTCAGTAAAGAACCCTTTCCCTTGCAAAACTGAAATAGCACTGGTAAAATTGATTCCATTAAAAAATAATCTAAAGAATAAAGCTTTTATTTGGTGAGTCTCAATACAGATAGAAGTTGTTGGGGGAAGAATAATGTAATTTTTGTGAACAGTTTCACCAGTTTTTCCTACATTACAGAAGAAGTCCTCAAATACTTCCATAACCAAGAATGTAGAGGGAAGTTAAAAATACATACTCCGACAAAATCTTATTAAAAATCCCAACTATGGAGAAATGATTATCCGTGTAAGTATTGCCACCTAGTGGCCTAAAGCCCGATAAAAACAAACACTGTATTCAAATTCAAGAAAAGTTTGAGGAAAAATGAGGTACAAGTTCATCCTAGAAGGCTTCGTGAATTGTTGAGTTGCACTTAATCATCATGGCAGGACATTTTCTCCTGCAGTTGTGAAGATTGGGTTAGACTTAGACTTCATCCCCAGAGCTCATGAGACAAAAAAAAAAGAAAAATATCAGTTACCTTTCAACTTGAGAAGGGAGCTTTAATTTGTCAATGCAACTGGAACCAAAACCAAAGAAATAGACAGCGAAGTCCTTGACTATTAGAAGTCCAGCTTAACTGGAGCTCTAATTTTCCACATTTACTTCCACAATTGACTTAGTCCATTGCTGGGCAGGGGGGGAGTGGGAACAGAAATTTTGTTTTGGCTTCTCTTGAGTGAAGTGCTTTGGCTATAGCATTTGTTTGGCTTTACAATAGCTCAGTTTTGAAATAAACCCATTTTAGTTTAGAGGAGAAGCAGCACTGAAAATGAGAGGAATGAGCACTGTGTCCAGGAAAAGCAGTCCTCTCTATTCAACAGAAGAATGAGCAAATACCACTCTGTTCCCAGACCTGAGCTGGCTCACAGTCATGGTGCCTCAAACTTTCCAGTCCAGTTAACCCAACACCTGAACAACAGCTACAGGAAACCAGGAATCAGTTTACACAAACCTGAAAAACAAGACATTTCTCCCTGACCACAACTGCTGGCTACTGGACAAGTTTCAGTAAGTAACACACACGTTTACATCACATACGTTCCAATGTGGACAGATAAATTCTTGATAAATGTCACTAATTGGAATAGGGCATCATAGGAACTAGTGCAAAACTTTTCCTCACTGTTTAGGAAAAACAGTAAATGGCAAGGTGTCAAACGGGAAGCTATTTTATGCAGTGGTAGCAAGAGCAGTTGCTGGGAGCATTTGCTTTAGGCCATAGCTAGGACTGGAGCAGAGGGAGGATGATTCACTCAACTCCATCCTCTTGCCATGTCCCTTTCCAAAGGCCAGAGAGCTTCTACTGTCCCATTTCTACACGAGTGACACCTACCAAACACTTATTCCACCATGGCCATGGGATTAACAAAGAAGATACGTATATTCCAAAAAGGGAGTGAAAATGCCACCTCTGCCCACAAGAGTCACACGACAGTTTTCAGGAGCCCTCTGATCACACAGACTGATGCATTAAGGTCAGATAATGCAGAGTGAAGAGAGCGTGTGTCCTTCATAGTCTTCTAGAGGCAACAGGACATGCCCTGGCCAAAAGATTAGGCTGGGTAGCCAAAGAGGAGGTGAAAGAAAGGGATATGAGAAATTGAAGCAAATGGCTGAGACTAAAAAGAGAAACAGATAACTGGAACAAACTGGGTAGGTCAGTGTTATTTGCCACCTTGACACCTTTACCTTTAATGGCCATGGATAATAAAGCACTGCTTCATTTTGTTTGAAAGGGAGCTGGAAAATGTTTTCAGACGTGAGTCAGAAAAATGTTTGTTCCCCACTGAGTCACCACTGTAGCTGCCTACTACAGTTATGTGGTTTCTTTTTAGAGCTGTCATCCTCAATGTACCCACACTCATGATGTTTCTCTAACAGATCAGGTGCACCTGATGGCCTAACAGAGTGATACCTGATAAAGAAAAAACCAACACCACCACCACCACCACTGTTTAGGCTGCACTGTACATCAAACTTGGTAACAAGCTGTATCATAAACAAACACAAGGTTGCCATTGCATTTGACATTCTCCATGGGCTGCTGAACATTCAGACTGACCTCATTGCAGTTTTATCAGGAAAATACTCACTTGCTCCCAAGAAACGATTGTGTGGCGTTCAGCTGGCTCTTTTTCCATGAACGTCACTTCAGCAACTCCTGGAGAAGTCTCTGAAAGGAAAAGAGGAACATGTTTGCAGCTGGCACGGGTGACGCCAACACTGTGAGACAGACAATTTTGCAAATTAATCTGAGTGACAGCCAGGGAAAAGGCATTAATGACTGGAAGCATTGTGCTGGTGACTGAGCAGTCACTTTCTTTTGTCTGTAACTCTACTCAGCATGTCTTGGCATGAGGATGTCTAGTGTTGCACAAAATCTTATCCTTTGAATTTTTTTATACATACATATGCACATACCATGATGTATCTACACATACAGTGATTTAGTGGGTGGCATTCCCCCCCAGAGTGGGAGGGGTTAGAACTACATGATCTTTAAGGTCCTTTCCAACTCAAACTATTCTATGATTCTATGGTATAAACACAGACAATTTGTCTTCAAGGTCTGATCTTTTGCAGAGGTTTCATGAAAAAAAAAAATCTGTGATGGGTTCTGAGGTAAACTCTTAGAGGGGGATGAATCTTTCTTTATAAGCATGCCCTGTGGTTTCTGTTGGGTGGGATATCCTCAGCTTGGGACAAGATGTAGTGCAGCGCTGCTGTGAACTGCTAGCAACCTTATTCCACAAGGACAGGCACACTTCAGCTCTGGATTTAGTGAGTTTGGACAGACAGAACCTGATCCTGCCAAAGGGACCTGCAGGACCAAACATTAGCTCTCTGGAACCCCAGCTGGACATATGAAAATTTGTTACGAGCACTGAGCTTGTAATCCATAAAAATCATCTGAATATTTTATGGGAAAGAATGCTATACAAATGTGAGATACTAATCCACATGGTGCTTTCAGGTGTGTGATGGTAAAACTCCCTTATACTTACTATTTTATAATGTTTTTATTCATCCACAGCCAACTGAAATAATTCCCACAGAGATAATTCTCTTTGGATCAAGTCCAGAAGACTACTAACTTGTTGTGGGAACTGCAAGCCCAGCAGACAGGGCCATGGAATAGAACTGATAACTATGCAGGGCTTTCAAGACTGGCTCTGCTGTGAAAGTATTGGCCCCTAAAGCAGTCACACACATTATAATTGCTTTCTGGTAAAACATACACAGTGCACCAGACAGGAAAAGCAGGCACTAGAAAGCTTTGGTTTGTTTTTTATCTTCAATGCCAGGCTTTTAATTCTACCAGTAGCATTGTCCTTTTCTGTTCTGTTGGTGGAAGAGTGGCACTCAGTTCAGGAAGCCTAAACTCCACTTCAGTTGGAAATATTGATTGGTACATTGGTCAGATAATTGAAAAGATAAAACATGGCATCAGAAAAACAAACTCCAAGTCAAAGACATTAAAAAAAAAAAACCATAGTTGGTCACATAGGTAAATTTGTCTGGCCAAGGGGGACCCCCAACATACAGAAGACTCTGATGTTTCACCAAATTTCACTTCTGGTAGGTGGGTCCAAGGCAGGGTGATCTGTCTCTTGCTCACATACAAGCTGTCTGAACAAGAGAGTGGAATCAATAACCTAACTGTTCTTTTCCATCTAAGCTGTGCAAACCTTATGACAAGTTGAGGAGATTATAATAACAGAGTAATTGTTATTTCTGTGATCAAAGAAAACATCAGGAATGTTTAATTCATCATGCTGGGCTGGGATGACAGAAGATTAAATAGCATAGCAGTCAAAGAAGATGTCTAGGAATGAGAGAAATGCAACTTCTAAAGAGGTCTGAACCAAATCCAAGATCAAAAGAACGAGAAATTCCACCTTAAAAGCCCTAATGTTATATTAAAAATATCCTGTGGGTAAACTGAAGACCATGTTTAACAGGTGTGCATGGGTATGGATGGGAGCTCCACTGAACATTTAGGGTTAACTTTGCCATGAGTTGCTTTTTCATCCAGATGGAAGAAATGAAGCCACTCTGGTGGCACCTAGATACATGATAAAGCTTAACTACTTCAGGTGACTCCACCTCATTAATTACTCTGAATCAAGATCATAGTAAACTCTGCCCTATTTTCAGGACATTTTATCTGGAAGCTTCCAAAACCACTTTGCAGTATTAATCAGAAAGAGTCAATGTAATGGTGGGACACAAGGCTGAAGCAGGAAACCACAGGATTTTCAGTCTTTACAGTACTGCTAACACTGCCTATAAGTTGGCTAAACTCTCAGCATATTTTTCAAATGTCTGAATAGTTACGTTCTTATCTAATAGAGAGTGCTAACAGTTAAGTATGGTTTTGCCCTGGGCAGTCCAGAAGAGCTAACACCTTCCATTCTGACTTAGTTATGAATAATAAATCTTTCTGGAATTTTCTATTACTCACAGAACTTCAGCAAAATGAATCATATTGGCAATAGGAAAGATCTCTCCCTTTTCCCCCTCAAGTTATAGCCTCCACATTGCTTGTAAGAAATATCCCTCCTTGGAGGGACTTCCACAGAGACTGAAGTTAAAAAAAAAAAAAACCCAAACCAACAAAACAATGTCTGATTTTACTTTATGGTAGGTAGAAAATGCCAAGTGACTTCATAAGACTTTCTAAAAGATTTAAAGTAAGATAGTTTCTAGTACTACTAACTACTGAGCAAAGCATTGTTCTGAACGAGATACCCGTTGTTATTTGAAAGAAACAAGCACTGAACAGACTGGTAATGTTTCCCAATTAGCTAAGCCATTCTAATTAATTTGGTGGCACAGTTGAAATGCCTTGGACTACTTCACTGGAAAAAATGTGCCAAATTCCCTGAAGGTGTGGAGAGAGAGAGAGAGAGAGAGAGAGAAAAGAAGTGGAGTAAAACATCACTGTGATGGACTTTGCTGTATTGTACAATACAAGTTATCAGAGACACAGAGAGAAAAACAAGAAAACACAAACCAGGAAACACCTTCCATCTGGTCGGGATGTTACAGGACTTTCAGAGCCATACTTGCATTGCCATGTCTATCCAAAACAGTTTACATGGCAACATTACATTTGGACACAGTTCACATCTCACAGATCTTACACACCTGAGGATGGTGAAAATGTGGGCAGAGCTAATCATTTTTTAAAAAGAGCTACTTCAAAGAAGCTTTTGCCATGATGATTATCATCGGTTTCACTCATAGAGTGATAATGTTATCCTGACCTTACAACTAACAAAACAAACAAACAGAAAAAAAAAAAATCCACCCACCCCTCCTCAAGAAGTCAAATAAGTCAGTATGACAACACTGATCAAAGATTGAGGGTGAAATCCTGTCCTCACTGAAGCCCAGAGAAAGAATTTAGCCCTGATCTTTTAATCTCATCTGTCTGAGCAGCTATCCAAACCCACGTGCAAGTATAGATACACTGAGGTTACCAGGTGAAACTCACTGTCCTGCAATAAAGCATCAGGGTGAGGTAATTACAGAGCTCACTTTGGCTCTAAAATTACCAGCAAGAAATTCCAGGACAGCAATTTGTAATCTTGTTGTACACATGGTTTAGGAGAGATGTACGGTTTTCCAGCCTTACAAATAGGGTAGTCCTGTGCTCTGTGCTGCTGAGGTATGAAAGGTCTAGTGCTGAAATCCTTTGCACATGCAAATACTTGCACAAATCCTTGTGATTCCACTGATACAAATAAAGTTTTGTCTGAGAATCCTTCCTTTGGATGCTTTCAGTCCTGCTGAACTTCAAAAGGAGCTGAGGGGATGCAAGAAGGCTCAAGATCTGAGCAAAACCTGGAAATGGCAAGCACGGCATTTTGTGGAACAAGTCTCACAGTGCGGGAACTAGCTGCAGGGAACCTATTTATGAGGATCTGATCCCAAGGAGATTCACAAATTGGCCTCCTACCAGAACACTGCACCATGCTGAACTCCCCTTCATGGGCCACACTCCCTGCTGACCCCACACTACCACAAAAGATCAGATTTAGGCACAAATTGCACATGAAGATTGTATGGAGACCTCATAGAAACCTTCCAGTATCTGAAGGAGGCCTCCAGGGAAGCCGGAGAGGAACTCTTCATTAGGAACTGTAGTGACAGGACAAGGAGTAATGGGTACAAATTGAAAAAGGGGAAATTTGGGTTGGGTATTAGAAAAAAATCTTTACTTTGAAGGTGGTGAGACACTGGCAGGTTTGCCCACAGAAGTTGGGGATGTCCCTCCCCGGTAATGTTCAAGGCCACGTTGGATAAGGCCTTGAGCAATCTGGTCTAGTGAGAGGTGTCCCTGCCCATGGCAGCAGGGTTGGGAGTGGATGATCTTTGCGGTCTCTTCCCACCTTGTAACACTAAATGATTCCATGATTTTGCATAAAACACCACCTTCTCCTCCTATGATACTTATGAAACTCTCAAGTCGAGAGATTCGGGATTCCTGCCGTTGCTTCCAGAAACAAGGATGTGTCTGAGTGTGTGGAGACTGCTCAGCAACGCCATTCACAGGAGGGGCCGTGACAACCGGGTGGCTCCCCCCGCCCCCGGCCTGCCCCCGGCCCCGTGGGGCTATAGCTCAACGCCACTCACCCAATATCCTTGTGACGCCCAGGGTGAGCTTGTCCAGGTAGGGCTTGATGCCGGTGGGGGGTCTGTCCTCCATCCTCCGCGGGACCCTCCTGCCTTTGCCCAGCCCGGCAGAGAACAATGCTTTTCTGTCCTTACTGCTGCCCCGTAGCCGCGGGGTGCGGTGGGAGTAGTAGTTCTTCCGGGCGGTGCCCCGGTCAGACTATGGCGGCTGCCGGCTTTTAGAGGACCACGATTCCCGGCATGCCTCGCACCCCTCCGTGTGCCTCCGGCGCAGGCAGCCAATGGGCGGTGAGCGCCCGGGGGGCGGCTGGGGTATGCAGGGAGTGGCGGCTGTTTCAAGATGGCGGCGGCGGTCGCCGGTGCCGATGGAGGTGTTCACTGGGGCCGGGGCTGTATCCTTGCCTGGGACTCGGTGTGAGGGGACAGCGGCGGGAAGGGCCGCCAGGGATGTGCGGGGCGGCCTGTCGGGAGGTTTGGTGTGGAGTCGATGCGGGGCTGTGGGTCGGGTGGCACAGGGCTATGTGGGGGCTCCGCTGGGGAGTATGGAGGGACTTGGCCTGGGGAGAGGAATTGGATATGTGCCTGTGTGTAGGGGGTACGAGGGGTTTCAAAGCAAAAGTGACCTGGGAGACAAGGGAGGGTGGTAAGTCCTCTTCACTGTGAGACAGCTCTGAAATCCCGGGGCAAGTAAATATATAGAAAATGGGGAAACTGCATTCAGCTTACGGGAACTTGTAAGGGAATCAGTAGAGAGAATGAGGTTGTACAGCCTGGAGAAAAAGAGGCTCAGGGGTGACCCTATCGCACTGTACAACTACCTGACAGGAGGTTGGTTGTAGCCGGGTGGGGATTGGGCTCTTCTCCCGAGTGACAGGATAAGAGGACGCAGTTTTAAGCTTCTCCAGGAGAAGTTCAGATTGGACATTAGGAGGAATTTGTTCACACAAAGTGTGACTGGGATTTGGAAAGGACTGCCCGGGGTGGTGATGGAGTCACTATCCCTGGCGGTGTTCAGGGAAAGACTGGACCTGGCATTCAGTGTTTGGCACGGTGGTGTTCAGTCATAGGTTGGACTCGATCATCTCAGAGGTCTTTTCCAACCTCATTGATTCTGTGATTCTCTGAAAATGAGGCTAGAGGCTGAGCAGGGAAGAGATGTGTCTTTTGTGACTGGCACGTAAGCTTGACTACAAGCACAACATTTTGGGTGAGCCAGTGTGGAACTTGCAGGGCTCTGTCTTTGAGGGATGAGGGTGAGGCTGGGGTGGCTTCATCTGCAGAGGACCTGCAGGCTCCCACTGTGGGAGACTACCTGGGGCTGGACACGTAGATGGAGTGGGTGGTGGCTGTGGCAGGGAGCTCAGCCTGTACAAACCTGGTTAGAGAGAAATGAGTTTGTGTGGCTCAAGACCTGGTGTTGGTGTTTGGGCTTGTGTGACTGAGTTGGAGGCTTGGTGACTTGAAGTCATCAGGGTAGAACTGACAGTCTGGCCTGGTGGAAATACAGGAGCTGACAGTTTAGCTCCAGTTGAGGGGTTTGAGGTGTTGCTGTTAGTCAGACTGAGAGTGGGATTTCAGTATCACCTGGAAGTGATTGGAAAGAAGAGTATGTGTATGTGCTCTTTTATTTATATTTGACTGCACACCCACTGGGACAATGTGCAAATGAAATGGGCCAACCATCCCATGGCCTGTTTAAGGAGCACATCATTATGATTTCCCATCTGTGTAAAGTAAAAAAGATGGTCTACAACTTTTTCCGTGCTGCGAATGGGATGAAGGTGCGTGGCCACATATCAGATTTGTTGTCACTACTCTTCTCAGTTGTGGAAGCGTTGATGCATTTATATTGACAGTTAACTATTTTTATCAGTTAACTACTGGGTAACAGGTTGTTTCTCATGACTTAAGTATGGTTTCTTGAGCCCAGCAGTAGCCTCATGTATCATGATATTCCAAGGAATGAAGTTCTTCCTGACGACCATTTCTATTCCACATGTTTTGGTGAATAGGCAGTGTTGCCTCTGACCTTGGAAAAGTTTAAATTCTTAGAAAAGCACATGGAACAATTTAAAAATAATGGTAATATATGCTTTCAGAAAAAGAGGAGTGGGTGGGGAATTTGGCAGATTGGTATAAAAGATTTGGAAAACTGAAGTTTTCTCCATAATTGTTGAATAGACTCAGCTCAGCAAGGCAGGTTGTGTAGGTGAGCTCTACCCAGGTGTTGAGTTTCTCCAATGCCTCTCTCTGCTGTTGCACTGAACTTTAGCTGTGGTGGTACAAGGTTTATAACACTACGCTTGCCTTACTGGCAGTCGAGAGGCATGTGGCAGTGGACTAATGTTAAAAGGTTGGTGCTGGTGCTGTCCCCAGTCTGTTACTCTGAGGCAAGGACATTGGACCTGCTTATGAATCAGCCTCTGAGTCACTGTGATTTTCAGGCCAGCTGATTGATGTAACCTGCTCTAACTTTGAGGTATTCTAATACACTGGGCTGCAAAGCTTCACCACGAGAGTGGTCCTGGTAGCTGGGGGGAGTAACAGCAACAGCCTTGACTAATCTTTGCATCCTGCTACTAGGAATCTATCCACAACAGCTGGCAATACCAGAGGCACACCCTAAAAGCAGAATGTTGTTTAGGCAAATCTTTTTATTTCCCATAGCCATGTGTTGACATGCAGATTAACCATATGTCAGTTAGTAGGAACTGCCTGTGCTGAAGTTTGTTGTTTCCTGAAGCAGTGTGAGCTGAACGTACACTTCTCAGTACCCTGCAGTTTGCTGTTGTGGTTGTGCTGACACAGCTGGGCTGTGATCCAGACTCGGACTTTTGATCCGCCTTGGTGCTTTTGAAAAGAGAGTACGCACAGTGCCTTCCTCATAGAGTTTGTTCAGCTTCCTTGCCTGGTTCGTGCTATGCCCCCACAGTGTGTTTTGGCAGCTGGAGATTGCAGTCTGCAGCTCACAAGTGAGAACAGAAATGCTCTCAGTGTTTGTAGAGAGAGCTGGCTTTGACAGCAGTACTCACTGAGTGTGTTTTTAAACTGGTGTGAGGCTGGTGAGTGATAATTGTTTGCAAGCGATAAAGTGCATTGACAAGATCTTAAGTGAGCCTGTGATCAAGCCCTTCCAGTGTGACAAGTACCAGTTGTGTGATGGACTGTGGATGTTGACTGAAGTTGGTGTCCACAGGAGGAAGCTCCTAGAGTTTTCCCAATTTTCTCCACTGTGTGGTAGTTTACTAAATTAAATTTTTGAGATGATGTTATCAGAATCAAATTGTAGTTAAGGCAAGAGTTTGTATAGGGTTATTAAAATATTTTCACAATTTTACTTTATTGTATGAATGCAGATGCAAAACCTTAAATGCATTTATCTGTCAACAGTACAGAAATTAGATAATTGAATTAATTGGCCAACCATAGAAGGTTGAGGAAAGTAAAGGGGTATAAACAAAAAATAGTGGAGGAGAATTTTGTGCCCTGTGCTTTTGTTTTCCACTTTAGTATTGCCCTGGTTTCAGCTGGAATAGAGTTAATTTTCTTCCTTGTACTTGGTATGCTGTGTTTTGTATTTAGCATGAGGATAATGCTGATAACACACTGATGTTTTGGATATTGCTCAGCAGTGCTTACCCAAAAACATGGACTTGGGTGACCCATGCTCTGCCAGCTAACAGATACAAAAGAAGTTGGGAGGGATCATGTCCAGGAGAGCTGACCCAAACTGGCCAAAAGGAGATTCCGTAACAGAACATCATGTCCAGTCAACTGGGGAGTGTTGGCTGGGAGCTCCCAGTTCCTGCTGGGGGAAGGGCTGGGCATTGGTCAATGAGCAGCTGTACTGTGCGTCACCTGTTTCTTTTTGGTTTTAATCCTCTCTCCCTCTTCCCTTTATGTTATTTTGTTTCAGTTGTTAAACTTTTCTTATCTCTACCCAGGAGGTTTACTGTTTCTCTCTGGGGGCAGGGAGTTGGACAGGGAGTGGCTGTGTGGTACCTGAGTTGCTGGCTGGGGTTGAGGCACAAGAAGTATGTTAGTTATTTATGTGGGAATAAATCTTTACGTTCAGCTAAATGAAACTGCTTCTTTAAGGAAGACAATATGGTTTACACCCTTCCCTGAATTATATTGAGTCCTATTTTTAGTGGCTTCTAAGAGGCAGGGATTCAAGTTCAGTTACTGCTAACATAGCACAAGATAATATGGTGCCCTGTTGCTTCTGATTTGTAAGTGTTTTCTGCGATCAAGTAATTTAATAGTTAAACCTCTGGGATATTTGAAAGTTCTTGAAACTTCTTAAAGAAAATCAGTCCTCAGGCTTTTATGTATTACTCATCATGTGATGATCAGATGGGAATAACCAACTTCCTTTGAAATCTTTTGCATTTATCTGCGTTTATGTTTCTTAGAATGTATCACCCAAAATGTATCTCATTGCAATATCAATAAACACTGTTTCAGAATTTGCCTGCCCTACAGATCAAGATGTTCCCTATATACTGATAAACTGTTTAAATTTAAATAAATATTATTAGTTCATTATCTTAATTGTTCTTGTAATTGCTCTTGTAACTGGGGCTGGTCCCTGGGATCTGCTGCAAAGGTGACCTCTAAGATAATCTTTACAGGCTGAAGGTTAATGCACAGTGAAGAAGGAGTAAGGCCTTTTGTTTTACCAATCGCTGTGGTGATGTTTTTTTTTCTAACCAAGTTTTCCTTGGTTTTCTTGCTCCCAAAGTGTTGACAGTTTGTTTTCTTATCAACAGCTGTGTAAAATTAAGAGACTAAATACTTCTTTTTACAGTTCAAAGAGCCAAGCTTCCTCTCTTTTTATTTCCTTTGACAAAGCCACATGCAGCTTCTGATGAAGAAGATCCACTGGTATCTGTTTCAGGTATGACCTTCTAATAGACATAAAAAAAGGTTTCTTCCTGTGGATGATAAAATTTGCAATGTCTTTTCAGGTATGTGGTTTGTGTATGTAAGTGTGTGTAAGGTAGAGAGTCATCATAAGTTGTAATGGGACATATATGATTATAGCAGAGGATTTATGCTCTGCTGCTTAGATAAGCATACTGTATAAGATGAATAGTTCCAAGGGAGTTGTTTGTGTTGCAGGTACAGCATGACTTTATCCAACTTACAAGGCAAGCTGAATTTTTAATGTGGTCTCCAAGGAATGTTGAAGCATTAGAGGTGTTCAGGTCTCTTGTAAATTTTGAAGGTATCAATTGAAATAAAGATTCATTGTGTACAGATAAAGCAATTTTTTTCTTATTAGTTCTTTTGACCTTGATTTACTGAGTGCATGCTTGTGTATATTGCTGGAGAAAAGATGAGACTTCTTAGTTCCCCTTCAGAATTCTCTTAATTGTTTTCAAATGCAGCTCTTCAAGTGACACCATGTCCTGAAAACATATCTGGGGATGGTTAACTCTAGACTGAAGTTGTGTGTGTGTCATTCAGTAGTTCTAAGTTTTGAGGAATTGTACTCTCTGGGTTTGAGGTAGCGTGGATACCCTTTGAAAGTACTGGCCAGACATCTCTGTTGAACTACAAAACACATGCAGAGATTTTTAAGCCAGGAGATGTCGGATTCTTTTTCTCTGTTCCCTGGAAAGAAAGCATTGATCCTAAATGATGGAAATCGATTCGCTCTGGGAAGTTGTCTTCCCCTTCTGTGGAAGAGGATTTCAGGAACATTGTTTTCCCTTGTGTATGAGCATGGACATGATACAGCTTATAATTCAGTTCTTTTGCTTGAATTGCTGGTACACTTCTGAAATTCATTACCCAAATAAATGTAATCTGTCTGCTAGTATGAAGTTAATATTTTTTGTTCAAAACTTTTTGCACTTCTGAACAGAGAAAATTCAACCCTTGAGGCAGTACCAAGAAGCTATGGGCTTTAATCTGGCCTCGGAGATTTTAATGTTAGTGTCAGTGTTGATACTTTGTAATTGCAGCATCAGGATTTTCAGTGCTTTCATGTTCTTACCGTTGGTAGTGGTGATCTAATTCTAATTATGGCAGGAAGTGTTTGACAAATGATCTGTGGAGTGTGCACTGCAGTGTTGCCTTACTCATATGCCTAGTCCTGAAAGGAACAAACAGCCTGAGCATCAGTAGGTTGGCTGTGTAACAGAAAAAGTGGTATTTTATTATATGAGTGGTACTTTTAACAGCTTTACTGCTGGTTGGTTCCTTACTGTATTTGGGTATCAAAGCAGAAGCTCAATTTTATGCTTTTGCATCTTAATCAAACACAGTTTTTTTTTTTCATTGAACCTCAGTCTGAAGACATAATGTGCATTTCAGAATTTATGAAATGTTCATTGTGGCTGGGTGTGCTTCAGTGCCACGCACCTCTTTTTCTGCTGATGTATTCCTCTTAATGAAATTTTGTATGGAGTGAGAGGATGGGGGGAACTGCAGACATATTCATGAGGTGCTTATTCTTTTCAAAAAAAAAGAGCTGCTGCGGCAAGGATTTCTTTGTGGAAGTCTGGTTATACAAGGCAGAGTAGGGCCCCTTGTCACTTTATGATCTGCATGTTCTGCTTGTCTTTCATTTACAGGAGTGTCTACAAAAGGAAATTTAAGAACAAGGTGTTTGCCAAAATATCAAACAGGTCAAACTGAACTGAAGGTGCCTGTAGCTGTTACTTCTGTTTCCATGGATCCTGATAGAGGTACAGGAGGTCTGACAGGGCAGCAGGTCAGTAAAGACAAATTTTTCTTACTCTTAAGAGTGCCCATAGTAGGAAAAATGGCTGAAAATTCTTAGATTGATAACTTCTAAACAGTTTTAGAGTACTGTTATTTTTACAGTCTCTTACACTTTTTGCCTGCTCTACATGGTGACTTTCTAGCAGAAATTATCACCTAAAGAGAACAAAGGCTGAATGTGCTAATTTATGTAAGTGGTGTGTAAGTGGGGCTATGTAAAACAGATTATTTATATTTCCATGTGGTGTGTATTTGTACAGAGACAGTGCATGTAGCCCTGGGTAGTGTCTAATTTTACTAGCTAAACATGCAAGAAGTTAGGTTCAGTTTATTCATTTTCAGTGATCTAGTCATCTCATTTAGAAAAAACACGAGTGAAAACTCATTTTAGAGACCTTTTTGCTGAGCCTGCTCATGTTAGAAGGGTAAAAGCACATTTTGTTTTTTATAGTAAGAGTTCAAAATGCATTTTAGTAATAGAAGTAGCTTTGTCAGTTGATGTCAGCTGCTTTGAATTGTGTGTTCTCCTCCTGTGACACTAGGTGATGTTTTTCCTACAGTTTCTTGCATTAGAAATTTCAAAGCAGCGGGGATTCCTTTGGAAGGTTATTCTGTGTTGTGATAGATGCTGTGATCTTCAGAAATCTGTTGAGACATGCCGTTTTTCTAACATGGTTTGTGTAGTACAATGACTGTGTAAGTCATTTGAGTACTGTTAAGTCTCTTACCTAGCAGTCATCTTGGGCCAGCTGTAAATCACTAGGTTTTGGCATCCTCCCACTTGCAGGCAGGATCTAAAACCTTTGACTGCTTCTGCATTGCTGTTTTATTGTCATGCAGTTAAATCTTGTGCTTCATCTGAGCTAAGATGTCCTTCTGTGCCTTCTGTGTGCTGAGTAAGTGCTGTGTGCCTCACATGTACATTCAAAACTCTGATGTGAAGGCAGGTTACTCAGTTCTTATTGCTTTGACCGTGTCATTGTCCTTCAAATCCTTCAGCGTGACACATGACTAGTTATTAAACTAGTATTAATTTTTAGTGCTTTTCCTGGACTTGTACAATTTCCCTTTCTCTGTTTATCAGTACTTGCTTTTAGAGGCTGGTATGTACCTCTGCTTTGCAAATGATGCTGTTAAGTGGCATGCAGATAAATTCCACAAATAGCCCCCATTATGCAGAGTCTTTATGTAGAAGCATCTCTTCATAAGTATCTACAAGCCTGCTGCCTCACAGATGCCTTCATATGTCACATTAAAATCTGTTTTGTTGAATGGTGCATTGATTGCATTACTTGTTGTCTGGAGAGTTTTTACTCCTTTTTTGTGAAAGCCATTGTATAAATGGGTTTTGGTGTGCTTTTTTTTAAAATATAACGCCCAATATGTGAAATCTTAATTGGTGACTCGTGCTTTTATATTATTGACAGCAAAATGCGTTCAAAGCTATGTTTTGGTTTTGTCTTTTTAAACCTTCTGTTTTTTTGCTTACCTTGCTAAGTCCTCCTGGGAGCTTTGTACTCTGAAGATAAGCTTTGAATTACTTGAAACAAACAGAATAAATGTTTTTACTTATTATTGAAGAAGAACTACTTTTGCATGGAATTTTCATCAACAACACAACTTACTTTCTGCAAAGTGTTGTGTGCATGTATAGGGAGAGCTGATGGCTTTGCTTTGGCGTACAATCAGAATAGTTTGAGTTGGATGGGACCCTGAAGATCATCCAGTCCAACACCCCTGCCATGGGCTGGGACACCTTCCAGTAGTGCAGGCTGTGCACAGTCTCATCCAGCCTGGCCTGGACTAATTCTGAGTAAAATGCTCTAGGCTGGAGTAGGTGAGCTGCTATGGTCCTTTCTGTGATTCTGTATGATTTTGTCAAGCAGATTGTCACCTTCCAAGATGTGGAGAGTATCTTCTCAATACTGAGTTCCAAAACTGTGTTCTATCCTGAACTGTGTAGAAAGGACAGAAATCTGGGAAAAGGAGACAAAAGAGTCTTGGCCTCTACCTCCTTTGTCCTCTTCTTTTGATGGTTGAGCTGTTGCTGTGCATTATTCAACAGCTTCATTTTGATGTGTGTTATGGTACAAGTCTGCCTCTGAGAATTTCTTGTGTACCATCTATGCATAGCTATGGGTGATAGAAAAAACTGATACTCTTCTTCATCCCACAGAGGTTTGTCTGACAGTATGTACCTCGTTTTGGGTAGTAGGTTTAGACACCTTCTGTTGCAGTCTCCTTCACTAATGTGATCCAGCTTCATTCTCTTTTTCGAGAACTGTAACTTTCCATTTTTCTTAAAGAAGTTCCATCATCTGTCTGCTAAAAAAAAAAAAAAAGTCACATTTTTAGCATGGGAAATGAAATTCCTTCAACCATACGTTTAGTTGAATTCAGTCAAGTTAGACACTCTCTCTTCATTTGTAAGTGGCATATGTTTGGGAAGGAAACTGTGAAATCAAATGCCCCTTGAAAAGTACTGAAATTTGCCTTGTGAAATTCCTTTCCCTTCACCCCCGAGAAAAATACACTGAAGTTAAGAGCGTACTGAAGGGTCAGGCGAGTGTAAGATGACTCTGTATGAAAACATCACTTCTTTTAGTAGTGGACATTTTTCTTTAATTGTTTTTAAGACACTGTTTAAGAAGCAATTAGCTAAGAAGGAGAGGGGTCACTTCCTCTCTGGTGTGTGTAGATCAGCTGCTGTTACTGATAATGAGAGGAGAGAAGCCCAGTGTTGGCTTTATATTCTTTTGTGCACTACTGTGTTGACTTGGCCAAACTGCAGGGCATTTGGTGGCGTTCTTTTATCTGATGTTAAGCGCTGCATGCACTTGGGGAGGTTGGTAAAAGTATAAACTGAAACTCTTTCAGATTGAGTGGAAATACTGAAACTTGCCAAAATCCTGGACAGAACATCATGGCTCTTACTGGTGCTTTTATCTTGGGGTTCGTATTTCGTGCTTACCACTAGCACAAAAGAACTGAACACCCGATCGCAGGAACTTTGGTGAATAAAACCGGTTTAGAACCGCTTCCTGCTTGGAAGCAGCCGAAGTATGGAATGCCGGGCAGTAGAGTGTCCTCTGGTGGGCACAGGTAGCAAGTGCAGCGGTTCTCTGTGTGCATTCCCGGGAATGCGTGGAAGATCTGAAGTGCTCAGGCCTGCTACAGCTCTCTTTTGACGAGTATTATTTACGAAAGTGGCAAATAAGCCTTAAAACCAAACAGTAGCCACGTGTGAAGGTGTGTGTGCTTTTCTGTGTATTAGAAAAATTAAATAAGGGATGTACTGTCTACTAACAATATTTGCTGTTTTGTATGCTTTGGCCATAAATGCTAAGGCAGCATGTTCTGTTTTTTTTTTACTCCCTGCGTTGTGATCCTAATATGATAAAGTTCAGAGTTGGATTTGGATATTGCTGCACTAGATTTCCAAGTCATGAGAACCTACTTCTCTTTATCTAGTATGAATCAAGGAGTGGTGCATGTCTTAAAACTTTACCCAGCATGTTTTAGTATTGAAGCCAGCAGCTTGCATTTGAATTACAAATCTCATAAAATAATTCTTCACAATTTGGTAATTTGTTTCACTGAAATGTACTTACGTTTTAAAAAATATGAATTTTATTTCTAGTTGGAATTGATCTACTTTCAGCTTCTAATTATTAGGTCTTGAAATGTTTTTAATAGCTTATGAAATATTTGTTTTCTTTTAAACAGTACTTTCTAAAGTGTAACTTTAAATTTTCAGGGCACTAATGAAGGAGGAATGAAGAGTGCTTCTTTAAAGGATTTGTGTCCTGAGGACAAGAGACGCATTGCAAACTTAATTAAAGAACTTGCCAGGTAAGAAGAAGCATCACCTGAAAATGCATTAAGTTTAAAGAGAGTCATTTCTCTAATTAACATCAAGCAATGTAGAACTGCATTAAAAACCTGAATATTTGCACAAGACAATTTTTCTTTCTGGAAGAAAAATTTTTCTATGAAGCAGCCTGGTTGGTTTTTCCTTGCTTCCTCGCCCCTGAATATATATTTAAGACAAAGGCCAAAGTTTTGTGACTAGCAGTAATTCATCTGTAATAACCTAATGATAGGGCTAGGATTATGTTTGTTGTGTGTATCAAGTGCTATAAATAAACACATTCTGCTTTTGGAAATGACAGACTTTGTTGCTATGAAACTTTGTAGTGCTTGTTATTTGTCAGGGGTAAGCTTTTATATGGAAGGCCACATTAAAGGTGCATTGCTGATCTTGTGGCTGAAACATGTTGATAATGATTTGCCTGTGTAATTTTTACTTACCTAGCCAGACTTCTTCTTGCTACCTTTAATTTCTCCAGGTTCTACCCATTCCTTGAAAGGAGAGGCAGAAATAGTGCAAGTTTCTCAGCTTTGGCACATCATTTTCTAAGTTTCATTCCAGTGCTAGTTACATTCTCAAAGGTAAAGGATATGAAAAAGAGGTTGAATTAGAGTGAGGAGATTTTTGTCCTACTCTGTCTCTAACACCTCAGAATCTCTGGAAATCTGTTTCTTACAGAGTGGCTGTAAAAATGAGGAGGAGCACATGGGCCTTTGGCAGGGTTTGCCACATCAGCGGGAAAGGTCTTGTGAGATGATCCCAGGTCCTTTGGGCTAAAAGTTAGTGTACATACTTAGACTTTTTAAAGGAAAAATTTTTCTAGAACAAAATGTAGGTTCTCTGGTAATAAGGAAATGATTTCTGACATAGATCCCTTATGTCTGTGCAATAACTGGCAAGCATTACTGTCCTTTTTCATTTTATATAGGAAAATTTGGAAAATTAGAGAAATTAACTTAACTTGCTCAAGGTCATGCAATAACTCTCTGGTGCAGCAAGGAATATTTTCTTTCTGATTATCCTTATCCAGTGAACCATTTTACCTGCTAATAATTTGTACTAATATAGGATTTCTTGCCATACAGTATTTTAGTAATTTCTGAAGTTCTTCATGCTTGCAACTCTATTTTATCATGCCTTGTGTTAGAAAATGTATAGTTAAGACTGTCATAAAAAGTAGATTGGTGGGAAGCCTGGTTACAAATTGTCAGATGTTGGAGCTATTCGGACACTGTTGCCACTGTTGATATATAGAGGTATATTCTAATATTAAAAAAAGCCTTTTATTACATTGTTCCTCATAATACACTGCTCCCTAGTGAATAGCAGTACACTAATTCATTCGAGCATGGGATTCTTCTTAAATCTCAGATGCTGTGATTTTTCCCTGAGGACAGTTTGATATTTCTGCCTGACATTTCTTTGAAGAAAAATAGAAGGTGCAGCAACATTAATTTTGAAAAGTAAAATTAGTGGAACACTATTATTTTATACTTAGTTCTCTTTTATTTTTAAACCTAATCATATTTTTATTGGATGTAATTAAAAGTCCTTTGCAGAGTAATAGGGAAGTTGAACTTTAATTCCGCTCACCTCGTCACTTTTTTAAAACTCTCCATAATTTTCATTCTTAGTTGTGCAATGATAGAGAGTTTTTACAAGCAGTAGAACATTCTTTGCTACTTTGGAGAAGAAAAAGGAACAGCAGAATGCTGAAAGTTCTACAGAAACACTGTCCTGCAGTAAATACTTGGAATAATAAAGGTTTCACTTGGGCTATACCTCACTGTTCCTTATTTTGCTACAATTTATGGATGGTAGTTGAGGCTAATTTGTGCACATTTGTTGCAGGATGGTGAAAAGAAATAGATTGATCAGTAAGTAGTTGTGTGAAGGCTCTTGTAAAGTGGTAAAATTCTGTTTGTGTGGAAAGCTGTTGCAAAATATGGTTGACTCCTGGGGCTTGAATTTTAGCCAGGTCTTGCTTGAGCAGTTCAGAGTAGTGGTCTTTCCCCTACTTCTGTGACTGCTGAAGGAGTGAGCTCTCTTGTACTTTTCTTCCTCTTCCTATTTTTTACTTCTCTTCTTCCAACTCTCATTCCCACTGCACTTTTGAACATTGAGGATGTGTGTGCCAGTGCATTTGTTAATTTGCTGAAGTGTCAGACTTTCTCTTGGTACGAGTAAATTCTGATGCTGGCTACATTAATATCATTTTCTCTGAAAAAAAAAATAGTTTCTGGGCTGTAAAGATCTGCTGCTGGGGATTCCAATGGCTGACATTACCTTAGCTGTTCAGAATTTTATGGAACTGGATTTTGAGATGGGGTCAAAAGAAAGGACTCAGCCGTATCCTTTCTAATCCTTCTTTCTAGGCTAAATAATCGTAGTTTTTGATCTGTGCTGCCACCTGTAAATCTAACCATTATCTTGCCTTTCTTTGAATGTATCCTTTTAAGGTGAAATGAGAATGGGAGACTGGAGCCAAAGTTTAAAACACTCGAATGTTGCAAATTTGAGCTTTTTAATTTGTGTCAGCAGAGTCTTTTTAAATTGCTTTTGTAGAGGAATTTCTGAGAAGAATGAGTCATGTCCATGAATACCAAAGTGCTTTGTGAGTAAATGGGGGATTCTTGAGTGTGATCAGTCATTATTTTCAAAGACAACCAGCGTGGCACCTTCATGTTTTCAGTAAGGTCCTCCTGGCTTGGTGGTGAAGGTGGCACAGTTAGAGCAAATTTTATCTCTCCCTATGAGCAAAGTCCTTTCAAAAGAGGCAAAGAAGACTTTCTCTGAGCTTTTATTCCTGCAGGCTGCTCCTGAAGCAGTCATCAGCTTATGTAATGAAATGAGCAGTGACACGGTGAAGACACAGAAAGGTTCTTGTGCTCGTAGTTGCTGCCAATGTCAGGACATATTAGCCTCTTCTGAGAAGGAGCAGTGCAGGGCCCGCTGGGACGTAGCCAGTTGACTGTTGAACATTAAGGACTTGCTAGACACCACACTTAGAATGATTATGAAGTTTTCTAGAGTGAAATACTTCAAGTGATACGCAGATTTTGAGAGCTCTCTCTGTCTTGGCGTTTGACTGAATGGAGAGGATCATAACTCCTTAGCAGAGAGAGTGAATGTGTGTGTGCTTGCAAGCATTCACTTCATTCCTAACTGATACATAGCCATAGTTCTGTGACTTCGGGGTTCCCAGTATGGAACGTACATCATAAATACTTCTCCCCTGATCACAGATGCCTGTACAGCTCACATATGAAATTTGCCTTTTGAGTGAGCAGAGGCATTGACTAAGTGATGTAGAATGGTTCATGAAAGTTTAATTTTTGTTTTTAGTGGCGAAAATTGGTATCTATTTTGCATTCTTTCTTTCTTCAAATAAGATAAACATGGAGAAAGCTGGCTTCCTGTTGTCTTTGCAAACAAATCTTCAAAAGCAATTTAGGTAGAAAG
Organism: Corvus moneduloides; assembly: GCF_009650955.1. NCBI lineage: Eukaryota > Metazoa > Chordata > Aves > Passeriformes > Corvidae > Corvus > Corvus moneduloides. The sequence goes on from NC_045511.1 coordinate 17,179,104, forward strand.
GTATCATAATGCCCTTATGTGCCCATGGGAGGGAGTGATTTCCCTTTCCAAATGAGAGACAAGATGGTTTTTGCTATTATATTAGTGTTTTTCTGGTCAAGATCACAGGCATGCCCAGAATGACTTGACTCTAGTAGCTGACAGCTACTACAACAGCCTTCAGACAGTCCTTTATCCCTTTTTGACAAAATGCTTCCCTCCTTGGATTCCTAAACTCTTTGTAGGGTGCTAGCAGTTTGGGATACTAGTCTTTTCTACTGTCTTTGATATGAAGTTGAAATTGATAAACTAAAATTGAAATTTTCTAACAAACTGCGAAAATGAGCATCAAAACAGAATGTTAATTTGGTTACAGAACTGGAAACCATTGCAGAAGTTTCAGTAAAGCTATTATAGTGTGTATCTGTATATCTGTTTTTTCTTACAGTTCTTAAGATCTTTGAAGGAAAACTTGCCTGTGGTTTGTATTACAAATCTTGTGTGTTTGGCCTCTTGGGTTGCCTTCTCTCCTGAAGATACTTCATATTTAACCAAATTGTTATCTGGCTTTAACATCAAAATCTTTTCTCTTTTTTTGTGCGTTACTTTAGAAGCAATTTTGTGCTGCAGTTTTCTTAATTGGTCAGGCAGTGAGACTGCAAATGAGATATCCCTAAGCTTGTCTGGAAATTACTTTGTGTTGATAGGTAAAGCATGCCCAGGATTATTGTATCACCAATCACACTTACCTTCTGTGCTTAAAAAGTCATTTGTAGCTATAAATTCATGCTGTGAAATCTAGTTTTGTATTTTTCTGGTTGCATATCATAAAATTTATCCATTGTGTAGCAATTTCAATTAGGTTTGGGGCCCATAGCTTTTTTTTGTTATTTTTTTCTAATGTGTACAAATGACACATGATACTTGAGTAAAATTTATCAAATTTTTGAATGCTGATCCTTGGACAAAAATTCTGTTTCTGTCTCTTTGGAGTGCTTCTTCATTTGGAATACCTGGTTTCGTTCCATGACATCTGTATGTTCTGGGCTTTGCATGATGGTCTTATCTTGGCCCTTGCTTGATTTACTTTTCCCCCCCACCCCGGGCTGGGCATGTTCCAGATGCCATTCTTTGCTTGGAATTGAAAACTTGTAGTTTTCAGGAATGGTCACCAAACTATTCTCATCTTTGCTGGCCAGTTGGCAGATTAATACCAGATTGGCATTTATGAAAAGATTAATGTTCCCAAGGAGTGTAGGACTGGTCAGTGAAGTTTTCAGTGTCTATATCTCTAGTTTAGTTTGTCTTCTGTCTTAACTAGCTGAGCCGCAATGTCCTTAATGCATTTCAGATTTCTCTTGGTAAAAGCTCATTTTTTAAGATTTTAAAAAATAGAAGACATTGTCTTTAATTTGCTTTCTCAACTTTGCTTTCAGTCAGAAAGGGCTGAGTTCTGTCCCTAGTGTAGTGCTGATCTGAGTATTATCATCGCTCTTTTTGTACATGTCAGTTTTTCATTAAACAAATAAAAGTTGAAGTGCTGTTGACTTGTGCAGTGCTTCAAAAATTCCACCTGGAGAGCATGAGTCCTGCTTACTCAGTGGAATGAGTCAGTGTCATCAGCAAACTCCTTTATCAATTCCTTCTTTAGATCAGGCAGAAATACTAGTATCAGCAGTGGACTTGGGACCATACAATAATAATTGGAACTGGTGAAATAGGAATTAATTTTAACCCTAAGGCAGACGTCCTAGGAGGGCTTTTTGTCAATATATTTGCATGATGAGTTTTTATTTTCCGAAAGAGGCGCCTGTAAAATAAAATATTTATTTAAATGCATCTAGAATTATATAGGCTTTGAATTGTTGGATTTAAAACAAATCTTGAACAAAGATGGTGCATGTCCTGTGGCACAAGGTAGGTGAATGTGAATTGCATGCAAGAAAATGTTGCAGACACTAAATGGAAGGAACAGTTCCACTGATTCATTGTCTTTGCTCTCAGCGGTCAGTCCTCTGTTTGATCCTGGAAGCAAGAACAGTGGAGCTGGACACCAGCATGTTGCTCAGTGGAGCAGTTGTGCCCTTTGTAGTTGTGCCTTCATTCTTTCACTGCTCTTTTCTGACCCAAGTGGGTGAACAGAGGGTGAAAATACTTTTGAGGAGCATTATATGAGCCTTGTAATGTTTTTGTGCAGCATAAGTGAAGCCCTCCATAGTTCTGCTAAAAATCATATGTTCTTTACTGCCAGAAGGCAAAGAAATAAGTATATAAAAAACCTCTCACTGAGCTATTTATAGGAAGTGACATAAATCCAGCATAATCTGATGACATTCTTGTATTCCTTTTCTCTAACTTCCTTTTGCCACCTCCTGTGAGTAACCATCTTTTGTATTTCTCCTGCCCTTTATGGGCTGTCTCCTGCTTTGTGATACATAAACACATACTGCCACATTTCTTCTAAGATCACTTACTGTTCTCAGTCATTTACTGCACAAGATATGTGGCACAATATATTCATGTGTCTGGGAGCGTGACAACTTGCTGTGATCTGTGTTAAATACAAGCACAGCACGTGAATGTGATGCACACTGATACAAGCAACAAATCACAGAATCTAGAGATGAGTAAAGCCTGCTAGGTTTAGTCTGATTTCTCTAGTGCTCTGTTCTTTCATACTCTTTTTTTCTTATACTGTTGTTCAACTTTAGTGCTATTGGGTGCCAGCATAGTCCAGTGTTTGTTACCCCAAACCTTTTTCTCATGCAGCATCACTCCTTCAAGTTGCTGAGTAAGGTTCCTTCCTTCCATAGCATCTTGGAGATGGTACTTGTTCTCTCTTTCCTTTCCGGTTCCCTGCCCTGCTCTTGTTCCCTTACTGTCTTTGATCCGTATGGTCATTGCAGTCTTCACTGTGGTTTTCAAATTGACTCTTTTTGTTTTTGCATCCTTCACTGATTATGTGAAGGAAGGTCATACATGCTGTAGTCATTTAGGTGGTTGCACTGGACTCGGAGGAAACAAATGGGCCATGGTAAGATATGAAAGCCTCGGTCTGCAGCCTGTGGCAAATGTACTGTGGCTGTTACTGCAAGGATGTGTAATGGATATTCCTCAAAAGTTTGTTGCCTGCTTAGCTAAGGAACGCAGAGGTGTTGTTGTGGGTCCAGAGTTGATACAAGTGGTTCTCTTTACCACGTTTCTTTAATGCTGCGTGCACAACCTTTTTGACAGCCTGTGAATGGAGGGGAAGGGGCCTAGGAACAGGTTGAACTCATCACACTTTCCCAGGCCAGGCCCAAGGTTGTAAGTGAGACCCTGCACATTTGACTATTAGAATGCTTTTACACTAAACCTGCGTCTTTTTTCCCCTGTATTTTAGAAACTTTATGATTAATAGTTTGATCCAAGCTTTCAAACTGGCCTAATTTAAAGAATTTGATTATATGGTATTTGTTGTTTGTCTCCCTCTAGGTTTGTAGAGAAAAAGTGTGAGTTTCAATATTTTTCTTTCCAACTTCATGCAGTCTGCTTGAGCAGATATGGGAAGGGCTGTGGGTTGATCTTGGAGTTGGGGAATACTGCTTGTCTGTAGTTCATCCTAGGGGAGTGACCCAGTTGTGGTACTTATGACTTTTCCACTGGAAGATCAAAACAAATCTGTGCCCTCTTAAGGGAAACCATGGTATCAAATGTATGGCTCAGTCCTTGAATGAAACATTCTGTTGAGAATATGAGTCTGATGGGACGAGTGGAAGGCTTAGTCTAATACTTATATATATATATATATATATTTCTTCTTTCCCTCCTCTTTCCTCTTCCTGTAAGATTGTTCCACTTAAAGGAAGTTAAAATTGGAGTTTTCGAAAAGTTGTATTGCTTTGGTCGCCTGTCACCTGTGTTGTGGCAACTGTTTCATCATCATTAAAGACTGAACTTTAAGAGCCTTCAGCAGCAGAAATCGCCTAAGTGCAGAGGAATAATATTTATTAGTCTAAGCTCATTACTTAATATTTTTGTGGAGCTTTTATAGAACCATGATTTCCATGCCATGTTTTCTAGCATAGTTACAGGATCATCTGTGCATAATGATCTTCTTGCCTACGTGATACCAGAATAATTGTTTTTACAGCCTGCTTTTAAGGTGCAGAATAAATGATCATTGTAAGCCTTTCTCACATTGTCATCTTTTAATCTTGATCCAATTATTTACACTGAGCAGCAAGATACAGGGTGCCATGCCCCAGACAGAAAGGAAAATTTACTCCTGCAGCTTTATATTTGAAAATCCTCAGAAAAGGACAAACTGTTTTGTTTGGAGAAAGCTAATAAGAAAAATGATTCTTTCCTGGACTTGTATTTGACCAGTAATGGTGAAAGGATTAGTTCATAGATTAAGAAACAGAAAAGTTTTCCGGATTTTCTTCCTGTCATGTCAGCTAAGCTCTCCCATGTGAGTTTTCTGTCTTCATGTTGTAAGTTTGTAAGTATCCCAGTGAATTTTCATTATGGCTGGAGGGAATCGGACTGGAAAAACCCGATTGTGGGGTTCAAGTCCTTACTTTGTTCTTCCATGCTGCCCATTAATGTGCCTGTGCTCTACTGAGACCAGTGTTTTTGGAAAAAAAAGAGATGTATTGCATAAAGTCTGCGCCTCTTCCTGTGTAATATATTAGAATAAACATCATGAGGAACTAACCTGCTTAAGGGTGGAAGGGATGTTAACCATTTACCTGCAAAGTGGCGGAGGAGTTGGAAGTCAGGCACTGTGGTTATGGGCAAATATTTTATTTTTCTCAAATTCTTTTCAGGGTAAGTGAAGAAAAAGAAGTGACAGAAGAACGGCTGAAAGCTGAACAGGAGTCGTTTGAGAAGAAGATCAGACAGCTAGAGGAGCAGAATGAACTTATCATCAAGGAAAGGGAAGATATCCTTTAAAAATATGTGCAATGGCTCACTGAAATAAAAAGTGAAATAATTGTTCTATAATTCTATATGGCATAGAATAAATCTGCATGTGCTGCCATTCAAAAGCAATCAGAAAGATGACTTGTCAGCATGTGACACTGGTTCATTTGAGCTTAAAACTGCCATCCAGCTGTTCCTGTGATGTTGTTTTGCTATGAAATAGATATTTGTCAACTAGAAATGACAATAAGGAATTTACACATTAAAATATGATTATAGATTTTTATTTCTTTTTAATTAATTCTGTTAGGTGGCCGTAATTTAGGTCTAAGACTTGCATGATATTCCATTTCTCTCCATGTCCAGAGAAAGAGAATCTACACTAAATGCATATGAACTAAATATATGTACTAGGAGGTTTAGCGAGCTTAGACTTTTTGTTTGGTATAGGGTTGGTTTGTTTGTTTGTAGAAACAGTTAGCAGTTTCTCTTTTCTTGCAAACTGTGACTTGCATTTCTTTAAGCTGCATATCTGTAGTCCCAATCCTGGAATATCACATGCGAGGTCACTATTGCAGGAATTGCAGTTTTTCTTTCTGTTGTGTGACGCAGCTTTACAAAATCCTCTTATTCATTTCTCTTCCAAGTCTCTGATATTGGTGCTTTGTTGTTAAATTTCTCAGAGGGCTAAGGGTTGGCTACAGTGGGATAGGGAAGACACAGGGCTACAACTGCAGCAAAAGCAAATAGTGTGTGATTCATTGAGAGCTGCATTTCCAATAGGGAGGGTAGTAATGCTGTTTTAAAAAGCACGATGGAGCCCAGTATGCAGTACTATTTTCAGTCCTGAGCCATCCCATGTTCAAGTTAAAAATGAAGTTAGTGACAGAAAGAGGCTGTTCAAGCTCTGGGCCAGTGTTGATAATTCAGAAACTTAAACATGAATTTAGAGGAGGGTTCTTGAAAATTCAGGCAATCCTATTTCACAGTTTAGCACTGAGAGGCTTAACAAAAACAGTGCTTTCCTTATGATGGAACTTGCTTGGCTTAGGAAAGGCATTCAGTGATGTGTGGTCTCTCTCAGCAGGGCGTTGCCCCTGATGACCTAGAACATCCCTGGTAGCCCACTGGGACTTAATTTTTTAGGAAGAATTTTGTCTCTTTGTACTAAATAATATATTTATCAACAAATTTAGCTGGCCATGAACAGTTACTGGAAAATATTAGATCTGAGGTATTTCAAGAGCCATTAGGTGTGACAACAGCTCTTTGACATTGATTTCACTGGAGCCAGTATTTTGTTGTGTATTAGAGCTTGTGTATTCAGTGAACTCATGAATGTGGGTGGGATGCATGTTCCCAATTTTTTTGTAATTTATCCACACAAAGCTTTCACTAATTCATACAAAGTTTATTTGGCTACTGGAAAGTAGACATGCGTGCTTGTTTTATTGTTTGGAGTTTTTTCCCTTTATTTTTTTCTTTACCAGAAATAGATTGCACAAGCATGAATACTTTTCCAGAAGTCTGGTAGACATGGCAGAAGGTTAATGCATGCAATTTTACACTTCATAAAACTCTGTAAAACCTAGATATATAAAACAAGGTTATAATTTAAAACAATGTAATTTTAACTACTGCAATACTTGCCTATCATACATGAATGATTCAAGATCTTCAGTGTAATTCTGATCACTTAATTTTTTAAAGCTTGTTGCAGAGACAAGGAATAGTAGAAATTACTTGCTGATGCTGAATACAGATTATGGCTGTTTCAAGTAATACAGCAACTTGAAATTCTTTAAGTTCTTCTGCACTGTAGTGTCCACTTGCAAATAAGATATCAGGGATATAGTACCAGAAGAAAAAATCTTCAAGTCTGTTAAAATCAATTTTACTTTTGTTTTTCCCTCTGCATAGCTAATTTGTTCTCTAAAAGATTACTTTCTTTACTGCAGTATTTAAAACTGCAGTAATAAATTGGTGCTTCTGATACAACTGCAGCTGTCCAGCAAAGTGCAATTTCAAATTGGTAAGGGTTTAGTTCAGTTAGCATGGGGATTGTGTTGGGTTTTTTTCAGCAACATGTATTTTGTTGTTTTGTTTTTTTTTCCTTGAGACTCTTGGAGGAGGAGTATTGTTTGGTGCTTGAAATCCCAACTTTGAGGAAAATCCATCCTTATTTTGTTGTGGTTGCTTTTTTTCCCCCTGAGAAGCTGTGAGGACCCCCTCTATTCAAATTCGTTGCTGGTGAATTATGACAGAAGCTTTGGGGGTAGAGAAACGTGTGGTATACAATGATCTCACTACAAAACTTTGAGTAACTTAGCAGTATTTAAAAACCAGTTTCTGTCTGCAGCCCAAGCTCACATTTGCTTTTGAACTTCTCAGTGCTGTCTGAGTATTATATATATAAGTAAAATATATATAAAATATAAATAATATATGTATAATATGTATTATATATAAATAATAATTATAAGATATAATAAAAATACAAATAAATATATATATAAACTATATTTATAATATAAAATTTCATGCAGATTTAGAAGTCAATTCTACCCTTCCTTAGCAGTTGAAACTTTGAAAATTGAGTACTTGGTACTAGGGCATGCTGTTAATGGAGAACAACAGTGATGAGCATGCTGTCAATCACAAATAGTCCAGCCTATTGTCAGGGTTGCCAAATAATTAGTCTAACAGAATTAAGGAAAATTAGGGATTCAAGTAGTTAGCTGGTCTACACCTTCTTCCTAAAGCGGTATTTAAGCCTATCATCTTATAATTTGGTCAAAAGTAGATATTTTGGCTTGGCTTGGTCTCATGACATTTACACTTCAGACTTAACTTCAAAAGAAACTTCATCCAAAGTGTTTCAGACAAAGTGTTCCAAAACCAAGAGAGTATCAAAACTTTGTTTTTCTTATAATAAACTCTTTTGCTTATAATAAACTGGAAAGATCTCCTAAGAACTGCTGCTGTTCTTAGGAGATGTGGTGTTAAGGTATGCATGCTGGGATGACATCTCTTGCTGTTTTTACTGAAATTTGCCCAATTGGGCTGAACTGGATAATTCAGTAACAGCTGCTCCCACTCTTTTGATGCCCTCTTACAACTATGAAGATGAGAAAGTGTGGGGAAAAAAAATCACTTTCTGAAAGTGAAGTTTATGTAAAAAATAAAGGGAAAAATGTAAATGGAGTGTGTATTGGAAAAGTGAGATCTAGAACCTGTCTGGAAGGAAGGATTTGGAAAAGGAGGTTGGGCTGGACATGATTGATGTGAAAGCAACAAAAGCCTGTGACTGATGGTATCAGAAATGTTTGGGATAAGCAGTGAGGGTTAGTAAGAGCCAGGATGGTGGCAGGTGACATAGGATCAGTTAGACAATTTTAAGGCAGCTGATGCAGGCAGGGATGTGTCTGTTCAGGGTATTTGAGCGCTCTCAGAACTTTTGTAACAGAATTTGGGAATAACCTCATGTGAGAAGAATTGCCATGTGTAACCTCCTTTGATGTCTTCTACAGCATCCACTCTTGGTATTTGTGTTCTGTTTGCTGCTGTATGGTGACTAAACTGCTTCTAGTGGCAGTCTAAATTCTGGCATGGGCTTTGGAGTGTGTGACTCGCAACTTCCTTGTTCTTATTTGTGTTATTTCATTTGCATTTTTACAGTAAGGGATGAGCAGTGTGTGCCATGTTATGCACTTAGACTACTTGTGCTGCTTCTTTTTCCACTTTAGCTAGGAGCTGCTAATAGAAAACCTTGTGACTTTTTTTTTCCCTGACATATTTTCAGGCATCTGTTATTAATTTAGGTCCCAAATATAATTTAATTTAACAATCAGGAAAATATCCTTTGTAAGATGCCCCAATACTGTCAAGATATGTGTCTTAGGAAAAAAGTTGTGATGGGATTATTAAGAAACAAATGCTACTGATACTTCATAGCTCAAAGAAATTATGTTGTGGTCTTTAGCTTTTCTTGTTATCACCATTAGGGATTTTTTTTCATGTAAATTTGATGGTGCTGCATAAATGAAGATGAAAAAGCAGCCTTAACATTTCTGTGAAGATTTATTAATAGGTGAAGCAGAAACTTCTTTTAAAAGAATTTAAAAATCGGTTATTGAATTCTAAGCTCTGCTTGAATTATTATTATGTAGTCAAAGAATAGGCAAATAAAGGGAAGAAGAGAGGCTATTTATTACGAATTTTTTTTCTTTTTGTAGATTTAAACTAATCAGTTGTACTAAATTGCTGTTTTAATTTATATTTAGGATATAAACTTAAGCTGGGTTGCTTAAGCTTTTTGTTGGAATTATTTTCTGACTGAACATAGACTTACAAAATAGTTTGACCCTGAAATATCATCCAGGTCCAACCCCTGGACAGGGACGCCTTCCAGTAGACCGGCTTGCTGAAGACCCAGCCAAATTCACACTACAAATCCTGTATGATTTACTTGGTTAGTCTTAAAATTGATCACAGACTCTGTTTACATATGTCCTTAATATTATAGAACTACTTAATTAGTTGGTTTTGCATGCAGTTAACATGAATATTAGTTTAACTAAAACAGTTCATTTCCTTATAGTGTTAGTGAGACATAGAATATTAATTTGCTGGAAGAATAATGAGCTTTATAAGCATTATCTAGAGACTTTAATAAAATGCTTTTAGTTTTGCCATAGTACTGTTCATTACATTAGTCTTGCATACATAAATTAGGGCCACTTACATATTTTCTCCTTTTCCTATCTTACTGTGTTAATGTAAAATTAGTAGTATTTTTCAGAAGAAAAAGAGTTACTGACTTGCTTAATGCAAAGAACAAAATGGTAGAAAAGGAGGTATCAGAGTAAAGAATTTACTTGCTGCCTTATTTTCCCTATGATGTTAAATTTGATCTTCTGAAAATATCGGCTATTCTGCTTCCTTTCCTTTTTTAATTGGACTCACCAAGTTGTCGTCACAGGTGAGGGAACAGAGGTGGTCTTGCACAGAAAGGCTGTGGCCACGTGTTTTGTTGCATGTGTGGTCCCAGTGTCCTGCGTGGCAGATTCGTGTGTGTGTGCCTCCCAGATGCTGCTGTTGGCAAGGGGACAGTCTGCACTCAAAATGACAGCACAGTGTCAGGGGGAGGTGGGGTGTGGACATTAACACTGGAGTTAAGCCATCTATATATGAAAATGGGTCCTTGCCTTGATGTGCCCCCTGCCACTCCCTTCCAAAAAAAAAAACCAAAACAAACCAAAACAAAAAAACCCCCCAGAAAAACCCCCCCAAAAAAACCAAGAAGAAAATTTCTGTATAGAGGCAAATTTGCCATTTGCAGGAAGCTTGTGCTTTTGAAAGTCAGGCTATTTATTTAAAACTCAGTAACAATTTTGGAGATTAACTTTGGCTAAGTCTGTTCCTGATGGTATAGTTTCTGACAAGTTATGAACGGAGGGTCTGAAATGACCGTCATTATTTTTCTTTTATTTCTTAACTTGGCTCCCTCAGCTTATCATTTTATGTTTTTTCCCTTTCTATTTTTCATATGTGAATGCATACTATATATCTTCTTGTGCATCATAATTTGTTTGAAGGTGTGTGAGGAGAATGAAAAATTAGTATTTTGCTCCTTTCTTCCATTTTATCCAACTACTTCACTCTTTGAAGGTGTTTCTCTTACTGTTATTTCAGGTATCCTACTAGTAAATGTTTCTAAGCAACCATTGTGGTCTATGGAAAAAAAGCTGCACTTATTAAAAGTCCCTGAATATTTATATGCTATTCTGTAACTGCAGTATTGGTTAAATAATGTATGTATTTACAAACTTAAATGTAGAAGAATCAGTCAAGGACTATTGGGTAAATATGATATTTTAAATTTTTCATGAACTTTTAAACTAAAGCAAGGTGAAACATACTGTAATGTTGAGTGTTCAAATGGATCAATGGTTGGAGATCCATTTGAAGCTTTCTGTGCTTAATCCCAGTTAGTTCCTTAGAGCCCAATCTAACCACACTGCCCATGTTATGAAAATACCCAGAATCAGCAGGCAGCGTCTAAGCAGTCAACAACTGCCTCTGTAGAATATGAGCTGGACAGGCTTTTTGCCCTCAAGCTCTGCGTTCAGTGATGCAGGATTGTCCATGAGATTGTAGTGTCGGCATGGAAATACAGCTGTGGAATGGGAGATGCAGATTTGCTCTGTGTTTTATACCAAGGGTGGAATGGTGTTCTGTATGTGTCTGACTGAAGAGATGTTCCCACCCAACAGCTCTTGTATAGAACTCTGGAATTTCCCTGAGGTGAGTGTTGAGGGCCAGTAGCCTTCTCTCATCTCCCATGTTTCATAACGTTTTTACACTGGGATGATCTCTACCTGACTAGAGACTTGATGATTTTGAAACTCAGTAAGATCTGGAGTTCTGCTCTGCCAGATTGTTGATAGCCATGGTTATCTATGCTATCTAGCATATCTAGCTAGATATCTAGCATATCTAGCTATATGGTTCCCAGACAGCGTGTCTCCTAGCTCTGAGTATCTGAAGCACAGATTTATGGTATTATCTGTATTAACTGTGTGGTGGGCATGTCAGAACTGGATATGTCTAAACTGAACAGGAGACACCTGTCATTGGAAATGCACGTTCAGCCATGGCAATCTCATATATCAGTATCAGGTATTTTAAGAAAAAAGAAGTGAAGCAGTTCAAGTAAAAAAAATTCTCTGTAGGAGTCAGGCTGGTCAGTTTAAGTGTCTCAGGTGAAAGACAGATCTTCCTGCTTTTTCCAGATACTTGTACTGAGCAGGCTACTTACCTGGCTGAATTTTACCCCGGTTCTGTGGTTATTGCTGAAACATTTGGCTTTAGACATGTGAGCTTTCAAAGTGATGTTGGAGTTAAATTTTTTCTTTATGATATTTGGCTCATTTGAAAACAAAGACTGAGATCTTTTAAAAGGAGGCACAAATGGGAAAATGAGATCATTAATTGTTGAAGCTGGTACTGTAACAAATTGACTAGAAATGTGGATTCAGAGAAATTGATGTACTTTATCCTTCTAAACTAAATGAATTCTCCATCTGCTTCAGCTTCTCAACTATAATGAGGACGTAGGGCTGACTCTGCTATTGGTTTCTCTGTCTTCCTGCACTATTTTGGAAAGTTTAAACATTTCTTGCATAATTAAATACACTTTCAATAAATCAATCTCATAATAATTGTTGTTCAGGAGAGTTCATTATTCAGTTCAGTCTTTTAAATTACTGTTCTTCTTTAAAGGATTCTTCTGACGTAATGGCTTCTTCTAAATCCATTTGCCATGCTCTGGCTTGTAATTACTTTAGATTTGAAGAATAAAATGAATGGCTTTATTATTAATCAGTAGCAAATTTGTCTTACTGTTTTTAGAGTGGCCTTCACTCATGAAATAGTTTTAATGGTCTAGATAGCAAAACACTTCATACCTCTCTTTCAACAGAGATTTAGTGAAAGCAATCAGATAGTTTTGTGGTTTTTTTTTATTCCATCTCTCTCCCATCAAACATTTGTCACAGTGACTGTCATCATGTGTTTGCTGTTGTATTCTGTGAGCTGCTGGCCCTCTGAAAGCCTTGTTTTGCTGCCTGCTTTTAGATTGGAAATTTTTCAGGCTGGGATAGGCTTTATTTTTGCCTTGTGCTGTGCATTGCACTGAAGTGCGTTGCACTTAAGCGCATTGCACTTAAGCATAACATTAATTTAACATTGGCTTTTACAGTGGACATTGGCCTGTAAGAGCTTTGTCTCTCTTCGACCATGATGAAAACTGCATCTGTTCCTTAACCCCTCTCTGCTGATGTGGGATTTCATGGACCTTAGTGACAGTGCTTTTGTAGTCGAGAATTACAAGTCTGTCTCCCCATAGCAAGGTGCCATCTTGTTTTACAGTAGTTGAGACTGGACAGGTAACTGTCTTACATGAATCTTTTCTGTTTGGCATCAGTTCTTTGTCCGTAGTCTCTTGTAAGGTTGCTCAAATCCATCCTTAATTTTAAACTGCCAGTCAATGCAAACTAATATAAATGCATTTTTAGCCTTGCTAAACTTCTTAGGATCTAGTGGATGTTACACTAATATCTCATTTCCATAGACTAAGAAAATGAAAGTGGGTTAGTTGTAGAGTTATAGACACTCAGTAAATCTCAGCTTTTAATTTCTTTAGGAATTCATTACTATAACAGCACTCTGGGTTTTGTTTCCCCTATCAGTTGTGATGTTTAACCAGGGCTGAGAATTTGGAGTAATGCTGAGGAATTGGAGAGAACATCGAAAGAGGAATGAATAGCATCCTTAAAGTCTTAATTCCATGGCTCTCTAGGAGGTTATTGAAAGCGTAAGTGTAAAACTGGGTGGAATTTATCCGGATACAAGAATTTCATTGAAGGCTTTTACGTATACCTTTTATCCTTACTTCTGTTGGCATTACACCTTCTTTAGTCTAGTTTCAGGAGTTGTAATTTTTCATTTCACATTCACAGTTTTCAGTTCAGGTCCTAGTATGTATGTGTTTATTTAAATGCATTTTTAACTGTGGAAATGGTAAGCTTTTACTGATGGCAGTATGGTCACTTTCATTGCACTTATGGCAAGAGATTTGCATAAAATGTCATCCCCTTCTTGGGACAAAAAATACCCCAGGGTTTATAGCACAGGGAGTACAGTTGTAGTAATAAGGATTATGTTGCTGATAAGTTCCCCTCAAGGCCCAGTGATGGTAATACCCCTATATTTTGTCTTTAAAGAAAACTGCTGAGAGGCAATAATTTTTTTTTGTATGTGTCCCATTTTCATTAATGCATGGTAATTGATGGAGTTGCAGTGACTTGTAACAGTAATGAGTTCTAAACATAAGAATGCACTCCTTTCTAATAAGTGAGCACTGCTGGGGTTTAAAAGCGTACTAAATCAGTTGCTTTAGTATGAATTTATTAGTTTTTTTCAGCATTAGCTTTAATAGTAGTTATTTACATAAGCGTACATCCCATTAACCGCCATCAGGGCTGGAAAACATGCTGAACTGTTCATATTTTCATATAATTATTGAACATAATGGTATCATTTGCATTTCTAAACAGTGATGTTTCTGTCAGGCTTGGAAATAGTGTCTTTACGCAGTCCCTATTTCACATCCACTTATTTGACATCGTTAAATTTTATGCTAATGTGCTTCCCTAGAATGTCATCAGTAGGACAGATGCTTGCACTTTAATATACAAATCAGTGGTGCTTTTCCCTCCCCCCTCCCCTGAACTGCAAAAGAAATAAAAAAGCATATCTGCACTTTTTAGATATAGTTTGTTTCATTCTAAAGAATCTGTAAGAAATGAAACTTGGCTTTCACCCCCGTTAGTCACTTCCGAATGTTGTAGTAACAGATACCTTCATTGTGAATGGTGGAAGACTGTCCTCTGCCTGAAGGAGGAAGAGTCTTCTAAAATTCAGGGCAATTATGTTAAAATAAAAATTGTAGCCTTGAGCTTGCCACCTGTGTAAGGCATGGACCCTCACAGAGCAAGCTGCCTGGTCAGACAGTGGTGCATGGATTTCCTGGCAGCAGAGCATCACTGTAAAGGTTTAGGGAGGGAGCAGTTTCGCCTGCTAGACTCTGTCAGCAGAAGTGCATTTTGAGTTGTACATTGTCAGGTTTTTGGTTTTACTCTTAAAATATTTTTTTCGTTTTGCAGACAGGCAGAGGTATATGAGCTCTTGCTAGCTAAGTATGGATGGTAGTTGTTGTATGAACAGTGCTGACTTCTTAAAAAAAATACATAAGAACTTTGATACTTGTACTGAAATCAGCACTGAAAGCAGAGCATCAAAACCCTGAGCAACATTGCCAGTAATTGTAGGTTTGAATGTGGATATGATGGAATAAAAATAAGTATAATCAGCATCACCACCAAAACCACCCTGCTTTTCTTCCATTTGAAAATGAAATAAATATGTTGCATCTGGTTCTGTATGAACTTTATCTCAGGATGACTTCCTTACCATTGCAAGTAGAGTGCTAAAGGTAGAGCAGGTGAGTGCAACCTGCAGTATGCAGTTGAGATCACAGAAAAAAGTAACTACTGAGATACAGAATGTGTTGCTTATGAGCCAGACATGATCCATGTGAATGAGCCTGGAAATCCAGTGGCTCTCCAGCCCAGTTCTCTGCTTTTCCCTGATTTACCAGATGTGGCGTCGGGCAATTCTGCTGTTTTCTCTCCTACTCACCTATTTAAAAGTTTGTAGTACTTCTTGCTGGCCTTTGTGTGACATGAAGGTTAAATGTATGCATGTTGCTCAGTTACGGCATTTCATGGACACACTCTGAAAATTTTAAATAAAACCAAGAATTTTAAGGTCAAGGAAAAGACTGAGAGAAGTATATTACACAGGTTTGCCATTTTCATTGTTTTATACATAAAAATACACATTAAAGAATACCTTTCTTGGTCATGTCTTAGAAGAGGCTGGAAGGAGGCACCCAAGTAGAAAAAAGTACATGGAGTGAAATGAAAAGGTTTGTTTTATGCATAAAGGGCTTTGTGAGCAAACTGGAGATGTACTCTGATGGGTTCTGGGCTTGTGGTGTCTTTAATTATAGATGATTAACAATTTGCTAGTTGCTTTGCAGACAAGTATGGAGACAAAATCCCCTGCTGGGAAATGCTTGCAGTCTAAGACCTCATTCTGGTGGTGTGTGTAGAGATGTGTTTTTAGTCATGAGAAGTAGCGATATTAAAACAACAATAAAAATTTTGATGATATTGTCTCAGAAAGAACCATAGGATTTTTGAAGGGTTCCTATCAGAGTTTTGAGCTTGCAATAGGACACTCAACCATTTTGTAGCAAACAATTTGGGGCCAGGTGCTTTTTGGTACACCTTTTATTCAGGAATAAAATACAGATGCACCAATGTAGAGTAGCAAACTGGTGAGCTGTGCTAATTTCAGCTGTGAAGTATTGGGAAATTTAAAGAGAGCACCTCTGGCATTCAGAGCAGACTGTTGTGCTGCAGAGAGTCTGAGCTGACCTCTTGTCAATGTCTCATTTAAATCCTGAAAAGAAGACTCTAGGTAATTGGCAAATATCCTTATTTTAATATGCGGCCATAAAAAGGTAACGTATGATGATTTTTAACATCAGAAGATTAACATTTTACCTTTAAATAAAATATGATTAACTGGTACAGAATTAAAAGTAATAGAACTGAAATATTCAAACTATGACTCTGTGGTGTCAGATTATGCATCAAGTGTGACGGTTTAAGTACTGAAGTGATTTAAAAAATGAGTCAGCTGAAGGATGTATATTCCAAGTAGTGAGAATAAAATCGAATAAAACAACTGTGGCTATCAAAACTTTCTCAAAACGCCCTGGCTGAGTGAACCAGGAGACCAAAGTGTGGCATTGTTTACAGTGTCTGGGTCTTGCCCAGGTGCCAGGGCAGGTGCAGTGAGGGAGTAGTTGGCATGCTGCTGTAATGGCATCCTAATCTGTGATTTTAAGCCACCAGGTCATGATTATGCTTAAATTTAGTAGCCAGGCCAAGACTCTTCTTGGCTTCTGGATTCATCTACCTCCAGGAAGGTTCAAATATGATTGATTTAGCAATGTTTCAGCAGTTTGCAGTCAGCCAGGCTTTTTCTTACTGCTGTACAATTTCATTTCTCATGGATTGGCACATGTTTTGATACATGAAGCTGCATGTTTGCCATCTGAATTACTTGGTGTTACTGTTTGGAAACGTGAAAATGCCAATGTCAAGGTTTGTCTTTTGACTTCTGCATATTTTAAGTCCTTGTTAGTAAAAATGATGCTTTTTTCCCGCCCAAGTAGTTCTGTAAACTCAGCTTGGAATTTTACCATAAAGTGGCCCCTTGCTGTCTTCTGAAGTCCTGTAACTGAATTTTTAGAGTGCAATTTGGGCATTTAGTAGTCTTGTAGAGGTTGTTCTCGGCATGTTTGTTCACATTAAGCTGTGACACTTTGAAATTGTGTAGGAAGAACCAAGAGGAGGATGGCTTATTTCAAAATGCAAAAATAAAAGAAGTGGTAGAGAAAATGTATTATGGTCACAAAGAGTGGCAGGTCTAATTTTGTTTACATCCAGAGAACAGAATACTGAAGTAAGTGTGTTGCTTTCAAGTAGTTTCTTCAGAGAGTAGAATTTTAGTAATCATATAAAAATGCAAGCAAAGCATTTAACAGCCTTTATAATACATGAACTTTTCCAGAGTGGATTTCTTCATATTTCATTATCTTCAGGGAGAAGTTTTTGGTTTCTATAAATATTGCTGGACACATTGATGAAAGATCCTTAGATGATTTTAAAGATGTTACTCATCATCTGTTAATGGTGCAGAATAAGACTCAAGTGAGCACAGCTTTTAATGTCCAGCTGTCACTTCAGGTAACTGGACAAATCTGGTGAGGCCTTATTGCTCTGTTTCAGTGCAAATAACCATATTTAACTTGCCATTGCTCTTTGCTTTAACCTGCTAATAAATCTATTGCATAAATTTTTCCTATGAAAAGAGGGAAGTTAAAAATGAGAAATATGTTTCTAATTATCTGCAGAGAGAAGTTATTGGAGCCAGTAAAATGAACTTACCTTCATGACCAAATTTGATTATGGAGAGGATTGCCTGGTATTGTCTCTGGTAGTGTGGGGCTAGATTTGGTAGCCCAGAAAGGCTTGTGGTTTCCCCAGAAAGCCATCTGGTATTTCCTGGGTACATCTGCTCTGATGCACACACAACTTGTGAATCCCAGTTGATTTTAATGAACTGTTTATATCAAATTTCTCTTATGTTGGAAAGGTTCATGTTAGTATATTATGCTTGTCTTTCTGGAAACAACCACAGGACAGTCCATTTATAGTATATATAGTATATATATAGACTAGTCCATCCAGTATAATTGCATTGTTCTGACCAGACAGTGAATGCATCAGAAATTCTCCTGGCTCATCTGTGGGGAACAGATGAGTATCAGGAACCTTCTGGCCCTTTCAAACAATCCTCTTAACGTATTTCTGTTCCTAAGGCTGTAAATATCTGCCTTGGTTCATTTGTTAGTTCTCTCCTCTGTGCCATGTTTTAAAGATCAGTGTTTTAGAAGAGCTTCTGATGGGTTTTTTTTGACACCTCTTAATTTCCAGGCTAGACACAGTCACAGCTAGCTTAAACATGCTTGTTCTTGTGCCAGTGTTTAGCTTAAATAGATCTTCCTCTATTTCACGTTTATGTAGAAGTGATTAGAGCAATAGGCATTCTCTCTCTCAAGGGGAAAAGAGGACAAAGTGAGAGAAGTTTCACTTGTTGTATGAATGATAGGAAGTCTTGGCTTGTGGATTAGAACGGGCTGGAAATCTGAGTCAAATGGAACAAGGCTGAGAGGGATTGTGTGACTGAAAGGTCAGAAAGCTTGGCAAAGTCAGAACAGCAATGTGGATTAATTGGGATTTGTTTACTTTTTCTTGCATATAGAAGTTGTCTTGATGAAGTTCATCTTTGCAAAGCTACATAGAAAAACTTCTGGTTGGTTTTACAGAAAGTCCCCAAAGGTCAAACTTAAATGCACAAGTATGTTATGATTAAAGGTTGGTCCTCTAAAGTGACTGAGATGACTGAGCAGACAAATTACAGTGTGACTTTAAGCAGGCCTCTTGACTTCCCCCATGGCAAAGGTGTCTTTTTGTTCTTCTCGTTAAGAATCCTGTTCAGTCTTGCTTTATCATCAGTCAGGGACATAACTGTGGGTATTCTTTTGCTTGTTGCTCAAGGCCATTGGGCTGTTGTGAATGATTTAAATTTTCAGAGAAAAGGCATCATGTAGCTGGATTTACATTAACTGTGTAGCTAGTGGTGTCTCAGAACTGTAAGTGGTGCTGTCCACAGTAAAGTCAGGATTTACTTCCCAGCATTATGATTTTTACCTTTTAAATACCAATAATAAAATAATCAGAGGTTTGGGATTTTCATCTGCAACAGATTTATATTTTACTTGCCTTTCATGGTGTGAGTTTTCTCTGTGTGTGAGGAAATAAACATGGCTGAAATAATTCTGAAAGTAATTACAGGACAACTGATTATTAATTCAGAGTTGCTAAGTGCTGTCCTTGGGTGTTTATTTGGGCTCCATCTTTGTCTTGATCTGTCCCTCTTTTGGATGATAAGCAGCTTTTTGCCATTGCCATGTATGTTGCTCGTTGTAGGCAGTAAAATAGATTCTTATCTCATATTTCATACAAAACATATGAAAGGAAAGCTCTGCAATTAATATCTTACTGAATGGATAACTTTCTGCTGGTCCTTGAAATTAGGTAAAGTGTGGGTAACTTGAATTGCAGGAGCTTTGCACTGCAGTTCATAGTTTTGACATGCAATTACTGTGGTTGTGCTGAATCAGTGGTATTTTGTCTCTTTTACATCTTTTTGGCCTCAAGAGCAACCCAAAATGTGTTTGCGAGCTGTAATAAAGACTTGGTTCTTTCCCCTAGCTCTCCCCTCTGTCAATACAGCATTGCTTAAGATGTTCTTCTACTTCCTTTTTCTTTCAATTTCAAGAATTTTATTTTAGTAGGACTTGTGAAATCTGGCAACTTACGGAAGATTACTAAATCTGCCAGAAGTTTATAAGGCTCATGAAAAGTATATGAGATTATACATAAACTCTTTTTCACTCTTTGGATCTCCTTGCTAGATGATGTGAAACTTCATTGCCTAGGAAAGAGACTTTCTGCTCAGGAAAATAGTATGGTATATTCTCCATATTTTCCTAGAAGATAATTAGTCTAACTGTCTTAGAAGTGTGTTCCTTAATGTGGATCTATTTTCCAATGCTGTTTATTTTGAAAGGGTTGTGTTGTGTATTGGCTGTAGGTTGATTCAGTTTGTGTTACTTTGTGTCATATTTTGTATATTTTGGAATTTAACATTATTTTTTCATGTCTGCTTGTCACTGAAGATCGGTTTTAGTCAGGAGAAGTATGGATGTAGGAGGGGGCAGGAAGTTTCAAGGGGAGGCACATTATGGTGTGAAGCACAAGGCTTTGTAGAGTTTCTTTGGGCAGCTGCATGGAGGACAAGCGTTTCTGTCCGTTGTGGACTGCAATTAATGCTGTTACATCACACAAAGAGAACTAGGGATGATATCTTGAGTTTCTACTCCAGGCATTCTGACAACATCATGCTTGTGGATATATTATCTCTGGGACTTTCTGATATCCTTCCTAAGCAATAAAGATAAGTGATGACCCATGTGCTGTCCATGCAGTCTAAGCGGTGGTGAACTCCTTGGAGAGATGTGCTGGAGGCCAGTTTGCTAAATGCTGCCTCTCACCCGTGGCAGCATTTGCCTTGCCCACCTTGATCCCGGTGGCATCTGTGATCCAGTGCTTTGGGTGGGCCTGCCACTGATGTGTTCAGAGAGTGCCTCATGTGTCTGTACTGCGGGCATGTCCCAGAAAGGAGTGCAGTAGTCAGTCACAACACAAATTGTGAGTGAAGCATTTGGAATTGTTCTCTCCTGAGGAGACTCAGCTATAAATCTATGTGAATGCATGCAGTATTTCTTCATTTTTCTGCTCATCTCCCATTTTTTTGTCAGTTATGTAGTAATGAATTTACAAAGAATGGAGAAACTGAGTTAGTAAGTACTAGTTTATTGTATTAGATGCATTTCCCCTGAATTTGTTAAAAGTTTGTTGTTTATCTTTGGAATTAGGGTTCTTTGATCTCAATTTCATGTCAAGCAGAGTGAGTCTTCGAAAGTCATCTGGGTAGTGGACAGTAGTTCTTCAATGCTTGTAAACTTTTATATCAGAACAATCATCATCAAAACAGTTTTTTTGTTGTGGACTGTGGACATAACAGTTTCGTGTTTACAAAGCCAATTTGAGAATCAAATGTAGTATTAAGCCTAGTGCCAAGATAAGTGTCTGATAAAAGGAGAATAACTCACTGTAACATTTTTGTGTGTTAAGCTGCACTGAACGCACATTACATAGAGGGATGGTGTCGCACTGCAGGATGTTTGTCAGGTTGTTTTCATTGGCCTGACAGAACTCCAGTATGAAAGGTACAGAGTAGGGACAGATTCAGTAATGAACTTGCATACCAAATCATCTGTCGGAACCCTGGTCAGCTGGGAACAGACTCGCTGACAGACGTGAGACTCCTAGTACAGCTATGTGGTGCTTTGTCTTACTTAAAACTCAGTTGGCTCCTTGGTCTGTAAGTTTTAATAGAGATGCAGCCTTTATTGCCACAATGTCAATTTTGCTGTAGTTTATCCTGCAGAATGTTGAATGCTATATGCCCTGCTCTGTGAAAAGGATGCATTAGGAGTCTTAGAAAATACAACAATGCTCAAAACAAATTTTAATTAAGATTCATTTACAAAAGGAGTCTCCCACAGTTTTTATAGCCTTGAACAGACAATGGTTTGGTGAATAAACTGTTATATGCAAAAATTACAACAGAATTTATAGTGGTTAGACAGCCTTGGTGCAGTGCTAGGAAACTGTTGTTAATTGATCCTAACATTTTATTATGATGGATCTTGTGTAGAAAAGAAAACAACTTCTAGTATGTTATATATTTTATTCTTTCTTTTTCAGTTATTTCTTAGATTAGGAATAGAAATCTCTTCCATCAGCCTTTTGGCTTATATAGTAGTTGTTCTTAAACAGGCATTGAAAATTAAAGACAGGCAACATTTTTTTTTCATTTAGAGCTGATCAACATTTTAAATTTCTATTTTGCAGGCATTGTTAATACTTTGAAGTGCAATTTTGTTTCACTAAAATGTATTTCAAACAAATTCAAAGATGCCATGTTTTGATTTTATGTTCTTTCATGACATAGTGAGAGACTCATGTTGTGATCCTGCTGTTCTGATGATTGTGCTCTGACATAATGGAAGTGATTTATTTGTTTTTTGAAACTATGTCAGTCTGTCATTGCAGCGTGCATAGTGTATCAATACTGAATCAGTCATCCTATCAGACTTTCAGCTACTGCTGAAAAAAAATAATTTTGGGTTTTTTTTTTAATAATGAGAAAAACATGACAATTTGTGATTAAAGAAAACTTCTACAAGAAAGCAAACACCTGATGCAAAATGAAAATACTGTCTTCTATGAAAAAGGAGAGCATTTTCTTAAAATTCAGCGTGTTGCTTTTCTTCTTCTGTTTGAAAAGTGATTTTGACGAAAGGTTAGTGTTATGTTAACAGCATATATTAGAAAAAAAAAAGGGAAAGAGATCTTTAGGCATCCTTTTCTTTTCCAGCAGAGGATGGATCACTATCTGTCTTTCTCTCTGGCTCCTAGTTCTTTGTACAGATAGCCTGAATTTAAGTTTAGATTTTCATTCTGATTTGGAGGCTTTACCATAGCTGTAAGCCTTTGTCTAGAAATTTGAATTGTGTCTCACTCAGCAAATTAAGCTCTGCAGTGTCCACTGCTGATAAGCTTTTCAAGCTGTCACAGGTTTCCTCTGTCCTCAGTTGTGCTTTGTGAAATGCATTGCGTTTTGGGTACCCATCCCACAGATTTGTGGCAGGGGTCTCAGAGATGGTGAAGTTGGGAAGATTTCAAAGGGCCTTGAGTATATTGTGGGGAAAGTGGTGGGTAGGCTCTTTGATCAGCATTAACTACAATGCCAGTGAACCTTTAACTTAGCTTCCATTAATTCAGCCCGACTGAAATAGCATTTAGAGTTAATGAAACTAGTTTTAACAGAATCTGCAATGCTTTCTGTGTGTGAACGTGTGACATTTTACAAGTGCATTGCAAAGACTAAATTGATTCTTAGAAGAATACATTTCTCTAGCCCAGACAAGACCTAATAGATCTTTTTCCTAGATAGCAGACTTAACTTTTTCTTAATTTTCTCTCTTGATTAAAATTCTGAATGGGGGGAGGTTTCTGCTAAATGTCTGCTCAAAACAAGCTTAGAGAAAATGGAATGTCAGCCTTAAAAATGTCACTTTAATATGGTTTGACAGGATAAGGTCCTAGAAGTCTCCTAATGATATATATGCAAGTATGGAGTATGTATGCTTGCTGTATTTGGAATCAGTGTGTGCAGGAATGTATATTCAAAAAATATTGATGACACTGTGCTGGGGAGAGTGCTTGGAATAAGGAGCACTGGCAAAGAAAAAGGACTGGCGAACACAAGATAGAGAGGTGGATGAAAGGCAGCTGAATATTCCATACAGACAGTAAAAAGGAAGTATCAGGCTGATGGGGCAGAGGTAGATCTCCTATTAAATGGGAAAAAACAGTTCTCATAAAAAAATTTGCCCATTAATACTTAGATTTTATAAGGGAAATGATATAATTCTAAAGGATATTTATACTTTTATGTGTGAAATGGAAACAATTTCCTTTGTGTCTCAGTGCATGTGCACGAGCAGTTGTATTATTCTAACTTATTTTTTGTAGTGCTGACTATGTTTTTAGCACAGAATGTACTCTAGTTTTGGTAAGTTAATTTTTGTCTATCCATAAAATTCTGCTGACTTCTCTTTTGTGTCTAAATACTTGACTGATTATTGAATTCCATGCATTTATGTGTACTTCAGAAGTCTTATTTAACAATTAGCGTCTGGAAAATCAAGGAAAGGCACATGTCATGCATGTGCCACATATTTAAATCACACTTTAAAAAAAGCCGTCTGCTCAACACTTCATTTTTAGGGTGTTCTCTGCTCTACAGAAAAGTGTATCATTAATAAGGGTTCAAAAGCAACTTAGGTACCTATTAGGCATAGTTTAATTTTATTTTTTAATATATATCGATGTGTGTGTGTGTGCGCGCGCGTGTGTGTGTTATTACCAGATACATTTCCAAAACACCGACAATTTAACCTAAACTCCTGAGGGTGACATTTTGCAGCTAGTAAGCAAGGTGATAGAGTCTGGACTAAGACAATAGAGCTTCACATTGAGCTGTGGGCAGTACCCACTCTTAAAACTCAAAATTTTTATTTGTGATTGTTTTTCTGCTCTTATATAATTTGAAATTGGGTACCAATTCTTTGGAATAAGCTATGTATGCGTTTTAATAATACAAGGTTTTGCAATATTGTCCAACAGTTGTTGAATTTATTCTTTATTTTCTTGGTTTAGAGCAAGCACATTGCAGTTACACTTTGTTTATCTGAAACTGTTATCTAAAACAATATTATGGAAACCAATTATTTTGTGTTTAATGTTGGTGGGCAAATTCCCCAGACCATCTAGGCTTGTTTAATATCCCCTTGCAGTGTTTGGACAATGGACTGATGTTATTAGAAACTATGAATCAAAGTTAAATTGAGGGTATAAATCATGTTTAAACTGCAGAACAAAATCATGATGATGTGAAAGTGCAAGTAAGTAAAGGAAGCCATAGGATAAAATAATTGAAGCTTCTTACTAAAGTAGGTGCAGACTGGTTAAATCCTTCCTGATGGATGTTCAGCTTGCACAGATGATGCCTGCCCTGTGCTGCATTTGCACTGTGTTGTTGTGACTCTGTTCTGAAGGCACCTGTTCTGCAGCCTGGCCGTTGGCTGAGCCAGTGTGGGGCTCCTCTGCTCCTACCTCACATGTGAAAGAGGGGTAGAGATGCTGCAGATGGTCAAGGTGTCCCTACCTGCAGCTGACGTGCCTGATGCAGTCTGTGCTGTGGTCCCTTCTGCTAGCTTACTGTGCTGTCATTCCTACCAGGAGACACTTCAGGGGATGATATGGAGAGGGTGCAGGGGTTTGCAGGAGAAGCGGTTGTTTCTGTTTTTAGATCAAGAGGCAAAAAGGACTGAATGAAATTAAATTACTTTTATGCTATTAAGGCTTCTGTGAGTTTGATCAGTGGATCTTGGGTTAGAAGAACAGAAATAAGTATTTGTCGAGCTTACAAATTTCTGTGTTTGCTTTTCTTCCAAGGTAGGGTAGGTGATGTGGAAGCATTTCTGTATGAGCCTGACGTTTGCTTTTCCTGAAACATGCTTTTTGTGTTTTCTGCAACTGTGGAATATTTTTGTTTCCTGTTGGCTGCTAGTAAGTGATATCCTTGTTTCTGCTCCTGCTAGACTCTGAGTATTTTTGGTGTCCCACTGTCTTCTTTGAGGGAGTGTTTTGGTAAGAGTTGGTTTGAGCTTATTCAACATGAAAACATGTGCGTATTTGAATATGCACACAGGTATGTGTCCAAATACTTAGCTAGCAGTGCCAGAGCAGCAGGATATATGCATTTCTGCATCCTCTTGGATATATCTGTCTCTGCATCCAGTTATGGATGTCCAGAGTAGATGCTTGTTGGTGTAATGACTTATTTTCTGAACAGCACAGGCCACGTCCAAACTTTACAATTTGTTGTGTCTGACTGCCTCTAAACAGTGTGAGAAGTGTTTAGTGCAAAAGCATGGAAGTCCGTCTTGTAAAGTGTTAAGTCCAAGAAGTGCAAGGAAGAGCAATGAGAAATTTAAAATAAGAAAGTTAAGTGTAATTCAAAGCCACACAGCTCTTCAAACAATAAACTTCCTTCTCACAGTCTGTGTGTTAACGAATTTTGTGATTTTCAGTTGAACTCTTGATGCATGTGTGCTGATCTCTATGCAGAATCTTCTCAGTAATCCATGCTGTTATCACTGCGTTGGTTTTAAAAATGTTAGCTCTCTACAGCACTGAGCAACTGCATGGTAAACAAGCCTTTTTACTTATCCTTACCTTAGACTTTATGTGCAAACCTTAATACCTTATTCATATAAGGTCTGACCTTTCCTACAGTTGCAAACAAACCTCCAAATAAACCTTGAATTATTAAAGTACCTTTTATGTGAATGTAATGCAATTCTCATACTATTTTATATTTCTCTAGCTTCCATGCTTGTATTACAGAAGTGCATTCAAATGCCAGATCTGTCCTTCATAAGCAAAATAGGTTTGTCTTTTCCTGATTAGGCAAAAAATTCAGTCTAAAGGTTTTGTTTGACCAGAACTGAGATCCTATAATAAACATTATAGGCATAGAAGAGACTTCTATTCCCTTGTTAATAGATGTGTAAGGATCTGTTTCAAGTTGTATTACAGGACTACCATATTAAACGGTGGAGACTGATCTTATTATTTTAGAAGACAATCTTGTGACAGAAGTTCATGTTCTAGTAACTTGTTTCTGTTTAGTTATGTGCATGTGTGAACCAAATATTGTCGGGTTGCAGTGGTGTGTATATTTTTATTTGCATTGTATTAGCAATTCATGATGGGAAGGTGAAACCAACAGTCATGGGCTGAGGAGCTGTTAAGCCAAATGTAGCTTTATCTTCCTTTAAAGGCCCGCTTTCTCTGGTAGTCAGCTTCATGAATTCCTGGTCTTGAATGCCTGTGGATTGCAAATGGAACTTTGGGTTTTGTGGTGGGAAGGGAAGAGACTGTAGAGATCAGTAAGTGGGAGTGAATGTATGAGGACAGACACACATTGCTTGAGTTTTCAGTTGGGGAAAAAGAGCCGTATTTCAAGTTAAGCATTTTAGGTTTCCCTTAAGTGCCAATCTGAAGCATATTTGCGGATGTTCCTGTTAAACAGTGGAAAAGTTTGACTTGCATGGTTTTTGGTGGCATTCAAAAGATTTCTGTGCCCTCTGGAAGAGTGCTGCATTCAGTTATGGCTATGGCACATGCACAGAAATGGAGATGGCCTCTATTTACGCTGCTTCATTGCATGCATCTCCTTGTTTAAGTCAAGTGCCTAATTTAAGGAGCCAGCCAGTCTCCTGAACATAAAGGAAAAAAGGACAGGAGAAAAATTATGGTTAATGTTTCCCAGGTTGCCATGACTTCTATTAGAGGCCCTAGGAGTTGAAATTCCCTTTAAGAGAACATATGACAGTTTGGGACAGGATACGTGAAGTATGGATATGTTAATTACAGTTAATGAGAGATGCGAGAAGGAGCACGAGTTGTTGCTTGTTCACCTTAACATGCAGTAACAGGAACCAAAATACCCCAAGTTTGGGGGGGTTGTTAATGAATCCAGTCTAAGAATTTTACAGCAGCTTTTAGTGAGCTTTTTGCATATGTAATGTTAATAAGTTCATTGAAGATTTTTGATGTGTTTCCTTTTTCAGTTACACATGGTTTTATTTTACTGGTTGTAGTGAATTGTGTTGTCATACAGAATGTGTGGTATGACTGAACTCTGAATTTTTACATGCCTTGCTGCTTGTTACTTTCTTCTTGTGAACCTTAATGGTGGATTAAAATGTTTGCATTTATTTTGCCTTAGGTTTTGATATATTTTAGTGAAGTTGACAACCTTTACATTGTTGTCATAGGAGACACAGAGAAGGTATTCAGTGTCTGAAAGAGACCACTTTAGTGTATCTCACAGAAATGCTCGAGAATATAGAAGAATTTCTGTTCTAAAACTATAATTCTAGGCTTGTCATTATTGCTTGTCTAGGCAATAATTCTAGGCTTGTCATCCTAGAAAGGCACCTTCACACATCTTTAATTTCTGGAAGTAGTTTTAATAATTTCCATGGGACCATCCTGAAAATAGACCTTTTCTCAGCTATGCCCTGGTTATGCAGGTCAAATTGATTTATTTTTTGCTATCACTTTATTTTAGTGATCTAGATAAGCATGCATAAACATGAAATTATGGATATTAAGCTGTACCTAGCATTTTATATTCTTTCCCATGGAACTTCTTCCTTTTTCAGAGGACAAACCATAAAAACAACCTGAGGAATACTTTACTTTCTGGGCATAGCACTATGCAATCTACCCTGAGAGTAAAGAAACTTTGGCAATTCTAAGAACTGTTCAGCTTGTAATTACATTGTGTAGAACTCTCATGAACTGGGAAACTATGGTGTGTCTTATTAATTGCAAAATTACGCTTAAGTTTTCGAGGAAGAGGGATAGTGTTGTAGAGGACGTGGGAAATTTCAGGTGGTTTTTGTACTTTTCAGTCAAGTCTAAGAATAGCATGAAACTTGGATTTGTATGCATCATGGCTTTTTTTTCTTTAACTATTTATAAAATTAGAAAGGTGATCTGTACATATGTCTCTATAAATATTTCAGGCTTTATGAGAACATACAGGGTTACTGAATTGAAATAATGTAGTTGGAACTTCATGGAATGGTCATCTTCTTTTGCAATATAATTAGGAAATACAGTAACTTCTATTTTGTGTGTGCAAACAGAAAATGTGTATATGGAGCCAATGGGTATGTATCTGTATTAAACTTTATATTTACTCAAACCTTTTGACTGTATTTGAATCTTCTTCTAATTTCTTTCTTGTAACTAATTTACATAATGCTGGTGCTCACTTAAAATCAGCTTGTTCTAAGGACTGATATAATGTGTTGTGCTAATCTAGGTCCTTTTGTTCAGGGAGATCAGAGTGGTTTGCAAATGCTCATAATTCTGTCCTCATTCTGTGAGTTAAAATGTGTTGCTGCCATCTCATCTTCATAAAAATGAAGAAAATGAAGTAGAAATTTGAGAATTCGTTCAACATATTAAAGGAAGGTTGTAGTAGAACTGTGTTTAAAATTCAGATGTCTTTATTCTGTCACTTGTGTTTTCAGTTTTGTTTTTTTTTTTTTAGTCTTAATATTTCCGAGCTTTCACAGTAAAACTCCATGAGAAAACTTTTGCATTTACTGAAGGCAGAAGGACTAGGACTTCATTCAAAAACATGTGAAGATGAGTTCCTCTGCCAATTAGGACAGCCTGCAGTACTGTGTAAAAATACCCTTTTGCTCACAAAGAAAGGGAACTTCAAATTTCCCATCCCATATTGTTTTTGAAGTCCCTTTCCTAAAGATATGGTATTAAACCTGCTTATGTCAAACTGTATCATTTTGCTACTTGCAAGAACCTATCTGACAATGGTTCTTTCAAGTTACTTCTGCTTTTGTCTTCCTTTATTTTCGTTTCAGACTCAGCCTTAATCTCCTCCTGGAACATTTAGGCATTTTCCATTTGTCTGCACACGGACATTAATTCCTTAGACAGCTTTAGGGTTTCTACAAAATCAAGTGGTGTAAATTGAAGCAGTGGCTTTTGCCATTTCCATGTTAAGTATCTGTTTGGATGTGTGGCTGCTGATATTTTATCTTGTTCTTGAACAACTTTATATTGCAAACTTAATTTATTGTCTAGTGGCAATACAGTAAGTGCAATATGGTATCTGTCACCTTTGGCAACACGGTCCTTGAATAGGTGGAGGGATTTACATCAGAGAAAATATCTTAATACTTGTATGTTGAAACTTTCCTTTTCCAGGCAGAGTAATTTTAAAGCACAGAGGAACCTGACTGATGTCTTTTCTGGTTTCTGTCTAGAGATCTTTGATAACTTTCCTTAAATTAAGTTACTGCAGAGTGTCCAAGAGCAACCTTTCTTTTTGTTTTAATCATTACATTTTTGTTCTCTCTGTTAAGAGGGTTTTTTTGTTGATTGGTGGCAGTCTGTGTGAGGAAGCTGCATACAGACCATGTCCAAAAGACTTTTTTGGAACAACATACACATCTTCAAAATATTTGGAGTATGCTTTTGTAATTTTTCTTTGTATGTACAATTTTTATATCTTTGCAATGATTAGAAAACATTGCTCCCTTCCCTCCTATTCAGGGAGGGAAAGAAAAGACTTGCTTGAGACTTGGTGAGGTTTGTGACCCAGCCTGCATGGTTGGTGGGATGTGCACAGATTTCTGTTTGAGCTGGAATTATGTAGTGGGAGAATTGATTAAGTGCATGATGCTAGGGCACTTTTTCTTACTTACCTCTGAGGGGAACTACCACTGGGCAGACAGACATGCAGCCTGGCGAGATCCAGGCCTAACAGAAGATCTAAATTTTAGGGCTCTAATGGAGCACTTCTAAAATGCAGAAGGCCCAGTTTGGCATATGGAGAGATGTAGTGGTTTTGGGGTATGTAAACAGTGAAAGGTATGGGAAATGTGAATTCTCTTTTAAAACTGAACACAAATTGTCAGCAGGATATCTTTACAATATCAACACTTTAGAATTATTAAGTTGATGTGGTCCTCACATGAGCAGGCAGACAGCTGTGGATAAAGAGTGATCTGAGCAATAGTCCTCTTTCCTTGATGTCAGGGAAAGGCCTTCTGCTGGCTAAAAATCGTTTGTGTAGGGAATGCAAATGAATTCTTCTTTGTTTTTGCTTAAGCCCTTGAGGATGAAATTTCTGGCTCAGAATTGGAGCTTTTTGAGGACATTTTAGAGTTCAAATGAAAAGATGCCTGAATTCTCTCATTAGCAGCTCATCTGTGCAAATGCAGGGGACAATGGCATCCAACAGACACCTTTCAAGTAGCAGCAACCCTCTGGTTTTTAATGCCTACACTGTATCTTCTTACTTAAGACTTCGAAGTTGCTAAAGTTACAACCAGTCTTGTTTTGGAAGGGAATATGTGGCTGAATATGCAAAGAGTGGAAAGGATGAGGATGAAAGATTGCTCTCCGAGCAGTGAGAGGTGCAGGAGAGTGGACAGCTACTGTGCCCTCAGCCTTTCTGTGTAGGCTAGTCTTACAGAATTGGTAAAGCACCAGTGGAGAGGGATTACCTGGGGGGAAAAATGCTTCTGTTGCCCTGGTTAAAAGCACAGTTCTTTTGCCAAAGTTATAATCGACTCTGATTGCACGAGAATGCTGTGTTGTATGCTAGAGGCAGGATGTTCTGTTCAAATGAGCTGCATTTGGTTTTGTTTAAAGTAGTCAGTTATGCTTACATATTAGTTTTGAGGTTAATACAGGGTGATGTAAGCTCTCTTGTGGTAAATGTTGAGAGTAAACACCGAGTAGTATCTTACCCCTCTTCAAAAAGACATTCCATACGTTCCGTCATTGCCTTCTCTTTGCAGATGATTTTTAAGAAAATAAGTGATGATATGATATTTAAAACTTGTTTGTCCTGTAATTTTCAAGACAGTTCTTTACCAGAGAGTGATCTTTATGATGCTTTGCCTAATTATTAAAGATGAAGGTCATAGTTCAGGACCTTCAAGTAAGCTCCAGACTGCCATACATTAATTTGCATCCATGCTTACTTTGAGCCAAATTTCAGTTAAAGCTTAATTGCCCATATTGTGTGTTCTGATCTCTGAAGGTGGCAGATTCTTTTCAGAATGAACAGCTTCAACATTATTGCTTTGGGTAATGATATCTTGTAGAAATCAAAAAAGAAGACTCTGCTGTTCATCCCACCCTGAGGTTGGGACCATTCTGTATTTTACTCAGAGATATTGTCTTCAAACAGGGTTCAGCTTTGTATTACAGTAATCCCAACAAAGATGTGTAAGGCTTTTTTTCATGGGTGTCTAGTCAGACACAGTTAAGATTATCCATGTTTTTCTACATCAGATAATACAAACATGAATTCCATGAGGCATTACCCTTATGAAACAGATTTCCTCTTTTGGGAACCAAGGGAGTAGAAGTAGATAATAATGTGGTAGTATTAAATTCAGCAAAAACACAGAATAATACAGTTGTGGAAAATAATTCAAGTTGCATAGTAGGTATGTATTACTGGTGTCAAAAGTGTTAAACATTTCAGGCTCTCAAATTCTAAGACCTTCAGGGTTATTGAACATACTGAAAGCGAAATCTTTGGACAGAAATGTGACAAAATGCCCCAAAGTGGCTAATGATGTTTATGGTAGATATTGCAAGTCTGAGTTTGAATTTCCTTTCATATCACATTACGAGAGATGTCCCACCCTTAAGGGGAAGGGAGCACCCAAGATTTGTAGATGCTCATGATTGAAAGGAACAACAGAAGTCAGAGGGTCTGCAGACAATCACAAAGTTATATTAAAAATTACACACTTGGCATGGAAGTTGGTATGTTAGTCCTTCTCCTCCTATAAGCTCATGGCAGTGGGTTTAGGATAAGGGGGTGAAGTGAAAGGGAAGAGAGAGGGGGAGAGATATGATTTAAAGAGGGGGAGAAAGAAAGGAAGAAAAAGAGTGAGAGAGAGAGATCACCAATCCTGGCTCCATTGCTGATGGAGCTGATGGGGAGTGCAGGGTCCTGGGGTGCACACACACCTGGGCTTTGTGGGGGTACTTTTTATGGATGAGCTTCTGTGCACTGGAGGTAAATTTCTCTCTTTCTATGTAATTCAGTTACTGTGCACAGTCCGCTCTCCCAGACCTTTCCAGAAATGGGCTGGAGGCTTCAGGGTATTTGGTGGTCTCCACATCCCCCTACAGTCCATGCCTGCTTCTCGACCTTGGGGTTCCCTTCTAACCCAAACCATTCTGTGAGTCTGTGACTGAGCTAAGAGCGTGCAGTGTGTTACTGCAGGAAAGGGCAGATTTGTGGGGCATCGAACAAAGTACTGTGCTCTGTGGAAACATCTGGAAAAAGCTCTTTGTTTTTATATCCCCGAAGTTCACATTTGTGGTGAAAAAATAGATAAAATAAAAGGCAGAGGAAAAAAGGGTAGAGAGGAGATGGACTCACAAAAACAATAGGATGAGTAGGCGTTTTTATCCTGTCAGGATAGCAATTACAGCTCTGTGGGCTGTTGTTGGTTTGCAATTTACTGTATGCATTCAGGGAGAAGAGAATTTCTGATCTTTATAATTTAGAATCATGATGGTGATTAGCCACAGAAGAAATCAATACGTTTCATGTTCAAATTGAGTTTACCAACTTGATTATTACACCCCCTACTTGAGATTTATTTTGAAAGCCGATTGGAATATTCTGCTGGAGCACTGCTTGCTGCTTATTGCAGCCGTGTGAGCCGTGCTGAACATGGCACACTGGCGATCTCTGGTCTAGTGCCTTGTTTCACCCAAAACTTATCTCGAAGTGCTGGTGTTTTACTTTCGCAGCCTCAGTTTGTCTGTTTCAGATGTGACTTGCTTGGAGCTGTATTTTTGCTTTTGTGTTAGGCACTTGTGTTTAAAGTGTTTTTACTAGGATATTTCCCATCCAAATACCTTTCAAATCAAGATAATTAAAAATGGAAACTTAATAGATGAGATTGTAGGGTAAACATTAATGAGGAGGGCAAGCTGATATTAATGCCTATGCAGAGCATCTTTGAAAGCAGATACAGGTCCTCTTTGAAGTCCGGAGAACAATTGGGAATAAAGGCCGAAAACATTGTGGTAGCAAGGTAGAGAAGTAAAGCACTGAAGTGACAGGGAGAGATGGAGAGGCCAAGAAAGGACAGCTGAGACACAGACACAACCAAGATTGAGCATTAGATCGAACTAAAATAATGAATTCCTATAGCTGACTGAATTCAGGATACGTTTGGGGAATCTCATTCAGAGAAAATACAAACTCCAGCAGTTGTTTTATGATCATGATGAGGAAAGAAATAAGGTGCAAAGTTTTTCTGCGAAGATTATGTTCAAGTGTGAATTATTTGGAGCAGGTACAATCTTTCTGTTCTGCATCCAAATTTCTAAGGCAGTAGATACTTAGTTGGAGTGATACAGGCAGTGGACAGTGATGAAAGTTTACCTGAGTCTTACTTTCTAGTAAAAATGTGCATAGGAAGGTAGAAATGTGAATAGTGACAAAAAAAGGTGGTGAAAACAGTTGCAATCAAACTGGCAGAGCCTATGGAGTAAAATGCTCAATAACAAGATGACAGTGGTATGAGGTTCCCAAGAGTTACAGAAATGGGAGAACAATTGCATGTCTTGTGGTTCCAATTAAAAATTTACAAATTGAAGAGGACATTACAGATTTAAAACAACAGAAAACACAGCAAGCTGAATGTGTTACGGAGACCTGCTGAGGGAAAAGTGATTTGATTTTGATTGTCCTCCTGACTTGTGACATTTTTGGAAACAAAGAGGCACCAGAATGAGGATGCAGGGACTGTGTGCTGTATTTAAGGATGCAGCAAGTTCATGAGGAAAAAGTGTTCTGTTTTACTTAACCAAAGGAAGACTTTCAGTGACCAAGGTCAATCTGTTGTTGGAGAATTACAAGAAGAAATGTCAAAATCAGCTTAATGATACTTGCTAGTCAGAAGGAAAAGAAATCAGAATTAGAAAGGCCTGAGTTTCACCAGTATGGCCATTTGTAGTGGCAGTATTTAGATTATTTAGAAAAATCTGCATGTGCTTTGCAAAGTCTTTCCTCATACAGTTAAAGAAATAAGCCTGACGTAAGTCATCTTACTTTTAATTTTTGTCACTGGTGCTAAATCACAGGGTCTCAATTTTTAGTTAGTTTATTTATTTATTTATTTATTTTATTCCAAGTGCGTCAGGCTTGCCAGGCCCTTTCGCTTAAAATTGTAATCTAGAATAGTTGAAACTGAAGAAGTGTTAGTTGCTTGGAGCCAAGCTTCGAAGAGGATTTTGTGGCTTCAAAACTTTGTCATTCCTGACAATCTTTGTGCTTATAGAGCTGACTGCATCAGTATTTTTAAAAATTTGATACTTCAGCTATGGCGTAGTTCTTACTACTTCTTCAGACTTCTGTTCTAAAGTGGTACTCCCAGTTGGCCAAAAGGATTTTAAAGCAACTACCATATAACTGTGTTGTATTTGAAAAGGTGTTGTGCCAAAAGTGGGAAGTTGGAGCTATGCATCGTCTGGAGAGTGCCCTGGGATGCTGCTTTGCTGCCTTCTAACAAAGCCCTTGTTTCATATCAAGCCTGTAGTACATTTTCCTAAAATATTAACCTGCTGTGAGTTTTGTAGGCTTCTGTTTCTCATTTCCATGAGCAGGAAAGGGTATGGGTGCTGTGGATCTGGGAGGGTTGCATGCCTGGGTTCTGGAATCAAGAGGAATGGTCCAGCTGTTTAGAAATGCCTTTGTGTGGGGTGGGGGATCCTCCCTGGTGCATGGGGAGGTGTGGTGAGGAGCGAGTACATTATTCAGATTAGGAGCATAAGGGCATGTGGTGGGAAAGGACATTGATGTGGCTGGTCAAATGCCTTTGGGAGGCTGTGAAATGCAGAACAGTGTAATGTCTAAGTGAGCGTGATGTGGCTAAATAGTATCTCTCAGCTGTACATGCTCTTAAGCTGAGAGTCTCCCAAGGAGGAGCTGGGCTGTAGGGGTGGGTTACTGGGAGAGAGAATGGCAGTGTATCACCTCTCCTTTAGGTAGGTTGAGAGTTGCTGTTCTTACATTTGCAGATTAAAGGCTGGAATCTAGCTCCTGACCTCTCTTCAATCTGGTTGTGAAGTGGTGTTCTGACGTGCATGGCTCTGTGTTGTTACTCTACAATTCTTGTGTTCTCTTTTGTCCTGTTCCCAAAGAAGTACCTATTTCCCTCGATTATTTTACTCAGAAGAACTGGTTAGATATGAAGCTTTTTCTCTTGATTCAGATAGGTGTCTCATCCTGCTAAATTTCATGTGGCTCCGTCAGTAAGACTTGTGTGTTTGTCTGTGTTCTGTTTAAAAAGCTAGAAATTGCCCGTAAGTTCCTTGGTATGTATTTAGGTAAGTTTCCCTTTGTCTGGAAGAATGCCTGTGACTTGGAGGCTTTTTTGTTAATTGATCTTGAAGCAGCCTTTAGTGGATTTAGTTGGAATTAATTTTAAAATTGCTCCTTATCTACTCACTAAAAATGAAGTGCACTACATTTAATTCTGTTGAATATGTCTTGGTTTGAGGTTGGGGTTTGTTTTTTTTTTTCCTTAGCGGGAACAGTTTATTTAAAGTGTTCTGGTGACTCTATTTGGAAGGACTGCAGAAAGCCATAAACACAGAAAGAACAGGAACCGGAGAGGGGATTTTCTGTTTCCAGAATGATGGTCCAGGAGCTGGTGGCTGTGGAAGGGGACAGTGTGGGTGACGCTCCTGAGCCGCGTTTTGCGGAGCTGGAGCTGTTTCGCCGCTCCGAGTGGCCACCAGGTGGCAGCGTTGGACAGCGAGTGCCATGTCCAGGTATCGGGACTCAAATGATGGCTTCGGGCTTTCTTTTGTTCTCCTTCTTCCCCTCTTTCCTTTTATTTCTTCATTATCCTCTGCAGCCAGGAGCTCCAAATTTGAACAAACTGCAGGTTTCATCCGTCTCTTGCAGTGTTAATTTGTGAAAGGGTCTGGTTTTGGCCATGGTGCAACGTGCTAAGAAATTGTTCAGAGGAGCAAGAACAAAATTTCTTTGCAGGAGGGTGCAGAATGAGGGGAGACACTCCTTTTTTGCTTGGCTCAAGAAGGTTCTTTCTTATCCCAAACCACATATATCTGTCCTTCCTCTACCTACTTACAGTACAAAATGTCATCTGGAAAAAAAAAAAAAAAATTAGTTATAATGTAGCGGCAAAACTGTTGCCTGGAGAGTGTGCCTGCTGAGAGCCAGGCGCAATTTGGAAACAGTAATAAGTTTCCCTTGATAGGATTATTTTCACTCTGCTTTAAGGGGGAGAGAGGATGGAGAAGTGTTTGTTCCTAATGGGAATGCCCTTGAAAGAACAAGTAGACGCAATCAAGGGAAAAATATACATATTCTGCAGTTAAGATTGTAGTTCTTCTACAGACTAGAATAGATTCTAGTTAAATTAGAAAAGAGGTGGATTATGTGCCGAAGTTCAGTGCAGCAGTACCAGCCCCGCAGCAAATGTCAGCATCTCAGCTGTGATGAGTGGTGTGTGGTGTTTGTGGTATGAGATTATTTTAGGGTGCTTAGTCAATGACTTCATTTATGTAGCAGGAAATACAAGACACTTGTACCAAATTTATATTATCCTTAATGCAAAGAATACATTAAGCACCTTTTTTTTTTTTTTCCCCAGTCCTGTCTCTTGTAACTAAGACCCCCTCAGTTTTTTTGGGATGAAAATAAAAAAGCATTAGCTACACTGCATGTTTTACTCTGGATGTTGAAAGTCATCTTTTGTTTTTGCTGCCTTCCCTGACAGTTTTGCATCCCTCCTGCCTTGAGGAAGCAGAATAAAAAAGCTATCGTCTGTTTGTGGTGGTCTATAACTAAATTGATTGCAAAATATGAGAAAATTATTTTGGTGTTCCGTGTTGTACAGTTATAATTATGGGTGGGTTTTTTGTATGTATGAGGTAGTTGGGGTAGTTCCTTTTGTTCTTTGAAAATACGTTGAGAACAAAGTGGTAGGCTTTGAGAATGGTTTAGAAACCATGAAATACCAACTTCTCCCCTCAAAAAGAGTCCAGGTAGATTTGAAGAGAGGTGAAACTGCAGGTGGGAATGGTCCTTCCTCAAGACATTGGAAGAAAATAAAAAAGAGGAGATACATGAAGTAATTTTTACATGTTTGTTACATGTTCACATTGTAAATATGCAATGCTGTAGCTTTGACACAGTCAGTATTGCACTGGGCCTGGTGGTAACGAGTGCTGTAACATTTATCTTTGCTTTTTTGTCACTTAGTTTGTACCTTCTTTACTTTAAATAATTCCTCATGAGAGAATCCCTGGTAAATCAGGGCTGCATATTCCAAGTTGCTTATTACATTAGTGTGAGTCTGATGTATAATTCAAGCAAATCAGTAGTAAAAGATTTAAGCCTTTGTCAGTTAGCTATAATGACTTCAGCCAAATTTCTAACTAGTTCACCCAAAGAAGTGCTGATCTATCTTGTACCTTTCTACAGTATATGGAAGGTTTTTCCATTAAAAGTAGAATAAGTGGGATATATTCCCTGAGTTGTGAGGAAGGTGGCAGCAGTGCAAGTGGCATCTGAAGGGGGTTGTACCAGTTACTTTCCCAAAGAAAGGCTAGTTGTGGTTTTCAGACTATTTGACTTTCTGGCATGAGGCACTAGGTGGCTCATATAGGATCCATTTTATTATTGATTATTCTGACATACATAAATCTGATTCTGCTTTGGATACCTGCTGCAGAAGTGCCAGTCTCTGTACACCTTCTTTGGTGTGGTAGTGTGGAGGCTCCCATACCTTTTCTGCTGAACACCAGACCAGGATATGCTGTGTTTTCATCACTCCTCTTTTGGGACTGAGGTCCAGAAGTCTTCTCTGAAGAGCATTTATTCTGGTTTTGCAAAGCATTTTCTTCCAATTATTGGTTGCCTGACTCTTACTTGTTAAATGTGACCAGTTTTAGAGTTCTGTCCCTGCCTTTGTATATTTCTGCAGGAATGTTAGGTTTTGGATATTAAAAACAGTGTAAGGACACATTATCCAATATCAGCGCGATGCTGACCAAATTAGTGCACATTAAATAGAATATTGCTGGTACATAATGGACTTGAAGAATGTGATTTTTCTTTTTCTTTTTTGTTCCATTTTTGTTCAATTTCAGTACAAGCTACAAGAAACAAAGAATAATTTATAAAAACTTTTTTCAACCAAAATCAGTTTTTGGTCAGTCAAGATATTTTTTTATGTGTTTTGTTCCATGTTCATGGCTTTGTTGTTTGTGAATCTGTTGTCTTGACCCTTGCTAGGAAAGATAATATTATTACTAGTTCTAGACTCTAGCTAGGAGAGAAAAGATTTCTAGTTCTGTGTTTGGCCTCAGACTCTTCAAGAAATATGATCATGTTTTTTTGGGGTGGGGGGGGATTTATGAAGAACTGTGAGGATAATTACATAGTTGAGCTTAAAAAATATTTGCCATTTAAATGAGAATATATAAATTTGTTGCATTTGAACATAATTTGATGAATTTGGCATCTCACTTGCATGTTACATGGAAAAGCTGCAAGGACCGACATACCATTGACATCAGACAAGCTGGGCAAACATACTAAAAAAAAAAGCCTAAAACCCCAAATACTAATACTTTCCCAATGCAGCAGTATACAGATTTACCAGTGTCAATGAATATTGTTCTGCTAGTATATTTCTTATTTCATGCTTCATTTTCTTTTCTCCCAGAGCTAGAAGTGTCATAAAGTGTTTTGCATTCTAAGTACTAGAGATATAGTGTAGAGACAGTATTTGCCGTGTTCTTAGAAACAGAAGGCACACAGTGAAATTTAAAAAATTGAATAGACAGTTACACCTCTACCATTTTACAAAAGAAATTGGCAAGAAGTAAACATGTGGGCATTGGGAAGAAACTGTGCCTGTATGTGGATGACTTCTTTTTTTTCCCCCTGTGCATCAGAACTGAGAGATGCACTTGCCATAGTCAGGTCTATACTTAGGCTTTGCGTATTAGCCTTCAAAGCAGTTAACGATATTTAGGTTCAGCCTAGCTATCAAGAGGCAGGGAAAGGAAAAAATGCAGTAAAGAAGTGGCTCAGCTTCTCTCAAATGGGCTTTAATTGAGCTTTTTGTGATGAAAAGCTAATGCTATCTGTTTCCTAGAGATGACTGATTCTGTGTTCCAGTTGTTAACTGAAGAGATAGGACTGTAGTTAGAGACAGCTTGTACCAAAATACGGTAGCAGGCATTTGGTTGTTGACTAAAGGTTTTAAATATATTAAGTTATGCTGGAGGGGGAGGAAGAAAAAACTATCTATTTTTGTTACAGGTTGTACACTTAGCTGTAACAAATAGGAACACTATGGCTGGTGCTAGACAAATATTTTTAACGTGGCTGTTTCCTGCCCT
The DNA here is from genome assembly GCF_009650955.1 of Corvus moneduloides. Classification (NCBI taxonomy): domain Eukaryota; kingdom Metazoa; phylum Chordata; class Aves; order Passeriformes; family Corvidae; genus Corvus; species Corvus moneduloides. Next base: position 17,218,553 of record NC_045511.1, read on the forward strand.
AGTTCTTGGAACAGGAAGTAAACATCTGTATCAGAGAGGATTTGCTATTACCACTGATAATTGCAATGATTCTCTTCTATGAAAGCTACTTAACTCCAACAGCATATTTAACTACGTATTTTAACATATTTGTATGGCGTGCATACAAATAAGGTCTATTTTCAGTAGTATTCTATACCTCATTTCTGCATTTATCAGCTGTAATACATTCCAAGTACTTCTGTATATCATTGAAATGAAAGATTTTACTGCAACTTAAGAATGAACATTTATGTTTCTGACTTCCTCTGTTTTTCTTGCCAAGGTTTCTTTGATCTAAATACGGTGAGGTGCAGAAAGAGGATAGTCCCAGAGACCACTGGTGTTCAAAATGCCAGTGCAGTGCCTGAAAATGTTGCCTCAGATTGGTAAGCTTATTCAGGCAGAACAAATGAGACCAAAAATGCAGATTCTGTCAATAAGTCTGCACTTCATCTCTTGCTGTAGCAGGGAACATTACTAGATCTCATGTTGTTCTGCCTGATTAGCTCTATCTGGAAAAAGTGAGCCTTTCCTGCTGCTGAGTTAGAGGTATCTGCTTTAACAGTCACAAAGGAAATGTGAAGAAGTCAGACATTTAAAATGGGTTGTAATGTTTATTTGTGAATACCTTGTGCGTAGAGCTGGGGAATTTCTCTTCTCACAAGAATTTCAGTCTAGGAAGTGGCATATTGGCAGTAGTGTTCATTTTCTTCTTATACTACAAGCTGGAAGATACTTTGCTCCTAGAACACTACTTAAGTTTAAGTGTGGGGGGTTTTTTACCCCTCTATTTTACAGCCTTGGAAACTGGCACATTATAGGCTCAAAAAGTTACACAGGAGTGGATCTCTCAGTGTAGTGTAAATGGAAGGGACTCTGTTCGTGAAAAAGGAAAACACAGGAAAATCTTTGTATCAGTTCCTGCATGGCTGAGTCTGTAGTGAGCTTCAAAGGTCTTGCATCTGAGGAAAGTGATGACATGAAGAAAGTGTTCTGTGTGGAAGATCATGTAGAGATCAAGAGAATTGGAAGTGAAGTCAGCAAAGTAATATTTCTAAAGAAAGCCTTGCGTAAGAGAGAAAATAGAAGGTAAGTTGGAAACTATCTCTAATATGAAAGGTTTTAGGAACAGAAGGCATGAAGGTGAGAGCAGAAGGAGGAACCAAAAGGAATAGTTATGGCCATAAATATGTGATGATGACTGTAGCAGGACATGAAGTGAAAGAAGCTGGGTTTTGTAGGACTGAGTGAGGAGTGGATCATGAATTCCTGTGTAAGGTACTGGGCAGAGAACTCACTGTTGAGGTGAGACTTCATCTAGCAGCTATGAAATCTGAGGGCACGTGCTTGTACTGGGGGCAGTTCTGCTATTCCATTTAACATTTCCCTTGGGGGGTGTGTGCACAGCCCTCTTGATTTGGCGCTGATTCCCCCTGTAGAGGCTGCTTATCTCAATGAAACTTTGCATCAACAGGCCTGCTGTAAGCATCTAGTCCCACTAATAGAGCTATTTCTAGCTCTTCAAGTTGTGAAGAAGGTGGCTCTTCATCTCCCAATCAGTATGCTGCTGAGTTGCGTGGCCTATGGCTATGTAGACTGAAAAAATACTGAAGGAGTCCGAACTTCAGCATTCATCTCCGAGAGGTGACTAAAACTCCTTGTCCCTGTCCATCCATTTCAACAGCAGAACTTTCACTGAAAATAAAAATTTGTGTTAAACATAATTCAAAGCCTTATAGTAAAACATGTCATGTGGTTAACCTTTAATACAATGTAGCATTTAAAGAATAGTTTGCATCTTTTGCTGGTAAATTACTACATAAATATTTAGATTAGGTGTGAATAGGAATGTGGCATTATTTATGGATCCATATTTCTCTGGCATTTCAGATGCATGGTTGTTTTGCTCCTTAATAAATGCAGACATTAAAAGAACAAGCATACACAAAGTGCTAATTTTAAAGCTTTGCAGCTCAGAGGAGAAAAATCTCCCCATGTTTTGTTAGAACTGCTTGTCGTCTCCTGTTGCATGATAGAGAGAAATCACATAAAACACTAGAAGTTGCATTAAGCTCCTTTATTTCTAATACTTGTCATGGAGTGACATGTCTCACCTGCTAGTAGCAGAGCAACCTGTCAGATCTGAAGACGTTCTCGCTTCAGAGGCAGATGTGATATGGTACAGTTACTGCTTTAATTTTTGTCCCTATTTTGCTTCAGTTCTTTCTCATGTTAATTCTTGGGAGGGGAAGGCAAGACTAGATGAAATGTCTTACTCAGGAAAACTTGAAAAAAGAGGAAAGTACACATGCCTTTTTCCTGGTTTAGCTAGGGATTGGACTGTTGGGGAGGCTGCCCAGAAAGCCACGTCAGCAGCATGGAGTGCAACAGTTCAGAGAATGGTGCTGACAGAATGGTACTGCAGGCTCTTGTGGAAGCACTCTTGGATCTGATACATGTGAGTTCTCTTACTTCTGTGTAGTTCTGTAAATCACATACCTTGTCTGTAGCTCGGCTTCCCCCATACCAGATGTGACTTTCCCTGCAGAGTGAACATACAGGGATGATGACAATAAGTCTGTTGATACCTGTGAGCTGGTGAGATACTGCAATAGTGAAGGTTTCTGGCTGTTAGGAGGAGGAGTAAGTTTCCATTTGAGATGGAAAAGGTATGGATGTTTCCTTGATCTGTTGAAATTAAGGAGAGGTACCTAGCAGTTCTGCTGCAGTTTTGGCTTCTAAATTAATCCTGCACTAAAGAAGTGAATTCTTTGGGGGCTATTAGTCCTCCACAGTCTCCATGGTATTTATCAGTGAGAAAATCTGATTAAATGTTCAGTGCTTTTGTGCCCTTGCAAGGTATTCACATACACTAATTATCCTTTCCTGCTTGTCGGCAGGAAATAGGCATTCCCATATAAGTTGGTGTGCAGGTTACCTTGATCACCTGTTGGTCTGGAAGATACCCCTAATTTCTCTGATTTTTCTAGGCCCCTGTTTTATAAAACCTTTCAGTGTTTGATATCTTTTTCCCATTTCCTTTTATTATACTTGGTTTGATGGCTCAGAAATTTATTATAACCACGGGAATGTATTTTACAAGAAGGCCTGTTCCATTCCTGAGTTGACTAAGCTCTTCTAAGCATCCGTGGTGATCCCTGCGTTATCAGCAGTGGCTGTATGCATGGAGTCATCTCACTGTGATTCTGACTGCATTACAATAAGTAAAGAATTTGCCAAAGAACTATTTGCTTACTCAAATACTAATCCTGTGAAAGGAGGATATCTGAAAGTATCATTTTCTTGCTGCCAGTAACTGTCTTTATGCAAACTCTTTTCAGCTGTTTTTTCTTCTGATGAACACTTTTGAGTTTAGATTCAGGAGTTCCTGTCTTCAGGAGTAACAGCCCTCCAGCACTGATACCCTCAAGGCTAACACATAGCAGTATTTCTCTAAGACGAATGAAGAACTATAGTGTGAGGGAAAAAAAGTCATAGCTATGGAGATGTTTTCTCTCTTCCCCAACAATCCCTTAGACTTCCTTGGTTCATACACATCAGCTGGATACCTTGGTATGCTCCTTGTAAGAGGCCAAGAAAACCTTCAGGATGTCAGCTAATTTTTAGTGATATTAAATGTGAGGATTTAGGGATGAGTGTTTTTTCTTGCAGGAGGTAGCAATTTCCAAAACCTCATGACTCTTTTTACCTGAAAGCATGTACAATTCCTAAAAGCCTGAAGTTCAGTGTGAATGGTTCAGTGTCACCCTGGCCTGTCCCAGCAAGATGCATTTTCTGATACATAATAACCCAGCCAGAGTAAACATCTTTATCTCCAAGAACAGTAGAAAAAATCCCAGGAGCTGTACATTTGGCCCATGGAAGTTAAGTCTTTGCTATCAGTACTTCCCAGGAGAATCATTCCAGGTCATTAATTTTCTTTCTCTTCAATAAGTGTTAACCACTTGATTTGAAAACTTTTTTTTTATCATAGGGTAGCTTCAGAAAGTGTGAGGGAAAGGGAATTTTGTAAACATGCTTTCTAACAATGTACAAGGGGTAGCAGTTCTCCTCAGATGGTTACAGAAGAGGTATCTTCAGTGTTCTTAAAATGTTGTAATGTTTAACTTATTAACTGTAGTATGATGAGAACATAAAACATCTGTATTGTGTTAAAGTCCAGTGTTAAAATACGGTCAGTGGCCACAAGCATGTGGCAAAGTGTAAGGTCAGGATAAGCAAACACTAATACCTGCTCCCCAATGTCTCACAATGTGTGGAAACCTATAATTAATAACTGCAGTCAGAATGTTTCTCTGTGTTTGATAACACTGGATGGTGGTGGTGGTGGTGTTGTTTTTGGGGACTTGTTTAGGTGAGTCCCTATAAACATTTGCAGCCTTGTGTGAAGAGCAGTTCCACATCTTAGGGGAACTAGGGCTTGTAAACACCTGAATCTGCTCGGTTGCTGGGCAAGTGCATTTTCTCTGTCCTGATATGCTTGCAAGCTCATAACAGTTTGTGCAAGAATAGGGGCCAACCCTCTTTGGTGTACTGAGAACATAAAGGTGGATATCTTTTCCTCCCCTTCATATAATTTTAAGGTACATTGTTCTGGTCTGCCCTCGTGCATCTGTGGACACAAAGGAATGTAATCTGGGGAAGTGTTGTACTGTTCTTACCTTACTCTTCTTCTCTGATCATCCAGATCTGAAGACTTTTTAAATGCCTCTTAATCTGACAAGCTATGGGTCACTACCTATTTCTACATAGGTAAACTCAAACTGTCAGGAGGAAAGGATACCATTATTCATCAGATTGGGAAGGCAGGAGTTTCCTGTCTTATGTGAACGGTCTGGGTGTGAGGGAACTGAAATAAAGAAATGAAATCCAGAGTGTTGGACAAACAAATGATTTTTATTTTAAATTTCTCCCAGTTTTAGACAGCCCTGTTTACCTACCCATGTCTCTGATTTTGAGTTGTGAGGCTTGGTTTTGAGCCTATCACCAGGAAGAGCCACAGAACACACCCAGTTTCAGGCCATACTGTTTGAGACTTGAGTGCTGTAAATGATGTAGAAATGTGCATGTATTAATGAGGGGTATAATAGGTTTGAGTGAAAGTGGGAGATAAGATATGTTAATCTTGTATATTAAATAGTCCTACAACAATGAACCTTACAATGAGGCTGTTATTAAATCTTTCCTTCACTGGCCTCAGTTCAGTGAAACCAGTGCTTCTGAGTTTGGCATGTTTAAGGCCAGATTTCACAAGAAAGGACCAACTTTCTGAGGCCTTTGTCATTTTGAAGTACTTATCAGAAATGTGTACAGCACATGGTGGAAAAGATCTTTCCAGCACTCCATCATGGAATATTTTCCCTTTTTTGGGCTTGTGGACACCTCCCTTAATACTAGTGTGCTGGTATGGAGTCTGTTTTGACCTCAGCTGTGTCTTAGGAAAAGGAGTACTGTGTTTCTCTCATCTGCGTCGTGCAAACAGATTGTGTTCCAACAGGGTTAGAAAGACTGTCAAAATAGCAATAGTTTTAAAGGAAAAAAAAATTTATCTAGAATGATCAGTGATTTTTACATTTGGTGCTGTTACAGCTATAGCACTGAAGACAGTTCCATAAGAAGGGCAAGGTTTCTTGGCTCACTGGTATTTATTTTTTTCTATTTTCGTCCAGCAGCATTTACAGATTTTCATCTTGTCTCTTGCACCATTTGCCAATAGTCGGATTAAAGTCTGCATGCTGCTGTCTGATTATGTTCTAGTTTAAAAGAAGGAAATAATAAAGTTTAAATACCCAAACCTGATGCCCACTGTGGAAGATACAGAGAGGCAACCATGTTAGGAAGCAGCAAACAAAAACTTCCCCTAGCAGCCAGGATTTTGTCGTTCTGAAGGTGGTGGGAGCTGGGCTGAAGGAGAGACTGCTTTTCTCCATCAGCATTATTCGTGTTTGAGGGTAAGGCAAAGGTTCTGTGAGAGACATCAAATATATAAAATTAAGAGTGATGATTGATTGTTTCCTGCAAGGAAGCAACAAGACAGACACTACTGTGTATTCTCAGGTGATCCCCATTCTGATAGTAACCAAGACCAAACCTGATTAGCTTAGTTATAAAACGAGTTGATGTTTTTGTGATCTTACATTCTCATTCCCTGCAAAGCAGACATCTTTTTGATTTAATATGCATGTTCTTTAATTGAGATGGAGGTGGTGTAGCTCTGCTCTCAGTAAGTTCAGCTTTTACATTCCATTTCTCTTTTGCCTCTTCATCCCCTTTCCTCCTTGCATCTGATTCCGAGCTCACATTTATCCTGTTAAATAACTCCTCTTACTGTGTCTAAACATAAGAGGCTGGAGCATCCTTTCTCAGATACCTCAATTCCCACCTTATCTCTCCTCAGGCTTCTGCCAGGAGCCCCATCGTCAAATTAGAGTAAGGAACATGTCTGTTTTAATATCTAGTAGTACTGAGATGACAAATGGCTTTATGTAAACGGTGACGGTGGCTACTGTGAAAGATTTTTTTAATTCTCACAAAGGCCTGCAACTAAATCAGCAAGTGTTCCCAGTGACGGGTATGTCACGTAAAGCCGCGACTGCCTCTGCGGATGGGGGAGAGTGTATTTTGAGGAAGAACAGTGGCAGGAGGATTGCACGGTGGATTTTCACGTTTCAAAGCGATGCGTTCGATCTCTTTTCTGTAAGAAAGTGAACCCGAGCGTTTGCCCGGGCGCGCCGCCGGGAGCGGCAATACCCGGGGCGGGCACACGGTGGCGGCACAGCCCCACGTTTGGCGCGGCCGGGACCGGTCAGTGCCACTGCCGGCTCTGCAGATGCACATATGGCACGGTATTATCATTTTATGGTTACAATTATGAGCAATTTGATAGAAAATGAAAGCTAAATTATGCAATGTTCCTTTTATTTGTTTAATTTTGCGCTCAAAATATGTAGAAGGAAAAATAGCGCCGGTTTTGTGTGGGATGGTGATAGGTACAATGCCTCCTTTTGGCTTCGTGTTCTCACATAGCGCAGGTTGTGATTATTTTCTCTCGTACATGATGAAATGTGTGGAGTTGTTCTCAGGTGCTGGGACTGTTTCGCACAGAAATTGTGTGTGTCTGAATCTCCAAGCTCCTTTCTTCCATAAAAAATGCATGGTACATTTACTGGTGGGTAGACAAATACATAAGTAACAAGTTCCTTCGCAGTTTCCAGTGGAAGAGTCTGGGTAGCTGTGCCGTTTAAGCAAATGCCAAAGGAAGTCTTTAAATTCTGAAAGTCACTATAGTCATTGGCAGAGCTCCCCTGAAAGGAGCAAGTATGTTCTGACAAATTCCTTCTTGCCAGTGAGAAAAATCTCCTGCCATAGCAGTTCTTCAGCTAAAAGTAAAAATTTTCATGGCCCATGCCAGGACCTGTATCTTGTTATGATGATCTGTGCGGTCTGTATTTTGTGTATTCAGGTTCTTAGCTTATCTCTCATCAGATCCCTTATGTTCATTATTATTAAAATGCATGGTTTTCCCTGTATATGTAGTGGCATAATTTGTCTTCTGTATGTCATGTTCTTCCTTCCTTTTCAGTAAAAGAAAGTTGTTAGCAGAGCCAGGCTGTAAAATAAATCTTTGTTCTATTTTTTTTTCTTTGCTGGTAAGTATTCTTTTGTTTGTAGTAATGAAGGTAAGGCTGGAGATGTGCTTTCCACTTGGAATAGAAAATGTGAGCTCTGAGATGGTATTTGCATTTATCGATCCAGGCACATCTGTTGGCATACGATGGCGTGTGATATTTTTGTCCTTACCCACCTTTGAACCAGAGAACATGGCAGATAAGCTGTCCAGTTTGATTAGCATATCCTGTGGAAAGGATTTTCAATACATAGGATCAAATCCCCTACCCTAAACTGCTTTTTCATTTTGAAAGTATGCTAGAGACTTCTCTGAGTTCATCTGCTATATTGGGAATTAGTTTTAGGTTTAAATGCTTTCCTTGCTCTCATCAAATCATACGGGCTATCTTTTTCTTTGGCCAATTTTAGATGCACTATATTTGTATTGTGCATCTCAATATTTTCCAGAGCGTTAAAGCAAACTTGGGAATTTCATCATCTGTGTGGAGCAGAGCTTCTTGGTAGATGATATAAAACTTAGGCTGTCTATAAAAGAAATTACAAAATTACAAGTACTTGGATAAATCATACTGGTGAATTTAACCAGGGTAGGAAGTTTTTTCTTTACTGCTTTTTCTTCAGGATCAGTTTTAACAGTGGCTCTACAGGTGCTGTAGGTGGAAATGGAAAGATTATTTTTTGAAAACAACTCTTCAGCTGTTTAGGACACTGGGTTTTTTATTTCTGTTCACACCTGACATCTGTGAGTCCAGAGACTAGATTTGAATTTGAAGTTTTACGTGTGCTTTGTGAAAGCTCCAAAGGACCTCCCTGGCTTTGTCCCTAACTTTCTTAACTCAGTAGCTTTTCTGTAGGTAGGTAACCATAACTTAACTAATTTGTATGCACCATATGCAGTCTCAGCTCACTTCAAAGTGTAATCAAGTCATGAACTAATTACAATACCATATTCCCAAAGAATGTAAATTTAATTTCCCTTCAAACAGAATGGGAATGTATTAAGCAATTCCTTTATATGAGAGCTGTGGCATTCAACAACATAATGCTGATGCTTCAAACAGGAGTGAAGTTCTTAACTTTTGTGGACCTTCTGACCTTTTCCCTATGCATCTTCCCTTTTATTCTTGCATCTTGAGTTAATTTACTGACTGGATAACAACATTAAAATATTCAAGTGTAAATTAAAATGTAACTGCTGGGCTTCAGATTGGAGATCACTCCAATCTTATTGTATGTGACTTGCTTCTTTATAGTGTTTTCAGAATTGTGCTTCCTAAGGCATTTGGATCAGAAGGAAATTGTGTTTTGAATTGAAGGCTCATAAGGTTCAGACTCTCACCAGATGATTTCTTTAATACATCGAAAAGTGGATGTGCAGAAAGTTCCCTACAGGTTCTTAGCATCACTGTGCCAGGGAGTCCACATAAACTCAGTTATATAAGAATGAGCGAAGTGAAGTTGTTCATAAAACATTTTATTACCTTCAGTCTTTGCAGCAACTTCAGAGTTTAGATAATAAACTTTCATAGAAGTTACTAGTCTCTACCCTTTCTCAGAACAATGATTCACATAGAGTCAAACCACTCATTTTATTTCTCTTAATTTTAAAGGCAGAAGAAACATGTTAGGGTTGACTTTGATCCGTGCCTGGATAGTCTGATTTCCAAAATGTAGTCCTGTTGCTCTTCTGAGATGAGATTGTCAAAGCACAGGACTGTATGTATTAAACACAAGCAGTAGTTTAAAATTAAATGTGGGTCAGCTTCCAATGAAGTATGTAATTGTTAAATGCCAAAGGAAAGAGCTTAGAATATCTTAGTTTATATTTTAAAGTGTTCCTTTTACATGTTAATTCATTAATACCAGCAGTTTATTTTTATTCATATGACTTTTCATATGTAAGTAGTTGAAGCTGCATTATTTTAATCCTTTCTTTGGTTAGGAAGAAAAAAGCCTGCAGGTGGAAATCAGAATGACATACATATTGCTTCTTTCCCAAAAGGCACAGTATCTCTCTCCTATTGATATGCAAAATATTAAGGCAGAAAATGAACCCCATTGCTTCATGTGTCAAAATACTGTGAAAAATACATGCTTGGGTGATGCATGAAAAAAAAATGTGGGTCCGTTCAAGCTGAGCACACTTGTAGTGGAATTTGTTGTGGGTGTTTGGGGCTCTGCAGACTATAATTAGGTTCCCTTGTACTATGAATGTTTAGATGTAGCTTGATCCTTAGTTGTAGCTACAGGGATAGCATAGTTTGGGGACCCAGCTACATGGGTCTTGGCCTTTGCCTGAGTTTGATGAAATGCTTTCTTACTCTTGCAGCATTCTTTAAAGTAGTTTTTGGACTACTGAGTAACTGTACAGTGAAATGTTGTAGTACATGGTGCCAAAGTTATGGATGCAGTGGTGTGTCTGTTAAACAGCTGTGAGCTTGCTGTGACATTCTTCAAGTGCCAAGCACAGGCCAGCTGCATTCTGGAAGTGGTGTAGTGTTGCTGTTGCTGCCAAAAAGACTCTAAACCCCAAACAAACCCCACAAAAACATCGAAGCAAGGTAAGTTAAAGCAGGCATGTGGTGCTTGATGCTGTGCTGCTGGGACTGTGCATGGCTCCTTGAATGGGTCTGGCACACGTACCTGCTTGGAGAGCATGCAGACAAGCTCAGTTCTGCCTGCAATTTATCTGAGTAGATTTTTCTTGGGAGACCAAAAACATCTCAGTGCTCAGTGTAGCTTCATCAACCCACTGTCAGTGACATTTCCTCAGCATCTCCTTCCTTGTCTAGTTTTTATCACAGCATTTGTCTTCAAGGGACTACCTGAGGCAGTGAAGAGAGTTAAGTCTTTGCTGAAACTGCCAACATGATGATAACTAGTCAGGTTTCTAGATGCATGTCCTTAAGCAGAAATTTAAAAAGACCAGTGTTTTGTGGCTACTGGGTCATGGTTGCAGATCCCAAAAAACTTTCTTCATCACATCACTGAAAGTTTCTTGTATCTCTACCACAAAGTTCACATTTAATGCTGTCTGATTTAAATTCCGATCCAATTTGTGTGCGTTTGACTTTTTCTTTCCTTTGATTGCTTTATTCATCTTTGCATATCTCTGTAATAGCTCTGAGTCTCTAGAGAATCTTCCATTGGATATGGGGACTGATGGGACTGCAGCATCTTGTGGCTGAAGATGAGATTCATCTCCTGTGTTCTCTTCTGGCCGTGGATCAGAGAATGTAGCCCTGAGTGAAAGGAGAGTCCAAGCTGAAGCTACAGTCAGGGACTACAGGAATGAGTCATCACTAGGCATCTTGTTTGATGCTTGGGAGGTCTGTTAGGGCTTTTATGCATGGGTGAATGCAGGCAAACTCTGAGCTAATCAGGTGCAAGATGAATCTAATCTGTTAGTGCTGTGCCTAAACTGTGCTAACTTACCCTGCAGCTGCAAGACCTGTGTCCTGGAGCTGGCTTCTGGAGTGTGGGGCTGCTGGGCTGCACCTGTGTGCTCAGACATGCCCAAAGACTCCCTGTGACACAGTTTTCCCATGTGTAAAAAGGGAACAATAGAGCTACTGCCTGACCCGAAAATGCTCTTGGCAAACCAGTGAGGAAAGTGTCACTAGATGGTGAGTTCTCACAAACACTCTGAAAATACAGAAGGGCCTTTGTTACTAGATTGATGGCAAAGAATCTCGTTAGCTGTGTTCTCTTCCCTTGCTAGTAGCTTCTAGAAAAGTTTTTTCCAGCCTCAGTTTGCCGTGATCAGAAGCTGCTTTAAATTTATATATTTTTTAAATAAAGTGAGGTAAAACTAAACATTTCTTCTTAAATGATAAAGGCCCCCAAAGAAGTCTTTCTAAGGAGAAGATTCTCTGTCTTCGGGCCCGGTTGTCTTTTTCCCTCTTACAGAAAGTGATACAAGAAAAGCAGAATTTTGGTAAATAGTCCTCATGGAGTAGCCTGGTGTTGGCTTCATTTGGAAACCTGGACCTGAAGAGACCAGCAGTTGTTTGAATTGCTGTAGCATGAATGTTGCTTGCAGAAGGATGTGGACACTGATGTGTAGAATTCAAGAGCTTCTTAGGTAGATGCTGGATGCTCTACACTAAAACATTTCAGATTTTAATTGTATATTCACTTATATTCAAAGTGGGAGTGGAAACAGTGGAGTGGGAACAGTGCAGGAGGTCAGTGGGTGTGCTAGAGACAGGCCCTTTCCCTCCCAGTTTCTGGGGAAGCAGGAACTGCAGCTGTTTGTTCTACCTCAGCCTGTGGGAGGCTGGCAGTATTTCAGCAAGGAGTAAGCTGTGAGTACTTGATGTAGCCATGGAGCCTTAAAGCCTGAGGATTAAGAATGGAACTGAAGGAAGGGTAGGGTTGAGACTTTGCAAGATGGATAAATACTCCCAGACTGGTGCCTCTTGCTGGAAGAGGTGTCCTCTGCTCCCAGCTCCCACTCCCTCTGCTTGCCTCATGCTGGATCTTGTGCCTGGCCATCCCTTTCCCTTGCTGGGTCAGTTTACTCAGGCCCATAGTGAGGGGTCTGGGGTGGCTGCAGAGCTGGTGTGGGTGGAAGGAGCGAGTGGGAGAGTATCTTTGGAAGCAGTTGAACATGAAGTTGGTTGTACCTTCTTGTGAAGCTTCACCCCGAAGGAAAAGCTCTTTGCCTGGCTCCCTGGATATCCATCCCTGGCTTCTGTAAGCGTGTCACCACTGTGTGCTGGCAGCCCCTCTTCTCAAAGCCAACCATCTCCACTGAGGTTATTATCTCTTAAGAGCCCCAAATGAGCTCTTAGTTCTTTGATTTACATTCAGTGAAAAAATTAACTAATTTATTCTATAAAATATGTAGTACTTGCAGTATGGCACGTAAATGTGGCTGTTGAAATCCTAACCTTTGCATTTCTAATTTTGATTTTTTTTTTTGTTCCCCCCCTCCACATACAACCTTAATACTTTACTAATAAACTGCATAAAAAGTATTACTCTAATGCATTCAGATGCATATTTCCTGGACATAAAACTACTGTTCAGTGAAATGCCAAGTACCACTTCTCCCAGGTAACTAGCATCTCGCAAATCCAATGTTTGTGCTCCTGAACACATGAAGAATTACCTAATGTATGCATTTAGGTGTATTACTTTTTTTGGAATGCAAATTTATAGGACTATATATACTGTTTTTTCAAACTTAAAACATTTTTTTTAAAGCAGATTATGAACATATTTATCATAACGTATATATTTGTCCAAAGACTATATTGCCTTAGTAGATGCATGACCTTGTTATATCTGAATGACTTAAATGTTTTTGTGGCAGTGTTGTGTATTGCCCGCCTAATTTGTAGGAGAAAAAAAGAGATCATCTTGCTGCTTTTAGCAAAAAATTCAATAGAATGAGGTAGTAAGGTCTAATATTAAGGCTTTCTTTTTTTTTTTCCCCCTAAAGAACACATTCTGCAGTAAATGTACCAGCACATTTTTGAGAATTGCCATACTTTCAGCTATTCTGCATATGTCTTAAACAAATGAATTCTTTTTTCATATTCAAAGCTTCATGTTTACTTAGTAAGCAAAGCAGGGCTTTAAACTCTTAGACTGTGGTGGCTGTAACAATACTTTACTTAATGTAGAGTGATTGTGTGAATGAACAAGGTTTTAATCTTCTAATGCACCAAGTTTTACTGTGGCTGACCAAATCTCACAAGAATTTCAGGGGCATCTGCCATTCAAGCTTGTGAATTATTGCCCTTCCCACTCATGACTGCATAACTGGCCCTTGGACAATCAGGATTTGCTTGCATACTTTGCTGATGTTAATTTTGCTTGTCGTGTTTTAAATGAATTTGGCAGTCACATGCACATCGTGTGTACAGTGACGGCTCTGCAGTCTGTGAAGCACAAATGGGGCATCTTCTTAATGGTGCTTGGGAGTGAGGGGCAGTCTTGCCTGGCTTTCCAGTAGGACTGACACTAACACTGTGGCAAGAGTGAGGGTGGCTGCCTGGCCATCACTTGTGTGTCCCAAGGCTGTTCAGGGTACTCATTCCTGGTGCCAGCAGTGTGCTAGCTGGAGGGAGGAGAGGGCAAAATCTGTTTTGTGGGGAAGGGGTTGCTGGAAGCAAAGTGAATTAAGAGGGCTGTAAAAAATTGATAAAGATAGATAGGACTGTCCGTTTTTATATTCTGCCACATAACATGGGTTTAAATGAATTTCCCTATAATTTGTCTTCAAATACCGACATTTAACTCTTAGGCTGTATAAATGAACTGGCTTTTGCTAAAGTAAAATTCATGCCCTGCGTCCAGGCTAATATGTTCACCTACTATAAACATTACTGCCTATGGTTACAACTGGAATAAAAAATTCCTTTTATATACATCATAGCTGGCAGAGACTCCTGAGACCACCACAAATCATTTCAGCCTTTTGGTGCTCTCTGACGAGATGAACTGAAATGTAAAACAGCTCTGGCTTCAGGCAGGCTGGCTCTGGAATGCAATTAGCTTGTTAAGACCATTGTTTGTACCCTCCCATATTTCCAGGTGCTTAGCAAAGGTGTTATGAGAGCTCTCCTGATTGATTTCAACATTGGGGTTTATTAACCTTCCATTCCTTCCTAAAATGTTTTGCTTATTCTCTCTGTAGCCTTTTATTTAAAGGAAAGAAAACCAACCAAACAACAACAAAAATGAAGCCCTGGCAAGGCCACCCGTCCTGGAAAAAGAATAAAGGGGGGTGGGGGGGGGGAGGGAAGGAAAGGCAACAAAACTGAACCAAAAAAAACCCCCTTAGGGTCATAACAGGGAATAACAAAGCAGTGAGTTATTTATGCAGCCATGATTGGCAAAAGTGATTGCAACATGAATTTGCCCAGAAGCAATGATTAGATCATAAAAATGTTAAGGAAATCTGTAACTCAACACCGTTTTATAGATTGAAGAAGTTTTTGTTCCCTACCTTAATTGCAGTGACTTGTTATTAAAGTATTTATTCAGAGTAATCTCTTTGGACAGCGAGCCCTTATCCCATCTGCATGCATAATTAAAAGTGAGGGGGGAGAGAGGGAGCATAAATGGTTTACCATGCTACATGAGCAAGGGAGGGAATTACACAATGACAGGTGAAGAGCAGATTTATCTCCTGTTGGAATTTCAATGCTGCAAGCAAGGCAGGACACTGTTGCTAATATCCTTACAAACACCAAAGTTGCTGCTTCTCCAGATTACTGTCCAAAAATTATTGCTGGTCTGTAAAAGGCCTGTAGCACTGCATCTGTGACTGTGGGGTTTTGAGCCACTGGTGCTCAAGCAAAGAGATTAGATTTGGGTATGTGGGCTTGTGAATCGATGTCTGTGCTTAAAAATAGACTATTTACTTACTTGGCTGGCTATTTATTTATTTATAAATAAACACTTGTAATGGCTGGCTTTGCTGAATACGAATCAGAGGCTTGTAGTTGTTCCAGCTGAAACAATGTCATCACCTGCCTCCTGCTGCTGTCCCTTTTCCGATGATAAAAGAATTTGGAGCAATTCTTCTTTTTCCACTCTGAGTAGAAAGAAGGTTGTACTTGAACATTCATCTCTAAGCAGATTTATCATCATTAGGCGCTACTTAAACCCACGGTATCTGTTTTTAAATTGAACTGTTATGGATCTAAATCAGATTTACACAGAGTAAGTTGGTATATATTTGGCTATAACTGTTTGCTAAAGAGTGTTTTTCCCTTAACTTCTGATGTCTCACCTCTGCAGCAGCAGTATAGAGAATGCCAAGAACTTTTGAGCCTCTATCAGAAGTACCTGGCTGAGCAGCAAGAAAAGCTATCACACTCCCTTTCTGAACTCAGTGCTGCCAAGGAAAAGGAGCAGAAGGTAAGCTCTCTTTTGCCATCTCCTTTTTTTCTTTAAATGACTTAGTCAAAACATCTTTTTGTTGCTGTAAGTGTATTATCTTGCATCATAAAGTATTGAATCCTATTTTGTGATTGGTTTCCTGTGAGTCCTTCCCTTAATACACGGATTGCAGGAAAACAAACAAAAAAACCCCCACAACTTTTGGGTCAATAATATAGGTGAAGTTAATTGACCATGTTGTAATGGAGTAAGAATCATGGGAACCCACACCTTTGCCAAGGAAAAAGTTAAGATGCTCTTCTGTTTTCTGTTCTGTTATTTAAACAGGAAAATAATCGCAGTCACTGAAGATACAGCCTTTCACATTGTGGCTTTTGATGATTGAAAAGGGCATTACAGATGATGTATTTGGTCAATAAAAGCTTTCTCAAGTCTGTAAAGCAGCTCATCTCATTTGAGCTATTTATAGAAGACCTATAGTTCTATATGCAGTTAAAACCAGAAAACGTTGGCTAGGGGATACGTGTTAAATTAAGTGGTAAACTGTTTCTCTGATGTAGGTGCCCAAAACCTCGAGAACATGGTTGCTTGAAATTTTTTTCTGGTAGGTAGGTGCTCGGTTTGCATCCCTGCTGATGGCAGATCATACCCTGGAAGAGAAGACTGCCTATGCAAGTGCTCTACCCCATGTTCTTGCTTGCTGTTCGCTGGTAGCAGCTTCCATCTGCAGATCTCCAGAATCCATCTTACATTAAGACCATGCCTTTTTGAAGAGGTTATGCCCTTGATCCTCTCTTCTGCTGGAACAGTCTAAAAGGCTTATTTATAACAGGGCTAGAAGTAAAGTCATCAGCACAGAGTATCCAAAAGGAGGCCTGATTCTGGCGTCTCAGTGGTTCCCTGCTGTGAGAATTATACAGGAGATCCTGCTTCTCAGGAGACTGGAGACTGTGCAGGAAAGAGTCTTTTGATTCTCTTCAGGAAGCAGGTAGTAATACTCTGACTTCATTGTCATCAGGAGTGGGGTTTTTTTGTCCTGATGATGTGGTTTTTTTAGGGTTTTCTTAGCTTTTTTTTTTTTTTTTTGTCCAACATTGTTAGACATTGAGCTGGTTGTCAGGCTTTTAATCTTTTGTAAACATTTCATTCCCATTCTTTTGTGTTTATATCTGCCATCCATTTTTGTGATGGCATTGAGTCCAAAACAAGAATATCCTTCTCCCAGAATGGGTGATGTCTGTGTTGTTGCTTGTACGGTATGCAGCTTGCTGGGGATCTCCATGGAAAATTGTCCAGAGGAGTCCATGTAGTCCAACAGCACTGTGGCAGCTGTGTTTTGGGTGATGCCAATCCTTCCTTCTGGTTTTGGCCTGAGTGTTTCATCTCTAGTCTTTCAGCTTCAAATACATTTATCCTATACTAGGTTAGACCTTTGTATTGAGGGATCCGGTGTCTTCACATCTACAGAACAAAAGCATGGAAGCAGATAATAGGAAACCTTTAGCCCCCTGACTGTCAAATCGGTTCAACAATCCACGTTCATCTCCTCTTGTTCTTCTGTCTTCCTAATCACTCTATCAGTATATACAAAGAGAATTCTTTAAAGTTGTTTTCTGGTTTCATGTGTGAAGTTTTATCAAGCTCATCTTTGATTCCATTATTTCTTTTCTCTATACTTACAGGTACTTTTGTCCACAAATGCAAATTCAGATATTATATCGAGGTTTGCCTTGAAATTTCATTTATGGTTACATACTCTACAGCTCCAGCCTAGCAACTCTGAAATTACCCTGGTCCTCTTGTTGCGTGCAAAGCTTTCTAGGTATAGATTAAAACCTGTCAAAACATGCTTCAACTGGTTTTTCTTGTAGCATGCAAAATGTTTCTGATGTTTCTAGCCTTCCTCTTTAATTTTCTCGTTCTTTTCATTTGGCTCTATAAATGGTTACCGTTTTTCACCCAAACAAGCACTTTGTGCTGTTTCTCCTCACAGCTCAGAAACTGTGGAGAGGTGAGCAAGACTGCACCACTCTGTCCGTTCTTTTCCTCACTCACTCCTTCATGGGATAGCTTTCGAAACCCAAGAAAGGTCACTGGGCTGCTTCTTGATGGACTTACTTGTTATTTTCACACATCTTTTAATACCTGAACTATGAGCTCTCACTGTCCTGATGGGTCTCTTTGTTCTATTTCAGTGTTGTCTTAACACAGTAGTTCAGGCCGGCATTGTTCTGTCTGCCTGGATGGGGTCTGTCCCAGGGGAAACACAACAGGGAGGGATTTTTGAGAGGAAAGAATTGGAAGAGGACAGACCCAGAACACTTTCCTGCTGTTCCGACTGCTGCCCATGCCAGTTCTTATTGCCCCGCTGAAGCTTTTTCTGTTTTAAGGTGGACTTTTACAATAGCCACCTTACTGAAATATTAGGCTAATGAAAGTCTTCCTGAGTTTTGTTTGAATCCAGATGCATTTGAAATATTTTCCTTGCTCGTTTTTGTCTGAGTTGAAGAAATCCTGGATTTGTCTGTGTTTAAAGAAAGACAACTAGTTTGCTACATAGTTTTGTCCTCAGAGAACTGTCTAGGAGACATAATCAATGTTTCCTGTTTTAGGACACTGCTGATCTTACTGAGGTGTCTGTATTTCCATGTGCGATGTTGTTCCGATTTTCCCATGTCTTGCAGAAACCTTGGACAGCACAGTTGTAATCTGTAATGAAGCACTTCTTTGTTCTGCCTATTTTGAGCTGTTCTTTCTTGTTTCTGTTCGTTTTCCTTACTTGTTTGGAGTAATTTCTAGAGCTACACCTATATCTTAACATCCCCTGCTTCTGCTTTCACGTGCCTGTCTCCCTCATTCTTACCCTACCATAATGCTGATCATGAGCTACCACTTTCCCCTGGGCTTAGATAGGTATTTGAAAACATCTCCTTTCAGTGTTTAAGTGCCGGGTTTTCTGTCAGGATAAGATAATTAACAAGTAAAGAGAACTGCAGCATTACGAAACATCGATGGCATCGTTGTAAAAAGAGGTGGAGTTCTATAGGATGTAAACGACTGCAGTAGCTGTGTGCATGTGGCTGAAATGCAGCCCTGGTTTGTAGCTGTACTGAACTAATGCTGATGCTTTGGTGTGGACTTCTATTTTTGTCTGTTTTAGTATCACCTAACGATAGCAGTAACTCTGAAACCATGTTTTTCTCTTAGCTAATATTGCTTCATTATAATGAAAGTCAGCCCTCAAAATGTGAAGAAGCATCCTGGTAGTAGTGAAATAAAATTGCTGGGAAGATGGTGGTAAGATGATTTAAGTCAGAACTCTCATGGAGTCAATAATCAGTAACTGGAACATGGAACTTCCGTTTTTTTGTGAGATAAAGTTAATTCCATTTGAAAAGATACTTAAGGTGACATGAATTGAATTATTCAAACTGGCCTTCTCAGCATTAACTCTAGGTTAATATCTCATGATGCCTCTGGTTTCATTATAGGAGTTTTAAGTACATAACTTTTTATAATAAATTCAATACCTAGAAGCCGAACTGAAATTGGTTTACCTTCTACCAACCCATAAAAAGAAGCATTAATTGCAAAGTGAATATTAAAGTGGTCACTAAAGTTGACTCAGATTCAGAGAGATAGCACTTTGGTAAAGGAAGAGCTTTACTGCAAAATAGGCTTCTGCCTTGCTGTTAATAGAAAATATAATTCATATTAAAATGCAGTTAAACTTTTCTATCAAAAATGATTTTTGAATATACTCTCTGCAGCGCCCAGATGTTCAGTCTTTATCATTTTCAGAAGCTTTACACAGACATGTAAAGAAAATTGCCCTTGTTCTAGGTAATCATGTCTGACCTAGTTTATATACTTGCTACTTCACTGCCATCTCAAACAGTGGCAAGAATCCAGTTTGCTTTGGCAAGTTCTGGCTGATGAATCTGTAGATGTTTTGCAGTGTAGGCTAGGACTTGAGGCTCTGAAGTTGGACAGGCAGATAAGTTTCTGCAGAACTGGGGCTCTTGAGCTCTATCACCTTAAGGAAGGATAATACCTGTGGTCTCGGCACTGCTTATTAATGTTAATCTTTGAATTTACAAGTACAGCTGGCAGAGTTTGTTTCTTATTTGTGGAAGATTACCAACACATCTGCCAATTCCCTCGATTCACGAAGATTCTTGTGTGTGTGTGTGTGTGTGTGAGGCTTCAGTTCTTCCTTGTGTAGAAAAAGCATGGATATGGAGTGGGATTATAAATGGAAGGGAATATCAAGAATTTATTTTCAATGGTGTATCATTTCCCCTCTCCTTCTGTGTTCTGATGTCTGCCTCCTCTTTTGGGGGGTCTGCGAGTGGCCTTCATCAGGAGGAAGGTACTGTTCAATGCTAAGCACCATGCAAGCGTCCTGAAAAACATGGTCTGCTTTGGATGTATTGTAAAATCCTAACAAAATTGACTTTTGGGAAGGCTTTTTTTTTTTAACTTTTTTTTTTTAATGTTGCTATTTCTCTTTTATCACTTCTTAAAAATTGTTGAATGCAGTTGTATCACTTCACAGTAAAATCTGAAAAAAGCCATAAGCCTTGCTTTTTTTTCATATTGGAAAATAGGATTCGTGTCCTTTTTTTTTTTTTTTTCCATAATAAGGATGATTACATATTAAAACTTCAAACGTTACTTACTTGATTTATTAATTTTTTTTCTTTGACAAAGATATCGAAACACACCAATCTTCAGAAGCCTTTCTGTCCCTAAACTTCCCCAGTTCGATTTTTTTTTCCAGCACAGGTCACCTTTAAACACATTCTTAGCTTGCTTAAAGAAAAAAAAAAAAATCCCACACATGCAAAGGGTTTTGAATGCTATAAGGTAAACCTGCATGATAGAATTGACTTTGTCTGTTTACCCAGCTGTATGGGAACAATGGATGAGCCCATCGGAAAGATACTTGAAAACTGGGATAATAAATAAAGAACTAATTTGAGTCGGGACTCAAGGGTATTGGAATAATTTTGCAAGGCCAACAGAGACAGTTTTAGCATGAGTAACTGTCAGGAATAGCCTTGCATTACCTGTGTTACTTTCTGCAAATCCTCTGATCTCTCTCTGTGCCTCTCTTATCTGTAAAAATGAGATAATGTTTTTATCCTCATTCTTTCTGTTTTTTTACTGAGAATGTCAGATTTCGGGTGCTTTTTCATGGGTGTTCAAAGTGATTAGCAGTGATATTTCAAACATAGGGTGATCTGGAATAGACTACCCTATAATAACATGAAGAAAAATAATGTTTTTTTCCCTTTTACCTCTAAGATACTAGGTCATAGTTCATTTACCTGTCTTTTCTAACAAATGTTAACACTGAACAGGAATGCAGATGGATATAAATATTTAAGCAAAAAGGAAATACCAGTATTGCAATACCTGTGTGTTGCTAGCATTCACAACAGAATTCCACCCACACTCAATCCCCTGGAATGTGTGCCAGAGTAGAACTGTTTGGCTCACCCAGTCTATTTTCTTGATGTGGATGACACTGTATTCCTAGTGATAAGCACTTCACTCTCAACTCACTCAGTTCACTGCTTAACTGAGATTGGTGCCAGTTCACCATCTCTTTGTTCTACAGTCTTTAATCAGTCTTGTCTCTAGTCGCCTTAAGATATTTTGATTTTCCTTTTGTTTTCTTTGAATATACCTCTCTCAGTTTTATCCATTTAGCTTTAAAAACTGTCCCTCCTGTGGAAATCTTTCCTTGGGTGAGCTGTCGTGTCTGGTGTATATTTTTCTGTTGGGGGATAAATCTGGAAAGAAGACAGTGCCTTTCTTTCCATTCTCCAAGATCAAAACATCCTCTTGGCTTTGTAGGCTTCTGATGATACTGTTATACTTGTGAAACATCACCTCTGGATTTATACGAGCATTTAAATTTGCAGCAGAACTTCCTGTCCTTGAGAAGCACTTTGCAAACTCTTAGATCTGATCTTGCAATTTCTCCAGTCTAACTTGTAGTGGCTCTTGGGAGAATGCATTGTGGCCATACTCACCAGCATCCTCTCACTTTGAAGCGGGAGTAAGGCTTTCTTCAGTGGATTCAAGGCTGCATATGAATGCACTTGCTGTCAAAGACTTTGTATTATGCTACAGGCCGTGAGGAAGGAAACTTCTATCCATCACTTTGTGGAGTTGCTATTTACCTGGCAGTCATTAGGAGTGTAGCTGCCTAGCGATACGCTGGCACTACTGTTGTATAGTCCATTTGACCTATGCACGTGCCCTTTGATTCAGCAGTATTTAGCCTTTTTCAAAGCTTGAGACTTTTGAAAATCAGTTTCTCATATACTTACATCCTCAATTCACCAGTTCCCAGTTCCTAGACGTGTCTGATTCCTCCAAGTGTGGCATGTCTTTCATATTGTCATTAACATTACCTTCCTGAACTTCAGGAAAGTTGTTCCTGGTAGCTTTCAAAGTCCAGTTGAACCAGGAACCTAATATACTTTGAAGCTTGCCTTGTTTTGGTGAGGTGTAGACCAGATAACTACCACAGTACCCATCCAACTTGAATTTTTCAGTGACTGTTGTATATTCTCTCGTCACCTGCCCTTCAAGAGGGAGATGATTCCATGAGAACATATTTTGGTAAAAAGTGAAAATGCTTCTGCGCCAGTCCAACAGTTGGAATCCTATTTCTGAAAATGCAGACAGTTAGAGTTGTCATTTCTTGCTGTTGAAATGAATATAGTCTGTAGTTCATCTAGGATTTCATAATCTAAATACCTTTATTCATCACTGTAGATTACAGATAGCGTGATATAAGCGATTACTATATTGAAAGATAAATTGCTTGCCATCTCTTGCCTGCAAAGCACACATTTTTGTGTGTTGATCAGGGTGTTTAATTAGAAGTGTCTTTATTTAATGAAAGCCAGGTGATTATCAGTTCAGGGCACTAAAGGTTGGTCTTTGTATGGCAGAAAGATTTTTCATGAGAGCTGAGGGTGTAATTTTCTTTCAGCTAAGAAGGTGGGAATTCGTTATCTGTCTGTACCAGGATGATTGCCTGCAGAAATATCTCTTCGAGTTAGTTCTGAATACCCTAAGATTTAGCTTGAGTCTTTCATTTTGAGCTGCAAAAAGTTCAAACTTAAAGTTTTTCTGATGCACAGTTTGCCATTTGAAGTTTGTAAGGAGTCTCCTTCTGGGATTTTACCCACCATAGGACAAATTTCTTAAGTTCTTGAGACAGTTGGACTCATCTCCTTATATAAGCAGAATGTAACTGGTGAGGTGGCATCAGCACAGGCCGTGCATCCACAGCATTTACTGCAAGTCTGCATACATATTGCATGTGATTTTTGGTTAACAGCAGCATGTTTACCTGTCTCTGATCCAGTGAATGCATTAAATATCATTGCATAACAATTTTTGGTTGCCGTCTATTTATGGCAAGTGCCAGAAAATGTCTGCCATGTCTCTCTCTTTGGCTTATAGTAAGACACATTGCTCTTCATTTTGAAACTGTGCTTGTATAATTTCAGATTTTGGAATGTGGGTAGAAACAGATCATGTAGACATTCAGAGCCATCATGTGCCAAAGATGTTTCATAGTACTGTCAACAGAAAAAGGGGTACATGAGTTTCTCCTGTCTATGCAAGAAAATGGTCGATCTGAAACCGAAGTATTCAAAGCTACCCACACATCTGCATGGGCTCTCAGGCTGACTGAGTTACTTACTAAGATTTAGAGTGCAGGAAAGCAAATGATGTCCTCTGACCTCTCTTGGAAGTCTGGATTACCTTGAAATTGGTCTCTGCCTTGAAATAAAGTAATTTCTCATTAATCTTTAATAGGTGCATTTAATTCCATGTTAAATCTTTCCCCATCTGTTCTCCATAAATGGTAGCAATTCTATTGACTGGAGCAGACCAAAAAAATCCTTTAGGATGTCTTCTGTTTTCTGGTGTGTAATTTCAAAAACTCCTCTTACTCTCTGGAGCTGAGTCATGACCATCAGTACCTTAGTTGTACGATGCATCTGATGAATGTCTCTGCTCTAAAACTTCAGAGGAATTGTTGCAGTGGGGTCTCCTGCAACATCCATAGGCAGCGAGAACCCATGGAAAGAAATAGGGAGTGATTCTTGATAGAAGTTTCAGAGATCTTTATTTTCCAGCCACATGGCCGGGGGACTGCCGAAAAGACTCTGGAATCACCGGACAACCAGGGTCCTCCCCTGGCTGGGGAACACAAAATAACCAATGGGGAACAGGATTAGGGTACATGTGACCAGGGATCAGGGAGACCCTGTGCCTAGGCCATGCCCCTAGCCCAGGGTCCCCTCTCCCAGGACCCCATGGCAGGGGGGAGGAACCCCAACAAGGAATTTTCACAAAGAAGACCTGCTTGGTGGATTAGGCTGGAGATGGTGTCTACCTGGAATTTAGTAAAGCTTTTGACCCTGTCTTCTGCAACATTCTCCTGGAGAAACTGGCTGTTCATAGCTTGGATGAGTGCACTGGTGACTAGGGAAAAAAAAATAGCTGGATAGCCTAGCCCAAAGAGTGTTGGTGAATGGAATTACATCCAGCTGGGGCTGGTCACTAGTGGTGTTCCCCAGGGCTCAGTACCAGGACTAGCCCTGTTTTTTATCTTTATCAATGATCTGAATGAGGGAATCGAGAGCTCCCTCAGTCAGTTTGAGAAGAACACCAGGTTGGGTGGCTGGAGGGCAGGAAGGCTCTGCAGAGGGATCAGGACAGGCTGGATCCGTGGGCCAGGGCCAAGTGTGTGAGGTTCAACAAGGCCAAGTACCGGCCCTTGGGTCACAACAACCTCCTGCAGCTCCAGGCTGGGATAGAATGGCTGGAAAGCTGCTGAGTGGGAAAGGACCTGGAGGTGCTGGTTTTCCGTGGCTGAACATGAGCTGCAATGTGGCCAGTTGGGCAAGAAGGCCAATGGCACCGGGCTTGTGTCAGCAGTAGTGTGGCCAGCAGGACCAGGGCAGTGCCCATCCCCCTGTGCTGGGGGCACTGGTGAGGCCACACGTCAAATCTTGGGTTCAGTTTTGTTTCCTCACAGCGAGAAGGACACAGAGGTGCTGGAGCATGTCCAGAGAAGGGAAGGGTCTGGAGCACAAGTCCTGTGAGGAGCAGCTGAGGGAGCTGGCGGTATTCAGACTGGAGAAAAGGAGACTTGGGGGACCTTCTCATGTGCTGCAATGACCTGAAAGGAGGGTGTAGCTAGGTGTGGGTCAGTCTCTTCTGCCAAATAACAAGGGACTGGACAAGAGGAAATGACCTCAGGTTGTGCCAGGACAGATTTAAGTTGGATATGAGAAAAAATTTCTTCGCCGAAAGTGGGGTCAGTCATTAGAACAGCCTGCCCAGGGAAGTGGTGGAGTCACTTCTGTATCCTGCAAACATATAGAAGATGTGTAGATGTGGCAGCTGGGGACGTGGTTTAGTGGTGAGCATGACAGTGCTGGATTAATGGTTGGACTTCATGATCTTAGGTGTCTTTTCCAACCTAAAGGGTTGTTTGCTTCTGAGAACCTTGGTCCCTTCTGTGACTAGGTCAAGGACCTACTCTTGCAGGCTTTCACTTTTAAACCTCAGCAGAAAAGCTTTTATTCACAGTCATATTGAGAACATCATTTTAGTCAGGAACCATTTAAGTTCATGGCAACAGAGAATGAGACTGAAAATTTTAACGGAGAGTTTGTCTCATTAAGTGAGAGCACAAGACTGCAAAGGTAGTTGCCTGTGAGCAACTGAAGTCACTCTTTTGGATGTTAAGTGACAGCTGTGGAGACCATTTTTTTCCTGAGATCCATATGCCGCTCATATAAAGCGCAGCATTCCACAGTTAATGTGGCTTCTTTTTGAATACTTATCCTTCAGAACTTGTTCAGCTAGGCACTCTGGGACTCCTTGTCATTTGTGGTTTTGGTGTATTTGAGAGTGTCCCTTTTAATGAGTGTGTACGTTTAGGCATGAGGTTGAAGGAGACAGAATAGTTATTTTTAGCTGTAACTTTTGCATTAGGTGTGAGCACACTTCCTTGGGGTCCCTGGAGATCTTGAGGTTGGGAGGGATAGAGGACCTGGGATGCACAGTGGTGTTCTTGTATCAGCAGACATGTGGGAAGGACTTGCTTCTGACCAGCACCGCCAGTGAAAAAGCCTCCTGTTCTATGTATGTGGGTGCATGTGCAAACATCACGTGAATGAATACACTGACTTGTAAGTAACCTTGTTTTTAGCAAACCCATATTTAGCACCCGTTGAAGACACAAACTTATGGCTGAAACATCAGCACAAGTTCAGCATTCCCACTTGAACTGATATGCATGTAGCAAGCTTTGAATATAATACCCTCTCTGGTTGTGTGACTACAGTATTTTCTACTTTTTCTGAATCTTAACACAGAAATAAGTCCCAGATTAATTAATTTACTTATTTATAACTTGGACATTCTGGTTAATCAGCTGATGTCAGCCTTTTGAAACATTATCTTATGCCCTTACTATAGATTCCGAAGGTTCAGGTAAAATCAGAGCCAGGAATAGGTCTGGAGGTAGTCCTTTTTACTTGCAGAAATGAGAGCTCAGAAACACATTTAAAAAGGTCTTTAAATATTTAGGCCATTGTTTTTCATTTTTTTTCCATGGGAATATCATTAATGGGACATGAGAAGTTTTGATTAATATTTTTCATTACTTGTGGTGACTATGAGAATTCTGCATGCAAATGTGCAGCTGGGACTGCTACTGTGGTCTACCAGGTAGGTGAGGGCTGGCAAGCAGATGAATTGGGATCTAATTCTGTTCTGTTGCTGTATTGCCATCAAGTTATTTAATTGCTTTCTGGATTAGTTTGTGGCTCTTTAAATAGGAGATGGTGCCCAGTGTTTGTTAGAGAACGTAAGCTCAGTGAATTTAAAATGCTGTGTAAATGCAAAGTTGAATTGTAGGTCTAGTTGTAAGATAATGTAAGGAGAGCTCAGTTAGCAAGTATTCAACATGGGGAAAACTCCTCCCTCCAATGCTGTATGATATAAGGCAGATGCATATGGTATGATCCATTTCATGGACGTGTTTATTCATCAGAGGTAAAAAGAATCACATCATCTGAAATGGGAGAGTATGTGCTTCTGTGAGTAAAATACAAGAAGAAAATACTGGAGTCCTTTATTAGGTAGACGCACCCCTATGCATTTTTATTATCAGTTTATTTAAGGATTAATTATACTATAACAGTTTACTGAAAACACTGTGGTTGTAATAGTGTGCTTATTTAAAAAGAAATAAATTTGGAGGACTACAGATTTGCTTTATAAAAAGTATTTGAAAACTTGCAGCTTTTCCCTTTCAGTGCTTTGTCAGTCAAGCTGAGTAACTTGGTGGACATGTACGTATTGGAAAGTTGCTCCCTGATTCCTTCTTTGTAATGATGAGTAACAGCAATGTCAGTCACTCTTGGGTCTCTGTGTACATGGCAAGAGTGAAAGTGTGGAACACCTGCAGAAAGTTACTCAAATCCAGCAGGTGATTCAGTTTAGATGAATCTGGGCATCTTCTTTCTGAAGTCCTTATTATTTTTTATTAAATATCAGGATATTCTGTTTACTTTTTCATGAGTGTTTAGATGGCATAATCACTAAGATAACGAACACTGCACATAAAGTGGACAACCCTAAGTAGTAAGAACCATTTTTTTTTTCTGGTCTGGCTTGATTTTCAGAAATATTATTAAGGCTCTTTACATGTTGAACTAATCCCTTCTCTTAAAATTAATAAGTATTTTAAGTATTCCTTTTAATTTGTCTTCAACCTATTGGGTCCATAAGTCTGCACTTCTGTATGGGAACAAATTCCAGATAGAAGGCTGCCAAACAGACCTGGCAAAGTTAGGGATCTTCATTACTCACTTTTAACCTAATAGAAGCAAGTTAAAAGATTGAATTAAGAGATTAGTGGTTCTGTTAAAATAAACACTAAATAAAAAGTTTAAGGATATTGTGAAAACACTTTGAAATGTCAGAAACACTGTAAAGTGGAGGGCTGGTCATTTTTTAAATTATCAAAAGCGTAGGAGAAACCTCTTCTTACTTTGGGTGTGATCACCAATTTTCTTTTCTCTTTGTGTTAGTGAAGAATCTTTACATATCATGGTTTGATAGACAGGTTGACCTGAGTAAGAGCTAAAGTGGAAGTTGCCATCCATCACAGTAAGATGCACTATTTCACCGTGGTAGGGGGCAGAAAAAAAGTTTATCCTGGGGGCATCTGTGAGCACATAAGGCTCAGTTATTTGGATGGCAGATGCTGTTTGAAGTAGGGAACATCTCACTGTGTGTGCTAGCAGGCGTGAACTGGTGCAAGGCCAGTAAGTTGTGGGTACATGTGACAGCCCTCTGGGAACAGGAGGCCACTGTTCCCTTGGTGCCTGCACGGAGCCAGGCACAGACCTGGGAGGTGATGCTGTCAGCACAACCATCACCGCTGTGGGTTTGGAAAATTTCCTTTCTCTGATGGTCGTATTGAAGTAATGAAAATTTAGACACCTCTAACAGAAAGCTGTTCCTCCCAGAAACTGGTCCTCACAGTTACAGTTTTTACATGTATTTATCTCTTTTCACAAAGGGGCAATTAAACTCCCATAAGTCTGCCAAATTTATTACATTCTGTCTACCTAAATATTTCCTGTCATTTCAGTTGAATGTGGCATTTTCCGGTTCTTTTTATCTTGCAACTGCTTAACTGTCACACGTTCTTTCTGAGCTGGCTAAATGTCGAGGGTGGAATAAATTATTACTCACATACTGTTATTTGTATAACTGTACTATTTGGATTGGGGACCAATATCCTCTTGTATTAGGTATGCATCTGAATTTGAATCTGAATGATGGTCACTGTTCCAAACAAGTCACAATGTTGATGTGTTGAAGCATTTTTTTAAAATCAGTTGGATATGAAAGCTGCTTTGAAGATAAATGCAGCATGATTAAATTAAGTATTACTTACTGATATATATTTCTTGCATAAATTTGATTTTCTATTTACATTGCTTCCTGAAAATGCCATTGTTAATAGAGTTCTGACATCTTATTTCCCTTATTGCTGTCTCAGTAGCATTTTATTTCTGATGCTTTAATAACTCAGTGTAGACTGAAAGGATAAAACTGAGGGAATTGACTGAACTAATTAGACCCTGATTTGTCTGGCTGTCCAGCGCCTGACAAACGTGTCTTTGACATAAACAGAATAAAACATTTCTGCCATTAGCCACTTACAAATATCTATTTTGGCAGAGCTTTGAAACTATTTAATTCTCAGGGCATATTGTGCTGGGTAAGGAACCAATTCAGGATTTTTCTTTTGCCATTGTGACTCCCCCTTCCTGTCTGTGTTGAAATAGAGTCATATTTAGTAGCTTCACAAAAACTCAAAAACAGTTAATGCAGTTATCACCCTAACAAACTGAGTATTTCTGAGAAAGTGGAAATGTTCCCATTTCAGTTTCTGGTTAATGACACACTTGAGTATGGGATCTGAAATGTCAGTCTTTGTATTTTCGAACCTGTAGAAACTTGAATAAAGCTTATACATAAGAGCAATCAACTCTTATAGCAGTAGGCTAAATATCAATTTCTGAAAATAAATTTTATAGGAATCTATTCTTCAGACAATTTGACTTTTAAATGTTTAAAAATGTGACATCTTTATATAAGTGAATATAGATTGAGGCAGGAGCTATAAAAACTTGAAGTTTCCATGCATCACCTACTTTCCACTATCACCTGTTAAACAGCACAACTGGATACAATGTGGCTTTACTACTTTCCTTGCAATAATTTACTGCCCTTCTGACCTATAAACAGATAACCATTAGCATGACTTGATACTGTTAGATGTTTGGATACATTCTCAGGTGTAATTCACGGTTTTAAATATTGTGTGTGTGGAAGGTTTTATAACCCAGCATTTGGAAGACGGCAGCATTACATTTCCTTTTGCAGTGTTTTGGGAGTAATGATTTGTCACTGCAGCCTTGTTACAGGGCTTCCTGAGTGAGCATCTTCTCACCTCCTCCTGAATTGTTGTATCCTTATGTAAGGACCATTGAAAAATTCATTAAACACCTTCCCTTTTGTCATTGCTTTCTCTGAGGGTGACTTCACTGCAGTCTGCATGCAGAAAGTTTTTGGTGACCTCAGTTATTGATTTACACTTACAGCTTCATTGCAGTAAGGGGGGGGTGGAATTTGGGAGTGAATGGAAGTGGGTCCTTGTCCTGCATCTGCTACTGATTCACTCTGTGACCTTTGGGTAATTACTTCAGCTTTCTGTGCCTAAGCTCACTATTTGTACAGTGAGGTCAACAGTGCTTCCCACCAGCAGTTGTAAAGCTTTTCAAGTTCTGTGCTTGAAAACCACAAGAACAAAGCACCGTCAAGATTCATAATGGCATTACTCCCTTTGCACCAAAGTCCTCTATTGAAATAAGAACAGTTGGGCTGGGGCAAGAGTGGTGAATCAAGTCTGTAATCCCTTTTCTGGTTTTGAGATATAAAATAGCTGTAAGAAGTGTTCATGCAAAATGGCAAACCATTTAAATGCCAGCAGGGTTTATTAGACTCCTCAGGTTGCTGCTTTTGAGCACTGTGTCTCATTTTGGTCAGAAATAAGGTGACACATTGGTCAGAACACCCAGGTGATGCATGGGTTTTCACATCTAATTAAACTGAGGGTGCAGTATTGTGCCTGAGCTGTGCCTGTTAATGGAAATCAAAGGGTTAGCACCAGGTACAGGTGCTGACTAGGTAGTGAGCTAAAGACCAGTGAGCACTTGGTAAGGTTCATTTCATCATTGTTCCAGTCAGTTATTTAAAAAGGTTAGAGGCAGGGGAAGTAATCTTGAAGCATGTCAGCTGAAAGGGGTGTACCCTTTGAAGAAGAATGCATGGAAGGATCTTGAATGACTAGCTGAAGACTGTATGTTAGTGAGACCTCAGGTGCTTAATCCTCATTTCTTTTATGAACTTAGTTTTTAAAGCTTGTTTTAGGACATAATTGAGAAGAGGGCTCATAGTAGTCAACAAATACTTTACTTGGTAAGCCAATATAGATTAAGAATGATTGAAGATAATCAGAAGACTTCTGACATTCACGTAATGTTTACCTAAAGCACGCATTGTAACTTGTTTGTTACAGAAGTTATTGTCTGGAGATTAACAGTGAATGGGTGAAATGGGAATATAAGACCAGAATGAGAAAAAGACAAAGGGTAGGAACAGGGAGATGTGTTCAAGTGGAAGAACAGGGAGGTGATGTAGCCATGCTCTGTTGATACTTGTGAACTATGATAATGCTATTTCAGTAGATATTTCCAGAAGAAGAATACATCCAGGTTATTGTTTCTTGAGAGGGTAATCTTCTAACATAGGCATTGTGAAGAATATCTGTAAGTGCATGTAGTGTTGGTAAGAGGGCTTTGTGGATATCCAGACTTGATATTTCTCTCAAACTTGGAAGAAATTCTGTCACTTATTCTATAAGTAAGGGTAAGTATGTGCATTTGCTACACAGCAGGTGTCTTCAGTTTGCCAAGTTCAACTGCCCATCAAAGATGAGATCATTTAATTAAAAAAAGGCTTTTATACATTTGTAGTAAGCTGTAGAGACAATGTGGGTAGGGAATAAAATGATTGGAGGAGCAGTAGAAAGTATGCAGCACAGGTCAATGAGAGGTCCTCTGTAATGACAATAATTGTTGGGAACATTTTAAAATACACTTAATCAGTATTGGGATTAAAAAGATTTAATATCTGACAGGCAGAAGTTTGTACATAGCTGTGGTTAGAGAGCTTGCTTAGGCAGTGGAAGATCTCTGCTGAACTAGTGAAGATTGGGTTAAGGTCTGACTGTGGCCCAGTTTTACATCTTTAAGGTTTTGGAGGCATGTTGGGATTTGGTGTTGCAGTTATGCTGCATTACTGAATTGAAATTAGTTTTTCATACATCAGAAGCAAGTACTGCACACTTGTAGTTTTACTGAAATATTAATAAAAAAAAAGTCCTTTCATTCCTCAAATGCTCTTAAAATGTTCTTTCTAACAAGATAATAACTGTAACCTACCAATTTTATATGCATAACCTTTTGTAGGCCATGCAGCGTGTGCAAGCAGAAATGGTGGGTTGTAAAAAATTAGTGTGGTTGTTTGTATTGTGTTAGTGTTTCGAAGATCAAGCTCCATTCTATTAGGGATAGCATAAATATTAAAGGAAGATACAGATTTCTGGCCCATGCTGCAATTTTGCAGGAGCACAGCTTGATGCTCATACCTGTGTATGGCCTCTTTACTGGGCAGTCTGGTGGCGTTCTGGGCAACAGGGTCCTTAGCCTGGAAATATGTACTGACAGCCAAGGGAGCTGTCAGGTTTTGTGAACTGCTGTAATAAACTAGAAACAAAATTCAGATTATCTGCTTTATTTGTGTCACTGCAGAGGTGCTGGAAAATGGAGGGGCCACAATCATCAGTCTTGGAGTCATTTAGGCAGGTGCTGCACATGTAAATAAGACAGAGTTCCTGTCCTGTCCAGTTTATGGTTTGGGGTGCAAGCAGCAGAGAAATGAAAGAAAAATATGTAGTGGTGGTAGCAGAGATGGAGAGACAAGGATGTCCACAGACCATATTGCCCTATGCTTGCTGGGAGTACAGTGGTGCTCTGTGCCTGCCTTACTGTTATCTTCTAGCAGTAGTAACCAGCAGTTGTTAGCCCTAGCGGGGCTTGCTATTCTGATTACCGTCTTGCTTTTTTCCCCCTCAGCTTGGATTCCCATGTAGTTTTAGCAATATTCTTATGGAGAACTGTTAGAGCAAGATAGGAAGCGAATGTTTTATGGCAGTTCAAATTTGTGCTGGAAAATGGCTTAAAGCATTCTCTTTTAACCTGAGCACTTAGTACAATATTTGTGGCAATCAAGAATGCAGGAAATGAGGATGCTTTGTAGCAGAGTTAATGAAGAAGATTCCAGTGTGTGCAAACCCTTGGCTGCAGTTACGCTAGTGCTCAGAAGGTGCTTATTTTCCTGTCTTTCAGTAAGTCCTTCCCTGATCAGGCAGTCTTGCAGGAGCATTTTCCGTATGTGGCAGATGAGGCACGGAGGAGAGGGCCTGTGGGAGATCACATGCTGGGTCAACGGTGAAGAAACAGGATCTTTATTTGTTGTTTGTTATCAGAAATGAATTACTTGAGGGCATGGTTGTGCCCTGCTTTGGTCAGGTGCCCCCTGAACAGGCCGATATGTTGTACCACATAGTGGTATTAGCTCAGCTCCCAGAAGCAGTAGAGCTGCATCAGTAATTAGTTCTTCTCAGCAAGCTTAATTAGCAGGCTCAAGCAGATACTGCACTGACATGGATACTTAACTTCTGGTTCCTGAGCCAGCTTAAGTATGTGTGCAAGAGCCAAGCGCTGTGCAGTGTGAACTTAAAGTTTTGCCATCTTTGCTTTATTTCATTTACAAAACAGACCTTAAATCTCCTTTTAAACTTCTTTCCTCAAACTTCAGCTACAGCCAGTGCATTTAGAGGTCCTTTTTATCTGTGTGGATAAGGAATAAGTACTGCTTTAAACAAGGCCCACACGTGTCTGATAGAGAATATTCTTTTTGATTAAAATCCATTGGTTAATTATTCAAACAACTTTTTGTTGCTTTTATCATTGTTTTTTAAATCAAATCCCATTTCAGTCATCTTTTTAGGCAAGAGATGACATACATAAAATGATCTTAATGTTTATTTGAACATCCAAATGCAATAAATCTGCTCAGTATTTCAATAGCATGCTTATTAATAGAACACATTATTCTGTTCAATATTGCATTGTCTTTAAAATTTAGCAGAGCATTAGTAGTGATGAAACTAGCTTAAATCAATATATCCCTGTTATGAGCCTATCTGTGTAAGAAGAAGAAAATTCAAAAATTTGCCTGTAGCACAATAACTAGGTGATAGTTGCACAAAGAGATCTAAAAGGAAGAGTTTCAGTGAACTTTTAGTTTCTAATTTAGAGTGTGTGCAGATCACAATGTATTAACATTAATTTTAATAGGAATCTTTTTAGAACAAAAAAAATTCCTGAGAAAATACTTTGATTGCTTAGAATTAAATTTTGGTTTCACTGTCAATAATGAAAAGCTCCAACTCACTGGAGTAGGCTTTATAACTACACCACATGCAACGCCTAAATTGAGTATTGTGAATACAGTCCAGAAAATATCACAGATATTTTCCTATTCAGTTGCAGAAATTGTGTGAAAAAACAAGTGCGCAAAGAAAAACTAAAATTAGATTTAACATTCTCAGCTTGGCAATCGCACGCTTCCATTAAGTGTATGGGCCAGAATTTTTATACTTAGATGTCTAAAATTAAACCCCTGAATAAAAGACCTGATTGTAGAAAGTGCTTAAGCACAGTGTTTGTAAAGAGATGCATGCCCTAGTTCTGATAGTTTAATTTTAGTTTTCTTGGTGGGTTACTGTCACTTCATTTAACTCAGTTTTGCCGCAGAACAATGTCTTGTTCTCTTGACTTAAGCTGGTTGAGTTGAACGTCAGGGAGTGCAGGGATGTGCCCTTGCAGCACAGCGACTCAGGTGGGTGTAACTGTGTCTTACACCACTCAGTATTTACAAGTAAGGAAGCAGAGAGAAGACTATTGAAAGTCAGACCTCTCGTTCCTTCTAGGAAACTCTTAAAAATGTGAAGTAACCCCAGTATTGCTGTGGGGAAAAGCTGCCTGGTTTCCACTTTTGAGAACCAGACTAACATTCTACCCAAATTGATTCTCCAATTTCTGAAAGGCAGTTTGGGGTTGCATCTCAGCAGTGTGTTTGCTAAGAATGCTCCCATATTGAACACTTGCTGACTTCTAATATGTTTTTCATTGTGTATTGCCTACAATTTTTTGCATTGATTTCAGATTGCTTAAATCCTCCAGAAATATCCAGTACCCACCAAAAATCAAACCAAAACAAAATAACCCACACCAAAAACCCCAACAAAGACTTCCAAAAATCCTCTCCCAAAACTTCAGCGATACTGTGGAGGAAGCAGTTTGCTCCTCTTCTCTATCATACTCCACCGATGGAGCTGAAGGTCTTTAGCAAACGTCACCTCACAGTGCTTTTGTGAGATGGGTAAGTAGTAAAGTGTTACAGATGGATATCTTGAGTCATGGATGGGTTGAGTGATTTACTGTTGAGATATCAGTGGAAGAGGCAGATGAGTGACAGCATTCCTGCTCATGAACTTGCTTGCTCTTTCCCCTTCTTAAGATGTTGAAATGTAATGAAACTTAAACATTTTTAAACAACTTCCAGATTAAATTTTAATAGGAATGAAAAATGAACAATATTCTTACAAGTAAGAAATGGTCTTCATTATTTTTTAAAGTCCATATCATAAGGAACAGCACCATTAATAAGAGCCTTGAGTTTTTTTATATTATGTACACTGTTCAGATAGAAATTTAACAGGGAATTTTAATGAAATGATGGCAGAAATCACATTTTTATTACATCCCTTTGCAGAATATTTCCTGCGAGACCAAGATAGAGAGAGGCCAAAATTAATGGCTTTTCATAGGAACTGAGTGATAAGTTATGGAAAGCTTATAGAGATAATAATTTTAGGCTGCTGTTTGGATAGCTAAACAGCCTTATGGAGAAGTGCTGTTTAATAGACATATCATGGGAATTAAAGACATTTGGATGTTAATTTGTATACTTATTTTTGGTATAGGACCACAAAGAGAAATTCATTTTACAGATACTTTGCCTGCTGCTGTGTAGAGAGAGGAAAAGAATTCACTTATCGGATAGTTCCTGTCACTCGACCACTTAAGAGAACATGGAGAGTTGTCAGGGGGCTGCCTCTCTTTTCGTTTTTCTCCCCTCTTGTGGTTTTTAATCTGAACATAAGAGAGCATGATAAGATCTTGCCATGGTTTTGTTCTCATTAAAAATTAAAGAAATTGTTATTTTGGGAAATGAGAGTTATGTTTAGGGAAAATAAGCACCAAAAATATTTATGAAAATCTAAGCAATCTAGCATATTATGTTGACTTAGAGTCGAGCTTGTATTGCCCACTTGGCAAATATATTTTACCATATTGCTGTACAACTATAATAATAAATGAACATATACAAAAGCCCCCATCTACTATGGCAACTGGCGTTTTAAAAGCACTTCACGTGCTCAGTTTCCTGTATTTTAAATGCAGATGTTCATCCAAGTTTTAATACCAATGGGAGGCCCTGTTCAAAACCTGCATTAGAGTGAAGCACAAGGTGGCAATAAACTTAATTTGGGCTTTTATCTTTCTTGGTTCCACCTCAAAGCTTTTAAATATTGCAGTTCTGAAGTGCGAATTTCTTTTGTGTTAGTCATTTCTGTGAACACCTGCGAGCGGCTGGGTTTAATTGGCCTACAGCTGGCACTGACTGTATGTGCAGGGGCTGGGGGAGGCACTCCTGATCGGCTGCCTTCGCGGAGGGCATCATTATCTCCTCGCCTTCCTTTTCAGCTCCCCTTTTTTTTTGTCTTATATACAGGTTAAAAAGGTTTAGGGATTAGGGACCGAAAATAGAAGGGGCTCCAGCGAGATTTGATGGCTCCTGGATGAAGTAATTTCGCCAAATATATCTGCATGCATCAACACCTTATTGAACAAGTCAAGCGTGGATTTGCTAATCTTGTTAGTCAATTTGCAATACTTCTGTGGCTTTCATAGAGGTGACTGTGCCAAGGGCCAGGGAGGCCGAAATGCACAGCAGTGACAACAGGATGGAAGGAGGGAGGAAAGATTTTAAAAGTCCCTTCTCCGTGTTAGCTGTTAGCAGTGAAATGGAAGATGTCACCTTGTATATGCCTGAAACAAAATGAGTACAGGTTTGTGTATAGACATTTTTGGTGGGATGGCTTTGCTTTAGTCACTGATAGTCCCATTTCACTGAGACTCTGGATCTCAGTAATTCAGTTCAAATTAGCAGACTTTCTGTTTCCCTGAGTGTCTTGTATGTGTCCTTCAGCTTTAAAGTAACTATTGCTCTCTTTGTAGTTGATTTTTTCAGTTGATTTTCAGAAATAGGTCCTGGCATGACAAATCTTCTTATTTCATACAAGAAACTACTGCAAAGGAATTGTTTAAAAGTTAAGAGGAAGTAAAAAGTTGTTTATCAGCTGCTGCTTTATAACAGATCAGTACCTTGTTCTCTACCTATAGGCTACCCTGGGCTTTACAGATGAAGTTGAATTATATAATCTTCTATTGAAACGGAACAAGGGAAGAGAGAAATGCAGCCAAATGACTTGAACTAAGCCAAAATGTCCTAAAGGTCATATTTCCCAGTGCTAAGAAGGAGAAAATAGTCTTTATATGGAATATTTTATTCTCTACAGGAGCCAAACTGGAGTTTTGAATCTAAATTGAAAGCTGAATCTAAACTGAAAGCTATGAACAGCCACAAGCCTATAAATACAGCTTTTGGATTAGTCTTTGTGTGTCCCTTACAGATGGTTTGTAATTTGGAGAAGGGTGTAGTTTGTGAATCTGGTGAGTTTACTGCATCCGCTGTTACCAGGTGTATTTCCATTAGGGGTTTGTTGTACGTGGCCTGTAAGGGCCCTTCATGCTACTGCCTTGTGAATCCTCTGTGCTTTGTAGCTTAATGGTCTTCTGCCAGGTGAGACTTGCTCTAGAACAAGAAGATTGCTTAAATGGGCATGAAAACTACGGAAATGCCTCTTCACTTTTTTATTAAAGCACCACATATAATACTGTAGCTAATTTCATCATTTACATGGGCCACAGTCTTACTGATGATTGACTTTGTTCCAGCAAAAGGCATGCAAGTATTATTTTTGAACAAATGGAGTTTCAAAAAATAAATGCACACTGGATGCAAAGTGAATACTAGAGAAATAAGGTCAATTAATAACCTTTCCCAACTTTAATCCTTGTTTTTTTCCCTTGTTGTTGTTTTTCTGGGATCTCACTCCTACTCTTTATGTCAAGCTTGTTGCTTCCCTTTAAAATATTTTTCAGTGCAGATGGATGCTTTAGGGAAATATCATGCTAAAGAGAGCACCATTGCTAAGCAGAAAAGTGATACACACTGGAAAGAAAGAAAGGGCAACTATAAACTGAGTCTGTATGGGTTACTCTGTTCAGATACATGGGCAATATTGGTGAGATTATTTAGGTTGGGGAGAGATGAGTACGGGAATTTTTTTCAATCTGACTTCAGTATAATGTCTTTCATCCTTCCAGGTTTCCATTAAACACAGTTGGTGTGACTGACTGCATGCCCGAGAAAGTGTAGCAGCACCCTCTAACTTCAGGACAACTTGTTCAAGTTTCCTATTTGCGTTACCCAATTGTGTTTAACTGGAATGCATTAATATAGCAGACACCTTGCCTTCGTCTAACCGGATTTAGGGCTGAGAATGAGTAGAAAGGTCTTATCTTAATGAAAATGAATTTTCTTCTGTCTGAACAATAATGCAATAAAATGATCAACCTTCTTTTTTTAAGCTGTTAATTGCCTGCATGTGTAATGCTACCTAGCGACATTTTTAGCAGTGCCTGGCGAGGGCCCTGCTGTTGGTCAGAGATTTTCAGAGAGGGCTGAAAGATAACATTATTAGTAACAATTAAGACAAATGTTTCTTTTGTGGCTCGAAGAAGGCTCATTTAGCAAAATCTCTCAAAGGCAAGGCGCTGAGCATTTGCAAGGCTTTATTTATTTTGCAGGAAAGTAAATTGTTTGAGGGAGGGGAGGAACTGGAGTGTACATTAGACCCAGCATAGCAGCAGTCAAAGGCATTCCAGTAATGGCACCAGTGCAGGCCCAAGTGCAGAGCAGTGGGATTTCATATACAGTAAAGGGGGAGAAACAGCTACCTCAAATATTCTTACAGTAACTGAATGCTTTAGTTCCTGAATTAATTAATCAAAGGCCCTAGACTGCAATGTCATTATGAATAGTCAGAACGTTTTCAGCTTGGTGCTTGGCTCATCAGTCTGGCAGACACCGAACTCTGTCAATCCCTATTGAAGTTGTGCCAGTCTTCTCAGATGAAGCTGATTGATGTGAGCCCTTTCCTCACCATTCATTTGGACAGCCAGACTGTGTGTGACTAAATTCTTGGCCATCACAGACATTCAGATGAATTCATTTTGATTAGTTCTAGTTGAGACTTTGGGGAAACATGAAGACTGAATTGCTGTTCTTTTTCTCCCTTGCCCCATGTCATTCTTGAGCTCTTCCCTGGTCCATCCACAACCATTATGCTCATGCACGTGTGCAAGTGAATGCACATGCACACATCTCTGTTGCTAGGCATTAATCCATGGGTCCAGAGTTCAAGAGCTTTTTTATACTGATTGTCTTTTACCAAACTACTTCTCTTTTCTGTACAATGTGATATTGGAAAATTGTGCTGTTTTCTCAGTTGCGGCATTTTAATGCTTGCTCTGTCTTCAGTGAGTTGCTTTGCTTTTTTCCTGCTATCTGGGACAAATTTAGTGTAAATTAAATGACCAGTTCATTTTTTTGCGCTCCATAGGCTGCAGCAAGTAATAAACAGCTTATGTAATCTCCTAATCATCAACTCAGCCAAAAAATGTCATAAAACTCTGCAGTATACAGCACCTCGCAATGATTTTTGTAGCCTGCAGAAACCGTATATTATGAATATGGTTTGCTATGGGTTTTTTTATTTAAATTGTCATTATCCTCCATTTGCAGAAAAGAGAAAGACTTTCTTTTCTTATTAGATGTTCCACTTTAAATCTATATTTATTGCCTTTCTGTGTGCTTGTTAATTCTACTTGGAGATTGTTGCTTGCTTTCATTGAATTGGAAAAATGATGTAAATATCAGAAACATTAGGGACGAAGAACTTCTCTAGCCTTTCCTTCTCTGTCCCCCTCCCACCTAGAGTGATATGGGCTTCTCTCAAATTTCCAGTTTCACTTTTGGTAATTCACCTTATCCTTGCATTCTCCATCTATGCGTGTAACCAAAAATTTTCATCTTCAACTCCCTACTCCCACTGTAGGATTTTTGTCCTTCCAGATCTTCTTTTAAACATTTTTGTCCAGCCTAAATAGCATGAAAGTTGGTTTCCATTGCTTCCCATGGGAGGCTTCTTTTGTGGTTTGCTATCACAAGGCATTTTCATAGCCATTATTTTCCATTTCATCACTTCACACCCCTTTTTAGTAACCTGTATAACTGTTATGTATTATTTGGTATTAACCTATTAGTGCATTATGTTTTTCTTTTTAAGTGTTTGTCTTTTAACTGGATCACTGGTGTTTTAAATTGTTGTCTGTATCTTAATACAACTTAATTTTTTTTTAATGGTAGTACTTTGAGAAAGCGTTATAAACAACATGCTCTGTTCCAGGCTCTGTGATACGAAATACAGTGTTGAGCATTTTCTTCTGAAACCCTTTTAGAGGTAATTTTTTCAGTTTTCATGGTGCTGTCATTGATGCCAGCTGTATCTCAGCCAGTCTTCCTTAGTGCAATGCATTGAAGAGAATTGATTTGAGCAGAATGATAGATACAGTCTAAAAGTTACTTTGGGGAAACTTTTTAGGGTGATCTTACAGTATCAGAAATTTTGAAATAGATTTGTGTGCCTTCCGTTATAAAGGAGTACTGCCTTGGGATTCTTTGGAAGGACTTCTTTGTTAACTCTTGGAAGGGTGATTTGCTACTCCCTTGCAGGTGATCCTCTGCCATGGGAAACTGGCCCTCTTAATTCTGTTCTGTGCAGTTTTCATTTATATCTGTAGCTTACTTTACATATTTAAATATATGTTCAGATAAAGTGATTTGACATGGGCTTGAACTAATACTGCTGATTCTGAGTGTTCTTGACTCTTTGAAATTGTTGAAAGGTGGGAGCACTCAGCTCCTTAGCACCTTTCCAAACCACTGCATTGCTCAAATGTCAGAAATGTATTTTATATGGGTGGCAGAAGCTGCCTTCTGGTGAACCTTCTTCTTTCTTTATAATTTGAGCTAAGCAATTGCTCAGTGCCATTTGATGAAATTGTAGTGAATTATGTATTTTCAGGCCCTACTATTTCATGAAGGAAAACAATCTTTTAAGGTGAGCTGATAGGAGTCTGAGATGCAGTACAACGTAGCTGGGATTCATCCGAGAGAAGTAAGTGCAACACGCATTGAGGAGGAAGTGCAATGGGAATCATTTTGGAAAAGGAATTGCAAATTCCTGCCTAATGCAAGGAGAGAGGAGAGAATCCTGGCTCTCTTCTTGTGGTGCTGTAGATACTAGCAGAGAAATCCACATACAGGTTTATAGGTCGTCATTGCCTGTGGTACTCTTGCTAAGTATCTTAATAGAACAGTGTTTGGGAAAGGATACAAGTTTAAATGCTTTAGTAAACTACAGAAAGACTTAAAAGGGGGAAAACGTGGGTGTTCTAACTACCTACAGCTTTGGCACCCTGTCTGCTTGTTTAATTACTATAACACATTTGACACAGTTGAAAACTTTTGAGTCAAAAGCTTTGTGTGTATTTTATATAGAATGATGTCTTTTATATTTTCTTCTCTGGATTGATCAGTCATTTTTATTTAGGCTTTATTGCTGTAATACAGCTGTTGGTTATTTTTCTTTTTAATGCTTAGCCCTTGCCCAAGGTGCTTTAAGGGGAGGAGGAGTAGATCAAAATAGTAATTTTTCTTCTCCTAACATTAAGATAGGAGTTTTTAAATGAGTAAAGCCAATTTATTGCAGAGTAGATTCATTGCGGATACACTCAAAATCTATCGGATTGATTGACGATGCTGTTCTATCAACACGTCTGCTCCAAAAGAGAATGTGGGATAATAGGTTGAAGATTTGATGAATACCATTTTGTTTAGAGAAAATTATGTTTTGGTGCATTTAGTATATTTGTAATGTAGGAAAGACTTTGAAAGTTACCTTCAAAAAGTGATTCTAGAAAGGCCTCCATTGCTGATATCAAGCCTTGTGGTAATGGAGGGGTTTGGCATCGCTCCAGTTCCAGAGAGATCCCACTGCTGGAAAAAATACAAGCAAAATACATTGCTATGGCTTTTGTAGAATGAAGGTTTAAAAAACCCTGACAAGCAAATCCGAACTTTAGTTTGAACTTGACTTGTGTAGAAGTTGTATATGCTCCTTTCAAATATTGGTGAGTTAAAGTTGTGGTAATGAAAATGTTTATAATTTTTTAGATCTCTCTTTTATAAGCAAGCAGCCTAGCTCATTGCTCTTGTGAAGTGGAAGGTGATACTTCTTTTCAAATTCTTCTAATTTATGTAATTATTTTTGTAAGTTTTATGAAATAATACATTTTAAAATTAGTGGAATTCGTGAAATCAGATGGTATAATTCCTAATAATCCATGTGAACTCTTAAGATTCACAGGGAAATAAGCTAACAGATTTCTCTTACCACTGTTTTATTGAATTGATTCTTCCATCTATACTTGGGAGGTAAAATGTGTATTAGATTGCATATTGAAAGTTCTTTTTCATCTTTTCCACATTAGTTTTACTTTCTGAAGCATGACGTCCCCATGTTTAAATCTGAATTTAGAGCAGAGGCATATTCTGAGTAAAGCAAGTAAGACACAGAGGAAGAAAAGGTTTATTTCCAATTCTGTCTTCTTTATGGTTTATGTATAGCAAAAATGAAAGGCTTTTCCCAAGTGAGCTCTGTGTGAGATGTTTGTTTTAAGTGTTTTTTGACATAGCTTGCTGATTTCATGATTAAGCTTTCTGTCCCACAAGTCTGTGGCCTGGCATTCCAGCCATCTAGGTTAAATTGGCTCCAGGCTCTCCCTTCTATATTGAGGGGAGGACGAGTAAGGACCAACAGTTGTTGGCCCTTCCTTGGCCATCTCTTCGGCTACTTCTACTGTAGCCTTAATTTGAAGAGTCCCTAAGCTATGGCTTACTCCAGCATTTACACCTTGGTCACTGGTCAGCCTGGGGTAAGACAGAGAAAGCCATGTAAGAAGTGAGGTTGTGTTAGCAAGCAGAGAGCAAGACTCTTTGCCCTACTTCTCATGCACCTTCGATACACATTCAGTAATACCCATGGCTCTGTCTCTGCTCCATGTACATGGGAGAATGGAGATTTCAGGAGGAAATGGGGCTCTCCAGTAGAGAACAGCAGCAAAGGATTATTTAGTCCTGGTGCCCCCCTTCCAGCAATTATCATAATCTCATTTATTTTCTTCTCAACTCTGATATGGCTACTGCAGTTTTCTGTACTGAAAGAAATTATGACTATTACTTCGATTATTCTACTTGGGTACTGCCATGAGTGCTGTACACACAGATGCCATTTTTTTTTTCAGTTAGAGAATTGAATTCAGAGGTTGATACTGATGCAGTTGAACACCTACAAATTTCAGTACAAAACATGAGACTCCTAGAGTTCTAGTTAGTTGCTTTTGATGAATTGAAATAAATTCATATTCTCTTATTAAAAGCCCAGAGAAGAAACTGAAATGCAACTCTGTATGCATGATTCTTTTTAAAAATGAAGGCTAAGAAAATCCCAATTGATAATATAAGACATAGCTTTTTAATTTATTGCTCAAGCATATGCAAAAAAGGCATTAATTTTCAGTAATACAAAATTCTCAATATGTAGTGCCTGGAGCTATGGTTTTGAACCTAAATTGCATGTATTTACTAAGCCATATAGCTCTGCAATGTGGAAAATGGAAGTGCATTTCAAATATGTGCAGGGGTTGCTATTACTAAAACCAGTTGCAATTTATAAGTGAGAAAAATAAAGCTTCAGATGGCAGATGAAGAGACACCTTTATTGACTCCATATGCTTGACT
Organism: Corvus moneduloides; assembly: GCF_009650955.1. Lineage (NCBI taxonomy): Eukaryota > Metazoa > Chordata > Aves > Passeriformes > Corvidae > Corvus > Corvus moneduloides. The sequence goes on from NC_045511.1 coordinate 17,262,023, forward strand.
GCATGAGGTGCGTTCCTGAAAATGGGAAGCAAGTGCCATATTTTAAGGAATTTCAGAAGTCAAGCATCAAGGGGTAATAGAGTTGACCTCTAATTTCAGAAATCACAGGCTAATGTTTGAGAACATTTCCCTTCCAAACTTTATTTAAAGCTCTGCTTAGCACTCAGTTTTATGACAGTAAGGATTTTTGGCTGGGAGGCACATCAGTTATACTGTTACCTACCTGACTTTTTCACTTTAACGGCAGACACCAATGGCCTCTCGGAATGAAATGCTGCTACTTACAGACTATGCAGCGGTGTGGCTGGACTGGCCTTCAGTCCTTGGTTTCAAATGCATGGTTTTGCATCCTCTGTTCTTTTTGCCTTGAACAAAGTACACCGTAGTTGTTTGATTTGTTTCCAAGAGGAGATTTTTTTCGTTCTGGAAGGCTTGTTGCCTTCTTAGTGTTAAAATATTTTAACTGGCGTTTTTCTATCCCCCACTTCCTAGAGTGTCCATTATCCATTGCTGCCATATGTTATCTAAAGGCTGAGTCTTGGAATTCTCATTAGGCAGTTCTCAGCACGGGTGCTGCTCACCTTACAAAGGTGTTATGGTAATACAGGGTTTGGCTGTATATTTAGTGTAGAATTTATTCCACGCTTGGTTCTCTCCACCAAGAAGTAAAGATTCAATTTGAACACAGTATTACTCTTTCCAAGATGATCGAACTTTTGCTTTCAGTACAGGTTTGTGAATTTTTAGAAAAGGGCAAGTTAAAAGTATCCATTTTCCCATTAGGTCAGAAGCTTCAGTACAGGTAAGGTAAAAACACCTGCCCTTAACTTCACCATGTTCTTGTATGTGTCTTTTTGGTATGAATAGAAAAAGTTTTGTCAGCATGGTTACTGCCACCAGTAAGATACAGGAACACAGTTAAACATCCCTTTGCATGTTCCAAGTGATTATTAGTGTAACAAACTACCCGTCATCCTTTATGAAAAATGAAGGGAGGAATTTAAATGTATTTTCAGTAAAGCAATTTTCTTTGAGTTATTCATAAATATCCATATCTGCTTTCTGAATATAGAATTTGAGCCTTGTTAACACATAATACATAAATTTGTTCAGTAGCAAAAGATTCTTTTACCATCTGGACTCTTAAAGCGACAGGTTTAAAGATGATCAGAAATACTGTGGATGAATATAGCTCCCATTTAAAAAAATACAGTATAGGTGTAAAAGCAAATGTGGGATAACATTTCTAGGTAGGTTTACTATTTTTTGTTGAACTAGACGGATAAGCCTGGGAAAATTAATAAGGTTCTGGACAGCTAAACTTCTTTTGAGATCTGAAAAAAACCCAGCAGATTTCAAAGTTTAGTACAACTTGAGAGCAATTAACAGTTTGTTTAAAATCTAGTTAGGATAGTTAGAGTTTTGTTCATCAAGTGTAAAATCCTAGGTGATCTTAGAGTTACTCAGCAACTCCTTTACTAGAAGTCATGGATAGATTTCTTATATACTACTTAAATTTTTTTCAAGTGCAGTTGTCTTGTACAGATACACAGACTATTCTGTGTTTTTAGCAGTCTGCTCTCATGCTTGATAGTGCCTAAAAGCTGCAATGCTGTTCACAGTACTGCTTGTACTCTGCTCAGATTTGGAGGAAAGATGGCATTAGTGCTAAAATACAAAGTGATTAGTGGCAAAGTCAAAAAGTTTTTTCTACTGAATTAACTCCTTTGTCAAATGGCACTTTTATTTAGAGGCAGGCCATGGCACTTTTATTTACAGGCAGGCTATTTGGACAACTCAAATGAACTTGAAACAGTCCTGATACTTCAGCACCACAAATCGGAGATCGGAAAGTTAGAGGAGAGAAGGCACAGTTTTCATGCTGAGATTCCTACCCTGCTCTACTGCTGAGGAAATGACCTGCCACATCTGCTGTGCTGTGACAAGATCTGGACAGGATATGTCCAGAAGACTGTGTGGGAATAGAATACAGGCAGATGATGGAATTGTTTGAGCTGTAGGCTATCTATGCTGTCACATTTAATGGCATCCATTCAGAATCATCACAAGCAATAGTGAGGCAGAACACAAGTATGTGAAGCAGTGCTTTCCCCCCCCCCTTTTCAGAAATTAATTTCTTGTATTTTTTAATTAGACTGGTGGAGAAACACTGATTTTCTTGATAAGGGTATAGCAGCAGTGCCAAGAACATGGCAATTTAAGCATTTTCCAGTTTAGCACTGCTTAACTAAACCTGAATAAAAGAAGAAACTAGAAATGAAAGCAGGTTCCTGGTAGATGTTTTGCAGCAACCTTAAAAAGTGAGTATCGGTGTAGCTGATTGGATTTCTCTTTACATATAAAGTTACTATTGTTTTGGATCTGGGTTGCAGTTTTGATTTAATTTTTTTTCCCAGTGACTTTATATTGACATTCAGATTGATTCTAGCTATCAATATCAGACAGATTAATTTATGAATGATTTTTTTTTTAAATATAAAAATTGTTCGTAATTATTTTTACTCTTTGTAACTGGTAAACCAGAGTAGCCCTTCTGCATCAGCCTCCTGTTGGACTGCAACTGGAGCTATGGGTTTTTTGTTCCTCCAGAATTTGTGCCACTTCAGCTCTGAATTTACTAATACCTAATGTCTTCAGCAATCTATTTGTGACTGAGATTCAGAGAGGTCCTGTGTATTCTTTGACCTCAGTGTCGTCATCTACAGAACAAGGAGAAGAGTGTTTGTTACTGCCAGGAATATATAAATACCTCTAAAGGTTACAAGTTCTCTCAAAGTGCCTTGTATTTCTGCTGATTTCACGTTAAGCAGAAAACTGTGTATATGTGTAGTAGGGGCAGTGGGGGGAGTGCAATTATCAGATGTCAAGTTTTGTTTTATTTTTGTAATGATCTGTATGGTTGTTAATCGGCAGCTGACTCCTCAGAGGGAACTTGAGGGAGATCATGTATTTAGAAACAATCTGGCTTCTAGTATGTTTCTCTCCATTGTAGTTTTCTCCCTTTGTTCTTTTGTTCTCTATTATGAAGGACATTTGCATGAAAACAAGATTTTTGTTTCTTAAGAGTTCAACTGCTCCTGCTGCTTATTCCCCACCTGGCCATAATCTTCTGTTTGTGACATCTCAATTGGTGGTGGTGCAAATGATTATGATGTCAAAGACAGGATTATGACTTCAGGTGAGAAACAAACAGCAGGAACTGGTGAACTCAGGAGAAATACACATCTAGATTTTTCTCTAACCATTTTTATGCTAAAAGCACAAGGAAAATGCAGACAGTAGATTATGTATGCATATATAAAATAACTGATATATTAGCAAATTGTATCATACCCGTGGGTAAAATGACAAATCTATTCTTTAAATTACTTCATCTGTTCTTATCTAGTTTCATCTACAGAAAATTACAATAGTAGAATAGTATCCAAAGGCAGTGTGGTTAGGACATAGTTACTTGGTTTTACCAAATAACTGCAGCTCTTGTGAGAAACTTGTTTTGTTATAGCATGAAGACCTTAATTTGGTAATAATAAGGTTTGATGAAAAATGTAGAATCAGACCCAAACTGTGGACTACGAATGAGTTGACCAGGGTCCCTGGTGACAATGTGGTTTTGGACCAGATCAAGTTGATACAGTGGGAGGTTCTTGGATTTGTCTGAGTCCTTACGCTTGTTTTTTGTTCCCTCCTATTTAATATTGCACTTCCTATGTGTTCCTGAGGCACCCCACTGTCCCCAAAACCTAATTTCCTAGAGGGTTTTTGCACCCTATCTCCTTTTGTAAGTTCTTGTCTGCAGTTTGAAGTCCTATGACAGCAAATGGCTTGCATGGCTCTGCAATCATTTGCCACTGTGCATCAGGGTAGTGGGAGGGGATATTTCCTATAAAAGCTTTACAGGTATAAGAATTACAATGCAGGGAGAGGGTGTGTGTGTGTGTATTGTAATACCAGTTGATGTAACACCCCTGAGATTGTCTCTTCAGTAAGTTAGTGGTGGATTCTGAAGACATTACTCCACAGAAATCCTCTCCAGGGAATTAGCTCATGTGCTTCTGCTGTTGGAGTTGTTACAGTCAGGGTTGCCACTTCTGCTAGCTAATTCTAAGGTCATCGCATTTGCAATTTTTGGTTAGGAAAAATTTCCCCTTCTGCATTATTTCAAGAATGCCTGTGTATAGGTGCGTCCTGTTCTTCTTTTGAGGTATATGTCGCTTTTTTGGATGTAGTTTGTGAAATGAAACAAAATGGAAGAAATGGTGTTATCCTATAAGCACTTAATGTCCTGTGTCAGGATGACTGGGTGAAAATAGAAGGGAAGAGAGGAGTTAATAATCACAGAAATAAAGACATGGAAAATCATCAAATCCACAATTTTGGTATTTGAAGTACCCCAGCTTCAAAGAAAGCATGGGGAGTGTTTTTGTTGGGTTTTTTTTCCGAACAGAATTGAAGTAGTTATCTTCAGGAACCCAGTAATTAAAATTAGAAAGTTGGTAACATTTTTATTGAAGGCAATTCTAGTGGTGAGATTAACATTAGATAATCTTATCATGAAATAACCAGGCACCCTGTGATGATCTGACACATGAGAGGCTGCACAGAGCTTCTGGTCCCCCAAGGGCTGTGATTGTTTTATGGTTTTATCTTATGATAACTGTTCTTTGGTTTTGCCCTTTTCTGAGAGTTTCATACAGTACACATTCCCTCCCACCCCCCTGTAAATTTGTAATTTAACACTACTCTAGGAAATGGCAAATCAGCATGAAACTATTAATCTTATCTCGTATCATGAGACAGACACTGATCCAAGAGATCTGATTACTTTGCTTCTGGTCATTATCCAGACTGAAACTGGGCTTGGGCATTTGTATCATCAACAGTTCTGCCATCAGAAAGCAAAAGATTTCAAAAACAAGAGGAAATTCTATAATCAATCCAGTTTAACATTTCATGACAAAAATACAGTGTGGAACCAAACTCCTTTTACTCATCACTTAGCGATCCTCTGTGGTATTAAAGCCCTCATTTCTGCCCTGTGTCTACAGCTTCTTTTCCTGGGCATTTAAAGCATAATAAAGGACTTGAATGTCAGGCATGAAGACTTTAAATAATCTGTAGTGATTTTAATGAGTTCAGTCACAATTTCCACAGGTTTGTCGTGCTTCATAAGTATTTCTGAGATGGAGCTTGCAGTCAAGAGTCTCTGCTGCCAAGTTGCTTTTTGGTCTTTTTGAGAAGGACGGAAACTGGCTCCTGTTCAGTCCTGCAGAACTGAGTCTGTTTTAGCTTGAACTGCTCTGGAAATAGCCAGCTGCATCCCCTCCCCTCCAATGAATATACTATGAACAAGAAATCCAGTTTTAATTTGCATTACAGTTCAGCTAATTAAAGAAAACTCATTTTAAATACCTGACTGAACCAATGTGATTTGGGTTTCTTCTTTACTCTTTTCCCTTCTTCCTTTCTTTTTCCCCTCCAACTCAGTTCTTCTGAATACTTGTGACTTTGTCTTCTCCCCCATCAAGTTTGTGACACTTCAAAAGATGTACTTATTAAATATGTAACTATGAGGGAGGCTCAATCTCTTTTTTTACTTCTCCAGTAGGCTAGAGCTTTCTGCTCTATGACAATATTTGAATTTATTTGTTTATTTATTTATATTTTTTTTACTATTTACAAATCCCAAGGAACTTTACAGATATGGAAACATGTGGTGAGAATTTCTTCTCTGCTCAACTGGATGGTTCAAGCTCTGTTCCTGGAGGGAGTGAATTTTACTGTTGACCTAATTCTGCTCCCGTTAAAGTTGGCACTGAGTGGTTTTAGAGATATTCAGCCTCAAAGTGTTACTATTCTTTGTTGAATCCAGAGTTTAAGGAGGAGAGCTGAAGTGCAGCTCTTTCCGATGGAATAAGAAAGGCTTAAGCCTGGTAATCAGAATACATTTATTAACTAACTCTATCCAAAGAAGTGGCCTGGGAACCCAGATAGAGAGTTCAACTTTGCATTAGAATTTTATCAGAACTTCAAAAATTTATACCTTTTGGCATTGTGGCCTGTCTCTGCTTTCTGCATCATGGGCTGTTTCTGCTTTCAGCATTTGTGCAGACTTACTGTACAGATTGAGTTCACAAAGTGGGGAAAGAGAAACCAGAGCAACGGTAAAATATAAAACCACAAACTTCTGTGCTTTACCCTGGGAAAAAAAATTCCCATCAAAAATTGGTTCCCTACTTGAGAATAACTAAGGTCAAATTTCAGTTGTCTTATGTATCTGCTACATTAATTGCTATCATGTGGGGAAGATATTTTTCTTTTTTTGTATGCAAGTCTGTTAAACATGCATATAAACATGTTGGAAATGGCACAAAAGAGGTATGAGCGCCTGCTTATCACAATAGACCTCTTAAATTGGCACAACACAACAAAATAATGGTTCTCTGTTGAAAGGAAGGTCCACCTCTGCAGCTTGAAAAGACTGTAGTTTAGGGGTTCACAGCTGCAAACTGTGCTTCTGCGTCGCTGTCCGACAGCTTGTAAGCAGGGCACAATGTTTTGCTAACTATTAATGTGATACTATGATCACATATTTAATTCTTTTGCATATTTTTGTGTGCTTATGACCAAGGCCCAGCTTTGTGCAAGGATGTCCTTTCCTCTGGCTCATGCAATTGCTGAGACTTTGAGAGCTTTACGAAGCTGAGCTCACTTTAATAAACCTGTGTGTGGGTTTACTTGGTCTGTCTGTCCAGACTGCAGTGCTCCAGAATGAAGGCAATTGCCTCACAAAGTCACTGCTGCCCTGGAGTAGTGAAGGGCCTTTCAATTTATTCCTGTTCATGCCTTTTTAACTTAATGTTCTTCTTCACACAAGCTGGTAGTGATGGATGTCCATTCAGACAACCTAATGGCCTATGGTTACTATAGAAGAGCCTTTATATCAATATTCTGCAGCTGAGACCCATCAGGCTGGACTGTCAAACTGCTGTACAACACATCTAGCACTTTATGCAAATAATAGCTGTGACAATGTTGCTATACTTTATGGTGTTACACAGGACTGTAAAAGATCCATTTCCATAGGTCAAGAGGTAGTTGATCTTTGTAGCTTGATATATCAGAGGTTGTTTCCCTCTGTCAGTGGTTGCTACTTCCAACAATACTAAACCCACTGCAGAATGCCCTCAGCTCTTAAGGAGCCTCAGCCATACATGGAATATCTGATGGGACATCCAGTGCAGTGTTTCAAGTGTGGTGGGAATGTTGTGGAGTCAGCATCTTCATGGTGAACTTCAAAAGGCAACAGCTGGCTTACCCCGGGAATGAGAGATTGCTATTTGCTCCTTGCATGTTCCTATTCCTTGATTCAACTTTGCATGCAGTCTTTCATTAGTTAATTTATATACCTGTTTGAGATACTGCAAGCATGCCAAAGAGAAGACATTTAATCTCTCACTGAAATCACAGCCAGTATGCCAAGAGAACTTTGAATTTTTATGTTCAGCAAGCTGAGCCTTCCAGACTCCTGTGAGATCATTTGCCTGTGTTGCTCAGAGGTCTCAGGGACACGTGTCCAATGCAGAGACTGTCAGATTAGGTAACAGATTATGAGATATCATGCTTGGGTGGAACTTCTACAGGGGTGGTTATATTTTGCACAAAACTTCCAGCTGCATATGTTGTTAGTCAAAAAAGTTCACGTTCTTTCAATATGCAGAGTGCTCTTCTTACATAACTGTAATCTAAGATGTTGACTTCTTGCTAAGGGAGGAGAATCTGACAAGAGCAGGGATATGAATTATGGAAAAACTGAAGCAGGAAATGGAATCATGATATGTATGTAGTATCTGCCCATGACAGGGTTGTGCCACCATTCAGAGATGGCTTAGTGTTCTAAGCGCTTTGGTGGCAACTCACGCTTCCTTTCTATTGGTTCATTTATCTCTCTGTTGCATTGTACCCTTCAGTGTGTTGGGAGCATACATGGTTTTTCAGTATTACTCTAATACAGGAAATAGTCTGTGCTCCCATTTCTTTGGATTCCAGCAGGTTAATTTGTAGTTTCTTCACTCCCTTATTTTAGTATGTTGTTCTTGGTAATTTAATCACCTTGGCGTGATAGCAAGTTTCTACATGACAGCAAGTTTCTGGATGTCAGCTGCTTCAGACTGGCTGTTTCCTCTCTTAGCTTCATACCCAGTGAGAGAGACGTGAGGACCCCTCTTGTGTTGACTAGGAGTTAGCATGGGGTAAAACCACACAGGCTGGGATCTCAAAGCTCGAAGCCTCTGTGGCTAATGAGTCTGTGAGCAGTCAGTTATACAACTTGCTGTTTTCTAAATGGTATAGGAACTTTTTTGAAATGTGGAGAGGTCAAGTACCAGGGTTCTGACTTGATTCTTTTGGAAGATGCTCTTAATTTTCTGCTACCAAGACTATTTACCACGTAGCTTTGTCTTGCACACCAGCATTTGGCCAGTTAATGTAAAGCTCTATACCAGTCAGGACCTGGTGCATTAGTCTTGTTCCAGTCTTTGTTCTGAAGAACAGCGTCATTACAAAATAAAAGAGTCTTTCTAAAAAGCTTTTATTTCTTGTGTGAAACTTCCTCTTTGACAAGATGAAGTGAGTCAGCCTGTCTTTAATGGGATTGCACTGAAATGTCTGCAACTCTTGTTGTCATTCCTTGGCATGATCGTTACTTGAGGGGCAGATTAGAGGTCAATCAGCCTGAGCCACGAGGGTGCCCACTGCTGGCCTCAGGATACTCCCTACAAATGTAAGATCAAAAGGGCAGGCATATGAAAATTACTGTTTACTTTTTATGAATTATTTCCCAGAGTTGGGATCATTAGCAGAATCTAAATGCTGCCTAGCTCTTAGTGCAAGGACACTCCTGACAGAATGCACTCGCTTGGGCACACCTTTCCGCTCTTAAAATCAAAAGATTTTCTGCTTTTGCTTGTGTGGAATTTCTTTATTATTTAAATAACTTTCTGGTTGTTTTGTGTTTGTTTTTTTTTTTTTTTTCTTCTTTTCCTCAAAGCACTGTCCCTACTTCTGAACGTGCTTTTAATTCCTAGATGTCATCTATTCCTTTCTTTGTGCAGCGAAAGTATTTCAAAACTTTCATCCATACCCCAGGGATGCTGCAGGAGACACCTGAAGGAAGTAAAACTTTCTGTAGTTGTCCTGAGTGAACAGTGGCTGTTGCTTACAATTCATCCCTGGCCAGTGGGTTCCAGAATTATCCCTACTGGAAATACAGGGGAAAGGTGATATTGGCTGTCATGGAGAGGTGCATGTTGGCAAATGCTGATTCAATGTCTACTTCTGCAGTAATCTTCACACATCAAACTCTGCACCTTCTTATCCACATAAGTATCTGGCTTCTCTTTGATCACAGTAATCAGGGCTATTTAGAAGGGTCACAGTATATTTGCCCTTTTGTCTTGTGTCTGGAGCTATGAAAGCATGACTTTGGAGCAAATGTTCATTGAATTCTAAAGAGACTGGCAGTAGCTGGGAACATGTGTAGCCTGTAATACGCTAAACTTGCGATTCCAAGTGGAAAACTGTTTGCTTTTTAAAATAACTTCGAAGAAGTTACCTTGAAGAACCAAATACATGGTGGATATTACTGTTTAATGAAAACCAATATGAACTTCCCTCTTATCGTTCAACATGTTACTACCCTTAATGTGAAATAATCAAATGCTGCCCAGTGTTGGAATGAAGCTAAATCTGGCTGCCAACCAAAATAAAATCCCTTATAGCTATTTTTGTATGTTCTTAAAATGTGTGCTGAGAGATTAGGCAGTTGTCTTTTTTCCTCTTCTCTGCTATTTTTCTTAAAAAGTTTAAAAAGTTTAAAAAACCCCAGAGAACTCTGTTGCAGCGCCCTCCTATGATAAGGTCATGGAGCAGAAAATCCAATGTTGTGTTCTTTATCTAAATCCTTATTCTTGCTAATCTGGTTAGACATTTTGGATAGGTGTGTTTTTACTTATTTGGCATGATGTTTTCTCAACATCATTTTTTTGGCATTTATCTTGACAGCAGTAGCTAGAGAACTTCTTGCTGGTGTTTAAATGGATAAGCTGAGCATCTCCTTTCTATCTTTTCCTCTTGCTGTTGGATAGATCTCAGGAAACTTTTTAATCCTTGCAAAGCAGTGAGCAAAGGAAATGTGTGTGCAGATGAATGGGGTTGCTGGGTCCTCCAAGACAGGGTTCTGCAAGTGACCATCTGGAGGAGTGGGTCTGGGGTTTAGTTTAGTAGCCTTCAGAAAGCTGAGGCACAGGTACTATAAAAATAAGTCTGTTGGTGCTAGGCAGAGTTTAGGCTTGTACTGAGCACGCCCAGTCTCAGAAGTTTTCTGCCATATGACTTGGACTTCTCAGGGTGGATCAGCAGTAGATAGGGGGTCACGTTCACAGGCTCATGAAATTTGGAGCCAGGATGTGGCATGCTTGCCATAGATTTCCTGCAGACTTCACACTGAGGCAGAATGAAATATCTAATGGTGCTGTTCATTTCATCATCTTTGTTGTGATATCTTCTTGTTTTTCTTGTAGTCATCATGGAAAACCATGGTTTTAAATGTCTCTTATTATGTCTGTGCTTTGGAGGCTGTTACGTTCACCTTTTTTTTTTTTTTTTTATGATGTGGTGCCAACTTAAACCTCTCTGAAGTGTTATGTCTTGAAGCCAGAAACCAAATCCTGATGGGTTTCCAGATCACTGGTGTCTCCAGTGCTTTTGGGACAGAAGAATGGTGGAAGTCTTTTTGCCACCCAAATGGTGAGGAATATGAGATATACCTGTCAACTGATAGCTGTTAAATTAACATTTCCATTTCCCTCTGTGTAGCCTTATCTTTATAGGCAGGTGTATCTGTGTTGGGAGAGGGGCTATTTTTGGCTCTGCTGTAGGAGAGCCTGAAGGTAATGAGTTGTGCATAGTAAATCTTGCTTACTCCATAATTTCCACTACATTTCAAATTAAGGGCCTAAATTAGGGTTAGTGTCAGACTTGCTCTTTTGCTATGTCCTAATTTTGTTTTAAAAGCACATAGCTAAGGACTTTAATATGTTTTAGATTCAAGGCTTGTAAGTTATACTAAAATCCCTAAGGGAGGCAAAATAACTTATTAAAACCTTGCAAATGTTTTTGACTGCTGCATTCTATTATTTTCTATTCCAGTGGTAGCATACAGCCTCTGCTGCTGATGGGTGGAGGAATGCAAACCTCCAGGGCCCATTAGACTTAACTTGTTTACTGCATTGATATCTATATGTTAAATGACAAGAGAGTTCAGGTTATTGAATAATTTAAAATTCAGCTCTAATTGGTGTCATATGACCTGGAAAAGGCCATGGATGACGCTAGGAGCATGCTGTGAAATTCTTATAAATAATTCATAAATTAGATCATTCATTTGCCTGGATGTCTTGTTAAATGCAGAAGTTTGTAAGTAATAACTGATGATATAACACCTGTAAGTATTTAGTTCATATGCTGGAAGGTAATCTACCTTGATGATCTTCTAGCACAACCTGCCAGAGTACAAGAGTTAATTGCACTAGGGAGAATGCACTACATTTATTTGGGATGGGCTTTGGCAAGCGTACGGTGCAGATGTTGCATTACACATTCTCTATCAGCTAGACAACTATTCTGTATATGCCCATGTTAAAAATGCAGCTCATCACTCTTCTGCCCTTATTTCACGTGAACTCCAAATGCACTGGGAAATGGTAGTGACCTGCTCTGCTCACAAATAGTATAGTTTTTGAAATATTTATCTAGGTCTTGAACTACTGATTCTTTGGTAAAATAAAGGGCAGAAGTAAAAAATTGAAGTCAGAAGATTGGGATTTTTTTTTTTTTATTGTTTTTATAATGTTGGCAGCACATTGAGTCTTAATAGTTGGACCTGGTGCTGTCAAGATTAGTGTAGTGGCATTTTTCTATAGTGCAAACAGGAATGATACAGTTTTGTTTCAAAAAGCAAATATGTTTGCTTAAATTTAGTGGCTAGGTATTGCACTGCTGTGTGTGGGTGCTGTGTGGGCTTAATGGACACTTTGTTCACAGTGACTTCCAAGACTCAACACACGGGCACCTCGCTTTAGTTTTCTTGGAGCACTGTATTATTAACTGCCTTATCAGGCAGTGTAAAACCAGTCTGCTGATCTGAAATGGGAGTCTTTGTTAGAGATTATCTACAGTGTTTGGGTAGCTGGAGAAGAAGGGTGGCATGTTTATGAATGCAAAATATACACTTAAAGCTGAGTGCCAGCAAATGCTCACATGCTACTTTGAATGCAGGTTTTTTGTGCACCTGGCCTGCCAAGTGCAAACCCTCTTAGCAAAGAGGAGAAAAAATACTGAAGGCAGCACAAACATAGGAGGTGTTCCTCTGCTATCGTCTAGCAACTATAGATTCACTTTTTTGTGATGTGATATTACTTTTTTTTAGCTGTGCCTGTTCAGTATGTTGAGTTCAGTAGATTTTTACAGGAAAAATACAGGTTGGTGACTGTCATTCACATTATCTTTCACTTGAGACCACTTGTTTTATTCAGTGGAATGTGGCAATCATAGCTATACATAATTTCTACAGAAAGTAGTGCTTTGTTTCTTGCTTGAAAAATGGTTGGCTTACCTTAGGAGTTATCTATTGTATTTATCTTCGGTAGTGACAGAGACAGTTGTTGTACTGTTGCATGGCACTTTGTAATAACCGATATTGGGTTATTTGTGGTACAGATTTTAACAAAAGATTATGTGATTTAAATAATAAGATTTATACACTCCAGTAGATCCTACTAATATATTTTATAATCTTTACCCATTTTCATTCTCCCTGATAAATTCTTACAGAATCTTGGAAAGAACAGCTCCTTAATCACTAGTAATGTACTTCACATAGTCCTATAATTCGATGTAATTGTTCTTAAAAACAACATTTCTGTTGCCCCAATATCCTATCTGAGCTTATTTAGAATATACACCCTCCTCATTTTGCTGACAAAAGCAAGTGCTTATACCATCGATAGACCTGAAACCCAAAGCCAGGCTTTGTTCAGATGAGACCCATATATATCAACAATGCAGAGTGGTGACTGAGTTCCAGGTTTAGGTTATATACCCTAGTGAGGGTGTCAGCTGGGTCACTGATGGAATCACAGAATTGTTTAGGTTGGAAACCACCTCTGAGTCCAACCATTAACCCAGCACTGCCAAGCCCACCACTAAAGCTTGTTGCTAAACAACCACATCTGCATGTCTCTTAAATACCTCCAGGGCTGGTGACTCTGCCACTGCCTCTGCCAGAGCTTGGCAACGCTTTCAGTGAACAAATTTTTCCTAATAAATTTTGCTGACCATGCCCAAAGAACAACTACACTGGTGAAGAGTATGTGCCCTTGGTGCTCTTTAAGGTGTTTCTGTGTATGGTAGCCTCTGCTTCATCTCTAAAAATCTTTACAAATATTTTAATCTCTGTATTTCTCCTCTGGTTGCTACTTTCGTTCATTCTCCTTGGTTTCCTTCAGAGTCCCCCCTTAGGTCAGCACAATGGACTAGTTCTGAATCAGTGTGTTCCTTCCACTGTTTCTACCCCACCAAAAGAAACCCCTGAGCTGAAAATCCAGATTAGAGAAATGTCCTCAAGATACAACTGAGAATGATTTTACTTAATTGTCTCTTTTTCTGTATTCAAACATATTTCAGCTAAAAGCTACAAACCCAGGTGCTATGAACTGAACTCCTAATGCTGTTAACATCTCTAGCAATTTTGCTCTGCAATGTATTTTGCTGGGACCCCAGTTTTTGCCCCTCAGAATGCAGGACATCTCAAGGAAATGATTTTGGGCTGTTTCTTAAACATGTTTGTACGTGCAGTAAAATCTGTTCGTACATGCAGTAAAAAAAGACCTTCCTGTGCTGTGATTGTAAAGATCTGCCCAGTTACTAGTTCATCCCTTGCAGTACAAAGCCCTTTGTGCTGGAGTCAGTCTGTAACTGTGCTTCCTCTGCCAGCACTGTGAGTTAGAACTGCAAAGCACACAAGTTGCATTTAAGAACAATTTGCAGAGATCATAATGCTGCCTGCATAAAACTGGTGCACTGTTTGTCTGTTCGTAGGAAGTTTTAAGGACTGGATGTTTGTTTAAGCTCTGCGCTGAATCCCTGAGCAAAAATTACTGGGGTTGCAGTAAAGACTTTGTAGACCTCCACATGTGTCTCCCTCTTTAAATCCTTCTAAAGATTATTAAAACCATTTTTAGTATCTCCTTTTTTCACAAGAGTTTCACATCAGATCAAGTCTTATTAACTGCTTACGTTGCAAGGATTAGTCTGAGTTTGTTTAAGCCTCAGTTAAAGGAACTTGTATCTTTAAATACGGCACAGCAAGCCTGGAAGAGCTCCATGGAGGAGAAAGCACAGCTGTTCCATCATGGTCCGTCATGGTTTCCATGTGTCCCATAGGCAATATCTTTCTTAAACTCATCTTGTAAACCTATCTGATTCCTTATGCTTGTGTGTCTTTAGACTCACAGTAGTAGGTGGGTCTTTGGAATATTTCTTTTCTCTACTTTTCTACTTCACCTAGCCCGCATCTTACAGATCTGTCATGTCATGTACCAGTCTCTTCTGAGCCCTCATACGTGTAAATGCCAGTCCATTTTCCCTGTAACATCTACCATACAGCTGTATTTTCAATTAAGGCTTTAGCAGAAACCCCACAAATTACTAAAAAATTTGTTGACTAGTTTCTGACTCCCAATAGTTAATTTTTCTTTGGGGTTAGACCCTGCAAAGTGCTGAGTAGCCAGCAAAGGCATGTTGGAACTCAGTCTTCTGCCTAACATGACCTCCCTCCTTCTAAAGGAATAAAAAAATCCCACTCATATTCAATGACATTAATGAGAACTTTCCCCCCTGCAAACATATTGTAACTGTGAAATAACATTAAAGTTTCTCTGCCTTGTTATGAAGTCTTTAAATGTCAATGCCATTTCTGAGACCATCAGGGCAGACTTAATGGTGGCCAAGGTCAACAAATGCTAACTGGTACCTCTCTTTTAGGGCCTTCAGGGACTCTTAATAGAGTCTCAGCCATGAAGTTAATTTGCAATGTGGACCTTTATTCTTAAACCTGATGATTATTTTGTAACATCTTCATTCATGTGCTTAGATTTCTTAACATTCTCTTGTCTCTTCAGTCGGTAAACTATTAAAATAAAGGTATTTTCATACATTTCATCTTTTGAGTTTCCTTTTTTTCTGGTGTGTTCTTTTTGACTACTATTTATGGGCTGCAGAAGGACAGGTGTTTGCTTTTTGCCGACCACCCTACACTGCCAGCCCAGATAGGATGCTCTAAGAATGCCTTTAGGTCTGAGACCTTCTGCTGTCCCTGGGGACTGGGAAACCTTCCACCTTGAAAACCTCTTCCTGTAGGTGCCCTAAATGCTCTATAACCAGAAGCAGGTGATGTGGGAAATGAGAGACTGCATCATCCTTTTCTGTATTGTCTAATTTAGATTAAAAGGGCTCTGTAGCCTTTATTTCTCTAGAAAATATTGCCAACAAGGATGGCATGCTACAAATAATAAATAACAAAACTCCGTCTTTTTGGCAGCATGTTGCATTTCTGCTCAGTTGCCCTGCCAGCCCCTATGACTTTAAAATATTTAGTGTCCTGCACTTTTCACCCAGTTCAAGCACCAGACTTTCCTCAGACATTTAGCACTGACATTAATGCAAATGCCTCCAGCTCACTGGGCCCTTTGGGGCAAAACATGACATCCTTGACTTTCAATCACATGGCAGAGATTTTTTTGTATGCACGAAACTGGAAATAATAAAATATCAGTATTCAGGTGCTAATCCACATTAATTTACATTCTGTGAAGTCTATAAGAAACTTGTAATTGGTTGTCTTGAAGGGCAGCTGAGTATATTTGGTATTTTATTTATTAAAAAAAAGAATCTAAATTATACATGTAAATGCTGCATAGATTTGTATTTTATCTCTCTTCTAATCATTGCTGGACGCTTGCTTGCATCCCTAAATTCGAGTATTTTGGGTCTGGCTGGCTGGCTGGCAGTCTATGTGCACAATACCTATCTATTGTAAGCATTGCCAGAGGGCAAATAATACATTTTTTTTTCTTCAGTGGATTCCAGATTTCCCTGCTAAACCACTTAGACTGCAGTGGTTTTGCTATCTTTAACAAATCTGGCTTCTGTAATTAAAAAGCTCCATATCTTAGTGGAAGGTCCCAAAGGCTGGAGGAGCTTAAATTCAGTTTGTTATTGAAATTAATGCACGGTTCTAGCAAAAGGAATGCATGTGCCTGATACACTGCTGTTGTGATGTGCATAAAAGCTCAAATGCTTAGCTGCCTAGATGAACCTTAGTGCAAAGATACTCCAGGATGTAACTACGATTGTGATGTCTGTTACATAATATCCATGACTGTAACAAAACCACTAGAATTTGCTTGTACTGGGTTGACAAATGTGAATTACAGTTGCTTGCTTTCTTCAGAGTTTTATCAGACTATAATCACTTGCCCAGCTTAATTGAAAAATCACTTACGTTTATAGCTGTATTTAAACATGTTTTGTATTTAAATGACAGCTTTTGATGTACAACCGTTTTTTACAGAAAGTAGTCGGGTTTTTATCTGTGTTTCTGTAAAGATATTTCAAAAACTCTCATCAAATTTCCAGCGGTAAGTAATATCCCATTCAGTGCAAGGTGAAATGTTTTACATCAAATCTCCTGCTGTGTAATAGCCAATCAAAGAGTATTTATAGTGGCTGAATGGATTTTTTGGCTTGGTATTCAAAATTAAACATTTTCAAACCTTAACATTTAATGTTTTTTGCCACTCTTCAAGTTGATTTTATGTAACCCTAGATGCTCACAACTACTTGATACTCTGAAGTGACTCATTTTATGCTGAGGATCCTGCAGACAGTAATTTTACATTTATTACACTTGTGTAAATGGAATGAAACATAAATTTGATAGCAGATTTGTGTCTGTGTTCTGGTAAACATTTTGTTGGGTTTGGCTGTATGTCCATCAACATGGACCAGCAGCTCTGTTTCAAAGAGAGCACGTTTACCAAGGGAAATCGGTGAACAAAGATGAATTTTAGTGATTTACAGGAAACTGTTTCTCCTATTGCAGGTATCGAGTAAGAAGAGCTTGTGCCAACAGCCTTCTTTGGGGCTGGACAGCTCCTTCTTGGATGTTGGGGGACCTTGGACTCTTCATAAGAACAGTGGAGCACCGAAGGCTGGAAGCCCAGCCCGTGTCATGTTGTCTCAGCCTTGCAGGAATAACCATGATTACAGGACTGAAATGCATTACAACCATCAGGAGCGTCTGAAGGAGTATCCATTGGAAAATGATTTGCACAGAAAGTGCAACAACGTTATTTCCCCAGCCAAGCAGAGGAGCCCTCACCATGTAAAGCAAGCTCAGGAGATGGACCAGAGAGCAAGTGAATTTCAGAACACATGCCCTCAGCAAGTGAGAGATGGCTGTGCCTGGAGGCATGTGGGGAGCTCAGGAAGCATGGAAGAGAGCTGCTGTGTCAGCCAGGTGCTTAGAAAACACTCTGGGACAGTTCACAAAACCTGTGATCATTCCAGGTTCATTCGAGGTTCTGGGCTGAATCACAGCACGGACTCAGGGCCTAAGGAAACAGAGCTGGCTAAAAGGTTGTATGAAGAAAGACGGCAGAAGCTGCTTCTGCAAAAAATGGAGCTGGAAATCGAAAAGGAACGACTCCAACATTTACTAACTAAGCAAGAAGCAAAACTGCTCCTAAAACAACAGCAACTACACCAGTCCCATATGGATTATAACAGGTGATTTTGAGACTTACAATTAAAAAAAAAATCTAAAAATTTCTAATGAGCACATGGGCAATAATTGATTTAAATGGTGGAATAGAACCAAGGCAACAATAGATAGAGTAAAACAAGACCGGCGAGGCTTGTGGCACAATTTCTAACAGTGATTCAGAGGAGAGGAGACTTTTTAGTATGTTAGTGTATACTGTTGGGAAGCAGCATGACAGCTGTGGAAAGCAGCAGAGGAAAACAGTATGTGGTAGAAAGAAAGGCAGAAGAAAAGCACTGCTAAAAGACTAGGTAGGAAAAGAGAAGCAGTAGAAGAAAATGAGAGGTTGATCTTAGTGCAGGCACTTGAAAGGAATTACAGACATTTGTCAAGAGGCCAGCGTGAGTGTGGATGACATAGATGTGGCATTCTCCCTTCTTTCCTTGGAAAGGTCGGTTTTGAAGTGTTGCACCTCCTAGGTTGGGACTGGGAGGAGTGTGTTTTACAGAAAAGATGGAGATCATTACATATGTATACACACACACACGCACACCCCCACGCACACATATGTATGTGTGTATATATATTTTTTTACATATGGAATGTATGTTTTTCCCCCAAACATTTAGGGAAGAGGAAGGGAGCACTGTGTAGCAAGGACATTTGCTTTCCAGGGATGTTAGTGAAAAGGGAGAATGCTAAGACTGAGGCACAATACGTGCTTACAACTTGAAGGGAAATGGAGCAGCCATAGAAATGTGAACTGTGGCTTGAGAGGCCTGTGAGTTTATTGCAGAAGGTAACACTTTTCTGACAATGTAAATGGAGTCTTTGAGAAAGAGGGAACAACTGTTTTGTTGGTATGATGTTACTAAAGTGAGAGAAGCAGTGAATGGGAGCAGGTTAAATTAGCCACTGTAACTCAGTTGAGTACTAGCATTTCAGCATTAGAAAGATAAAACGATAGGGAAAAATCTGCAGTCTTTTAGAAGAGGTGGTAGGAGAGTTTCACAGGGGTGGATATTTCTATACTGTTTTAATATGGCAGCTGCTGACAGCATCCCATGAGGGTGTGCCTTAGATGACCCACTTCCTACATCGTGTACTATAACTGCGATGGAGGAATACATCACTTTCCCTTCTTGATTTCAGCCCCTCAGTTACTTTTCAAACTGTAAAAGAGAGTACTGTAATCTAGGTGGTATTTTGTTTGTCTTCTTGGATTGTTGTTTACATTGAAAAGAATGTGTTTATATGGCTTTAAAAGTGCCTGTCTTAAGAAGGAATCACAACTCTGTGTGTTGAAAATGACTGAGGTCTCTAACAAAGGATTATGACTTCAGGTGAGAATTAAGTAGGAACAGATGGATCTTAATCATCAAATACCTTAATTCTATGCATGCATCCCTCTAATGAAAAGCAAGTAGATATGAAGGACACACAAACTAAGCTTTTTGGCAGATTTTTTTTTTTAATGGAAATTTTTCAGGTTTGAAGGCATAACAGAAAAAAATGCACCTCAAATACCTGTAACGATGTGGTTGTTAGTATCATTGTATCTATTTTACCTATTTTTATTTCTGAAAAAAAAAAAATATGATTTACAGAGCTTTAGTTACCTAAAAAGAATTCTATGAAAAATCATGTATGATCAATCTGAGGACTTTTTGTGATCTCTTTTCAGACGTGCATGTGAAGTCAGATTTGCCATATTCTCTCTAAGAAAACAACTAGAATATAATGTGCTTTCTCTCAAAAATATTTTGTTATCTTTAGAATTAAATGTTTGATATCTAGAGGTAAATCTCTTAGGCATCACAGTTCTGTTTCAGTTCCAGATATATAATTCACTTTTGCACTTGGTAACAGGGTAATTTTATATACTGCTAACAATAAAAATTTGTTTAGCTAAGCTCAAATACCCTTTGCTTCATTGTCAGGAGATTCTAACATAGTTAGAACATCATGACAGTATAAAAAATAATACAAAAAAAATCCTTTTCCAGCTAGTGTTTATTTTTGTCTGTCCTTCTGCCTGGGTGGAGTGCTGCTAAGGTCCATTGTCATTGAATGACAAATAAGAGGTTTGACCATTTGCAATTACTGGCTATTAACTTTTCTAATCTTTTAGCTAAAGTGTGAATTGATCCCTTTTTATTTTTTGCCACGCTGCATCATAACTGCTTTTAATTTTCCACATTTCCCTATTTAGCCTTATGTGACCATAGTACTTACAGTTTGCGGTTTCTCTCCATGTGAAATAGTTGCTCAGCTATCAAAAATTGTGTGTGTATGTGCAGGCCAAGGGGTAGTTCAGTGGCTCCTCCTGGTTCAAGCCTCACTGGAGCAGGCCAGTAACAGCAAAGCTTGGAAACAGGAGTTTTAGTCAAATGAAAACAAAATACCTCTGTCTAGACTTTTCTGTCTTTGTTGGAGAGAAGGGAGAAGGTGGAGTGACCTGTTGAAAATGGAGCATCATTTGTGGGCCCATAGTTTGAGGACACACAACCATCTTAAACAAATTCTCTTCTATGTATCTTACACGTGGTGCCTTTGAGCTCCGGTGCTGTAATCTGTGAATGAAACTTTTCTGTTTCCCAGTGATAACCCTTAGAAGCAAAGACATTGGGCCTAAACCAGCCTTCCAATACAAAAGTGTATTTGGAAGCGTGAAGAAAATTGTGAAAGCTTCTGCATTTAACGTGTGTAAGTGCCCCATTTGTAGACACTTAGATCACCTTTGAGTGGTAAGTTCCTGGTGTGATGATTTGACCAGCTGCAGAACCAATTAACTCGTCTTTTCCAGGATTAGAGGCCATGTACCTGGCTCAGAAGATGTGCCCATTGCTGAAGCACCCGGAGAACTTGCTCTGATGATGAACGGCAGCAGCATGGGGTTAAGGTAATTTCTCTCTTCACTTCTAAGTGCTTCACAGGGTCGGTATATCTTCTTGACAGTGTGCTGTTGCCTGCCAAGTGTATTTGTTCATGTGTTTGTTTCAGATTAAGAGCTTTTTTCTGCAGGAAGGGTAAAATTCATTGACTGCTGTGTTTTATGAGTCAACTCAATAGTTATGCTGACCTGTTATTACTCAAAGTTTAGCGGCTGACTTCCTGAAGAGGCTTCAGGTTTTGTGTGCCACCTCTTAGCCCAGTGCAAAATGGAGTTTTCACAAAATGTTAGTTTTAGTTCTTTGTTCTAGGTGCTGCTTGTCACTTTTAAATTAAAATCAGGATGTCTCTTTAGTCTTTATTTGGACTTGATGTCAATAATACATTATCCTTTAAGTCTCAGATGGATCTTCCATGGTTGGTGACAGTTACTTGTTTTTTAAATACCTCTGCATTGCACCTCTGCTTCAGTGTGATCAGAGCAAACCACCACTGAAATAACTGGAAGCAGAGTCAAGCCAATATTTAGCTCTTTATCTCCATCCTGCTTGCTATTTAAAACTTCAATCAGTACACTATTGTACTTTCCTTCTGTCCTACCCTGTCGCATTCAAGTTAACACTGGAAGGAGATTCAGGCTTATTAGAAAAGCAACAAATAAAAACTGTGGATTTGGCAGAGTTTTCTCCTTTTCTCAGAAAGTAACAGCTTCTTGTTCTGTGCTGTAACTATAGGTGTTCTTTTGACCAAAGAATGGTGGGCAAGATGAGCTGCTGTGCTTTCAATGACTCCTTCTTTAGCGACAGGACAATACCTCAAAATAATAAACTTTTCTGTTCTGAGAATACTGGAAGAACTGATAATTCTTTTATAAACCAAAGTTCCAATACTTTCTTTTTTCTTACTTTTTAACTTTGTTATACTAATTTTATTTTTCTTTTTGAGATCCTTTTTCACTAAAAGAGGATAAGCCTTTTTTTCTCCAGAATAACAGGAGTTGTTAGTTTCCTTGGAATACTTCACTGCTAACCAGGTGCTTGGCTGCTGTGAGTTACTGGCATATCTTTATTGTATTCTGATGCTTTTTTCTTTCATTTTCATACAAACTGAAGTGATCGAAGTATTATCACTGTAACAAAAAAGATGGAGAGTCATGACATGTTTAAGATGGAGTAGCATTAAGCCCCTTGGAGGAAAAATGTAACCTAGAACATCTGTAGGGCTTCTTGGCAACAGTTTACCAAAAACGTGCAAATATCTACATATCCTAACAGGGAAAATGAGGAAAACCTGTGCTGTTAACAAAATGAGAGTCCCAGACTTCAAAAGGTTCCCCACCCTCTCTTCATTCCCCTGGTTTAATTTACTGTAATTTTTCAAAGTTATTTTGTGTTTGAGCAGTCTCAAGGTGCCATGCCAGCTGGTTACAAAGTTTGGCAGCAAAACACTTGGAAGTTTTTCTTCCTATATGCCATCTTCAGTTTCGCAAAGGTTACCAGATGAATGGTCCCTAAATAATTTACTCTAATGTAGGGCTTAAAGAGGCTGTGGAAGACAAGTCCATTTGTCTCTTTTATGCATTTGAATATGTAAGTGATGTTTTCTTCAGTACAGAGAGGGAGAGTGTAAGTGTGTGGCTGGGTCTTAGAAAAGAGAAAGAGCTGGTAGACATACATCCTTTTTTTAACTGTCTCTTTTGGTGTTTTTTTTTTCCTTGCCTTTTTATTTTTTGGTTT
Source organism: Corvus moneduloides (assembly GCF_009650955.1). Taxonomy (NCBI): domain Eukaryota; kingdom Metazoa; phylum Chordata; class Aves; order Passeriformes; family Corvidae; genus Corvus; species Corvus moneduloides. The sequence goes on from NC_045511.1 coordinate 17,284,553, forward strand.
GTTTTATTTTATTTTTTGGTTTGTTGTTTTTTTGTTTGGTTTTTTTTTTCCCATGGTGTGGGGCTTTTTTTCTTTTTTCTTCTTCTTTTTTTTTTTTTTTTTTTTTTTTTTTGTGATGGTGGTGTTTGCTTTTTAATTGACCTATCAAACAGTTCTTGTTATGGCAAATGCCCACAGAACGCTAATGGAAAATCAGCCCTCGGACTTCCAGTTCATACATGAGAGCTCTTCTAGCAAATCTTACACCATAGAACTTGATTTCAGTCTTCAAATAAGCAAAACTTAGCTTAAAAATATCCTGGTATTTTAAAGGAATTGGTGAAATACCTTTAAAATACAAAATTTGCTGTAGTGAGAAGTAAAATAAATAATATAATCAAGAACTGAAAAACATTGTTTTTTATATAATTAACAGCTCATTTTGAGTTAATTATCTACAATTACAAAAATCTAATTGCAATTTATCCTCTACTGTCTGTGGGAAGAATTGTAGACAAGGGAATGTGCATCACTGCCAGGCATAAATGCTGTAGGATGGGTACAAATAATAGAGGAACCCTTAATGAAAAAAAAGCAAATAGGAGCATGCACCTGTGCCAGACTATTGAAAGGTAATTGTAGTCAGAAATGAGGTATGTAGTTTAAAAGGCATCTTGTCATCTCCTGTAGGGATTATTTTTTTCCCTCATTGAAGAAAGCAAAAAAGATTCCACAAGCAAATACAGTACAGAGTTTGATTTCTGATACAGATTTTCCTCACAGTCTGTTAGTGAAAATGAAAACTTCAATCTCAGGGGCTACTACAAATTATAGCCAGATTTTCAAAGGGCTGCTTGTTTCGTTTTCTCTTCTACATGGGATATTAAGGTCTTTTTGTTGTCATTGTCAGCAAGCATTGTCCGTTTCAGCCTATTTGGTATGAATTTGCAGTGTTGGATTTGTCCTTTCCCTCATGTTGAGAAGAAATGTGCCTGTCCCTCTGCCTACTTGCAGCTGGGCCAGCATGTGGGACCTGAACCACCTTCAGATGCAGGATCTCCATTTCTCTAAGGTGCAGCAGTCAGAGCAGGTTTTATTGAGGACGGTTTTCAGTAGCTTGGAGTGCTCCTCAGTGAGCCCACAGCCAATTTGCAGCTATGGAGATGGTAGCTTGTGCAATTAATGGCAAGTTGTATAATTTCTTTTCAAGTCTGCCCCAGTGTGCAAGATGCTTTAAAATATTCAAAATAAAAACATAACCTGATGCATTTGTTTAGCATAAAACAGCCTTTTACAAAGTGTTTTCCATCTCCCAGACGCAGATGCTTGATACATGCTCAAGTACCCACTCCATGCGTATTCAGTAGGATCAATACACCCAGCACCTGCTTTTGTGTGTGCTCATGACATCTGCATCTGGGAAAGGAATTTTAAAACTCTTTCCTCCTTCATTTAATCTTAACTTTGGATCTGAATGGCATGGAAATAAGCTGTATTTAGTGGCATCAGCCAGAGGAGACACAGTTTTCTACTTTGCAAGCACCCCTCTCCAGAGTGCTGCTGCGTGCCTAAATCTTAACGTTTGAGGTTCCCTGTTTTTCTGAGTCTTAGGCTTCCTATAAGGCTCTGCCAGCGTGGCTTTTTACTGCCTTCTCTCTAACGGGCATCTTTTCCTCAGATTTCACACGATTCTGCCACTGAGCCTCTACACAAACCCGTGCAAAGCGTTCTAAAGAGGAATTGTTGGATACAGCAGCTATCAGTTGTGTTTACAGTTATTTGCAGGCACTCTTTCAATGTGTGCTACCTGGTGAAAGGATTCTTTCCTGGTGTATTAAAGATTTGCAGGTGGAATTTGCCACCTTTAATTTCGTTGAAGGCTCTTTATGTTTGTGTGCCTCATTCTACATCACCCGTGTGTATTTTTGCCAGTTTGTATTTTTAGTTACTTGAAAATATCAAACACAGGATTCAGCAGTGCTTCCCCTGTACTTGGATGCTTATTGCTATGGTGATAGTTCCAGGAGGGAATGCTGTCAGGGGTCTTTTAAAAGATTTTTATGTTTATGGTGTAACTATTTTTATTATCTAGTGAGAGGAGGTGACAATTATCTGTTGCTCCTTGTTTAATGCTTTGTTATGAACTCTTTTCTGAGGCTTGTTAGACATGCAGGCATCTTTCTGTGGTGATGTGCAAGCACACTTACGTGCTTTTGTCCAAATATTCAATGCAATTAAACAGACCTGCAGAGGAACGCAGACTCGCAGCTCCCCCTGCTGTCCCAGGCATATCCAGGTTTGTTCACACAATTCCTCCCTCCAAATAATTTAAATATAAAATAAAAATCAGATGCAATCGCATGGCTCTGCCACTGCTGACCTGAGTTTAGCTGGCCCCATTACTCCTGTCTTTGAGGAGAAGAGAATTGAAAAACAGTGGTAGCACCCGTTTTGTTTCCTATGAGGAGTTTTCTTCTCAGTTCTTCATTCCAGCGTGTCACCTCCCAGGTCCTGAGGTGTGTCCAGGACCTGAGCCTCTGAAAGAGAAGCTGTCACCAGAGCTGCAACTGGCTCATTGTCCAAGACTCCCAGGCTTCGAGTCATCTCTGAGTTGTCCTTGGTCTCTCTAGGTGTGTCTATAAAGGACTTGACCAACTTTTAGGAACGTACTGAATAGTTTGTTGGCATTTTTAATTTTTTTTTCTATTTGCTGTTTGGGCAGACTGGCACATTAAATTGGGATGAAATCAACTGTGGTTGCAAATGGCCCATAAAATCTGTGTATCTGGAAGCTGCTTACCCACCTGTTAGTGCCTCTTTTAACAACCAAGTTACTTTCTTGTTCCAGATAATTTTACATGGAAGTTTGTATCATTTTTAGATAGGATATTTGTGGAGCGAACGCTTGTTTGGCTGGTAAAAAAAAAAAGTACTCGCAGATCTGCCAATAGTGCACATGCTGAATTAGGTGCGGATATGAGTTTTTCTTTCTCTCGTGGTGGTGTCTGGCTATATATAGGCACAGCATCCTTCCAACAGATGGCTGCTGGAGTCTGCTGTGACGTATGGGAGAGTACAGTCAGACACACATTTTTGCTTCATTAGTGCCACGTGCAGACTCTGAAGGTAGTAGGTTTTTTTGCACAGGGTGAAGGTTTTTGTTCTGCTGTGGTTACTAAAAGCATAAAGGGGAGTGTGTGGCAATTTTTTACATATACCTATGCATGCATTTAATGTTGGGGTTTTTTTGTTAGGGTAGGCAGTGATCTTTATCGGACTGGAGAGAGAGGAGTTCATTTCTGCTGACCTGGTTCCTTTACTAATCTAATTTTCAGGTTTACTTTCGACTGCAACAGTGATTTCAAGCTGCCTATCTAACATTTACCTGAATTATGCTGATTCTGTTCTCATGATCACGTCTGCTGCACACAGCAGTATTACATCATTCCCATTGCAGTCCAAAGTAACCTTGAGCAGGAAGCCTACTGAGAGGCTGGAGGTATAAGATGTAAGCAGGAAATGCCATAAGTAGTTTCTGTAGGCAGATACCCTCACCCTGTAGGTGAGGTCTTCAAAAAGCACGGACACTCAGGTGTTAGAAACACTGCTAAGCTTAGAAGGGCAGTTGGTGAAAACAGGCTTGTCAAAACACAAGTGCTTTGGTATTTTCACAAAACTTGCATTTCCTGCCAGTGTTCTGCATGGGTTTGGTTCAGTAATATCCCACACCAAAACTAAAAATGCTTGGAGAGTTTTTTCTTTGGGTTGAAATATTGAAATGCATGCATCTCCTGAAGGAGTTTGTTCCTTGCCAACACTTGCAGACAGTGAGAGACATTTTTGCTAGTCATTTGCAGATGCCTCCTTTATGGGAGAATGTAGACACTGTTAGTTTACTGCTTGAATTGAATTTTGAAAACCTGGATTCTATTTTTATAAATTGGAGTGGATTACTTTTTCAGACATACCATTTTGTTACTCTTTATTTTTATGTGTAATCTTGGATGAAGAGAATATTATGTTTAACCTAGACATTCATATGTCCCAGAAACTTATCAGTTGGAAAAGTTAACAAAAACCTTATAAAACAAAATGTTCTGGAAGGAGTTTTAAATCAGGAAATTTTAAACCCACCCGCACAACTTTCATGCCATTTAAAAGCTTATATCAGAACTGATGGGGCAGGACTAAGAACAAAAGCTATAGGTATTACAAAGTTATGCAAGAAATCCTCTGTACCTTGCTGTTTTGCCCATGATCACAACTGCATTAAGCTAAAACCCACTCCACCACCCCTCCTGTGACCTTGGCTGCACTTCAGCACACAGAGAATTGAAGCAAAAGGCAAACTTTAGTAAATATTGGGTTCTCCCACTTGGAGATTTGCAGACTATATATAAAGATAACAGCACACATGCTCTCACTCACTTCCCAGCTCTTGCTCTCTCTGAAGTGGACTTTGTATATTTGCCACTGAATTATTCTGACATAAAACTTCCCAGACCGTACTGTTGTATAGAGTTGAACTCTGTGGCTTTGCACGGGTGCTGAGGCTTTGCAAAACTACCCATTATATTTTTAAAAGTGCTAATTTTTGAGAGCCACACAGAGAAAATTTTAGATTCAGCCCAGCTGATTTGTTCTTCACACTGCTCCTGCGGTGAAGAGGATTGATTTTTGTGTTTCTTTTGATATTTGGCTTCATTTCCTCTGGTACTCAGTGCTTCAGGCCTTAATCCTTTAACCTTGAATGCGAGCATCAATGCTTCAGGAGGGATCAGGCCTTTTGATGGAGAGAGGACGTCTTTTGTTGTACCAAATGGTTGGGAGTAGTATAAGGCAAGACAGATCTCCAGACAGTATATATTTCACTGTTGTGTTAGAAGACTATAAACAGAGGGTGGGTTTAGTGGGGATTATAAATAATCTGGAGGAAGGTGGGGTATTAGAAGCAATGGAAGAGAGTTAATGACTTTTTCTTTAACATTTGACCAATAACCAGTCTATCATGACAGATGTGTACTGGGTTGCCAAATGCTATAGTCTGATTTGGGTAACGGTTCAAAGCTCAGCGTGTCATGGAAATGGCACTGTGGTCCCTGATGGAACAGGGGAAAAAAAGCTTTTGAGCTTCTCAAAGGGCAGTATTTGTGGAAGCAGATGCTTGCTTGCCCTACCCAGCATAAAGAACAGTTCTGCGGGCAGCCAGGAGAGTTCGTACTGCTGGATTTTTATAGGATCATTAATTATATGTTATAAGGCAGCTAAGCATGGCATTCCTAACTCGATGAATTCCATTATGAATGGCCTTTTCATATTCCTCATCTCATTATATTAAATGCATGTGACCTGAAGTTTAGCTAAAGTTATTGTTCGGGTTAACTTTCATTTAGTGGTTGCCCTAGTTTTAGAAACGGTATGATCTTTAGATTTTATGGAAAGTCAGGTTTTTTTATGCATGTTTTTGCAGCACTATTTTAGATAATTTCATTTGAAACTAGGTAGGAACCTCTGTGAGGTGGCAGGGAAGGGATTTAGTCACTCCTTGATTTGACTGGAGATTTCTGTACCCACTGGATGACAACATCCTGTTACACGGATTTGGCTATCATCTCTCTGCCAATAACTCTTAAACCCTCTGCTCTGTTCTGTCTAATCTTGCATATCTGACTGCCTCCCTGACATATAATCCCAGTTGTTTTGCCTTCAGATCATTCCTAATCTGGCTGAAACAGAACTCCTTACTTTTTTATACTGAATCTCTCTTCACTTCTGATTTTGATAATGCCACATCCTCCCTGCCACTCAGACTCATAACCTTGGGGTCACTCTTCTCTGCACTCATCTGGGCTGCTGACAGCTATTGCAGCTTCCTTCTCCCTCACAGCCAAAATATCCTTTTGGTGTGTCAACAGTTAAAACAACACCCCTTGCTCTAGTCCTTCTTCTTGCACCTTGACTACTCTGAAGTCTTCTTTCACTGCTCAGTATTCATTCACCTACTTCAAAATAAATTTTCCAAATGGGTATCTTGGCTGCTTATTCAGATCTTGTCTCCTTTGCTTCTCTTAGACTCACCTTCAGGTTCCCGTTGTCTGTGAAAAGCTGTTTCTTATTTTATTTTCTCTGCCACCATCTCTTCTTTACTCCTTCTGTTATGTGGCACTCAGAGTTTTGTTGTGTGGGATTAACTTTCAGCCATGTGCTCCTACTACATTCCCTAATTCTTTCTGTCTTTTGGAACCACTGGGTCATGTCATGGTGATTTCTGCCTCCATCTCTCTGTTCTGACAATGTCTTTCTTGTTTTACATATACGAGTTTGAGCTTTTTTTTTATTATTTTTTTCTTTTTTTTTGTCCTAAGCTTTTTTGGAGTGTTTTTTTCCTCTCCCTACCCTCAATGCTAATTTGGTGAGTTTCAAACTAATGTCTTTCTTTTTGCTAATCACAAAGATGGTCTCTGCCTGGTAAATACACCTAAAATCTACACTGTGCTCAAAAGATTTCATTGGTGACCTGAGGAGAAAAGCATTAGAACCCAACCACAGTGACAAGTCATCAGCTCTTCTTTGTAGAAACATTTTCATGGGGCTCCTAGCATGCACAAGAGTTTGAAACAAAACAATTTGCAGTGTCTTCAGTCTTCTGTCAATAGTGCCAGGCTTCACCTCTTTGTATAACTACATGCCCTTCTGTTTGATCAAAGCATAGTTAATCCTTCTTTTCTTTTTAATTCTGTGTTCCCTTAATCTCCATTTACATCTTTGCATCCTTTTTGAGCAAACAATGTCTCTGAGAGATAGTTTAAGTTTATATACCAGCTGTGGACTCAGTAGGGCTGAGGTGGTTTGGCAGCACAAATAATGCAAACCTCTGAATCCACATCATGGTGTCAGAATGGCACTCATGGCATCTGCTCTGGACAGATGTTTACACCAGGTTGTAACAAACTTATGCAAAGGTAGACTTTCATGCCCAGAAATCAATAGTGGTAGCTCTAAGATGGCAAAAATCACTTATATCTGGACTAAAAGGGTTTCCAGAGGCTGGGAACTGGCAGACCAGAGCCCAAAGCTTCACAGCAAACAGCCTTGTGCCAGGATCTCTTCCCTTTGTTCTTTCTCTTGATGCTGGACATTAGAGCAATGCCAATACATATCTCAGTGGTATGTGCCTTTTAGTGAGGCAGTGGTTTCTGTCTGGTTTCAATTCTATTCTATCTGAATATTTTCTAAATATGAGTGCAAAAACATCTTAAATCTGTTCCGTAAACATCCTGGTTGAGTCAATATTTAGTGGTGCTGTCAAATTCACATAAAATATATGCACTGAAAGGAAATCTTTAGTGTGTTGGTTTTTCTGTGGGGCCCAGGCCATGGGTTTTATAGTTGTATGCCATTATTTAGGCATCTAAGTCTGTATTGCTCTTGCAATAAATACTTGATTTTTCAGTCACTAGCCATCAAGCATGGTCTGTGAAATACGTAACTTCAGTGAATTTAAGGCAACTGAAGTGGCTAAAATTGTTATTTTAAATCTTTACCAACAGCTATCTTGTCAAATCTGCATCTGTTGGGCATGGTAATCTACTAATCAAAGTAAAGTCCAAAGTCTCAACTTCTCTATTTACTTCATTTCAGGCTAAAGGATTTTTTTTAAAGCAGATCAATAAACAATCTCAGTGTTTTCATTTTACTAAGCAATATAATATGGATGAGTACTAGTGTAGTGGTAAATCATTAATATACTCTTTAATCATAGAGTGACCATGTCCCACAGATGTGATTTAATCATGGAGAAATGGCCAATGAAGTGTGAAGATGCGTCATGAAGGGTGTTTCTAACTGATCTGGGATAGTGTATGACACCATTTTAAAAGATGCTGTAGTATGAGAGTATTTGGGATGCCATGTACATTTGTAGTTAAAGATCTGGCAAAATTCTAACATGATTGGTTTTATCATTATAAAGCAAAAATCAAAACCTATGTCAGGTTTGTTTTTGGCAGAGGAGCCAAATGGCTTTTTGGAATAAGAAAAGCACTGCAGCTTCCAGATTCACTAGTCCCAAGATTTGTAAGACTTTGACACTAACAGATCTATAACCCTAAAAACCTGTAGTAACCTGGCTTAACATGCATAATTTGATCATCCTGTGATACAGATAAAGGTGATTAGAATAAGAGGACAGAAATTTAATGGAAAGAGATGGGTCTTGCAAGGGTGCTGCTGTGTTGTTTTCAGTGGTAATAGTTCCTGGTTAGAGAAATCAGATTCTGCAGCCTCAGAAGAATAGACAGTATAAAAATTCTGATTGTGTTTGTTATGGAATTTGATTCATTCATGAAAGTCTTTCCCTGTGACATGTTCCCTGATATCAGGGCAGCTGTCAGTGACCCAGAAAGTCACCTCAGGATCCTTAGGGGTATGTGTATTTGCCCAGTTTAGTGGTTATCAATTTTCATTGCTGTTGGTGTGAGAAGAAACTTTGTTCCTTCATTTCCTCACTTAGAAACCAGGAATGAAAATTTATCTTACTGGTATCTTGAGTTTTGAAACTTAGCATCAATCAAGTATAACTTTTTCAAGGAACAGAAGCAACAGTAGTTGTTACATCTTTTTTAACTGTTCTGATCCTCCAAAACTGCAGATTTTCTGTGCATGTATAACTTAATCCCCGCACAAAAAAGTGCAATCTTAAATAGCTGTTGCTCTAATTAGGAATTTCTTCAGAAATGAAAACCCTGTGAGTATCTACTATTCAGCTCTCATTGTGTCCCACCTCTGCTGTATAGTCACTTACCCTTAGCAATTGATTGCTCCATGATGTGATCCATGATCAGAAAAAGGGCTTTTGCAGTTGCTGCTCATTTACTGGAAGCTGCTCTTATCAACACCTATCAGCCTGTCTGGAAACTTCTATAGAGGAGAGAGTGCTTGTGTACTGATAGTCTCAGCAAAGGAAAACATGAGGTGGTTACCTGCACACCCAGACCCACCTCTGCCACAGCCTGTTTTGAAATGCAGCCCATCTACTGTGAAGCCTTTTGTTCTGAGCAAGCCAAGTTGAGAAGAGATGATGTGTTGTTCTTCTATGCCTTTATCACAACCAAATTGCAATCCAATTTGGGGCATGTTTGTTCAGGAGATAGCTTGCATATGGCATTTCGATGGGTATCTTGTGACTGGGGCTGGCTCTCAGCCAAATGCTAGTGATGCTGGATAAGGCACTAAGACTGGCATTCACTTTGCTGAAGAGCATGTGATTCTCCTTCTGAAGGAGAGAGTGATGCTGCCTGATGTACTGAAGAAGTTTAGATTTAGTTCAAAAAGTTTGTCCTAAACAGGGTTTTGCATCATTCCTCGTGGTGCTTTGACTGGTGACAGCCAGGCAGGCTTTTCAGGTATACAGACACTGTTTGGAAGGATTGTTTTTGTACCTGTGACTTGACATTTACATGACTTCTTTTGTGAAGGCTGACAGCAGAGTTTGCTGGAACGACAGCTGCTCTGCTTTGCTCTGTAAGAAAGGCCAAACACACAGTCAGAGCATTTTGCCCTGCTAAAGCTTGCCGAGTCTGTTTCCTGTGGCCATTTCTCTGTGACTGTCTGAAAACCTTTATGCTATAATTTTCTTTGAATTCAGAAAAGAGATAGAAAAGTAATCACAGCTATAATTTTGCTGTTTTTTAGGAAAACTCAGATATGTTTGAAAGGTGCTGGTAGGGAGTTGAAATGTAGTGAACTTAAACCAGAGGAAGGAGAGGGCTTCAAAGGGAAGGCATGCATATAATTCTAGGTTAAATTTAGCTTAATACTTGTTACAAATGGACCTCTAACCATGCATATTAAGTGAAGTCCTGACTTCACTGAAGATAAAGACAGTGTTCTGACTGATTCAGTGGGGCTAGGGTTTCACCTATGACTGGTATGATCTAATAGGTCATCGCTAATTAAGAGTATATGTGGCCTCAATTCCTGCTGGTGGAATTAAATATCTGAGCACCAGCCACTGAGGGAATGGGGAAGGAACTGGTCTCTGAAAGAGTGGTCTGGGGAAGCTGTGCTATGGATTGCTGTACCCTGGTACAGCTTCAGATACAGAAAAACTTTTAGCGTAGGTACCGGTATAGCTCCTCCAAGGTGACAGAAAAGTAGACCAAATGCAGTAGGTTCAAGAGACAGAGCTCAACAGGGGTGGAAAAAACCCGAAAAACAACAGAGAAACCTGACACAGCTATGGGCATTACTGGATTCAAGGGCATTGAGCCTGAAGAGTGCTGTAAGAGATGAAATCTCTGCATGACAGCTCAGCAATATGTTGTCTGCATAATAACATGTAGATTGTAGGCAATCACTGTCTATTTTCTGTGATGAAAAATCCTTTTATTACAAGCAGATTTGATAATATTTGTATTTCAGTTCCAGAACTCTCACTGACTGTTGAAGTGTTTCCCTACCTGTCCCTGCCTTCTTGCCTTTTGCCTAAAAAATGTGTGAGAAGGGAGATGGACATGGTCCTGAAGACAGCTGGAGGAGAGGAGGTGCTGAGAAACCTTGACTGCACCTTTTCAGTGGTTAAAGTGGTCTTTTCAGAAAGATGGGGACAGACTTTAGAACAAGGTCTGAAGCGATAGAACAAGTGGTCATGCTTTTCAACTTAATGGACAGATTCAAGTTAGATATGATGAAGAAATGTTTCACTATGAGAGCGGTGAAACACTGGTACTGGTTGCCCAGAATGGTCATGGATGCCCCATCTCTGGAAACATTCAAGGTCACTTTGGATAGGCTCTGAACAATCTGTTCTAGTTGAAGATGTCCCTGCTCATTGCAAGGGGATTGGAGCAGGTGACCTTTAAAAGGTCCCTTCTAACCAAAACTATTCTCCGATTCTGTGGTCTCAAATGCACATGCTTTCTAGAAAGGAAAGCAGCTGTTTCGTATTGACATTCACTGGATACTAGCAGTGCCATTAACATATGCTGATGCATCTAACATAAGCCTCAAAATGCCAGGTTTCGTAATTGGCCCATGAAATCTCTGGGCTTGAATGTGGTCTGCAATGTCTGTATTAGAATATGACTTTTCCTGCTTCTTAAAGGGAGGAAAAAATGCTAAGCTTTTTTCTTTTTCTCTAGTGTTCTAGTTTCAGTTTGATGGGCTTTAGATTTTTTAAGAGTGTGGTTTTAAGGTTGTTGATCAGCTGGCGTGAACAGATTGGTTTTGTGGGGAGGAAAGGAAAGGTGACGGCATCCAGGGATGAGAGGTTGCCCTGAAGTTCACACTGTGCTTCTCCTCCTCACCTGCAACTCTCTTACCTCCCTTCCAGCTCTGCTCAGCTGCCCTGTGGATTTGTACATCCTGCACAAAGAAGTAACAAGTAGACCAATCTCCCTTCTCTTTCCCATGTGCTGCTCTGCTGGCTCATACATTCTGATGTGTTTCTCCTCAGCTCCACTTGAGGGGACTGGAAAAGTTGTGGTTGTTCAGTAGACCACTGCCATTTGTTTTAGATCCATGCATCCAAAGCCTGCAGTGCTTCTTTTCTCCCTCCAAATATTTTTTTTCTTTTCTATGCAGACAAACAGCCTCCCAAGCAGCCCTGCTTTGGAACGGGTGGTTTTCAAAAGTGCTGTTTGGTAACAAGCTTGATGTGAACTAATATAAATTTCCCTGCTGGAAAGAAGATCCTGACACCTTATCCTTTGTCCCAGTGCTTGTAGTGCTGCTGCTTTATACTGAGCTGACTCTGGAAGCTGATCTGGCTGGAAAACGCTCCCAGCCAAAGTGGCAGGGGAGGAAGCAATTTTCAGCCTGTTTGTCAAACTGTATCTGAAATGGCAATTTGGGTTCCAGCTACAAAAACGTATTGCTTGGGTTGTCTACTTATCACCAGTTTTGCATCATTAAGTGTTATGCATTCTTGGCCTGATATAATTGCAGCAGATTGCACACATGAACTGTTAATTATTTTATTTTTAAAACAGAAATTACGGAACAGGAAAATAACATTCCAGCATGTTTGCTTTTGGAGCTAACCTACCACAGCAATCTGTTAGTTTGATAATGGTTAAACTCGCAAGCCCTTGCCTCAGCAGAGTGCAGTAGGGTACCATTAAGGCAGCCATCTGTTGAACATACATACTGGAGGCATGAATTGCCTCACGTTTTGGGTTTCTGAGTAGTTACACCATAGTCTTATTCTCTGAATGCCACTGATCTGCACTGAAAAATGCATGGAAAGATCAGAGTTCAGTGAAAGGTGAGCATCCAAATCTGGGATCAAAGACTGGGAACCCAGTCAGCCGAGCTGTGGATGTGGAGCTGGGAAGAGAGGATACCTCATGAGCGAGGTAGATCACATGCTGATTGTAAGCACGGCTCTGGCAAGAGCTGCTTGGGTTGCTTAGCGATTCAACAGATCTGCAAAACTCCATTTGCAGACCAAGGCTGCCATTACGTTGGATTGATTCATCAGGATCAGCAGCTAAAACAAGTTATATTCTATCGGAGTTTTTCTGCATTAGTTTACAAATGAATTTACTTGGCTCTAAGTGGACATTTATTTTAGTATCTTGAAGAACTGACTTTCCTCTATTAAAGTAGAATAATGTATCTATATGGTGCCCTAACTTGAACAGTACATAAAGATTAGTAAATAAGACCCCATTAAAAATACTTATAATGTAAGTAACATGGGTCCCAATAGCCTTTCTAATGTCCATTAATGCTTATTCTGAGGATCAGAGCTCATTTTACTGAGCCATTTAGTCAAACCGTGTGATTATTTAGAAAGTTAATTCATGCATACTAAAATCTAGCTTAAGTAATGCAGAGGGTAGGAGGTAAAACTCTATGGAGACGATAGTCCTTTTTGTTATTTAATGATCAGCCATAATTAACTTGCAAATTTGAAATAATTAGAACAAATTAAAGGTATTTAACTTTGCCTCCCTAAAGAAAAATTCAAATTGCACCAAATGCAGCTTTAAATTATTCAAGTCTCAGAGGTCTGTGCCGGGTTTTTTTACAATGCCTTTTCTATGATGAGAATACCAATCTGCTTTTTGTCAGAAAGCATCCTATCAAGTAATTGTTCTTTGTGTCTAATAAATGACAGCTATTCTTCTTTGTAAAAGTATTTCAGTCTCTGAAGACTACATCAGCATTTCCATGGCATTTTAATTCAATAAAACAAAAGGTTAATGTTTTTCTACTTTTTAAGGAATGCAAATACTAGCAGCATTCAATGGGTCCTGAATGACATTTAAAATTTGCCATTCATGCTCAGCAGGGGTATCGCGATACGAGGCAGACAGGATGGAAGGAATGTTCAAGGTGTGTTTTCCTTTGGTGATGGTGTACTTGGATATTCATAATGAGGCAGCAGTGTTGAGACTCGCTTCTTTTCTGGTGACACTACATCTCCTGCCTTGGTGTAGGGTAGCTAGGTTAATAAGGTCTTTATTTAGAAAGTCTTCTCTGTTGTGTACTTTCAAGGAGTGCCATGAAAATTCAATGGATATTGTGGTGCCCTGCAGGAAGTCCTATTAACCATGGTGCCTTTGAGTGACACAATAGGTAGTTGGATATGAAAATACAGAGGAACCTCTTTTGCTGCTAAATCTCTCCAGATATAAATAGCTGATTCCTTTGGACCATATGTTGAGTTTAAATTTCCAGGTTGGATCAGTCACATCATTCGTTTTACTAATTATTCCAGAGGTGAATGAGTAATTATGTTCAGAAACAGATTTTCCTTATGTCTTCTTCGTTTAATTGTGGTAGATAGTTAATTACTAATTTTTTTTTTTTATCTGCATTATCCCTTTCCCTCCTTGGTCTGCACACCTTTCAGATTAAGTGCCGTTTTAAGATTTGAGACTCTATCCTTACTTGAGCAAAACTTTAGCATGAGCTGTCTTCTATTAAATACTAAACAATAATGCTCTAATTGTTTATTGCAATTATAAATGCAAATACACTTACTTTTGTTATTCATTATACCTTAGCTTATGTAGCTTCTTCTTGGTGTCTGCCTCTGCCACTGCATTATTTAAAACAGAACTCAGTATTCTAGAGGCAACTGCACCATGTAGAAGATACTGCATTCAGAAGAAGAACCAGTTGAGTAATCACCTCTGTATCTGCAAGCCAAAGGTCACTGTCTTCACCTGAGGCCTGTAGGCTGTAATCAAAAGTACTTTAAACAACTCAAAAAACCATCCAACTAATGACAACCTCACTGTTTTTTTAAATGCTGTTAATCATCCAAGTACAGGCAAATGGAATATGAGGTCCTGTTTTGTCAGAGAAATGTGGTCAAGTATTACACCTTTAAGACTCTTTAAGCAGTTGCTTGTATCCAAAACCGCCTCTTTTTGCTCTTGGGGTTGCAGGAATTAGTAGGTTAATAATTTCATATAATTCAAATAAGATAATAATTTAGTCCACCATAAATTTAAAAAACACTTTGCAGTATTATTAGTGGTCACACAGTTAGAAGCCCTAAACGGAGGTTATTTGGAGAAGTTATATCCAACACTTCAGTCGGTTATTATAGGTCATAAGCCATTATATACTGTTCTGCATTAATAATACAGGAGTAATACTAATTGTCCAACAGGCTCAGTGGGCCCTATTAAACAATGTCTTATACAGCACATTGATGTGAAACTTTTAATTTAGCTATCATTTCCTATTTTTCCCTCAGATCTACAGCAACTTCAGTAGTACAAGCTTTTAGGTAAAAGATTCCTGTGATTCAGCCTCCATGAAGCTGTATCCTAACTAATACAATCTCAGTCACACTCTTTGGGTTGCCAATGTAAAATTGGTGCTTAAACAGTAAAAAGATTTATCACAGAAGTATAGATAGAATGGTTTCGGTTGGAAAAGAACTCTAGGATCATAGAGTCCAGCTGTTAAGACTTGTTTAATCTTCTGATAACTTAGGAAAGCTGTTTGTCACTTCCATGACTGCAAGTAGATGAATATAATCTTGGGATAAATTGTATTATTTCATGTGGATAATACAAAGATACTTTTAAATATTTTTAATTTCTTTTATAAAGGGGCTGTTTTTGACAAGGACTAACAACTTACATACGTTGAGAATTGTCATTTAAAGCAGTAGTTACTTCCCAGAGAGCAGAATTTGAAAGCAGTAGGTTTACTGCTTTCAAATTCTTTCAAAAGTCTTTACTGAGAGAAATGTGGGTCTTCATAGCCCCTTGTCCACCCAGAACATTTTGAGATGCCTGTGTCTGCACAGTTGAGGTCATGATTGCTCCCCATCACCAGATTTGCCTCCTGCCTCTATCCATGCAGTGATTATGATCTTGTGTGAAGTTCATCTTGAATCATAATGATTCTGGTTAACTTTCTCTTTTCTTACTTTACTTGAGGTGCTGCACTTCTGCATCAGATGCTCTCCCACCAGTTTGCTCATGCATTCTCTATCCTCTTTAAAAGTACCTCTGTTCATTCATCTCACTTTGTCTCCTCTCTTCTCATCCATTTTCTTCTTGAGTCAGCTTCTCACCATCCCTGGAGGCTTTTAAAAAACATGTAGATGTGGCACTTGGGGATGTGTTTTTGTGGTGGTCTTGGCAGTTGTACTCAGATGATTTAAAAGGTCCTTTCCAATAAAAATAATTCTGTGATTCTATAATCTGCTTTCCTTTTGCAAACTAAAATTTCGGATTTCTCTTCACGTGATCTTCAGATAATCTTCTCTGTTTCCGCATTCTAGCGAAGTGAGCATTTTTTAAACTTCTCTTTTTTCCAGTTTTTGCCCATTGTGCTGGACGAAGTACTTTGCATGTCTTCATCCCACTGGTCCTGTCCTAACCACTCAAGAAATCCAGGACCTAATGCTTTTAAGGAATGTGCCCAATGCCACAAAAGTCCAAATACAGTTGTCAGAGTGCTGCTTGCTGCTGATAATCAAAGACTCCTGATAAAGTGGGTTGGTAACTCTTCAAGCCTTAGGTGTCCTGCTTTCAGAAATTATAAATGGATTCAACAAGAGCTCAACCAGCAGCATGATGTTTGTGCTTCTGGAGAGTAGAAGTAGGGTAGAGAGCTGGGTGCAGTGTTAATGGGCTGAGCGCATCATGTAACAGCACGATCTTTCTTTCCTCCCAGTGTCCCGGTGTTGAAACATGAAGATTATTTATTGAGGACACCTCCAGTGAGCAAAAACTCCAGAAAACCAGGGAGCAGTCATGGGAGCAGTTCAGGGAAGAAAATGGTTGGCTTTGGCGCAAACGTGGATGATGGGCAAACCCCTCTAATGCAGACCAAGAGGGAAGGCACCAACTCCAGGAAAGGTAAGGGGAAGCATACTGTATTGCAGGGCTGTGAGTGTGCTGGTGTGTTCAAAAGGATATCAGTAAAATGCACAATTAAAGGAAGAGCTTTGCAGGTGTTTAAAACAACATAAGAGAAGGTGGTAGCTCCATTTAAAACAATAAAAAATATTTTAAATAACAAATGGTGATCTTGTCTGCTGTTCCTGATGAAAGAAAAAAATAGCCCTTAATCTAAGAAAGCTCCTTTGATGATTTATTTTTTAACTTTCCCAAAAGGCAATGAGAATAAGTGCAGTGGGGTTTGCTCTTTAAGTGTAATCTTTGCATTCTTTTCCTCCTTGAGTGATGACTTCACCATCACAACCTGCTATTTTGCCACACAGGGATGTCTGTACTGCTAGAACCTATCCTGCCCTTAGCTTAGTGCCTCCACTTAAGGAGCAGAGAAGCAATCTTTTCTCTCTTAGGAAGAGAAAAGGTTGGGAACAAAAGCAGCTTGGATGTTTCACTGCTTAGCGTTGAACATAATCCTTGGTTCAATTATGAACTAGCTTTTTTTTTTATTTTTTTATTTTAACTTATCAGCCAGTTTGCCGTATATGTCAGCATAAAAATAAAGAAAACGGCAAAATGAGAAGAAATGTGGTGCAGTTCTCAAAGGAACAAATAACTTGTGTTATTGGTTAAGACCGTACCAACATTAAAAAGCAGTCCCTGTGAAGAAACTTTCAAAAGGGTATCATCAGCCTGGACCCAAACAGTGGCTGAGGTTAATCTCTTCCAAGGCACAGCTACAAAAGTTGGAAGCCTGTAAAGGGCTTGTGTCCAAAAAAATCAATTTCTAATTTGAAACAAAATCATTTTTGACTAACAGGGGTTCAGGACCCATTACTTTTGCTGTATAGTCTGCTGACATTTCACACTTTCTGTTGTGCACAATGAATCCTAATAGACATTTTATAACATTGCTACACCAATCAATTTAAGCAAGAGAAAGCCGTTACAATTCTGCAAAGTTTCAGGGGCAATTTTCACTGATGGTTTTCTTTTATGGTTTTTTTCAGCTATCATTTTTTTTCTTCTCTTTTCCTCTTCCTTCTGCCCCCCTCCTTCTCTATTCTGTAGTGATAAAACTAGGATTTTTCACAACTGGATGATGGGTTTTGTTCCTTGGATGGGGATAGTCCCCAAAAAGTAATTTATTTTCTATAGATTCAGGGGAAAATATCCAAGCTGGTCTCTTCTTCATTCATTCATTCGTTTCATTTTGTAGAACTGATGAGAAGTTGCAAGTTGCATCTGACTATTGCACATAGCAACTGAGCTGCACCTGTGCTGGTTTAGTGATTGTAGTGGTCAGCATGTGTTGGGGCTCATCCCCACTGTAACAAGCATGATCTCTGAAGATGGTGGGCATCTTTTGCAAGCAGTTACTGGCATTGCTGGCTTTTATGGTGTAGAGCTGCATGGCAAAATTTGACTTATAAACATTGGCACTTGCTGTGATAGCAGATAAAGTTCAGAGGAATGCTTTCAAGCTGTGGAACAACCTCAGGTCTATTACTGATTTGAATAGTTGTTTATCACAAGGCAAATTACCTAGCACTAATCACTGAAGTTGAAGTCTTCTGTATTTAGTACCTTTTAAATTGGCTTCCTTCTGTTATATATTTGGACTCCTTTAGCAAGCACACACACATACCTGTAAAGTGTTTTTTCCATCTTAGGGGATCACCAGGACACTATGTCAAGGTTTTTAATTCCGGATAGCCTGGACTTAGCTGGCTCTGTCCTTGATTTTGCTGGGTATTCCCATCTGCTGCTGACCTGGGATTTCTGGTTCAATGCAATATGAGAAAGGGGAATGAAGCCCACAAGATGATATCTCGAGGCATGAAACTCGATGTCATTTAGACACATACCTGAAGGTGGCCTTTTGGTTGGAACACAGTAGTGCTGTGTACAGAAAAATGTTCAGCTGAAAACTTCTCGACCATCAGATACTGACCTATTGCTACAGAGGTTTATTTTTTTTCATGCCTGTATCAGTCTGGTCTGTTTAAATTATATGTTCTCCAGGATGGTGACTCTATCCAAGCACACCTTAGTGCAGTGCCAGTGCTGATGTGGGCCTTTGGGCACTCTGTTACCTTGCTGTTCCACTGGGAATGGTGGCTGTATCAGTAGTAATGTCCCTCCAGAGCAACATAGGCACTTTTATCAAGTTTAAAATTATTAATCAGGAAGCTGTCCCCATCCTGGACTGGTGGAAGGCTTTCCTGCCTACAAGACTGCTCACTTGCTGTGACAACAGTGGGTTTGGAAAGGGTGATTTCCTAAGAAATCCACTTCTTCTTTCTCCCTGATGATGGTGAGTAATGGGGAGAAGAGCATTGATAATGTGGTCCCTTCACCTCCTGGAGTGGAAAGGGTCACTTCTGCTCTCTTTTCAGGGTAGAAACTCACTGGATCAACTTAGGCAATCAGTTTTTATTCCCTCACTGTTGCTTTTTTGTCTTCTGTTTCTGCTTGCTCCTTAGTTTTTATTCCTGTGCTTTAGCAGGTGTTTGTGTCTTGGTAGTCAGACTTTTCTAGTTTTACCAGCAAAACTTTAAGCAGTTGAAGCAATCCTGAAGTCTTAGATCCTTTCAGCAGTAAATTGTTTTTATTGGTGGCACCACCAGCTATGTCAATGTGTACTAAAATCTAACAACTTGTCTAGTTAAAAAGCACTGGAATACAGAAATGTGTGTTTCTCTTCCTTTCTCCTCTGGAAAATTTTGCTGTGGGGCTGGGAAACGTACATCCATTGCACTGTGCAGTACTGGGCAATTCTTTACATTTCTGTTTAAAGTATTCTTCTTTATGAACCCTTTCTGAAACATCTCTGCATTGAAATGAAAGAACTATTTTTCCCTTTATTTCTTCTTGTTGGACATAATATCTCCATGATGTTGTATAGCATTCATAGTTTCCTTTCCATGTGTGAAAGAAAATGCCAGAGAAGGCAAATGATTTTAGCTCATTTTAGCCCTGTACTTTTCCAGGGGCTGATTTCTCTAGATAGTGTTTGTTTTTCAGTAGTTTTTCTAATGTAGCTTCTTAGGAATTCAGGATCTTGAACTTCTTCCCTTGAGGGAAGACTCTTCCCTACAATTGAATAGAGCAATTAGTTAATATTAGTGAAGTGCTTTGAAGATGTGAAGTACTATATAAATGCTAAGTCTTATGAATATTACTTTTATTCAAGTCATAAAGATTTCTTTTATGATTATCAACCTAGATTTCCCATTGCTTACTTTCATTCCATTGCTGCTTGAACCAGCCTCAACCATATTTCTTCATTCTTAGTGTTTACACTTTTAAAATAGAGACTGCTGTATTTCCCTATTTCATAGTGTTTTAGTTGTCTGTTTTTCAAGCAGAAATATATGGCTGTTTGAGTTTTCTCAAATGAATCTTTATCTATTTTAAATCATTCTTGTACCAAGTTAGCCAAATTGAAAATAGTATTCTTCACATTACCATTTTGGAGGCATTTATAATTGCTTTAGGGGTAGCTTGCCTTGCAAGCTCATGTCTAGGTTTTTTTTTTTGCGATTCTTTGCTGCTCCAGGTTCTTTCCATTGGTGTCAGGATTTAAATTACCACACTATGCAAGAGCTTTTTGTCTTTTCCAGGGGTAAATGTGTCTATTCTTTTTCCACGTTTCTTGCTTCTCTAGATCATCTGCAATGTCTCCAGTCTCATACTGTCTTCTAACACCTGCAATCTAATTAATTTGCTGTCATTTGTATCACCCCAGTTCTCTATGACTTTTCATAAATAATTACCAGTCACTTCATAAATTCATTAACTAATTCCCCTTAGCCCTGAAATATATATCCTTCAGACTAAAGACTTTGTATCTTTTTTTTTCCCCTGGTAGTTTCTTTTCATCAGCTTTATGTAGGCAGGTATTATACATCAACAGGGTCTTCATTATCCTCTACTTGCCAATTTTCCCTTCCTTGATTTTTTTCTCATAATATATTTTAAAATTAGTAGTAGGTTGGACATTTTGGGAAATATTATTGATTTAATCATCTTTATATATTTGCTTGTTCCTGAGTGTTTCTTTTCCCTCAAAAGACTTGCATGCTTTTTCCAAGATGTGTTTTTAAACTTTTTTTTTTTTTTTTAGATATACATTTATTTGGGGTTTCTTGATGCTCCTGCTTTATGTCTGTGCAGCCTAACAGCCTCAGTAAATTCCTGCTGAGTTCCTTTTCTTGTTTTCTGTTTCAAGCTCTGGTAATACTTTCAAACTTGGGTCTTTGAACAGTCCCCTTTGAGGCTGGGTTGGCCACTTCTGAGTCCATATATTGTCTTTCTTCACAGAAATACGTCTCATTTTCTGTGGATGTAGTATGTTGACGGTGTGCCAGTCCTTTCTTGAATTAGCAATTGAATATTTTCTCCCATCTTAACAAGGTTTTTATTACTTTGGTATTAGTTTCTTAAAATCCAGCTGCCTCATTCCACTGTCACATGAAGTGATTTCTAAATATCTCCTATTCGTTCATGAAGTCAGAACTCTAAGCAAGAAGCTTCCAGTCTTTATATGCATACCCACTCTTCTCATCATGGATTGGCACACTATCAAGTTACCAGGGACACACAATCAGCATATATCCCCATGATAGTTCCAAGACTTCCCTCACTGATAATTAACTCTTTCTTAGGCAAGATTTTTTCACTGCATGGTACTGAAGCACAGTTCATTCTAAAAGAGCGATAGCCCATTTTTTGTTAGCCTCCCTAAAATGCATCTTAAAATGTGTGAGTTTACTAAATTGTATATATTTGCATAACTCTTAGATCAATGCAGTGTTTTAAATAATTCCTTGGACATCTGTAAATTTTGCACTGAAGCTGGAATTACAGCTTTGTGTTGCTTCATGTTTCAGCATGGCTGAGAGATAATGCTGGTGTTCACAGAGCCGAGAAATATTTGGTCATCATAGGGTTACATAAAGAGATAAACACTGGTTTGACTTCAATTTTTGCTGATATTTAGTTTTCCCTATAATAACTCTTTAGTTAAGTGATGTTGGTTGCACACAACTAATTAGGGTAGCTTAAAAAAGCCCCAATCCACAGGCTGTTGTTGGTAGATCAGGTAGCTCCAAATTTTCCTATTGCCCTTTACCTCTTGTTTACCTGTATGCTATTTGTCTTACTAAATCTGATCAATGAAACTCAGTTCTCAGGTGAGCAAGTGAAAAATTGGCTGGACCAGCAGCCTTCAAGGGTTGTCTTCAGTCCAGCTGGCAGCCAGTTCATAATGGTTAGCTGCTTAACATCAACAGCCTGGGCACTTTCAGCAAGTTTGCAGGCTTGGGGAAGCAGTCAGTGTGCTGGAGAACAGGGCACAGTATTCAAGGGACCTTAACAGGCTGGGAAAATGGTTTGACAGAACCCTGTTTAGGTTCAGCAAAGGGAAATGCCAGATCCTTCAACTGGGTTGAACTGATCTCCTGTAGCAGGACAATCCTGAAAGCAGTTTTGCCAGAAAAGAACGGGATGTCCTGCTGAACAGCAATGAGTCAGTGATGTGCCTTTGTGATGGAGTAACAGAGCCTCTTCCTGGGCCATAATCGCACAATTGTGGTCATCAGAGTGCTGAAATGACACTTCCCCCCCCAGTCAGCTCTGTGAGACTGTGTCCATAAGCAGTGTGTCTAGTCTGGGACTCCACAGTGCATGGACAACAGTACAAACTGTAGGAACTCTGGCAGAGGCAGCCAGGACAACCATGGGGCTGAAGCCTAGGAACTGGGAGAGGCTAAGAAAGCTGAGTTCATTCAGCTGTAAGAAGAGATGATTCATCATGGATCTTCCTTCTTGCTTCAGCTGCCTTAGAAGAGGGTGTAGGGAAGAGGGAATGAGGCTTCTTGGAAGTCATCATCAGCTGCTCAAGAGACAACAGGGAAAAGACACAACTCAGAAAATTCTGATTAGCTATACAGAAAACATTTTTCACTATGAGGGTGGTCAAACAGTGAGACCAGAGGAGTTGCCCAGAGAGGTTTTATCAGTGGAGACATTCAGCACCTGATGTGACAAGTAGCCTGAAAGCCGTTGATGCCGTTTGAATGGAGGATTGAACTACATGACCTCCAAACTTCACCTGTAAACCTAGATTATTTTGTAATTCAAGAGCTATTTGGAGGTGGGAAGAAGGAATGGACTCTTAGTTCTATTTTATTTAAACGAAAATACTGTTATAGTGATATTTACACTTGGAGAATGAATGTCTTATAGCACGTCATGAGAACTGCATCTGTGAAACGAGCTGAATCCTGTGGGCCACTTAAGAAATTATAACAGTGCAACTCTGTCAAACTCTGGGCAGTAAGATGGAGGCTGTAGAGTGTGTCTTATTCTACAGATTTGATTCTGCATGGTCCTGAAATGGATGCTGTCCATAGTACTGTTGACTGATGAGCTCTTTGTAATTTCTCTATGTATATTTGTCACTCAAAAACTGTTTCAGTTTTTCATCCCAATGTTCTGTAATAATGCAGAACTGAGAAACATCTATTCCAAAATCGCTAGCTCCTGATGCCTGGCTTGTCTTCACTTCATTCCACAGGGACAACTTCAGGACCTAGGAAAGATGCAGCCATATCTCCTGGGTTGATGGGCAGCAGCAAAGCGCTTGCAACCACAGCCATATCACCGATTCAGCATGACCCTTCACGGTAAGCTGCTGGGTAATCTCTGGTTTAAGATTCTGCAAACACAACCATCAAATTCTCCTAGACGCAGAGAAGTGACTGAATTTCTGTGATGTTTCATATTAGCACAAGCCGAATAATATAAACTAAAACCTACCATATCCTTTTGACATTTATAGTAAGCCTTAAGTTGCATGTTAGAATAAGAAAAGCAAGAATATGCCAAGTTCTAACATATTAATTTTACTTAGATTTTGAGCAGAAAGTATTTTATGTTGCAAGTCCTGACACATTATTTACACCTTTGTACATAATTTGAATTGACAGTGTTAACCCCATTAGGTTTTACATCCACTTGAAGATTTTAATCCTTCTGCATTTGCCTGCCTCCTCCCCCCCCCCATTTTTATCAAATGGCATTTCTTTTAAAATGTTTTGTGTGAGAGTTATTTTATGTTTAATGACAAGCAACAAAATCACATTAAGTCAGCAATTCCTGATTATACTATATATCTGCACTAAATGCACTGGAAAAGCAGCATTATCACTTCTGTTCCAATGAAAAAACTAAAAGCAGCATTGTTGTTATACTTACGAGTCTGAAAACAACTTGCCTTCTTTAGGCAGGATTACATTTCTAGTGGTAAATGCCTAGAAGTACAGTGTACAATCCATGCTTTTCTTTATCATATCCCACATTTTCTCATAATAAAATCTTTAGTTAAGCAACAAAATACAAGCAGATTGAAATATGAACTTGGAGTGTTTTATACCGCTAGTTAGATAACAGTGCAGTGGCATAACAGGAATGTGCAGTCGTTCATGAGAAGAGTTAAATGTTTCTTGGAGGATGAGAGGGCTAGAGTCAGATTTAATCTTCTCTTGGCCCAGTGGACTTGGAAAATGTATGCTTGATATCCCTGTATTCTTGGCAGCAGCTGGCAGTTTATTTCTATCTTCTGAGAGAACTTGCGATATATAATAGGTGAGAAACTGCTATCAATATTGACAAATTTGTACTTACTTGCTATGGAAACACTTTTTTTTTCTCTTCTGATGGAAAGGATGATAATTCTTGGAGGATTTAAGAACTGACTTAGATTGGGCTGTTTCCCACAAGTAGCTGTATGTTTAAACTAACAGAAACCACAAGATTGCCTAAGCATTTCTCTTAGAAGCAATGGTTACCTTTGCAAGGCAGTCATAGCAGATAAAGTGTGTGTAGAGATACTGCCTGATAGTGTCTAATAGCGCTAAGTTGAGATTCCATTCAAACACTGAGGAGTAGATATAATTATGCACATCATATGATGACTGCTCAGAAAAAGAAATTTTATTCAAGAGGATTGATGGTCTATTCTTTTCCACAGAGGGGAGTAAAATATTTGTTGAAATATGCTGTTAGAAATCATATCAGGTAAAGCGATCAGTAAAAAGAGTCTGATTAGCTGTCATCCTTAAAGTATTATTTTACCAGTTGATGAAAAATCCTGTATTTCTAGGCACTTTCTCCCATGCTTCTTCCCTTTCTTTCTCACCATTGGTGCTGTAGGTATAATTCACTAGGTTAAACAGCCATGTTGTGCTTTCCCTTACTCCTGGCCTTCTGTAATTGAAAATGGTAAATGGACAAGTATTTCTGGGGAGACCTAAAGCTGATTCTATCCTTCATCAAAAAACCTGCTTGGGCAGCAGGTCAGTCTCAATTTATCACTGAATGGTTATAAGCTTAGACTGCAGGTTTAACTAACTAAATTAATCAATATTGAGAATTATTGCTGCTTTTGTGCCACTAAAGTAAGGGTTTGTCAGCATGTTCATTATGATCTGTGATTTGGGGGGGTTAACAGCTTAACCATAACAGTTGGCACAGATCTGAAACTTGCAACACAAAGCCCTAGCCTAAGAGCAAATTTATTTATTCAGCAGTACGTGTAAACCTAATTACTTTTGACTATTTAAATTTATAGGACTAGATTCAACTCGTGTTTGTGCCAGCTTTAACTAGCACAAACCCTGGCACCCGGCAGCAGCAGCAGTGGAAAGCCTGCCAGAGAGAAGGTGTTGGAAAGCGACAGAAGCTCCCTGGCAGCGAGAGGCATCAGGGTGCTAGCACAGCTTCTGGGAAGGGCTGGCTGGGTAAGCAGGCATGGCAGGTAGAAGATGTGTTGGCGTGATAGCCTGCCTTGGCAGGGCTCAACTGGAGGCTTCAGTGTGTTACAGATACCTCCTGCTTGAGAAAGAATTGCTGCAGTCCTGCTTTCTTCTCTGTCTTGGAATGAATCATGTCATGAACAAGAAATAAGTGTCCCTAGAAAGTAGATGTAAACCTTGAGAGCCTTAGTGCTAGAGCTGTAAAAGGACCAGACTTGCAAAACTAGTGTGCACAAGGTGATTTCAGTTATATCTCTGAAAGAAAAAGAAAACCCCAGCGTTTCCTTGTCTGGCCTCTGGAGATGGGCTAATAGTGTGAATTTGTTTGCCTGTCAGGCTTCTGTGCATGCCTGTCGCTGCCTTCCATAACACAGCCAAACACTGCAAGTTTGGTTATCCAGTGTTCTTAAGCCAAGTGTCTACACCTGCATGAGGCCCTTGAAATTACGTTCACAGCAGGTCTGGAAAACTTCTCTACTCCATGTACTTATTTATCTAAACCAAAGCCACTATATTTGGGAAAAAATATCACAGGCATGATTTGGGCCGGGCAAATTTGGAAGAGTAGGTTTGTTCCTGAAGGATGGTTACTCTGATTGTGTTAAATGTTACCTTTTTGGTGATCAGGTACATTTTTTCACAACTGGTGTTTGCCTAGAAGAGAGAGTCTGTGTTTCTGGTGAACTGAAGGGGAGCTGGACAGGGGAAGTAGTGGCATATTTATGCTTTCATTTAGTAGTGAAGAAGTTTTTTACATAAACTACATCTTAACTATAATCAGGTACTGATTTCAGCAAAACAAATGTTGTGTTGCATACAGAAGTGAAACTGCTCTCAATTAAAGTGTTCAGCTATTTTTGGGGGAAAAAAGGAATCTATAAATTGTACATTCTGAAATACCATTTAATTTGATTACAGCCCTGTTGCAATTGTTAGGCTCTCCCCACGTAGTGTTGAGTTTGGCACAGTAAGTCCTATAACACTGCAGAAATTGAGCATTTAAAAAGACACAGGTAAAGTTTGTTCTGCTCACCATGGAAACAGATATCTCTCCTGTAGCATTTTTCACTTTGGACAAAGTGAATTTAAGAACAGTTAGGTGAATTAAGGGACTGTGTGATAGTCTGGGATTTCAGCACTTAGTCTGTGGTTTTTTGGTTGCAGTTTCAAATCAAAGCTTTCATACTTGCTGAATGCATTGTCTTGGAGCAAAGTTTCTTGTAGCCATTAAAAGAAGTGATTTAGAAGTTCTTGCAATATGAATGCTGTATTTGAGCTGTATTATTATCTGTTAGACTACAGTGGCCTGTTGGAGTTCTTATAAACAGATTGTATTGTGTAAATTTGTGTTTAGGGACATTTTAAAAACAAAACTATTTACCCGGTTGCCCAGCATATCTCAGGTGAATGTATATTCAGGGACTTTTAAGCAAATTAATATCTGATGTAAAATATAATGTGCAGAACTATATACTTAATAATGCACACTGGAATAGTCTAGCATAAATCTGTTGTGCTGATTGTTAGGAAATAGGACAGTGATGAGATTCAAGCTTTTGTCTTACTTATGTGGTGGTTGATTTTCACATCTTTGCGGTTGGGGTGCTTAAATATGGATATCAACTTAAGATGGTCTCTGAAGTTCCTTATACTTCAGAGTCTAAGCAAGCACTGCCAAAGAAATAGAACTGCTTTTTTGCACTTAGAATCAGACACCACTCAGGTTTCAGAAGGAGCAGAAAACTTTCATTCTAGATTTAACTATGGAACATTTAAAGAGATTAAAAGTGTGGTTGGAGTGGGGTGGTGAGTTAATTTCTGAATGTTGTAGGAGACACTAGTTTTGCCTGCTCCCCGAGAAAGCCAGCAGTGCAAAAAGTCCAATGTAATTTCATATGCAAGTGACAAAACCAGACGTTGGCAAATTAATCTCTCTTATTCAGAGTGTAGGTTGTTAATTGTTCTCTCTGCTGGCTGTCGATATAATGTGAAATTTTCATTCCCCATTCAAGATGGAAAAAGTTGTGGCTGAAAATGTTAACATTTGCATTTTTATTTGTTGATTTATTTAAAGGACAGCCTCTCTTACAGCAATCCATCACTCAGTGACACCCCAAATATGAATAATGTATTGTAGACTTGCGGTTACAATGTGTAATAAGTGCCAGAGACAGTAGAAGAATGTTAACTATGTTGCAAATGTAATATTTATCGACTCATACTTTATTGCTTTCGAGGTTCAATAATACTGACCATAGGACATTAATATCACTTATCTTGATTTTAGTTGGGCACCTCTGTATGTAGAAATAACCCATCTATCTCATACTTACAAAATAAATGTGAATTTTACAGCTCTTTGTAAGAAGTGCATTGTAGGTTTCTCGGCTTATGGCTCAGAGTTCTCCTTTTCTGCCTTCTCATTTACTCATATCTGACACTGATCCCCCTCCAGTTGCCTGACCCAGGTGGTGAACACCTCAGCACTCTTCTAGAGGCTTCATTTACTGGCTGCATTGTGATCTTGTGCCTCAGATAGGATTTGGACCAGGTCTCTTTTCCTATTAAAGACCAGTATGCAAAGAGTTTTCTATTGCTTCTGGCTGCAAAGGCAACAGCTGAGAGGCTAAAACAGAAATACCTTCTCTTTTGGAAGGACCCACACAGCAAATCTAAATCATCTCTTTGAGGATTACAGATATCAGAAACAGAAGTGTTTAGTAAGTTCAACATTTGTTATAGACATGGAACTTATGTACAGAGAAATTTTTACTTAGTGAATAGCAATAAGTTAGAGCAATTTGGCAAGATTGGGATTTAAAATTCAGTGGGTTTGAGAACCAAAATTTTATTGATAACCTGCTTAGGGAAAGAATTTGCAATAAGGTTTTGCCACAGTTGCAAATCCTTCAGTGGTGATTCTTCTTGTCTTTAGTAGTTTCTTGAGAGCTCTGCTTTAGAAACTGATACAACCTGGGCAAATGCTCCCTCCTTATCTGCTCTGCTTGGTTACAGCCACTGAAAGCTTTGAAGTCTCGGGGGGAAAATGCAGATGTGAACCCAGGGCTGGGATCTAAACCAAATTTAACAACGGGAGATTTCAAGCTTGTGTTGAAATCAGATTTCACCTCTGAAGCCTGGCTCTTGGGAAACTTGGAATTGGGTTCGGCCATGAAAATGATAAGCCTTGATTATATTTTGTGTTGTAGACATCAAGTAAATTTTGAAGTGACATTCTGTACTTACATCTGAGGTTATCAAATTTAACCCGTCATTGGCTTCTTTCTTTACTGTGTGTAACAGGAACACCTATTTGTGTCAAAGCAGCCTACCTAATAGCTACTTTGCAATAACAGTTTCTGTGTGTCCATTGCTGACAATGAAAATCATATTGGGAAATTCTGATTCACAGTGCAAAAGGATTAATGTTAATTACCAACTGTTGGCTGTAATTGTCACCCTCATTAAAATGCAGAATTATGTATTTCTTAGTTATAAATAACCCTTCTAATTGTACTTGATGTATGCCAGTTTAATCAAAAAGTACACTTGCAGACAAGCAGATATTTGCATTAATCTAGCACTGGATCTTTGAGTCTTTTTTGATCGTCTTTTATTCCAAACTTGACTCTAGCTGGGGGAGGTCTATTACAGCTACATATCCTTTACACTTTTTTTTTTTTCAGCTCCATGGATCTGACAGGATTTTGTATTAAAATGAGGGGAAATGTCTTCTGGGAATGCTCAGTGCAACAGAAAACGTGTCAGTTTTGAAGTAGTTGGCAAGGTTTCCATCATTCAGTGGTATGGCAATAACTTGATTGTAGTTTGAAAGTAATAATAAGCAATGGAAAATAGAGTACAAATCATGTTATGAAACTGACTTAACTCTTTGCATCATTTTCTTTGTTATTTTAATTGCTATTTTTTACAATTTTTCCCCATGTGCATTTGCAGTTTCTCAAATACCACGTTAAATCTTAAGAGAATGTTAGTTCATTGGATGTGATTCTTGTTTGCATTTGTAATCATAGCAATGAAAACAGCCTCAAAATATTTTCAGGTTCCTCTGTATTTCCTCTACTCCTTTGTCAAAAAAAATTATTTTACTGTCTCTTTTTCCTGTACTGATAGCTTGAAGTGTTCTGCCTTGTACTTTTAAAAGCTTTTTTAGAATTACTGTGATGGCAATTTCTACAGAGCTTGGCAAGGTAAGATCAGTCTTGATTCCTGTCTTCATGGTTCTCTAAGCGACTGTTCAGTTCCTAGTACTGTAGTAATTTCTCATCTTTCAGAGGCATTTCCTCTTGTTTTTTTTGAGGTTTGTTTTATTTTTGAGATGGGAGGAATTGATGAATAATATATGCAGGATAATTGCATCTTACTTTAAGAAGCCTATATCCCAAAAGATGTCTCTGCCATCCTTCCACCAATATGTGTTAGTAAATTCCCTTTTTCTTCTCTCCTTCACTTTCCTGGGCCTTTCAGGCTGTCAACTCCTTAGGGCAAGATCTTGCCACAGCATGTCTCAGTGCTTGGTTGATCCATGCAATAATGGTGTTTAACTGTGATGATGGTGTAGTTAGGGTGGAATTTGTCTTGCTTATCTTGAGACAACTGAGGTAGTTACCCTCAGTTCCTTTTATGATTTATTTTAGAACCAGCTAAATATCCTTTTGGTGATACCTGTTATCCCGTGAGCTGCAAAATAAGCCTGGAGTAACGTGCACTGACACCTTACTCCTCTTGTAGCTGGATATGTTGAACTAAAAATAAGTTGTTTGTCATTCATATTTTCATTATGGATTGGAGGCAAATGCAGGGTTAACCTATGTGCTGCACGGTCACTGCCCTGATTATTCATATACTTTTAATGCGTGCACTATAAATCAAAGGGCTTAGGCATCAAAGATGCCCTCCACTCTGGGAGAGGGAGTCTATATGCCTGCTTGTGAACATGCAGCATCTGTTTCAGCAGCACATGAGCTTGTGATGTGGTAACATGTTCAATAAAAACTGTGGTGGTGGAAGTTTGGCTTCTTTGCAGAGTCCTGTTTTGAATGGTTGTGACCTGGTGACGCCCTGTGACTTGAACACCGGTGACTGTGGTACTGCAGTGATTTTAGGTCTGAGCAGGGCCTTGCACCAGTCCTGTCCCATCCCTACCAGTCAGAAGTGCCATGCACCAGGGGAGGGTCTCAGCAGGCAGACACAGCTCTGTCTTCTCAGTTACTTCATCAGTTATTTCCAGCTGATGAGTTGCCTGCTTCAAAAATAAGTTCCTGCCTCTCTGTCACTTAAGGACGGTAACCAGTGCTTTATAGTGTCTGAGTTGCCCCATTTCCAGTTTTTAATGTACTTTTTTAAGCCTTTGTGATATTGTAGTTTTCTGCCCCAATAAAGACATACAGTTTTTCTTTGAGCGACCATGAATAGCATGGTATCATCAGCAAAAGTCTCTTCCTTTTTTGTCCTTTCTCTAGTCAACTTGTGAATGCATTAAAGAGTTCAGGCTCTAACAAATTTCTGTGAGGCTCCACTGGTGACCTCTCTGGCCACTTTATAACAGGCCAGTTTTAATGTTTTCTCTTATTTTCCTGAGTTTTAACCAGTATCTACCCATTAATGGATTTTTCTCTTAGTTTATGTCAACATTTAAGTCTTTGGTAATAGATTTGCTGGAGGGCTTTTGGAACTCCAGATAGACTATATAAACTGTATTTTCCTTTTATTAGAGGCATAATAATCTTACGAATCTTGTAGAGGTCCCCAGTGAATGAGGACTTTATATTAAGTCTCTGCCAATATGTCAAGTTTATTGATTCTTTATTATAATTTCTATCAATCTGGTTGTTCGAAACATTAGACCTCTTTATTTGTAGATTTCTGCATCTTTCCAGATCACTTAAAAAAACCCAAACAAACCTGCATTTACCCAGAACTGAAGCAGTTTTAGGCACTTAGTTACATGCTAGAGTTAGTAGTTCAGCTGTTTCATACCTGAGCTCCTTCAGAAGTCTGTGTGAGTACCAGCTGATCCCAGCAATTCATTATTGTTAATTCATGCAGATTTGTTCTGTAATTTATTTGCAGGACATTTCAGCTTCAAACAGGTCTTTCACCGTGTCTTCTGTAGCTTCAGAAACTTCGTAAGTTCCCACATGGTGACTGTATGTTCATCTCATTGAGCTTTTCTGCTGTGGCTTTATCATCCTGTTCCTTTGTAACTTCATTTCCTCCTAGCTTTAACTTAAACTTTGTATATTTTATATACTTAAAACCAGGATTTGTTATTGGACCTGATGCTTTCAGCAGAATAACCTTTAGTCTTTGGCTGGAATTCTTTGTGGGGTTTGGTTTTGTGGGTTTGTGGTATTTTTTTTCTTTCCTTTAACTAGCAATTTGTTTGTTCTATTTTCTTTATTTAGACCTTACTAGATGACAGGTTTCACTTAAACTGCTAAGGTTCCTTTTCATCCATCTGAAGTCTTTCTCCATAGGTTGAATCTCCATTTTTGGAGCCCTAGTATGACTATTATTTTTAACAAGCTTTCTCATTTTTATATTGTTTCCACTTCTGAAGTGAAAGACTGCTCTAGCAAATTTTTGCTCAGTAATGGTTACTGTGTATTGGTTGTCACATCTGGGCAGTGCAATGGATGGCTCCCAGATGTGTGACAGCTTTTATGGAATGAACAGCACAACTAGGACTCTTCAGCTTGGAAAAGAGGTGGCTAAGTTTAGGATACTGTTAGAATTTAATAAAATCAAAAGACCTGCAGAAAATGAGTAGGGAACAATTCTTTATTGTCTTGTCTACTGGAAAAACTGGCGGGCATCAGGCAGAGTTGTGAGATGGCACATTCAGAGGATGTAAATGAAGACAGATACCAGCAGTGAGCTCATGTCCTAACCTTTTATCATTATTGTGTTTCTTAACTCCACGTATTTCAAAATTGTTATTGTCATTTTCTCTAATTTATACAGCTTCTTAAAGTCATCCTTAATATATGGATTATAATAATGATTTTTAAATAGCTGTCTGTTTTCAAATAAATATTGTCTCTTATCATCCTTGTGAAGATGTTTCTGATTGGGAAAAACCCATGGGCTTATGTCTCAATCATACAATGTTGCATATCTGTCATGAGTTCAATAGGACATAATAACAGAAGGTTTGGGCCCTGATTTTTCCTGGATAGGATAATGAAAGCGCCAAGGTATCATCCACATTTGTTCAGGGCAAGTAATGGTGATGTTTCAGTGTAAAGAATATTGAACCTGGAACTGCTGAACTGAATATGTTTTTTTTTTGTAAGCTTAACTTTGGGGAACCCTGAATCATGTAAGATGATGCCTTTAGCTTTCAGGTACAGAGTTGAAGGAAACAAAGGTGATGTTGTAGTCTCTGGTTACAGATCTTTGTTCAAGCTGAGTGCACCAGTTTTTACTGCAGGTGTGACTTTTTTCTTCATAGGCCACATTTCCTTTTCAAAACCATGTGCTACTGATCATTGTTAAGTTTGGCTTTGTGATGGGCTGTGACTAGAGCACTGAAGCTATCTCTTCAACGTTTAGATAATCGTTTAGGAAAACAGTATCTTGGTGGTTTTTTTCACCATTTATTTAATTGTAGATCCTGATAATCATTAAATTTCTCAATGCAACATGTTTTTATCTCCCCAGTAGTTTGGGGCCATGTACGTTAATTTTTATCTGTTTTGGGATGGTACTTTCCCTCTGAGGGGAAAAAAAAAAAAAA
Source organism: Corvus moneduloides (assembly GCF_009650955.1). Taxonomy (NCBI): domain Eukaryota; kingdom Metazoa; phylum Chordata; class Aves; order Passeriformes; family Corvidae; genus Corvus; species Corvus moneduloides. Next base: position 17,317,489 of record NC_045511.1, read on the forward strand.
ATTTCTTTTAGTCTGTGTGTGTTGGGAGGGAAATCATTTGGAAATATGATGGAGAACTAAACCTTTTACTGAAAATAATCTGTATTTGTTTCTACCCTGTACTAAGTTAGCTGTCTCTCTTTTAATGGTGGTGATTTATGTGTTGTTTTTCATGTTTGTTTCTTCCCACCTGTAAGTTTTGAAATATTTTGTTTTGTTCCATACAGGTGGAGAACATAGTGAAAATTACCTAGTTTAAGATGTCCCTGCTTATTACAGGGGATTAGACTAGATGACCCTTAAAAGTCCCTTCTGACCCAAACTGTTCTATTATTCTAAAGAAGAAAATTGTTGATACAGTTCTTTTTTTTTCTGCAAAAACCAATCAAAGACATTTTGGATTACTAATATATAATTTATGTATTTAACAGCTTTTAAAGTATATTCTCAAAGCCTCTAATGCCATTGTACTTTTAACTTTCGTTTTTGCTTCATCTGCGTTGAATCATCTTTTACTACTTAAAACAGAAATTGGGTTTATTGAAACATTTCAGTTCTGATTATTTTATAATAAAGATGAAGAAGTCTAACCTAATGAAATCACTGGAATGAAATGAGAAAAATTTTAAAAAAATTAATAAGCTGAAGACTTGAAGTTTTTATTAAGTCACATTTGGCTGTATGTTTCTCTGTGTGTACCGTCTTGGATCAGTAAGATGAGAAACATGTCTTGTAAGGAATGACCTTTGCACTGTTAGACTCACTTTCTCTGTTACATTTCCAGAAGGGTTACTGGAAATTCATTGCCAATAGTTCTTACATGTGTTAACTTCTGTGTTTGTGATCACAAAATAGTGGTTTGAGATGAGCAGGATTACTGAATTCCGATTCTTCCCCCACCATAGTTCAGACCTGTAAATATATTTTATAGAATACATGCATGTCTGTCAGTCTGTTGGGTCCCTGTGAAACATCCTAATGTACAAGCAACTTTATGATTTATGAGAGACTTTTCTATACTCTTAGAAATAAAATGTTTCCTGCTTCCTGCAGATTGTCTGGTGATTTCCTGTGGGACTGTGTTGCTGGATCCGCAGTACGAAGGTTGCTTGCTTTGCAGGTGTCTGATGTGGAACAGTCTTCTAAAGTGTCTGTGCCCCTGTGCCTGGCTCTGCCCAGAATTTTTCAAGCTCCTTTCTTGTTCTGATGACCTTGTCCTTGCTGAGGAGCCAGTGTTCTTCCAGCACTGCCTTTTCTTTTTACTGTAACAGGTGAAGCAATTCCTAGAAGGACTTTAACAGTGCTCCAGCTGCTGCTCATCCCAGCTTCTGCTTGACTCTGTTAATTGCTCTGTGCGTCCCTGTTCTTATCCATATGCTTGGAATTTTGAACCTGTATATCTACCTCGTTTGTAGGCAACAAACTGACCTCATAAGAGAGTTGTTCTCTCCCTCCCCCTTCCTTGCCAGTCTTTTTCTTATCTCCTAATGGCCTCTCAGCATCTAGATTTCTAGACATGAAAGAAAAGTGTGTTTTCTTAACTCAGCCTGCACTGACAGCCAGATTCGACTGTGATGAGCACCTTAAGGGATGTCTGGATCACTAGAATGTACAGGTCTATTGTAATTAGCTATACAATTTTCTTGCTTTTGCTTCTTCTGTTTTGTTATGAACTTTTTAGCAGCAGACCCTTTCTACCAGTGCACAAACCGTAACATCACATGACATTGACTTTACTCAAACCAGAAGATTTTTGTGCCAAGGTTGTAACATTGTATCATTACTTCATTGTATCTGTGTGAAAATTTTAATTTCACGCCCTGCGGACTTCACTGTCTCTGTGCACTCTGATCGTGTTGTTGCATAGAAGGGTAAGTCCCTGGGTCACATTCATTTTGTAGTGTATTTTTTTGAGTTTGGTTTTTTTTTTTTAAAGTTCTGTTTCCTTTGAGAGATCTTGCTGTAAAGTTAGCTCAGGACTTCTGCCAGGAAAATATTTGCAAGCTTCAAGGGCAGATACGCAAACTATTTTTTGTTAAGTTTTTTACAGTATGCCTATTACCATCTTATTAAAAAAGAAAAAAAATGGGTATGGTGTTTGGGCTACTCTATGATCAACTTCCATGTGAATAGTTGCAAGTGATTTGGTGGAGCATGTGGGAAAGGGAGGGAAAACCCTTATTTAAATATATCTTCAGGTTTCCCATAACCCTGGTTTACATGAGTTGCAAACTTTTCTGGGCAGAACTCCTTGGTTAATGTTTGGATTGGTTTCTGGAGATTCCTGGTTTGCAGGCATTGGTGTTTTAAGCTTCCCTGTCTGTATCATGCCTGCACTGCATGGGGGGTAGGTCAGTGTCCAGCCCTTGGTAGTCAGTCTTTGCCCTTTTGGTCTGTGTTGATGAACAACCTCTCTGGGCAGTCTGTGCCAATGTTCAACCACCTACATAGCAAGAAAACCTTTTTACTTCCGTTTGACTGGAATTTCTTGTATTTCAATTTGTGCCCGTTACCTCTTGTCCTTTCACTGGTCACTCCAGAGAAGAGCCTGGCTCCATCTTCTTTCCTCCCAATATCAAGTATTTATACCCATTGGTGAGATCACCTTTGAGCTGCATTTGCTCCAGGTTGAACAGTCCCAACTTTCTCACATTTTACTTTTGTGTCAGATACATCAAAGCCTTAATCATCTTCATTGGGTCCATGTCTCTTATACATGTACAGGATACAGCAGTCCAGCTGTGTCCCACCAGTGCTGAGTTGAGAAGGAGGGTCAACTCCCTCAACCTTCCAGCAGTTCTGGCCTTTGCTGGCTTCTGTTCAGGGATTTTGTGTACCAGGACAGCAAGTATCCTGGTCCCTCTCTGCAAAGCTGCCTTCCAGCCCGTCAAACCTGACATGTGCTGGTGCCTGGAGTTATTCCTCCCCAACTACAGGACCAGGCATTTCCTGCTGTTGCATGTTGTGAGATGCTTGTGAACCCATTTCTCCTGCCTGTTGAGGTCCCTCTCTATACACTTTCTGGCTTCTCTCAGCCTAGAGTATATTCTGAAGAGTATGGGAATGAGAGACTTAGCATCAGTTTCTTGAGTTGTTAAGTGCCCTGCCTTATTTTGTAGTGTATTAATGACCTTATGTAGTTTCTAATGGAATCATGGACTGTTCACAGGTGTGTGGTTATCGAAAAGTAATCCTGCAGCAGCCGAGATCAACTTTGCTAGTTACTGCTGGGAATGAGCAAAGTAAAATTTCACTTCCCTGCCCATCTGTTCAGCAGCTGAAAGTAGGTAATTTATCTCGGTGGGACACCTACCACCTGTGTAAAGTTTTTGAAAGAGGTTGTTAGCTTGTGATGACTATAGCCAAGGGGCACTAGGCCTAAGTGCCTTGTGCTCTGTGCCTCACAGCTGTTTTTTCCTGTAGGGTGCCTTACAACCCGGTACTTGCACAGTGTCAGACCTGCTCGGTGGCTGTGTTCCTGTGAAGCTTACAGTGGCTGTGCCTGCTCTGCCACACGACCTGCTCCGGTGCCGGCGGCATGCGGCTCCTTGCCAGCAGTGCCCCCTCTTTGACATGCTAAACCAGGCACCACCAACACGCCGTATTTTTTACAGCTACTGTTTTATCTCAGTGGCTCCTCTTGAATTATGTATCCTCATCTTTGATGTATGAAATCTCAGCTGATTTAAATATTACCCCAGAGAGTTCAGCACACCTGGAAATGAACAGAGTGACAGATAGTCCGGTCTTTCCACACTGGAGCACCGAGTGGGAAGTTTTACAGCAGTTGAGTACTGGAATACAATTTTTATGAGAGCGTTGTTTTTTCACATATGGTCTGCACCCAAGCAGTCAGTGCGTTGGGATGCCAAGTATTTGAGCTCAGTTGCAGTGTTTGTTCCTAGGCAAATTGGAGGGAATGAGTTCATACAAAGAGCTGATGCATAGGGAGATCATGGGCTGTTGTTCTGTTAGGAGCTGGGCCCCAAAGGTTTCTCTAGATAAGATACCCAAAATTGTGTGCGCCTGTCACTGGGAGGTGAGCAGAACAGAGCAAATGAATGCAAATCTAGCTGAAAAGCAGTTGATATCTGATGTAAGGCTTCTGAGCATGGTATGAAGATAAAAAAGCAACTGAGTATAAGCTACATATATAATGTCAGCAAGATCACAGGTATATAAGCACTCTAGCCTATGAAGCATACTTCAGTTTCTTCTGTGTGTGTTGTGGTCACTCTGCTCCCTGCCGGAATAAGACTTCAAATGAACTGCAAGAACCTATTCACCTCTCCCATGCTAGCATAAGATGATGCCAGTTACTATGTCATAAACAAAGCAATACCAATTAAAAGCTGAGAACAGCAAGCAGGACTCAAGTTTGTTGCGCAGTCTGGTCTGAAAAATGGGCTTTTTGCAAGACAAGCCATATTCAGTCTTTATATTTTGACTGTTAATATACCTTAAATTTAAATTCCTCTGGATTTCTACCCAATTTCAACTTACTAGCTCTCTACCACACCTCACCATGTGGTTACTTCTGCCCTTTCCCTTTTTCTCCCTCTTCCCTACCAAGGGACTGCTAACTCAAGGACAGGGTCTATCATCACAGCCTTGCTTCCAGGGATCAGAGGCTGGGAGATGTTTGCATTTACCTCTGGAATGTAATTCTGACTGATGAGTTCTTATCAGGTTTGTGAAGCCCATCCATCCAATTGTCTGTTTCTGTTTTGAACACCAAGAAACGATAAAGTTGAAAACGGTGTTGTAGTTTTGGAATCTGAAATTTCAGACAATGCATTTATGAATTATTTATGAGGAATGTGTTTTCAGTAATGTGCGGCATAAAATGGAATGAATGCGTATCCATACTTGCCCTGAACTCTCCAAAGTGCATGCTAATAAACAGAATGATAACCTACCATCACTTTTGCCCTGTAAGATTTACAGTGCAAGCACTTTTTTCTGTGGTTTAATTTAAGTCAGTTTGTCAAGTTAAAGCTCTAGTGTTTTGTTTTAAAGTACAACTTGGTGAGTGATTTTCTATTACTTAAAGAAATCGAACTGCTTCCCCCCCCTTTCAACCACAGTTACTGTCTAAATTTTTCTAGTCCAGTTGGCATACAGCCACCCTAAATTATACTTTAATTCACAACTAGAAAGGAAGTGGTAACTGTGCAGAGCAGCGAACCTTTCATTTAAAATGACCATTATATAAGATCATGATTCTCCAGGATGATTAAGATATTGAAGAATAATTTAGATATCCTTAGGTTTTTGGCCATTTAGAAGTGCTGGGCTTATTTAATTTTTTAAGCCTCCTTGAAACAGCTTTTTCCATAATGACAGTAATGCAGGACTCTGTATTATCACAACTTGATGTTTACTTGTATCTGAATTGTCTAATGCCAGCTTGTTTTCACTGATATAGCTGACAGGGCAGAGATAATTAAGAAACAGAAGAATTTGAGTGCTAGATTTGCTATTACACACTCCATGCCACAGCAGAAGAAATTAAGCTGACAAGCAGGAGAGGAAGGATCATGCAGAACCACAAGAAGAATTGCTGTTTAGGTACAGCAATTGACTGTATGTAAAATATTTTACCAGGATAGGGAGGAAAAAAAAAAACCGAACAAAATAGAATGGTAAAATAAACTATTTCCAAGCATTCTGAGCCATCTTATTTCCAGGTTGTAAAATAGAGAGCTTGCAATACTTATTCACCCCAGCACAAGAAATGGCAGGGAAGAAAGCTAACCCCAGTGAAATGGTGGCAGAACTTCCATTGGCTTCCATAGGGTCACAATTCCACCCCAATATATACTTAAAATTACTGCAGTCTGATTTTGCTCCTCTGCTCAGTGAGGTTTTAAATCTTGCACAGCTACTTGCAGTTCTTGCCACAATGGTTAGAAAGTCAATGAAAGCTCACAGTTCAGTAACTAAATGACAAGGTAAGAAACTTTGGAATCATAAAATGGTTATAAATGCTTGACCTAAAACTATGCGCATCTCCCAATGACTGTACAACTGAAGCAAAAAGTTGATTTATTATCTGGCAGGCTGGGAATTTGGACTGAGCTTGCGAAAAAGACAGGTTGCTAATCCATGTAAATGGTGATAGACTTTGCAAGCTGTATGTGGTGGGGTTCTTTTTCCCCTAAGCCATGCCCCTTAAAATTGTTCCATAGTTATTTAATACCCACAAAAGTTCTAGGGAGAGGTAGTCCCAGCTTTGCTTAAAGCATGCTAGGAAGAAGCAATGAAAAAGGGAAAAGAAATCAAAACTTAATGAGAAACACTGAGACTGGCAGAGAGGAGGTGCAAGATTTTACCGTGACTTACATATGCAGACCTTTGTCAGAGACTTTAGTACATTATAAAAGAAAAGAAAAGGCACAATTTTGAAAATGATTCGTTGAATTAGAGTTTGCTTTGAGGGGAAGGATGCTTGGGGACAAACTTGTAAGAGTAAAAAATTGAAAAGAAAGGCTGTTAAGGCAGGAGATGTAGCGGGATGAAGTATGGCAGAAAAGATGATGACAGCTTAGTTTTGGCCCAGAACAATAAAGGGTGAAGATCTTGCTGAAGATATGCTGTGATGACAGAGTGCTTAAAGGGAATAAAAGCTAAGCGTGCTCTGAAGTGCAAAGTTATTATGTAATATCACAGCAGAATCAGGGCCCCAGGTGCTGTACATACACCAAGGTTCATTTTCTGATCTGAAGAGCTTTCAGACTTGATGACACAGAAACAGGTGTGTGGGAGGGGAGAGAAGGACAATACAAACAGAGTGATTGCAGAAGGTGGTTGTTAAACTCTGTGGTAGTTCCCTGGTTCTGTAATTTCTCTCTTTTGTACAAAAACTTCATTCTAAATTATTCTTCTATCACTGGCAGATCTGATTTAAAAGGTTTCTTTACTTCCCAGCATTCATGTCATTGTTCACCCTCCCCCTTCCAGAATTATTACAACCTCAGTTATGCCAATTCAGCTGCAGCCTGCAGCCATACCTTAAAGGAAATGATCTGTGGTATTTCTTATTCTTGGTCTTCAGTTAGTTATTATTTAGCTATGAAAAACACACAGAGACAAAAACAATGAAGCAGCACTTTCAATTGTATTTGACGTGTTGGTAACACGGCAGCAGGGTCTGAGTCCAGTGGGGAAATAACAAAGGCTGAGTTACCAGGAGCAAAGAGGTAGGATAACTGAAGATTGGGAGCATTGAGATGGGAGTGTGGGTGGAAGGGTGAGGAAAGCAGGTGTTGGTCTCTGATGAGCAGGTAAGTGAAAATGTCCTGCTTGTGTACCAAGGAGGAATGAGAGCAGCAGTAACTCCTGTTTCAGTAATGACAGCTGCTTGGATGCCATCACAGGTGAAGCCAGGGTGAAAACTGGAGGGGGGGGAAAAATCTCTTTATCAGCCCTGCCTTTGGGCACAAGTTTTTTGAGATGCTGTTGCTGGATCTGGTGTCCTTTAGAGCACTGGCACTGCTTGGTAGGCAAAAGGCCCGGGACAAACCAGAGTCCTCAGCCTCTTTCAAGTCCAAGTCTTCTTTAGCTCTTTACTACTGTTAACCATGCTGGGGAGGGAGGCTCATCCCAAAACGCTGCCAAGCACAGCACATTTCAGTTAGCAAAGGTGTGATACTCAGTTCCTCTGCTTCCCTCCAAATTCTCCTATGCAATGGCTGTAATCTCTGATGCTGCTTTCCACAAGGTTTGGTGGTAATTGTTAGTAACCCCAGAAAATGAGGCATTGAATTCACTGCTCTGCAAGACCTACAGGTAAAGGAGGATCTGTGGAGAAAGGAACCAGCAGCAGAAAGGCTGACTGTGCACAGACAAGCATTGCATGAGTGCTGGAGGGAGTTGATCTCCTCTCTGCTTCTGTGTAGCCCCTCCAGTGGATATGGTGCTTATTTCTGGGTGATTGCTTACTGGAAAAAAATTGTCAAAGATGGAAGGAGAGTGGCAAAATCTGTTGCAGTGCTGGAGGCATTGATTTATGAGAGTAGATTAAAATACGTGTGGCTCAGATAAATGTTGACTGAGACTGGAGCAGAACAGAAAAAGCAGAACAGAAAAGTGTAACATTGTTTAAATACTTAAAGTGTATTTGCACCAAAAAAAGAAGACGAATTTCTCAGTAACATGCCAGATCTTTAGGCACAACTAGTAGGGTGAAGTTTGGAGGAAGAAAATCCTCTTTGTTTATCTCTAGGTGACTGTGAGAAGCATGTTCTTATGCGTGACACATACCTTTCCCTCCCACCAAACTCTGAAGCAAAAATTCATGGAACATCAGTGGCACTTCCCATGCTATTCTGTTCTCCTTAATGGTATGTTATATGTTTCCCACTGGGCTTTGACTTACCTCTTTTGACTGTGTGCTCTTTTGGAGAGAGGAGTGCTCTTACAAGTGGTACTAGAGTTGGTCCCCCTGATCCTGATCAAGGCCCTTTAGGTTATACCGTGGCCCATAAATAAGTAATAATGGTAATGATAGCATGAGATATATTTGGCTGTGGAATGGCTTCCCATGGAGAGTAGCGAGAGGCTGATTGTTAGCAACAAATGTGAGGAAGCACACTGTAGGGAGCAGTTCTGTCAGCAGGGAGAGGGCTGGATGATCTAATAAGTCTTTTCCTTCTCTAGGTTATGATTCTCTGAATACTGCCTCGGAGAGCTCTCTAAAAGTCTCTGATAGTGTAAGCTCTCTATTACGTGGGTGTGGGTTTTACAGCACTCCAGGAGGCTCTTGCTGAGGACACTGTATAAATATATTCTGTTTTACATTGTGTGATATATTTTAAATAAAAGGGTCAGATCTTTTTTAAATTGCTTTGAAACATTCTGCAGTCTGATCTTTTTCTCTAAGAATTCAGAAACTCTGAAATGCTTTTGGAACATACAGACCTGTTGCAGGTGAAGAGCATGTCTCCACCTGGAGTTGGTTTAAATACATATATAGCCCTGTTAAATTTGCCTCCTCCTGTATCCCACAGTGAAGTATCTGCTCTGAGTTCCAGCCTGCTTGAAAGTAAAATGGGAATCTCAGGCTGTCACAGTCCCTTTCTCTCATTCTCAATTTAATCTTTTTCCTTCTCTTGGTGTTTCAGCTTCATGGATTGCCCTTCACTGTGTTGGTTTTTCTTCTGTTTTGGTGTCTTGACATTCAGTAAGTGGGAATATTCCCCCAGGGTGTGTTTTGGTCACTGAAGGTGCGGTTCACCTTAAGAGAAGCTCCCTTAAGCCCCCTTATCTTGATGTGTGGCCTTTGGGGGGGTGGGGGGGGGGCGGGGGGTGGAATGACTGCAAAGTCAGCTTCTCTTTCTCAGCTTTCATTTCCTACCCAACCAGCCTCTAATGTTCATTGACATATTCATCAGGTTTCCTGGGCCAATTATCCTGCTGGTTAAAACTTGGATTATTCTCACAGAGCAGGGAGTGGGGAAGAAAGAATCTGAGGTATCAGCTCAGGCCTATGGATTTTCAAAAGGCTTTTGCCAAGGTTCCACACAAAAAGTTGTTAAAGAAATCAAGTTTCTGTAGGATTGGAGGACAGTTCCTTCTAGGGATTTACTGGTCGTTAAATGATAGCAAGCAAAGTGACTTAATGTTCATTTTTTAGAGTTAGCAGAGGGATCCCCCAGAAATCCACTGGGCTGGTTCTTCATCAGTCACCTGGAATGAGACGTGAACAGCAAAATCTCCTGGGTGACCTAATAAATTTGTGTGTGATACTAATTCTTTCAGGTAGTCCAATGATATGTCAGTAGCAAACAACTTCAAAAAGGCATCAAAACTGAGCGAGTGAAACTGTAATTTATCTGAGGAAGAGTCATCAACACCATGCCTACATGATACTGAACTCAGAGCAGGTGGTGAGGGTTTGTGGAGTTCAAAGCTTTCCGAAATTTGTCAACAGCTTGTGGATATATAGGTCTTGTTGCACCCATGTTTTAATTCCAGTTGGTCTTTGCCTCTCAAGAAAGGTGTAGTGGATGCTATGAATGGTACACAAAACAATTCATTTGATCAGCAAGATAAAGTAGTTGCCATTTAAGGAGAGACCAAGAAGCTGTGACTTCAGATAGGAAAGGCTGAGAAAATGATCAGGGGTGCAAAACTGTGAAGGTGGTGGATAAGTTGAATGTGCAACTGTTTTTTACCGGATTCCACCACGTGAAAGAGACTTACTGGAGTCAATCCTTAAAAAAAAACATTTGGCAACACTAGCAAGATGTTAAAACAGAAAACAAAAGTATGTCTGTCAATAGCAGTGAACTTCCTGAGCTTGCTGTCACAGGACATTGTGGAAGCTGCAGGTTGAAAAAACAATTAGGCAAATTTATGGACAGTGGGTTGATACATGGATATTGAAAGGACAAGCTATGGAGATAATCTCTTATCAAAATTACATTATGCTCTAATTTTGTATGTCAGAATAAAGATGGTAGAAAGTATTTAGGATCCTTTAATTTGTGTTGAGTTCTTCTGTTCACCAATAGAGCTTGGGTTAGCTTGGGTGTGGGTGATTAGCTGTTTCTTCCAGATAACCCCAGGATGTATCACTAGTATGGTGTCTTTAGATTTCAGGTACTTTGACTGCCCAGGCCACTTCTTATGTGCATCTGTTTTTTCTCTGCTTTTATTTGCCCTGTTTGTTCCAGTCAAACAGCGATTTGATATTTGCTCTATCATAACAATAAACTGTTTAATTTTCTGTAAAATGGGTCTGTTCCCTACCCCTTGAATGTGTTTTTAGTTGTATTTAGCATTTGTAAAGTGCTCAGGGGCAGGTGGTGTTTTATGAATACAAAATAGTGTTAGGCTTTGTACTTAGGCACAATACTGTACCGTAATTCAAAGGCAATTCATGTAACATCAGTAAATCACTTTGAACTTTATGTTGAAAATACAAGCAGTAGTATAAAAATAAACCTTTTTATTTCCTCTGGTATATACAGTTAAATAAAGTAAGCCCATACAGCTACAAAACTGTATTGCCAGTATGCTTTGTTGAAATGCCATCACCTTGCAAAGAGACATTCCATGTGTTTTATACATGTTTATGGTTGAAGAATAAATTTTCAGTGCGTGTAAATGAAAAGATGTCTCTAAATATAGTGATCAAATAATATCCGACAATGCTTGTTTAAAGAAATACATACATCTTTTACTGCCAGAGTATTTATGACTCTAATAAGTTTAGTTGTTTTGCCTCATAAGGAGATTCCCGCTCCTCCAAATATCAAACTTGTTGAAGTTGTGCTGTTTTTTTTCAGGAAGGAACAAATGATATTATTAGCTAAATGGGATTGCATGATATGAAAATACAATAGTGTAATTTAAAAATTGGACAGCGTGTAAGAAATATATTTTACCAGCAGTGGGAAATAGACCAACATTAAAAATCCATTGGCATATCCCAAATGTCTAAATAAATAAACATCACTGTTCAGCCAATTGAGGCAAGTAAGCTTTGTGGTTACCTTCAAGAGCACTGTTCTTTCTAATATCCTGCACAGTTATGAGTTCTGTGCATCACTCTTGCATAATCTGACCATTTTTTGGGTACTGTACATTGTGGGGCTGTCTGAGCTCTGATTGCCCTGTAGGTTTTATCAGAAGGAATACCAAGTGGTTTCAGGTCATTTCTCACTAACCATTCTGGGCATAAGCGGTCTTATGGTTCCCAGAGTATCAGCCATATTTGTATGTTCATCAAAAAAAAGTGAAAGCCTTCCTTCCCTTTCAGTTTGGAAACATGGGACAAAATAAGATGCACCTGTAGATGTTCAGAGAGCTGTATTCCTGCTGCATGAGCAGTGAAAAAGAAACACTGTGGAAAGAGGGACTTGGGTCTGTGCCATCTTGTGTATATTTTTGTTTTTGTTTTTAAAATGTGAATGCTTAATGATCTGTTTTGAATCATAATGGTTTATGATGCTTCCTGTTATCTTAGTGATAGACTACAAAACTCTTCTTACATTAAGAGTTTATAAACTCTACTACATACTTCTTTAATTAAGAGCCAATGCTGAGAGTTTCTAATACAATTTCCAAAAGGGCTTTTTAGTGGCTGAGAAGACAAATTTCTAGCAGCCTGTTTTAGTAGTACAGAGGATGTGAAGGGAATGCTGTCACAGCACTGTGCAATGCCTGACCAGTTCTTCTCTGACCCGGCTGTACCAGCTTGATCCCAGTGGCACCAACCTCTCAGATTGGGCATTTCTGTGCTGCTCTCTTGAGCTGTATTTGGAGTTTTATATTCTACAATAAAAGCAAAAGTGAAACTTCTTCATTGAAAGAAGAGTTTCAAAGCTTACCTTGGCCTGGTCTCCCTGCTCTCATCTCTATCTTCTTGCCCACGGCCCTGCCTTCCTTCTGCTTTGTACACTAATTCTTAGTGTTGCCTCTCCTGATGAATTTTTTGGAGACTTTATAAGATTACTTTCACAAACTTTATCTGTCTAAATAGTTAGACTTCTAATCCAAACTTGTAGACCTTACAGATTTTCTTCTCCCATGATGAAACATGCAGACTTTCAAGCTCATTGAAGTTAGATGAAAAAGTATACATGGGGGAAGTGTCAAAAAAAGAGATTATTTTCCAGTTTGTTGCCGAGATGCTGTGAGAGACCAGACTATTAATGATTAATGATTCAAAACATTTGCCTGTTTGTGGAGGTGCCAGGGTGCTCTTAGGAGGCCAGGTTTGCATCCCTCGAGGGAGAAGGTGAGTTTTTGGGTGTGTATATGCTAGTCTGCATGAGACAGACGAGGTGAACTATCACAGCCTGGCTCCTGCAAGGCAAGATGGTGCTTCTTACTATGCTAATTGCTCTTCCTTATATAACTCCCTCAGTTGTTAAAATGCTCCCTTTCCCCAAGGGAAGATAAGATGGGGCATTATCAGCTCGACTGAGAGGCGGCTGAGAAGGGATCATAAACTATCAACCCCCAAAGTGTCCCCAGACTAATTTCTGGGGCCTTGCACCAGAGGAATGAAAGCTCCCCCCCACTCAGGGGAGGTACCTGGGAATTCCCACTGAGCGTGAGTATATTTTAACCCATTTCATTCTAATCCACTCCAAGGAATGCATTAACAAGAACCTGGGTTACTCTCCCCTTGCTCATTGACCATCCCGCACACTGGCAAATGTACCAAAAAAGTGAGGACAGCCTGAATTATCACCATACTTAAAGGGACAGTTGCCCATGCCATCTTCCTTCTGTTTGGAGGGCAAAACCTATACAAGAAAATGTGTGTAAGCAAACTTCTGCAGAATGTTTGGGATTTTTTTCTGGTTGATAAGCAGGAACAGTACAAGGGGACCCTTGGCCATTAGTTTGCTTGTAAAAATCATTCACTATCACAAGCCAAGTTTGCCAAATCAGTTTTCCTGTTTGAAATGTTCTGACTCTTGGGTGGCTGGTCCTGTAGCTTTGACTTCACTGAAGCTATTAAGTGTTATATCAGTAATAATAATAATGAAGCCTGTTTTTACTTATGTTGTTATTCAAGTCATGTGAAGGATACATACCCTGGTTTTAGAGAAAGTTGCATTTCAGGATTTGACCATTCTGACTGTGTCTCTTTAAATATTATGATACAAATAAATGGTGAGAAAATTCTTTGCAAGTTTCAAACCATTCTAGGTCTACTCTGTTGCCTCCAGCCAGATGCTGTCTGATGTTACTTAGACAAACCAGGGCAAACCATTATCCTGGGATTAAACACTAAATACCTGCAAGGAGCATTCTCCTTATCAGATAGCGCTCTGTTAGCAGAGTTCATTCACTTTATTGCATATATGACTGTGGTGTCAAATAGACTGATTTACAACACCTGGTCTTTTACATAATCTTTGCTATTTGCTGTGCTTGTAATCTGCCAAATCATTTAGCCTTCCCGATAGCAGAAATGCTGTAAAACTTAGATAAACTTGCAGAAGAAATGAACTCGAAGGTACTGCTTAAATCTAGGGCCTGCACATTTGCTGTAAATGCAGTGGCTGGTTTGGTTTCCCCTGCTTAATCTGTGATTGAATATGGCTGCTGGAGAAATTGAAATTTTCTGATAGCACTACCGTCAGAGGAGATAAGCATTTGTATGCTAGACTAGATTAATCTAAAAAGAAGTTTTAGGTGTGGCTAATGAAAGCAGTGTATATGTTAACTGGGTTTCTTTGGGGTTCAAACCATATGTGTGTATCTGTATAGAGTCTAATCCTAAACTTTCTCCATGTGAAAAGTCTCATGTATCTGTGTGCTAGTTCTTGCTATCAGTGCAGCTTATTCCATTTTATGTTATCTTTAGATATTTTTAAGGAGTTTCAGTTTTTAAAGGGTACTTTCTGAATGCTAGTACAAACAACATATTTCTCTAAAATGATCTGGTTTGGCTACGCAAAACTCCATGTCCTTCTGAACTTTTTGGTTGGGGTAACTGAAAGACATTACATTTGCTTAAGGTTAGCCACGAACAAGATCCAATTGAACCAAAAGTTGTATTTTTTCATTTTGAGTCACTCATTTTTTGCTACTTAGACAGATAATAGAAAGACATGTAGACAAGCTTAAAATGTGGAAAAGAAATTTGCAAATTGGCTATCTGATTGTGAGTGAGATTCAAGCTAGCACATTTGTAGGAAAATAAAACAGTCTGTAGTCAAACAGAGGAGAGAGCCCTATGAGGCAATAAGGTCAAGTCAGACTGTATTAGAAACAGTGCTGACCATCAGATTGGAAGAAACAATAAAGATTGAAGGAAATAAAAGTTTTTATAGCATAACTTCAGTAGTCACCATTACCATCAATATTAACCCATCAGTACCACTGCTAACTCCTTTGAGCTGATGGAGTAGTTCTGTGTCTCAGACACAACAATGAGTTACTTTGTCATGGACAAAGTAACTTGTCATGTTAGGCACTGGAATGCACTTCCCACGAAGGTGGTGGAGTCACCATCCCTGGTGGTTTCCAAGAAATGACTGAATGTGGCACTCGGTGCTCTGGTCTGGTTGGCAGGGCAATGACCAGTCAAAGGTTGGACTTGATGGCCTTGGAGGTCTTTTCCAGTCTAAATGATTCTGTGACAATGTTCTGGTGACGGATGGGACGTAGCACTTACTTGTGGAGATAAAGAAGGGTGTTTTCTATGGTATGGCTAGTTCACAGAAGGAAAACCTTTTACCTGCTGCTGCTGCACAAGGCTGTTGGACAGCACAGGTGGGGGTCTGCCTTTAGGCGTAAATTGGCCACTACTAATCTCTCACATCCATAAACTGTTGTAGACATTTATTCTTAAGAATTTTTCATCCCATCTGAGTTGAGAAACCTCCCCCAGCTGTCTTAGTTGCTTAGTCTTTCTAGGTTCCTACAGTCATGAAAGAAGAATCAGAGGCTTTTCTCAAAGCAGAGAACAGCTTGAGATGTTTCCTCATGCTATGGATGAGCTCTTTTTGCTTACAAGAGAGGTACCCTATGGATCCAATCACCTGTGCTGATAGTTTCATTTGGGTGAATAAAGAGAATAATGTTTTGTGCATGAAAATCTTTGAATGTGTGAATTACTTCAGGACTGGGAACATCAGGTAGGTTGGTGCTAACAACAGCATGGAACAAAGGGGACTTTTGGGTAAAACTCTGGAGCGATATCTCTTACATATATCACGGAGAGATCACTGGAGAACAGTCTCCGTGGGGAAGCAATGGAAATGGTATTGTTTAAGACATTTAAAATTGGACAGGAGGAAATATATTGTACTGATCAATCCTGTGCTGGTATTTAGATCAGGTCTTGTCTCCTGTGAATATTAATAGAGAGTCCCTGTCTGAAATACCTGCCATTATTCAGTGCACATTACCAGATAATATTGGCTTGCAACCTTCCCCCACATCTGCACTTGCACTTAAAGGACAGTCTGAATGATGCTTAGCACCTTTACCTTTTCTCTTGGTGCCTCAAGTGTTGATTTTGTATTACCTTGCTTAGATTCTATTCCTTCAGTGCTTCCACCAGACAGACTCCATATAGTACACGGAGATTTACAGGAAACACATGTAGTTTGTGGCAATAATAATAAAGTCTCCTGCTGTTTTCAAATCCCCAAGAAACTAAATCAAGTGTAGAGGTCTATTCAAAAAAAACCAAACGTGCAGCATAAGTCACTTTACCATTGCTAACGTGGGTCTGCCTTGTACCTGTTTGGTGCATTTTGCTGTCGTCTCTTTGAGGTCTGTGTTCAGTCTCCAGAGTGCACCTAAGACATTACACACCTGAAATGGAAAAGCTGATGAAACAGCCTAAAATAGCCTGAGCACCCATGCTTTGCTTGCCTCTTTTTCAGTACCTCTGTGTTGTCGTTACTGACATACAGCAGTTGTGGAGTCCATACAGCAAAATTCGTTCTGTGCCGGTGGCCCCTGTCAGACAAATCTAGGTCTAGTCTGGTTTATGGAGGCAGGAAAACTGGATTCAATTCCTTCATGGTGCTGTGATCTTAATGGAGCTGTGTTTTCTCACTGTGTTTCTGTAGGTACGAAGCCTCTCTCCTTGACCTGGTGGAAGCTATGAACCCAATATCAGCCCCGGGACACCTCTGCCGAGAACCTTTTGACAGGAACAACGCGCACACGCCCTGCTGTGCGAGCCACAGGCTGTCGTCATCTTGGTGCCAGACCCCCTGCAGCCCCAGGAGCAGAGCAGATGAGCTGGAAGAGAGCCGGCTCCTCAAGGAGATCTTCTTCATTTGACACAACTCCTTGGTCTACAGCTACTCTTAAATTCTTTGAGTGATCACTGCTTGTTTTCCCTCTTCTAAAACACAGCTAATTAGCATCCAGTTTCATTTTGGATTTAGTTATCATGATGCAAGTATATTGTTGGGGTAGGCCAATCAGGAATTGTTAACTTTTTTTCCTAAACCTTTCATGTGCCAAGTAATCAATTTAAAATAGCATTTTTTTTAATCTACAACATTTTCTAATAGATTGAAGTCACAGTTTTGCCAGCCTTATATCGGAAGTATATTTCATTATCGATTTTTTTGGCTCTAAAGCAGTTTGCAAGAACTGCCTAACATTCAAGAACCAGCAGGTTCAAAGTAGATTATTTTCTAATTAAACAAGTCTGTTTAAAACCTGGCATATTATAAAGGTACAAGCACTTTAGTACTTTTTCATTGATTTTATGATCTACTTTTTCCTTCAACATTCTGATATTTAACACGCTGAGTTTTTAGGGGATATATCGTAAACTCAACTCTACAGTGTCTGATAATGTTAATAGTTGATGTTGCAGGTTGATGTACTAGGCACAGATTTGAATTATATTCCTCTTTAAATCAGTGCTCTTTGACAGAGTTTATGTGCTGGGTAACGTAGCCCTGAAATAGAACAGAGTCAGACATTGTAGAGATCCAAAACCTATTTGATGTACTTTTCAAGATGAAATACACACTAGTGCTAGTATAAGAGCAGTCTTAAGACATATTCACTAACTTGCACTATTTTGATCCTGCATCCAGGTTCCATTGTAAATAAGACAAATCAGTAATTATTTCCACTAGCAGCTCGCAATGCACACTTTCCTGCCAGCTTTAATTATTCATGTTGTATCTATTTCAGTTTATTTAAATGCATTTCCATCTACTGCATGTACTTGGTTATTTAAAGAAATGTGCCGAATTGGTAAAAATGACTGCACATTACAGGATTAATGTTCATTTTCTCCACAATGCAGTGTTCATGTTTTATTGTAACAGTAGCCACCGGCATGTGTTCCTAGAAATATGAGACTAAAATACTCATTTTGCACAGTAAAATTGCAGCGAGGGAAAGGTAGAATTGATCCAGTATGGGCAAGTTCTAGGCCATTTGCTCCCAAACACCACTTCATGGGCCAGTACTGCTTTTCAGACAGTCTCTTTAGGCAACCATGCTTATCTTAATAGCTGGGTTGAGTTGCTGTACCAATGCTTGGGGTATGGCTGCTGCCTGCCTCCCTGCACTGCTCCTGTGCAGTGTGTGATGCTCTGCGAGGTGGATCTCAGATGAGAGCACCACAGCCCCTGGCAGCACCGTGCTCCTCTGTCAGTGAAACAAAAGGAGAGTGAAGGGGAAGAAGAACCTCAGGTTACTCTGGGCTGCTTCATTCAGGCCCAGTCTTAATCACAAATTAGGTGATATCCTTTCTGTGCATCCCAGCTGATTTTTAAAAGCTGCTTGGAGGAGTTTAAAGGAGGGAAGCAGCATTGCTGGACCAGAAAGTTACTACTGTGGAAAGTCCTTGCATGGTCTTGTCCTGCTTTTAGTGAAGTGTTACAGTTTTTTGGAATATGTCCATCTGCTGTTCAGTGTCCCTCTTGTTCTACTCCCTGAGCCTGTGAAGGCCCAGGTTTCTGCTAAGAGCCCCAAAGATGAATTCAGTACCCTGGCCCAAGCAGAGCAGGTGGGGACATAAGTTTTCTCATTCTGTTGGCTGAGTAGTCTGCTGCTTAAAGAGGGCAGGAAAAAGGAGGAGAAAGAAGAGAAAAATGTACAAAGACCAGCAGGAAACTTGGGGATAACTGTCACATAGATCGTAGGGTTTCGGGTTGTTTTATGGCTTTTTTTTTTTTAGCTTTGTTGGTGTTTTAAGTGTTGGCATTTATAGAGAAATAGTTCTCTGATATCAGTCCAATTGCTTCTTGTCTCTTTTCCAGTTTGACTGAAACTTTAATTGCCTTTTCTAATAAATGCTAACTGACCTTTCAAAACAGCAAAAAATACATGTATATTTCTTGAAAGGTGCCTTTGTGCACCCAGTTGAGAACACTCCGTGGGAGCATTCTGTTCTTTGATTCATTTGTGGGTGCCAATATTTAACTGCTTTAGGATTCCTTATGATCACTTAGTCCATAAAAAATTCTAATTCTGAAGGTGACTTTTGGCTTGAATTGTATGTTTTGGTTGTAGCTCTTTTTAAAAGGACATTGTCAGGGTTGTGGGCTCTATGCTCAAGGTGCTGTCCGTCAGTCTGACCTACATGGGGGACACACCTTTGTGAAGCAAAGTTTTCTAGCGTAAAGATGGTTGAAACGCCTGATGGGTGAAGAGCTGTATGCTTTAATTCTCTATGAGATGTGGACAAAAGAAACAAAAGCTATTAATTCCGTAGACCCTGTGGAAAATCATTTTTTATAATGCTGGCTCTTGCTCTAGTTATCAGCAGTACATTAGGAATGGTGTTTAGCAGTCAGTGCAAGCAAAGATATTTTGCCATGAGGCACTACAAAGTTGAAGTTATTAAAACATTTATAGCCTTAGAAAAAAAATCAATGATTGTCAAATAGGAAAGGACAAAATCAGTAGTTGGTACTGGGAGGGGAATTGTTTTCCATCTGCTAAAACAGTAGAGGAAATGCAAAACTTAAACTAGCAAAAGCAATGACGTGACAGTGTCCTTTTAAGTTTGAGCTTCTATATTGGGAGCTGCTGCTGGGGAGTTGGTCCAGCCTTGGACGGTTTGTCCAGAGGGAATATTCCCAGTGAATATCCTTCAGCTACACATCAGACTGTGTTTTACATGAGGCTTTGTGTAGTAACATGACTGCTGCTGAGCCTTCTACCCACGCCTTCAGTTTGTGTCCTTCCCACGTGGTTTGTGCACACACACTTGCTGCCTGTTTTTGTAGTTTCTGCTTTTGTGCACCTTGCACATCACAGACCTGTAATAATCACACCCTTTTCATTTTTAGCCTCTCCAGTCTTGCTGTTGAATCCCATCTTGAGCACGTATTTATATGTGTGAGTTCTTAAACTAATAAATTATCTGGGGATTTAATTTATTCTTCCAGACTTTTATTTGGCTTATCTTCTGATTTTTGTCCAGCTCAGATGTCAATACTGCCATTGACAATGTGTTCCACTTCCCACATCATCACATCATATATGTTGTGAGTCTCCAGTTTGCTAAGATACATGAAAAACTTGTCTTAAGCCTTCTCTTCCTCTCCAGGACATGGGTCTTGCTGTGAGAAGGAGCAAGGCCTCCTTTGGAGCATGAGGTAGGGGAGAGGTCTCAAAATACAAAGGAGAAGAGAATTGGAGAGCCAGCACCATGCTTTGGGACAAAAAAGTGAATTAAAGTGTAAGGAAGAAAGGATGGAGATGAAGGCAAGAAAGGACAAAGATGCAAGGCAGAGAACTGTACCAAAGGATCACCAAAGGTCGAGATGAAGTGGGAGTGAGCCAGAGGGCAGGGATGAGTTAAACTATAGTAAGCTGGCAAAGGAGAATTGTGTGCTTGTACTTTAAAGTGAGAAATGTCTTCAAACACTGGTTCCCATAAGAGCCTATGACTCCACACCGTTTTCCAAATCATGTTCCTGCATTTGGGGAACTACTGTCCAAGGGATGCTTGGCAAATGAGGGAAAGATGGAAATTACCTTGACCTACCTTTAGCCTCTCCCCTTTAGAGCAGCTGGACAGAGAGGCCAGAGCACATGGAGAGCAATTGTGCAGAACCCGGGTATAACCCAGGGCATGGACTGAATTTAATTGCTAGCAAGGGATGGTGACTTAGGTGACTGAAGAATGTGAGACTGGATATAGCAAGAATCAGAATAAACAAATAAAATTTGCAGTGATCCAATGAGCTATGGAGGTTTGGTGTTAAGGAAGGAGAGAAAGGGTCTTAGCTGCACTTCAGAGAGATTGAGCCTGAGATATCCAAAAGACAGTCCTTGAAAGTGCACGTGAGCCTGGGGTTAAACTCTAAAAGCTGGAGCAGAGATTTTCTCAAATACGACCTCCAGGCTGTGTTTGAATTTGTACCATCTGTGGGGGAGAGAGCACAGCCTGGTTAGTTAGAAACCTCCTTTTTCACTGTTACTAAATTTATGAAATTGTGTGCTAATTAGTGTATGATTTATAAATTTACATAACTACATGCTACATAAGACAACACAGAATATTGAATGAGGTGATTTAAACCAGCAGAAGCAAGGAAGTCTGCTCTGACTGGGTTGCTTTCCTCTGGAAAATGCCTCTCCCGATCTAGAGCTGCTCTCTGCATCATTTGAAGGCTTGTCTGCTCACAGCAACAATAAGTGTTTTAAAATATTGTGGCTTCATGTAGCTGAGAGACAACTACCATGAGCATCTCTGGCGTGGCTATGTAGCAGAGCTTCATGGTGATCCCTGACAAGGGTGTTTGAAAGCAGAATTCATCTCAAAAAGAGCAAGAAACCCAACTTGGCCTGGGCAATGTTGATGCTTGAAGACTCCCACATTTGTTAACGGGTGGAAGAGCATCCCAATTGCAGGAAAAGGATGGGTTGGGGGGGAACTGGATTTGTTTCCCAGCTCTGGGGAAGCCGCTTTGCTTCCCTCCACAGCATGCTGTGGATTCTGTGCTGAACTGTGTTTAGTGCCACATCTCAGAGGGGCTGTGACTTATATTAGTGCCCACAGCAGAAGGCGCTGGAGGTATCCACCACCAATTTGTGAATGGTAATCTGTAAGAGCAGAAGCATATGGGCCAGACATTCCTACTGAACAGAAGCTGAAGCTCTCAGATTTCATGTATTTTGAGGCTTGAAGGAGTCATTTCAGGCATTGGGGAGCTAAACTGGATACGCTCAGATGTCACTGAGAGGTGAAGTCCTGACATAACATGAGGTGAGAGATGCCCAGGTGGTCCTAGGAGACAAACTAATCCATGAGCTGCAGTGGGAGCCTAGTTTCCTTAATTCAAGAGTCATTCTGAGTATGTAAAACAAAATAATTTTCACTCAGAACATTGAATAACCAGTCTGAGTTCATTCTTTCTGGTCTCCTGTCTACAGACAAGAGGAAAGTGAAAAGCTGAAGAAAGTTATTTTTCTTGGTTGCTTACTGGCAACTACGGTAAAACCTTGAAGCATGGGTTTGATTAAAGCACTTGCCCAAACACAAGGTGTTGAGCATTGTGAGCATTAAGAACAGTGTGGGAACTCCTCTCTTCTGCTAGGCCTGATAATGAAGGAAAGGACAAGATGGATTCACAGACACAAAATCTAGTTCATTCTTGAATTAGAGTTGGCTGTGAGGAAGTTGCAGTGAAATTTTAAAAGTGCCTTGTCAAAATCTTTCAGCATGCAATTATTCTTGCTGCAACAAAACTGCCTTATTTTGAGGCTGAGGTTATCTACGTTGGATTTCCAGCCACTGGACTTTGTTGTGCCTCTGGAAACAGGATTACAAAATTGCCATATTGCCAGACTGTGAGTACTCCAAAGGCAGTGATAAACTCCTGGTCCAGCCTTCTCTTTGTTGAGATGGCATCCTTTATGCCTTGTGTCCTAATGTCTTTTCCAGCCCCTGGATGATTTGGAGGGCCTGTTTCTGAACTTTCTCTAGCATTTATGCATCTTGAAGGGTTTATAGTAGAGCAGGATACCCAGTTCCAGTGCTGCTGATGTGAAATGGTGACAGTGTGGCCTCATTTCTGCACAGCGTTTCCTTTCTGCCACTTTCAGAAGCCTTTTTTATTTTGAGGGGCTGGGTACCTGATCTGGTTGCACTTCAGATCATGGTTCTGTTTCTTGAAGCAGAAATTCTGTAAGAAGTGAAACCAGGAGACCCTGCTGAATTTAGAAGAGTTGATGAGGAAAGAATAATGTGAAGTTGGAATACCAAGCACGAAAGAAAAGGATTGTGTGACTCAATTTGGGATGGAGCATGAACTTGTGGGTGCAGTACCTATGAACTCAAACACCTTGAAAACAATCTGCCAGACACGTTCTTGATGGGATGGGGGAGACCCAGACAACACAAACTCTCAGAAGGGGAAGAGTGAACAAAGCACAAGGCGGTGATAGCAACAAAAACAGACGAGAAGACTTGAGCTGCAGGTGAGGAGGCGATGACATCTCTGAATTGCAGAGGAAACGGCTCCTTGTCAGTGGAGCTGGTGCCCCTCTATTTGCACTCATGCCTTTAGCACAGGAATCTCATTACCAGAGAGTTTACTGGCAGATTGGAGAGATCTCAGTGAGGAGTAATAAAAATGATCAGGGACTGCTATAATTGACATAATGAGGAAACAAGATGAGAAGTCAGATATTTATAGCATGGGTGAGAGAGACAATTAAAAGGTGGGGTGGGAGATGGACTGGATGACCTGAAAGCCTTGTCTGCTTCTAATAACTCTGTGTCGTCTGCTGAACAGAGGACTTGAATTTACCGAGGCTGTCAATCTGACTCTTAACAGCCCTAACTTCCCGTGTTGAAATGCTCAGGTGGGTGTACTCTGGCTGTATTGACACTGTCAGAATGTCACCAGTACTGTACTTTGTTTAAAAAAGTAGTCATCACCCATGTTGTGGAAAAAAATTGACGTGCTGACAATAAAAGGAAAAAAATTAGGCTTTCATAAAGTAAAAAGCCATAGAAGACCTTGCTGAGTGAAGGGCTGCGTGGGAAGGGCTGCCTCATTGTTCAGCTGATGATGCCGAGCTCTTCCTGCTGCAGGGTGGCCTGTGGAGAAGGAAGGCCCATGGGGAGGGAGAAAATGTGAGAATTTTTCTCTGTGAGCTGGCACCCAGCTGTGCACGCAGCTGAGCAAACCCACTACTCCCCAGGACACACAGATGTGCTCTTGCTGTTGTCTCCAACAGCTGCTGAGCTCCACAGACAGCTCTTAGGGCAAGTTCTGGGCCAGGCAAAAACTTGCCAGTCCCACTTACGGCTATGGCCACATGTGGGGTTTCACTTCCCTTCCTACCTCATGCACGCGTATTCCTGTACGGGGGCCAGGGTGAGAGTCCAGGCAGTTTTTTAGAGCCCCAGGCTGGCTTTAGACTTGGGAGACTGCAGCAGGATTGGAGGCAGCCAAGCTGGAGACATCTCAGCTCCTGGGTTGCAATCAAATTAAAACACTGCTATGGAAAGCAACGGGGCTGTGTGCGTTGGAGGCACTTTGGGGAAATATCAGAGCGGTGCTTGTTGAGTCTGGTGGTGGAGTAGCCGCTCTGTTTTAATGATACCTGTGTGCAAAGGCCACAGCTGCTGTCATCTGTTTCACATTAGTCTGACTTTCACAGAGCAGACATAGCCTAGGGTGGTGGAAAGGAGAGAAAGGTGACCAAAAAAAAGGAAGAAAAAAAAGCCATTCATTTTTCACCACTTTTTCCATCCTTCTGAGCTGCGATACCAGTCTCTGGCTGAGCAACAGTAATCTTATCCAGCGTACTGTTGATTTAAGCCTCTTGGATTTATATAACTTTGGAAATGGTAAACTATATTAATTTGCTGTGTTTTCAAGGGAAAGTTATTTATTGAGAGACATTTTTAACTCAAGTGCCAGGAGCCTTAAATCATTATAATAAATTCATGCTATTCAGGGTTTCTTACATTGTAATAAATTTGTTTTAAACATGAATGAGGAGATCCATGATTTCTTTAATATACTGTTATGTATTTCCTTTCAAAATGACACAGCTCACTATATCAAGTGGGAGAATAATAGTGAGAGATTTACAGCACTTAAGAATAACACAGCCTGGGAATGTGACATGTGAACCAACATGGGGCAGGGGGGCTGGAAGGTGCAGGGAACCCACCACTGCTCCTGGTGGCCCTGCTGAGGGTTAAACAGCAGCAACGGGTCAAGATCAGTGACTGAAACCCGCAGCTTCTTGGGAGGCTCCCTGCAGGGTGGGAATCACAGCATTGTCTTGTATTTGCTTCCCATTTTAATGTGCAATGTGCCATCAAAGCACCTGAAAGGTGACAAGGACCGTCTGACCTGGAAGGGTGACTGCCCAGGAGCTGCCCGACTGGGATGTGACCTGAGCCAGAGGTTTGCTTGCTCTGTATTCCCAGGGACCCATCCCCTCTGGCTGTGCTGGCATGTGGGGAGCAGACCCCTCAGCGGTGGCCAGTGGCCCTGGAGTGCAGCAAGGAAGCGCCGGGTAAGCACTCAGATAAATTTCAGTCTCTGTTCTTAATCCCTGACCCTCCACTAAACCCCCGCTGACCCTTTTGCTCACTCTTACACACATGGATAGCTGTGAGCACAGGACAATAAAACTTGCAGCTGGCTTTACATCAAGTCCTCCCAGCTTCACAGGGAGGAGGAGCTGGCACAGACACAGCCTCGGTGGCGTCAGCATCCGAGGGCTGAGACAAACCCACTTTGGCAGTGCAGTTCTGGCTTTTTTTGGGAAGCAGAGCCCCTATGCCCCATATAACATCTGCTGAACTTGTGTCCCAGCTTCATCTCATCATGGAGTGCTGCAGGGACGAGGTCTCATGTTTGTGATGACCTTGGGATCGGGGTTGATTGGGACAAAGCATCACAGTGCCCAAAACTACAAAGGCCAGTTGGTTTTCTAGTATCTAATGAGAGCAATTACCCCCCAAGATACCTAAAAACCTTCCAGCTCCTCAAGGCACAGGCTTGCTGTAGGGAAGTGAGGAGTTGACCTGTCATGATGTGAAAATCTGCCCCTCTGGATGCCTGTGCTGGGAGGGAAGAGCATTTCCCTGGCTATGAAGGGTTAAAGGGTCTTTGGTGGGTGTGGCTGTAGCAGAGGTTATTAAATGCTTCTAGTTCCCGGGGGTGGCCCTGCTGCTGATCCTCACCTGGCTGCAGGTGAGATGTAGGACACTGAGGACTTCAGCTGCCTGGGGAGGGCTGATGGTGCACTGAGGATGTCTGTGGGCTGCTGGCATCACGGGGTTGGACGTCTCGGGAAAGGGGAGGAGGGGAAGGGAGAGGGCCTCTTGTGCTCAGAGAAGTGATGGCAGGACCTCATCTGTCAGTGCAGAAAAATGTCTGGCCAATAAACTTGCCAAACGTCCCTAATAAAGGGCTGGATGTGTTATCATGTAGAATGGTTTTATAGGGGACAGCCATAAAACGTGCACATTGCCCTTTAAAATGCCAGGACAAGGATTGATTCCAGCAGGGCGGAGGGAGAGGAGGAGGGGAAATGAGGCTAATTGGAAAAGGGGGATAAATCCAGGGGCTCATTTCTCTGCCGTGAGTCCCCAGGGCAAGGAGCAGTAACAAAGTGGGATTCACTGCCTTATGGACTGTGCGTGAGCCTGGGCTTCTCGGCTGTGTCCCTTCCACCCCAGTGCTCTGGTGTCCTTTCTGGCATCTGTTCCTGCTGCAGGACTCTTGCTCCTCCTGATACCCAGCCCAGGGAAAGCTGTGGAGATACCTCCATCAGCCTCCTCCTCATCTGTGCTTCTCCTTTTAATCCCAGGAGTCCAACACCCATTGCTTTCTCCTGCCAGTTCCAGTAGCTGTGTCCTGCCTGCCCAGTGGTCCCTTCACCAGCTTGTCTCTCCATCTCCTTCCTGGTGATTTCAACTCCCCTGTGTGTGTGGGTGCACCACTGCTGAGAGGTGAAACACAGAGGCTGGGGCAGCAGTTTTGGGTCCCCTGTTCCATAGACAGGGCACAGCCTGTCCTGGGGATGCAGGTGTGTGTGTGTGCTTTGGGCTCTGCTTGAATAAACAGGAGAGAGGAAGCTGGAGGGAGGCCCAGGGTGTGTTTAGTAGAGATCAATAAATATATTGTACTCCAGCTCACTTTTAATGCTGCAGAAAACAGGCAGTGATTTCACTTAATAAATGTAGACAATGTTGCAGAGCTACAAGAGCATTTATCCTGTGAGACAGAATTTCTGCACCACAGGGCTGCACATGACCCATGCCTGGTGTTATCCACAGCTGAGGCTCATCAGCTGCCATGGGCACAGGGGCCAGCTTCTGCTTTTTCATTTTTTTCTTTCAACTTCCCTGGACAGAGACACTGGGCAGCCAAACCTCCATGAGATCTGGTGGAGGGAGAAATGAAAAAACCCCAGTCTCCTCCTCAGAGTCACTGAAAACCTTATAGACTTGACCACTGGGTGGAAGGTGGGCAGGTACTGGAAAGATGGAAAAAGAACGAGATGGGAAAAGCCAGATTTTTTGTTGGCCAGGACTGCTTCAAAAAAGTTCATCAGTATGGATTTGTTGGTGTGTGCCAGATCTCACTTGTCTGCCCACTCTGTGCATGTGGTACTGCTGGATTTCAAATTTGCAGAGTCCCTGGCAATCCCCATTGGAGCTGGAGGAGACACCCCTGGAAGGGAGGAAGGGAGGTGCTGCAGGCAGGGCTCCTGCATCCCCTGGCTCTGAAAATACTCTTTGGCTACCCATGGTGATTGACAGAGGTTTTGAATTCTCCAAACTGAATGGTGCTCAGGTCCAGGTCTTTCATCCCTGTTCCACAGTTGTGAAGTTCAGAACAATGTCCAGGCCCCTAAGCTCTGGATTTGCTTCTTTGCTCCCTCTTGGCTCAGGCCCATCTCTACTGCACTCACCACAGTGAAATTTTCATTGAACACAGTTTTAGTTCTGGATTTGTAATTAAATTTAAGGGCTGGTAAATTTTGCTATGAACATTTTTCTGGCTCCCTTCCTAAGCATTTAGTCTGTTCAAATAGTACTTAGTGTTTTGCAGATGCTGTTGGATGTTACACTGCCAACCACAAGTATGAAAAAAATGCATGATTTGGAAAAATACTAATGCATTTGAGGTCTTGTTTTTGCTTTTATTATTACGCTTCAAAGCTTTTTTTCAATGTTTTTTCAGTTATAAACTCATGCGGCACATGGGAATATCGTCCTAACACTTGACTCCAAGAGCTGTGACCTTTCCACTTCATCAAACTTATGATCAAACCATGGGCATGGCAGCACTGCCCATAATTGCTTTCTGAATGAAAACATTTCCTCCAATCTCCAGTAATAAGGAAAATGAAATCTTCAGGTGGGGTTTAGTAGTTCACCCTGAAAGAGTTCCATCTCATTCTAAACATTAAGCCACATAGTGATTTCTGGGCACCTCTCTGCTTTGAGACCTGTGGGAGAATTAACTCAAATTCATTTTTAAAAGGGATTAATTAAACTGAATCAGGACTCTGTTTCAACACTCAGAATTAAGATAAGTTGAAGTAAGACCCCTTCAATTAACCAAAAGAGATGAGAGACCTCTTTGACATTAAATGAACGTGCCTGTGGAGCTGCTGGTGTGGTGTGACCAGTCCTTTTTTCATATACTTTATTCACACGGAACGACCTAGTGTAGACAAAAACTGGGAATATCCACCTTCCCAGGTGTTCTGTGAGGGGACAGAAGGTGTGTAAGATGCAGGTTGCTCTATAAAAAGAGACAATCAGTCTTGGTCTGTTCAGAGTCCAGTGACGCCATGGAGCTTTCAGAGGTTTAGCAACAGACATACTCCTTAAAAAAAATCAAAATTGCAAGTCTTTCATCAAGGATGGGAAATCTCAATAGAGAAGGTAAACAGGAGATAAGAGGTCCAAAACTTTTGTTGTCTGACCAAGTTTTGTACCATATCGCTTTGACTGGGGTCTCTTCTTTGTTAATTTATGGGGAGGGGTTAAAGTTTAATCAGCTTTTGTGTACATTGGGAAAAATTTTACTTTTGAGTAAAGACTCAGACTCCTTTAGCTAATTAGACACCAAGGTGATGTGTGTACTGTGTACACTTCTGATAGTTTCTTTTTCTTATCTCTGCCATCAGTTACTTGGCTGTGAAGTCTGATGTCTGAAACTCTGCCAAGATTTCTGAATGGAGTCCTTCATGTGGGATTTCTCCACCTTTTAGTTCCCATTTCAGGGTATAAGAAGTTTTCTGTTTACTTTTATCTTTTTCTTTCCCTGCCTTCTGTTTTCTTCCAGCTGGGCATCTGACACGATTTACTCTCAGTATTTGGAGACACTCTCTAGGTATCCGTGGGCACTTCTTTTCAAGAGGAGAACTGGCCAACTCACTTTTCCGCAGCAGAGGGGTTCAGAGTGTAGTGAGAGTAGAGGAAGCTCATGAAATTGTTCCTTCAAGCTTTGTGCCAGTGTGTATTCATATGGGATTTTCTGCATATCCAAATAAAGCTGTTAAATTCTTGAGTGGGCTGTCTGAGGAGCATCCCATGGCTCGGAGCTCAAGATCCACCTATGGCATGAATGTTCCAGTGGGCCTCAGTGTAAAGTCCAGCAGGGGAAGGACAGATTCCCACACTGCCACCCCAAAACCCACTTGCATGTCTCCTGATCAATAACCCAACAGGCAGTGTAAGACACCAGACTTGCAGAAGAACTACCTAAGTACGTCCTAGAAAATGCCAGGAAGAGGTGTGGGCCAGCCTTTGTGGTCCTTTGGAGAGCTAGGGCAGCCAAGGTGAGACATGCCAAGGCCACTGTGGACCCATGTGGATGGTGGGGTCTGGCAGGGTCTCTGAAATCCCTGAGTGGTGTGTGCTGCACTGGCAAGTTCCTTGAGGGGCTGGGGGTGCTAAGGACAGTGTGATGTGCTGGTCATCCAGAGTGATTTGCTAGAGGTCATTTAGCAGGTGCTGGGGGAGCTTAAACAAACCCCACAGGTGGCTGCCTGCTCTCACACAGGCCTGAGGATCACACAGCCTCTCCTGGGTCAGTGCTGTTGGACTGGTGCAGTGTTCTCCCACCACAACACTGAACCTGGAGCTGAAGGACACGTGAGGATATCCTGTGGGTGAGATGAGGTGCAGGAGGAAATCTCCCAGAACAGCCTGAGAATTGGTGTTTTTGCTGGTCCCGAGCAGGGAGGCAGGGGACCTTCCTATCCCTTCACTAAAGGAACAGCGCAGAATTTTCTGAGCTGGAAAATTAAACTCTTTACATCAGAGAAATCCAAACCCAGGAATTAATTTTGGAAGAAGAGCTCCCTATTTTACAAATTCCAGCTGCATCTGAGCAGGTTCAGTGTGGCTTTGCTAAATGCTTCTCTGAGCCCTGACAATCTTTGGAAAGGAACATGGTCCTCCCCGCCAGCTCCCCAAGAAGGTGAGCATCAGCATGGGATGTGATTTCTACAACTTCTGCACAAAGCAGCTTAGCAATGGGCTCACTGGCTGGTGCAAAAGCTGCTGGTGCTCCACTTCATTGCTCTTTCCTGAATGTCAGCCACAGCGCTGCAGAGAATTGTTTGCAAAAAAGGCAAATGAGTCCAAAGGGAACATGGTAAATGTAGCCTTGCATTAAACTGGGGATTTTTAGGGTGAATGTACTCCTCTCCTTCTAATATTAGCACTGTCCTGGGTAGGGTGTGCTCTGGGCCAAATACTTCAGGGGCAAACTTACACTTTTCCTGCTTCCCATTGCCTACCCCTGGATGGGGTACAAGAGGCTGTACCAAGATAAAGCATGAAACCCGATGCATGAATCCAATGTTCTCACAAATAAAACCGGAGCCAAAGTCTGTGTTTTTATTTTTAAAAGCTGATATTTTCCTTCCTTGCAGAAGCAGTTGATTGACCAAAGGCTGCTCACTTGGAGTTTGCTTTGACACGAGGTTAGAGAAAGAGAAAGCCTGGACAGGGTAAGGAGTTGGGAAGCAAGAAGAAATTTTCTGAGGTTTGCAGAATGAGAATTGCTAAAGATTTAAGGGGACTTGCAGTCAAGGGCCTTAGCTGAAAATGTTTCATTTTGACACAGAGCACACAGACTCATTATGGCCTGCTTCCCAATTCTGGTTGTCGCAGAAAATTCCTCAGAGGAAAGAGCCATTCCCAGGAGTATCAGGATGCTGGAGTAGGCAGAGATGTGCTCACTGAACAAGGATGGTGAAGCTGGCTGTGTGACCAGAGAGCAGAGACATAGGTGTCTGATTTGGGTTACAAGATAATTCAGGTTGGCAGGGACCTCAGGAGGTCTCTGGTGCATCCTCCTAAAGACAGGGCCAGCTCTGAGATTGGACCAGATTGCCCAGGGCTTTTTTCTGATGGTTCTTGTAAACCTCTAGGAATGGGCATGCCATAGGCTCTGGGATGGATAAGCTGTCTGGGCAGCTTTGACAGTGCTTGACTGTCTTCATGGGGAAGAATCTTTTTCTTATATCCATCCCAAATCTCTCTTTGAGCATAGCTCAGAGCAGTCCCTTAATTCTGGCACCACTTGCAAAGTCTCATCCTTTCTCCAAGATGTTGTTGAAGAAGTTGTTCCAGACTGATCCCAGAACAGACCACTCCCGTACTCCTTTTGCCTCTACTTTAGAGATCTGCTGGAGAAACGGATCTTTTCCCTCCCTCTGTGTCACGTGCCATCGGCTGTGGGGGCACCCCAGATGTTCATCACATGGGCTTGGCTCATCCAGCCAAAGCTATAAAGATCCCTTTTTTGAAGTAGTTAACATCCATAAGAGCCAGCTAAAGGTGATGGCTATTTTCACCAAGTATTTGCCTCTCCTCCCCCACCCTCATTCCCTCTGCTCTCCCACCAGCAAATAAAGGGAGAAGAAACGACCACTGGAGTCCAGCTGGGGAAAGCTAGACTGAGCCATTACTAGGTGAGGCAGTCTTTATTGGGATCAGAGGGTTATGGAAAACAGAGTGCAGAAATGCTAAGAGGAAATAACAATTGCTCCCTTTTAATTTTTTTTTTCCTCCCTCTCCTGTCACTGGTTTTTCCTCCTAGGTGTTGGGGTCTTTCCAGAGGCAATTGTTACTGTTAATGATTTTAGCTTGTTGGCTATTATCACATTTGTGCCTGGGGACTGCAGCTGGCTATCTGGGCTCTGGCAGGCCTTGACAGCAATCAGCTCCTTCCAGCTTCACACTAATTTTCTCGGGGGAGCTCAGAAGAAAATACTTTTTCGTTCATTTTCTCCTCTCTTTCTGCGTGTCCCTCCTTTCCTGCTTTCCTGCCTCCCATCTCTGGTAGCTCTGCCCCAGGACAGGGGCACACAGGGGAGTCTGGTGGAGAAATGTGCAGTGAGGTGCGGGGCATTTGGATGTATCCAGGGGAGAAACATCTCCAGGGAGGAAGCACCCCAGCTTTTGCTCCCCAGGCTGTGTTTGGGCCCAGGTTTGCATGGCTGCTGATCCCCCAGCTGTTACAGAGACAAGGGGGGATCACTGTGGTTATTTCATGAAAAGTGTACGCGGATCTTTTTCAGTGGCTCAGCCTGAGTACAGAGCTTTTACAGCCTTGAGTTTAATATTCTCTTTTTTCCCTCCATCATCATTTTATATTATTCAAAGCAAATCAGACAGCCTTTGAAGAACGGCTCAAAGCCTTTTTTCTTACTTTCTTTTCTTCTTCTTCCCTTTTTTTTTTAAAGGTGGGAAAGAGTGGGAGCCACCTGGTACACTTCCTTTCTCAATTCAGTGATTTTATTCATTGGGGAAGAGATCGCTTTGCATCTTGTTCTTTAAAGGAGTGTAGAAGGCAGGTAAGATCTGTATTTCTAAAAGCCCCAAAAGAGAGTGCTTTTCTGTAAGGGTGACCAGCGCCTTCCTAGCTCTGAAAGCAGCCTGGCTGGTGAAAATGTGACTACTCATGTGGGGACGTGCTCTGGTCTGGAACCACTGTTACACTTGGAGCTGCTTAGCAAAATCATTGCTCTGAGGCATTCCACTGACTGTCCAGACTAATCTGGCAGGCTGAGAATCTCCAAAGACCACCGAAGCAGGTGAAGTGACCATCAGGAAATGTGTTGCCCAGGTGTAAGTTACCTTTTGGAGAGTTTTTGGTGGTGGGCGCTCTGTTGGCAAGGGGACCTTTTCCGACGGCAAGTGTTTTTCCCACTGAGAAGGGGAAACAGAGATCTGAGGCTGCAGCTTGTCAGGGGTCAAGGCAGGTGTCTGCTTTCACAGTTGTCCTGGGATCCACCAGGTGCCTGGTAAAACCCTCCCCTCCACAGTGTGTATGTGGCAGCTTTTGGCCCTGCTGAAACTTGGGCTCGTAAAGGCTGAGAGAGGGTCTGCAAAGGGATTTTACCCAATATCCCACTGAGACCACTGAGACACTGGTGCTCAGTGGGTATTTCCTCAAAAGAACCATTTCCACCTCAGTCAGAGTTAAAACATGCTCTGAAATGTGGCATTTTAATGTGTTTAGAAACACCATGGTGTCACATCATCCCCCACCCCTTACAGGTGGTAAGGACACTGTGTGGCATTGCCAGAGAATGTCCTGCATGCTTTTGTTTAGTTGCCACCCTCCCTTTCCCCCAGTTTCGTGTAGCAGAAAAATCTCTGACAAAGAGCCATGTTCCCTACCAACTCTCTACTTCATGTCTTCTTGCTCCCACTCAAAAGGTCCCTGCTTGGGGCTGTCCCAGGGCACATGGTGGTTCCACATGGTGGTGGGGGGAAAGCAGAGATCACCAGAACACTGGAAACGTGGAGATGTGGAGCTTCCTCTGGATCTTCCCTGTGCTGCTCAGGACCTTCCAGACCTGCCCAGCTTTGCTTCTCTCACCACTCTGAGAGGTGCATAAAACAAGTCATCAACCCCAAAGGTAATGGCCTCTCTGGGCATGCTGCCAGTCTTTTAATGTCTTCACTAATCATCTAGAAGTGGGAATAAACAACATGTTAATGAAATGTGTGGGTGAAGCTAAACTGAGAGGAGCTAGAGGGGCTGGTTTGGACAGTGGAAGTAAAACAAAAAGATTTGGGGAGGCTGGAAAGACAAGCAGGGAATTATAGCTTGATGTTTGGCTTGGGAATAATGTGAATACAAGTGGGCAGGGAAGGAGAGATAAAAGGCCATGTGAGGACATTAGGCACCTGGGGGTGCAGAGCAATGCAGCTTCTATCTGTCACACAGCTCTGCTGCACACTCCTGAAAATGGGGATGCAGCAGTCTGTGTCCATAGAGGGATGGGCACAGGAGCACACCTCTGGAGCAGTGTGTGATGCCTTTGGCCAGGAAGGTGCAGGGAAGACAGGCAGCAAGGTGGAGAGAGAGCGAAATCATAAGGAATGCCTGAAACACTACAAAAAAGTCTGTGCCCCACATGAGTGGCCTTTGATGGAAGGCCTTTGAGTAAAAAACACTATCAAACCTGTCTGAAATAGCAGCACATCAGGGAGAGGGAGGTCCGTGGACAGAAAGGAGGCTTTTTACTCAAATTCACTATGTCAGTTCCCAATGGCAGGATCTGCTGACTATGGGTTAGAAGAAGAGTCACTTCACTTCAGGCAGAGAGGGCCTAAAGGGTTTGGTTTCCTTAGCCCAGCTAACTGGGGGCCAAGAGAGGACTCAGTGATTCCCCAAAGATTCCCCTGTGGTCAGAGTGGAGGAAAATGCTTTGTGGAAGTGCTGGAACAGGAACAAACTGGTGTAAACGTGCCTTGTGAGAGGAATCTAGAGGCAGTTTTCCAGGCTTTTGTGATGATGGCTGGCAACAGCCTGATCTGGACAAAAGAAGGAGCAAAAAAGGAGCAAAGAAGGAGCATGTTCTGAGGATGTCCCTGTACCAGCAGTGGAAATTGTTACAGTGCTGACAGGGGCTGAGTGGGTTCAACAGTGGGTCCCTGCAAGTCCTGTGTGGACAGGGGAGTCTAGGTGTCCAAAGAGGAGATGGCCAACAGCCCAAGGGGCCACTGTGGAGGCACTGGAAATAAGATCAGAGATCGGTCAAAATCGTCTGAATTAGAATTTTCAAGTGACATTTCTGTTGACATTTTTGCCAGATATTGGAAGATTTTGAATGTGCCAAATCCCTTTCACACTTCCTTCCCTTCAGCTTTCCCTGGAAGGGAAAAAAAAAATCATATTAAAGAGAAAATGGATGAATATTTAATGAAAATGTGCAGCCAGTTCTCTGCTCTGTTCACTATAGAATAGCTGTTGCAAGGAACCAAAGCCCCTTTGCCCTGGTCTCAGCTTCCTCCTGGCTTCATAGATTGCTTTGGACTCATTTCATACCTGGTCTGGGTTACTAAAAAGATTTTCTGTGTTCCTGAGTTGGATGTAAACTTTTCCCACATATCTGAGAAGTTCCTTAGAAGAATTTTATGAGGGATGCACACAAGAAGCTCAAGAGTCTGAGTCATGGAGGTGAGTTCTCCTGTAAGGAGTTAAATGTCTGTGCCAGAGCAGGTAAGATGACAGGCTGAAATTAGTCAGTAAGTTTGTTGTCTCCTCTTTCAGTAGGAAAACAGAAGGAATTTGTGATATAAGGGGCCTGAAAGGAGATTGATCTAAAATTCAGTCCCAGATGTGGACTCATTGATTCCAAACCAAGGGATTTTAAGGGGAGGAAGGATGGCAAAGGCTCATTTCAAGAAAATGGTCCATATAAAGGTATCAGAAGCATGCCCATGAGAGAAGGACCTCCATATGTGAGGAATTTAAAGGCAAAGCAGAGTGGAAGATTTACCAGGAAAGGCAAGACGGCCGCCTCTCTCATCTCTGCTCCTGGCTCAGGTCTTTCCATGTCCACCCAACTCCGATGCTTTTGCAGCTCTCTCAGGGAGGGAAAATAAAACAAGTCATCAACCCTGGAGATCACAGCCTCCTGGGCAGGCTGCCAGTTGTTTAATATTGCTGCTAATGATCTACAAGCAGAAGTAAACAGCATGTTAATGAAATGAGTGAAGGAGGCTGAGCTGGGGGAAGCTGCAAGGGCTGGTTTAGAGAAGAAATTAAACACAAAGGTTTGGGGAGGGCAGAAACTCACCAGGGAGAATCAGGAGAGAATTGGTTTGGGGGTGGTTCAAGGGGATATAACAGTAGAAGAAAAGAAGGATAGAACAGCGCTAGGAATTTTCTTATAGCAAGTGGCTGGCAAAGGCCCCTCAGTAGGTATGAGGAGACAGCTCTGGATAAGAGAGGTCAGGAGCTGAGATTGCCCATCAGAAGTGCAGCCCAGCTTGTTGTCTCCTCTCCACCATGGCGACTGCCCATGGATTTACCTCTCATGGGAGAGACCCTGACCTGGAGCAGAGTATAGCATTGCTCTTGCCCAAAGCTCCTTTCCATAATAACCAATCAAGAGGAAATGTACTTGCCCAGCATGGTTGCCTGGAATTGAACCAGGGAGTCTTGAACATAGCTCAGTGAGCCAGAAGTGAGGATTGTAAATTTTACATTAACATAGCAGATCTGGAACTCACTGGATTTATGGATCCTGCTTGTCTTGAGTACAGGTAGTGGGAGATAGAAGCTCTCACCAGTGCCACTACCCAGAGACAGCAGTGGGATGAGTTTGTTAGCATCCAGTCCTTGTATGGCCTGCAGGGAGGGGGAAGTCACTTTGAATAAGTGGTCCCCCTAAACGTTTCTTTTCTGCTGCTTTTTTTACCCCTCCCTCCCCCTCATTTGAAATTCATTGGCTCTAATTGCAGAGGTAGTCAAACTTTGGCTGCTTCTGAACTGCAGGTCTTCGAGGGGACCTGCATGCTAGACAGCGAGATGAATGATTTATTATTATATTATTATTTATTCATTTAAATTCATGAATGCTTATCCAAATCCAAAATTGCCCAATTTCATCCAGATCTGAATTTATAGATTTTCAGGCCAGATGGGACCGCTCTGATCAGCAGCCTGACCTCCGGCATTGTGCAGGCCAGGGAACGCCACCCAGCAATTCCCACGGTGAGGGGAAGCTGCACCACTATGTAAATCAGCATTATCAAGCTCAGTGGCTTCTCTGAAATGGTCTCTAGTGGAATCTGTGAAACTGCCAGGTGGTTTGCAGCTCTGCTTCCCAGGATGTGGCTGTGCATCCCAGAAAAGGCAGTTTCTGCTCTGCTCCTCTGTCTGGGAGACAGCTGTGGAGAGGGATACCAGCAGCAGGTAAGGGCCAGGGGATCAGGCACACTTCCCTACAGCTGTGGGATGGAGAAAAAGTGCACAAAACAAATAAAAGTCCCCGTAGTGCTAATGTGAAAAAAAGTTGCTTTGGCTACAGAGGCTTCCAGGAGCCCAAGGGAAGTGAACACCCCAAGCCAAGCATGGTGTTTTCTGGCTCAGGGGAAGTCTGCATGGACATCTGAGCACAGAGAGCTGTGGCCTTTACTGTTCCCATTTCTTCTCTCTTCAGGTATATCCTTCTCAATTTCCTGACTTTTTTCACTGCCGGTGTTGAAGTCCCTGAACAGTAATACACCACTGAAACCTCAAAAGCCAGGTGGCATTTTCTGTGGATTGCCAAGAGTTTGGGGTTTGGAATGTGTTTGGGAAAGAAATTGGGAAGTCTCACAGGAAACAAGTGAGTCATTAAAGGCAGATAAACTTGATAGGAGGCAAGCTCAGAATGAGATCTAGCCTACATCAAAGAGTGGGATAAGTACCCCATCTCCCAGAAGTTCATTAAAATGTGTGTGTCCATACCCCAAGGAAGTGCTAGAAATCCAGCAGCAAAAACAAGATAAAGGAAACCCCAGAGAGATTATCTTATTTGGTTTCCAAAGACTTTGTGGTTTTGCTGTAAACCAGTTACTTGGAAGAATTTCTCCCCTCTCCAGACACTGAAACGTTGATTCCATTCTCTTCTTTGCAAAAGGGTCTGGGAAGACACCATGTCTGCTCACCTCTAGTGCCACAGATCCTGCAACCCTGGATAGCAAGTTCAGGCTGTGGAGTGGGTAGGCAGGCTGAGCAGAGAGACCAGTTTTGCCTTCAGGCAATGGTCCAATCCTGCCAGAATCCTGGCTTATTGGAGTTTTAATGAGAGGAAATCCCAAGCTGGAGAGCTGGATTTGCACACCTAAGTCGTCTTCTGTAAGACCATATTTATCTTCCCAAGTCCATTAGATCTTCCTGAGCCACCCAACTTGTGTTCTTATAAAGCACAAACTGGAAAGAGGTTTGTGCTATGCAGGTTTTTAGGTGGTTCTTATGTCTCCTTCTTGGCTGAGATTTGTTACCTGCTGCATGGCAATAATGATTCTGGTGGTTTGCTCTCTCTGGTCTCATGGAGATCAGAGCTGGCTTGGTGGGCTCAGCAAGAAAGGTGCACCAGCCTTGCAAAATGAATAATTGTTTTGAATATTTTAGCACACATGAAACACAAGCCAGATAGAAAGAAGAGACCCTAGTGGTTTGTGCTGCAGTTGTATCTCATGTGGCCCTTCAAAGGAGCTCCAAAGACTTCATACACTCTAACTTTCAGAAATTCAAAGATCACCTTATCCAGGATCAAAAGACAGAACCATTTCAGTGGTCCACAGCAGCAATTAAAGATTAGAAGCATTGTGGCTTTCTTTTGCAATTCAGGCTGGTGAAATTGAAAGGAGGAGGGTGCAATCATTGCCTGGATGTTGTCCAGGTCTCTGAGGCTGCATCTATACCTGTAAATTAACTGTAGCTAGGTCTGCTCTCTTGTGCAGAGGCCAGCTGGCACAGGATATCCTGAATCTGTACTATTGAATTCTCTCACCCTCCAAAAAAGGGGGATTGCATCCAAATTGACTACTGAGAATGGGCACTAGTCTGTGCTAATTCCCAGGCTGTGTCTAGGCATCATTTGGGAGCATCCTAGCTGGATTGTGCCAAAAACATGCCAGGTAGTGTTTTAACATATAGAAGATCAAGTTCTAATGTCCAGGGACATCTTCACAACTGTCCGTTCAGGTGGTAAAGATGTAGTATAGGAGTTTATTTTAATGCTTTACCTAGAATATCTTTGGGTTCTGTGAGTTTTGCTGCTTGGTGTCCTGTCCTCATGTCCCCTCTGAAGGTCAGTGCACTGCTGGGATCTTCTTTGCCCACAGGTTTCCTCTGATCTCCTGGTTGTGGTGCCACACATGCTTTTGCCATGCTGTGGGTAAAATAGAGGCAAAGGGGACTCAGGAGAGAATCTGGCATTGCAAAGTACTTCAGAACAGCATCGAGGCCACAGCAGTTATCAGACATTGGTCTTTCAGATCTTCAGTGTCTTTCCAGACCTCTTTATAGAGAGACCTGGGGAGTGCTGAAAGTAGTCCTGGGGCACAGAGGCTTCGTGAAGGAAATTAAATAGAAACTGTGACTGCTGTGGACAAAGTTCATACTATAAAGCCATCCACTCCACAGATTTTGTGACTGCACTCTTATGTGCTATCTCAGAAGTCTCCCTACCAGGAGTGTTTCCCATCTTGTAGGAGAAGCTGGCATTTGGTGCAGGATCTGGACTGCAGTGTGCTGTAAGCTGATGGCATCTCTCTGGCCCAAACCTGGGGTTAAACGAGGGAAGGGTCACAAGTTTGGCTGTGAAAGCTGTGACGGTGGCTGTCAAAGGCTTTTTGGGAAGGAGTGGGGGTGAGCCGACCCCTCTCACCCTCGCTGACACCCTGCACCCTGCTAATGGCAGCCAGGATGACTTTCTGCTAATGCAAATGTTCACAGCTGTATGCTGGATGTTGCTGAGTGGATAATGGCTGATGAGTTTGCCTGTAGACAGTCACTCCACTACCAGTGTGTAATTAATTGCTATGTAAAGTGCTCGGAGATGCGGTGCTGCTGAAACGCCGGGTGTATAAATGCCATCCCCACACAAAAGGGAACAACATGCAAATTCTCTCAATATATTTTTAAATACGAGCATTTTTCAGCTGTTTGCTCTTTTGTAAAATTTATTAGGCCCCCTCCTGGGAATGGGGAGGCAGCAAGGGCAGTGCGCATGGATGAGCTGGCTTCCAGGGGCTCCGACTGCTCATGCTGCTCAGCCCCAGACTCCGGGGGGTCATCTGTTTTTCTTCTCCTATTCCCTTAACCTCTGCTTAATTTTTGTTTCCCCTTTTGCTTGCTTGCTTGCATGGTGAGCTGCTGCCTGCCTGCCTGCCTGCCTGCCTGCCTGCCTCCCTGCCTGCCTGCCTGCCTCCCTGCCTGGGCAGGACAGCAGGGAAGGAGAATGCTTTTTGTGCAAAGGGCAGAAGCTTGTAAAGGCTCCAGCCTCTGTTTCCTTGTGAATCAGAGAGGTTTTTGTCCTGCTTCCTAAGAAAATGTGTTGTCCCAACTGGATGCAACCTGGACAGGGGTGGTTTCAGGCCATCGGGAGCTGCAAAGGCAGTGTGGTGTGATGGCAGCAAAGGACAAAACCCCACCTGGCTGTTGCAGAGATCTAGCACGAGTTCCAAGAAAGGAGTTGGAATGATAGAATATCTTCCCTGGAAATATGTCACACAACGAGGCTGACAAGTCTCAGCAAGGTGGCCTCAATGGAAGGCTGCGAAATCTTGAGTGCTACTGATCACATGAAGAAGGCAAAATGACTCACTGCTTCCCATGGGGCAGAGAGGAGAGAACATCCAGTGAAAATATCACATAAAAGTTTAAAACAAAAAAGGGGAAGTTGTTTTTCTTGGGGCATACAATCCTGTTAGGGAATTCATTGTGACAGTGAACAACTAACAAGCAAACAACTTAAAAAGAGGTAGAGTAATTGAGGTCCACTGCTGACTGGAGGACCCAGTAGTTTGGTTGCCATTGCTGCTCCTAAACATCCAGCTGCCAGAAGTGTGGAGAATTTGTAGGGGTGTGAATGTGTTGCAGTTCTTGCAGTCATTTCCTAGCTCTCTGTTGCTGTTAAATGGAGAGAAATAGGGTATAAAGACTATATGGACCGGAAATCTGTTTCTTTTATGTGCTGATATTTGATAGATTGAGCAATGGGTGGTTGACAGATCTTGGACAGAAATTATGAGCAGGAAATCTGTTTAATGAGCACCTTCCTATGGCATTCCTGAGAAGGCAGTCATAACTTAGATGCAAATTAATGTTTCCATCAATGGTCTGGAAATACATAAAAACAACGCTGCTGGCTAAATTGTACAGATAACCTAAAGTTTGGAGGAGTGATTAATATGGCTTGAGGATGTGTGAAAGGACATCATCAGTCCAGGCATGTAGGACATACATTTTCACAGCATCCAACTGGGAGAGAGAATAGGAAGCAGGAGGACAGATGGAAGTATGGACTGGTGAACATCAGCATCACAGAGCAGCTGAGGTTGGAAGGCACCTCTGGGGATCATCTACTCCAACCCCTTCTGCTCAGAGTAGGGGCAGCCAGAGCAGGTTGCTCAGGACCACATCCAGTTGTGTTTTGAATATGTCCAAAGATGGAGACTCTACAACCTCTCTAGAAATTTGTTGCAGTGTTTTAGCATGATCACAGTTAAAAGAGCTTTTTCTTGCATTTAAATGGAATTTCCTGTATTTCCGTTTGTGCTTCTTGACCTTTCCCTGGCACCACTGAGAAGACTCTGGATCTATCCTCTTTACTTGCACCCACCAGATATTTATACTTACTGATAAGATCCTCTTAAGATCCCCTTCTCTTCAACACACTGGCCAGTGCAGCTCTCAGTCTTTCCTCACACATCAGATGCCCCAATTCATTCATTGTTTTTGTGGCTCTTTGTGGGACTTGCTCCAATACATTGTTCACTGTCTGATACTGGGGGCCCAGAGCTGGACACAGCACTCCAGGCCTGTCTCACCTGTGCTGGGTAGAGGAGAAGGATCCTGAAAAGATACCTTCCAGATCCTCCATCTGCTGGCAGTGATCAGCCTAATGCAGCCCTGTTGGCCTTGTTTGTGACAGGGGCACATTGATGGCTCGTAGCAGCTTGGTGTTCAGCAGGACCCCCAGGTCCTTCTCTGCCAAGCTGATTTCCAGCTGTCCAGTCCCAGTCTGCAGAGTGCCTCTGGAAGGCAATGACTCTGAAGGAGATTAAGAGGTCCTAAAGGGAGGTCCTTCATCTGGACCTGTATTTTCAGTAGGGTGGTGGGACCAGCTGATATCAGCTTGAAGGGGACTGGTGAAAGGACGGGACTAGTTTTACCTTTGGAAGGGGTCGGACAACAGAAGCCCATCTCCAGTCTGGGGACATGTGCTCTGTTAATGAAAACAAGAAATTGGAGAGGATGCAGAAACCCACACAAATCTGGGCTAGAGAAAATGCTTCCAAGAGAGCAATTTGTTCAGCTCATCAGCAAGCTTGAGTGGCAGCCTGCTGTGTGTGTGCACCTGCTGCAGAGGACTC
Source organism: Corvus moneduloides (assembly GCF_009650955.1). Lineage (NCBI taxonomy): Eukaryota > Metazoa > Chordata > Aves > Passeriformes > Corvidae > Corvus > Corvus moneduloides. The sequence goes on from NC_045511.1 coordinate 17,359,277, forward strand.
TTAAACCTCAGAGAGAAAGAAAGGCACAAGACAGAGCGGTGCCCACAAGCCAAACACAAATACATGTGAGCAGGGATCCAGGCACTTGTTGTGTTGGTCATTATCTCTAGGAGCAAATTGCCAAAGGTCTTGGAAGACATTTCACCTGCGGAAGCCTTTGAAGCAAGGCTGTGTAGCTGAAGTTGAACCCAGTCTATCAGGTGGCTCACTGGGGTGCTGTGAAGCCTGAGATAGAGGGCTGTCCTCCCCTTGCTGTGGTCTTTGGCTCTGACTTGAATGTCCCCTGAGGGGGTCATGAGCACAACACGTGATGTATGGCCTTTGCCTACTCTCCCCATATCTTCCAGGCCATGTTTAGCCCCTCTTGATGCATTTTACCCTGCACAGGCTGGGATTTCAGGTGGTTTAGGGGGAGGAATAGCAGGTGAGTTTGGTACAGAGGGTGGATTTTATGTGGGGATTTAAGAGATGCCATCACTCACAGAACAGCAAGAACCCTACAGAAGGCTTCTAGAGCACCCAAGGGGGCAGCTGGCTGTAGTCCTTCAGTCTCAGAGGACAGGAGAGACCAGTAGCAAGAGGCTGTCATTATCTTAGGCATTGATTGGGCTACTGAACTTGAAAGGAAGAAGCTGTGGCATCTTCACACGGCATAAGTGTCACTATATTGCAATCCTGGTGGGTTTCTCAATTCTGTCATGCCTCTTTTCTTGGGTTTTCCTTGGGATCTCTGTTGCTGCTGACAATAGCAGTGTCTATGGCTAGTAGTGGGTGTCCTGTGTGTGGAAGACCATTTACTCAATGATAAGCAGACCCAAAATTTTCAGCCAAGTGCCTCTTTAAGCCAACAAGGGCCACTGCCCATAGGTACTGCTGTAGCTTCCTGCAAACAAAGCAGAAATAGAGTTGCAGGACTATGATGGGGAGAAATCTATAGGCACAAATATATTTCACTTTTTCTGTGCTTTTACTCATCACCCACAACAGCTTCTATTTCTTACCCTGTGTTTAAAAAAACCCAAAACAAACCCCTGAAAGTCAATATTTATTTTTCAGTCTCCCTCTCCCCTGCTGTTCGTCTCTGAATTTAATGCTTTTGAAAGGTGAATGATTGACGATTTACTGAAAATGAAGTTAAAATATAAATAATTCCACGATTTCACTGCTGTATTAAGCAGGCATATGAGAAAAGCCCAGAAGACCAAGGTTGGCTTTTATTATTAACAAGGAAAGAAATTAAATTTAAATAAATGTAATATTTATTAAAATTTCCTTTCACGCTGTTACCTGAGGTTCATAAAACTTTTGAGCTGTGTCAGCTTTGCACTCCCCAGTACATTGAACTCCAGGGAAAACTATAAGCAAATTCTTAAGATCAATGCAAACTACTTCTCCATTACTCAAAAAAGGGAATTTTAACTATTTTTGAAGGCCCCAGGACTCCACTAATCTAGATATAAAGACTTTTTTCACCTTCAAACTTCACACTTCCAACTACCCTTTCACCTTCTCCCATCCCTACCCCAACACACACAGCCCTTTATGCACTGAGGAGAGTGACTACATATCCTTTAACTCAGTTTCTATCTTTCCCATGGCCAGTTACCAAATGAAATTTTCCAAAAGGTGGAGAAAACCTCTCTGAAGCTGCCCCTGTCCCCAGCCTGCCCCCATGGCATTGCCACTGCTGAGGAGAAGAGATGTAAGGCTCTGCTAGGTGGGGATTACCAGCTGATCCAGGTTTGGATTTTAAAGATCCTGTGGGATTTGCCTTGGTGTTTTTAATGAAAGCAGACCTGTATGAGGTAGTCTTGCCTGGAACACAGCTGCAGACCAGTCTGGGCCTTGAAAACTTTCCTACCTATGCCATGCAGATACACTCATGCTTCTAGAACTTGATAGAACATGGCTGAGCTCTTCCTTAAAATGGAAGAAATCAGGGAGTAGTTTTAACAGCTTTGAGGGTGTGGGGCTAGAGGCTTAGACCTAGTCTTGGGTCCAAATTTTCCTTCACATCAGCTGTGTAGATACCTATTCCTAGAGTATCTGTCACCTGAGGGGACCTGGGGGCTACATGGGGAGCAAACCCCACGTTGTAGCACCTTCAGCACTGCTCTGTCATGTGGACAGGCTGGCTGAGCTGTGCCCAGGCAACTGGTCTGAAAGGACTTGACAATTAATTGCCTGAGCCCAGGCTGCCTGCAGCACGGTGTGGTGGCCACAGGACCAAGCCTTCAGCATCTCTCTGGTGACACCAGCAGAGCAAAGCACTTGTTTGTCTGGGCTGAACATCCTGAATGCAGCCTCTGAATATAATGCAGCATCCACCTCTGGTTTGGCTTGGGAGGTAGGAGAAATTCAGAGATGAGGTAGCCGTCAAAATTTAGCTTAGGCACAGTGGAGTCTGCAGGAGTATCAAATACAAATGCTCTGTCTCAGAGAAATTCACCTATGAGTAAGAGATCTCAGTCCCTGTGTTAGTATGTCAATACTGCCCAGACTTTGAAAAAGATTTTGTGCACAGAGGCAAGTTTTGGTCCTGGTGAAGTTACTGGATGTGGAGAGAAATAGCGGTTTAGAGTTTGCAGGAGTGGATTCAGAAGAAAAAAAACTACTACTGAGCTGTAGGAGAATGTGCTTTGATGTTCATAAACATGCCTTGTGAAGGCGCTAAAAAAAAGAAAAAGCAAGAGAAAGAAGGATGTTGAAAAGGATGATAAAGCAAGAAAAAGATCCATGGGATTTGGAAGCATTTGAAGAAACCTTTTTATAAAGCTGTGCTAGGCACGTCCTGTCAAATCTCTCCTGCTGTGAGGAATTTTCATGTTACTTTGCAGATAAACTTGTTGAGAGCACGCTGTCTGCCTCCATGGTGACAGAACGGCATCTCGAAGTGAACGGCCCTGCATCATCATTTCTCCTTCAGTTCCAGGCAGCATCTGTCACTGCAGAGCTGGGCTGGGAGCTGTGAATTAGACCCATGTCCTCCCTGGGCTGCAGAAGCTAAGCAAACCTGCACTTGCTCCATTTTAGCCTGACTTTGTCAGGGTTTCCTTTGGGCTTGGTTGGGCAAAGCATCACTTGTTCATGAGGGACTTGTTCCTTAGGTCTCTGTTCCAAAAACCAGCTCCTGATAATATTTTTAAATGCTGTTTTCTGTCTCAGGTTTTGGAGGGAGGAAGGGAGAAAGAGGTGAAGCTGACACAGGATATAAGAGAACCCAGGACTGGAGTCGATCAGGCAGCATGCATGAACTATCAGGCAGAGGGAGGACGGGATGTGTGTCACCAAGGTCTGGCTTCTTAAAGGTGGAAGCGTTAATGGGATTGTACTTCATGTGCCATTCAGCTGATTGGTGCCCCTCTAATGCTAACTTTTAACTCCTTTGAAGAAGGTTTAGGTAGAGGAGAAAGAAATCTCGAAGTTCTTAAGCTCCTGCATGTTTTGTGAAGAAAGGTATGGAGGAAGGGTGTCCTCTGAACTGCCCCTGATGTTCATGAGTATTATCCCTTCATAGGCCCTGGTAGGCCCAGGATTCTCATAACACAAAGAGAGACAAACACACACACACACACACACACACACACACACACATACACACACACACACATACACACACACACACATACACACACACACACATACACACACACACACACACACACAGACACACACAAAGGGACTTGGCCCTGAGTCAAGGGAAATCAATCTTGATTCTTCAGCTCACAGAAACTTTGGGTGGCTCAATTGAAAATGAGGAGGAGAAAAAGGAGTAGCAGAAAATGAAAGCAAGAAGAAAGAAATATACAACAGCAGAAACTGATCCAAGTGAGTAGAATATTTTGGATATCAGAATAGGTAAGGTGTTTTTCATTGCAAGGGACTGGCAGGTCTGGGCTTTTCCTGTGTGTTCTCAGCTCACACCTTTTCCCTTGAGACCAGCAATCGTGCCAGATCTCCATGGTCTGGCATTGCAGGGGATACGGATGCTTGTCTTTACCACAGATCTGTGTAAGTCAGCTGGACAAGTGTCTTTGAGGAGGAGGCAGTTCATACCCTATCTGCCTCTTTCCTGCTCCATCCTTACCTACGTCACTGTCACTGCACTACCTTGAGAGGTCTGAGGCTCTTTCTCAGATAAATGTTTTCTTAAGGTCTGGTAGAAGAGACTGTGTTGGACATCTCTGAGTTCCTGCATGGAGCCAGGCAGGGCATACTTGGCTGGGAGGCAGCTGTTTTCACACATGCTCTGCCCTAGGGCTGTTCTCTTGTGGTGACTGTTGTATCTGTGTGATCTCGTTATTGCACCTTCACCCCACTACTTGTTACACTCAGCTCTTCCTGAAATGAGACCCCAGCTCTGTAAGCCAAGGATTGCTTTGGTTTAGTCAGTGATTGAAAGGCAAGTAACAGCTGACAGCCACAACTGAAATGTATCCCCTGAAAATATTTCTCATCAGAAAAATGGCTTTTTTCCATTAAATGGAATCGTTATATAAATCAGTACCAGTTCTGCAGAATTTTTCTACTTTTTTCTTTAACAAAAAGTTTTTCAGCATTTTGGTTTTCTTTCCCCTTTTGGTAATTTGAAAATTCTCTATGTTGTTCAGTTTAAAACAGGGAAAGTCCTACAGAAATGTCTTCTGGACAGAACTTCTTCACTTTTTTATTACTTTGGGTTGTAGAACAGTGAGTAGGTCACAGCTGCTCCCAGTGTAACACTGGCCACTCAAAAACGAACTCACCTTCGCTTAGCCAGTCATATGCTCCAAGTAAATGAATGAGGTCAGTAGTTTAATAGAGCTCTGTGTGATTTTGAGGGGATTGTTTTTGAGTTTGTGGGCTCAAATTGTCCTTTGGACTGCAAGACATTTGAGTTTTGCATTTCTTCTGAGTTTAAACCAGTACCCTGGAAAGGAGAAAGGCAAAGCGGGAACGGAAGGGATATGGCAGAGGATGGGAAGAGAGGGGACAAGAAGGAGAAGGTGAGCATGTGTAGGAACTCCAATGACAGTTTCATGATCCCTCCAGCTTGACTTTTAAGGGATCAAGTCTTCCAATTCTTACAGGATGGTCCCTGAGGCCATGTTAAGTCACCCTTGCAATTATTGTCTTTAAACAGAAAATTTGAAGCGCTTTAAGAGCGTATTCCCTCATATTAAGAGACAGTACAGATATGAAGCAGTGTGCTCCAGTGAGCTGGAGTTAACTCCCCATTTTTCCACCTCTGTGACTCTGGTACCAATCTCTGGTAATTTTGCTTTAGCAGCTCGGCTGTGGCGCGTTAACTTCTGCTCTGTGAGGTGAGAATACGGGTATTGCTGCGGACCACAGCTCTCCTGCAGCTGTGCTGAGCTGGGAGGGGCTGCAGCTCTCCCCACATGTCAGACAGAAGTGTTTCAGGCTAAGCCTTTATGATAAATTAGGGAATGTGGTCAGCCAGAAACAGCCAGAGCGCTCTTTTATTAATCTGCGGGTGGATAACAATAAAAATGATGAAAGATCTAATCAGCTGCATTATTACCTGGAGGTTGGTGGGGCCAGGAGAGAAAAGGGGTGTGTGGGTGATGTTGGTGCTGGGGAGAGTTCAAAGACAGGGAGAGGCAAGAGCATTGTCTTCAAGGACTGTCAGACAGTAAAATGGAGGGGTGAAAAACCTTGCTAGAGATGATCCCTTCAAAATTTTAGCCTTCAGCACCCCTTTCTCATTTGCCATTTTACGGCTTTTTAAATCTGGGATACATTTAGCAGACAAGTTGCCCTTTAGTGCCTGATGCTCCCTGTCTTGGTTGCACCTTCCACCAGTTCCCTTGGGCAAGGCCATGCGAGGACACCAAAAAGACATTCCCTTCCTCTCTGGCAGAAGGTGGGGAAATGCCCCTTTTCTGTACTGCATTTGTCTGGTGTGCCTTTAAATTTTTCTTCAATACTTAGGGGACTTTGGTGATAGAAATTAGAGGGGTGGACAACTCAGTTCCCTTTGTCATTCATTATTAGCTGGAGGGGTGTTGTACACAGTGAGTGGGATGCTTATGGTGGTGGATAAAGCCTTTTGTGTATTCTCTGTGTCCCTTTTCAAATTCGGTACTTTTCTCTTTCTTTTGGTGTAGTCAGGTAAACACAATACAGGAGAGTCCTGTCTAAGTACCTGGATATGGAAGAACTGGAAGGCTCCAACTCTCCATTAAAGCTTTGATTTGGCAGCATCACAAAGTCTTGCAGTCAACACATCTGTATGCAAATGCATTATGGACAGATAAAGAGACTCTGTTCTTCTCTCTCTGTCATATTTTGCGTATTATTTGCTTACAATTCATGTCTCTCTCATAGTCTCTGTGGTAAAAGCATATTGAGGAAAGTCATCTCCTTTCCCAGCAATTTTCTCAGCTTCTCTTGATCATTAACATGCTGGAAACCACTTGAAAGAAACACTGCAATTTTTTAAGGGATTTTATTCATTTATTCATCAAGGTTAAGGACCCTGAAAAACTGCTGTCTACATCTTTTAGCACTTACTTCTTTCAAATCTCATATACATTATAGTCCTCAATCTGGAGCTCTCTTTCGCTGTGAGGTTTTCTCTGCCCGTATCTTCTGTTGCAGTCTGAATATACAATAAACCCCTTTAAAATTAGTTATACTGCTACAGTTGTCAGGAGAACTCACGTAATCTGATGAATTTAGTAAGAATTCCAGGCTGTGAAACAGACACAATGAAATTCTCTCCTTCAGCCTTCTTGCCTCATTATTAAACCTTCAGTTTATAGTGCGCAGACAGTCGAGCACTATAATTGAGGTTGAATTGCCATTCTCATTATAAATCCCCTTTTCTCGCGTGCTCATAACTTCAACCAACACATGAGCTGAAACTGTGCTCTCACTTTCAGCCCACACTAGAATATTTAACTCCATGATCTATGGGCTTTAGCTCTGCTGCCATGGTCTGCTGCCCCATATATTTCACCATAACAGGAGCTTCTCTTGAGGTTAAAATACAAAAGTTGAGCATTAGCAGGTGTGCCTGGCTTAGGCACCAGACTTGCATCTGTATTTTAGGTGGCTGGTGCCCTGGAGGGGGCAGTGGCGTTTGCTAGCCAGACATCAGAGAGGGTTTTTTTCAAGACCCTATCTGACAGTTTCAGTAGAAGTTGTTTCTCTGAAGCCTTGAAATGGAGCTGTTCTGCCCCACTGGCTGGACAGGAATTTAGGTGTTTCCTTCATTCACTGCCTAGAACTTAGGTACAGGTGAGATCCAGCAAAACTATCCCCCTGCTTCCTTCTTCTGTGAGGGTGAGGTCTATAAGCCTGGTCTGAACCTCAGCAGGGGATCCAAAACTGTTGGCTGGATCCACTTGAACTCTCAGCAACTCTGGTAAGTCCCCAATGCCAGGAGCAAAGACCTCCTTTCCTCTCTGTACACTTACGTGTTTTGACTCCCCTCTGCTTTTCTGCCAACTCTGGCATGTGGAGGGAAGCACTTGGATGCAGTTTCACACACCTTGGTATCAAATCCTCTGGGAAAGGCTCAGGTCAGGTGGACAGTTCAATGTTGCATCTCGGTCTGCAGCCAAGAAGAGCAGAAAGGAGCAGCCTCATGGCTGCAGCACTCAAGGAGGAAGCGAAGGTTTGGGGTTTGGACCTCGGTTCTGGTCTTTGTCACAGATTTTGTGCATGCAATCTGATGATGTAGTCAGTTCTGATGACTACAGCTCTGCTGACCCACAGTGATGATCTCAAGCTCAGATGGTGGTATTGGCAGCTAGATGGGATAATTTCCACTATAACAATGCTTGAAGTGATGCCTGCAATGAAATAAAACAGAGTATCTACAGACAGACCATGCTGCAGTGTCCTGGGCACATGCCCACTCCATGTCTTATCCACTCTCCACAGCCAGAGGAAGAGTTCCCCTGCCCAGCTTCAACACAGTGACTTCTCTCAGGGTGCTTCATGGAGAAGACTCAAGAGCTGAGCTTTGATAGAAACTCTTACTCAGAGTTATTGGAGTGAAATGTGAAGGATAAAGAAACACTAGTATTTGTCAAAAAACCTGAGCCAAAAGGATTTATGCCAAGGCTTGGTTGTATGGTTGCTGTTTTTTTTTTTTTTTTTTGTTTTGTTTTCTTTTTTGGTAGTTCTTGGTGTTGTTGTTGTTGTTGGTTTTTTCCCTCTTATATTTATAATGGGGAGGAGGAGGTGGAGGAAAGACTTTTGCTTGAAAAGGAATTTGTTGGGTTGGGAAGTACGAGGTAAATAAACAAATGACATCTTGCAGCCAGGGAAACCATGGACCAAGACCAGTCCTGTCTGAAGACAGCTGGTGTAGGGGAGTGTTTTTGATGCCTGCTGTCACAGAGGCTGTGGCTGTTCACTAAATCCCTTCCTCTGCCCTCCCTGCCATGGTCCAACACCTGCTCAGAGAGCAGACACGAGCAGTGAGGGAAGGTGCTGCCATTTATCCCCACAGTTTATTACCAACCTTTCATTCCTGCCTGTCTCTGGGAGTCTAGCATCTCATCAATTTTCCTTGGTCAGGGCTCCAGACTCCTCTCCATCCCCCCCCGATGTGTGAGGGTGCCTGTGGCAAGGGCTGAGGATGCAGGAGCACGTGGCAGGACCTGAGGACACCATGGCAGTATTTGTAGAGCTCATCTGCCAGTGCCTGAATCCCTGTTCTCCTCCAGGCAAACAGCTCAGCTTTCTCACACCTCTCCCCCACTTTCTTTGCTCTCCAAGCGCTACTTGTGGGAGTTGAAAGTGAAGTGACAGAGCCCGAGGGAAAGGGGAAAATACAGTCTGTGTCTCTGAAAATGTAAAAGGGACCCTTCTGTGTGTTTTGTTCCTCTCCTGATACTCATCCCTGTCCCCAGCTGAACCACTGTGACCAACTGCACTGAGAATTTTGCTCCAAAATTGCAGTGGAGATGAGAAAACAGCTAAGGGTGGGGGGGAAGGAAAGTGACTCCTATGCTGTTGGTACAGGGGATTTTCTTTGATGTAAACTTTATTTTGGGTGACAAGGCTTAACATTTTCCTTCATGCTGTTTCCTGCATTTCAGGTCCCCTCACTCTCTGGAAGCTGGTGGTGCTCCCTTGTGCACTACGTGCGTGTTTTGTGACGGTGTCAGACATCCTGGCATTTAGGCAAAGCACTTTCTAGCACTTTTTCCCTCCCTCACGGTGGCAGGAGGGGCTGGGCAGGAGCTCTCCAGGCTGCCCTGTATCACGGGGCTTAACAGCTCCTTTCAAATTCTTTCCCTAAGAAGTACTTCTGGCAATCACTGTCCACATAGGCCCGGGCTGGACAGAGTTTTAAGAAGTAGGTTGTGTGGAATAAGGTACCTCTGAGCTTTGCTGACAGTTATCCCTAGGAACCATATGAAGGTTTTCTGCAGCCACCAGAGTTCTTCTGAATTTTTAATGAATTCAAAAATCATGCCTCAAACTGGGTCTGTTCCAGAGACAACGTGTAACAAAGAATCACCTCCAGTGAATGCCCAGCCCAGAAAATGAATATAGGGTGTTTTGGGTAAATCCAAGTTTCTGTCTGTTCAAACACTGCTGCTAAGAAAATTCTGCTGCTCTCCAGTTTTGACCATCTTATGATGGCTTACATGCAAGACAACTAAGGACACACCTTCTAGGCTGAGTGGTTGGCTGGATTTGTGTATAAATTTACAGGTGTGGGGATATAAGAAATATATGAAGATATGTGTCAACATAAAAGACTAAAATTCCTGTGGAATTTGGCTCACCCATCTCCACCCCATTGTTACATTCCTCTGATTGAGCCTTCCTCTAATGAACTAACCAGCCTCTGTAGAACTGTGGTAGCGAACAGGAGGGCAAAATATTGTGTGCATTGTCTGTCAGGCACCATCACTGGGTTGACCCAAATAGTTGGAATGCGTTGGTTTTGTTTCTGTTGTTGTTCCTCAGTGTTGTTTTTAAGCTTTGTGTGCAACACCATTTTGTCTGTGTTCATGCAGTGAAGGGTTTTAGGCACACAGAGTATGACAAGTCATATTATGACCACTGGAGAAGGACAAATCTTTCCTGGTGAAATATTTTTCACAGAGGTCCATCTTGAGTCCTTCTCTATCCTTCAACTCCTTTGTAATCACTAGTAAGAAAAGGTATTTAATTTTGAGCTTGCTGGACTTAAAGGACTTCATTATTGGTTGTACAGGTCAAGGTCCATGTGAAGTGCTGCAATACCTGACAAGACTCAGTTTGTGTAAGCCGTTCTTCCATCCTCCCATCCTCTGCCATTTGTTCTTTTCCTTCACCAAGGGCCATTTCCCATGAAATACTGGAATATCTTGCTAGCTAGCAACTTTTCTGTCAAGTTTTGCTGCTTTTGATTGAGCAGTTTTCTTCATTAAAGGTTCATATGTTTTCAATATTTTGGCCCCATCTGGGCTGAAAAATGTAGATTTTGCAGGCTGGAATTTTTTTTTTTTCCAGTGTGGTCTGCTATGGAGATGTGTGGGAGAGTTGGCTCCTTCCTTCTTTCCTGGCAAAGTTCAAGTTGGTCAAATGCTACCATCAACGTTCTAACTTTATCTTTACTCCTTCAAATCCCCACCATCCTCCTGGACTTGACTTTACAAGTCCTTTCATGTCACTTCAGACTGTCGTAGGAGGAAGTGAAAATTACGGACCACAGGCAGGGTTCCAAAAAGTGCTCTCTCTCTCTCAGAAAGGGGCTGGCATCTTTCCACGGGCCTTCATTGTCTTTTATAGCCATACTACAGTATTTAACAGCATAATTTAGTAAGTGTCGGTACTCTGTCGTGGAGTGTGGAGAAACTGTCTTATTCAACCCCTGGCGACGTGTGCCGATTCAAATAATGCACCATGAGGTTTTCTGGAAATGGAACTGGAGTCAGAAATGTCCTTTTTGGCCATCAGCATAAATACTGTTGTCATGCTGATCAGCGAGAAGAATTCAAAACCTTTTGCCCTTAAAAGGTGACTCTCTCTCATGTTTTAATTAATACCCCACCAATATATGAAATAATTAAAGAAAATCAAAGTCCTTGCCATGGATTAAAAGTATATCCTAAAAGTATCTGAAGACCTACTGCAACACAAAATCTTAGTGAAACTGTTTCTCACCCTTTCGACTACGGTATCTTTTCATTCCTTGTCTGCTTTTAATGCTTGGGGGAAGATAGGTCTGGCTGGGATCCTAGATTGCCATCTGATTTAGGGACGGGAAAACAATGACTCTTCTGGGCTGTCACAGAGACCATTTCATGTTTACCTCATCTGTGCAGCTGCCATCTGTGTCTTACTTTGATTATCAGGGAGGTCAGCTGTCATGGAGTAGGAGGAGGCAACAGTTGCATAAGAAGCTGGTCAGATATCATCTCCTGAAGAGATTTTAATATATTCTCCAGACCAGAAATCTGCAACAGACCATCATAATTTCTATCTGCCTTACCAGAGCCTTACCAGACTCTGCACTCAGATAAAAAAAAACCCAAACAACCCAAACATCAAATCCATGTAAAATCATTCATCACACTTTTGGTCACAATGTCAGGCCCTTCCTGCAGAACTGGTGCAGTTTGGTTTATAGTGTATTGATTTCTGACTTGTAGCCAGGTTTAAGCTGAAGTTTGCTCTGCTTGTCAGCCAAGGAGCAGTGGAAGTTCCCTTAGCTTAGAGCTGAGCTGTACTTGGGATTGTGCCTGGAAAGTGTAAGTAGCTCGCAGATGGTACAGGTGGACTTGGCCTGGCGAGGACAGCCAGTGATGGGTTATCCATGGTACCTCTGGGAACCACCTATTCTCCACTGGGTGGAACTGGAGCTGCTGTGTGGGGGCAGAGTAGTTCCTCATAAGGTGCATGGAAGTCCTGGTCCCTCTGCATACCCCAACATTTCTTTGGGTGCTTATTTTTGTGCTCACCACTCACCCTACCCACACTGGTTTTCCTGGAAGAGAAACCCAGTCCAGAAAGGAGATGCAACAAACCCTGGTTCATCTGTCAGGCTGGAAAATGGTGAGGAGAGGGGCTGCATTGGGTGCCTGTCCCACAGCATAGGTATGACTGTGGTCATACAAATTTACCTGTGTAGCCTTTAATAGCTTTAGCTTTATTTTGTGAGAATAACAAGGGACATACTCAGAAGGCCCAACCTAATTTCAGGAGGAGTCTGGATGAGAAAACCACAGAGGTCCTTCCCATCAGCACTGCCATGATTTGGGGTCTATACCTGCTCTTCTGGGGAGGTTCAGAGGGTTGGTGTCTATCATGGTAACATATGCATCTGTGCACACCTACAGCAACCACAGGACCACAGAATCATGTAACATCCCATGTTGGAAGGGACCTAGAAAGCTCATGTGGTCCAAATTTTCATGGGAAAGGGATCTTAGATGAGGTTACCTAGAACTCAGTGCAATACAAGGGCATCTTGAAAACCTCCGATGATGGGCACTCTACCACATCCCTGGGGAGGTTGTTCCAGTGGTTGATAGTTTTCACTGTAAAAAATGTCTTTCTTATGTTGAGAAGAAACTTTTCCCAGTGCAACGTGTACTTGTTCTGCTTTATCTTCTCCTGAGGTTCCTTGTGAAGAGTGTCCGTCCTCTTTGTAGCCACTTTAAATTAATAGTGTAATTCCTCTCTAGCCTTCATCTGAAATTGTCAAAGCGGGCAGGGTTGTATTGTAACAAGAATGAGCTAGATGGGCAATGGCCTCTGCATTTTTAGAAGTGTCCTTTGTAAATCTCAAAACCAGTATGAGGCAAAGGCATATGTCATTTCACAAATGGGTAAAGTGAATTGATGCAACCCAGAAATGGTGTTGAGCAGCACTGCCACAGGCTAAGCACTGGTCCATAACCTCCTCTCAAGATGGCATGTGGCTTGGTAACTGTCCAGCTTCACCATCTGCAGAGACTGAAACTCAATTGCTGTTAACGAGAATGAAATTATGGCGATATTAGCATAATTAAAATGAGAAGAATCCTAGTTCGGGGATGATTGATACCCATGGAAAGCTTTGGATGAAGGCAGAAAAGGCAGGTCCAAGGCTGTTGGCTCAGATGTTATTTACCTGCATGATTTCTCCAGGTACAAGGGGAAATGTCCTCAAAAAAAAAAAAAAAAAAAAAAAAGGCAAAGAAAAAAAGCTTAATGTTGCTAGTGACTGGTATTAAATAAATGATGCATGTAGGCAGAGCAATAGATGAGAATAGTGGAAAACACATTGTGAAAGGAACCAGAAGAATTGCTGTCATAAATCTCCCCAAACTATTCCAGTCTGAGAGAGGCTTGAAACTAAGCAGGTTAGTAGGAGCATAAGGAAGGGGGCTTTAGTAGAAACCCACGGCCCTGTAGGTTCATTGACACAAGTTTTGCTAATGTGTCCACCCACTTGGAAGAGAAGGGATGGATGGCCAGGGAAAGGAAAGGGTTGTGGAAGTGTGACATTGCCACTTGGGTTGTTTGTCTCTTGGGTTTTATTTTTTATTTGAGGCAGGTTAAAGGAGCTCCAGGTGTTCTCTCTAGAAAGAAAGAGATTAGAAGGCAACATTAATCAAGTTTACAACATATTCAAACAAGCAGATAAAGAGGAAAGAAAAAAATACCCTGAAATGCTTTTGTAATGAATGCATATTTTAGCTGAAGAATTCACAGGGGTCGACATGTATATATGCAAAACTAGGGTTAGAAGACAAAGTGGGATTATTTTCAAAGCTCATAAATAATTTAACTGTTGGAAGAAAAATGCAGAGGTTTCTGTTGATCTTATTGCCAAAGAAATGACTTTAGGTCTAATAAGGCAAGGGGCTAAAGGTGTTTTCACACAGAAGAATGACAGATCATAGCTGTTCGTCTATTACAGCTTGTCACACCAATCGTGGATTTTATTGGGTAAAAGATGGGCATGTTGGGACAGGATATTCTGGCTCCTTTGACACACTAATATTGCAGTTTCTTGTTGACTTTTGTAAGGTGTTCACTGAAAACAGTTGTAAATGTTCCTATTAACTTATTTTGCTGCAGAAAGAGGCCATTGCTGAATGCTTCTGACAACCCTACTTGGAAAGACATGGGAGGAGCTTTACAAAGGACCAGCCACAGGAAAAATTTGTGGAGCAGTGGTCCCTCTTCATTTGTATTTCCAGTTACCATGAAAATTGTGCCACTTCACAGTGACCAAGGCAGGTCATATAAGACCCTTGTGATCTGCTTAGCATGTGCAGTGCTGCATGCCACCCTCACACCCACTCAGTCTCCATACCAGCCACACTGTACAGTTTAGTCATGAAGTGAAACAGCTGAAGATCTCAAAGTCTCTGTTCCATATAATTTCTGTTCTTGCCATGTGATGCTGACCAATACCTGTCCCCTGGCTTGAATTCCAGTTTTGTCCCTGTTCTATATTTGTCTTTGAATTTACATTTCCAGAGAGTGGGAGAAGCTGGATTGATGCCCCATGAATCCTGCTTTCCTGTGAACCTGTGGTCTCTTGGCCTTAACACACCTCAAGCCTGTTGACTGGGAGTTGCTGCTGCTCAGCTCAGGGTGCACAGAAACACCAGCACTTCTCTCCTGCAGGCAGAGCCTGACCACATGTGCACTCTCTGAGGCTGTTTCAAATGGTGAGTACAATCCATGGCTAATCTGTTTCACTTCCCGCTTCACTTGGCTTCTCTCAGCCACTACCTCCCAGATGAGATTTACTGGTTTCCATCTGCACAGAAGCTGTTTCCTAATTTAGGCAGGTGGAATGCTTGGCCATGACCATCCACCCGTCACCTGTGGGACAGGCGAGGAGGCTCTGCGTGCTCAGGCCCTGGAGGACCAACCACTGGGAAGTGACATCTCATGCATTTCCTGAGTCTCCAGCTGAAAGTGCAAGAAAAAAGCACCATCTGGGCTCATGAGCAGTGATAGGGACCCCTCTGATCCAGGACCACCAAAGATTTCACATGACCTGGGAAGAGGCCACTCAGGCCAAGTTTGTCCTCTCACCCCAGCTGCAGAGCTCTGCCTGCTGTTATTCACCATTTCTGATTTGTGGGGAGGGAATGTTCCTTTAAATCTGATGCATGAAAACCTGTCCTAAAATTTAGCATTTGGTTGTATCCATCCCTCCATGGAAGGAAAAATTCCCCAGTCTCTGATTAAACTGGATTTGAACTGTAAGTCTTTCAGGTAAATGTGTTGCTTTATGTGGATTCCTTACTTCTAGAAAAAATAAAACACCTTAAATGTCCAGTATTTCACTCAAACTCAGCTACCTCCCAGCACTGCAAAAGCTTGGTAATCAAGCAGAGAAAATATTTACTTAGTAAAGCTTTAAGGTCAAGCTTTTGGGCTGGAAATTGAAGGTGTAAACTAAGCCAGATACAGGACAGCTCCTGCTTAAACTACAGAGCTTAATCTGCAGAGCCACGTAGCTCTCTAGCTCTTTATCCAGTTTGGGCTTGGGTTGCTCTGTACAACCCAGAACAGAACAGGATTTTTGACTGAGTGGGATGCTTAGACTGGGCAGAGGAGCCTGATAACTGTTCCCACACATAGGGCCAGCCTGCTCTCCTCAGTCTTCTGTGTGTCTCAGTCTAAATCTTATGTTTCTTCTCTTATCCTACACTTGGCTGCTTGCTGCTTATCAGCTATCAGAGTTGTGAACAGGGACTCAGGACCTTCCTTGGTATTTGGGTTCTGGAGCACAATTAGAGGTGTTCTGGTTAGCTGTCCCTTGGGGGTAGGAGAGCTGGGTCTAGAGGGGAAAGTGTCTCATATCAGTCTCCTGGTTGCCAGTCCTCAAACCAAACCAGCCTGCACCCCAGAGCAAACTCTGCTGCACTTGTCTGAAATGTGGTGCAAAGTGCAGTTTGATGGTTATTGTGAGAAGTCTGTGTGGTCCTGCATGCTCTGGGGTTGCTACAGGAAGCAGCAGTAAGAAAACAGACCAAGTGGAAGGAGTTAAAACACGTGTAAGTTGGGCTGACACTTTTCATCTGTGCTTGTGTGCCATTGTAACAGTGTCTGGGGGCTTCTATTGGCTTGGCTTAAAAAAGACATTGCTAATGTCTAACACTTGATGACAGATGGTTCACCAATGCTGCTAGGCCCATTGTCTCACTTAATAGCTCTTTGTTCTAGCTGAAAGAAGGTAATCTTTTCTTGTAGGAGTTGGTAGGAGGATCTGTGTACAATATGCCTTCCGACAACCGTTCCAGTTTGGGAGAACGTTCTGTAGCTCGCTGAAGCGGAATCGTCTCTCTTACCCTCTGTAGGAGGGACTCACAAAGGAGGCATCACAGTCATGATGGCTAATTTGTGGGTGTTTTGCTATCTGGTAGGACTCACCAAATGGAATTAGGGAATTGCATTCTCTGTGCTGTGTATGGAAGAAAATAAAGTACGTGATCCGATCTGCCTCAAAGGGTGAGGAGAAGTTTAGGGCCTCTCCCTCTCCGGGGGGGGAACATGCACCCATTTTTGGGATGTCATGCTGTGGTTCCCCACTGGGGAGAGTTAACCCACCCACTCACCAGCTGACTGCAAACCAGCATGTTTGTATCTCTTCTTTCTGAGCGCTGAAAGCAGTATCTGCAGCCCAGCAGCCCAGCAGCCCAGCAGCCCAGCAATGATTGCACCCCAAGAAAATGCCACAAGGAGCAGACTAAGGAGTACCAAGGTGAGAGCTGGTGTCCTGTATGATGTATATCATATTCAGGAGTGGTGTTAGGACCCTGGGTCTCTCTCCTAGGAGAGGTTATGGAGTCACTCACTCCCTGATTCCATTTCTCTTTCCACCTTTCTAAACAAGACAAGGCAGATCAACAAGAGGAGTTGTGAATACCTCCCTGGACTGACCTACCGTTTTATAATCAGGGCTATATTCTGTGTCACAGGAGTCTCAGGGGGCAAACTTCATCTGGATGGGAAGGAATCTGAACCTGCTCTTCTTGTGTCTCATGTGGATGCACGGCACCCTGCAAGGCTGCTGTTTACAGGTGGAGGGCATGTGCTTACCTGTACCTGTGCAAGCAAACACTTTCCCCCATCTGTGCTTGCTTGAGGTGGTCCATGCTAAGTTCAGAACTTACCAGATTGAGACCCAGAATTCAGGATGACTGATGAATGCCATGGTGAGAGGGTGTTTGCTTTCAGGGTATTTCTTCCTACCAGAATTTGTTGTGTGTTTACCAGCGCTGATGTTACACAGGTTCCTTAGTGGCTCTGTAGGGACGGTTTCAGGTTGTGCGGGCTTTCACAGAAGCTTTCACAATGGTGAAAACAAGTGTGCAAAGGCGTGAGGTTCTGAGCAACCTGATCCAGCTGGAGATATCCCTGCTCACTGCAAGGAGGGTTGGACTAGAGGACATTTAAAGGTTCCTCCCAACTCAAACAATTCCATGGTTCTATGAGACACCAGAGTGATCTCACACCCTTAATAAATGAAACACAAGGGCTCTGATTTGGAACCTTCTGAGTGTTTTTGGGGATGTGTTTACTTTAAAGTGGGTGTTTACTGTAGTGAGAGAGAAGCTGTGGTATTGAAACCTGTTTTAAGAACTGATTTCCTCAACAAGTAATAGACAGCAGTGCTATTCCAAAAGACATTTTCAGACTCAACAGTTGGCTGCCTTGAGTTTGCAGCCTGTCCCCATTTCATTGTCTCTGGAGTTGCAGGACAAGTCAGGCCATTTCAAACAAGCTTTGCTAAGGAGCATTACTAAGGACAAGCATCAGCAGCTTCCTTCTCCAAGTGGTGCAGAGCACAGTCTTGCAGAGTGTTGCACTGAAGCACCCGGTGATGAGTATCCCCACCTGCCAATCCCCATGTGATGTGTGAGGTATTCCTGGGACCACAAACACCTTGCATGGTTCTAGGCCTATAGGACAGTCATTGCCCCCAGGTCATATTTGGGACAGGGAGAAATGTGTTATTGGAAACTGAAATACTGGAGGTGGAAAAGTCCTCACCTTGCTTTGCAAGGACATTTCCAAATGTTATTTTAATATTTGTTATACAGAGGGAAAACAGGCATAGCTCTGCAGCCTTGTTCAAAGTCCATATCATCTTTTAATAAAAGAACATTTTCTAATGGACATCTGCCTGGAGTGGGGATGGGATGGAGGTGGGGAGAGGAATCATTTCAGCCTGTTGCGTGCAAGGGGAGAGTGGCTCAATAGCTATGTCAGGAAATGCTGATATGGAAAAGAGACTCCAGAAGGGAATTAATTGCTTTCTTAGGGGTATGAAAATGTGATTTTTGGTTGAGGTGTCTCCATGGGACTCCACAAACAATGACAGCAAACCGTACCCTGTTCTTGTACCAGATGTTGCCTTCAACTTTCAACTACTCATGGGGATGGGATTGCAATTTATTATAATCACGGTGGTACCAAGGAGAACATTGGTGAAAGATGAATATTTGACCTTTAAAAAACCCTTTAGTTTCATGTAATGTGATTTAGCAGCTACAGATTAGAGAGAGGAGCCAGCATCAAACATGCAATGGCTTTTGAACCTCTGTAATACAGTGTTCTGTGTGCTGATGCACACACACATGCACCTACAGGCTTTCAGGTAGACCTGGGCTCTCTCTTAATTTTCATTGTTTCACATGGGATGTTTCCTTGGTTAATTGCCTGCCCCAGCAACACAGCCCCATGCTGAGCAGGCTTGTGCTGCAATTTGTTTTGCTTTGCAGCACCTGCAGTGGAAATGGATGAACTTCTTCTGGAGAGAAGCATGGAGTCTCTCTGATACCAGCACTTAAATCAGGGCTGACGTGTCTGTACACCTTGGAGAAGGGTGTTTTAACCAGCCATAAGTTCATGTCTACGTTTGTGCTTCAGCCCATTCTGTTCTAGTCTGTGCCTCTACCACAACAAGAGAGCTGAGTATGGCAAGTATCCATCCCTTGGTTTAGCCAGCAGTGTGGTGACAGCAGTGCTTTTTTTCCCCAGCACACCAGTGTAAATGAACCTCCAGTGTAAACGGAGGCCCCTTGTGGGGCCTCTCTGTTCACTGGGGGCTGAACTCAGAGATTTGACCACTTTTTGAGCTCGCAGTGTAATGCATGGGGATGTAATGGGAGAAAGGTCAGGACCAGGCATAGTCTCTCTTTTGTCACTGGTTGTCCCTGCTTATCCTCACATCCAGATTCCCCAATCCAGTTACCCCAAAGGCGTTTCTGTAAAGTGAAACATTTTTAGGGGTATTGATCTAAGCCATAGAGTCATCTTTAACAGTGTTTTCTGGTCTCCCCTTGGGAGCTGGTTGCCCTCCAACACTGGATATTTTATTTGCTGTGTATTGCAGGGTACCTGAAACAAGACAAATCTTGTCTCACAATCATCAGTCAACAGCCCCCAGCTGTATCTCATTGGCCAGAAGTGTTCCCAGCTGGATGCCCCAGGGGTGCAGCCCATCCTGCTTGGATGAAATGGCTGTGTTCTTGCAGATACATCAGGATGTGACTCACACCACAGAGACAGAGCATCTACCTCGAGGAGGATAGGGAAGAGCTCTGGGGAGATTGAAGGTCACAGGGGAGGGTGGGGAAGGTGGCCTGGGAAGTGGGGAGACAATCAGGCAGCACGTTTTAGTTCTCCCTTTGCTATTCCACTTTGGGAAATTGAGTCTTCCCTGTTTGTTGTGGTGTTTTCCTCCTTCAAGTAGTGATTTTCATCAGCCCTCCCCCACACTTAATTCTCATCCTGGCCAAGGTAAGAGGTTGTGCTTTTTGTCTGTTCATCCCTGCAGCTCAGGATGGGATGCTGAATAACCTTTGGAATAGAAACCTCTTCTTGCTGGAGATCTAGTCCTCATTTTCTCTCTCGGAGATATCTGAGACAAGCTCCCACATTTTTAGCCTACTCTGTCTTCTGCAGAACATCTTTGCTGAAAAGCAGGGATGGGTTTGGTACGTGTGCCCTTCTGTATTTGCCTTTACATTTGGAAGAAAAGCAAATACTGACCATGTTCATTGATGAATACAATACTCATTGTATTCATCATCTTGTTTATATTTCATTTCTTTCTACTGCCCCGAACAGACTTAACTAACTCATAGTATTAATAATAGGAGTTTCTACTAATAGAGCTCCTTCCATCTGTGGAGTTCAAATTATGGACAAACACATTAGACTCATTTAGAGGTGGATTTAGCCTGTGCAACGTGTCCAAATGCAGATGTGGCTGCAAGAATCAGGGAGAAAATGCAAAGGCTCCTGATCTCAGCCCTAGCTTCAGCTCAGCTGATCTGGTACAGCCATTTCAGGGGAAAGAAAAATAACCATTCTAAAGACAAGATGTGAGGGATGCTCAGGAAGAAATTGAGCCTCATCTCTGGAGACTGCTGAATTTCACAGGGTTTTCCCAAAGCAGCAAAAGGAGCAATGTCCCGAGCTTTGGCCTCTATAGTTATCAGCATGAAAAAACCATGAGCGTGAAATCAAACAACAGGCTTCAAATGGGAGCTACAATGACACTAATTTGTATGTACCATTATTTGATCTTCTAACCTACTAGGTTTAAGGTAAACCACACTGGAATATCAAGCAGACATTAAATGAAACAGTGTCATTAATTCAATCCAATGAGATACGTTTTATATAACAAAGGGATTTGTTCTGATACTCAAACAATGTATATTAATGAAAGAGTCAAAATGGATTCATTTTGTTCTCAAAGCAAACACATTAAGGAAAGCCATCAAGAAGTAAAGAACACGGCTATTTTTTTTTTTTTTAAACTGTGCTTTATTTAGGGCTAAGCTGGAAAGCGTCATTCAATAATTACAGAAGATTACAAGGAGTTTTAGGGAATTGAGAGTGAAAGAGCAGTTGTATGGAACTGCAGCTGCGTTACACATCTGTACTTCCTAGCTGTGGGCTCAGTTTGCTTCAGTCCTTACTCTGGCAAAATGCTCGTTATATCCCCATGAGAGTTTTGGAAGAGTAAGGACTGCACGGTCAGGCCCAGTATGTAATCAAAATTAACACTAGAAAAAAAAAAAAAAGGAAAAAAAAAGAAAAAGGAAAAAGAATAAAGAAAAAATGTTCGAGATCGAGATTAAAAAATACTGAGAAAAACAAGCAAGAGCATAAACTGAAATATAACAGAAGTATAACCAAATAAATAATCAAAAACAATTATCACACTGCTCAATTGATGCAAACAAGTGTGAGAATGATGTAAATCAAGTTTTAAGACTGTGAAAATAAATTATAATAAATATGATATACTTTAAAATATATGTGTTCTTAAATAATTCATTGTTTTTTCTGAGTCAGATTTTTTAAAGCAATGTCTTATTTTTAACTGCTCTAAAGTCATTTACCAAAGATAAATATCGTGCTTTCATTAAATAGTTTTCCTTGTTTTTTCTCTATCATTACAATTAAAAGTCCTACAAAATATGCAAATTTATTTACAGAAAACAGAGCCAGCATCTTTTTTTTTTTTAAACATCCCCCTGTTTTTCAAAATTCCTTGTAAACAGTTTCAGAAATTCTTCAAAGAGATTGTTTCTTTAGTTTACTTTTTATGGTTTTTTTTTTTTTAGGTTTTTAAAGTTTTTTTTAGTTTTTTTTTTTTTTTTATTTTTTAATATTAAGGTACTAGGCTAATCCCTTGCCCTGAAGGTTTCTAGAGCAAATGTGGAAGCTACTGAAGCATAGGATGATGGGATTTTTGCGGACAGCAGATCATGAAGACATGAAGCGTTTAGCTGTGTTTTGTTGTTCAAGTTAGAACTAACGTCTGATAAAAAGACAGCTGTTTTTTTCCCATTTGCATTGTCTACAGAATTGAGTCTTGTCTTGTTTATTTTTTAATAGCTGGAATGCTTGCAGTTAAAAAAGCTGCCAAAATAGCCATTTTTCTCCTTTTTCTCCTCGATAAATAACAGCATCCAACAGCAATTGGCAGAGAGTAGGAATTTATGCTCAATCTAAACTCTACAAAAATTACAGTTCTACAACATCTTTGTTTTTAGCATTAACGCTAACTTCTATGTAGTATTATTTTTTTTTGCTTTTTTGTTTTTTTTTTATTTTTATGTTGTCTAATTTTTTCTATTATATAGGTATTTTAAACTTTCTTTTTTTAAATTCTGTACAACTATTAGGATTTTAAATGGGGAGAGTTAGAAGCATTTACAAACCTTTTTGTTTTCCATTTAATATCAACCATCTTTCCTTTCTCTTTTCTATGCCTTTTTATGTACTTAATTATGTATTTATTTATTTACTTTTTTTTTGCTTTTCATAGATATCCATCTTACCTGCCTTTAACAACGCAATCCTTGCGTAGTATACAGAAAACCATATGAAAGCTTCATAGACTCTAATTAATGTATAACCAAAGAACCTCCCAAAGTATCAAAGAACTATTATCTTGCCGTTTTAAAAGCATTTAAGCATTTTTAATTTTTTTGGGGCTTTTTTTTTTTTTTTTTTTTTGTGGCTTTTTTTTTGGTTTTTTTTTTTAAGTTTTTTTTTTTTTTTTAGGTTTTACATATTTCATATAATCGCTCTCAAAAACTGTTTTAGGAACAGCTCAGAGAAAAGGAAAGAACTTCCATATTTTACATACAGCTACAAGTCTGCGGTAAAAAGTTTTGTCCTTTGGTCCCTATATAGCTAAGGAATGACAGATAAAGATGCTCAGTGGCTGTTACCATGGGTCTCCCATGGTAACTGCATCCTTGGTGGCAAACAGGCACTCCTTTGCCAGTATCCAGGTTTGCATCTCCTGTTTGAAGAAAAGCCGCTGTGGTGATATCAGTGTCTCTTCAGAAATCCCGGTTGATCTTCCTCCTGCTCTGATTTTACTTTATGTGTTTGTTTGTTTTCAAGCGCATGTCCTTCGAAGTCAGCAGATGTGATACTTTTCTTGAAGAAATGTTACAGTCTAAACAATCAAAGAGAGAATAGGTCTGAAGTCTTCAGCTTGACTGATATTTGCTGATATGTCAAAGGTGTAATCCAACAGTTCACTTTTTTTTTAATATATATATACTTTTTTTTTTTCTAAATGTGGCCCATTCAGCTGCTGCCCTAAAAAATGAAGAAGATCATTGCAAATTAAATCAAAAAGGGGAGGGGGAAGTAGGGAAGGTGTGGGGGGAATATTTGAGACAGGGGGGAAAAAAAGACCTAAAAATGAAAATGAAATTAAAATCAAGCCTGTTCTTTTTGGCCCAATCCTGCTCCTGTTGAAAGTAATGGATGTTTTCTTCTCCCTTCAATTGGGACAGGATGGGGCTTCTGCTTTGGTGTTTTGCTTTTGAAGGCCTTGGCTCTGATTCTGCTCCCACTTAACATCAACAGAAGGATTCCCCTTGACTTCAGTGGGAACCGGATCAAACCCAAAGTAAGCAAGGTAGTCACGATCATGATAAAGAAAAACACAATTGTTCCTATTAGTAATAATAATAATAAATCAAAATAATATTAGGGCGTGTCTATGTAAATCTGTATCACTACGTATGTGAAGACAGCGGCATTTTAATTATTTTTAAGTGCCGCTTTACAACGCCAGATCACAATCTTGCTTGGCAGGCTTTTGTAGGGTGAAAGGCATCAGAAAAGGGTAGTTCTGTATTTTAATGGGGTGCCATCTCTGACAGTGTATGAGCTTTCTGTGGAGACGTAGCTGCCAATAACATCTACTCCTTTGTGAATGTCAGAAAGTAAGACTTTGAACAGGCAATTTATAGGAGGTTAAATAAAAAAGACTGTTAGAATAAACTTTTTTTTTGAAAAAAATTAAAAAAATAAAGCTAACATTTCTTAAATAAAAAAAAAAAAATTAAAAAAAATAATCATGATCCGACTAGGCTTGACATTTAAGTAGGATGCTTAATCATTAAGGATTAGCTCTTATCTCCTTCTAGCAAGCAGGTTCTTCTTATACACTCGGTGATTTATTACATCAAGAAACTTAGAAACTGCAAAAGGTCCACTCTGGTGGAAAAGTGTCATGCGGAATATCAATCCATGCTGGCAGGTTTTCACACTGTTGGTTCAACAAACAGCAAACCGTACACAGCAGTCTAAACAATTACAACACCAAAAATAATAATATAATAAAAAAATAAAAAACACTCGTCAAGGACCCTTTTTCAGTTGTAAACAAAAAGATGCATTTTGCTTTTTGATCTGGATGGGTTTTTTTCCCACTCAATGCCTCCCTCCCTCTAAGCAATTAATTTTTGCTGGAGTTGCTGTAATACGGCACCTTAGAATTAGGAATTCTTGAAAAGACATACAGAGGCTTTTCTTGGGGTTGCTTTTTTTGATTACTATAGTTTGAAAACTACCATTACTATCATTAGTCTTTTTAGTTTTGATTTGGTTTTTCCGGTTGTTTTTTTTTTTTTTTTTTTTTTTTAAATTTTTAGAAAGTGATTTGAAATATCCTAAGGGGAAAAAAAAAGGTGTCAATTGAAAAAGGCCCCAATTCTCCGGAAAAAAAAAATAATCACAAGATTTTCAGTGCAAAAAATTAACCACACATTTTTCTCTCTATATTTTTTTCCAAATTATCTGTAGTTATAACAATCCCATTTTTTTTCTAAAGAATTAGGAATCCATCTTTTTTTTTTCCTTCTATGTGACATCTAAAGAAGCATAAAACGCTGACGAGAAATCAAACGACAAATAAAGAAACCACTGCAAGCACCAAAAACGAAACGAAAATGAGCACAGCAAAAAATTGTGGCAGCACAAAGTCAAAAAAGGCACATGTGATCATGACTGGCCAATCATCAACTGATACAACATCCAAGAAAAATGCTTCAATCACGGCACCTGCACGAAACTTGACGGCATGTCATGCAACCAATTCTTAGCTTGTTACATGACGCCATCATGTCACACTTTCAACTTCGAGTTGATTTGAACTTACGGCCTGGGGAACTGTATTCTCCACTTTCATGTCATTACGAGAACTTTTTTCCTAGCTCAGCGCGAGACTGTGGTGGATTTGACTGGCTCTTGGTTGGAATTTGATTGAATGACAAAAGAAGAAAAGATTTTTTATATATATATATTTATATATAGTGTGGAAAAGGGGAAAGGTGGGGAAAGAAGATATATATAAAAATAATAATTAAAAAAAAAGTTACAAACACAGCATCAATCAAAAAATTCTAATGAAAATACTTGCCATTAAACTATAGAAAACGAAACAAGAATGAGAGCAAAACAAACTAACTGAACAGAAAAAAAGAAAGGAAAAGAAGAAAAGAAAATAAGGAAGAATGAAAAAAAAAAAAAAAGGATGGAGGAGGCCTAGCCAGAGACACACACATAAAACACACACTTAAATGTGGACACACGGTCAACAGCGAACAGGAACAGAGCGTGATGCAGTGGCTGTTGAGGAGAGCATGCACTGAATGGATGAGCGCAGACACAGATCGGTTTGCGGAGTCTGGAAAATAAACACATTCACTGCCAACCAGAATGCTTTCGTTAGCATCGGCCTTCCCCACACCACCCCCAGCCACCTGGGCTTCACTGGATGGCTGGTCAGAGTCCTCTGGGAGCCTCTCCATTGCCTTGGATGGACTCCGGAGCAGGTACCGCTCGGATTTGGTTTACATCACAAGTTTAAAATTGTGGGGGAGTAATAGGCCAAGAGCTGCTGTGGCTACTGAAAATAAATAAATAAATAAAAAAAAAACCAAACCAAAACAACAACAACAAAAAAGAAAAACAAAAAGGAAAGCAGCTACTGCTGGTTGCTGCATGTCCATTTAGCAGTTCACAGGACGGCGGGCTCTGAAACAGCAATGCTGGTATGGTGTGGGAAGCAGACTTGTAGGAGGACTCGGATGATACAATGGTCCCTAAATCAGCGTCATTAAAAGAAGGACATTTACTCCTTTGGAATTTAGCTCTGGCCTGAATTGAAAAGTTAATGGAAAACAAAAGGAATAAGAGAAAGAGAAGAGAAAAGGAGAGGAGAGGAGAAGAGGAAGAGGAAGAGGAGAGGAGAGAAGAGAAGAAAAGAGAAGAGAAAAGGAGAGGAGAGGAGAAGAGGAAGAGGAGAGGAGAGAAGAGGAGAGGAGAGGAGAGAAGAGAAGAGAAAAGAGAAGAGAAGAGAAGAGAAGAGAAGAGAAGGAGATAAAGCAGAAATGAAAGAAAAAAAAAAGAAAAAACAAAAGGAGAAAGGAAAGGAAAAAGCAAAGGACAAAGAAAAAGGAAAAGGAATAAAACCTGCCAGGGGCTGGTTGCTACAATCTGTAGAAACACCCTGTTCCTTTCCTATGAAGGAAAATGTCCCTTTACTGGGCCACGGAGTTTTGCCTCAGTACACCAAAAATCACTGCACAGAACAATACACTTGTCTCAGTCAGCAGCTATGCACCCTGTTCCTCAGGTATTGCCTTTCTGTCCCTTGGCAGGGCTCATATCTCTCCTCGCAGCCTATTTCTGAAAAGTCACTGCACACGAATGAAATTTCACCTCCTGTCGGGGTGTCACAAGAATATTGTTGGCAGTTCTTATCCTGAAGTCATGCACACTGGCTAGCGAAAATTCTTTCCCTAGCTTTTTGTTTGTTTGTCTGGGGTTTCTTTACTGTTTCTGTGAACTGAAACATGCTTTCTTGGCTACAGCAGCTATGCTCAGCTGACAAGAGATGATGCTGAACTAAACCCCTCATCTGAGCTCTGGCTTCAGCTACACACTTTTCCCAGTGTTGGCTGCTGTCTTGGTTGAAGCTGACTCCTTCTTGATGGCCTGGCCCCAAAGTGTTGCCCTTTGGTGATCTGAAAGTGTCAACCTGAGCTTCCTGGGGTTTGACATAGACAAACCTTGCATCTGCCTGGTACCCCCAAGGCAGATGCAAGATCTGTGTCTACAGTTATTTCACAAGCCCAGATGGGGAAAACTGTCCTTTTGAAGATGGCCCAGGATAGAATTGTTGTCATTTGTGTCCCTAGGTACCCAAGAGCAAATAGTGTCAGCTATACAGCTTCCAGAAGAGGAAAAGATCTCTGGCATCCCTCTTACCCCTCTGGGCTTTCTGGCCATGTCATAACACAGGAAAAACAAGCAGCTGGGAAAGGAAGGAGAGCTGTCAGCACCATCACAGCAAGACCTGTCTCTTTCCTTACCTCAGCTGTGCCAGTAGGAAAAGGAAGGGTTAACAAGCTTTGATTCAATGGATGGATGAAGACAGCAACAGGAATGGGAGAGATCTGGTGGAGCAAACAATATCCTGCTCTATTCCTGGGGAGTAGCAACAACACGTCTCCTCTCTGGGGTTGTAGTGTGGGATAGCACCCGCTGCAGGGTCAGGAGTGCAGCTTAGTGGGCAGTGGGTTTATACATGGATGCTAGATCCAGGCAACTGTGCTGAGGAGCTGCTGGGGAGAGGTCCTTTGCTGTAATTTTACTGAGGAAAAGATTTAATGTGCAGAGTGGGAAGGACCGGGCTGGTGTGTCAGTGACCACTGCTTTGGAGGTGGTACTACCATCCCTCTGCCTGTCCTCCACAGACACCCTCAGACACTGCAGATGAAACACATGCGTGCACGCACACACACACACACACACACACACACACACAAACATTTATATGTACAGATGAAGGATTAGGACTTGCTGAGGCTAAAGAAACAGAAAAAAAAAGAAAAAAGCCACCTGAAAATATTCTTTCACACAAGAGTTACATGTGGTCATCCTGTCTGCATAACTTGGGTCTGTGTTTCAAGCACCAGATGAAAAGCGGGGGTCTGCAGCAGCTACCTTGTTAGTGGACAGGAGAAGATCCTTTGATAGTCTCAAGGGACATGTCCAAGATCTTGCTCCACTGAACAAACCATAGACAAATAAATCTGGTAAATGCCCAACTTCTTCTTGGAAGCACCTAAGTCCCTAACAGCCTGGGACTGTTCTCCATGAACACTGGAGAGAGATAAGGGCATGAAGTCCTAATGATGGGATTCAAGACATCTTCATCTGAACAGATCACTCTAGGACAGTATTAGTAGAGACACACAGGGACTGTAGGTCCCAAATCACTCCTGCTTAGGAACTGTTTCAGATAAGACTGTGAGTCATGGCCAAAAGGACCCAGTATCTCTCTCGTGGTTATAATGAGGACCCTGACTGACTTGCTGTGAAGGGGATAGTTACAGTGTAGGTCTATACCATCAGGGAAAATGAATCTCAGTTAAAGCCACGGTTAGACAAACATAAATCTAGTCATGTCCTTGCAACTTGTGCTGTCAGCACCGTAGTCCTAATGCTACAAACACCTCTGTTGCAGTAAAGCTTTTAACAGCAGTTCCTGGCTGGACTGTGAGGATAAGCTCCGCACTGTGGGAGGCACTCACTGCCCACGAGTGTGGTACTGGGTGCTAAGGGAGCTGGCAGAGGCCCTCACTAAGCAACTCTGTTGCTTATCAGCAGTCCTGTTAACCAGAGAAGTGCCAGTTGATGTAGGTTAGCCAGTGTGATGCCCATCCACAAGAAGGGCTGGAAGGAGGATCTAGAGAGCTACACATCTGTCAGCCTGACCTCAGTGCTGGGGAAGCTCATGAAGCAGATCATCCTCAGTGCCATCCTGCAGCACATGCAGGACAACCAGGGGATCAGGTCCAGTCAGCATGAGTTCGTGAAAGACAGGTCCTGCTTGACCAACACGATCCCCTTCTGTGACAAGGTGATCTGTTTAGTTGATGAGGGTAATGCTGGGAATGTGTCTATGTGGACTTCAGTAAAGCCTTTGACAGCATTTCCCACAGCATTTTCCAGAAGAAACTGACTGCTTGTGGCTTGGATGGGTGCACTGTTGCCTGGGTAAAGATCTGGATGATGCTTGGGCCCAAAGAGTGTGAGTGAATGGAATGACATCCAGCTGGGGCTGGTCAGTAGTGGTGTTCCCCTGGGCTCAGCACAGTAGGAGGCTGAGGGGGAGACCTTATCACTCTCCCTCTGAAAGGAGGTTGCAGACAGGTGGGGGTCAGTCTCTTCCCCCAGGTAACCAGTGACAAAGCAAGAGAAAACAGCCTTGGGTTGCAATAGGGGTGGTTTAGATTGGATATTAGGAAAAACTTCTTCACTGAAAGGCTTGTTGGGCACTGGAATTGGCTGCCTTGTGGTGTCACCATTCCTGAAGATGTTTAGAAAAGGTGTAGCTGTGGTGCTTAGAGCCACAGTTTAGTGGTGGACTTGTCAGTGCTGGGTTAATGATTGAATTCAATACTTTTAGAGTTTTTTTACAGCCTAGTCTATACTATGATTCCATGATACCCTTAAAGCAGGTAGGTGACCTGAGAGGGGTGTGCAAGTTGCTGCATAAGCCTAACAGTCCCTGACTATCTGGTGAGTGCCACAGCAGCAGTCACTGTATATCTCCTAAGCTGCAAAGGCAGCCAGAAGCAGGTACAAGCTTGCTCTGTGCCTTCACAGGACCACAAATTTGTCCCAACTCTGCCACCATCATGGTGGGCTACCAGGTTGAGTTCTTCCCCTGCAGAAATCTATTGCCTCCAGTTCCACATCGTTTCTACCATGTCTCTCCCCTGAGTCCTTATTAGTTAAGTCTCCACTGATCATCTCTATCCCTCTTTTCTTGTCTTGGAGGTAAGAAACCTCCCCCTGAAGAAACTCAAAGGCTGTCACTTCTTCCAGCAGCAAAGTGACAGCATCCTGTGCTCACACGGAAGCCTCTGATCGTGGCATATACTGACTTCTTCACCTTTATACAATATATAATAATCTCCATTTACACACACATGTGTGCCTTTGTACCCAAAACTGCAGTCAGAATCCTGTCCTTCTGTCTGCTGGAGCCTGTGGCCATGCACACCTACTGGAAGGAACTGGACATGTTTTTGCTGCTGGTGATAGATCTTCACAGCTATTGCCTCTGAAGCTGATCAATATTATTAAAATTCCAGCCGATGTTTTTCTCCCCTGCCTTTTGTACTGTTTCTATAGCAATTTCCCTCTCTGTTTTTGCCTCCAATGCTGGATGGCTCTGCTTTCCTTATGCCTCAGTCCTCCTCTTCACTGTACCCCAATACCAACCCACACAGATTCTCCCCCTCCGCCCCCCCCCTCCTCCCAGCTCCTCCCTGGAGTGTCTGGCAGAGGTGGAAAAAGGAGGCAGGGCTCTCCAAAACAGAATCCGTCCCTTTGACAACCACTGCTAAGGCTGTGTGGTGAGCCCAAGATTAGGAGCCCAAATGTGTTAGAGTGGGAAGGGCAGTGCAGTGAAGGGGACTTTGCAGCCATGCTAGGATTAAAAGAAGCCTGATCATTTATACCAGACATCAACACATTTACCTGGTCTCTTGGGGTGCTCTTTTCAGTGGGGGGGGGGGGGGGGGAAGAATGTTTTTGTCAGATGCTTCAGTTCTAACATCTGAAGGTTAAAAAGGAGGCAGATTGTATCTATGAGTCTTTATATACATGAAAATGCACAGCAACAGACCCACATGTATATGTACAGAGGTATTACATATACATACATATCAACAGAGACAATTGCACACACACAACAGAGAAGCCAGTGTGGTCTAACAGGGAGATGGAAGTCCCGCATTTTAAATGCTAATGTTTTCTCTGTTTTGGTTTTTTTTTTTAATATGCTCGATGACCCTGCCTCATTTTTCCCATTTATAAATTTAAGGTGATGATAAAAATTAGGTCTTAAATTGCAATGCCCTTCTTTCAAATAATTGTATGACTTACTTGCTGTACAGTGCTGTTACTAGGATTGCTCTCATTTAACTATGTTACATTAAGAGCTAGTTGAAAAATGACAATTATTTTCTGGAGGAAAATTGTCATTATTTTGGCTTTCTTTCATGTGAATATTTTAGTTAATAAACAAAACAAATCTGGGATGGGGGAGGTGGCCAGAGAAATAGATTAATTTTGCCTTTTTTTAATCAGTCTGAAAACCAGTCCATTTTTAAGAGGAATTTAGTGTTTTGAAGGCCAACATTTTTAATCAAGACAGTTATGCTTTTTGTGCTGTTTGCATTTCTTTTTTAATCTACTGGAATGAAAATTTGCTGAGGAAACATCCAGTTTGGTCAAAATGTCACTTTTTGGTCATCCCCTCCTCCCCCAGCTTGTTTGATGAAAAATTGTCAAGCAGCAATAGCTGTGCCACCTCTGATTTATCTATTTTTCTAGAGCCATTAGTCTCAAGCAGCAGATGAAAATGCACCACAACAGAGCAGCTGCTCCCGGAGAAGCCAGCTTGGACAGTCAGAAAATGTCACTGGCTCCCTGAGCAGTGTTTCCTTTTCTCACTCTGCCCCCGAGCAGTGGCAGAAGAGGTGGCCACAGGGTGGTGGGGGTCACAAGGGTGGTGGAGGAGTCCCAAAAAAGACGTGGAGGTGTGTGGTGGGAGGAAGGGCTGGGCTGGGCAGAGTGGGATTTAGGGTGGGCTGGTGCAGGAGGGAGCTCTGCCCACTGCCAGGGCTGCAGCCGGGAGCAACTAAGGGCTGGGTAAGGTCTGAGTGGTCACAGCCCTGTCCACCCTCCTCAGCAACACGCAGAATTTACGTGCTCATGCAGATGTAGCTATGGCTCTATTCCTCTCTCAGCTCTGTTTTGCCAACCAAGAGCTTTGCAGGCAAAGTTCAGTGCAATGAACTCAGGTCATTTTGAGACGCAGCGATGCGAAAGGTCAAATGACTGTTATATGGCTACTTTTCCAGCAAAGGATGCCACCTCTTTCCCTCCCAATGGCCAAGCCAGTGGGTCCTGTGCCCTGAGGAGCATTTATCCTGCCTCATACCAAGTGCTCACCCCTACTTTCGCTGCAGGTGAATATTAGGTGAGAGAGGAAATTAAGCTTCCTTTCTGCATACAATGAAAGGTTCTTTATTACAAGGGGGCCTCAAGGAGTTTTCTATCTCCTGAGCATTGTACCAACAGTTTAATTAAAAAAATGTACGTGGTTGAGAACGAAGTCTAATTGGGAAGCTGTAAGAAAGCCTCTGTGTCCAGTCTCCACCGTTTCTGCTTTTTCCCTTTATAGATTGAGTAGACCTTATCAAAATGATGATGAAACCAGTGCTACACTCTCCTGTTTTAGTTGCTGACCATTAGATAGGGATGCCTGCTACCCTTTTCCTTTCCTCAGCAGATCCCTAGGATGACCTCCTGATCGAGTCCAGCTCGTAGATCTCAGGAGGGTCAATTAGGTTGCCT
This sequence comes from Corvus moneduloides, assembly GCF_009650955.1. Classification (NCBI taxonomy): domain Eukaryota; kingdom Metazoa; phylum Chordata; class Aves; order Passeriformes; family Corvidae; genus Corvus; species Corvus moneduloides. Next base: position 17,391,464 of record NC_045511.1, read on the forward strand.
GTACCCTCCCAGTAGGTTGCCTGATATACCCCACCAGTGGCTGCAGTACCTGCCACAAGACATGAGAGCCCCCAGCTCCTGCCAGGCTGGGGGGGGTAATAATTTGGTCTGTAGTTGCTCACCAGGTACAGGAAGGGTGTGTTGGAGTGGTGCTTGTGGGGGTTGCAAAGGGAGGAGACCCCAGCTCTTCTCCCAGCCTGACATCCCTGTCAGGAACATGTTCTCCCTCTCAAAGCTGGTCCTGTGTGACTTCACTCTCCTTCTGCCAAGGCTGTTCAGCTCCATTCCTGGTCTCTGTACCCCTTTAAATCAGAATGCAGCCAGGAACACATACTCCCAGCTTGCAACACTCAATTACTCCTTCTGATATTTTATTTTTTTGCCTGCAGCTTCAAATTACCTTCAAGGTGCACAGTGCAATTAGCTAAAAATATTTCCTGCTTCATTTTAATTGCACTAAAACTCTGATGTACCTCCAGTGAGGTGCTGTAAGGTAGAAATTGGTGCCCCAAATATTTAAAATTGATTAAAGTCCAGGATGACTCAATAAGCTTACATAGTTCTATTAATTATTGAATACTAATAATTTTTTGTTTAAAACCCCACAAACATTTTTGAAGCCAAATTCTGTATGAAGCTTCTAAAAGAAGATACTTTTACTAAGGAGATGGTTACTCTTTCTGAATTGGAGAAAGATAAGACAAGAATTCCACCATATAGTGGGAGTGGTTTCCATCTGAAGAATTCACATCCCCTGGCAAATTTTAGTATCTCAGAATTTGATTCTGAAAACACTTATGCATGTGACTTATGTCTGTGACTCATTTCACTGCTATAGCTGAGGTATTTATATGATTCTAATTTAGAATTGGATCACATTTTTGTTTAAAGCCTTTCTTGGTGGAAAATGCAGGTGATCAGTCAAACGTTATCACTGCTTAAAAATAGTCAAAACTTTCTGTCTGAGAATTTAAAAAGAAATCCAAAACAAAACATTTTTTTTCTGAAAGCACTGAAAACCAATGTGCTGATTCCGATGATGTCTGGTTCATAAGACTAATTCAATATACGTTGAAAAGAGTAGTGAAAATAAATCCCAAATTCTATTTGCATCCAGTTGAGTCTGATCAGTCTCAGTTCTTTAGGTTTCTTTTTACCTCAGATAGCCTGTGCTTATGAAGCATGTCCCCTTGTGCCTGCAGCTGTGCTGGCTTGGGAGTGCTATCATTCCCTGATCCACAGAGCTGAACCAAGCAAATTCAGCAAGTTTCTCACCAGTCTCATACAAATGACAGGATCAAGTTAACCTAAGCCTTTTATGCTCCTCCCTCTGCCTACAAATTTGGATTAACCAAATTGAGGAATGGTAGTGGGCAAGAGGTGGGATTCAGTGCTTGGCTTACCCACTTCCATGGCTGTGAAGGAAGCCTGATAGCCATGGTGGAGTCCAGGGTAAATATCAGAAAAATGCTGCCCACCCTGCAACTCTCCCTCCCTCTTTCGTGCTCACCAGGGCAAGAAAAACCTCTGACCATCGCCAGAGCAGCTCATGTCTGCAACTGATTCTTACACAATTTTGAGGGAAATTGAAGGCGTTCAGCCTCTTGCCAAAGGGCACAACGAGAAGGTGGATCTTGGAAAAAACCCAAACCCACCAGCCCCTTGCTGTTGGTGTGCAAGTCCATGCACTTTCTTCCTCTGAAACAGAACTCCAGGAAGGCAGGTATTGGCTCCTCCTTCCCCTTGGGAATACAGGAGATGGATTAAAGAGTAGGGGAAAAAAAGTTATTTCATCGTTAGCCTGCCCCGAATAAGAAAAGGTTCCTGACACCAACAAACTAATCAACGGTGAAAGCTCATGAGGTCAAGCTTTCCCTTCTCCTCCATTATTCTTTTGATTTTTTTCTAACTGGCTGGGACTCGATAGCTCTGGCAAGTGTATAAATATAAAATCCTTTCTTGTCTTCCCCTGGAGCACACCAAGGACCATTTGAATACCCATAGGGACAAGTTAAAACTAAACAAAACCAAAGCAACTTGCAAGGAACAAGTCGTCCAGCCAATCTTCAAATGCTGACCATTCTGTAAGTCAGTCCCAAGAAACTTGTCTCTTCTCAAAAGGAATTGGGAAAGGCAGCTCTCCCTCTTAAGAGCACTCCCTCTGGGTTCAGTGTTTTGTGTGGAGATTTATGGTCAGGAATGTTAATGCCTAATAACTGAGCTGGCTGAGCTGGAACAGGGTGAGAGCTAGGCCTGAAGGAGGCAGCCCCAGACCACCAGGGTTAAGCTCTGGCAGTGTGGGCAGCCTCCAGCACCTCAATGCCTGTGCCTGTGCCTCCTCACCTGTGCTGCCTTGGACAGCCACCAGTGCACGGCTGTAAGAGTTTCCCTGACCCGACCACCAAGAAGAACTCAACCTTAGTATAATCTGAAAAGAGGGAAACATTTGCCTGTGGAAACACTGGCCCCTACCCTATAGAATGTAAAATGGTCCTGAAGTCAAATGAGAATTGTTTGTACACCATCTTGGTATGGAGGGGAAATGGTAGAGGAACAGGGAAGATTTATGGCTTGTACTGCATTGGAAATACCCAAAGTTTCTGTCCCAAAGCACTGCCCATGTTCTCTCCATTGCAGCACAGGGAACTTCACTCGGCAGTCTTCTCATGGCAGAGGAAAGGCTGCTCCTTGCATCTTTCCTGTCCTTGGGCTCTCTGCTGAGATCTGTGCTCCTTCAGAGCTCTGTCTGGTAGAAAAGGAGGAAAGAAAAATGCCCCTTTCCCTACCAACAGCTGACATACAGGAATCATAGCTGCAGCATAAGCTTCTCTGATGGATTCTGCCTCAGCAAAATGAAATTAAGATTTCAGCAAACAAGCTCCAATTCCATGGTACCAGTAGAACAAATGACATCTGATAATTGCTAACTCCTTTTGCTTATTCTTTGCTCTGTTCACCCCATCAGTCTCTCCAGATTATATTTTCAGCTGAGTTTAATGAACGCCATTTATTAAACTAACACCAGGGTTCTGCTTTGGCCTCAGACAGATGTGCCTGCTAATATGAATCATTTTGTTCAATTGGATTATTCTGATGGAGAGCAGATCCCTGCCACTCCGAGGAGCACAAACAAATGGGGAACAGCTCGCCTCCAGTTGTGACCAGCCGCTTGCCTTCATTAGGAGGCAGCTCCAGGCTCCGCAGGCAACTTGGCAGGATGGTGTCCCTACTGCTCCCATCAGCCAGCATTTCTGCTCCTTTCCATTTACCTCTCATGTGCAGGGAGAGCTCAGAACTCAGTGTGGCCCTGAGCCTGGCTTGTCAGGGGGACATGAACATTGCTGCCACCTTCCCTGAGTTCACCAGAGGCGTGGGCAACAGGATTCACCTCTTCCTTTTTATGATGAACATTCCTTATCTGAACACATACCGGACTCCCCTAACTGTGTATCCTTCCCTTCCCAGTATGGAGTGTCTGACCTCCTTTACACTGACACCTGAGAAAATGTAGACTACTTATTTGCTATTGATCCTTCTTTACTCTGATCTTCTCCAATTATTTGGGCAAAGGGACAGGGATGATATGCTTTTAAAGGCTTGTATTAATCAGAAAAAAAGGAGATAAAATCCATCTGAAATCTCCCAGACAGAGATTCCCTCAGTCTATCGTTTGGGATTTTAGTGTTGAAAATTTTGGGTCAATCTCTGTAATACATTGTGTTCAGGCACCAGACATCCATCTATCTGTCTATCTCAATACAAATCCTGCCTTCTGTGAACCATAAAACTCCTATCAGAGTGACATTACCACTTCTCACTTCGACAGAACACACTGAGCACACACAACTTGGGGAAAAAATTACAGAGGCAATTTGAAAGATTAGAAGAGAAAAAGCAGAAGATTTCTGCTCCCTGAGCACAAGTGGCCAAATCCCGTAGCAAGTGTTTAGTTGGCACAAATAATCATCGCTCCCTTAAAGCCTACATTTTTTCCCCAGCTGAAGGACAGGCCCAGCACTTCTTCAGATACCTGTGAACCTCAGGACAACTCATTTATTCTAGAGAATTTCGGAAGAAAGAAATTATTTCCATTTTAATCCTAAGCAGCATCCTGGGGTTACTTCCAGGAATCCCTGGTGAGTCCCAGAAGTCAGACTCTCAGGAAGTGGGTCTGTGCTGAAAGAGGAAAGACCCCAGAGACAACCATGGTGTCAGTCTGTGTGCCTTTACTAATTACTCACAGCACATTAGCATGCTCCTCAACAAAGCCATCTAAGGACATAAATTCCTTCATTCAGGTTTAAGTGTAGGAATACCTCTCCAGGAGTGAGCTATTCTTTTACTCCTGATGAGGATCTGTACACCTTCATCTAAATTGCATTACACTGGTCTTCTTGGGTAATGGGAACAAGGCCAGTAGGAATTCCTGTTGGGATTTTGTGTAACAAGGTCTGTATGGTCTGTACTAAACAATGCCCTTGTAACCTAAGAGCAGAAGACAGAAACCCCCCAAATAAACCCCTGTCTGAAAGCACCAAGTCTCTTAAAACTGACATGGGAGAGCCCAATTTCCCACAGTTGGCATTGGTCTGCCTGCCTGGTTTCCTTTCCCAGTGTCCCATCTGCCACGATGGAGAAATATGTACCATGCAAGGAGAATGCACAGAGAAAAATAAAGAGCATGGAAAGCATTCATGTGTCATACATCATGGCAAATGGGATGCAACCTCTGCTCATGAGTGGAGATGCTTCAAGAGAGTAGAGAAAAATAGAGAACCTTATCCATCAAAGACACATTTTTAGCTGACTGTACAGCCCATGGGTTTAATGTCCCAGTTGTTTCCAAGTCCTTAGAAATCAAGGTAGTGAAAACCTATTTTCTTTTGGAACAACCTGCTTTTAAGAGTCTACCATAACAACCATGGTCTACAGCACATCCAAATCAACCAAAAGATATCTTTGGCTTCAAGGACTGGACATCATAGAGCCAGAAATCTCAAAGGTAGGCATCTCGTCACTGTGAGGATTTTAGAGTGTTATTGCTCTGCATAGAACAGATGCTTCAGGCAGCCCAGCTGCTGGATCTGTTTTACACAGGAAAAAGGGATATCTGAAGAGCTGGGGAGGGAGGATGTATCTCTCAATAACGGCAAAAATCTGCTTTCTAAAGAGGATTACTTGAGTGTGGAACTGCAGCTTTCCATGGGTGCAAGAGATTTTCTTCTGTTTGCAAGTCATTATCATAAAAAGGCATTTTTAAAATGAGCATGGTGATATTTGGAGATAGGCATGATCATTCCCTAGTCTCTCTGCTCCAAGAAGATTTGAGCAGCCAGAATGGTGACATTGCATCTCCCTCTATAATTGCGAATAATTGAAACATCTCTGCTAGGAGAACATTTAGAGTTAAGTAAGTAATAGTGGGTCTGAATCCTTGGCTGCCATAAATCAGTGTCACTTCACTGGCTTCAGAGCAGCTGGTGATTGGCGCTGCTCAAGAACTTATCCTGATCATGGTTGTGGTTAGTACTTTTCCAGACAGAGCACTGAGTTTTCATTTACTCTGCTTCTTGCTTGGGAAATGACTTGACTGCTGTTCTCCCTTCCCCTCCAGCTCAGCCTTCTACCCAATATTTCAAAAAGGTTGGATGAAGCTCAGCTAAGTGGAAAAATGAACCGTTTGAAATAAAAACTCTCCTTTTTTTCATAACTGCAGTCACAGGGCAGGATGAAAGACACCTAAGAAGCAGGGTTTGTACTGTAAACCTTCAATTCTCTGCTACAGCTGAATCAAACACTTCAGAGACCAGAGTTTTGATAGTCACTTGTAGCTGGCCAAAGTTACCGTACCTATGAATTATTCAAATATGCAATTATTGCATTTGATATATCACTGGGTATAACTGTGGAAACGAGAAACAGTGTTCTAGTGCAGCTGATTGTATATGCCTTCCAAACCATAAGGACATCAATTTAAGGTGCTCACATTGATGGAGTACTCTGCAGCCCCTTATTAAGATTCTTGCCAACTCCTGTAGCAGTTTTCCCCTGCAGAGTAAATTTCATGGAGTTTTTTAGCCTCCCTTTTCTTTATCTCTACAGCGTAAGTGCCAAACACTACCCCACAGAGCTTCAATTCATGGTTCTGCAGTAGCTCTCAAAGGTCAGTGACAAAAAGATCAGGTCATGTTCAGCTTACTGATCAGTGCTGCACAAGTGACCCAAGTCCAGTGAATCACATGTTGGGGCTGACTTGTAACTCTGATTTCATTGGGAATTTCCAGTTTCCCTGGAAGAAGGTCTTCTTAGACCTAGAGGGCTGTGCCCTGCCTTTGGCCTACACTGTTCACATTGTCTTTACCCGGACAAAAAAGCATGTTCATGGTGCTGATGTTTGTATTAACTGAACACACCAAAGACAGCTCTATCTGCCTTCAAATATGGGGCCATCTGAGAAGAATGTCTCTGAAGTTCTAGACCTTTCTTTGCTCTTTCCCTGAGTAGCATTTGCAAATTGATAGCATGCCCATTTCCTGTTTGCTCACTAGTGAGTACTGGTCTCTCTAGTGCTCCAGTATCAATGGATTTTGCTGAGTTGTAATTTATTTGAAGGGCCTGCAGAAAAATGACTATGCTTGTTTTCTAGGACTCATCCTGTATTTTCACAATCCTCTTTCATTGTGGGTCTTTGCCTTCTCTCATTCATTTTGTACATATTTTATTTAGCAGGGGATTCATTCTGTCAGTGTTTGCTGCTCTGCTTGAACAAAAAATTTGGCTATGGATGTCTCCTGTGTTTTTCCATCTCTTTGGCTCTCATTTCAAGTCACGGCTGTTTCAAACACCTACTCTTTCATTTTCTTATATTTTCCAGTTTTTCGTCAAGTTGCAGTTCCCTCATGCACTGGCCCGGCAAATCTCTGCTGAACGAACCTTCTAAAAATGTTCCTTCAAAGGCCGCTCTTTTCAGGTTACTGCAGCTGCCCAGTAACTGATGCAATTGAAACTCACACTGAGCTCAGAAAGGCTCTAAAATCTGACTTACTCAGGTAATTTGTGTGATATTGTCCATATGAACTCCTACACTAATCTTGGTCAAGTGGCTGAATATGACATTACCACCCTCCAGTCAACCCTGCAGCTCTGGGGGTTTTGCTGTTGGAAGCCTTTGAAGAGGGCACAACCCTAACAAGCTCCTGGTCTTTTCACAGTAGGAACAACTCAGAAGGCTCTTTGCTGGCTGAGTCTTTGGCAAAAGTTCTCACAATTCTCCAGAAGTTTACTTCAGAGTGCCAGGGCCAAGAGCATCACAGCAGGATGAGAAGTGGGACGCTGCTTTAATATCTGTTATTTAATTCTGAAGTATTTATATTATCTAACATCTTTTTAAAAGTGGGGATATGGGTTTTAGTGAAGAATTCCTGCTCCAAACTGAGGGGAAGTGTTGTGGTATTGCTTTGTGCTGCTCTATCACTCCCATGACAAATGGCGCGTATCCGTTAGTGACCTACATGGACTCATTTAGATGCAAACACAGCAATACTCCTGAAAAGCTGCCCTGCTTTGAGGAAGAACAAGTTCCAAATATTGCTGAATGGAATTCAGTCTCAGAGCAGTAATTACTGATTGTAATTTTGGAGTAAATGCAGTAATTAATTATTGTCGTTTTCCATCAGTGCATTATATTGAGTGCCAATCTTAGAATAAAATAATTAGCAAATGGGATTTTGCATGCTCTGGTATTGAAACTGTGGTTTGTAGAACAGACATGAGAATTTTGCCATAATAAAGTTATCAGTAATTTACATGGACAGACAGGTTAAAAATTATCAGACAGAAGAAAACGATTTCCTTGTCAGTCTTGCAAACGCCTTCAGGAGTCCTGTTTTAGCCTCCCCCAGTACAATTCACTTCCATTCTCTGAGTACAAGAACAACAGCACAAAGTTTGGGTTGCAAACACAGTGAGGGATGCTTAATTTAATCACGGGTGTCAGTGGAAATGAAAAACAAAAGTAATCCAAAGAACAGAAAAAAATACTGGCTGAGGTGATGTTTTTCCAGTACCTGAACAGACTTTCCAAAATTAAGCTGTGCTGATTTTTTTTCTCTCTTTATTCACTCATATTGAAGCTTGTGCTGGAGTACTGTTTTGATGCAATTATACTAGTGCAAATTTCCATAATGTAAGCAAGTCCTAAGCAATCTAAGTGATGACTAAAAGAGGGAAACAACAATAATCTGTGCAGGTGGAAGAGGAGCTGGTTAGCATGATTGTAGGAGGCACAACTACAAGAAATGGGATTTTATCTTGAAAAAGGATATTTGGGATGAATCTCAAGATGAACAGCCTAATAGAAAACAGTGAGATCAATGCAACTGCAGAATAGCCTCTCACTAGAGGTAATAGAGAGCTATCTGAGAGGCATAAGCAACAAAAATTTCAGTAAAAAATACACTTTCACTGGACTTTGCACTGAAGCCATCTGAAATGATGAGAGAAGCCAGAAATTTTCCACTCACATATTTTTGTTCATGGCTATTTGGCATTTTGCTTGTTTGTTTATATTTGGCTGATAGTATATGCTTACTTTAAAAGAAAGTTTGGGTTGCTTTTATTTTTTTCTCTTATTAGGGAAAAAAAAGAGAAAAATGCAAAGTTTTCCAGTCTGGTAAACTATACATTCCAATTAAAAAAAAAAAAAAAAAAAAAAAAAAATAAAAGAAGAAAAAAAAAAGAAAATTAAAAAAAGGAAGAAAGACATTTATTCAGAGTAAAAATACCACCTATTTGAGACAGCTGCAAAAACATGCATTTCACACATTTTACAATAAACCACACATCAGTCTGTGCTTAAGAAGCAGTGAAGGAGGACCTGAAAATGTCTTTTTTTTTTTTTTATTTGAGCTTTGGCCTATGTTATTTCCCCTGGTGTTTTGGAGAAGCAGGTTGCTTGGACAGCGCATTAATTTAATGTTTTGTTGCTACTCAGGAACACAGCTAAAAAAATCTAGTTGTTGATCTTTTCTCCTTTTTTTTTTTTCACTCTTCTGTTTCCCTTTTGCCTCACTCAATTTGTCTTGCTCTCACTAACTTTGTCTCACTCAGTTTCATGCCAGTCAGTGCTCTGGGTTAGTCTCACCCAAATGTCTCTGCATCTTTAGCCTTAAATAAAACTTCAGCAGCAGAGTGTCTGTCCGAGGTGGAAAACATCACTTTGCCAATGAGCAGTCACTGCAATGAAGCCACAGAAGGAGAATGGGCAGGATTTTCATGGCTCTTGTGTGCAGTGCCTTTTTTTGATCTTTGGATGCTCCTGGGCTGCTCTGCATTCTGTCCTGAGCTCTGGAAGAGCTGTGTGCCGTGCAGTTTTTCAGGCAGTGTTGTCCTCACATGCCTGCCTGTCCCAGCAGTCCCCGTGGGCCCAGGGCTCACACACAGCCCCAGGCACTGCAGGCTGCACCTGCAACTTTGTCATAGCACAGGCCACTGAAGGACTCCTAGGAATGGCCACCTCAGGGAGCTGTGGATTTCAGGTTGGCTTTTTCTTAATTATTTTGTGCATTCACTATCTGAAAGACACATGGAGTGTCTCTGAGTCCTTGCTTCCTAGTCCTAAGGGGGGATTGGTAATAGAATATATTGATTTTGGCAAAGTTGCCTCAAATGATCCTCCTCTCTTTTGCTTTCTCCCAGCCCATCCTTCCTCCCCCTTTTTTTTTTTTTTTTTTTACTACAACCACCTCTTTAATTATAAAGAAAAAAGAGAATGGGACAGCCATTTTGCCATCTAAATTCTTCAGGGCTTTCCTTGCTGGAGCTTTGGGCTTATCTGCCACATCACAGAGACCCTTTCAGTGTTCGACAGCAAGTTTAGAGCACTTGCAAAGAAAACAAAGGACTTCAAATCACTGTGGCCTAGACTGCTTGTGTCCCAAAAGGGAGAGTTATAAGTTAAAAAAAAAAAATCGTGCATCCAGAATTAAAATTTAGTGAAGCTCTTAGTGAAGCTCTTTCTTTCTCAGTTAGGAAAAAAGCACCTTGGTGGATTATATCAAACCAGGTGCTGCTTTTTTTTTTTTTTTTTTTGTTGTTGTTGTTGTTGGCAACTTCTTATTTTTTGAAAGCAATTCAATAGAAAAAAGCCCTTCCTTGGAAAAATCCCAATTAAAAAGTTTCTTGAGCATCCTCTTGAAGCACAAGTAATTGCCCTGATGTCAATATGGTTATGCACATGCTTCAAATTGGAATTGAAGACACTGAAGAGCTGCATCCAAAGTAAAGATAGATAAAACTCACAGCGGAGTTGTTGTGTTTCGATCAGTTAAAGGAAGCTGCAAATCAAGCCAGCAGTGGAGGTACAATAATACTGTGCTGAGCCAAGAGCAGATGACCTGTCTCTGAGTCAGGCTTATTCCTGAGGGCTTAGCCCTGTGGTGGCCACTATTGCCCAGCCCTGGAGGGAAGCTGTCCTATGGCCACCGTGACTGAGAATCCTGCCTGCTTCTGTGGTGCTGGTATTGATGCTCCCAAGCCCTGGGAGGTAGATGAGCTAAAGAAAGACCTGGGTTCAAGCCCTGCTGACATTCTGGGTATCCTTGCTGTCACCGAGTGTCCTCTAGAGTCTACTGTAGCATGGTTTGCCCTGTGCTAACCCAAATCCTCCCCTGGGGAATGTTCCTGCAGTGTCCTCTGGGGCCACACACACTCAGGCAATTCCTTCTGTTAGGTGGAAAAAGACATGTATAAAACTTTTTTCCTGGAGAACTCCTTTCTGCTAAAAGTCAGGTACAGCTCCTTCAGTGAGCTCAACAAGGTGCGAGTATGCAAGTGAATAAGGACCTCTGAGATACATTTTGATAGGGTCTCTAAACAAGGCTCCTCTAAGCCAAGGGTGGAAGTGATCTGGTGGTAACAACTGAATGATTTTTCTGGACAGCAGAGCACTAAAGCCAAAGTAAAAGCCAGAAAGGCTAAAGGGCTTCCTACCTAGAGGCAACACTTCAAGAGTGTTCTGCTTACTACAGGCAAAGGAAAGGAAAAAATACTCTAAGAGAAATGTGTGGGATTTTAGTACTATTTTACCTGCTGACTCCTTTTAATATAATTTACTGGGGGGGAAAAAATACCCAAACAACAAATCTTAGTCCTACTAGTGAGTAAACTTTTTGTAGGAAACAAGCTGAGACCTCAGAGCACTTCCTGATGAGCCACAATAATAAAAAACACTGCGGACTCATACTAGTGAATCTTTAACACCACAGATATCCACAGCCCTCCATCTTCTTACACCACCATGAGAAACAAACATAACCTCAGTGAGCACAGCTATGCTAGGACATACAGTTTGGTGCCTAACTAAGGAGACCTTTGTGTTCCTTGATCCCTTTGCAGGTGTCATGGAAAACCCCCCTGACCAATGCAGCCCCTGCTTTAACACAATTGCATGCATGCACGCCCCGCCCTCCCCCAGCAAAGCCTGCAGAAAAAAGCCAGTGTGATGAAGCAAAAAGCATTTGGATATGGCAACATGTTTTGGTTTCAAGCTTCCAAGAGGCCTTTTCATAAGCAAGGAAAAGAAAAGAGGTTTTTGAAGGGGGAAAATGCTTTTACAGTTATCTCCATATAGTCACATATAAAGGAGATTCTACACTATGGAGGCTGTTTCTTGCATATGCACCTAATATATTTACTGAAAAGTTTCTTAATCTCCTTTATGTTGTCTTCAGTGCAGCACCTCTTTCAAAGACATTTTGATCCCATTCCTGAATTCTCACTGGAAAGGATACTGCTCTGAAGACTGGAAAAAATACATTTTTCAAAGATATTTGAGATGCCAGTGAAAAATTAACACACTCTGTTTTTCTTTGGGAAAGTTGAAGATAGGGATTTCCTGCCTGTCTTAGATGAGTCAAAAGAGGCCTGAATAAAAATCACAGAATCTTAGACATTACAGCTAAAACGACATAGAAAGGTCACCTAACCGAACTCTTTATCACTAATTCAGGAGTACAAATTGCTTAGGGCCTCCCTAGGTGCTGAGTTTATTGGGGAATCTCTGGTGTGGAACAGTTTTAACAATAGGGAGACTTCCTGTCTCTGTAAACAAGCACACAGGGGTTTATATTTCTGTTTCTCAAAGATTACCTAGTGGAAGAGCCAGCCAGTGGTGGAAAATATTTCCGTTTTTGGAAACATCTTCATTTTTGTTTTTGGTGATATATTGGGATTCCAATGAAACCAACTGCTGCTTTCTGATATTTTTGGTGTTGTCTCATGTACTAGAAGTTTCCTTGGAACATCCAGCTAGCTTCTTTCCAGCAATACGTGGCACATGAGTCTAAAAACAAGACCCCAGGTCCTCACTCCAGCTAAGCTTCCTTGGCTTTGGTTGGGTTTTATCTACACACAGGAGTTTAAAACAACTGACCAAGAAGTGAACATGGATCCTTCTATTAATTTCTTAGGTTTGTGAAGAAATAAATCAGGGATTATTTAGTTGTCAGGGAGACATATTTACATTAAATTATTATGCTGAGATGGAATTGGATACAGACTGTACCGCATGAAGAATGAAGAATGCTTTGAAACGTTTGCAACACAGAGCTATTGAGACAGACACTGTCCCAGTCCAGTCACCTGGGATTAAACTGCAGCCCAGTCCCACCTCTTAATTGCAGATTTTCTTCAAGCACCAGAAATGCTCTCTTTCACTGAGCAAGTGGAATCAGGACAGCTGCTGACTCTCCTCTAGTGACCAGAAACACTTTCTAGAGATGCAGGATGCCCCTGGGATGAGGAAGTTGTCTTATCCCTTGGTAAACATCCTTCCACCTCTTTTTCTAAAGAGACACACACAAACAGTTCCTGGTTTATGTGTGAATGTGTGTCTGAGCAGAGTGGCTCTAGCCGGAATCAAAAAGGCAGAAGATAGAGAGTCACAGAGCTCAATCTCCTTGAGGGTCTAAAACACAGAGAGACGCTACGAGTGTAGCTGACACCCCCTTCCCCATGCAGTTACCTGTGCTAGTGCTGTGTATCCAGTGGTTCCCACAACCCTTCAGTAGGGACGATTAGCATCCTTTGGCCTCTTCAGCTGCACCTTCAGCCTCTTCATGCCAATCTGGAATCCATTCATGGCCTGGATAGCAGCTTGGGCACTGGCAGGATTGTCAAAACTCACAAAACCTGTCAAAACATGAGGCAAGGCAGGGGACTTAACGAGCTGAAGGGTGCCAAGGCATGTACATGCAACGACCACTGAGAATGAACATGGGGAAGGGGGTGAGGGCGCTGAGAGGGGGAAGTGAGCAGGTAGGAGGGTGGGCAGGTGGGCAGGAGAGTGAGGAGAGGATGGCTGCCAATGTGGGACAAAGGATAGGAGGGGTTGTTACAGATCAGTGTCCCAGGACACTGCCTGGGCTGAGTGCCAGTCTGAACACTAGACTATGTGGAGCACAGGGATCCAAAAGTTGATACCACAAGATTTGGGTCACCTTTGAGCTGCAAGTCAGCAGATGTAGTGCACGGTCTCAAGGCATTCTCTCTTCCTCCATTTCCCTCCACAGTGACTGGGGTAAACCTCTAGGCCTTCCTTAACTTGCCAGCATAACCTTTTCTTTGCCTTCCAATACTGATGATGAGGGGAACCCGATACACCTACTGCTACTTCCTTATTATGGCAATATAAGTAAAATGTGAATTTAATAAATTCTCCATTATCATATTAATTGGCATGAATAGTTTGATTGTTGGCCAGCCAAGCAATATAAAGAGCTTTAATCACTGGCAATTTCTGCAGACTCCATGTTGATTCTGCAGTTGAGAGATGAACACAAGTGCTTTCCTAACATGGTTTCCCTATGGAATTTCATACTTTGCCAGCAAATCTTCCAATCAACAATGGAGCACATCCAGCACTAGAAACAACTATAGTGACTCAATATTTTATTACAGGTCACCTAAGATGTTTTTTGTCTCAGTTTGTTCTCTAACTGTCTGATGAAATAAAATAGGTCAGAACCACACAGGATGCAATGCAACTAATGCATTCAGCTTCAGGAAGGGCTTTTGGCATGGATTTACTTTTTTTTTAAAAAGTATTTTAAAAACTTTTTTCTTATGTTAGATCCAAAAAAAGGCCTCATTTGCCCAGACTGTATGTGGCTGTAGCTGGAGCAACCATGGGTCTGAGGTACTAGTGAGGCAGGGGGCCATCACACTGTACAAGCATTGCCTCTGCTACTTTTGCCAGAAATGTCCCTGCGTGCCAACAACATTTCTGAGCACAAACCTTGGGTGAGACTAGCCTGGACCAGCCTGCTCTCCAGACAAAGCCATCTGTTTACCCACCCCTGCAAGGCTCTGGCAGCACAAATCAATCCTAGGAGCCTGGTGTTGCTCAACAGACAGGCTGAAATGGAGAGATGGTTTTTGTGAGCCCCTCAAAAAGCTAATGCTGAGTGCTTGCTGCCAGCTATACACCTGCTCCTGACAACAGCACCAGGCCTGGCTTACAGCCTTGGGCTGTGCTGTGGATGCATTCAGCAGCCCTTCCTCCCTGGTCTAGTTCCTCCTCAGAAGAAAGTCTCACAGGTGACACAGGGTGGCTTGCATCTGAAAAAGACACAGAGCCGTGCATGCAGAGGCACCTTCTCACTCCTGCATTAAACTGTGCTCCCTGACCTTGGCTAATAATGTAACTTCATGACAGGACATAAAACTTATGGTCTTAGTCTCTCAAAGTGATACAACAGGGTTTACTGAGTATATAGCACATGGGGTTTTAACAGGGAGGCCCATGGACTAAACAGGGAATCTTCTTTGTTCTCCCCTTTTGAAGCCAAGGCTCCGAGTAAACTGGCTGTCCATGCAGTTTTCCTGCCAACCACCTGGATGAGGAGGTACCAACACTGCAGCTCTGAAGATGAACAGACAAAAAGTACTCTCAAGCCCCACAGCAATAATCAATTTCTATGGAGAAAACTGGAGAGCTATAGTGAGTAATGAGCTGTGGTTTTATTCAATAGCAATGGATCTGCTCTTGCCATCACTTTTTAGCCAGTAAGCACCTGGTGATGTTACCAGTTAACATCTGACTACTTGAATAATCTATCAACAAAGTCCTATGATTCCATCTCAGCAAAGGAATAAACTAAACACTTCCTGGTTTCACCCAAATGCATTCAGACTTAAAATACTTCTGGAAACTCCCTTGGGGATGCCTTGCTTGAGCTTTGACCTTAAATATGTTGTCTATATACTTCACATCTTTGAATATAGGATGTGGTGAAACCTATTTCTTTTTAAAAATCACATCTGGAGTGCTGATAGTCCCGGCCAACACACACCAGTCTCACCTAAAAAGCAGACTAAAGTTGTGCCAGGGAAGTTCAGAGAAACTGGAACCTAATAATCTGTACTGCTGGTTTTTTTTGACTTGTGTTTAACACCAAACAATTCTTGAGCAAAGTCTGAGTATTAGCACAGAAGACAGGCTGTATTCAGTGGTTAACTTGGATGGGCCGTGATGTTCTGGAAAGTGAGAGGATTTGATAATTTGGGTGTAGGCCATTTTGTGCCAGCAGTCCCTAGTGCTAGGGAGAAGTGCCAGGTATGCTTACTTTTCTAATATATGCACAGCGATCAAAACCGAGTTGGCTGCAGCTGGATGGTTGCTTAGCTCGTGTCTTTAGAGAACATACCTTGCCTGGGAACTTTGATTTCTACTCTTGCAACAGGTCGTGTTGGGATGTCCCTCCTGCTGACTAAATGTGCACACCTAGATTGTGCCTGCACATTCATCCATTTGTGAACAAGACACCTTAGGACCCTACAGTAATCAGTGGAGGTCCAGCCAATGCAGTCAACAGAGTGTAGGGCAGGATTTCTCTCTTTTATCAGGACACCCTTAGCTGTGCTCAAATCACTGGTCAGGCACCAGTGCTGGCTGCCAGTGAAGGCAGGCACCCAGCTTAAATCAAGGCACCTCTCTTGCAGGATCTACCTGGTTCCATAGTTAGGAGTGACATCTTAAGGTAAAATGTTAACTGTCTAGTACCTGGGTGGGTCACACCCCAAGGAGATGTTAGTTGCTGAATCAAACCTCTCCAGAAATTCTGCCCACTATGACAGAAGACTGTTATTTCTCTACTTTTGCCAAGACTAGAACTTCGAGGGATAAGCCCTTGTGGTGGGGTGCTAATATAGTCGTACCTCTGCAAGAACCTTGCTGTGAGATAAGCTCACAAAGCTATACTAGTTTTTATAATCACTTTGCTTTTGAGATGAAATTCTAAGCCAGTTTCTTCATTCTGTGCAAAGCTGTAAATAATACAACATTTTAACAAATGGGACTAATAAGAGAGATCAGAAGAGCATTTGCTCACTATATTTCATTTAGACCAGATAATGAAGCTGGGAGTTGTACTCTGATTTTGGTATTAGTTGCCTATAGATTTGGACCAGTTTTTTTTCTCCTTAGTTGTTCTGATATTCACTGATGCAATATAAAAATCTTGACTGGCTGGATGCTGAGGGTAGAGGAACTGAGCATCGAAAGCTGTGGAAAGAGACAAGCAAATGCCAATAACTGTATTTTCTTTGTGAGAACATTCTAGGGACAGAGCAGCTAATTACTCTAGATTCATTTCACTGTTTTAGTTTTCAGGGGCCTTGGTATGCTCAGAATTTGCTGGTGCATTCAGTTCTCCTGCTCTCCTGAGTTATTTACGTGTAGGTGTGTTTCACATTGTTGAAGGTATTTGGATGAACTCCAAAGAGAAGAAAAACTATGGCTTATCCTGAGATTTGAGACATTACAGTGGATAAGGGATAGGCAGTAGACAGGCACGTTGGGCTAACAACAGCATGTTCCTTTCTCTTCGCAGGTCAAATACCTACTGGCAGGTTTGACTTTTGTTGTTGTTGTTACATGTAGTATTGGCAGTTAACCATCTTTGTTTCTCCTCACCTCTGTCAGCAGGATTCATGTTCCTATGACAGATTTAAATATGTTTGACGAGGAACAGAATGTATGTACTGGGAAAATAGCTTAAATACTTGGCTCCTAAATGGCTTTAATATTTGAGCCCATGGGCTCAAAACATGATGGCAGTACTGCAGTTGCTATCTGTGTTTTGAACACCACCCCCACATTGTCATCTACACGCTTGAAGGACAAAAGAGAAAGGGAGAGGTTAAAAAGCTTGAAGCTCTTTCTGTTCATCAGGTAATTAATAATCAGAGAAATATATGTTCTGATCTGAAGACAGTTGGTAGGAGGACAGCATTTTGTGATAAATCTACTTTATGGGGGGGATATTGGTGGTTTTTTTCTTTTTTTCCTTTTTTTTCCCCCCCAGGGATTATGTAAAAATGCTGTTCTAATAAATGATTTATCAAAAGCAACAGAGAATGGAGAAAGCTGCTAGGACAGCAACCGAGGGCATCTAATCTTTCTGATTCTGCACAGCATCTTCCAGGAAAGGTACTGTTGTTGGAGTTCACTACTTCTTCTGGCCTGCTCTTTTCCCGCAGGACTGTATAAACTACTAGCAGACAGAAGCTGGGGTAGAATTTTGGAATTGCTTTATTTTCTCCCCCTTTCTTCCACAGAAAGTCCCTGTAGTGTGGTGTGTGGAGGGAGCTTTGTGCCTTTCTCATGACATGATCACCGTTGGCTTTATGTAACAGATACAACCTAAGGGCTGTTTTTCTGTTTTAATCCGCCAGGATGATAAAGAAGGGAATTCACAATCTATCTCAGAGTACATCTGAAGACTGTTTTGCAACTGTAAACTTTTTGTTTAGAGTGCGTGTTGTCTCTGCATGTCCATGAATTAGTTTGTGCACTAAGAGCAGTACTGAATGAGCACATTGTTACGTTTTCATGGATCGTTAATTGGTCCGAGTTTTCTGTTTCTCTTTGCATCCCGCAAGGAGAATTAGTGTTTAATGTGCAAAACAGCCTCTTGATAATCTGCTACCAGGTTGGAACAACATGTTGTCTCTCTTGGGCAGGAACTTTCCTCTGGATGGAGCCCAGTGCACGGTAACTACGCTGAACTTCCCTTAAATCAGGAGTCAAGACCACAAATGAGGTCCAGATGCAAGTTTTTCATCCAGACTTCTGAACTGGGGGCAGGTGATCCTACAGCAGGTCCACTCATGTAACTAGGTTGCCCTCAGGCAGAGGAAATGAAAAGAGGGACTTCAAAGAAACGAGTATTATACTTGTCTTAAAACTAAGAAGAGTATTTTTAGCTATATTCCAGACACTTGCTGCCATCTCAGAGATAGGCTTTGCAAGAGATTGCAACAGAAACAAGTAGAAATTGCTGCTTATTGGCTCTTTTTAGGCCACATATTTTTTTACTAGTTCTGCCTATCAGAGTATTTGTCTGACTGCCATAAGGGATCTTTCTTGGTGCTTCTTGTTCCTTCAGTTAAAAAAGTCACTAGCTAAGGAGAGCATCTCTGAACTTTTTCCTTTTGACATTCAACCCATACTGATTTTACTAGAGGGAAATGAGAATAACAGAAGACCAAGGATCTGTAGCTCAGCCTGTGGGAGAGAAAGAGAAGAAATGCCACGCACATGGCCTAGGCATTAGCAAAGGAGAAGTCCGTGCCTCTTGCTTCTGTTCTGTCCAAAGTGCTTCTACCCAGGCCATAACTAGGGAGCTTGGCCAGACTAGAACCAGGGAATCATAGAATATCCTGAGCTGGAAAGGACCCACAAGGTTCATTGGGTTCAGCTCCTGGCCCTACACAGGATAGTCGCAAGAGTCACACCATGTGTCCGGGAATATTAAAATGGAGGGACCTGCGGAAAGCACTGGTAATTGGTTAGACTAGAGACCTTACTTTCCTGTCCTTCCTCCAAGAATCTGAGTCAATAATTAAGGAATTAGTTATTGATACAATTGGTTATTAATATAACTGTCCCCTTAGTGCATGGTTTCCTTGCTTTTGTTACTGACCAGTGAAAGGTGAGATCTAGAGAGGCATTCTTTGCTCTGAAGGCAGCAATAAGGTGCTCACATCAAAGCAGTCTTCCTGTGGGAAGGATGTAGTTCAGTGGCTGCTGTCCATCTCTCCCATCAGGACCTGGCCACGTACTTCTCAGACCTTCCCTGCTACTTCATTCTATTTAATTCCTACAACTGCTCAGTTTCTTTTTCTCTGTGTTTATTAGTCTTATCAGAGAATGGAGGTTTTCCTTTAATTGCTTTGCAAGGTCTTTACCTTGCTGTGTTCTTTACACAATGTACTAGCTGCTGCCTCGCAATTTTTTAGTGCTGTAAAGAATTTCAGGATACAATCTTATGTAAGTAGCTCCACAATGTATATGTGCATTGGAAGGTATTGTATTGTAAGGTGATTTATGGGTACTGGAATACTCAATAAAGGAGTGCGTCTGCAGATCAAGGGCATAGCACTTCAGCTGTTTTCTGGTGTCTAATGGGGTTGGATGACTTTTTGGATTATTTAACCTTCCACTGCTGTTTAATCATGTCCAAGAGAGATCTGTCTACCCAGCTATCCATCCCATCCATCCATCCATTTATTTTTTTAATGTATGAACAGTCAGTAACTGACGACTGTGCTAAACAACTACTACTAAATATTTCCCATCTGTGGGATGAGATAATTGGAAACTCAGAATATTCAAATAATTGGCTCAGAAATTTGCAGAACCATTAATGTTCATTTTAGAAATTTATGGAATATTAGAAAACCTTCAAAATATTTCAGGAAAATAAAAAATCTATTATTAATTTTTAAGGGTGTAAACTAGGTGACCTGATAAACTTAGTTAAACTTTCATAAGTGTCAGAAAAATTATAAGAATTTTGATATGAGATAATATGACAAAGAATTTAAAGACACAGAATTAGTACCAATCATCCTGGTTTCATGGAACATAGGATCTATCAAATGAAACTGATTGCATGAAATTGCAAGTTTGATGAATAAAGTAAGTTATCATAAAATGTATTTAAACTTTGCTGGAGTATTTGAGACAGCACTTCTTTACAGAAAATGAAAACAGCTCAGAAATGACATCACCAAAAAACCTGTCAATTGTGACAAATAAAATTGCAGAGATTCTAGTAGGCTCCTTCAGCAGTGTGCTGAAAGCTCTGTGCTATTCACTTTCTCTAGCATTACCTGAAAGACATTTGAAGTAATTACTGGTAAAATTGGCCAATCATACAAAAATGGTGAAATAATGACAGAAGTAAGTGACCTGGGTCACTGCGTAGTCTGGACTCAGTTAAAGGGTCTTCATTTTAATCCAGTCAAATGCAAAATTAAGTATCTGCAGGAAAAAGCAAGTGGGTCACTCATAAAAAGAGGAAATCCTCGTTAGAAAACAGTGCTTGTTAAGAAGAAGATGGGTGTCATAATAACAGCCAAATATATGAGCTCTCAGGACTGTGTTGAAATTCTCAAAGTCCCAAGAGTTAGCACAGTTTTGGGATGAAGTTGAACTCTGCTGAACAGCCTCTAGAAGTAACAAGGTAATGTTACCTCTGAGTATGGCTCAGGAAAGATTCTTACTGGAGTTCTGCATTTAGTTCTAGTGATTGCTCTACAAAACAAATAAGTTTTAATACTTATTCAGAAATAGAAGAGTAATTCTAGGTCTGAAAGAGTAATGAGAGTGACTACAGTTTATTGAAGTAAAGGTTAAACATACTTCTGGCTATAGCCTATAAATAATACCTACTAAAACATGTGGTCCCTTAGAATAGGGGGCAAAAAGAAGAACTTACTGATTTCTTCTATCTGGAAGCAGGCATTTGATGAATTTAAAATGGAAATAAGACACCAAGTCTGCATTTTTTTTAAATAGTGAAGGTAATTAACTATTTTGGAAACATCTTGTTTAGCAATAGGGGTGGAGAATCTATCACATGAAACCTTGATTAAGAGATTTTCTAAAAGGGATGCTATGACTCAAGCAGAAGGTTTTAACCTGTCACATGAGCTGAAGCATCTGGCATATGTTATTTCAGAGTTCAGGCCAAAGGATCAGAACAGTCTCTTCTGATACTGCATATCTGTCTGATCATTTTGCATTTCAGATATTTAGAAAATCAGTTCTTGCCTTCTAATCTGGGATGGATTGAAGTAACAATCATGATAGAGGTGACAATTGATGTTAATGCCTTATAATAAATGGCCCCAAAGTGTGGGCTGCAGACCACTGAGAGGGCTGACTGGTACTCGTTCTTCATCTTGCTTCCAGCCGAGAGAAACCGAACAGATGGGAAGGGGAGATTAAATGAAGAGTGAAAGTAGATGGCATGATTAACTTTCTCTAAAGGTCAGAACACCCAGTGCAGAAGGTAGCTTGAAATACACAAGTATCTTCCTTATGTCACCTTCCTGTCTTCCTGTGCACGAAACTACCTCTCCACATTGCATCGGTATGAGCTGGAGCATGCAGAGAAGTTGGTCCCTGTTTTCTTGCATTGCCTGTTGGATGCTCACCAGATAGAGAGATTACAGTTAGAAGAAGCAATGTCTTCTCTGAAAGCAGAGGGCTATAGATGCTGAACCTGAATATGGTAATTGAGATCAAGAAGGACTTTTCCACCTAAGAGTCTTCTCTTTCACAGTCTGTATGGTGTTTGATTGTTTTTCATAGGAAAATTGTTGTCTTGACTCATGTTGAAAGCACAAGGGTAAGACTCAAGATTAGACTAGAATTTTGACAATTTCGAGTACTGCATGGTCAGATCTGATTTGGGTTCAAACTAAAAGAAGGGAAATTTAGATTAGATGTATGAAAGAAATTCTTTACTGTGAGAGGGATGAGACACTGGCACAGGTTGCGCAGAGAAGTTGTGGATGCCCCATCCCTGGAAGTGTTCAGGGCCAGGCTGGATGGGGCTGGGAGCAACCTGGTCTAGTGGTAGGTGAATGAGATGATCTTTAAGGTCCCGTCCAACCCAAACAATTCCATGATTCTGTGATCCAAGGTTTTGGCTCACATATACATCTGGGCACATGATCAGGACCAAATTTTTCTAAAAAGGTAGTAAAATATTTGATACAGAAAACCACAACAGATTTCTCATCATAAGAATGGAGTAAAGATTAAAACTTCTCTTTTTTCCTGTAAATGGAGATTTTCTAAAGGATGATCAATTGCTTGTCTGATGCTATGGACTACCCATTCTTAGGAGCTGAAGCCATCCAATGAATTGGTGGAAGAAGTGAAGGATTGAGGCTTCAACCATTTTTTGGAGAGCCCATGAATCACATACTGGACCAGTATACATACGTGTCTGATGTGGCCAAAAAGCACTGTGGTTCTTTTATAAGAAACATAATGTTCCAGTCCAGGTGATGATGGTGATCTTCCTCACAAGGAAAAAACAGCCAGTGATGAATCACCCACAGATGAGTAATAGTATTTGTTCTCTTTCTGAATGATGAGTAGGACTGAAGCTATTTCCTAACTGCTCTCAGAAATGGATGGAACTCTTCCTGACTTGTTTTCGGATCCTTCCTTGAAAACATCTGATGTCATCATGTGCCAGTATAAGGTTTATGGGGAAAAGCAGATAAGGTTTATGGTTGAAAAAAGCAGGTGAACTTTTGAGGATACATGTTCTTCTCCAATGTGAAACTGGAAATAAAGAATGAGTATAATGCACGGTTTACACAAGTTCTAAGTAGATGCTGATGCTCAGTTAAGGATGCACTGAGATTGTTACTGAATCAAAATGAATGCTATTTTTACATTTGTCTTGTTGAAGTTTCTAATATAAACCAGATGAAAATAATTATTGAAGCTCCCCCCCAGCCATGTCACAATCTATTTCTCATCTAAATCTAATTTCTTTACTCCCAGATTCTCTCTTGGACCCTGCTTCATTTGTGACTTTTTGATAAAGAAACCATGTAAGAATGAGGCAACTACTGAAACCACCAGGGATCCTTCTTGGTCTACAAGAAACAAGCATCATAAAAAGTGACCTTCTTCTTGGAAATATCTCATTGTGGGTAAGGAAATTCCTTCCTGGACTAGTCAAGAAAAAAATTCCAAAATCCAAAAACCAAAACACCCAAACAAACCACGAAATCCTGTCAGGAAGGTGCACTGTGAACTGTACTGGTCACTATTTTTTGGCACTCCTCTCATGTCCCAGGGAGACTCTGAAATAGATCCATTCTTGGTGCAGCAAGGCACAGAATCTTCCCATCTTGCTCTTGCTGACCATTACTTAGATGGACAACTACCCACCCTTTCCCTTCCAGTTGCTGAACACCTGATATCTATTGTGGGTAGTTTGGGACAACCCAACAGAGATAGAAAGGCCTGAAGCTTCTCTTGTGTGGAAGTTCCTGTTCAGAAGCCAGAAGTGGTGATGAACAGTTTTTGGCCATGACTTTTGAAGGAATATTTTACTTTCTATGGAGGCGACTGTGTGAAAAACAGCTAACCAAACAAAAAGTGAACTCAACAGGAAAACAAACCTCCTCACATTCAGTGAGTCATTGGGAAAGGAAAAGAGAAAATCTCTCAATATCTAGGCCAGGAGGTTGTGAACTGGCACTGGCCTATGATGGATAGAAAGGAGAGAAAGTAAAGAGTTGTACATGTGCATTTTAAGCTGGAAGATAGTAACATTTCCAGATCCAACCAGCTATTACATTTGTGGTACTTCCATTGTCATTGTAAGACCTCCATGTTTTCAACCAACCCTAAAGGACAAGGAAATGATTGTCTGGCTTCTTTTTTCAACAACATCAATTGGAATGAAACACCATCATATTATAGCAGAGACGCTGATAGATTCCTGTGGGTCTTCCAGCAGAACATTCACCATTAGTGGCCTTCAAAGGCCTGAATCTTGGAGATCTCAGTGAAGAACCATCTGCAGTTCATCAGAAGAGTGACATTCAGTCTGTGGGACCTGAATCATATCACAGATTGACTACCTCTTGATCTAGTACTGGCTCTTGGGCCTCTGCCCAATGACCCATCTGAGCTCTTGATCCACACTTGGACAGAAGATTAGAAAATAAGCTTGTGGTTTAATTACTGAAATAGGAGGAGTAGAATTATATACTGAAAACATGGTTTTGAAAATGCCTTTGAACAGAAAAATTAAAGACCTGGGAAATTCATGATGTTTACTGATAGTTTGGAGAGGGATCTTAATTTGAAGAGATGGGGCAAAAAGCCACCCCTAAAAAAAACCAAAACAAACCAGTAGCAAAAATTCTTCTTTCCTTAAAATTTTTAAAAAGCTAGCAACACAATTATCCTTCTGAAACTTCTTCAGCCATGTCAGAAGATGCACAAAGACCTGGTAAAGGGTTTACAATTTCTGAAAACCCTTCCAGAGAAGGATTTTGAAGGGTCAGTAGAGACCTATCTGTGGAATATTTAATTTCACCTTTAAATGGTCAGAACACAATCAGATTTTTAGGTCATGTTGTCCAAAACGGAGAAAATCTGTTTCCTGTCAGAGTTCACGGAGCATCTGGATGAGGCTCTTAATCATATGGATTAGTTTTAGATAGTCCTGGGAGGAGCAGGGAGTTGGACTCTGTGATCTTTATTGAGTCCTTTCCAACTTGAGATATGATTCATAGTGGTGCATGGTGGGAGAATGAGAGACAGGGGACATAAATTGAAACAACAGAGGTTCAGACTGAATACAAGGAAAAGCTCTTCCCCTTGAAGGCCAACAAGCATTGGAGCAGATTGCTAAAATCCAAACAATTGTTCGGCAATTTTCATTGCTTTCAATAACCTGCGTCTGCAAGTTTTTATATTCGTTATTGAATAAATGTATGTCTGGTACTTGTATAATGTACATACCTATGCAAATCTTATATTTTATATATATATAATGTAAGTACTTATATATGTGTGATATGACAGATCAACACTAGGGAGAGCAGAGCTGATGCTGAATTGTTTTTGGGGATTTGGTATAGATGAAACCAGAAATGGTTAAGAATGATATACCTGTTTGTATGGGGATCTTCAAGTTGTTACCCTGATGACAGCTTTCGAATATGTCAATATATACTATTTGAGGATGCTAATCTTATCTGGGGATATTTTGATTTAGGTTTACTTACTTGAAAAGGGAAGACATCATATACAACCATAAATTGAAACAATGATAATGTTGCAAAATGAAGCACTCAAGTTAGAAATGCAAGAAATTATGTTACCTATAAAATTTTAATTCTGTATTGCTTTGTAGATGCATAAAGGCATTGCTTCTAACCACACATTTCTGTATTTTTCTCTTTCATGGCATCCTTGTTTTAATTACTGTAGAGAATGAATAACATAACAGGGCAAGGAAAATGGCAATGTATCAGACTTGTTACTGCAAGTGTTGGAATTTAGACAGTAAATAAGGCAGAGAAAGGATGGTTTTGTAGTTGTACAACCAGATGTTGCCTTGGAAAACTGGAATTTGTCCCTATTTCTGCCATGACATCCCAGTTACGCTAAGTACATAATGTATCACAGAATTTCTTTAGTAAGACCTCTAGGCTGTTTTTTAACAATTAAATAAAATAGAGCAGGTTCTGAGTGCCAATGGTACACCATGGCTCGAATCTATGCCATTAAATTCTCTTATCTCTCAAAAGTGTGTGTCCCTGTCCCTTGTCATTGCTGAGTCATGCCCAAGCAAGGTCCAGCCATGGCTTAATTGTCATGGCCCAAATTGAGATAATGGCACACAAACATTAAAAATATATGTTAAATGGTGGCAGAGTGTTTTTTGAAGATGTGTAAGGCCTCTCTAGTTTTCAGTGAAGATGAAGCTTTACTGGGTGTTCCCTTGGTGCATGACCTGAGATTTCACTGGCAGAAAAGCTGCTGCCTGTACCTGCATCTGAAGCAGACAAAAACACAGCATGCCCTGCATTATGCTGAATTCTTAGAGAAAGCAGGCAAACAGACTGATTAGGCTTGTGGCAACTCAGATCAGGAATCCAAGACCAATAAAGTGTTTTGGATATCTTTCTCTGCCTCATCATCCCCTTGGTGAAATGAGGACACCTTGAGCACCATCAAAATGCTGTTACTTAGCTCTGTGAATGTCTCAAATGCTCTGCTGGGAAGGGCCTTAGGAAAACAGATGAGGAAATAAAAATAAATTTGTATTCATGGCAGAGCTTGAATATGGTGTGGAAGGAAGGCTTAGGGCCAAGCATGAAGATGTGAGGATCTATTGAACAGTTGCTCAGTAACTTAAGTAGCCAACAGACTTCAAGATGCTGAAGGGCAGACCTGTGCAGTGAATGAGACTGAATGGGTGGTACAGATACCAGATAAAGAAGTTGAAGATCGATATATGGGTGGATGGATGGCTGGATGGACTGATAGAGACTCATCCATTGTACAACTTGAATTGTCCTTGCATCAGAGATCCTGGGAAAACAAATATAAATGCAGATGCCAAGGACAGACAAAATGCTGTAGTGGATCTGCTGTCTCACAAGAGTAGGAAGTGTTAAGTCTACACTCCCCAAATCCATCACTTTGAGTTCAGAAATGGGCCTGCCCATTGGATGGGTCATTATTCTGACTTCTGAACAGAAGCTTCGGACTGGAATAAAAGTAGCACTAAAAGTCCTCCTCTGGTGTTAACTCTTAACACTGGCTATTTCTATTAGTCCGATAGCGACCACTTCCCCTTTAAACATCACTAAAGGAGAAGCAGTAATGAGTTCCTCCATCTAATTACCCCAGGAGTAAGAACATTTAAAATGATGGTGTAAGTGTGCATGTGAGTAGGTATGTACACACATACCCATAACAAAAATTCTGGGCAGACTTTATCACTTGTGGGGAGAGATGGATAGAATAGTGATAGACATATGGACAGCCAGATAAATAGAAGACAGATTCTGCTAACATATTCTTGTCTAATAAATTGTTGAGCTACAAAAGAAAGCAGAAGTCCCTATGTACAATGTATAGATTTTCTTTAATGTGAGTTATTGGGAAAAGACAGAGCTGTCCCTTTAACTAGAGAGCTGCAAACAGCTGTTCCTTATGCATACATGCTTGCTTGGTCTGAAAGTTTTGGTAAGTCAGTGCATAACTGACAGTTAGATTTATCTCCCCAATAAGCAATCAACATTATAATAAAGGAAAAATGCTTTCAGTGCACCTTTGAGAGTGCATCAGAAATTAATCTAAACATCAAATTAATTATAGTTTGTAAATGAATAGTGGCTCACAGCCCTAATACTTCTCCCACTCCTCCTCCTCCCCCTAAAGCCTCCCCCAACCAGCTGCAATGGCTGGAGGTGCTGTACAGTGAGTCTGATGAACAGCTCCTTCTCTTTCTTACTCACACAACTCTTTCCTTATCAGCTGGAAGAGTTCCATCCTCACTCTGCAGACCTGAAATCTCAGAGCCTGGCTGCTTTGGAATATGACAGGGAGTAGCTAGCAAGTATTAAACTTCTATGCCTCCTTCCCCTTCTCTCTGAGAGCTCAAAGCACCCCTCTGAGGGTGTCCTACTCCCCTTGAATTAGTTTCCAGCTGAGCTGGACACCTTATGGATCTCTCCGTGGCTCTGTGCCTGTGCCGGGTCCTTCAGAGTGGAGAGGACCACAACAAACCAGTGCTGATCTGAACTGAAACATACCAGGGGGTCAGGCATGCTTAATGTGTCTGGAAAATCAGGTTTTTTTTGTCTAAACTCAGGCACTCAAATGAGTGGCTTCTTCCATTGCTCTTTGATCTTTGATCTCTAGGCTGTAGCCATATGGAAATGACAAACCGATTTTCCAGGGCCCTGAAACAAAATGAATTGCCACTAGATCATGCAAAATAAAGGACAGGCCCCAAGTCCATGGGCTACAGGGAGAAAGGATCAGGTAGAGACTTTCTTTAGGAAATTTGAAATCAGGTTAATAGTAAAAAGAAAAAAAAAATCAAACTTAATCATAGTACTGGTAACAGCAACAAAGAGAGATACATACCTCAAGTCCTTTCTAATAATGCATCTATCTGGTGAGAATTTCCTGTTTTCCTAAAGAAGAGTCAGAAAAGAAACCCCCAAACCTTTTGATCTGATAAATAACTCTCCTCAACCATGAATCCTAAAGTCCTTTGCAGAGGAGTCAGTGTACGGCACCAAGAAGGGGAACCCAAGCTGCACAGCTAGGTTGACCCATGATCACCCATATGGGCTATGAACATGCAACTGGAATTTCCTTCCCTTACAACGCCTTACTTCTGCACCTGCTCATTTCCCTGGATGAACCGGAGGAGAGTTGTTGCCTTTTTTTTTTAAATATTTTTTTATTAAATGAGAAACTGCCATATTTGGCAGGGCATATTGGAGGCACATTTTCAGCAGGTGCTGAACAATGTTTTCCTAATGTACCTCAGGGTCCCTTGTTCCACTCCTATGTCTTGTGGAGTGCTGCCAATGCACTTTAGACCTAATATGCAATGCCCCTGGTCCCAGTGCCCTGTACAGCTTTGCCAGTGTCCTATTCTCTTGATGCATCTTTTCTCTTTCTATTTCAGCTTCCAGATTGAAACTCTGTAGATCATCACAACCTGCCTGCTGCCTTGCATCTCCCACTCCACCTTTTTTGCCACCACACTGCAGCATTTAACTGCCACAGCATGTTTTTAATAACAGGATACAAGGTCTACCCATTCCTCAGCCCTTCTCCCAAGCTTCACCCCCTCCTGTGTTCAGTTCTCATTCCTCACTGCTTTTCTCACTTTTAATCTCTCTCCTTTGTCTCCCCAATTTCTTTTCATAAGCTAGGAGGAGTTTAGTAGGGAATATAATTATTTAACAGCAAACTTAATTAACTATTATGACCCTCATCAAGTGATGCTATTTTCTCTATTTTGGCATCTTCAGAGAAGAATGGATGTTTTTCCAAATGAGGTGGCCCATTAGCAACTTTCAAATGCACTCCCTGCAGGAATCTGGAATGAAATTCAATGTTCATGTTGTACTAGGAGTCAAACAAGACTTTAGGACACATAAACCTATGGTCCTACCTAAGCAGCCCTTGCAGTTTGTAAGCTAGAATGCTCCTTGTTTTGTTTAATGTGGGTCATTTCAAAAAGGGGTGGGACACTTTGCGATGTGAAAGTGCATCTGGAATGTGCAGAAAAGGAGGAAAACATCTGGCACTCATGGGTTGCTTACACCTGGGGTGTCAGAGTGTGTCAAGCTGAGTGGAGGGAAACCACAGTGTCTCTCTGGGAATAAGACAGGTTGTTCACAGCCTTCTGGAGTCACTGTCCCATGGGGAGAAACTGAAGCTGCTAAACCAGTGGGTATGGAGAACAGGCACATGCCAAGGAGACATGTAGGGGACAAAGCAGGGACATGGAGCAGAACTGGCCTGACCGTGTCTGCTGCTCAATGGTGTGCAAAAAGTTGGCAGATCCAGGTGCTTATTGCTCTCAGAAAGAGGTGACCGGAGCAAACCAAGTGTTCCAGTAAAGCAGTTCCTTCAGCTTTAATTTATCTACATCTTATTTGACACTTTGGAATAACCATTTGACCTCTGCTTCTCCATCCGTGTTCTCATTTTTCTAATTTCTGACATGTCTTCCTAATTAATACTGCCCAAACATGTCTTGCTCTCTCTCCTCTGTTAAAACATTTCTCTAGAATATGTCTGTCTCTGTATTTCACTAACTTAATGTCTTCAAATGCTTTCTTTAAATGTGTCTTATGAGTGAGTGTTCCTGGGCTGTGTTGTAGCGTCACCCTATGACTGGGGTAGAGTTAGCCATGTGTGGGCAGGGTGAAGAGCTGCCCTTCTCACATTGCCTACTTGCCTTAACAGCCTTAATAGTGTTATTTTACTGGAGCTCTCTTTTAGCCTTGTACACAAACTATTCACATTTAAACTGTCTACATAACTGAGAGGGAATTATCACCAGAACCATTGAGACCAGCGCAAAGATGTAATCCATGTCCTGTGACATTTAGCACACCTACACACAGAACAACTTGCACACACGTAGAGGGAAGGTGAGAGACCCAGTGTAAACCCTGCCTTGTGCAGACACAAGCTCTGGGTTCCTGCAGATGTTGACATTCAAGCTGTGGCACACTTTACCTCCGTGCAAGTCTTCCTAGACCAGCCCACTGTCTTCAAGGAGTGTCCATCTAAGTGTTATTTTTCCCTGAGTGAGACAGTGAATCCTGCTGCGGCCCTTCCATTTCACTGGGAAGTGATGTGCATGGCCCAGTTGGAGAAACATGCTGGCTGCAAAAGGAGTGTGTGGGCAGAGGCTACAGGTGTGAGCTGGGCATTGAGTGAAGAACAAGTGAGAGAGGAGAGAAAAGGGCAGAACGGTGAAGAGCTGTGAAGGTGAAATCACTAAGTCTGAATATAAGAATGGGGATAGGACAGTGCCTGAGGAGAAACCCAAGGGGGTGCAGATATGGTCAGTGATGGAGGCTCAGGCCATGGGGATAGACAGGGTGTTGGTGAATGGGAAGGAGAAGGATGGTCTGCATTTGGCTATGTTACAGCTGTATCAGTACAGGGACAGGGGAGAAAAAAAAGCCACAGGTTTGAAAAGTTATAAGAGAAAATGAAGGATTTGGGTCTAGCCTGGATGTGTGCAGCAGAAGGAAAGTCATAGGCAAAGAAGCCTCCCAGACTAAATTACTTTTTTCAGTGAGAAGTCAGGGTTGTTTCTCAGGCAGTCTTACACAGCAGAACAGGCAGTCCTGCTAGGGAAAACAACAGACATACTCTGAGCACCTCACATTTTGCATCTGATATTGGTGTTTGCTGTAGCTGGCATTCCTTGCTGCCCCTTGTCAGCCAGGAGGCAGTGGCCTCTAAACTGGAAACGCCAAAGGCTTTCTGACCACAGCATGGTTTCTTTAGCATGTGCAGGTGCCAGTGGTTCTCTGCAGGCTCATGGACTCCAGAAACCAGGAGAAAGGCTTGTTTCTGCTCTCATTTTCTTCCTAATACTCCTGTACCTGCCCCAACACTATCCTGCCAGTAGTGGCCAAAGGAGATAAATTTGTGTTCAAAATGCAGGCAAGAATTCATAGTCAAACAGTAAGAATAAAACTAGAGAATGGTTTGGATTGGAAGGCACCTTCAAGTTCATCAAGTTCCAACCACCCTTGCCCTGTGCAGGGGCGCCTTCCACTAGGCCAGGTTGCTCCCAGCTTCATCCAACCTGGCCTTGGACCTTCCAGGGATGGGGACATCCACAGCTTCTCTGGGCAACCTGTGCCAGAGCCTCATCACCCTCATAGTCAAGAATTTTTTCTTGATAGCTAAGCTAATTCTCCCCTTTCACTTTAAAGCCTTGTCCTATCTGAATATGGTTTTCTAAAAAGTCCATCTCAGCTCTCTTGCAGCCACTTTAAATACTGAAAGGTGCTATCAGGTTTCCCTGGAGCCTTCTCCAGGCTGAACAACCCCAATTCTCTCAGCCCATCCTCATAGGAATGGTGATCCAGCCCCCGATCATCCTCGTGGCCCTCCACAATTCTATTTTGACATGCTGTTGTACTCGTTCAGTTTGTGCCAGCTACTTACAGGTCGTTCAATAGTGAGACAAAGGTGACAAATAAAGTTTTTTCTGTTCCCGTGGAAAAAAACATGGTGACATTTTTCTCCATAGAATTTTTAAAGTTTGTCTAAAGCAGGACTTCCTGACAATTTCTCGACAACCTGGGGCTAAACTCTGTTACAGCAATTTATTTGGGATCTGCATAGCAGATATATTTTAAAAGGTCATATAATAGTGGAATATCTTTCTGGGGCCAGACAGAATTGTCCCCCCAGGCTAGCACTTGGAGAGCTCTAGCTGCACTAAAAAAAAGTGAAATAGAATGCAAATGCTATGTTCTTACATGTTGAGTTTAGGGAAATGTTTAAGGAGAAAGAAGGAATTTTCTTACTTTCAAAGTTAATAAAGTCCCTTCTTTTCCTTTAGGAAAAGTAATTTTTTTTAAAATTTAAATTTATTTCCTGAACAAAAATGCCAGCTCCAGTAGACTTAGCAAAACAAATGAAAGGCCTCATTTCCTCTAATACCTTTTACATTTTTACATTGCTTTAAATCTGAAGGTCAGGAGGGTGGGGAGGGTTTGAAAAGCAGCGTAACCTACCTGTGACAGTTGGCTACCTGTGCTTCTGCTATTTCTGTCCTTTTGGAGGTGGTGGACGTGGAAGCACAGTCAACATATTTGTCTGAGACCAGCTGTCACAGCAGGCACTCAGCTCTGGGAAACTAGGTGAAATCCAGAGAAAACTGGGACTTGACACCTGGGACCCCAAACTAACTGGATTTGGGTATTTGTGTCTCAGAAGCTAATATAAGGTGACTAAGATCCACCAGCAATCTCTAATTCTTTCTTTTACTTGTCTATGTGCCTGAGTCGACACTTCCAAAGGGCACCTTCCTATTTCAGCCTTCAATATCTCACAGTAAGTTTTGGAGTTCACTTCATCCATCAAGCTGATGTTTAGTTTCTACCAGTAACTCAGTGCTAAGAAAGATTTTTGCTAAGACCTCTCAATTCTTGCTTAACTCTCAGCCTCGATCTCACAGTACCTCAGAAGCAGCCCCAAAACCCTGTCCACAAATAAGGTATGTGTCATGTCCTCACGAGGCCATTGTAGCCATGAGCCTTTGAACTGAGTGGGGATAAGGCTCATAGATGTTCAGAAGGCATTCTTCCTTGCTGGGCTTGTCTCTCACCTCATTTCTCCATTTACTTCTCAGTATGTGGAGAACCAGGCCCAGAATTCCTCTAAATATCAGTGACAATTTCACTGCCAAACGTCCATTTCTAATTCATGGATCTCTTTGGAGCATTTGTTTCACTGTCACCTAGAACTCTGCTGGTCTGCTCAACTTGTTATGAGATTTTATATATCTATATAATTATGTAGATACATAATTTATATATAAAAAGAAGGTGGGCTCTGGATTCATTGGGGCTAATTCACAGCTTTGAGTTCTAATTTGAATTTGCCAACTGCCCCTGTGTGCCAGACTCTTTGTCCTTCATTCCTCTTGTGCTGGAAACTGTAACAACCCAGTGACTCCTGGTGACTGGGAGGGCTGTGTCCCTCTCATCAGGGGTCAGGGTTCCTTCAAACAGAAGGGAAAATAGCCTGTTCAGGCCCTCTGTGGATGGGCAGGAGAAACTGTGCATAGAGAACGGGCACAAAACTCTTGAAGTACTCTCTGACATGCACCATGGGCAGCAAGGGATGAGGTAAGAGATTTGGGAGGTGGGCTGTTCAGGAGGGGAAAGGGGAAGGCAGCATGGAAAGAAAGCATAGTGTGGAGATTGAGAGTGGTTTTAAAATCAAATGAAAACTCCAACGAGTCTTAACTCTGGAAGTTTGCCTGAGAGACAGAGTCCAGACTGGCTGCAAGTAACAGGAAAAGAAAAGCAATAGTTTGTTCTATTGCACTTCCCAGGGAGGGTCTGCAAGAGGCACAGGACGGCAGATAATCAAAAATTACAGGTCCTGGTGGTGGGCACATGGCTGTGGGAGATCCCCTGTCCACCAGGTGTGATGGGATCAGATGTGGCAGGGTCCCCATGCTGCCACACTGCCAGAAGGGACCCTTAACAGCCCCAGCTTTGCAAATGGTGGTATCCCAGTGAGAGCCCATACATACATCACCCCATGGCTGTTGGCTGGCTGAGCCTTCCCGTTGTGGGTGCAGCTCAGGGTGTCCCTGCCTGGGGCTCACAGGCAGCTCAGGCTGTGCTCCTTCTCCGCCCCAGCTGGTGAGGTTGAACCAGCAGTGAGGCCAGAGCTATGTGATTTGGGTGAAGCTTTCAAACCCAGCCTCTTACCATAGACTGTCAGCTGAGGCACAGGGCTACCTCAGCCTATCTGTATCTGCTGGGGTGCTGCCTCAGGTCCAGTGGGCTCAGAGCATGTCTGAATGGTATCCACCAAGCAGCCATCACCCTCAGAAGACCAGGCTCTCAGTAGATGCTCAGCCCTTATCTGCTGGCAGTCTAAAGCATCACAGATGCAGGAAAGCTGCCCTCACAACTCTGTCTTCCCTTCAACCCCAGGACCTGTTTCTCCTTTTCCTTAGGTACAGAAATGCCCCTTCTGCAACATGATCCCTCTGCTGATTTCATCATTTCACCTATGCCCAGCCCCCTCCATTTTGCTCCAGGTGCTTTAATCTTTTCTGCACCCTCCCCACCTCCCCTTATATGGGGCGATATTTTCTGACCCCGCCGGTGTCTGCAGCACCTTGCTGCTTGTGAGATGCCAAACCTTCACCTCTAAGGAGCGCACACAACTCTGAGCATGAGACAATCAGGAGAGAAAGAGGGAAGGGGGAAAGTATTGACAGGAGTAAATTGAGAGAAATCATAAAGCTTAAGCAGAAAGAAAGCAGTTTGAAAGGTAAAGTATTCAGAGAAAGCCCTTTCCTGGATGAATCTAATTGTTTTGTTATCTTTACCCACCAAAGCATTTACTTTGGTTTGTCGCCCGATCCACAAACACTTTCGAGGAGATGACATTACCGAAAGGCAGGAACATCTGCATCAGCTCAGCATCCCCAAACTCCTGGGGCAGATGGTAGATAAACAGGTTACAGCCCTCTGGTCCTATCAAGAGAAAAAGAAGACCCATGAATGAAGAGAAATAGGATACAAGAAAGCACATGGTGGAGGTTTACTTTGGCATCTTCTCTCTCTGACTGGTGAGTGGTCACGTTAGGAAGCAGCCTGTAGATTCTCGGAGGAATGGACAAAGTAGAAGACCAGGAACTCAAAAAGTCACCTAGATGCTATGGTAACTTCAATAGCTTTCCCAGGACACCAGGACAAAATCTAGAGAGAGAGGAATGCACCAGCACATGTGGCCATGGAAAGCACAGAGTGGAGGAATAAGAACACAAAGAATGAAAGAATATGGTTCATAGATTTTCTTTGTTCCTCATAATCTTATATAATCTGTAGAATTTTGGGTGACCCACACTATCTCTTGCCTCTTCCCAGCATCTGCATGCACAAGTTCCGTTATCCTTCTTGAATCTGTGTGATGGCAATAACATCACACAGATGATGATAATAAGCAGAAAGGTACGCACAAACCCACAGGCTCATCTTTGTAGAATTCATTCCCCCAGCCTGACTCAGCCCAAAGACACCCCCAGATCTAGACAGTTAGGCCATGTCCTCCATTCTAGAGGGCTCTGCAGGAGAGATTTTAGGTGGATTTAAATCCAAATTATGAGACAAGAGGGATTGGCTTTTTTGCCTCAATTCTGTAACATATAATCTTACCGATTTCAGAGGGTGTTTTGGAAAACATCCAGAGAGGAGTCTTTAGCTGGAATGTGAAGTTAAAGTAGGGACCCTCAAAAAATATTCTGTTGAAATTGTATTTTGGGGCAGAAGGGGGCAAACCTGCCTCTGGTCAAATAGCCTAGAATGCAACTTTTCAGCTTGACTTTTATTTTTATGTATGCTATCCTTGAGCAACAGTCAAAAAGGGGCAGGTGTGTCCAAGTGGTTTTGTTAAAAAAATTCAACATTTAAAACCTTTGCAGTGTTCTACAGCAGAAAACAGTATAGTTTGATGAGACAGGGATTGTTTTTTTCATTGTTTTATTTCTAAAGGTACTTCCAGCTGCTGCCCAGCTCTGCACTGACCTCGACAGGTAACTCCAGGTCTGCTTGACTCAGAGGAGTCGAGATGAAGGGGATACATTGTGTGCCCTTTGCCAAAAGGGTTAGAGGTGAGAGAGAAGGAGGGTTTCCTCCTTTCCCCTAGCCCATGTGTCTACAACCCTGTGACCTGACTCAGTCAGCTTTCCCCTTTTTACGTCTGGGGCACAGTGTGGGGAAAGAAAGGGTTTTTTAATACTCTCGTTTTCTTCATCAGGGCATAATTACAGTGTCATAACACAGCAAATTACAACTTTGCCTTTCCTGTTAGGGAGAGGAGTTCGCCTAGATGCTCCCACCTTTTATTACCCATTACTCATCCCCCCGGCTGGCAAGAGAAGTACGGCAAAGTCAGGATTCTGGCAGATGCCCATTTAAAGCTCATTAAAATTCCTGGGCCTCAGCATGATTGAAGTCACAGGCTCTCCACATTTCCTTTTGGATTAATGGAAAATGAAGCCCTAATGAATATTTGCTAAGCACAATTTTCCCCACTAATTTGCTAAAAGGACTGTCATGAAGGAACAGCTGATCCTTTGCATCTTGTGCATTTCCTAAAGGTCATGAGGATGGTAACAGGGTTTCTTCCAAATGGGGGGGATAGTAGTATGGTGGGATAATTAACTAATTAGGCACCCGGTCATCTGCTTAGCTAAATTACTTTTGAACCTCAGTGGCCCATAATCAGGCTCCCCTATTTCATGCCAAGCTTTTCCAGCTTCTCCCCACCTCCCGTCTGCCTCTTCTTTAATCTTCTCACTGAGCAACTATCCCTTTTCCAATCCTTGCTGCCATCCCTTTCCACACAATATAGAGTTATTGGCATAATAAGCTAGATATGAAACAGTCTGAAAGTGTTAAACAAACACTAACCCCCTTAGGTGTCTGTTAAAATGGAGAAAATTCTGCCCAGGAGCAGACCACGGTCCAGAATAACAGGGAAAAATTTCATTCCTTCATCTGAACGTGCCCCAGAGCACTTCTGCTGTGGGATTTGAGATTCACATTATAATAAAATGGGTAAAATTTTGGCTTTGCTGCAGTTGGTAGCAAAATTCCCACTGACATCACCAGAGCCAGCAGTTTGCACTGTAAAACTGGCCAATTCTTTCAAAAATACCAGCTGCATTTCCTGGGGTCTTGGATGTGTTGTGCATGAGTAGGGATTCTGCCTGTGTGTGCTGAGAAACACCTACCAAGGCATAAGGCAGACCAGGAGGCACACAACTTTAACTGCACCACCTTTAGGCTGGGCTCAAGGAGAGAACAACCCTTAGTTCACCCTGAAAACAACTTTTCCTCACACAACTAAGAGAGCAAGAGGAAGATACCAGGGAGTGTGTGAAAAAGCAGGGACCATTCTCAAAGACCAACTCAGGTCTAAAATGTGCCTGGGAAACCTGTGCAGTGGCTTCCCCTACTGACTCAGGCATTCAAGGCCAAACTCACTTTGTTCCCAACTACAGAGGAGTTTTTCCTAACTACCAATGCTGAAAACTCCACTTGCTTCTGAGAAAAAAAAAACAAAAAATTGGGATAGTTTGATTTGTTTTGTCACCTTCACATATGAAATTTCTGCCATTAGAATTTAACAAGTGATTTTTTGTTAAATTCTTCTGTAAGTTACCTGTCACAGTCAGAGCCCTTGGTAAAGAACTCACAAAACATGATCTGTTTGCCTCAGCCCTCATAGCTTTTATTTATTTATTTATTTATTTATTTATTTTTGCCTGATTCAAGTTCCTTTGGGCACTCCATGGAAGGCTGTGTGTTTGCGTGTACGGCTGTCTTGTTGTATACTGATGTATATTTTTAAGAAACCAAAGACAAGATCATAAGGAAGAAATTCTTTACTATGGAAGCGATGAGACACTGGCACAGCTTGCCCAGAGAAGTTGTGGATGCCCCATCCCTGGCAGTATTCAAGGCCAGGGGGGGTGGAGCTCTGAGAAAACTGGTCTAGTGGAAGGTGTCCCTGTCCATGGCAGGGAGCTGGAACTGGAGGGTCTTTAATGTCCCTTCCAACCCAAAATATTTTATGGTTCCATTTGTTGTTCATCTCAGAATGCTTTAAAGATCTTAGTTGGTTCTCAGTGCACAAATGCAATGAGTTCTAAGGGACTTGCTCAGGATACTGCAACAACAGAAAAACCACAGCTACTATGGAAAAACCTTATTAAGACTCCAATTCTCTTTTTGGGGAAAAGGTTCTTGTTTTGGACAGTTTTTAATGGGTTATTGGGGATTATCATACTTGGCAGTTCAGGACCGAATACAGTAATAAAATTATTTACTACAGGCTTTATTTTTGTTTTCAAATGTAGTGCAGCTTGAAATCTAACCCCCATGACACACCATCAGAAAAAATGAAGTTTCATTTCAACACTGATGTCTGCCACGGCTCTTGGTTTTACGACATGTATACATATTATGACATATATGCATTTCCGTTCATTTATATACAAGAAGCACAGTTAGCCTTGATTTGGACAAAAAGGCAAGGAGAACTTTAAGGACTGCACAGTTTATGGATGTTCTGTAGATTACAGGCAAACTATGCTGGATAATGGAAAAACCTGTGACCGAGGGCACAGAACCACATGGTTGGTTCAGCTTGGTTGGACCTGAGCTACGCCATTAATAAGCCATTGCTCTGCCCGTGCTCCTCACACTTGAGCTCATTGCCAGTTTTTTAGCACAGGGACAGCTGCAGACTCAACCTCTCCCTGCGTGCCCATCAACGTAAGTGAACTCCATACACCTGTTCTGACATCAGCTGTCCATCATTGCACCCCACCACCAGGAGGCAATGTCATGAGGAAAGGCTATGATGAGGCTTGATTTCCAACAGTAATTAAAACTGGGCTGTCCCATGAAGTCAGGCTGCAGCACTATGGTCAGCTGCACACCTCACCTCTACAACAAACACTCAGAGGTTGGAATTTCATTGCCTCTTCTGCATCTGCTTGCCCAGTATGTTTGAGTACAGCACAGATAAGAGTTGCAAACTTGTACCACAAAGTTGTACTTCCGAGTTTCAGAAACTACATCAAGATGAGTGATACCATACAAACTTAAAATCGCCTCCAAGTTTTGTGTGGTTGACATAGCCTGAATCAAGATTTTTATCTTAAGCTTTGATAGTTTTGGATCTGTTCCACCCTATGTGCCCTGTCAGCTGCAGTAGTCTCAGCACTCGTGTGGAAGTGATGACTCATCTCTACAGGAATGTTGCAGCAGCAAAACGTCCCAGGCTTGTTATCCAGTGGGGATCTAGGAGTGGAGCTAAGATTGTTATTAACAATGTGATCACTGGTGTTATGGTGGTGCTAGGGCTGGTTCACTAATGAATCAGTGTTTGTGCACATCCTTGCAAGCCTAAAGTACTCTCCTCAGCACTGAGCATTGTTATTACTATTGTTAGACTTCCCTCTGGCTGTGCTTTCCTGTTAAATGTTAGAGACGCTTAAAGGTCTTGACCCTCTGCTAAAGGGGAGTGTTGTGCTTTAGAGAATTTCTCTCTAGCAAGAAGCAGAGAAAGCCACAGCCTCTCAACGGTGCAGGAAAATGAGGGACACTGGGAATGGCAACCTGCATTGGACTGGTGGTTCATCTCATGCTGCTGGTCCCCCATCCATGCTCATTCTCAATGCCTGCTGCTTACAGGAAGGAGCAGAGTTATAACTTGTCCACTGGGTGACACTCACTCCTAACCCACAGAGACACACTACGCCCTGTGAACTCAGGGGTCTTCAGGCAGAGGGTCTTCAAAGTGTGCACCACAGCTTTCCCCTGCTTCTGGTGGTTCCTGGCACAGCGCTTTGCTGAGCAATGATCTGCTCGCCATTTTGTCCTGTGCTTAATCTAGCCCCAGTAAGTAACAAAAAGCAAAGTCCTTCAGCATGGGGGAAACATCTCTGTAATGATACGATAGGTCTGTGCATCTGTTCTCACAGCAGGCACATGTACTAGAGCTAATCAGGAGCTGGAAGTTGTGTTCCCCAGGAAATTCTGACATAGGAAAAAAATAATTCCAAATTAGATGGAAATGACAACATTTCTAATTTTCTTACAAAATGAGATTTCTCCCCCAAAGTAGTTTTGGATCATCAGAACGCTTTAGTTTGATAGTGTAATCTAGATTAATTTCATTCTGACTCTTACACAGTATTAAAACATTAAATGTAATTACATACATATAATAACACATATAATATAGAATATGTCTGAATTAGTAATCTAATAGAGGATAAAATTTAAAATGTAACTATTTAAAATGAGAGTTGCTACACTGGAGCACCTGACTTTAATGTCTCACTTAGGCAAGCAGTCCCCTCCTTCTTGTCAAAAGGGAGCAGTGGACTCCTTGGAGGACAGCTGGAATGGAACCACCCAAGTGGGTTTCCTCTGAGGATTCCACTGCTCCCCACTGACTGTAAAGGAAATATTACATGGCACAGTTTTCTCCCAAGGCATTTACATGCAAAAATGCTAGATTCACCTCTCCTTACTCTTCATGTCTTCTGTGAAGCCATCCAGTCCTGTGGAGTAGATTACCCAGGCAACTCTCATAGTCATTGCAAAGAAATAGGAACTTTTACTGTATGATTTTTCTCATCCTGATAGGGATTGTGCTCTACAAGGTCTGATTGCTGTTTCCAGATTATCAATGGAGGCTGAAAGGCTGCAAGGACTAGATCAGCTACTCTAAATAGCAAGGCCTTGTTCTCCAAATAGAAGGTGTCTGAAATGACATTACTGGCTTTTAATAGAGGGCCACTAGTGCTTTGTTTCCTGTAAAGCTCTTTATTCCAATACAGTTGCATTTTTATCTGCATTCTTGTTGCTTGTCTTGAACAGAGGCCCCCACTGGACGTTAATGGCTATGTTGCTAGGCGGTCTTTCCATGTCCCATGCACACCAGCATGCTCTCCTCCCTGGAGACTGAAGAGATCTCATCAGCAATTCCCCACATGGATGTTCCTCCACAGTACCGTTGGTGACAGTGGCACCATGCCACGTGTAGAAATGCAGAAAAACCAGTGGACCAGGGATTCAAAGCAATTGGGTGTTTAATGGACACTCTTGGTGCATGAGGAGGGAAACCAATGAGGTGGGACGGCTTGCTGGGGTCACAAAGGAGGATATCACTTTTACTCACCTTCTCTCTGTTGCTGTGGGATCATGGGAGGTGGCTGTGGGAACGCTTGGCTAATCTGGCCATAAGCAGCAGGATAAGCAGCTACAGGGGAGAGAAAGGGAAAGAAGAAAGAAGGACAGATTTCAGTGTTGGGAAGCAAGGAGCTTTCTCTCCAAACCACCACACCAAGCTAGATGTGGGCTTTGCCCGTGTGTTTTGGGTCTGTGAAGGGCCATCTTGTGCAGCCTGAGGTGTGGCGTAAGAGACACGGTCATGCTTCAGGAGGTGCCGCAGGGCCCTGAGTGTCCTCCCTCCCTCCAGCTCTGTCAGCAGTGGCACCCAGGGCAGCCATGCAGTGTAAAAGGGTACTCTGCTGAGACCACTCCCAGCAGAGATATGCAACCATTCCAGCTGGTGAGACAAACACCTTCAGGCACGAGCTCAGTGCAGAGATGCCCATACTGACAGCCATGCGCAGAGCATGCGCGCACCTTTCCCCCACGTCATCTCTGGCACCCTGATTAACTCCCATGCTCATAAAAACAGCGCACACGTGTGTTTCCCACTTCATGTGCCCACAGGCTGTATAGACACAGTTGCACGTACACTCTCGGATATACATTTTCTTTCACGCCCATAGAGACTTCCTTTCTCTCACACAAACACAGGAGAAACAGTGAGCTGCAATTAAACAATTTTCTCCATCTCAGCTCCCCCACCAAGCAAACAAGGGGAGCCATTCACTACCACAGATGGTAGATGATGTGCCTTGCTGCTAAAAATACAGAGTATGGGTCGCCTGCAAGACCAGAGCGAAGAGGATAGGGGCCATGTGTGTGCTGAGGGGTTAATTAACAGCTCAAAGGGTTGAGTTGCTTCCCATCTATCAAACCTCACAAGCAATAAATGACAATAACTAAAACACCGGCAAATGAAGCCCTACATGGAGAATTAAATTAAGTTTCCAGATACAGTACTGACACGAGATAATAGCCATTCCTCAGCGGGAACCCATGATTGCTCCAGTTACCACAGGAAATAATGACTTTGGGGTGGCAGCTTCCTCGCAACGTTGGCCATGGACACCTCGTGAGGGGAGGCTGAACACGGCAGGGTCGTGGTCTGCACCAGGTCACTTTGGCTGGTGTCAGTCCATCAACTGCAAAGGAGCTGCTCGGCATACAGGACACACAACTGGAGGCTGACCCACGGGGAGCTGTGGTGAAATCTGCTGAGAAGCAGGGGAATGTCTGGATAGCTCTCAAGCAAGGCTCAGACTGACTAACTGGGGCAAGGCCAGCAGACACACCCTAAGAAAAAGGGTGTGGTGCAGGCGTTCCATACCCTTCCGGGCACAGCAGCAGTGGGTCTGCGGGGTGTGGCTGCCCATCTTCCCTCTTTGCTGCAGCACTCAGGAGACCTGTTTTAGAAAGTGGCCTCCAAAGCAGTGGCCTGATTTTGCACTTGTGCACTGTGCTAAGGCAGACCAGACATGGTCATGCTGATGAAGCTTCACTGAGGTGCAGGTCAGTGGGAGCCTTTCCCTGGGAAATGGAGGAAGTTGTCTCCTCAGTGAGAGAAGACCCTGGGTATCTCGATGTTGTTGCAAATTGAATCTGGGAGTCTGTGGCCTCCAGCTTGTTCCTGTATCAGTAAAA
Organism: Corvus moneduloides; assembly: GCF_009650955.1. Taxonomy (NCBI): domain Eukaryota; kingdom Metazoa; phylum Chordata; class Aves; order Passeriformes; family Corvidae; genus Corvus; species Corvus moneduloides. Next base: position 17,433,959 of record NC_045511.1, read on the forward strand.
ACCTCCCTTCCCTCAGCCCCCTGAGGTGTGTTCAGAGGGTAATGGCTTTAGAGAAGAGAAAGGTTTATTGGGAGAAAGTGTTAATACTAACGACCTGCGTACTGCTGCACTCCAGCGTAGGCTTGCTGCAAGGGGTCTGCTGCAGTGGGGCTCTGTGCTGTGGAGACACAAGAGAGACAAGGAATTAAGGGGTTAAAACATAAGGCACTCTCCCCTTATATTTTATCATCAATATGTGTTATGAAACAGGCAGACCCAGGGGCTGAGGGTTGAAGAGGAGCAGCTCACTCACCCTATGGACAGGAATGTGGAGAACCCCCCAGGATGGCTAAGAGGGGTCTGTCCCCCAGCCATCACCCTGTGAGACCTTGGAGCAGAGGACAAATAAACCTCTCTCCTCATTTCCCAAGCTTTAATTATGGATCTGCACTGATCATGCAGATTTTTGGCACTAATCAACCCCAAAGAACCCTCATCTTAATCCAGGACTAACACTGTGCTAGGTGCTGTGCAAACTCAGATCTCAGTGACAGCTACAGTCACATGAACTTTCAATCAGAGCAGAAAACAACAGGGGCATAGCAGGAGGAAGGAGAAGAGAACAAAGCAATGGCTCCTGTCATCCCCACATCCCTTCGAGGGGCTGTGTTGCTGCCAGGCAGCCCCCAGTGAGAGAGAAGAAGCTGCATGGAGGGGAGGGGGACACCACTTCTCTGCTCCAGGGAGGATGCTGTGAATCTCTGCATAAGGCATGCAGTCTCTTGCTGGCTTCAAAGTGTATTTTCTCTCTTTACAAGTGTGCATTCCTCCCCACTAAAACTGTTTATTTTTGTGAAACTTTGAAGTCTTGCTCAAATACAACCAAAGCTAGTTAAGATTTTTTTTTTTTTCTCCTTTGGTTGATAGGGAGAAAAAAAAGAGAGAAACGTGTTGGATAAGCTCTTTCTTTATCTGCATCAATAAAAAATTTAAAGCAAAGCTTGGCTAAACCTCCAGTCCAAATGTCACCTTGGCCCTAATATTTCACTTCTTGCTATGAGTTTAATTTGTATTTACTGGTACTGCACAGTTCTACATTTATGCAGTCCCTCCAACCTATTCCTTGTAGGATGATCCCTTAGGGAACTGCCACTTTCCCACATCCATCCCACCTTTTTTCCTTCTTACCCGCACAGAGGTGTGGCTGGAGGCAAGGCTTGGAGGATGCAAAGGTGGGGGCCTCTTGGAAGGAAATCTGGTGCCATACACCTATCCAAGGAAAGACACTGACTGTATGGCAAAGTGTGGGGGAGGTTGTCATACGTGAGTATTACATACCCAAGGAACATGGATAAAGTGTTTTCTTACAAATAGAAATACCAGCTTGAAACTTAACTTTAAAGATCACCATTGGTCATGACGGAACCTTGCAAGGTCTTGCACTTTTCTCCCAAAATACAAGGAGGAATGGTGAAACGACCAAATTTGAGGTGGCAAACCCAATTAGCTGGCTAAGGCTTGGAAGCTCCTGTTCGTTATGGGTATTACTGGATCATGTGGACTTTGAGGCTGGGGTAGTCACAGGAAGAAATAAGTGGGATTGCAGTCTTAGGCTGGAATGGTTTCCTAGCTGACTTTTGGCAAGTCCCTCAATATGTGTATGTGTGAAATGGGAAAGCGCTGTCTTACTGTAAGGATTTTCATTTCTTACAAAAGGTGTGAGGAGAATACATTAAAACCTGTGGGAGGTCAGTGGAAGGCAGAGTAGAGATTCTACACTACATTTTTTAAAGAGTAGCTTTTCCAGGAAAATAATGGAGGTAATGTTTAGAAAATATAAAAAATGTTTTTACTTACTCCATTCTTCTTGAAGAAGAAACCAACTAAAGTCTATTCTTTTTAACCTCTGCTCAAAACTGTTTTCCTCGAAGAAGAGAATATTGGTCGTATCGTTCCACAAGAAAATTGACTATCTATGGAAAGTTGAGTAATACATCAGTGCCCTCACCCCTTTAGGAGAATGGATCATAATAACTTAGACCCTTCAAGTCCTGTCAGGTAGAAGATATCTCCTGAGAAAGGTGAGGGAACCTGTGGTGAGTGAAGCAAATCTTTGTAACTATGGTTTTGCAGACTGCAGTGAAGCAGAGGATCTGCCATCTCTGACCCAAAGGCAATTGTCCTTCCTTCATTGCATAGTGGAAGCAGTTGTCTGCTGCTCAGGAAATGCAGTTACAGTATTTCATTCCTCCTCAGATGAGGCTGATTCGGGCATGCTTGTTCTCCCCCTGACCTTCTGATAATTAGCAGTGGCTGACACTTCACTGATACAGGAGAAGTCACTAGGCAGGACCTGTCTGACTGTGATCCTTTCCTTTATTCCTTGCCTTATCTGGGCACATGTGGGAACTGCCCAACCTCCCCACTACAGCTGAGTCTATCTCCTGGATACGACCACCTGTCTCACTGCAGAGCTGCTCTGCTTATCCCACCTCTGGATATCTCACCTCCCTTTGGAACCATATTTTGCCCATCAGAACTAAGACATTCTGCTTAAGAAAATTACGCTGATAATCATGGCCCACCTTTAAATATTAGAACTGGGCAAATACTTTATTTGAAGTGTTTGGGATAACAGGCTGTGAAATGCAGCCTTTCTACCTTCCACACTAAAGCTTTCAGAGTTCATTATTTTCCCAACTATTAATGACTTTCTACCAAGGGTAATATCTAACTGAGTATTTCTCACGAGGCTGCCTTGTGACCCAGGTCATGCATGGGGTTTCCTCTTGGCTCATAGCGCATGTAAGCCAGTGGGAAGGCTCTGCCCTGGTTTCAGTCAGCTTTGCTCCAATCTGGAAATCACTTCCTCATGAGAAAAGAATACACAAAGTAGCTGTTCTAACACACAGGGCCCTAACATTGACCCAGCCATCCCTGGATGCTCTTGAAAAGCAGAGTTCAAAGCACCTCTGGGGAGGCAGCAACTCCTGGCTTGGGGCTCTGTTTTACTTGTAGTCTCACATCCTGCCTTGGCCATTTGGGAAAAGCAAAAGTTGTGGTGAGTCACAAGCAGCAGGAATTTAACTTGGCACCTCTTAAAAGTGATGACCTCTGCTCACTGAAGAACTCGCCTTCCTTAGCTTGAAGACTGTGTTTACTCATCAAATGAAGATGTGACTTCAGCACAGTAGATGTGTCCGTGCTGGCCAACACGGCCTATGAAGATGCAGGGACACAGACTTCAGGGCTGGCTGGACACCCTGGCAGGAAGCCAAGGCATCTTGGGCAGCCATGAGCACATCTTCATGCTGCTGCTCACCCTGTAAATGAATCAGACCTAGTGAAGGGCATAACTGCCTGTGCTCCCAGACGTAGCATGGATGAAACCAACAGCTGGTATTGATCCAGAAATCTCAAGACACAGATTAGACATTTGAGGAAGTTGTGGCCATGCTGTGTTCTGTAAAGTGACAGTCCTCTTACATGTTAATGACCTATGAGGAGTTCATTATGGGCTCAGATACACAAGAAGCTCACAATTCAGAGTCAACCTACCACAGGGGTTAGGTTTGGCTGTAGCCCACCACGTGCTAAAATTCAAAGTGATTGGGAGATAGGAGTAATTTCTCTGTCTCAGCACCAGGAGAACATCAGGTAAGGTTGCTTTATTCCTCCATAAGATACACATAACTTCATAGGGTGGCCTTCACATAGATCGTTAGTGAGAGAGTTACCCTGCCTCAGTCACCCTTTTTCCCCATCCACCTTGCCAGTCTTCTTTGATACTGAAAATATTAGTTGAACACAAACATTCAGGGCTGGGAAAACACCTCAGCTCCTCTGTGTGCTGTTTGTGCCAGGGTGCAAGCCCACAGTGGCACACAAGGTAAATGGGTGTATAAGGGCTGGTTAGCGCTATTGATGAGAGACGTGGATATCACAGAGCACCTTAAAGCAGCTTTTGGACCAGAATCAGCATGTATCTAAGTTGTAACATCATCCAAAGACCTTGGATGTGCTGACTCTGTGCAATTGTGCCTAGGGAGAACATCTGAAACAGCTTTCCTTGTGACCAGACCCATGGAGGTGTCATGTCCAACATACAGACGTTTCTGAGATTAAAGGTGGTGTAATGTAAATGCTGAGAATCAGCTGGTGAAGGAAAAAAAAAAAAACAGAGGGTCCTGAGAGGACAACCATCAATCATGTCAGCCCCACTGAAGTCCCTGTGGCCTTGCTGCTTTCCAGGAGCTGAGGATCTGGCCTGGCCAGGGCAAACTAAAGGTGTACTGTGAAAACAGATGCTAATAGTAACTTCATTTGGCAGCTCAGGGCAAGAGCCTTATCCCCAGACATCTCCTCTATATTAATTTGATCATTTCCATATCTCCACGGGAAAAATCTTGCTCAAATACAATTGTCTCTTTGCAAGACAATCCTGGCCAAGATGCCACAAGGTGACCATGGCAGATAACCTTCCATAAACCTGGAGACATAAAACAAGCCAATGACCTACTATATGGCCATAAATATAAATTTAACGAAGGCAGCACTTATTCATTAGGCAGAAGTCAAGAAATGACTCCCAAGTCCTTCAAAGAAAGTAGATCCGTTAATGTCACTTTCCAAATCCTCTGCCTGATGCCAAAAAGCGAGGATGATTTCCCAAGTCAGCATGAAAAACCAGTGCTTTAAAATTAACACCAGGAAACTTTCTTACTCCTGATATATCTCTAGATTGAAATCCAACTTTTTAAAGGGGCTTTCAGTTAGTGTTGGGTCTGACATTTAGCTTCTGTCAGAGAATGAATGGATGGAGGTGGCAGAATGAAGCCTGTTGTTAAAAACAAATAAAATTGGTTTAAGTGATATTCTATAAAGAATCCTTCCTGAGGTGTCAGTAGCCCGGCTCCAGTGTCTGTCCAAGACAAGCAGTTATATGGGCGTCCCAAGTGAAAATGGTTGTAGGGGACAGAGAGCTGGAGTCTGCTGTGGTATTCAGGGGTGTAAATCAGGAGGATCTGCACTGAAGTGAGTGGGCTGGTGAGGAAAAAGGATGATAGTTACTGCCTGAGCCATCAAAAGGGGCCTTCCAATGCTGTCAGTGGACTATGGGACAGCCTCCCTGTCCCAGCTCAGGTAGGAGAAAGCCAAAGTGGTCTGTTCTCTGAAACCAGAGGAGTCCAGTGCTCCTGAAAGACAAAAGCAGAGCCTGGCACATTTTTCAGCCCCGAAGGTGCCTTGTGATTTCTCTTTGGTGGAAGGAGTAGTCTTACTCCCATGTGATATTCTCTCCACTCCTTGCTTCTGATTATCTGTGCATTTTGTGACTAACATGCTCAATTCCATCTATTTCACTCTATTTTGCAGAGATGCTTCCTGTATAGGTTTGAAACAGCATATTATGAGCTCTGCCCCATCTATCCATTCCTCTCACTGTCCTGGAGGTATTCCACACCTCTCCCAGGAGCTGCAGCTTGGCCACTATCACCCTTGGGAAGGTGGGTGAGGGAGGAGGGCAATCAAAGAGAGGCAGTGCTGTTCAGTCAGTGTGGGGGGGTAATAACATAATGATAGGAAAAAAAAAAATCTATGTGAAGGCCAGGATTAAAATAAATAAATAACTGAGTGGGAGGGCTCTATTCACCTTCTCCTTAAATCCAATTTAAATCACTCTCTACAGCCCTAATCTATATCCATAATTATATCATTTCGTACAACAAGCTTGTGAGAGGTCTTAAGAAATTTATGTAGATTAAAATTCATGGGTGCCATAGTACAGATTCCATATTATTAAGATTGATTAGGACAGCTGATGCTGTGATTAAAGAAGCCAGCGCTTACTGTTGTAATTAATTAGGTATTCAGACACAACAATAACTGCAATAACAGAAAGAATGTGCTGATCTGGCAGAAAACAGAGGCTGATCCTGTGTTTTATAGTCTCATTTTGCCATTTAGGGGTGGACACCACTCAGTTAAAGACATGCTGTCCCTCTGTCTTTTCCCCTACGCATCAAAAGAACAAGGAAATCCAGGGCTTTTATGTCCTCTGCTTCATCCTGTTAGTAGGAAAAAGCCCTCTTGGTAGCATCCCCAGCTACTGTAGGTGTTTGTTTGGGACAGCATATGGACCTACTATAACATTCATCTAGTTCAGTCATGGAAACCAGGATTATCTTTATTATTTTCTTTAAAGTCCCACCTCCAAGCCCCATGCCTAATCAGGTTGCTTCTGAGATGGATGCTGAGCAAAAACATGATAGGAGACATGTCTGGCAATGAAGAGCTTCCAGATAACACAGCAAGAAAGACACAGACAACTCAGAAATGCAGACAGGTGGACATGGCTAGTCAAGGTGACAACCATTCAACAGCAAAGTCAGGACCAGACTTCCCTCTCTTTGTTGTAGGCCATAATCACATATGTCAGGGTCAGGTTTTGAAACTTTTTAAGGCACTCTAAATCCATATTTTGGGGGAGCTTAGTTTAAGTCATCTTTGAAAATAAAGCTCAAAGTCTTAACTCACATGGATGCTACTGAAAACATCAGCACAGAGCCTGATTTGTGTTTACACCTTCCTCCAGATCAGAGGAGAAAACCCTTTTGCTCTGGAAAGGCTCACACAACCGTCATAAAAAACCTCATTCATTACAGCTGCAGCATGGTCTCTGGAAGTACATGGCATCATTAAAGTGGCTTAGACTGCAACTGAAGATGGCAACTTGTTATCAAGTTTTTAATGAGCTCATTCCTCCACTTGTTTATTTTACCAGTAAAGCATAGTTTATGGCACATGGCAGATTGTTACAAATGGGTCAAATGAATGCTTCTGACATAATGATGTGTCTCAGGTGCTCACTGCTGCATTTTTGGGACTGCTGATACAAAATATGAACAGGAAAGCTCTCACGTGGAGATTTAGGGTGGGCAAACAGTACAGAGCCAGAGATTTCCTGCAGTGAGGAACTTAGCCTCAGGGCAGCTGAGCCAGGCACATTTCTAGGCTATAGTGTATGTCTGGACCAAATGCTGTGGAGTTTGGTTTTCATCCTGGACCTTCTACATATGCAGGCAAGTCACTATTTTTCTGTTCTCCTGATTTACCTTCTCGCTAAACTCTTCTTGTCTGACACCCTTCAGGCCTGAAATATCAGGATAGACACTGGGGTGGGGGAAGCCAGTCTTTTCCTCTCCCTGCACTAGTGAAGAAGCCCTGCTCCTGCCCAGTGTCACTGGATGGTGCCTGCCATGATCAGGAATGACACTGGACTCATTGGTCTGGAGCAGCAGCCTGTCCATCAGCAGTGCTGCTAATTGACAAGCTGATGGACAAGGCTGTCATGACTGCATGCTAGCAACTCCTCCACTGCAAAATTAACTTGGGTAATGATAATAATTACAGATGGAGTCTGAATGCTGTCTCTGCTGGCAGTGGGTGAAATTGGTACCTCTTTGTTGAGCCAAGGAAAATGAGCTGATGGTCATAGTTCAGTTACAAAGACATGAGTTGCTACAAAACAGGAATTCCCCTGTGAAGTACACCTTTACTGCCTGTCTCAGTGGTGACTTGGAAAAATGTGGGCATGAAGGCTTGGCTGCCCATTTGTACTGACAGCTAGTCCTCACCAGAGAGGGCTGGACTCTGAAGAGGATATGAGGTGGAGGTTGCTGTCTTGCTAGCCCAGATGTACCCACTGTGTGCTAAAGGGAGTGGTGGTGGAGAAACTTGTGCTGGGTCTGCAGAGTGGAGAGATAGAGCCAGTCCTGGAAGGGGTGAACAGTCAGAAACAGAACCACTGTGTGCCTGAAAATAGTAAATGAGGTGACACACTTTTAATAGATTACAAGGAACTGAGGGGAATTAGCTTTTGTTTCCTCAGCAACCTAAATCCAGACCAAATGCACTGAATTGGAATCCCAGAATATCCTGAGTAGGAAGGGATCCATATAGATCATCAAAATCCTGCTCAGGGGAACCCCAAGAGTCACACCATGTGCCTGAGAGCATTTTCCAAGTGCTTCCTGAACCTGTCATGCTTGGTGCATTGTCCTAGGGAGCCTGTTCCACTGCCCAACCACCCTCTGGGTGAAAAACTTTCTCCTGATATCAAACCCTCCCCTGACAAAACTTCAGGCCTTTCCATCAGGTCCTGTTACTGGTCACCAGAGGAGAGATCAGTGCCTGACCCTCTGCTTCCCCTTGTCAGGAAGCTGAAGAACTCGGCACCTGTGAAAGCATTCCCCATCTAAGGCTCCACAAAGCTGCCATACTACTGGCCCATCCCTGGCTCTGGACATCCTTTGGCCCAGGAGGAATAAGGGGGATGTAAGATGCTATGTGATGTATTTCCACTTCTTTCTGGGCACATCACTGGATGGAAGATTATGGAGCAGTCCTCACTTTTCTGGGAGCTCTGCTTTGTTCCTTCTTCCAGTTCTCTCATTTCACTGATAGGCTGACAGGCAAGCCCTTCTCTCTCTTGTTTGCTGCCCTTTAGTCTCATGATTTTCTCATGTCTCCATCCCCTTCTCTTACCAAAGAGGCTTTATCTTTGGAGTGAGAATTTTGTCTAGTCCCTCACAATGCAATTCAGCAGGGCAGGACCTGTTACCAGAGAGCAGAATTCTGATGATCTGAGACACAGCAGAAGCCAGTGCAGATGGTCTCTACTGTTACTGTACATCACACAGGGTTACAAGAGAGGCTCTGGGCTCTGGGTGGCTAAGAAGCTTTGGCAGAAGAGTGTAATCCCTGCTACTATGACTAATGTGGAAATGGCAAACGCTCTTGTGCTGCTGCAAAGTGACTCACAAGATCATGGCACAACAGCTCTTTGTCCCCACTATATATTGTGACACTTTGCCACGTTCAATAGCTCTGCAAACTGAAAGATTAAAGGGCAGGAATTAATACACAAAAAGGTCAAATCTCCAAAGGGGCTTAGACTAGTGGAAGGGGAAATACTTATTGCCTTGTTATTCACTCTGTGGCAAAAAGTGCACTGAGGCATTATGTACTGTCTGATCTTGGAGAAGGTGAGACCCTGGCTTGCAAAGGTTATGCCTGCAAGGAATGGTTTTCTAGTGCCACTGCTTGGATCCATAGCCTGACCAGATTAACAGAGAAAGCTAATTCCTGCAGGGACAGGGGCTGTGATCAAAGCCCTGGTGAGTAGGGATGTTCAAAGTACTCTGGCCTTTGCCACAAATCCATGGATAGTTTGGTAATTGGACTGAAATGATACCATGTACGTCCCTTTACCAGTCTAAGGGAATCTTAAAAAAAGAGCACAGGGGAAGACAGAAGAAAAAAAGAGTGAAATTACAGACTAAATACAATTATTCAATATGGACCTGTTTTTATAAAGACTGTGGTATTCTGGAGTCCTTTGGATGCAGCATCAAAAATACTATGGCTGGTCAGAAGAGTGAACATGTAGACAAACTGCACAATTAATGGAATTTATTAGGGTCTGAATGATATGGATGCCATGCCTCTAGAGATGTTCATTGTCCTGTTTTGCTGTTTTCAGGCAACAAAGAACATTCTGCTACAGGCCGTAATGGTGTGAACCCACATTTGAAGATTTTTTTGTGGAGTATGAAAGAGTATCTGAGAGCAATATTCAGGATTTAAACAATATGTGGTGAGTCATAATCATAGCAAGACTATGATTATGTACATAATACTGCCGCAGTCTTAGCCACTTTCAGAATGAGAGATACGCCATAAAAGAAAGTTGTTTGGAAGATGCTGCCTTTGGATGGGGACTGTCATGATCTTCCCTTCTCTATAGTGTTAGTGCAATTGCCTGCTCAGCTGTAATATTTTATTTCTACCCTTGCATTTAGAGACAGAGCCATGCAGAACCACAGGGCAGTAAGAGATGCAATAGAGGAGAGTGAGAAAAATCCCATAATGATGGAACAAGCTGCCCAGTGATGAAAATTTCTTTCTAACCCCAAGCAATTAGTGGCTGGCTTATATCATAAAGCATGAAGTTTTGTGTCCTATCTACATTTTTATCCAGTCTAATATGGCTGTGGATGTTCTCATTACCCATATAAATGTCTAATCCTTTTATTTTTTATGCTGCTAAGCTCCAGGACTGAGTAAAGCCTGTGGCAAGCAGGAGAGGTTTGGAGAGTGCATAAATGCTCATGAGAAGGAACATGATTAGATGGGGCAAATGCATGATGTAAGCTACGTGGACTTGCTTTCAGCGTTTCAGGGACAGATAGAAGCATAATGAGAGGTGAGTGTTTGACCTGCCACTGTTCCCTTTACACCTCTGCCATAACTTAAGGTGTCACTATGTTATGGGGAAGCTGAGCAATGAGAAAGACAAATATATTGCTGAAGTTACCCCAAGATAAAGCCAAACTTTACACAGCTCAGACTGTTTGGATGTCAGCTTTACTGGCAGAAGGGAGTCTCTGCCCACAGCGAAGAGGGGCAAGGATGACTGTCAGCTTTCAGTGTGTCAGCCTGTTGGTGTTTGTGCAGGGACTTACTGTGAATTGCTGCCTGAGCAAGTCTCTCCCAAACTCAGAGGGAATCAGATTAAGGCCATTGACTTTTACAAAACCATGGATGAAATACCTAACTGAAAGGCTTCTTTGATTATGGGGATAGTTGGGGATAGTAACAAAAGCTCAAGCCATTAAGATTCACCTAGAAAGAACATATTTTCTCTGGTACCCACAGTAATGGATCATCAAAATTAACTAAATAAACCAGAAAAGAGGAACAGACATGCATATAAATGGATGAATAAGCTGAGAGATGATTGACTGGAAAACAGGTAGATACTGAAATAAATGGACAGAAGAACAGATGGCCATGTTTATGTAACCTTAAAGACAGAATGCTTTCTCAGTGCTGTGGTTGAGCTCACTGAGCATACTAAAGGCTCCCTGCAATCTTCTGATGCTTTCATAAGACTCCAAAAGCTCCCCAGCCCTTCAGCTGCTCAAACACTTATACACATGCCTAAGTTTGAGTGCAGTAAGTCACTTGATTTTCATTCTGCTTAGAGCTGAACTCAAACGACCTGTTTGCAAAGTGTTTGTTGGGAGGAGGATAATTATTTGTCAATACCTAGGAAAGATTCTGGTATTTCTATGTTATGTGATATTTTTCCATGTAGCTCAGAAAGTCCCCTATGATGATGAATCTTCTGAGTTTACAGGACTGGCTAAGATTGAAAGAATTATTTTTTCTCAGAGTTTTTTTGGGCTTTTTGGCTGGAGCATCTAACTCAGTATTTGATTTCCTAACAGACTAGATCAATCTATCAATTCCCCAGGGTAAAATACTCCTTTGCCAGCTGGTGATTAGGATCAATTAGTAATATTACTTAATTTTTTGTTGCTATGATTGTTACCATTAGTATGTATACAACAATGGTAAAAAATGTCTTTCTAGAGGAAGTGTATTGGAGGAGAGAGCTATCTCAAATCTCAAGGACACTGAAAAAATGTAGGTGCACATTAAGGAATGGTAAACTCCTGAGTTCTTGGTAATTACAGCTTTAGACTGTATGTATATTTGTAAATACAGGTACAGGGGCAGGTATGTATCCTTGAATCTTCCTCATTCACCTCTGACTGCCAGAGCTTGCAAAATCACTTCTTTAGTGCTGGCATCTTCAAGCTGGACACAGTGTGAATCCCAGCAGCAGTTCTCCTGCACCCACCAAAGGGTGACCCTGAGCCCATTCACAGGCTGTATTGATGGAGCTTCACACTCCAGGCCTGCTAAGGCAGCAGGATTTGTGTGCTGTGAGCATTTTGGAGATCAACACCTGCTCCCTTCACACAGGAAGCCGTTTGGGTCAGCAGACATGTAGACCCTTTGGATCATCCTCCCAGAGCCATCTGGCTGCAGGAGAATTCCAGCAGGAGATACCAATGCTGCGTGCAAACAGGCTTAGCACAGCTCCTTCGAGGCTAACCAGAAGCAAGACCCTTGGGAGTACTGTGAGGGGATCTGCCAGCATGAACTGCTCAGGAGTCATGTCCATTTTCAGCTGAAGCAAAACATGCTGGTTGTCCTGACTGTATTCACCAGACATGCTGTCCAGCAGATGAGCACTCAAATATTCAGTACACAGTTTTTCCACCTCCAACATGCCCTTGATGTTTATCATCCAGATTGAACCGTTTAACACTGTAGCTGCGTAAGACACAATACACCAATGCTATAATGAGCCCTGGTGGTGTGGGGTATAATCTTGCTGAACCTATGCCACAGGCTCCTGTTGGGCAAAGCCTGTGGGTGTGGACAGTATCCCTAGGACTGAGGGAGCAGGCTGTGGGCACAGGATTGGTCTGGCTTACCTGGATAAGGGTGAATGCCATTAGCAAAGACGGCTTCAGCAGCTGGCTGCCCATTAGCCTGCGGCGGGAGGCCAGTGAAACCATTCACCCCAATTGGAGATGAGATGCTAGGCACAGCTGGTGCAGTTATGCCAGGAGGCGTGCTTCCACCTGCAAATGGGGAGGACACAAGGGCAGAGCTGGTGAGTACTGCAAACAACAACTTCATGGAGAAAACTGCCAACACAACAGCTGTGACCACCACCCGCAAAAAAAACAAGACATGAGAAAACTCCCAAGCTGTTAAGCAAATAAAGGGACTGCTTGCCACTGCTCCTGTGTTCAGAAAGCACTCAAGAAAAGCTTGAAAAACCTCCAAAAACTGTCAGCCCCAGCTTTCTACAGCAGTTCCTACAAGATTCCCTTTGGATCTCTGTGGGTGTACTGATTTCCAGGACTGCTCTGTCTGCACTCTCTCATGAAGACACCTTTCATGTGCAAACTCATTCTGAACTTTCTCAGCACTAGGGATCCTTAAAAGACTTGTCAAGTTTATTTGTAGCTTAAAGGTAGCCAGTGATACATTTTTTTAATGTCACTGTTTGGCCCAAACTTGACTTCATACAGTTTTAACAGATATCTCCCAATGAATGGGGGCAAAATTTGGACTAGATTTGTTACTTTCATGGCATCATACTTCTTTCCTTCTTCCCAGATGCATCCTGTGGGGGACTGTAATCCTGCTAGTTCAGAAGAACAAATTAGTCTTTATGTTCTGAGTGGGATCTTGTCACCCATTGGCAGAGAATTCTTAAATTTCTGGGGAGAGAATTAAATCCCTCTGCTACCTCACTGTCTCCTCCTATGTATGTGTAAAATGACTGGACTGTCTGTTCTTCTTGCAACATGTTCAGGATGATTTCAGGAACCAAAAATGAGTTTTCAATGAGCCTGAAATCGTATTTTTCTCTTGCTAGGTATGCATGGGAAGTTAAACTGTCTTATCTTCAACATTATCTTTCTGTGTCAGGGTATACTACTGATTGAAAGCACCAGTTTTGCAGTAACCTCTCTTTTAAACCAATTGAAGATACTTTCTTCACCACAGCAGCATTCCATGATGGATTAGTCCAGTAACACTTTTAACAACTGCTTAAATCTGTGTTGGTGCTTTAAGAAAGCCACTATGGATACATGAGATGTTTTAATATGTTCAGATTTGAGTAGCCCAAAAAAAAAGGCACTGTTTGAGCTCATTTCTTATACCCTGGGCAGACAAGCTGCTGATTCCCCTTTTCTTATTTAAATCGTGTTGGCCTTTAAAAATGTCCTCTGTGGAGGTACAGGGAGCCAGCAGTGGCAACTGAAGTCCAAAGGCAATGCTCTTAGCATATGCCATCAGCTTGCAAATCACAAAGGCTACTTAAAATTTCAGTTGCTTTTCTGGATCTCTCCTTTATTTGCATAGAAAATGTAAATATTTTTTTTTTCTAAAATTACAGCAAGGGATTTGTGCTTGCTATTTTGTGCGTGTCTAAGGAAGTTTAGGCATATTTACTGGAATTCTTTAATTTTCTTCTTATAAAGAACCCCCCTGGAGAGGTCAGGTCTGTAGCTGGAGTAAAACTGGCATAATGCCACTGTGGAAAACAAATGGTGGTGGTGCATGCCAGTTGTGGATTTTATCCCTTGTTTGAGGTCTCTTGCTGTAGCTACACCAGGTGCAGATTTACAACATGGAGAGAGAAGGAAGGAGGGAGGGAGGGAGAGGATGAAGGAGGAAGGAAGCCCAAATAAAATTTCATTTCCAGCCGCTCTCTGCAGGTAACAGGACAGCAGACCCACTGCCAGACCCACTTTTCACCCAGATTGTAGCAGTAAATGTACAAGAAGAAAGGAGGAATGTAAAACCTGAACCAAGCTCTCAGAAATGTCAAATTAATTGCCTCACAGTTACAGACTGTTGTGTGAGATAAACCTGACTCTTGATGGAAGACTGTTAAAATGACAACAAACAGCATTAAAGTTTTCTTGGTCTGAATTACCCACAAGGAGTGCTTATTGCACTCCATTGACTGCATTTCAAATTAGATGTCTAAGTTTTGTATGGTTAAAGCCAGGTGAGATGGATACTCTCTCTCATCTGTTAGATTTGCCTGGATCCAAAACTCTGAGCTCCTAGTTCCCATGGGGAATGAATGAATTTATGGTCATATTCCCAGGAATCCACTCTCTTAGAGGTGAGATGCACAGGAAACCAGCTGGATTAGGGGGCCTGAAGACACCTGAAGCATAGAGGCACTGTGCTGAGCCAATAGCTCCAAAGCCTCTAGGACTTCTGGGTTACCAGAATCTTTTTTTCTGGCACAATTTTTCTTTTGCTTTGGAAAGATCAAAATGCTTCTTTTTTTTTTTTTTTTTTTTTTTTTTCAATGTTCCAAACACTTTTTCTAGTGCCTGGATTTTTTTTTTTTCCTGAGAACTTTGAAATATTTCATTTTCCTTCCAAGGCAGAACAAAGATATACTTCAATGACTAGAAATCCTGCTATGAAGCAGAATGATCATTTTCCATTTGGCTTTCTGAATGCTAACAAAAGCCAGCAGGAGAATTAATGTTAGGCTTCAGATATCTCCTGGCTACTCAGAAATCGCTGCTAGTGTTGTAGGCTTGCTTGCTCAGACATTATGTGAAACATTTTCTATGCATCTTATCACATGCTTTGTGAGTGTTGTAGTAATACAAGGAGTAATTTCAAAGTCTAAACATTTCTCCTTAGGAATAATTGTCAATGGACATTTCCACAACCCACCACAGAGATTTTTCATGAAGGAAGCTACTCATTCAAGGTAAATCTGCAATAACACCAAAGTGAATAGGCTCTGTGATTGAAAATATGTCATTAGGAGAGTTCAAAATTGGCTGCCATGAAGACATCAAGGGATCATCTAAACCAGCATCTTATTTTCAGTAATGACCAGTCACGGGTGATCCGGAAAGAGTGTAAAAAACATGAGTTTCCTCTCCTGTATTCTGACAGTGAGAGTTTAACAGTCCCCTCATCCTGTCAAACACTGGAATAGGCTGCCCAGGGAAGTGGTGGAGTTGTCATCCCTGAAGGTATTTTAAAGGCACATGGACATGGTGTTGAAGGATATGGTTTAGTGGTGGGCTTGGCAGTGCTGTTAATGGTTAGACTTGATGATCTTAAAGGTCTTTTACAACCTAAATTGTTTAATGATTTTATGACTCTGAAAGAGGAAAAGTTTACACCAAAAAAGAGCTGGGATACTTTTCATAGCTGGATATCATGGTAGGCACAGAATCTGGCTGTTGTACAGGTGTTTTCATGCCCATGACACAGAACCGATCATTTTCAAGAATATACTTATGTGTAAGAGCTTGTGCTCTTTTGTGGTGGGTCCATGGCAAACCACTGCCTGGATTCAGCTTTCCAGGCCCTGACAATATTTGAATTCCAGGCAGTCTTTGTTTGATGTTCTCTCTGCTCCCACCAACACAAAACAAATCTAGCTAATGCAAATATGATAATCTTGCCAGCAGCGGGTTTAAAGGGTGCACATATAATTAAGCCACTTTTTTATTTGGGTTTGC
Source organism: Corvus moneduloides (assembly GCF_009650955.1). NCBI lineage: Eukaryota > Metazoa > Chordata > Aves > Passeriformes > Corvidae > Corvus > Corvus moneduloides. Next base: position 17,449,882 of record NC_045511.1, read on the forward strand.
AGTAGCTCCATCGACTTTTTGTTTATACATTTATCATTGTGTAAACATATATTTTGAAATGTGCAGTATAAGGTTTTTGAGTCAAGTGCTTTTCCTTGGGTCTCCATAAAGTCTTGTGGAGTGAGATCTGACTTTCTTACTCTCCCTTCTCCCCGCAGTCCCTCGTGATATTCTATTACAAATGGTCCTTTCAAGATGTACCTTTGAGTCCTCTTCATCCCTACCAGACTCTAGTATATTGCAAAGCTTTCCAAATCCTCACTTCTTTAAAGGTTTGGCCCCAGTTTTCCTGCTTCCCTACTTCCCTGCTGTTAGGCCATATGTCAGTTCAGGACTACCAGAGCTGGTGATTCCTTGACCTGTTCCTGACCAAATGGTAATCTTGTGCTTTAAGCCCCAAGAAAAGACAGTCCTGTTTTTGTCTCAGCTTATTTCTCTGCCTGCTGAACCATATACTGCAGCTCCTAGAATGGGCTTCTTACAGCCTAACCAGATCCTGACAGCCCTTCACTAGCTATCTGTCTCTGTTCCAGCAGCCAGAAACCCCCTCACCAACCACCCTCATTCCAGGTAGCACCAGATGTCTTCCTTGAGTACCTTCTGTCCTATTTCACAAGAGGGGGAAAGGCTTATGTGTCCCAAAGGCAAAATTTATCTTGTTAATGACATTGCATCTCACCAGAAACCATGTTTTGTTTATCTTTGGGCCAGCCTGGTTGTGACAGCACCAGCACTGACGCCTTGGACACATATATGCACTAATAAACCAGTGTAGGTCACCGTGGGATGTTCTGTGACGTTTGGAGGGTTCTCAGAGCTAAAGAGAAGTTGTGTATGGGATTAGATTGAGAAAGAAGTGTCACAGAATCACAGTATAGTTAAGGTTCTAAAAGACCTCTAAAATCATCGAGTCCAAGCATTAACCCACCGCTGCCAAGTCCACCACTAAGCCATGTTCCTAAGTCCCACATCTACGTGCCTTTTAAATAATTCCAGGGATGGACACTCATTCACTGCCGTGGGCACTGTGTTACAATATTACACCCCTTTCAGGAAAGAAACTTTTTCTAATATCCAATCCAAACCTCCCCTGATGCCATTTGGGAGGGCAGACTGATCCTCACCTGGCTATGGAGAGCTAACTAGTCCTGCCAGGCGTCCTGTGGGATGTGGCCAAATTTCCCTGCCCTTTGCCCTCTCCAGCCCGCTGTCCCCTTACCTGAGGTTGGTGTCATGGGGGCAGCTGCCAGGCCGTTCATGTTCAGAGCCGCCATCTGCTGCATCTGGGCCGCGGCAAAGGCTGCCATGGGGTTCAGGTATCCACCCTGCGCCACCGACGCCATGATCGCCGCTTGCTGCTGCATCAGCTGGAACAAAGAGAGCAGGGAAAAAATATCACGCGGTCACTGGCAGGGCAGCCTGTGGCACCGGCACCAGGAGGGCACCCGGTGAGGGTGGGATGCATCCCAATGTTTTGGGGTGTCAGCACACCACGCCTGTGGTACCCCCCAGGCTTGGCCGTTCTTCTCACTACAGGCACTGGAGGCAAAGGGCATCTTTGCAACTTGGGGTGTTTACGGTCTCCACCCCATCACGTGTTCCCCAGTGTGGAGGTCTCCTGTGGCCTGGACTCAGCTCACCAGCTCCTTGGTACTTCTCTGGTCAGAAAGGCAGAGAAAAGGCTTTATACAGACAAAACACTATGTACCTGAGCAGAGTGGTTTCATGGCTTACACTGCTTATATCAAAATTCTGGAAAAGCCTGGGTGTTACTGATGAGAGACCAGTGTGTGTAGGAAAAGGGGATTCCTTCTCCAGAGCAGGAAGTTTGACTAGTTCTCTAGGGACAGCCTGACTTTTTTCCATCTGTCAGTGACAAAAATTACTTTTTCTTGTGCTGCTAGGAGGCTTCTGCTGGGTACTGAGCAAAACCATGACCAAAACTTCTAACTAGAGTATACCACCTATTTCCAACACTGCCAAGCAGAGACCCCTGTAAGTGCTGTACAAGAGAAGGGAGCTCCCCTGCTTTAGTAAGATTAATATCGTCTAAGGGGAAAACCCCTTCCCTGTAGTATTGAGCTGGGTTGACTTTCTCAATTAATTTTTTTCTATAAAGTGGTCAAAATGCTGCTTCTTTCAGGGCACCTACAAAAGTCAGAAATAAGGAACCTAGGCTACATTTTTAGGCATTTGGGGCTAAAAAAATTTTGGAGCAGAAGGCTGGTAAATGGTTATGAATCCTGGAAATGCTTCTTTCATTAAAACTAGACTTTGTCATCATTATGTTACACTCAGAACCCAGCACACAGCGGGTGCAGTTCATGTACAGTATGGCTGCAGAGAGATTTTAAAATGGTCCTGGTGTGAAGGATAAGACAGTTTGGTTGAAGCTGCCTCTTGTGTCCTTCCCTGGAGCTGTACAAAGAGCCAGACAGGGTGGGTATGTTTGCCACTCATCAGTGACCAGTGATGGATGCTTAGAGAAAGTGTGGGGGAAAGAAGATGTGCAGAAAGTGAAACCTCACTCTGTACATTGCCCAGCCTCTGGTAAGCTGTGACTTGATGATAATAGTGGAGAAGAGAAATGTTTTCTGTGGTGATTTTTGAAGTGAGTCATGTCTGTGCTGTCTCCAGTATTGGAGTAACTCTGTTTTGCTTCTCTCTGTGATTTCACTCTCTCTCCCACCAGGAAATCACCCTCTGATGCTGTTCTTTAAGCACATGCTTCTCAGAATTAAACAGACCTCAGAAGTCATGGCAAGGAACAGACTGTTCCCTTCTGTTCGCTTTAATATTGAAATATCAGCTAAATTAGCTGTTCATACACATACACAATGAAACAAACCCTTGAAATCACTGTACCCATTCAAATGCTGAAACTTTCCCTGTCACCATCCATAAACAGTCCAAAGTAAAGGGTGCTCTGACAATGACTTGCTGAATAACCATGCACAAATTATGTAAACTTGCCTTGATTTCTCCAGCTATAAAATGTAAAACAGGATACCTGACTCCACACATCATCAGATCTACAGGTGAAATGTGTTGTACTGGATTTGAGTGTTACTGGTTTTTGAAGCCTAATGCAGATTGGTCGCAAAATGGTGGCTTTCCCTTTGATTGTTAATTACCCTTTTTTTATTATACCATGCATAAGGTACTTTTACAATTTAATTAGTGATATTTTGCTCTTTGCAATTACTGATGGAGTGATTAGACAGTCTTTTCTATTATACACTATGTTGATTCTCCTTTAAGGAGTACATTTGAACCTAGGCATCATTTAAGTTTATTCTCCAGAGGAGGTACTGAGCAGGCGGTATTAGGAAGTATGCCAAGGAAGTGAAGGAGGAAGGAGAATCCATCCATCTTTAACACTGTATTGACTCCAACACTAGCTGTGCTGACTCACATTTCATTTTCTGTTCTGGGTGTTTTTACCTGGATGATGCCTAAAGAATTTTTTTTTTTATAATAGATTTTTCATATATTTGTAGCTTTGTAGATTTTTAATACATAGTTTTATAGTCTCTAGCACCTTCTTACCCTTTCTCAGACTTTTGAACAGTAACTATGTCACATTCTTGAAATCCTTTTTAGTCTTACTTTCAAGAAAATAATTTCTAACAAGGACACTGTTTTGCACGAGAACTTAAGAGACATAACAAGATGCAGGGCAAAGAAGCCCCTGGAGCAACCCCAAGGAGCTTACCCAAGGGTGGGTAGCTGGGGCAACTGGTCTCTTATGGGATGTACCTGCTAGATACACTAATTAATTAACCTCATAAAAATTGTAGAAATCCTGTATCACATATGTGCACAGCCATATTTGTGCACCTGAAAGCTCTCACTTAAGAATTGCTTGCCACTTTAACGTTGTTTGGAAAAGATTTTTTCTTTTGATTCTAGGCAACATAGAGACAGGTGAGGATGTAACTGGCTTGTTGCAGAAATGACGGCCAAGATATGTGACTACAGAATTTCTGGAGACCAAAGAAACACCTCTCTGAGATGTTTGGTGCAGTTTCAAGGGCTGGGGACAGTTCCAGTCTGGCCCTTGATGACTTTTCCCAGTGCTTCTCCAAAGATGACCAGACCTGCATGCATAAACCCACCTTAAAACAGAGAGTGATGTATGGCTGTTCATGTGGGTGCCATGGTCAGTCCTGCTGGCAGATATCAACCTGGTACTGGAGACAGACACCTTCCAGGGCAGGCTGGGGACTATATTTTTGGCATTTCCCATTGTCAGGTTCAGTGAAATAAATACAGATGGAATTTCATGAGAGCTGGTCACTTATTATGGCTGAAGTGATAACAGGCAGAGAAATCTAGGTCAAGATTCATCTTTCTGTACCCAAATGCTTCTGGGCAGACAAATTGCAGCTTTGTTTCTCCTTATTGTCTCTATGTGGAGTCTCAGGTGATTGGTTCAGCTGTACCTACCAATAATCAGAGGAAATATTTCCCACTGCTTACCTGGCTCTCAGCAGATATTTTTGGATCTTAGTTCACATCCATTTAAAAGAGAGGTGTTTATCTTATTTTTGTGTTTCTCCTGTGTTTCTGCTTCTCAGAAACAGGGCTCTATCCAAAAAGTTGCTGCATTATCAATGGTAGTGCAAATGATTGTACTGCTCCAAAGACAACCTCCGCTTTGCACTCAGCAGAGCTGGACAGTCAGTTGTGACATTAATTACAGCTTATGCAACTTCTCCTGTTTATGGATGTCTCTGAGCTGTTCAGAGTTAGCAGTGGCAGGTGTTCCTCCTGGTTTGGAAATCAGGCAACCTCAGTGTGTCACTTCCTGTGCCTTTGGAGGGATTATAAATTTGCACTGGAAGGTGCATGATTGCAGAATATGCCTTAGCTACATGCATGTTCCTTTTTGCAGTGTAATGTCATTCATGCCCTTCCATTACAGGTCTTCAGAAAGAAGAAGGTGTTTTCGGTCTCCTTGTGAGAAGAACTAGATTATCCTGATCTACTGATCTGTGCTGAAGGTGCAGAGTCTGCATATTTCAGTGGAACATTTAAAACTGGCCATACTCCCATAGAGACTGAATTAGGACCTTGAGGAGCAAAGAGGTTAAAAAGTCAATGCAGTAAAAATAAGGTCCTAACCTGTGATTTGGGAAACTAGATCAGGTGCTTCTGCTGCAACAGGCAGAGAACAGTCATCCAATTTCTTTTATCTCAGTGCTCTGTGGATGTACTGTCCAAGATGTCCTAGAGACCTTGGGAACCCCTCTGGCGTATTGAAATGAGCCCTTCACACCATGACCCAGAGGACACAGACCTCTCTGCAGCCTTCAGAGCTAGTCCATTAGGTAAAAGTGGGATTGCCCGGAGCTGGAAGGAATAGAGCATTCCACACCTGACCCCCAACTAATGGCTTTGCTTCCTTGGCTGGAGAGGTGACCTCAACCATGTCCCAGTAATGTCTGGAAATTTCAACCCTTGACAACCCTCCTGCCACAATTCTGAGGTCACAGATCCCATTCATGCCCTTCCCACTCTGGTTGAAGTCGCTCAGGGGCAAAGTTTAAGGGGGAAGAAGAGGGGACTTATACCCAGCCCAGTGGCTGATGGTCAGAGCTTGGCTGAGTGCAACAGCACCACGAGGGTGGGAGGACGGGATCTCAGTCACCTTGAAAGAAGCTGACAGCATCAGACCTACCTCCTTCCCTGCAGGGCAGCTCTAGGGAAATTTACAGAACAAGTCCTGTAAGGGTCACCAGTCTTCCTTCTAAAACTTCCAAGGCATTCCCAATGAAAGTCACCCCACTCCTTCCCCAGCTCCTCCTGAAGACAAATGTCCCATCCACTCTCCTTTCACTTTCAAAGAGACCCAGTGTATGGTCCCAGTTAATAAAGCTGTAGAAAGTGAGGCAGTGACCCCACCAGAGGCAAATCAATAGCAGCAGGGCCCCTGGGTATTGTGTACTTTAAAATATGCCATTTGAAATGCAGATTTTCCCTGCCTGGGCTGGGGCTACAGAGCACTAATCAGGAAGGCAGCAGCCTTATTATCTCAGACTGATCCAAGGGGACGGAGAGGAGCTTTTCCCTCCCTTAGCTGAAAGGACGTATTTCCTTTTGCTTCTCTTACTTCCTTGGCATGACCTTTGCCTCAGTATTTAAAGCTTTTTCCCATCCATTTTAAAGATTCATTCCTTCTTTCCTGCTATCTTTTCTGTCGCTCAAATATTTATCTTCTGAGGAGACCAGGAGATGCTACCAGACTGGTTCCTGCCCTTGGACAGCACCCCAAGAGACAAGAGCCTGCAGTCACCATCCCGATGCTTGAAACAGGTGGAGAGGCACTGGAAAAGCCATCCAAAGCATGGGAAGGGGTGGCAGTGTTGGCTGATCGATAGAGACACATGTAAGGATTTGTCTCACACATCTTTTTCCCACTTCAAGTTGCAATGGTACTCAAGGGCAGGAAATACTGTCCTTTTCTTACAGGAGGAACAATTGTATGGAGAGATGAAGGAACTTTCTCAGAGCAAAAAAAATCCTGCTAGAAATAGGACAAGCATGCACAGCCTGCCTTCCCCACTCCCCAAAAGAAATGTGTGTGAAACTGAAGAAGGGGAAGAGGAGAAAGGGGGATTATTTCTGATGAGCTCTTTCTGAAATAGCGTGATCATTGCCCTTCAGCCTTACTCTGAAATGATGTGATGACCTTCTCCTTTTTTTCCAGTGTTATGTTCTATCTTTGTCTCTGAACCACACAACGTTTTGTTTGACTTTTCATATTCGTCATTCAGTAATAATAATAATAATATTAATAATAATAATTATAATAATAAAAGTAATAACAGCATCCCACACTTCCCACTCCTAATGATCTATATAAAGACTTAGCTAATGAATCCTCATGGTATCCCTGTGATAGAAAGAGGTAAGTAAAGTAATCAATCAAGCAGTAATAGGACTCATATTTGGTAAAACGATGTAATTGACAAATTCATGTCTGCTATCCCTAACTGGCCATTGGGATTTAAAACTAAAAAATACTTTCCAAGACTTGAAACAAACACAAGATAATTGGTAGATCAGAATTGTCCTTCATACTTCTTATGTTTTCTTGGATATAGACATTTCTGCTTTGAAAATAAAATTGAAATATAATTTAGATTTTAAAAAAACCTAAACAAATATGCAACAACTGGATTAATGTGTCTTAGTGCCTTTCCGAAGTCTGACACAGAATAGCTTGGGCTCCTAACTTCCTGAGAACTGTGAACCCCCCCTGGCAAAAGACCTAAAATTTTTTTTATGTAGAGCCCAAATCTGAGTGTTCATTATTTCTGAATTACCAGGGAGCTGGTGGTCAGAAATAAGGTATTAGCCATGTTACAAAGTATTATGGCCTCAAAATAGCTTCCTCTTCTGGAACAGATCAGCACAAATAATTTACATAACAGGCAGTATTTACCAAATATACTGTCCCATTTTGGTAATTGAAATGTAATAACTATTCTATCTGGAAGGTAGCCTATAGTCAGTAATTTTTTCCTGATTTGATAGGGCTAGCTGATTTTTTTTTTTTAAGTATCTCTCCAAAATAATTTCACAGTACAAATTGAAGAAATATTGGAAAAGCGATTCTTCCTGTCAGCATTACCTCAGATCTTTTAGCAGAAATATCCTTTCATCTCCGCTGGAGCTGGACAGGGAGGCAGAAGGGGGTGCCCAGGGGTTTGTGGTCAGCATGTTAGTCACTGCTGCCCTAACTTCCCAAGGAGACCACTTAAGATGATGTCTGAGAGCTCTGCTGTGCTGGACATTCCCAGATTTGTTGCAGTTATTGTCTGCAGTTCAGGAGCAGGAGCCATTTGTACTTTTTCAGAGTGAGGAGAGCTGGGATTTACTGAGAAAGGACTTGTTCCAGGCCAGAGAAGAAATGTTAGCATTGTCTGTGTTGTCTCTGTCCCAGCCTGTTTTTACACACCCACTCTATGCCTATCCCCTGCTGCAGGATGCAATCAGTCCCATAGCTGGAGTTTGGCCAGAAGACTGTGGCTAACATTCCCACCCCATTTTTTATGCAAACTTGATTTATGACTTTGATCTTATCTTAAATAATTTAAAAATTAAATAATTTATACTGTATCTGTCACTTTCCAAGGCTCCTTCCTTTGTTCTTGCTTTGCTCTTCTGCATTTTCCCATCTCCCTAAACCTTTTTTGATCTGCGTACATTTCCTTTCTGCATGGTGAGACATGGCTGACATGAGACAGGCACTAAACACTCCTTGCCCCTTTCTTCACAGAAAGAAGACCTGCAGGAACTGTAACTTATTTGGGCCAGGACTAAACTGCCACCATTGACAGACTGTTTTGATTTTCACTGCTTGTGATTTTGGGCTTGGCCACCCTAAGAATGTGTGCTGTGCTGCTCTGAGGTGGAGAGTGTGCCTGCAGGTTCTTCCTAGACTGGCAGCAAATCAAAGGTGGTGCCAGGTAACATCACTCTCCTTCTCTCCAGGCTGAGTCTGGATCTATACCTCAACCTGGCCTCAGACTGCAGAAACAGCTGTCAGTACCCAGCTGATGTAGATCCACAGTAACCTGACAACAAAAAGGGCTGGTGCCCTGTACGTGTGTGAAATAAAATAAATAATTGCTCCATAAAAGGGGAAGTTAAATGATTATGGGAAGATATTGCTGCAGAGAAAAAACCAAAACAATCAAAAACCCACCCTGAAGCAAATTAGAGTAGGGGCTCTGGGAGCTTTAGGAAACCATGAAATCTGACTTGCCTTGAGCTGCATACAAAAGAGGTGAGGTAGGTCTGATGTGACTTTCTGTGTCACTGAAACAGCACACAGAGTTGGTGCCAAGCTTTGTCTGGTCTGCTTGAATGTGGCACTTGAGGAGGGGGTAGAAAACCACACAGAGTGGAGAGCTCCCTTTGCTTCCTCATTTTTTTACCTCTGTGTCTGAGGCCAGATGGCTGCTGAACCCCAGGACTGGTTGCCTGGCTGATATGAAACCGTCGCTGCTATCAAGGTTAAAGTTGTTTAAGTTGAGGCTGAGGGGGGTGGCAATGTGCAGCAGCAGGGAGAGCTGTGGCATGGCCATTTGCTGAGCTGTAAGGGAGGTAATTTGGAGAGGAGCTGGGGCCCAGATCTGTCCTGATGGCAACACTAAAGCTTATCTGTCAAATTTCGATGGACTCGCCTCCTCTCCTCAGTGGTTTTGCTGGGTTGGCAAATCCATGGCTGGCCACCACTCTATCAAACAGCCACACTGGAGATTTCTGCTGCACTGGCCACCTTGGTACATCGAGACATTTTTGGAAGCTAATCCAGCCACAGTGATGTGCAAGATACTTCTCTGGGGGAAATTCAGCAAGAAACTGCAGCGACAGGGTGTTGAGCAACCTCCCCCATGGGGACAGACCATTACAGACTATTGAAAAACCACTATCATGGGATTGCTTGGGAATTCTTACGCAGAGACATCAGTCAGGTTTGGACTGCTGGGGGGATAGCTGGGAGGACAGGCTACAAGTACGAATCAGAGAGCCTGATGTCTCATGCTTGTGCTATTACTATTAAGCACTGAGGCAGTTCTTACACTTATGTTACTGCCATACCACTCTGAGAAAGCTCATGGAGAGACAGTACAAGACAGAGCTGTGTCCCTGAGGGAGAAGAGAAAATACATAAATAAATCTGATCATCAGGTTTATTTGTCCATGGGGAAACAAGATCAGGGGGTCAAACAATTCAACCAATGTCACAAGAGTTGCTGGTGGCAGTGGCATCACCCATCATGACAGTCTTGCCCCTGATATTTCACCTTCCCTCCTCTTGACTTGCCTTAGCTCTTCGACTTCAGGCTGAATAAAACTGCTCTCTCCCTTTCCCTCTCCCCTATCGATTCCTCCATCTCCTGCTGGCATTTGTGAGGTGCCAATCACCCTGATATCTGAGAGCTAGCAGTCCGAGGTGGATTAATCAGGACCGAGGGAACGTCACAGAGCCTTGACGCTCCCTTCCTTCCCTTTTATGTGCGACTATGAGATGGAGCAGATAGGGAGGCTGATTGAGAGACAGCATCTGAACACGCTCTGGGTGTACAGGCGCCACACAGAAATGTGATCCCATCATTTAGACAGCTCTGAAGTCCCTAGGGTAATTGGTGTCACCAGCTTGTCATATCCAATGGGTCAAGATCTAAAACTTATTCTTTCCCCCTTATTAGCATATTTATCAGAAAAATAGAAAAAGAGTATGGGTCCAATTCTGCTTTCACAGAAATCAACATGAAAAATATCCATTTGTTTCAAGTGGATGGAAGAAGACCAGAAATTGTTTTTACTCTTCCTTCTGCCCTAATTCCTCACCTATCCTCATAATGCACCTGTATTATCTGGTGAGAAACAGAGGAAACATTGGTGGTGTAAAGGTGCAGACTGCATCCTCTCATGTCAGTGTAAACCTTATCTGGAAATTAGAACAGTTACTCTAGATTAAAAATAATGCAAGAAGAGTTGTTGGACCAGAACATCAGGACAGTGGTGTCTTTACCATCTCTCCAGCTGCCTGACCAATGTCTGTAGAGTAACAATGTCTGTAGAAGCTGCTTCTCCTGCCTGACAATCTCAGCAAATGTTTGTTCCAAGCTGTCTGTGGGTTGCCTCCTGTTAATTCCTCTGGTGCATGGGGGAAAGTGTGCTACATCCCCCTGAGAGGCTGCTGGCCACTGACCTGGGCTCATTTGGGATTTACTGTCTCTTTTCCTGTAGCCTTCCCTGGCCAGGGGGAATGTTGAACACAGGTGGGCTGAGGATGGAACAGCTCTTCTATAACATGAGGATGGAAGCAGAGGACAAAAGAAGAGACAGAGACTGACTTTGACTAGGAATAAAAATGAAGACAGCAAAATGGAAGTGAAAATAGAATTTTCCTGGAGGAGAGAGAATAAAAACTCCAGAATAGCACCAAGGGGTACAGCTGGAAGGAGAGGAGGAACTTCTGTGGAGCTCTACAGCACATCCTCACAACTCTGCATGGTTCACACAAGGAGTAGGCTGGGTTGTACCAAGTGTTCAGTGAGACACAGGACCATCAGAGAACAACAGAAATTTCCAGACCTTCAAATTAAAAAAAGAACATGGGGATGTGATGGGAAATACATGGTGCCAACGTGAGAAAGAAAGTCAGGGAAGAAAGAAAACCTTGTGGTCAGTGCACTGGAAGGAGCATTCTCACACCAGAGGGTGATTCCTGAGCTGGCTCTGCATATCTAGGCAATGTTTGGGTCTCCCATTCAGGAAGATACTTCTCTGGAACATGTATTCAATAGTACTTCTGTCCTGTGCAGGAATCTATCCTGTGCAGAATACAAGAGGGCCACGTTTCACCATCAAATAGATGAAGCACCTATATACACTGTCACTGCCTGAAAATCTGCTCCAGAGAAGGCAGCCAAAGTCACTGGGCAGCATTGTGCCTGCCTGCTGCAGACATCACCTCTACCTTCCTCCGAAATATCTGGCAGAGAATCCAAGTTACCTGAACCTGATCTTGTCTTCCAGATCCTTGTTAATTGTAGCCCAGGGAAACAAGTAATGCTAGAGGCATCAGTTTCAGAGGATCATCAAGAGCCCAGGTCCCTGTACAGTCACATTTTCTCAGGGTCCAGGTTTGGTATGTGCACAGGATACCTGAAGTTAGCACAGCAGGATTTTTTCCCAGTGTGCTTCAATCATACTGTCCGGGGCAGCAGGACTCTGTGTGGGCATATGTCTGTGTGTACATTTTATTGCTATCTACCATGCTTTGTGAACCTAAAAGCTTTTCTCTCAACAGCTGCTGTTTTATCCTGTAGTCACTCCAGAGGTATCCATGGCATTGCAAGGTGCAGCAGGGGAATGGTGACATGGGGCAGAGAACTGGGATGAACTGAGAAGGCTTGTTTTTTTCCAAATCCTCAAAGGGTAGTTATGCTTTTATTTGACAGCAATGGCTTAGGCCCCATAGGAAGCGTTTTCATGGGTCTACACATGACCACAAGTTACTGCTACAGCACTTTTGAGACCTCTTAGAGATTCCCAGAGTCTACCCTGGATGTCATGGCTAATTTTTACTCCCATCATGTAACCAGTTTAACAGATAAGCCACCGCTTCCTCTTCTGCTGCGGTTTTTTGTCCACTCTCATGTGTTTTTGTGCATTTCTAGGTGATAGTTCCCCTCCCATGAACATGCACAGAGACGGTGTCTATACTTACTGCCTGTGCATAGGCGCCGTAAGCTCCGAACTGGATGGCCATGGGGTTGAACATGCCCATTTGTCCTGCCATTTGTTGCATGCGCCTCATTGTACGCTCCTTGTCCGTGTCCGCAAATTTCACCACCAGGCTTGAAGAGGCTCCCTGCAGCACAAGAGACAAAAGGAGACACACAGGGAATGAGCCTGATGCACACCAGCTCATCAATCCATGCATCTAACACAGATTTAGTAGAACAGGATCCAGGTGCTTATTTTTTCCATGCAACCTGTCAGGTTGTTGATTTTGACCCTTGCGTGAGGGTGAGAGCATCAGGAAATAAAGGACTGTGGAGGGTGAATGCCAGCAGCCTGGTTCCTAGTTTCCTCCAAAATTCAAGCTTCTAGGCTGTCATTTATGTTTTCTCGGCAAAAGTTGTTGCCTTTTTCTCCTTGCTCTTTCAACCTTCAGGCCGAGGATGTTGTCCTCATCAGAGGACAAAGATCTGGGCACAGTCCAGCAAAATGTAGGAGGCTTTGCTGGAGGAATGTGGTAGGATTTGCGGACCAATTTGTTTTGGTGGAATGCGTGAGCTCTCTGCATTCCAGACCCCTGAACTGGATCACCTTTTCACAATGCTGTGTCTTGTAAACCCCCAAGTCCATTGAGAACTTCCTGCCCAGCCTTGGAGATGGGAATCAGTATGCTGGGCGGGGTGTATATGTCATCATGAAACAGCATGTCTTCAGCACTGCTAAATTAAGGCAGCAAAATAGTACTGCATGGACCTGAGCTTCCTCTCCATGAACAGTGGGAAATAGAGGCTACCACAAAAGAGCCCACACATTTCCAGGGAAGATTTGCAATATGAGGATTATGTCTGCAGTCAACACCAGTGCACAACTATGGATGATCATCAGAGCTGTCTCCAGAAATCTGTGAAAAATGTAGTGCTTTTGGGATTGAAAGAAATCCCTCTCTTTCCCAAAACCAGATGAAAGGCCAGTAGCTGCAATCCTTGTATTCTGACAGGAGGCAGAGATGGGAGGAAGTAGATCTACTTAATAAGGAAGGCATTGGTGTTTTTTGGTCTGTCTCCAAGGAAGTCCAAACTTCATGGATTGGTTGATTCGCCACAGGGTGGCCTCCCCAGGGGTAGAGGAGGTGTAGGGGAGGGACAGTCTGGCTGCAGCCCTGACAGCAGTGGACAGCTGCCTCAGGAACAGGGCTGCACCCAGCCTGGGGAGATGGGCAGGTGAGCTGTCAGGAGACTGACAAGGGGCAGCCGAAATCCTTGTGCTCCCATGGCTTCTGTTTTGATAAACTGGTATTCACTGGTGGGAGTACTGTCAGTGAGGAAATCACCAGCTCAGCCTCTGGCTGTGGCAGTACAGGAAGAACAGCTCCATGCCAGAGGAACTGGACTGTTGCAGGACCCTCATCTTCCTGTCAGAGGTGGAATTTCCTGGGATTGCACAAGGAGAATTTTATTAACCGGCTTACATACTCTCCTACGTACGTAACCAGAAAAAATAGCCTTGGTGAAAGCAGAATTGCTCTGCTACAAATTGGAAAGAGTGCAGTAAACCACAGCTATAGATGTACATATATGTAAGTCTAAGCTATACATATTCAATAGCCTCTTCAGACCCTCAGTTATGAATAAAGACTTGAGGAATTAACCTGCTAAAAAAAGACCCCAACAATCTAACACCACACAATGAGCGATGTTCCCTTGGATTAGCAGTCTGTTCTAGGAGAAAGTGATTTTCATCGGCAAAGAATCTTTCTTTTTGACCTGTTAGTCTCTCTCTAATAAATCTATAACCTGCTCACACAATGTGGTGAAGAGCAAGGGTTTGAGAGAAGTGCTTCAGGAAAACAAAGGGATGCAGAGATGAATGCTCCATTCAAAGATGGAGAGCAATCTTCAGCAGTTATTATAAAACCAAAACAGAAGGGGGAGTGGAGGAGAGGAGAGAAAAAAAACTGTAGCCAAAATTCCCCTGCATTTCTGTTGAAGGCTGGGTGGCTTTTAATTTTTCGTTAGATCACATGATGCAGATATTGATCCTTCCCCAAATCACACTCTTAATTGCAGCTCATCGACAAATGAATATTTTAATGCATACATTTCCTGCTAATTATCACCTGGACCAGTTCTTAATTAGATTTCAACACTCATTTAATTAACCCTGATCCAAGAGACTGTTTGGTAACTTGAATCTAATGATTTAAACCTATTTGCAGCTGTATTGGAGGGAGGCACTGGTCCACAGCAGATTAGGCTGTTCAGAGCTGCTGTTGTGATTTGCAGAGCAGGGGCTGCATCATGACGGAGACAATGCAGGACGGAGGATTTTGAAACTGAGTAAGGTGGATACATATTCATCTCTGCAAAATGGGTTTTGAAGATGTGACCTGCTCTTGTTAGCACAACAGAGAAGTGTAAGTAAGTTGGTGTCTTCTTCCTTCTCCTTTTCTTTTGATCTCTATTTGCCCTGGAAGTCTCAGGGCCAGAGAATTGCCTCAGGCAGTTGCTGATGCCTCACACTGTTGAAAACCAAGCTATTGTTGTAGATGGCATCATGAAAACATGGGTAACTTCCACATGAAGTGCTTGCCCCTGGAGTGTTCTTGCCTTCTGATGTGAGTCATAGTGACTGCACAGCAGCTGTTTGACCCAACGGGATCTCATATTGCCTCCTAAGAGATGTTTTTCTGGGTTGCCTGTCGCAGCAGGACTTCAGGCCTCTTTGAACATTGCTATCATATACACAGGGCAGAAAGGCCATGGGCAAATAGATGCAAGCTAGAACACACACTACAAAGAAAAAAGAGAAAAAGATTTTTTTAGGAGTGCCCTGCAATGAGATGTGCATGTAAGCGGTTAAAGATGTGTAGCCAGTAGAGATGCTGCACTGCTCTTGAATTTGAAGACTGACCTTGGGATTGATGCTTTCAGTATGTGGTTCCTCATGTGCAGCTCTTTCATGTGGCCCAAAGGAAATCAGGCAGTAAACTGTATCAGATCAGCCAGTGCAGGACTTGTAGCAGTGGAGCCAGATACTGCTTTTCATATACAGCAGGACAAGGCTACTTTCTACTCCAGTGACTTCTACTAATCCACTGGAAAACAACAGAAATGCTCCAGAATGGGCCAGATTTTCCACAGGGTAAAAATGCTGCAGCCCTTCACCTGGGCTATTTATTGCTTCCGTGAGGAGTTAAACTGTGGTGTAAATCAGCTGTTGTCTGCTGACAAAGGCAATAGGTCCTGTCTGCTCTGTCATTTACTAGTAATACATAATCTCCTTGCTCTCTCTGGTTGTTGGACTGGACCCCATATTTTGCCAAACCCCAAGAGAGTTACACTGGGTAAGTCAATAAAATTTGAGATGTACTTCTGCATCTTACCGAGGAAAGGACCTGTTTATTTCTCTACCCTGCAGACCCACAGGCAGAAGAGACTATCATGAAAGTGAGTATTCCTTCTGGTGCCTCTGCAATAGGCTGCTTGGAGTCAGAATTTATCTCTCTTCCCATCAAATCAACCTCCTTTTTCAAGGTCCTTTGATATCTACTGATGAAAAGAATGATAAGGGCTAAGTATCATTATGCTTTCCCTATTCTCTCTTGGGCCAGCAAGTCTACTTAATATGACTATCTTGCTTCCCATCCCCCTCCCACACATGGTAATGAATTTCTCCCCTTAGTCAGCAGAGTCAGGTACTCTCTAGGCTGGCGGGGTGAGGGAAAAGATGGAGGAAAAATCACTCTGTGCCACACTCACTTTGTAATCCCTAATCAGAGTCCTCTGTGGGAAAAACTAATTTCCCAGCCTGTCTTGACGTGTGAAATAAAGTCATTCTTGAAAACAGTAGCTTGACAGGTCGCTTGTGAAATTTCATATTCAGCTAAAAATAAAATATCCATCCATTGATATTTCATTTAAAGGCAAAGGAAAACAAATCTATTGCCTGGTTGTTGGAACTGTTTCCCATTCGATATAGTCTTCGAAATGGAGTGTATACACAAATTAAGTAAAAGCCTTTCAGGAGCCCAAACATTACTGCCCAGCATCAGGGAAAGTTCACAGAATCAGCTAGGATGGAAAAGATCTTTGAGATCATTGAGTCCAACCTGTGACCAAACACCACTGTGTCAACCACACACATCCAGTCTTTTCTTAAACACTTTCAGGAACTGTGACTCCACCACCTCCCTGGACAGCCCATTCCAATGCCCAATCACCCTTTCTGTGAAGAAATTCCTCCTAATGTCGAACCTTAACCTCTCCTGGAGCACCTTGAGACTGTGTCCTCTTATCCTATTGCCTGGGAGTAGAAATTGACCCTCATGTGGCTACAGTGTCCTGTCAGGCTGTTGTAGAGAGTGATGTAGAGGTTTCCCCTCAGTCTCCTCCAGGCTAAACAACCCTAGCTCCCTCAGATATTCCTCACAGGACTTATGCTACCCTTCACCAGCTTCATTGGCCCTTTCTGGACACAATCCATCATCTCAATGTCCTTCCTAAACTGGGGGGCCCAGAACTGGACACAGTACTCAAGGTGTGGCCTAAGCAGTGCCAAGTACAGAGGAAGAATGAATTCCTTGGTTCTGCTGGCCACACTGTTCCTGGTACAGGCCAGGATGCCATTGGCCTTCTTGGCCACCTGGGCACACTGCTGGTTCATGTTCAGTCGGCTGTAGACCAGCACCCTCAGGTCCATTTCTGCCTGGCTGCTGTCCAGCCACTCTGTCCCCAGCCTGTAGCACTCCAGGGGGATATTGTGGCCAAAGTGCAGGACCCAGGATCCCATCTATTGTTGGATTCAGCCCATCAGCCTATCCAGGTCCCTCTACAGAGCACTCCTACCTTTCAACACTCCCCCACAACTTGGAGACACCTGCAAATTTGCTGATGGTGGACTCAGTCCCCTCATCCAGATCATCAATAAAACAGGACTGGGCCAACACAGGTCCCTGGGGGACACCACTAGGGACTGGCTGCCAACTGGATGTGGTACCATTTACTACCACGCTCTGGGCCTGGCCATCCAGACAGTTCTTAACCAATAAAAGAGAGTGCACCTGTCCAAGCCGTGGGCTGAAGCTTTTCCATGAGAAAGTTTTGGGAGATGGTGTTGAAGGCTTTGCTGAAGTCCAGGCAGACACATCCACAGCCTTCCCCACATCCACCAGATGGGTCATCTGGTCATAAAAGGAGATTAGGTTGGTCAGGAAGGACCTGCCCCTCCTAAATCCATGCTGGCTGGGCCTGATCTGCTGGCCATCCTGTAGGTGCCATGTGACCTCACTCAAGATGATCTGTTCCATAATCTTGCTGGGGACTGAGGTCAGGCTGAGAGGCCTGTGGTTTTCTAGACCCTTCTTTCAGCCCTTCTTACGGATGCGTGTCACATTGCCACCTCCAGTCACCTGGGATCTCTCCAGTGAGCCAGGACTGATGATAAATGATGGAGAGTGTCTTCACGAGCTCACCCACCAGCTCCCTCCTCACTTTAGGGTGGATCCCATCTGGTCCCATAGACTTGTGAGCATCTAAGTGGCTCAGCAGGTCTCTAACTGCTTCTGTTTGGATTACAGGGGAGCTGTTCTGCTTCCTGCCCGTTTACTGTCTCAGGTGTCCAATTGCTTCTCCATAGAACATTATTCCTAGGAAAAGTTCTGTGAAGGTCTAGCCTTGCAGAATATATGCCTGAATTTCCTTTTCCTTTCAGCCGTATAAATCTGCTCTGATTCAGTAGGTTACTAGTCCCCACAGATGATTAGATACCTTTTTCCTTCAAAACTGATTAATCTGGGCCTAATTTTATAAAGTCATTAAATTGTGTTTCACTTTTAGCTTAGTGAATCTCCTGCTGGAGGCAAACATACATTTAAGTACTTTAACACAAGGGTCTCTCATATAGGTGGACTTTTACATCTTTGTTAGCTCAAATGGAGCCAGGTACAAGTTCTGGGCCAAAAATATTTTTAAAAAGTTTGTTGCATTAAAGTTCCAGTGACTAAAGCTCTGGAGTATAAGAGATCTGAATGTTCAGGTCCTATAAAATACCTTCCAAAATGTCAGCCATGAACATGAAGATGCTTAAATGAGTAGGTGCTGCTGGATGCTTCGTTTTTGGGCAATGGGTGTGTTCCTAAGTGTCACCACAGAAATGGGTTTGCTTGCGGTAGAAATTTTGCCTTAGCACTTCCTTTGTGGCTACAAAGCAGAGCTGGGAGGATGTTGACCTTCAGCAAGACAATCAGGGTAATATTTCCACACAAGGATCCTTGATGTTAAGGTCCAAAAGCCAAAGGAGGATTTCTTTGCTTTGGGCTCTGTTATCTCAGGGCATTTGGTATGATGTCCCTTAAGTCTGAAAACGAATTTGGATTTTTTTGGAAATGCCTATGCAGCTCTACTGAAAAGAGGGCTGCTGAATTAGACAGTGGGGTTTGACCCCAACCTGGGATTTTAGTCAAGGAAAAAAGAAACTACTGTCCAATTAAACTGTAGAGCAGTGGGAATTTCAGCTAGGCAGAAATGTAATTACCCAGGCTGGAAGGTGACCAAAAGACCAGGACTAACATCCCTCCCATCTTGTGAAATATGTTGTTTTTCTGCACTCAGGGCTTCAATTTCATGTCTCATCTGAAAGATGAGTAGGACAGCAGTCACTAGGAGCTATTTCCACTGTATAGTCCTGAGAGCTGGTTTAGACACACTTGAGAGTGACAGAGATGGAGAGGGGAAAGGAAGCATTCATCCAGGACTGTAGTGATGGACCCTTTGATAATACTGCTCCCTCAGTAGAGGAGATTCTTCATGCAATGTCTAAGCAGAGAGAGTTGCTGCAGGTACTTCCCTTCACAGGTCTCCAGAGCCGTTAATTTATTTGGAGTGGAAGCTTGATTTAGGTTTTATTTGCCCATACACTACTTACCAGGTATCTCTCAGAGCTAAAGTTATTGCTTTCCACAGGGCAACAGAATCATTGAGTCCTGGTGTCAGTGTACCCAGTTCTAATTAGGAAGAACTCAATATATAACCCAGGTGTTTGTAGGCCTCTCGAATCAAATCCAGATATCTGAAAAACCTAAACTTAAAAGCCGAGTTCTTCAAGCACTTCTGCATTTTTCAGCTCAGTCTATGAATGATAAAAGTCCTCACAAAATCATTCACTTTCCTTAATGCGTTATGAAACGGAAGGTGTGGCGGCCTGTTAATCCCCTGATTCTGTACGTTCCCCCTGTTCCCTCCCTAGCCTTGGCCACTGCCTCGGTTTCTCCCTATTTGCTCCTGTACCCCAACCCCGCCCAGGGACCGCCCCTGGGCCCCTGACAAACCACCCCGCACCCAGACCACGTTGTCTCTCTGCCTCTGAACATTTTGGGGACGAGGTGTGATTAAAGCCATCTCAAACCTTCATGGGAGACCCTTGTCTACCTTCTTTGCCATCTACTGCGTTGTAACGCTGCTGGCTGCCAGAGCCAGATCACAGGGCTGTCCGAAATGGACTCTGGGATGTGATTAATGGCATGGCCCTAGGAAACCCTCGCTGAGCTCTCAGGCTGCAGCAGCCTGCTAGGCAGAGTCCAGCGGTTACAACAGGAAGGTATTGTTGTACCAACAGACTCGAAATTCTTTCCTGCTATTTAGGACTATGAAATAAATAAATAATTCTTCTTTTGTCTATTTGAAGAAAAACTTAAAATCCAGAATCCAAAAGAAAATGTTGTAAATTTCCCCTTTCCAATAAGAGTAGTTTGGAAGATTAGGTATGTTTAGCTCCATATTAACTAAATAATATACTTCCCCTGAATATATCCTTACACCAAAAAAAAAGCATAATTTTTAAAATAAATATTATTACTATTCAGGAAGTCCTTGGTAGCTGCAGCATAGAGCCCCATGAATGATCTTTCCATTCAGTTAAACACGCAAGGATGAAAATAAGAGAAGTGGAATTATTCCGGAGTCATAAAGTGAATTGACTATTGTCAAAGTGCAGTAGCATTTCAACCAGGAATGGAGCTCCTGATGCTTCAGGACTCTGCTCACAAGAGCTCCACACCTCTTTGGCAGGTCAGGATGAGGACATGAACAGCCTCCGATGACTGGGGAAAAAAAAGAGATGTTGAGGAAGGGCTGGGAAGCTGGGCAGATACATTTCAGCTGTTCATGTGACACAGAACATTTCCGTGGCACTGTGTTGCCAACAGCCTGCACATGACTGTGCATCCCAGATCCCTGTCATGCTGCAAGACTCCAGGCTATTGTGGTGTAAACCATGTTGCTCAACTGAGATAGTAAAAGATTTGAATTTCTGCAGCATATTTAAACAGAAGATCCTCAAGCACTGTCCAGCCATGGCTTGGACCAGATGAGCTTTAAAGTTCGCTTCTAACCCAAACTTTTCTACGATTCCATAGTTAATTGAGAAAATATTCTGCTTTCAGGGAGGTATCACCTATGCTTTCATATAGAGAAACAAATGGTCAAGTGAAGATGTGAAATGGTGTAAATTCAGTGAAGCTCTCCTGGCTTTTGGTGAAACAAGAAGTTGGTTTATGTTGAAGGATCTGCCCTTGCTGCGTTCCACCCCACTAAGACTGAAACCTGTGACCTTCACAAACACTGTTCCTGTGAGCACCAACCAGACGGACATTTTGGGATGGCAAGTTCAGCATGTTCTTCTACATGATTTCACTTGCCAGTGGACATCTGAGGTGGAGACATTGGTGTCTGGTAGGATGCTTTACATTCATGAATTTGTGTGAGCTTCAATTGAGAGTCTTATTTGAAAGTCATTGTTTTGATCTAAATACATCTTTGTCTTCTAAAGATTCATTTTGAGCTTTGGAAAACCCATTTGGGTAACAACTCCTGCACCACCTAATGCTATGTTTTGGATAGGGATAGCAATCTATCAGTTCCTAAGATCTTTCTGTTTTCCTCACAAGAATGTGTGTTATCAATCCAGACCACACACCTGAGCAAGCCTGGGAAGGAGCGAATTAATGGGAAAAAATGAGAAGCATCCAGCGTGACTTAATGCTGATCCAGAGCCTACTTAACTATGTAGGAAGTTCCCATGGATATAAATGAAGCTTAGATCAAAAGATACATGAAGAGAAAAGGAGGAAGAGAGATATACCCCCAAATCAAGCAGAGAGGTAAAGACAATGCTGACATCTTTAATCCTTATTAGAGGAAGGTGGTGATGCCCAGCGGAGCTACCTCCAGTAGGCCAAGAGCTCCCTTGGCAGGCAGGGACTGTTTTATGTCTCCCAGGCTGGAGGCTTATCAATGTCTCTGCTATCCCAGAAATGTCATTGCTTATGAATTATTTTAGCCCCCACACGTCCTAATCTCACCCAGAGTAGACAGAGTGGAGCAAGAATTGCAGGGGCTGCTGTTATCACCAAGATCTGGGCAACTCTCAGCAGTTGCCTGATCCTGTTCCTGCTTTCCCATGGCCACCTCCACACCTGCTGATTTAATGTCCATCTCCCACTGGACCCATGAAGGGATGGGTGGGTGCCAATTAAATTTTTTTTTCTAGAATGAAGTAGTGTCACTCACAAGCAGTTATTGCTTGTGTCCCATTTGGAGGCGGTGAATGCTGTGGGTCAGAGGGAGCAGAGAAGCCCAGGGAAGATGTCCAGTGATGCCTGTCATGTCCCACAAGTCATGTCAATGTCCTGGGGGATGACTGTGTGGTTTTGGAGATGTAACCAGAGAAGTGAAGGCTATCTTTGGTGCCAGCATGATTCACACACCCTGTCAGGCTGCCTGGATTTCTACTCTGGGACCCAGAAACATGATAATGAGTTAATTTATGAAACTATGGGAGAGGCAGGTAACACAGTCTTACAATTTTATTTTTTATAGGAAGAATTAAGGGAAGTGATGGCAACACTGGGAAGCTGCTGTCCCAAAGCTTGTAGAATCAGCAGTGTTGATGGAGGTGATGGGATGGGGTCTATGAGGTTTATTCCCCCTCCATCAGAGCCCACTGCCCAAAGGAAAGCTAAAATGGGCTATCAAGAGTCACTGGACTTCGGTGGTAGAAGTGGCTGCAAACTAACATGTAGGTGTTACATATCCACTGCTTTTTTCATCCTTAAGGACAGCATACCTTTATAGATGGTGTTTAAGTAGCATATTCAAAAAATCATTCATTACTGGAAAGAGGGCCAGGCCTGCTGCTGGTGAGTTATGAACGGGTTCCTAAGGTATTACTATTTTTTCATAGAAGGAATGGGTGTGCCATGCTTTGCCCTGAGTTAAACAAGCCAGCCTCTGTGTTACACAAAGGCATTGCAAGGAGTGTGTGTTCTTTAGGGAGTGCAAGATCAACAGAAAAGAGGAAAAAAAAGGGTCAGAGTCAACATCTCCAGTTTCATCCATCAACTTCTCTAACATCAATAGTGTAAAACCAGGCCTCAGCCTTCTGCATTAATCTGGACAGGAGGACTGGCTGTGATGGTACCTCACTCTGCCCTAGACTTTGTGACTTTGGGCAATTAACTTTCAGGCAAAATCAGGTATGAATCATGATGGACACTTAGATGCTGGAATGTCATCGACCTTCAGCCTGGATTACCTTTGAAAATCTCTTTATGTTTCTGTGGTCATGTAAAAGAAAAGCCTAATGCATTTTCCATTTCCTATTTTAGTTTCAAGAAGAGGGGGCTCAAGGGGAGACCTCGTGGCCCTCTACAACTGCCTGAAAGGAGGTTATAGAGGGGTGGGGACTGGTCTTTTCTACTATGCTTGCAGTGGAAGACCAGAGGAAATGGCCTTAAGCGGAGACAGGGGAGATTCAGATTAAATATTAGAAAACTATCACTGTTAGGGTAGTCAGGCATTGGAATAAGTTGCTCTGGTGGAGTCAGCATCCCTGGAGGTATTTAGGGGGCATCTGAGTCTGGCACTGGGTAATGTGGTTTAGGAGTTATAATGGTGGTGCTGGGTTGATAGTTGGACTTAAAGATCTCTTCCAACTTCGATGCTTCTATGATTCTGTGATTCTATTTACCCTGACAGCCTGAGGGGCTCAGTGACTCTCTACTGTCTCTCACATGGCTTTTATTAATTGAGGACTTGAGCCCATGCTGGAATCTCAATGAGAGTAAATTTTGTTGGTTAATTAATACTCTGAATCGTGGTCTGGTTAATTGTTATCTGTTTATACTATGGGTTTGTCTATGGTTCTCTTCAAAACTAGGATATTTTGAAGACATTTCTGGGAAGTGAGGTGGTGAACTGAAGGCTTCAGTTTTGATGTTCTTAATTCTGTATTTTCCAGATGTCAATAAATATTAAGATTTAGATTGTCAAGTGTTCACCGGTTATTACTTTTCTCCTGGAACCAGGAAAAGGAACTGCTGTCACTTGGCTAAGAACAGGCTAAACATATAGATTAATTATGTAAAAGACTAGTTTACTCCCAGACATTGTAGTATTGCTTCTTTTGCTTCTCTCATGTGTGTTGTCTATTATAGAGACATTCACATGATCTAATTGCAGCTATTTTGGGCACCAATTCTAAATCCTCAGCTACTCAAGACAGTCTCTCTCAGGTCCTAGTCCCTCTCCATCAACTGTAACAAAAGTGTAGGTGACCTTGAAGTTTTATACTTTGACTGACACTTTGAAGTAATTCATCCAGCCAGGTTAACCCCGGCCTGTAGTTAGTAAACTGCTGAGTGTAGGAACTGTCCTGTCAGAGGTTTTTATGGTGTTTAGCACACAGCAATTTCCTCTAGGAACAACAGTAATCACATTTCCAAGAGTAGTAGTCTGAGAGCATGTCTACTAGAGTTTCTAGGAGGGTGAAAAGAACGTTCTAGTTGATGTGAGACCTGCAAACATGAAGCTGTGGCTCCACACACCCAGCTCACAGATTTGGATGTCTTCCTGAAGAATGTATCTTGCTGGAAATGGAATGCGCTGCAAGTTTTAAACAGCAGCCTAACTACCCCAACTTTGTGGAAATGACAAACCCTTCTGAGCACTAAAGGCTGCCATGAGCCTGAGGGGAGAAGGGGAGTGTGCAGCTGGATGTGTGTGCGTATTTGTGAAGAAGGGAGGAGCGATGAGGAAAGTTTCTCCTATGAAAGAAATGATCTAATTTGAAGCAAGTCCCTCATGGGAAGAGCTGTGACAGAGGCTGCTCTGTTCCTGTTAATTTTCACAGTGCAGCTGTCAGCGGGTCTGTAAATAGTACTCTGCGAAGCCAACACTTCCTATCCACACATCAACCATTCAATTAACAGAAGAACAGAAGAAGGAAATAAAGTGCACCACAGCCTTCTATCACAGCTTTGATGTTTTCCAGCAATTTATGAAAGTGTACACAAATCTAATTACAAGCCCCACTGCTTCCCATTTACATGGAGCTCCTCAAGTTCAGAGCTGTTTATATCAAAATAATTGTTAAAAATACCTCAGCTGATCTACAGCGTTGTGGCCCCCCACCCACCGGAGCCACCAGGCTGCTCCTCCCAGGGACTTCCTGCCAAGTCAGCGGTTTGGTGCAGCCTGCTCCTGCAAAATCAGTTTCCCCACCACTCTGTGAGCACAGCACCCGTACTGCAGCTTCATTGTGCCCACAAAGGCCCATTTTCCTCCTTTTCTCCACCTGCTCAGAGCTGCTTCTGCAGACTCTGTGCTGCTTTCCCCTCCACTCCTAATTCACCTAAATATTCCTCTGCTGTGTTGGTGGGGGGTGAGCACAGCTGCTCAGCCAGTTTCCACAGTGGGGCTGTGTCTGAAGGCAACTTCACAGAGCTTTGCAAAGTCGTAGCTGCACCACGGGAATGCACAGCAGTAACAGCAGCCATGATTAGTGTGAACTTGGGGTGGTTTCCTTGGTGGGGTGCCAGACGGAAGATGAGAACCCCCATTTGCCATTAGTTTGAAAGAGGCCACTGCACAGGACGAAGACACTTGTAAGTCCTGGTTTAGTGCCAGGCATCTCTGCCCATGCCAGAGTGGTGGAACTAGATGATCTTTAGGGTCTCTTCCTACCCAAACCATTCTGTGATTCTATGATTCTTGGGGCAGTGATAATCTCATAATAACGTCACTCTTACTTGATAAGCCAAATAGGTGACAAATTCCTTTATCTTAATAATGGCAAAAAAAATCTCTTACCCTATGAGGGGATAGATTCTACATTGTCTAAGGAAAGAAAGCAATTCTTTCACCTATGTTTGGCTGGGAATTTTTGTGCTATGGGTGGACTTCCAGGAAACATGATAGGCAGAGGCTCAAAATCAACCTTATTCAAGGTGTTATGCCATTCATGTTTTCTTGATTAATAAAAAGTGTAAAATACAAAACTAGAGAGCTAATCCATATGTCATCTAACAAAACTGAGCAATAATTGCATAATTTAATGTAGGTGGTTCCTGAACAGAGATTTGAAGTTGTTTTTGTCATTTGTGTTGATAAGAGCTGCGCAGAAAAATATTGAAATGAAAGCCCCCAAGTTAACAAAGTTGTGCATTGCAACACTTCTGTTTCTACAAAGTTTGACTAAGCTGAA
Source organism: Corvus moneduloides (assembly GCF_009650955.1). Classification (NCBI taxonomy): domain Eukaryota; kingdom Metazoa; phylum Chordata; class Aves; order Passeriformes; family Corvidae; genus Corvus; species Corvus moneduloides. The sequence goes on from NC_045511.1 coordinate 17,475,688, forward strand.
TCTTTCTCTGAAAGGCAGATGTCTGCTCAGTTCTTGTATCCAAGTCTCACATTTTCCCTTTTCACAAAACCAAGGATTCCATCTGAAAAATAGTTTTCATGGAAGATGTTCAGCCAGCTGTACATAGACTTGGGATGCTATTGCCTGGATGCAGAAGAAATACAGTGTTTTGCCCAAGCTGCTGCAGGCTTCAATAGTAAAAAGAAGACAGGATTTGGCCTGTGTGGTGGGGGAAACCACCTTACAGAAGTCTGGAGGTCCTAATGGCCTTAAACACCATTAATTAAAGAAAGATATAGAATTAACATAGTGCTGACAATTCGTGTGTTATGCAAGTTCACAGCACATCTAATGGAACAGGAGTCAGGGGACTGTGCTGCAGGATGGCTGGTTTCTGAATCCCAAATTGCTTTATCTGGGCAACAAACATCCAGGACATTTTTCAGATCTCCCTGTATTGCATGTAAAGTTAAGTATTCACTCTAAGCTGCACTGGTTTTAGCTTTAGTTTTTAAGCAGTACTGGTCCTTTTTTCACTCTAAGTTGCACTCTGGATGAAGAATCACTATTTTGGAGCTGGAGGACCATAATAAACTGATGCCTGAAATTAGCTAAAAAGCACACTTCTATTTGGGCTTGCTTATTAGTTTGACAGGTTTCAAAATCTATTTCTGTAAAATAAAATTTATCCAGAGGTATCTATTTCCCTCTATTGATTATAATAGAAACTTAGACGACAAACTTAGATGACAACCTCTGACATTAGTTTCTTAACTTCTGGATGTCTCATATTAGGTTAGATGAGTCCCACCTTGGGTATTTAATCTAAGTCTGTTATTGAATTATCCAGTATAAAGGGACAGGCATGCCCAGAAGGTGATATTGCCCATCTCAGCACAGAAAAAAGGGAAGAATGCACAAATCTCTGGAAATGTGTTTCTCTCCTTTCTGCAGGAATCTTAGAAGATATTTAGAATAGATCACAAGCTTTCAGACTATTAAACATAAGTCAAACAAATCACACTCTTCCCTTCTTCTCACCCCTGTGCAGGAAATGTATACAGTAACAGTACCATTCTACCCCTTCCAGGAATGAATTCATAATCAAAGAAATTTTGAGTTGCCACAGTAGGTGAGATGGTGAAAAGGGTGCAACAATACTCTATTTCTTAACCCTGTGTAGTTTCTGGGTAGAATAATGGCTCCTGTGACTTAAGTGTGCATGATTCTGCCCCTCTACTCCACTCTCGTGAGACCCCTCCTGCAGTCCTGCATCCAGTTTTGGGGCCCTAAACATAAGAAGGACAGGGACCTCTTGGATTGAATCCAGAGATCACAAAGATGCTCAGAGGACTGAAGCACCTCTCCTGTGAAGACAGGCTGAGAGAGTTGGTGTTCAGGCTGGAGAAGAGAAGGCTCTAGGGAGACCTTATAGCAACTTTGAGTGTGTAAAGGGCCTGAAGAGGGGCTTTTGACAAAGGTCTGTAGTGACAGCACAAGGGTGAATGGCTTCAGACTGAAAAAGGGCAGGCTTAGGTCAGCTATTAGGAAAAAATTTTTTACTGTGAGGGTGGTGAGGCAGTGGAACAGGTGGCCCAGAGAAGCTGCAGATGCTCCGTCCCTGGCAGTGACCAAGGCATGGCTGGACAAGGCCTTGAGCAACCTGGTCCAGTTCAAAGTGTCTCTACTCATGCTAGTGGACATGTAGATGATCTTTAAGGTCCCTTTCAACCCAAACCATTCTATGATAGTTCTATGAATTGTGGAGATGAGTTTGTTCTGTGTGGGTGGTTGGACAAGGCCATGTCTTAGATTTGTAGGATGTGTTCTGCAGAACGACTCTTCGACATTTGGCTGTTGCCCAGATATGAAGACATGGGGAGAAGGAGAAAACCAAGCTGAAGATGATGCCTATGAAGGAGCATGACTGGTAGGTAAGATGATAATATTGTCCACAGTGATTGAGAATGGAGGTGGAGGAGAGAAAAGACAGGTTTTGGGTAGAAAAGTTCAAGAGCTCTGTTTTATACATCTTGAGCTTGTTCTGACGCCTAAACATCCACCAGAAGATGCTGGAAAGACAGACCAAGATTTTGGTTTGGACAGGAGTCAGTCCTGAAGCAGGTAAGTTAGATCTGCAAGCTGTCACTACAGCAATAGCAGCTGAATTTGTGTTGGTGGATAAGGCTGTTAGGGACAAGGCTTGGATGAGGAAGGGAAGAGAATGATACAAGGAGACCTGTTTGCATCCCCATATGGATGGGAAATGGAGACAGGAGGGGATGGAGTAATCAAAGCTAAAAGTACAGGACATATAATTGTTATAAATATATTATGAATACAAGCAAAAGTACATAAAAATTACAATATCTTATAAAAGATGATATAGAGATCCAGTAAAACACTCTCAAAGCTGATGATCTGGTAGAAAATATGATCTAAAAAGACGAAAAGGAAGCTCTCTTGACAGGTAGGTATAGAAGGAACTTTGTGCCTGCTCAAAATAGGGGATTTTGAGTAGCTTATTTCTAAAGGAAATGGATTGTGTAAAAATTGGAAAGCTTTAGGCTTGGTGGACCCTTAGGAGAAACAAGTGCCTTGCACAGAGAAATGGGCTTGTAATGGCTGGTCAGGCACTTGTCCAAGGTAAGGTTAATTAAAAAAAAAATAAGAAAGAAGAGAACTTTCATAAAAGAAAGTTTCCTATTGGAACTATTAGGCAACATATGTTGTGTGAACAGGAAGTCACAGTGGAGCAATAATCCTGACAGCTGTGGAGAAACAGGAGTCTGCCGCAGTAACGAACGGCTTGAGACCTGACGAGAATGGTGATGGATACCCTGTTGGTGGTACAAGAGGACAAACCAAGAGATGCTGAAATTGGCTGAACCACAGGAACAATGTAGAGTTGGCACTGCAACCGGACAAATGAGGCCAGTCCTAGCGGCGAGAGGAGTGGAAGGGGGCCGAAGGAAGATGGCAGCAATGCCCCCCTCCTTCCCAAGGACGATGGGCTGCACCTGCATCTCACCACGAGGTGGCTGCATTTCCCTGTGAACATCCAAGTAAGTCCTGAACGACGCCGCACACCCTGAAGTACCATGAAAACGAGAATGGGCACAGAGATCCCGGCAGGATTTGGCCTATCTCATTTGAAGAGCCTTAGAAATTTTGAGCCACTGTGGGAAAAACCTGTTGTGCTCCCTGCCTTACTGAGTGTTGGTCATTCTGCAGGTCCTCACGGGTCTGCAAAGATGTGGTAGCAGGGTTGCACCTCATGGGAGACACAAGGGGATGCCATGGAACTTAGCTCATACTGAAGAGGAGGAAATTAATTTAATCCTTGCTTTTCCTGTGAACTAAGAGTATGTACTGAGGTTCAGCCAATCCATGGAAACTTGTGAAGCTGTGGAAGCTTGATTCTGACTCTGGGATGGGCATCTAGTATAGGTAAAATTGTGGTGCTTTTTCAGATGCCCATGTCTGGTTATTAAAGAATATTTCTTAATGAGTGTTTGAGTCAGATAAGGCAAGAGGACAAATGGTCCCACAAAACTGACCCATGAAATGGCCAAATTCTCGGGTGTTTTTTATATCCTAAGCTCAGGTGGTACTGCCAAGATGGAGACACAAGTTTTTTCCAGGTGGTTGTGAGATGAGTACGTTTTTGTTATCCACGGGGTTCTGAAAGTAGGAAGGGAAGGGGTTGGGGAAGAATGGTGATATTTTGGGTATACTAGATCTAGATAAAATCTTCAACTCTCCTTGGGTTTTTTCTGTTCTCTCATGTCTTCCTCTCACCTTTGTCACAGGAGTTTGCAGGATTTTTGGGATGAGCACTGACTTTTTATTAAACCTTTCTGTGGTACCACAATCCCTATTGAATTGAAATTCCTGATGTCACCTTATAGACACTATCGTTTTGGGTCAAAGTTTGAAAGAAAGTCATTGGAAGTATCTCTTTAACCTGTCTCAGGAAAGACGTTCATAATATATCAGTATAGGATGTCAGCATCAAGCCCAACATCTGGTTTTATCAGAAGGAGCTTTTTAGGAAGAGACTCTTGAAAGTATTTAAGTACTTAAAAAAATGGAGACCCCATCTCTGAGGAGACTTTTTTTGGGTAGCGTCACGGGTAAACATATACCATTTTAAACTGATTTGTCTAAGATGCGGTTCCAAAAAAGGAGATCTTGATGGTTTGCTAGATTTAGAAACCGTTTTGCTTGTAAAGAATTTTCCATTTTCATCCCTGCAAAGATCTAGAGAAAATCTGTCGGGCCCACTTTAAACTTATTTGGATAAATTCATGAATTTACATTAGAGTCTCTTACTGAAAGGGAGATTTTACACTCTCAAATATTTTTAATTGAGCTTTCTTGTATCCTTTCCAAGTTGTCAGCATGCTTCTTAGCCTTCCATGATTTACACTGTGAATAATTAGTAATAAAAATAATACACTATTATAATAAACCAAAACAAGTTGTATCAGATCTTCTTCTTCTACTGACAGTGGAATGCCTTACATTCTTCTCTGTCTCATGATGGTGTACAAATATCTATCTGCATAGAAAATACAACCCCATTTCTGTTTTCTTGAACAATCAGTCTTGAAACCCCATATGAGTAGAAATTTTTGCCAGTGAAATGATCCCTCAGATGTTTCCTGGAAGATCCAGTAATTGGTCTGACACACTTTCAAAGGGCAGATATAGGGGACCACACTTATGCCTAGGTTGGTGGTTTTGCAGTAACAGTGAAAGGTGCCCATCACTGTGTGATTTGTCTCTAGCTCCTGCTACCACTACATGAACATGCTTCCCTCTGCTGAATGCTGGCAAAAAGTTCCTTATCCTTTGCCTAGGGGCAGGGATTCTTTGAGGAGAGAAAATGAAGAAACCCTTAGACACAAGTTTCTACTTGATTTATCCCTCTGAAACTTGAAAGGTTGTGCTAATGGCGAGTCTGACCCAAAGTTTTTGGCATGTGTGAACCATACGTCTTTTTTTCAGGGCATCAAAACTGCTGGTGACAAAACACAGCACCCGTTGGGGTTCTGTGCCTGTGAGGAATGACAGTGTCATCCCAGCCTTTTCACTGATGAGTTAAGCACACCCAAGGCTCTGGGCCTTCCTGGATGATGAGTTTCAGAGCACAGATAAATCATTTCTCCCCCTCAATCAGGCCACAGGGCAGCCAGAGCTGGCCCAATCCTCACTTGCCCATGTTACAGAGCTAGCTACTCACCGGCATTGTCTGGCTGCCATGCAAGGCATTGATGGCAGCTTGGGCCTCTGCATGTGAAGAGTATTTCACAAATGCACACCCTGGAAGAGGAAAAAGAAGAGTGTAAGAAAGTTTGCATGGATACCATGAAAGTCTATCTAGTTTAGTATCCTGTCCTCAGAACTGGCCAATAAATATGGTTTTGAAAAAAGTATAACAAAAAAACATGTCCTGGTCCTTTCCAGAGTCCAGTCATCAGCAGACTGAGGACCTCTTAAGGCTAAGCTGCTTCCAGAATTCCCACACTGCTTGTAATAAGCACTGACAGACAAAAACTTAGCAAGTACATCTTGAATCTACCCATGTTTTGACCTCCACAGCTTTCCTTGGCAGAATCTTGCACAAATTTTACAATTTATTGGGTGGAACATCTGTTTCTTGTAATTGTATTAGACTTAATGCTGAGTGTTCCTCCCTCTGTGGTTATGAGAAACGGTATGGAAGCAAGTGTAAGTTGTTGGAAAGCTACGCATACTTGATAAAAGCAACCACACAACAATTGTACAGAAGACATTCAAGTTACTCCAAATCCACGAGATACCTTTTCGTATCACTGCCTGGTAGAGCTCCATGACAGACTGCCCAGAGCTTGTCTTGGCTCCAAGCCACTTTGGTCTGGCAAAGCATGAGACACCTTCTGGTGAAGTAGCAGGGGTGGGAGAGGTACCCATGTGTTGATTATCATCTGCTACCACTAAAACTTGAATCTTAGTTTTTCATAGCTGCAAAGTCAGTGCTTGCGTAGGTGTTCTCTTCTGGACATTAGAGAAATGTGGGCAGTGTTACTCTGGCCTGTATTGCTGTGTGGGGAATCTCACACCAAACTCTTACGTAAGGTTTTAGGGCAGAAAGGTGCATTTATGGATATGTGCTGGAGTGCAAAACTGATCAACACTTCAAAGGGTTGCATGTACTTCTAGGGTGGGGGAAAGTATTGCCAACACTCCCAGCTACAAGCAAACTGACTCAGAGAGAGGAAGGATAATTTCCATATGCTAAGGCGGTTTTTGGAACAGATTTGGAGAGATCTGAGAAGTTTTGGCTTCCATCCCCTTCTATTACTACCAAAGACTTTTGAGCTTTTAATCAATTTGCAAGGCCCTCTCAGTTTCCCTGAAGGAGTGCACGTCGCAGCTCTGGGGATGCCAGTCCTGACAGTGGGATGGCTCTTCTTCAGCCCCTTTACAGCATCTTTAGAAGGTCTTCACACCCTTCTGGATCCCTACAGTGAAGGGTGAAAAATGGAGCAATACAACTCGCAAACTAGAAGAACGAACCCCAAAGGTCCCTGCAAGCATCACTGCAGGCTGATAGAAGTGCGATTGAAGAAAGGCGTGATACCCCCTTCTAAAAATAATATACATATAAAAAATATCTTACACTTAAGAGCTGTTCATTTTGCATCGCCCTCTCAGCACTCTGCTCAGGATGTATTTCAGGAAAGGCCCAATGGTTATTGCTAATAGTTGGATCTAATTTATAAGGAGCTGAGAGGAGACAATCACAAGAAAATGAGCTAGATAAACTTCGGCTGGAAACAACAGGGATCAATTATGACATAATCCCAGCCCAGCATTCCCGGGCTCCTGAGATACCACGTCTTCCTCTTCATTAATCAGCGATAATCCAGAATTAGGGTGTTTAATTATTTGCAGAGATTCTTTTGTACTTTCTGCCTCTAAAAAGAAGATGCTGATTAGCAAATATACAAAAGCTTTCCAGTTCCAGTCACCAATTTCATTTAGAGTAGGATTTTTGGCTGCAGTGTTGTTGTCGTGTTAAAGGCTTCACTCTTTTCAGGTGAAATTCACCCCTGTGCTGAGGATCCTGATGGATCAGTGGAGCTGGATAAAGGTGAGAATGGAGGGAATAGCAGGCATTTATCTCATTTAATGCCCAGGATGCTAATGGGATCCCTCCTACTGCTTCTTATTAACTGCTTCCTGTAGGTTTTGAGGTAGCAGGACAAGTGAAAACTCAGCTTTTGCTGGTGTACATGGCAAGGCAATAGTAGAGATCCCAACATTTTGTCCTTTTTGTTTGTGCATTCAATGGGATGGCTTCTGTACACAACACCAAAAATGCACATAATCTCCCTTCCCATTGTCTCCAGAACTGCCTCTAGGAGCTGATGAGCCGAGGACATGAGTCATGTCACTCTTCTCAGAACAATTTCAACAGGAGAAACTCTGGAGTGTGAAGGGATTTTGATACACACTGAGATATAAACTCTGCTGAGTAACAGGGTGATACGTGTGCTTAAGTTTTTCTTGTTCCTTTGCTTCCAGACTGGAGCTGGAAGGGCTGCCCTGACTGTTTTGTCAGCTTGGAGGAGATTGCAGAATGAGGCCCTAGGATTAAAATTGCAGAGCGTGGTAAGGGCCCTCTTGCAGAGGATGCTGTTGGAAATTTTTACTTTCTGAGTTATTGAGGCAGACTGCTGAATGGGAAAAAAATAAAAAAGGGAAAAAGAATAGCTGCACAGAGAGCAGCAGCAATGAAGACTCTGTGGGTCCTTCTGGATCCACTTCAGCTCCCTCACCTGAGAACTCCTACACTCCTGGTTGAGCACTGGTGAGCTTTACCTGGAGGGATGCAGAATCACTCCATCCTCTCCCAGGAAAGCCTGGTGCTGCATTCCCATTCAGGCCGAGACATTCCTCAGTCCCAGCTCTTCTGCCACTTGATTACGTGCTCCAGCCACTGTTCCTAGTGCTGTGACTCATGCAGGAGGTATTTTTGCAGACCCTGAAGGCCATGCTCCGTGGCTCAGAAGAGCAACCACGGCTTCAGAAAAGTCTCAGGCAGCTTTTTGGCTATGACTGGACTGTGATGGGATAAAACTGGGAAGCTGCAACCCAGCTTCTGAGAGCAGTGCTTGCACTGAGCTACCGGAAGGGTATAGAGGCTCACCACAGGTATACCTGGTGGGCTGGGTAGGATTTAAGTGTATGGGATCTGACTGCTATCTGGAATTTAGACAATCTGCTTAAATCTCAACTTACATAGAATTTAAGCCTTATGAGTTTTACCCAAAATAAGTAGCTCACAAGCAATGTGTGTCACATATGGGTTTCTAGCAGATGGAAACCATTACAGACTGGCAATAACTTTGTGGGAGTTGTGGCTTGCCTGACTGTCTCCTAAGATAAGGGCACTAGCCTTAAGTTTTCCATTGGATTGACTGCTCTGTGTGCGTGTGTGCATGCACGAAACCGTGTGTGTGTAAATTAGGAGCTTCACATTCTCAGTAAATAGCACCAGCAAATGGAAGCTGGTAATATTAACTCTGTCAAGGCTCAGTATTGATCCTGAACAACTCAGTGAAACGTCAGCCTGAGACTGCAGCCTGCTAGCGCTAATAATTAAACTGGTTAGCAATATGGAGCTGCCACTCAGACTCTGTCTCATAATGAAATCGTTTTAGAACGAAAAAAAAAAGAGATAGAGCAAGTATGAAGACAGGTCTGTGGGTTGGATCTCCTCTGGAATTTGCTTCTTACAGAACTCAGACTTTATTGCCTTTATTATTACTCTATTTAACTCCTTTGTCATTAGATTTCATTCCAGGTGGAAGCTGACAGACTTTTTTTTTTTGCTTTTCCCCAATTTGCTGATTTGTTCAGTGAATGATGTGCTTAACTGTCTGCTATTATGATGATTGCAGCTCTTCTAGGACATCCTAGCCTACTGCTTCCCTGTGGGGCAGCCCCTGTCTTTGGGTGTTATGGAAATAAAGTAACTGCACAATTGAAGAAAGGTGCCCGCAGCCTTTTTTCAGCCATTTATATCAGGAAGGCTGAGTTGTGCTGATGTGTATTGAACAGCTATGAGGCTGGTGTGAAGTATTTTTTTTGGCCACCAGTGATTTTATGGAATAGCAATATTTTTCTCCAGTGCATCACTGTGATTTAGATTTTTTGCCTCCCCGTTGCAAAAATGCGCTGGTTGATGTTGTCACTTGTCAAAATATCCAGTGAGATAAGAACTGTGTCAGCAGGACTGGCCTCTTCTCTGGTGTTGCGCATGCCAACACAGTTTATGCTATATTATATGCAGATTAATATTTAAAGGACACATTATACTGCCAAGAGGAGAGGGTTTCCTATTCAGACTGAAGTTACTTTGTCTAGAGACTGAGGGAGAAAAAATGACCTTCCTGCACAAGAGAGAAGCGTCATTCTCATGCCTGGGCTGTAGCAGAAGACCTTTTGTGCTATTCAGGTAACAAAAAGTGGCAGAAGGGGGAAAGACACCCAGTTTTGCAATGAAGCATTTGCGTGTTTCAAACAGTAAATGTGTAATGAGTATGATATTTAAACTGGCACCTGTACCCTTGCAGCTGTGATCACTGGCTGGTAGGACTCCATGCAGAAATCAGGTGAAGAAGGGAAAGACCTGGGGCTGGTGGGTGAGAGATAATCAGAGTTGATGATGGAGCCAGTGAGTCAAGGTGTGAAGTACCAATCTTGGCTTTTTTCAAAGAAAGAATTGTCCTGTTCAGTGGGGCGAGGAGAGCACATCTTGAGTGAATGTAAAGGCCCTGTTCAGAGAGGAGGCTCTGCCCAAGCAGTAACAGGTGTCGGTGAGACATAGCCCATTGGAGACGTGTGTTTTAAAATGCAATCAGCTTTTTCCTCTCATGCGTAAGCAGAGAGTGACCAGCAGAGCAAAAATGTGACCCCTCCTAAAGTAAGAGATGCTGTTCTGGGGGCTATGTGATACTTTTGTCACACCAGAAAGTGATATACACACGAAGACTGGGGTCTAGCTCAACAGAAGCCATCCCTTACCTTTGCTGTTGCCATCGGGTCCCCGAAGGATTGTGCACTCCTCAATGTTGCCAAACGCCTCGAATAGCCTGCGCACATCGTCTTCCGATTGCTGCTTATTGAGCATGCCCACAAAGAGTTTTCTGTCTTCTGGAACAAAATAAAGAGATGCTTACCATATTTCAGGAGGGATGTGAAAGCCAAGACAGCTCAGTATCACATGCAAAACAAACGGTGACTTCACCGAGGTGACACATCTCAGAAGCTGTTAGTCTTTTCAGGTGGCTGGCTCAAAAACCTTAACAGCCTCTGACTTCCCATGAGTACTTGAAAATAATCCAGCAAATTTTTAAAAAACCCAAACCACCAAACAACAAACAAAAATGGTTTGGTTATATATAAAATCTTTGTCTGCCTCTTAAAATCTAGGCACCAAAGTCTTCCAAATCAGCTCCTTCTGAGCAGTTTTTGCAGTCAGTTTTCAGTAACTGAAATGACAACATTGCTCAGACTGCAATCCAAGAGGAATGTGTATAAATATAGCATGTAGGAACCAAGTCCAAATGAAAAATAACATAAGTTAGTAGCCCTCGCAATACTAAATAAGTTGCAGGAAAAAAGTTTAATGTAAGCTTTTTAAAATCAGGATATAACGGAAGTCACAGCCTGTAAACTGGAGATTTGTCATTCATGCCCACTCAGAGACACATATCTACAAGTTTGGATGAGATTTTTAATATATTTATAAGGTTCATTTGAAATAAGCCCAAAGTTTTTGAAACGTGTTTTTTGAAACATAAAGTTAACTTATATGTTTGCTAATATCTAAGATAGCTCCGGCAGGTGGTATTTCATGCCAAAGCAGGATGTTTTTTGCTAGTAGATAATTGTATTTTGAACAAGGATGCTCAGTGGGACCCAGCACTGTGCACTCACAGCCCAGACAACCAAACATGTCCTGGGCTGCATCCAGAGCCCTGTGGGTACCAGGGGAGGGAGGGGATTCTACCCCTCTGCTCCACTCTGCTGAGACCCACCTCGAGCACTGCATCCAGCTCTGGGGTCCCAGCACAGGAAGGACATGGGCTTCTTGGAGTGAGAGCAGAGCAGGGATTGGAACTAGATAATCTTCAGGGCCCCTTCCGACCCAAATGATTCTATGATTTATACATGGACTTATACCAAGTTTGGGGATCTTCATGAGACACCTTCAGAAAATATTGGTGAAAACAAACTAGTGATTGTCAGAAAGATCTCAGAGGGGGCTGAGTGATGCCTCTCCATCAGGTTTCTGTTCAGACACTACTACCATTACACCAAGAAAAAAAGGAAATTTACATAGTTTACATCGTGTATGTAAACAGGCCATTTGCACATGATTCATAAATGTCTTATTTATGATTCATTAAACACTATGTAAATGTGTGAACCAAGAGGGTTTTTTCAGAGCACGTTACAGAGCAGATGTAACTAATTTGAATAAATATATGTAAATATCTAAATAATTTTATTTTTTATTTAATTTATTTTTTTAACGTACAGGTTAACCTAAAGCTGAACAAAACACGGGTTTGCAATAACCCTTTTCTGGCTGACTAATTGGGCAATTCATGTCACTTTTGTTCACCGAGAAATCGCTGGTGTAGGCAATCTGTTCTGCTTCAACCAGTGTTTGATCAAAATTCCCCCCTCCAAGATGCACCTGCACATTGGCAAATTACTTTACAGCCTTGGATGTGAATTATTTTTCATGGAGTGGCTATTGAATGAGGATATTAGGAGCTTTCAACCCTGCAGTCGAGCTATCCACGACAACAAAAAGTGTATGGCCCACAGAAAAGCAGGAGTTATGTTGCCTTCAGCTAGGCTGCTGAACTGGTAGGAAAAATAGGTTTAGGGAGATACAGATGCACTTCTGTTAAGTGAGAAGAACAGAAATAGCCTTTTGATAGACCTGTTAAAGCAAGAAATATTCCTGCTTTATGTTGGAATTGATTAAGCAGAGAGGTGTTTCGAGGTGTTTGCTGGCAACACAAAGTTCAGATTGTAGTGGTGCACAAAACCCTACCTAACACTGTGTAGCTTGTAGGTTAGGTTGTCCCCACCTCACGAGAGGGTGATTTGGACATGTGAAAGGTTTGTTTCCCAATGGCCAAAGTGTCCTGCGAAAGAGACTCCAAGATGTGAGGTACAAGCCTTAAAGAGGCAGCTACTGGAGTTCACTGTGTGGTCTCTGGGGTATCTTTCAGTCTAGAGCGTGACAGAGCCTTAGGAAAAGAGTCCAGTCCAAAGTCCAGAGGTTTTCCAGATATTGGAAGAAAATGGGACCCACCTAGCAAATGGGACCAGCTGTCCTGCAAGATATTTTAGGAAGGGGGCAGATCAGCCAGAAAGAACTAGGAACATGGATGGCAAAAGGTTTTGCCTAGAAACTCTGTGTCTGGTAAATTATTCCAGCACAACAGAGGAGTGTTATATTCTACTTTATACAGCTTCCCCTGTTTCAAATAAGCTGCATCGGCCAAAGCACTTCTATAGCTGTGTAACTGTTTTCACCAGACTTTTTGCTAATATAAATGCATGATTAAAAAAATAATATCACATCCCTCCTCTGTCAGCAAAACTCTCTAGTGTGGAACTGGCCTGAAACTGCCTTGTCTGGTCTAGTTTTCACAAAGCTAAAACCAGGTGTTTTAGGAACCACTCAAATTATTATTTTTACTTCCCCCCACCCTGCATCTTTGCAGTACACTGGGACTGTACTGGCGGGCATATGATGTGGTGAGCTGCCCACGAGATGGTCATCAGACCATGCGGGACAGGCTCTGTCAAAGGTGAGCATCACCTTCCCCAGGAGCTGCTGGTCCAGGGGAGATAGAACCCCATGGACAGCCACTGCTTGGACATTACCACCAACCCCATCTAAATCAGCATCCTGTCTCTCTCCTGAAAAACAGCACCCTGTGTAGTCAGGGGAATCATTTGTTATATCTGCCATCTCAGAACTCTACACAATCACACACTAGACTGATAAAAAATGAGTCGATTTAACAGGTATTTTTACTTTCAGTAGTTTCTATAACAAAGTGCTGCATTTGCCTCTCACATCGCAGCTCTTTCAGGGAACTCAACACTGTATTTTAACAACACCCCTCACAAATCTTGAGTAGAAAGAGAGAGGGAAGAGTCCAGCAGAAGGGACCATTCAACATGTTCCAGGCCTTGGCTAAGGAGTTTATCCTCTTATGGTCTTTTATGAGCCTCTTCTGGGCATCATCATACACTGCTCTTCCACATCCTAGACTTGCCATGGACCAAGACAGCTACTTCTGATTTGTAAATATATCTAAATAAGGCCAAGAGGTTGCAAGAATAAAATGAAGAGGGGATGCGCTGGTATCATCAAGGTGTCTCTTGAGCGTGTGTGCACACCACTGGTGCTGCTCACCAGATGTTTCCAGGGTCCTCTAGGGAGACTTGAGGACACTACATCCTACAAAGATCAGAGTTTTAGGCTGCACACAAACCTGGAGCAGTCCTAGATGGTGCTGTCCCTAAACTCTGCCTGCCTGTAGGGTCCGTCTCTACCAACCACAGTCCACTCATATCACCATCCTGAGTCCCATGCTTCCTCCTCTTTCAGTGAGACATTGTTCCAACTCTATGTGACTCAGGAACCACACCTGAATTTCAAAGCACTGGGCAGACTCAGTCCCCCATCTCCACCATTGTTCAGTGCTCACTGCCATTTCAGACTGTGGGATTATGCGGTGAAAAACCTTCAGACAAGGCTTCCTAAAAACCTTCCAGCTTTGGGTCCCAGGGCAAAGTGAATACACAGTCAAGGAGAGCAGAAATACCACTGTCCAGGGCAGAAGAGAAGGACAAAAAGAGGCCAGGCATGAGCCCACGATCTGGGACATCCCCAACATGAGCTGTGGCGTGACCTTGTGCTCCAGCCTAAACTGGCCTGTTCCCATGGAGAGGGAGTTGTACCTCGCAGTACCACACAGCCTTGCTCAATGGAGATGGGCAGCCAGGAGGAGCGTCCTCCATCTCCTCCCCGTGGGGAGAATGAGGACAGTGAGCTTATTCAGCCTGTCTAAGAACAGGTGTGATTCCATGTATCCTCCTTAAGGCCACACTTGGCCGTGCATCAAGTATTGGTTCACATCTGAGTGTCTTCCCTTTGCTTTTGTGAGGAGCAACCTGTCCAAATTTCTGTCTATTACACTGTCCCAAGTGACAATTTCAGTTTCTATCTCACCTGAATACTGAATGTTAGTGAGGACGCCCCACTAACCTTGCTGCAGGGACAGCCTTAAAACCAGCAGCACCATGAGCAGTGAAACTGCCTGAAGTGTTGCAACGGAACATAGCATCTATGTGAGCCTCTTCTCCTCACATTTTTGTCTTCCTTCATTATTGTACCCCCATTATCAGTCTTTTTCCACAAGCTGAGTCTGTCATGCCCGCTTTGCCATGGAAATATCCAACCAACAGGTGGATATCCAACCAATGGGTGGATATCTTTTTGTGTGGTGGCACACAGGAGCCAAGGAGTTTTTTGCTAGTGCACTCTGATAATACTGAAAATTAAGGTCCTCATAGGTCTATCCCATTTTGCCATAAAAAAATCACAATGACAGAAGGTAACACCCTGAGATCCTCACAGGAGGACAGGAAGGGAGAGAAGGACTACAGCACTGGCAAATCAGAGTTCCCAGAGGTGTTCCCTTGGTGACATTTCCAATATCCCCGTGGAACCAGGCTTCTCTCTTCCTGACCACTCTGCCAGTGATGGAGGCTTGTTCCTGTCAGCAAAAGCTGGCTGCAAGGCAGCGTGGTGAAGAAATGCAACTTGTCAGATAAATACACAGCATCTATAGACCTCCCTGCAGTGTTTATACACAGCCTCGGCACTTTCCCCAGTGCAAATAGGGGTTAAATTATTCCCTGTCCTATTTGTATTTAAATGTTATGTTTCCATGATAAGTGTAAGGCAGAGGTGTCAGATGGGCCCGGGCGAAGGAGACGGCACACATGAAAGGTGAAATAATAGAGCGCTGCGAACCAAGTGCTGAGAGGAGATGGGAAGGGGGAACACTGGAGTGAGGGGGAGAAGGGGGAGGATGGGCACTAATTAAAGAGACAGAAGGGACAATGAGATGCAGGATGTTTGACCCTCTGTGGAGCAAGAGGACAAGAACAAGAATCACAGCAATTGTGGAGGGACTGGGGGAAAATTAGGGTCACTCGCAGGGAGACATGACACAAGACTGTGTTTATCTGGATAGCACTCGCTAATGTATGTGTGTGCGTGGGGGTACATTTAGATAAGAGTATATAAATACACTTGTGTTCTCCTATTCCTCATGCAAAACAAAGAGGTTGAATCCTTGTACTGGGAAAGCGCAAACCGGCTTTACCGTCTAGAACATGGCTTCCAAGGCCTTGGAAATAAAGAGGGACAGATTTACCATCTCTGTCTCCCAGGCTAATTTACGTAGCTAATAATTACTTGTCCCTGCTGCTCTTCCCCTCCTTCCCAAATGTGGCTTGCACACACAGAGCGGGAGCAGCTGCAATGCCTTGGTCCTGGCATTGGGAAGGCCTTTAAGCTTATCTCCTTGGCACCACAACAAACAAGCAGCCTAGAGAAGTTTTCCATGCAGGTGTGGGTAAGAACAGCCAGTGCATAGGACCAAGTGGCACATTTACCAGAGAGGATGCAAGAGGCAGAGCTGATCTTCCTTGCCCACTCTCCTGATTCATCCTTGGCAGAGAAGGAAGAGGAGATAGCACTGAGATGCTCACATACTCACATGGAATCACAGAAGGGTTTGGGTTGCAAGGGACCTTTAAAGGTCATTTGCTCCAAGCCGCTGGCAGTGAGCAGGCACATCCTCAACTAGAGCAGGTTGCTCAGAGCCTTGTCCAACAGGATCTTGAAAGTTTCCAGGAATGAAGAATCTACCACCCCCCTGGGCAACCTATTTCAGTGTTTTCTTGGTAAAAAAAGTATTCCTTTTATCTGGTGTGAATCTGCTCTCTTTTGTTTGAAAAAACAGGAGCCCTTATCCTGTTGGTTATATTCAGAAGTCTGTCCCCACCTCTCTTATTAGTACCCTAAAGTATTGAAAGGCCCCAGTAAAGTCTGTCTGGAGTTTTCTCCAGGCTGAACAATCCCAATTCTCTCAGCCTGTCTTCATAGCAGAAGTGCTCCAGCCTCCTGATCATCTCTGTGGCCTCCTCTGGATACTCTACAACAGGTCCATACCCTTCGTATGGTGGGGGCCCCAGAGCTGGATGTAGCACTCCATGGGGAGCCTCACGAAAACAGAACAGAGGGGCAGAATCACCTCCCTCAAATTTCTTTTGATGCAGTCCAGGACAGGGCTGGTTTCTGGGCTGCAAGAGCCCATTGGTTCTCGTGTCCGGCCTTTCAACCACCAAAACTCCCAAGCCCAAGAAAGGGGATCAGGAATATGCCAAAGTCACAGTGGTGAAAAAGAGCTATAAACCTGGGTTTCTTTCAGACAGTCATGACCAAGGAATCCTCTACAGGTCAAAGACGAAAGGAGCTAGAGAGCAGAAGGGTGAGCTGCAGATGCCCTGAACATTATGAAAGTTTGGTTTGAGCTGTGAACTCAAATCTGCAAGCGCAAACCTGTTGCTGTCTCAAGCCAGAGTGCTCCACCACTCCCCTTAACCTCTGCTAATCAGGTGATCAATAGGCTAAAAGCAGGGCATTTCCCAGGGCCTGGGCTTCACACTCCTATTGCCATTTTCACAGCAGTCCTACAGCTACGTGATGATGATTACCACCCTTTCCACAGGGGAAGTGATTATGAATTCTGTTGTAGCTAATTGTAAATTAGCTAATTATCTTCTCCATGGTACCTTGCTGGAAAATACATGAATCTTGTAAAATAGGGGTGTTTCAAAAATTAGGATGGGGGGAAAAAACCAACAGATTCAAAAGCCCAATCCTCTCTTGAAACGACAGAAACACACTGCTACCTAACTCCAAACAATAGCAAATAAACTCTCCTTCCACTTGCAGCAGCTCCTATTTGGCCCCTTCCCCTCCTCCTCTCCATATCAAACAACACCCTCAAGGGGCTAATTCTGCTGCAGGCTTTAAAATGTTTGCTGAGTTCACCTCTTCCTTCCAGCTGGGTGTTGTGGGGCGTCCCTAATCACATCTTTACAGGACTGATTTCTTTGTACTTATCTCTCCCCCTCTGCTCTCCCTGGTTTGGTTTTACTTAACAGATCCTTTATATCCCGTATGTTAGCAGATATGATTGCACAGCTGCTGGTGTCCAACTGCTGGAGACGGAGGCTTTGAGACACCTGGGCTAGAGAGAATAACAGCTAATCTGAACAGCTGTGTGATGGGGACAAGCACAAATGAATATAAGCCCAGGTGTGGGAGCATAATTCTCCTGCGCAGAGAAGGAAGCTTCATCCCACAGGTGCGTTACTCTCCACTGTTGCATGTCAAAAACTTAGTTTGAAGGATTTCTCTTACTTAATTGCTTGGCTGCACTCTGAGCCTTGACTTGGACATGGATCCTGTAAACAGAGTGGAAGAACAGCTGAACAAGAGACAGAGGGTCTGACTCTGTTTGCTGTCTCTGGCAACAGCCAGTTGTGGATGTCTAGGGAAGAGTAAAAGAACAGGGAATTCTGTTAATCCCCCCAAACATTCTCCTAGAATTAAGTGCTCTACAATTCAGGGAATTCTGGAGTCTGCAGTGTTTTTGTTGTTTTTTTTTTTTTTCATATGTAGTAGTTTCTGAAATGTCTTTCTTTGATGTAATTGTTCAGTGGACTTTTGAACCCATGTGCTCTTGCAAACATCCAGCACATCCTGCAGCAAGACATTCTGCAGCTTAAGCACACACTGAGTTAGGAACCTCTTCCTTCTGCTTATTTTGAACATGCCACAAACTATTTTCAATAGATAGAACCTATATCTTGCCTTGGGAAAGAGTGAAAATCATTCCTGATCTAGTTATGGAAGAGTGGACCCATGAGGATGTTCAAGAGATCGTCCGAAGCTGTTTTCTATACATTTCAGACTGTTTTTTGGGACTCCTGGGTCCCATCTCAAGCTGTGCTTTGGAAATTGTGGAAAACAAAACCACTTTTCTCCTAGAGTGATTTGCTATTCCTGGTACCAAAGAGATAGATGACTGTGCAGTTACTGTTATTAAATACTTACGATATATCTCTGCCAAGGACAGCGGCCTCAGTGGAAATATGGGCTACATAAATTACCCTGTGAAAAAGGCAGCCTCAGTTTCCCCACCAGCAAAAAGACTAATTGGTGTTTCCAACAAAACTGGGCATTGGTGAGGTTTGCCACACTCCAGGAGCACAAGTCTGGCAGTAGTAATGAAAGGTTCCGGGCAGGCTGGGGATCCGATCTGTGGCTGAACCCTACAATGGTTTCTATCAGATTTAAGTGGCTGGAGCTTTCCCAACTCCTTTTCATGAAAGACAGCAGGGGTAAGTCAAGTAGGGTTTAGTCCTCAATAAAGGATTACTTTTGTAAATTACAATGACTGAATTTTGGAGTTATCTTGCAGGGAGAGATTTTCATGTCCTGCAGTGGCGTGACTCCTAAAGACAGTGTCATGGTGATCAAGGTGCATGTGTCCAAGAGAACACAGATGTTGGCTGCTGTTTGCCCTATGAGAAACTGGAAAGAAAATTAACTTGTTGCCAGATATTGAACCCAATGTCTTAGATTGTGTTTTTTAATTAAACACAACTGGGTTTATTCTCTACTTTCAGTGTCCTAGTCTATATTACAGTTCTACCCTCCTGAGCAAAGACCTACTTTACGGGGAAGAGATCCTTGATGTACATCAGTTGCTAAACCACGTGCAGAAATTGTCTGGGAAAGCAAGTGTATGAGCAGGATGGAAAAAAATGCAGAGCTATGATGAAAAATGGAAGGAGATGGAGAAGAGGGTTCAGAGCAGAAGGGTGGGTGCTGTTTGGGTTTGACTGGCCTGTGGTGCTGTGGGAACACCAGCTGTGTACCTGCACTGAAGTGAAACCCAGCCATAAACCGAGAGCCTCATCTGGGCAGTTCAGATGAAAACACACTCAGCCTTCCTCTGTGCACATAGGGTAAGGACAAAACTTTGGCCACAGGCCAAGCAAACCCTGCCATGAAGACACAGCCTGAATGATTCTAACAGCAGACTCTTCTTGTACAGCTGTGAATATTATAACCCCAAGACAAATATCTGTAGTTCTGACTTGCTGAACAGCCCTATCACAACTGTCCATTGCCAAGAGATGCTATTCCCTGTGCAGATCTTAAATGACAGGTTTTATGGTGTTTGATATTGAGTCGGGAAAACAACTTGCAAAGATCCATTTTATTTGTAGCCCTGGCTTAGGAAAGCTGTTGGTGAGAGAAGTCTAAAACCCCATGCCAGGCAAAGCACAAAGCCTCTGCTTCTGAACTGTGCCTTGCAGCTCATAATTCTTCCAAGTTTAGTCTTTATCTGAAACACACAACTGGAATATTTTTGAGAATTGCTCCTGAGACAACATTTTTTAGGAAAAGACTTGGAAGTAAAAATCTGGTCTTTCTAAACTCAACCTATAGCCCAAAACCACACTTTCTTTTCACAATCCTGACACGGCAGAAAGAATATCTGAATTCAAATCAACCTACCAATCATGAAAAAAAGTAAAATCAGACTTCTTTCTGTAGATATTAGCAGCCTGTTCTTAGAGTTCCCACTTCCCAGGAACAGCCCTGGAAATGTTCATGGAAGAAGGTACCTAAGGCGACCCAGCATGGAAGAGCAAATGTGTGCAGTGGTGCTATGACTAAGCTTTGCAGGAATTTGCATGACTCTTTAGGCTCCTTCCTCCTGTGAATTCACAAATATTATCCTGGCCCAGTTTGACAGATTTCCTGAGGAAGATGAAGGAGAAGACTGTCTTGTACTATCAAATGACACCTCAAATGAACACTGAATCATGCTTTTGCACTCACCTTTCAGAGGCAGCTCAGATTTGAATACAACTCCTGCTGCCTTTGGTTCTGGGGAATTTAACAGATGTTAATTCCTATGTGTAACATCCCATTTTCACTCTGTGGCCACACAAGGTTGAGGCTGAGTCTGAAGGGCCTTTTGGTTTTCACACTCATTCAGAGCAAAGCTTAGAAGCTTCTTGACGAACTCTGCAGGGTCAGTGGTGTCAAGACTAGTATGTCAGGAAAATAAGTTTCAGTTCCTAAACCCATCTCACTGGTGACCAGCTGAGGCTTTGAAACCCTTTCCAGAAGCCTAGAAGGCCAAGACATTAACCTGTGGTAGTACTCCAGCCTTGAGCACTGAGAACTATTGAAACAGCATAGGCATGGGCAGGAAGGGGGGTGGGAAGGACATATTTTCTCTTGCAGGAGCTGGGACGACATTTCAGATCAAATTAAACTTCAGTTTTTAAAGACTTCAGTGGAGGTAATTGAAACACTTCCTCACAATTGCCTGAACCTAAGTGTTATCTCTCTTTTCCTCTGTATATCATCCCTTTTCCCCCAAGCCTGAGACAGCCCTGCACGGCCACAGCCTCCTTAATATTAAAGACGGTGATTAAATGGGATTCGCCAAAAGACAAAGGGCTGAAAACCTGCCAATTGTTAATCCCTCCTTTGCTGTGCTTAAAAATTCCATTTTCTTCATTTGAAGAAAGGAGGGGGGGAAGAAAAGAGAATTATACGCCTATGTCTAATTTAAATTCTGGTGTCGCGGGTCCTGTTCCCTTCTCCCTCTCTTGACGTCTGAATATATTCCTTTATTACCATTATTACAGCTTTCTGATTGCATTAAAATTCATCCACACGCTTCTCTCCACATTCCACTTTTCTTTTGCCAGTTTTTTTGCTAATTCCCTTTTTCTCTCCCCCCTTTTCTCCCCACTTTCAAATTATACAGAATGTCATTAAAGATCTCCACAAAATGCCTTAACTCCCTTCTCTATTGCTTTTATAAACTTGCTGGCTTTTTTTCCTCTCCATCCCCTCATCTACAAACAAAGAAAATGAAGAAAACGCAAAAGAAAACAATAATAATAAAGGAATCCAAGCAGCACATCTCATAGGTCTCAATAACACCTTTCCTACTTTATACAGCTCTTAGCCTAATGTTCACTTCAGTTATGAAGCTGTATTTCACCCAGAAGTTTTGTGCATTATTTGTTTGATGCTGTACCTGGAATCCTTAGTTAAAATCAAAAGTGGAGTTTGCCAGGCTGTGTATATGAGCATGTAAAGAGATAGTCTTGCCTATAACTGTAAGCAGAAAAATAAGAAGATTGGGGGGAAAAAACTAATTTCACCCTGCTTTATGGAGCAAGAGGTGAAATCCTGTAAGGATCTGCTTATGGATGTGAGCAGTGGAGGTGGGCATGCAGTGCATATGGCCAGTTGAAGGTGAATGGTACAAGATCTGAACCCCAAAAGGATCCACCCAGTTAATCCTTCAGACATCCCACTGACTGCTAGCGCACCCTGATAGTGACTTTTTCCCCACAAGGCAGATAACCTAAAAGGATGGCATAACTTTTGTTAAACCAGCTGTTAAACCAGCTTCACTCTCTGTAGGTGGAAGTGCCATTTGGAGGATTTTACTGATAAAAATGAAGGTGAGAACTGGACTCTGCTTCTACATAGAACACACCTGTCTGATGGGCAGCTGAACAACAAGGAGGCACATGACGTGGTGCCAGCGTGATTAGGCTGGGGTGTCTGATCCTCCCAACCTGTCCTTGTTACTCTCCTAGTCCAGCTGGCAGGAAGAAGCTGCTATTGTGAAACTTTAATTCATTCTTGCCAGTTCTTCCCAAGGTGCCCAAGTAGGCTTTTTGTTATTGTTGGTAGGTATTTATTTGATTTTTTTGTTGTTGCTATTATTATTTTTTCTGCTGTCACCCTCAGTTACACTGATATAATGAAATGACTGAAACTGGATGAAAAATGGATTTTTTTTTAATGTAAAAAATACTGATGTCTCAAAAAATGTGCTTCCACTTTGAATTGGAGAGGCCAAAGTTCTTGTGAAATGGAAATTCTTCAGTTGTGAAATGTTACAGGGTATTGTCTCAGAGGAATAAAAAGCCTTTGTCTTAATAACCTCAAAACATAAAATATATAAAGCAGAATGTCTGTGGTTTTCAGCCAGACAAAAGAAAGTATATTTTCACACACCATATGAATAAATAAAAGACATTTCTGTCATGGGATGTTGCTGAACGCAAAAGTCATAAATTAGCTCCAAGGCAAATGAGACAGATTAGTGGTGGTTATGTCCACTCAGTGCTATAAAACATGAATATCCAGATGCAAAATCTATCTTAGTCACTAAACCTCTGTCTGCTGGAAGCCAGAGGGTATTAGGGGGAGGATCACTCTTTATAAAAGCCCTGTTCCTACAGTTTCTAATGGGCACTGTTGGAACAGAGGATGCTGGACTAGACAAACCTTTGGTCTAACTCAAAACGGAAGCTAGCGGTTCAATACAATACAGACTTGAAACAAAATTAAATCAAAAAGATCCTGTTAAAATGATAGATTTGTACCTCCTGAAAAGAGAACTCAATGCATTAATTTAAAAAAAAAAAGATGTCCCCTGGCAAAAATCTCATTGAAATGAACCTGTTCCAGGGGAATGCTTTTCCTGTTGTAAAACTACACGTTGGGCTAGACAACTGTTCCTTTGAAATGCTTTGGACAGCTCGACAAATGACCCAGGAAATGAATGGGTCTTCTTTAGGATGCCACCCAGCAGCAGGATCTGGCTTGACTTATGCCATACTCTTTTAGACTGTTACCCTAAGGTGCGTCTGAGGAGGAACATCATATTTCAGTGATGTTACGCCAGTGCTTGAAATAAACATCGGGGATTCAGGGTTAGAGCTGAAGCTTATTGGAGTTAATGAAAAAGAGTGCCACGGAGCCTTGCAGGCTTTGGATCAGACTCTTGATTTGCTGAAACACTGCTCAGATGTCCCTGCCACTGCTGGGTTCTGCAGATTCTCCCTCATGCAGAACGATGTATTACACCATGCCAGGAGAGATCTGGTGAGGACAGAGCAGAAGGACAGCAAGAGCCTGGATGATGCCCATCACACCTTTTCTGTGCCAGGGTTTGGTAGTCTGTGTGTATTTCCCAGATTCAGCCTGCTTTCTCACTCCTTTCACCATTCTGTTGCAATAAGGAAAAGGAAACAAACCTCCTGTGAAATCTCCTGCACAGGCAAAACTCACCCTTCCTCTGACTAGGAGTCTTTCCTGCAGGTCTCACCCCAGGTTTTGAAACAGCACTGCAGAGCAGTGAGGGAATGCAGTAAAATTGGGATCAGACAGGGTGGCCTGAGATGCCAGGCAGGGCTTGCAGTAGAATTTATAATCAACACGCTCATAGAGGAGCTTTCCTTCAGTGACAATAATATTCAGCACACACTTATCACTAAGCAAGGCCAGCTGGACCCGGAAAGAAGTTATCCATAGAGGTGGGATGTCCAGAACCCTTTCTGGAGTCCTCCAGTCACTTTGTCTCCCTGCATTTGGGCTGGTTTCAAACTCAGGGAGACCCATCCCAATGAGCACATTGAGCCAAAGATTTCTCCTCTTGGGGAAAGCAAGGCTCCTTTGATGTCACTTAGCATCTCCCTACAAACATTTTATTGAAGATTATTTCTTCCACCCACCTTCCCACCCCCCCAGCTCTCAACTCCGACTGGCTTTAAATGCCACTGTCATTTCCATCCGCTGACAGAGCTCTTTAACTGCCGTGCCGAATGGCATTCGCTAAAACCAACTAATAGAAGGAAATGAGGTTAACCTTTAAGAAAGGTGAGAACGAGCCGGGTGCTATGCCAGCAGTAAAAAATTAGTTCATAAACAGCCTCCCACTGCAGAGGCAGTTTAGTGCAGGCACTGGTGCTGCTGGCAGTGCTGTGGACAGGCAGGTCTCAGGAGTGAGCTTGGTCAGGAAAAGGCACAGCACCTCTCCATTCACACTTTAGACAGCCCTTGCCTGGGGAGCCTGTGGGGACAGTCCCACAGCTCTGATCTTGGCTGCTGTGGTCTGAAATCACAGCAAACAGGTGTTGGTTGTAGTGGATGCCTATGACATACTAGTAGCTTGCACCTGCAAATCTTTTCTCCACCATCTTCTCTAGCACACAGGAAGGTGGGAGTGCTCAGGACCAAATCCTGCCTTGTCTGTCTCCTTACTGAGTTTCTCCTTTCCATCAGGCTTTTTAAATCCTTCTCAGCTCACCCCAACACTACCTAGTAACTCAAACTGACTGAATGAGCGCTCTGCTTTTGTAAAAGTAGCATAGCTGTGTGGTCTTGAACTACCTGAAGGACCATTATTGTCCTTATGTTTTGCTTCAGGATTAATGAGTTTGTTGCCTTGCTCATCAGGAGTTAGATAAAATCCTGGATTTAAACCACACCTTGATCTTACATGTGCCACTCCTGAGCTCATACCTGAGACCCTGTGCTGTGGAACTCATGAAGCAGAGCAAAAGGGAAGAGCTGGGGACAATACACCTGCAAGAGAAGGGGCATCTCTCTGTCTACACAGAGGACTCAGGTGTTCAAGGCCAGGTTGGATTGGGCTTTAAACAACTTCGTCTGGTTGAAGAGGTCCCTGCCTGTGGCAAGGGGGTTGAACTGGATGATGTTTTTCTTAACAGCAGGTGAGTCTTACCAGGATGGGCATCAGAAGTCGGAGATGCAGCACAGTGCCATGATGGGAGCAAGACAAATATTTGTCAAGTAATTTTCTATTGACAGTGCTCTGCTTCATCTAATTTTAATTAGACTGGAGAGCCTGAAGGAAGCATATACTACCAACTATATCAACAACAACTGGCAGTATAGGACTGAGTCCATATGAAGTTTGTCTCCTGTTTTCAGTCAATTTTCTCCACTCACTTTGTATAGATACATCTCTGTTTTTCCACAGAAGTGCACTTCTGAAAGACAAGTTGGTCTTACTCCTGCACAGCACTGCCCATACTATTGTCTTTCTCTTGCCATGGCATATTATCCATGTCAAAAGTGTTTGAAGCAGAAAATTATACACCTGGACCAAACAATTAGTAAGCATAAATCTAGAAAGCTTCCTGAAACAAGATCTTAAGTAGGTATAAATCAACATTACAGACATACACCACACAATGACAGGATTATTTGTCCCACCAACACAGCTAAGGCAAGATCAGCAAATATGAAAAACGGTTATCCCGTTCCTACTCAATGTCAGTAACAGAAGAAATTAATTGACTAATTCAGGGTAAAGTCCAAGTCTCAGAAAGGTGTTTCTAGCCACTACAGCTTTACTGTCCATATAGTCAAAAATGACCCTCTGCAGGTTCTCTCCACCTCAGATTCCATCATTGCTAATAACGCTTTTTGGCTAACAATGCTTTTTGGGGTCTGTGGAGAAAGCAGGGCAGTGCAAGCCAGATCTGAACCTGGCTCTGGTCCCTATTACTGCAACAGTACTGTAACTGTGCTAAGGGGAGTCATCTCTTCCCTTCATCAGTAGCCAGAACTCAGAGAAACAGAGAGAGGCAGAGAGCGAAGGTGCTGTTTTATAGCAAGCCTTTTCTGAGCTTGAGAGCTCACTGTGCTATTATTTTCCCTTTTTCCCTCATTTCAGGCTTTTTTTGTGTTTCATGTTTGGCCCTCGGCAGGCTGAGAGACGTGCTGACAAGTTGTAACTCTCACTCGGCTTGGTGAGGGCTTTGTTCTCTGTGTGCATGGCGCAGACTCGCTTCCTCTTTCGAAATGTGACAGCGAGCGATAACACTGACACAGAGAGCCAGTGCCTGGGCTCGGCACACTCCCCATGCTAAAGACCCTCTTCAGTGATCTGCAGCATCAGTCAGGAAGCAAAGATGGGCATTGCACAGGGAAAAATACAGTAGAGGGAAACTCCTCCTTTCTCCCCAAACCCCCTTAACCCCAGGCTAGTCAGAGGCTCACACACCTGATTGTTGAAAAGGGATTTGTAGGGGTCTGGTCTCTCCCTCTCCATACCAGAGATGCCCACAGAGCTGCCCCAGCGGGCTGAACCACTGTGCTGAAGCCATCCTGCTGCTGCCCGGCAGCCATCCCCATAGGCTGTGTTTTGGCTAAAATGTGTGCCCTGGTGAGAGGCCAACTCTTGCTACAAGGACAACAGGCAGAGCTACCGACAGCATCATAGTTTGCTTTGATGTGCATCCTCTTGTGACAAGAGCCTGTCTCTGACTTCTCGCTTTAATGTGTTTGGCATCGTGCTCAAATTAGAAAAGTTTTGGAGAAAAGTGCAGCCTCTCTCCAGGTGATTAAAGTACTCTTTAGTATATAGGCTATTTTCCCAGAAAAGATACTTCCATAAAGGCCCAAGTCTCTTAGAGCTCTCTCAGGCAAGGATGAGCACAACTTTTCAAACCTGGCACTTAGAGGCATGTGTTTCATTTAGACAGGTTTTTTAAAAAACTATTGCAGTTTTAAAAAGATGAATGCCAAGCTCGGATGAGTTTTCTGGAGTACTATCTCCACCAGTGCCACCTACTAAAAAATCATCTTTGTTCTCCAGGTTCCTTGTTTATATAGCAAGAGGTCCCACTAGATGGTTTTGCCCATCACCATGCTGGGAGATAACATGGTCTTCCTCAGCCATGCTAACCACTTTTCTAGGTCATTGCCTAGGTACTTTCTAGGTTGCTGTCTTATGAAATATAACCCCTCATTCTTTAAGCCTATTTTGTAGCCTTATTCCTCCCTGAGTCAAC
The DNA here is from genome assembly GCF_009650955.1 of Corvus moneduloides. NCBI lineage: Eukaryota > Metazoa > Chordata > Aves > Passeriformes > Corvidae > Corvus > Corvus moneduloides. The sequence goes on from NC_045511.1 coordinate 17,502,586, forward strand.
TTAGGTTTGGTTCTGCAGGAACACGCACATAATGTCTTAGCCAGCCGAAGCTCATTCAGAGTGACCTAAGTGACTTAGATGACTGTATCAGAGCTCTGTCCTAACAATTTTCCATTTTGTGTTATCCCCAGATTTTATCAGCCGGGATATTTAATTCCACATCATTCATGACAATGCTGACTAGCGTCAGAGCTGGCTACTGATCCGTGTAGAACCCTGCTACAAATACCCTCACTCTATCATTCTTTCTCTTTGACAACTGCATTTTGAGATTTGTCCATTACCCACTTCTTAATCCATTTAATGTCCACCCTCTTGAACACTGTGCTCAGCAAGAACTACAAGGAAGTTCCAATTCTAGAGAACCTTTGCAGCTCAAGATAACTTATACTGATAAGGAAAACTCAATCAGTCAGTTTTGCCATGGGGAAGATAGGATCTCAAAGACACATAGCCCCTCTCTTTCCTTCCCTTGCCTCTGGCATTGTTCCTTCTCCCAGCATGAGCAGCAGGACTTCACCTCTGCTGCAGCACCATTCTCTAACAATAGTATTTAAGGAAAACTGTATTTTCCTTTCTCCAGATATTGCTATAAAAGTTGGGCACAGACCTCAGTTATTTCTGTTCTTCCCTCTTGGTTATCGCAGCTTATTTTAAATGGCTGGTTCACGGTCAGGTTGTGTTTGCTATGTGGGTGTAGATGTTATCTTTGCAAATACAGTGACTGAACTATCCTAAGAAGGACCCTGTTCTTCTTCATTGTATTCTTGCCACTATTATGTCTGCAGGACCCTGGGATTAAATACCTGCTACAAGCTACTCCCATAGAGACTGTGAGAGCTGGAGAGACCATCAAATGAAGGAAACCAAAGTCATAATTCCTATGAGTGTTTCATGCAAAGGGAGACACAGGACAGTTTTTTCTTTTTCCCACCTCAACATCTTTTTTTCCTGGGAGCAAAAGCAATTGTATTGTATGCACTCAGAGACTTCCCTGCACAGTGAAGCAATGTAAAGGCAATAGGGTTCTTATCATTCAGCTTCCCTGAACACTTCTCTGAGCTGGAAACAAAGCCAGGTCCCAGCAGGGATGACATTTATTTAGCATATGTACTGTTAACCAAAAGATGTCAGGGAACATGCATTGAACCCTGCTTTGTCTCCTTCACCGTTTAACTATTGGCTTGCCCTGTTTCATTTTTCACCTGTTCCAGCCACGTTGTCCCAGACTGACAAAGATCTAGCCCTGGGTGGTTTGGTGGTCCTCGGTCTTACAGATAGCTACTGGGCCTGTCTTTTTTTTTCAGGTAGTAGCTCACACCTTGTTTAAGTGGAAGCTAGGACCCAGAGACAAGTAGCTTGAAGAATTTGATGCAGGCTTTCCTGAATTTTAACAAAAACACTGAAAGTTTGCCCATCAATAACCCGCTCATGAGTAAGAGACAACAGTTTGTCCCCAGCTCCCTAAGGATTCACCTTACATTCAAGAGACAGCCTTTTATCTCCCTGTTTTTGCTGTTAGATGTGAGAGTAGTTCTGGGCAAACCTCTTTTTTTTTTCATTTTTTTTCATCTCTCTGTAGAGGGATTCCTTGTGGAATATAGGATACCCCAGGAGGGCTTGGGCATCCCAGGGCTGTTGCAGAAGTAACCCTGATGGGGCCTCAGGCTGAAAACAGGCTTGCAAGGCACCTGCTAGCTGGCAGCCTTGAACAGCCTTGGGAAAAGGTATACACTGGTCAGCTCCCTCGCTGCTTAGAGGCTTTCTCATGGGAAAGGGGTGTGAACTTTGGGAAAAAGTGTAACTTGGTGTAACCGAATAATAAAACTGGAGCACGATGCTCAAATCGTATCGGTGTTCGTATCGTGACTCTGGCTGGATTCCCCTGCTCTCGGTACCCCCCCCCCCCCCCCCCCCCCCCCCCCCGCTACACCTCTCTACCTGCAATTCAGGAGAATTTTGGCCTTGGTTGTTTTGATACTCAATTCTGAAAGAACATGCTACCACAGCAATGATAGCAGAGACGTAACAAGGGTCTCACACAATCATTCAAACACTGCCCAAGTAATAGTAGGTGGTAGGGTTGGCCCTGATTCAGGCTTGGGGTGACTGAGACCCAGTGAAGTTAAATGACACACAACCTGGAATAGACTCTGGGAATTGTGAGCACTTCCCTTGCAGCACAACCCTGCAGAAAGCATGGTCCTTTTCTCTGGACTTTTCTACAGCATTTTTCAGAAGACTAGTCCATAATCCTGACTTCAGAGAGCTTTGCACAGGCTGCCTAAGTTATATTAAAGCACAAGATTTGTAGTTCAGTTCACCCAGAAAAATCGTATGTCTGTGTGTTTGCATATGGCTGCGTGCAGCGTGTGGGAGTGATTCTCTAAATAGGAGGCAAAGTGCCTATCACAGAGAATAGACCTTAAAAGGGTTTTCTGAGCTGCAAGTGAGAAACCAAAGCTGGGAAGAAAAAAATAAAGCAAAAAGACAACCTTACCGCTACCACCAGCAACTCAAATTAAAAAGCAATTGTGTGTATAAGGGAAAGGAAGATTTGAAAATACAGGGATAAATGACATTTGTTGTGAAAGCCTCCCCCACTCCTGTCCCCAAGTGATAAGGAAATGAGCTGGATGCCAAGGGAACTTCACGTTGGATTCGGGAGAAAGAAATATTTTCAGGTCAAGCTTCATTTGATGTTAGCTTGAGTTCCTCCATCAACTGACATTGGGCAAAGGTGTTACTGTCATCACCTTCCAAACCTGTATGTCCCCAAAACTTGATGAAGATGTGGACAAATGCGCATGGACAGGTGGCTCTTTCAAGCCTTATCCTCCAGGAGACACTACCACCAAAATGCCACCCCACCCTCTGGTTCTTGTGCGGTCCAGGGGTGTGATGGCATGCCCATCCCAAGATCCTAGCACTTCCTTCCAAGAAGCAAACCTCAGGAGGGCTTGGAAAGGAGGAGAAACTGCTCTTCTCCAGGGGAACATGTGTGACCCAGGATCCTGGCAGGACTCTACACTGTCCAGGTTCACTTTATGGAGAAGCAGGGAGCCAGGCAGTCAGTGCTGTCAACTTCTGGGCATCTGAGGAATCTGGCACTTGTCAGTCGATGCTGATACAAGTGAGAGGGACACAACCAAAAGGAGTGCCAGCAAGAGCGGTGGGTGCCTAGCACGGGCAGAGGGAAACCAGCTGAAGTGTTTGAAATGCCAGAGGGAGTGTGAGAGAGTATATTTGCCTTGTTTGTTGCGGAGTTGTGGTCACTGCCTCATCTCCACTCCCATCACCCTGTGAGTCCTCAGAAATCTCTGCATGGTGCCGGATCCAGCTCAGCACTGAGGTGTTGAAGGGCTGGCAGGATGGGGACTGCTGCTGATTTGCTTCCTTGCTGCTGTTTGGGCAAACAAAAAGGTAGGAAAGGGGGGATGATTGAAAGGAGTGGGGAGAGACAACGAAAGGGGGAAGAAAAGATAATAAGAAAGCCCTCACTGCCCTCTGCCATTGTGCTGTTCACTAGAAGACTTCCTACAGAATTACGCTGTCGTCTTGCAGGAAAGCATGTAATAACTGAAAATACAGTGTCAAAAGGAATTTTTCAGGCTTTGACAGCTCATAAATTACAGTTCGTTGACTTCTTCCTGTGTCTAGATTTAAATTAATAGGCAAGCAGATATATATTTCTTTTGCTCCTTTCTCCTGAGCAGTAGCAGTTGTGGAAGTGACGCGGTTTCTCATGTCTCTATCTCCCCTTTTCTTCCATTCCTTCCTTACAATCGGTCTCACCCTGATGCAGGCCAGACCCTGCTCTCAAACCCCAGGGTATGGCACAGCAGTCCTCCCAACACTGTCTCTCCCCAGGACACAAGTGGGAATGTGAAGGCAAAGAAATTCACGGTTCCCTATGGCAAATGGTCTCTTTTTAAAATCAAACCCTTTCAGAGGAGGTATTTGGTGGGAAATGGTCACAGGCAGTAAAGGTCAGAGGTGCTTAAGTAAGTCAGCCATGGCTGTGGCATCCAAAGTGAAAGCAAGCAAAAAAAAATAGGCCTGCCTTCTAAATAAATCAAAGTGAGATGAGACAACCATTGATGAACAAATGTGCATTGCCCTTTCCATGGAAATGTAGGTGCTCATCTATAGTGAGAATAATGGTGACTGTGTGGATGGATGGATGGATGGATGGATGGACAGCTGAATGTAATAACAAACAGACTGGACAGGAGGTCATTGCTCCAGAAGCTACTCATGCTCTTAAAGGGATTACACTCTGGCTTCCTTGAATCTTTGGATGCAGTGTTAGCCTGCATAGTAAGCCTGCTGGTCTGAGCTGAGCAGCTCCAGTATTTTGCTTCTGGGAGAAATGATCCAGGAAGATGGAAGCCTGCACACCACTCATGGTGCCCTGGTGAACAGGAATGCTCAGAAGTGGAGTTGTTTGGTGGTACATCAAAGCATGGTGGGGAGCTGTTATGCTGCAGAGGGCCCCTTGTTCTTTTGTATGGTGACGCATTTATGAGATTGGGGCAGGACAGCCTGAGGTCTGTCTGTGATGTTGCTCTGCAGGTGCAAGGAGCTCAGCCTGCATCAGTGATGGCTGTGAAATTCCTAGGAGGGTGTGGATTTGCAACACGTAGGTAGTGAAATGCGTCAAGTGCTTTTGGGTCCTGCAGTTTGAAAAGGTCTCATGTTAAAAAGGGGTTATTAATAGTATTAATGATTCCTGCTACAAGCTGTAGTCTGTAGCCACCTAAGAAGCTGGGGTGAATACTGGGATGTGCTTGGCAGCTCTTGGGAAAGAGCAGCTCAGGACATGACTGTTTTTTGAGAGGGCGGCAATGACTCAGAGCTGGGAGCTGAACATTTTCCTCACTTGCCATAGTAACACAAAGAAAGGGAGTGAAAAGCGCAGAGCCAGAAGGAACATGGGTCCTGGCTGCCCTGACAGCAGTGTGTGAAGGGACACGTGTGACAATCACACATTTGAATCATCTGAAAGGTCTTGGAGCTCTCACCACTGGCTGCGTTTGCACGGGTGCTGAGGGGTGGTCACGTCACTGTGAGGAGGCAGCTCCTTGTGAAGTGCTGTGGGTTCAATCACCTCTTGGCTCAGCATTCCCCGTGGGATGCCCTTTGCAGTGGGGCTTGGGGGGCTCAGAAGGTGGAAAGGGCACTGAGGGGCTCTGGGGCCTCTAGCTGAGCACAGGAATGGAACAGTAGGAGACCCAGCAGTCCCAGGTGTTTGCCCTGCAGGGAGTTCTCCTGTGCAATGGCACAGGGATGTTTCTTATTGACCAACTCCACCATGAAGGGACCACTCACGGTGGTATTAGGAGAGACCTCCAGGTGCTCCCGGTATCAGCTCAAGTGCAATGACTGCAATGATGCAGGAGGGACAGAAACCCAATTTCAGCTCATGCAGGAGAGAAATAGCTATTTTGTGCCTAAGGTTTCTCTTTCTGCAGTTACTTAAGGCCTGAGTTTGCCTCTTTGGGGGGGGCTGCTGTTTGAGTATGCTGGTATCTTGAATGGGGAAAGTTCTGGCACTAGGTGCTTATTAGGTGTGACTCAATTCAAAAAAAGCTGTTCTGAGGAAGTCACTTATTTTCATGCCTCATTCAGAGAGGTATGGAATACCCCAGCAATGGTGATCCTGCTTAGGGAGGTGTGGGGTGGGTGGGTGAGACAAGTGTTGCCATTTGCAGTTTAGGTGACAATTTGTGCAGCAATGGATAGCTATCAGTCTCTCTCACAGTCTGACACATACCTGTATCAGCACTATTTCAACTGGAGTTATATAAAAAGAGTGTAAATTCATCCCAAATAGGAAAATGAATTCTTCAACAGATTTTCACAAACCCACTGAAGACCCTTCTTTTCCATGGCTCCCAGACCGTCACAGACCACAGCACTGTAAAACTGGTTTCAGCCCATGGATACCACCACCAAAGAGACGACAGAGACAGCCTATGCCAGTTTGTCCTAATTTCAACTCCTGTTTCCCACCAGCTCCTGCTTCTAGTCCCTCACTAGGTCTATCTAATCTGTTCTGCCCCTGCGGCCTTCCCTGCCATACTCTGATGAATACTTGTTGCAATCCCCAGCTTTATGATTTGCAAAACAGCATTTTGCAGAGGATGCAAAGGCAGAAGTGACAGAGAAATAAGGCAACCTTTCAATCCATTTATCAAAGTCCTTGAATTTCCCATTTCAAGGAAACAATCAGAAATAGGGAGCATAAAAATTGAATATGAAATCCAGGGCATTTTAAATAAATGGAAAGGTTAACAACAAAGCCAGTTCTCCTTGATGATAATAAAATAAAATCAGTCCTGAGACCTGTTGATCATGAATGGATCTTGTTTATTAGGAAGAAGTAATTGAATGTACTGATAGAAGAAAAGCACAGAAATATAATGTTTATTAATTTCCTGTTTTTGCTGTACTAACTGGATGTTTGGTTTTGCTAAGTGAAAAAAAATGGGTCTAATATGCGGTAGTCAAGAGAGACACATTTAAACACACTCAGTGGGTCAGTCTACATTAGGCCATGTGCTGTTGGGCTGCATTCCTCTGGAAAAGACTTCATTAGCCACAAATTAACCACCTCAGCCTCACCTGGAGATGGGAACAGGTAATATAACCACCAGGCAGGAACCTCACAACTAGGCTTGAAATCTAAGAAGTCATGGTCACTGATTTACTCCTGCCCATTTGACTGTCTCCTGGCTAAGGAGTTGTTTTTGTGATAGTTGTCTGGCATAATTATTTTCAGGCATAGAAATATTTAAAGAATGAAGCTCAGAGGTGTGATTTTTGAGCTGAGATCTCATCTATTTAGGTGTTTACAGTGCAAGTGTCATGATCACGTCTCATCTTCAAGTTCAATGAACCAGAGACCTTTGAGAGGTCATATTCTCCTATGTCTGTGAAATCTGTGAGGTTTGCTGTGTCTTAGTCTAGATAAAGTTTGATGCAATCTCTTTGAAGGAAAATGGTGCTGGACAATAAGACCATGGGTCCTATCTCCTGCTCATTAAATAAAGATAAAACGAGGAATAGATGGAGCAAGCCCAGACCTCTATGGGAGAGGGAACTAGTTAAATGCAAGGCAGACAATTAATTTCCCACTAGGGAATTTGTAAAGCAGCCTATGAAGGATGTGGTCTATTTCAGGAATAGTTGAGTAACAAACTTTCTTGGGCAGCAAGTCTCAGGTGCTTTTTATTATTGTTTTTCTGTAATTTTGATCACTCAGAGCCAAGTGTCACTGCTTTTTTCACTGTCTCAAGTGTCACCACTTTTTTCACTCTCTCCAACAATGACCTTCAGGGGCATCACATTGGTCTTTCTTTTCATTTGCATACCCTCCCCTAATTTCCCTTGATAACCTGCACTGTTAACATATTTTCCCTCCTTGCTGCCAGTGTTGGAGGTGGTGGTGTCTGTGCTCTGTTCCTTACGAGAGCGGATGATGATGCCTTCAGTGTCACAACTGACCATGTCACCTGTGACAGCCTCGGACAGGCAGCTGGAAGATTCAAAAGTGGAGGAGCCCATACTCCTGTCTACCCTTTGGTTTCAGGTCCTCTGGGTCAGGCCTGCAGGAGACTGTGGGGTAGCTTACCCTGCCTGTCTCGTGACTAAGCAGAGAACTGCTATGCCCAGGATGCACAGTCTGACATCTCTCACCATCATGAAATGTACTAATTGGGATTTTTTGTGTACATTTTTTTATTTAATGGTACTCTAGGACACTGAACCTGCATTACGATCAGAGGCTGATGAGTTAAGGATATGGGGAATTAGGCTCAGCTGGGCTTCTCTGCCATGGGCTACAATAGCTTTTTATAGTCTGTACAGTATTTCCAGCAAAATGCTTTGAAATCACAGAGCACCTTCTGTGTGAGGGACAGTGAACTCTTTACCATCAAGGAGGCAATGTGGGAAAGAAAGCAGGAAGCTTTTAACCCCTGTCAGTCATCTGTCTGCTTCTCAAACCAAGGCCCAGAAAATCTCCCCCTCTAGCTGATGGAATGCCTTTGCCATGACATCGTCCTGACAGCTCCACTCTCCCACCCCCTCCCCTGCCCCCACACTGAAACACCCGTTTTCATGTGCTTGAGAGTGTGTACTTGTGTGTGTGTGCATTTAAACACAAGCAATTTGAGTAAAATCTGGCACCACCTACTCAGCACCCCTTGGATAATCAAATTAAAAAAAACCAAACCAACAATGACCCAAAAAATCTCCCCCTATTGAGGTCCTAACTTTAATGCCTAACCTAATTCCGACCCCCTACTTTCCCTGCCCTGCATTGCAGAACAAGTTGTTTGCCTTGGCACGAAGTGCAAAGGAGTTTTCAGTGCTAGATTTTGTTCCACAAGGACTGGCTGTTTCTGGGACTTGGGAAGAGACAAAATATCTATCACACAGGATGAAAGCCAATGTCTAATTCAGGAAAACTGGCAAGGAACTGGTTTGGTGTAAGGCTATCTTAAAACTGCCTTCTGCTTCTACTAGAGCACCTGGTGCTTCTGAAAGCTTGATTGAAAACAGGCTACCAAATTCAATTTCTGTTTTCTTTATCCAGTGTTGCTCTAACTATTTCACATAATTGCACACATTTATTTCCCCTCTGAGATGCTTCTGCAACCTAACTAAGCACACATGATCTGAAAAGGGGTCTGTCATCTGATTCTTTGGAGGTGATGACTCCAGGGTTCATGCCCAGCAAAGGCAGTATCTGCATGCCAGGGAAATGTAAAGCCACAAACCTGTAGACATCATTTGGCAGGAGATGCACAAAAGCAGAGAAGGTAGTAAGGTGTGATTAAAGCAGGAGAAGGAGTACTGGTAAGAAAGAGAGCAAGAAAGGGAAAAAGAAAAGAATGAATGTGGTGGGGGAATGATTGCACCTCTCAGTCCTACATTTCTCTTTTGGTACCGTGACAAGAGAAATGAAGAATTGTGTGTCTGATGATGTTGACATACAGAGCCAGGTCAGAGAACAGCTGGCTCTTTCATCCTCCTTTTTTGTGTGCTGGTCCACTGACTCAGGGTAGGGCTCTGCAGGGCTGAAGGCAAGTCCTGGGCAACAGAAGGAACTCCTGGGTCTCCCTAAATCTAGTACTCAGTTGGCTGTGCAAAATAGGTGTCACCTTCTATTAAGAAAGTATTAGGAAGAAATTCCTGACTGTGAGGATGTTGAGACACTGGCACAGGTGGCCCAGAGATCTTGTGGATGTCCCACCCTTGGCAGTGCCCAAGGCCAGGTTGGACGGGGCTTAGAGCAACCTGGTGTAGTGGAAGCTGTCCCTGCTCAGGGCAGTGGAGTGGCACTAGAGGATCTTTAAGGCCCATTCCAACCTAAAACATTGTATGATTCTAATAAACTAGAAAACCTCCCTTCTTTCAAGAAAGTAAAGAATGGGCAGGGTATTTTGAAATGTACTGATTTTCTGTTTTTCCTTAATTTCATAGACAGCCCCCCTGTTTCCTAGGATGCCTGCAGAGAGAACCCAGGGATTTTAGGTGGGTTCTTGAAGGGCACTGAAGCAACACCTATGCAGCAGGGTACAAGCACATGTTTTTATAACCCCACAGCCAGGCTGGGAAGTACGTGAATGCTGTGAATGGGAAGACCCTCCCATATTTATTGGAAATAGTTTCAGGTGAGCTGCTCATGTAACTGTTGTGCCACATCATCTCACCACAGGCACATGGGCAAAGGCTTCTGCCATCTTGTACAGGCACTGGAGGGCTTTGCGCGCGCTGCAGCAACGTGGTTTCAATTGAACGGATCTGTCCCGTTGCTGCACCGGGTGAAGGCGATTTCCCCCCGTGATCTTGGAGGGTCAGAACCAATTAGCATAGTCCTTCCCACCTCCCCTGGGGGCAGGATTGGGTGTAATGTAGCCCACGACTGATCTTGCTGCGCAGTATCATCGGGGGTGACACAGCTGAGCCCCTGATGAGATGTTTGCTGACGTGTGTCAGGATGGATCACAGCATGCTTCCCTAAGTACCCAGGTGGATTGTGGGTATCACAAAGGAGGCAGGGAGCTTGTAAACATTTTCTAATATGGCATTTAAGACAAAAAAGAGTGAGCTGAGGCAGAGCAAAACAAATTAATGTAGAATGACAACTGCCTTAAGGAAGATCACATGTCCAGAGAAAATCAAAAGAAGTCTTCTCTCAAGACCCCAGTGTAAATCTATATATCTCTATCTATCTAAACATACATATGTAGGTCTGTGTGTGCATGTGTATATTAAGGCAGATGGTCAGCTGGTGCTAAATAGTAAAAGTCCACTGAATTAGAGAAAGTATGTGAAGATGCTTAAACAGTCATTACCTGTTTGCTTCCTTGGTTGAATTCTCTAACTTTTCTGTATATAGGTGAGCATGTGCAAATATCCTTTTCACTCTCTTATGGATCTGGGATACAAAATTTTTTCAAAGATTACTAGAATGGGCAAAAATTAGGAAGAAAACGCATGTGTATTTTGGATGTGGCAGCTATCTGGAGACATATATATAAGCATGGAGAGGTGGAAGAATTGAATTTTGTGATTCATGGGGCTTTGACTGCATGTCAGAGAGAGAAATTAAGGAAGAAATCTTCCACTGAATAGCTTCTTGGCTTTGAATTCCTAAAACTGAAAAATTGCTTTAAAATAAAGGAGGTGGAAATACCACAGTTTGAGAACCTTAGACACAATATGACTAACAGGCATGATGCTGGAACAGCTGAAATAGGCAGAGATAAGAACTGGTGAGTGCATGTGAGTTTCATGTTATCAAAACCTGCTGTTCTTTTAAGTTGATTTACAAACACTGAGATGCTTACAGACTACTCAGCGCTGCAGAAGCCATCGATGTTTAACTGTAAGAAATGTGGCACTCTCAGCATATCTATCTGCATCAAACAATTCAGTATTCATCCTCTTAATGAAGCCATACTTCTGAGGTGAGATTTAAATTGCAGGTTAAAATATCCGCATTTTTTACCTAAAGATAATCTGGCCTTTTTGGTTGCCAGATCCAGTGTAGGGATGGTTGTACAGCCAGGGGAACTCAGTGCACTGCTCCATTTACCCTGGAGTGGACGCCTACATTCGGTCAGCTGCACTGATTTTTGTTACCTAAGAAGGGTCAGGCAAGGTGCTCCGAGCCAGTGCCCACCTCTTTCCAATGAAGCAACTTCAAACAACTACTTTAGACTGAACCATTAATATTCAGATGGCTAAATTTAGGAGAGAACAGTCCTGAGCCCAGCACATAAAATAAACACACATAAACCTCAGTCCCTCACTGTGTCTCTACGTATCTTCTTTCTGGATCATGTGCATTGTAGCTTATCTGACTGATCACAAACAACCAACACAGCTGGAATGGCCAGTATCAAATAAACACAGGGATTTTCTTTGTGATGCGATCTACAGAGGTGTTAAAAAAAAAAAAAAAGAATCAAAATATGTTTCCTAATAATGACCTAAAATTACTGTTTGATGAACCCATAATCTGCTTGCACATGGTGCATGATAGAAGCACAAGTCAAAAGGAATGGGAAAAAACTGTTATTTTCAAAGTATCACACCATTAACACAATATATTACTGCTACCTGGAAAACAACTTCCTTAGACAACGAACAAAAGCACTATAAAATGAAGTGATATCTGGCAAGACACTGCAGCTCCTGAGGTTTCAAGGTATTTTAGAGAATTAATATTTTGCACATATGCAGCAGGTTTCACCTGAAGATCTCAAAGCACTTTGTAAATATATATGCATTAATTAATCTTCACAGCATCTCTATGAAATAAGCACTGTAAATATAATTATCTTGATTTTACAGATGGTTAACTTGAGACTCAGAGCACTAAAATAACTCCCCCAAGTTCACACCATGAATCAGCAGCACCATAGTGACTGGAATCCAGTGGTTCCACTGCCACTTCTCTATGCTAACCCAGATGACAAAAGTCCCTTTGCTTAGGGTAGCAATAGGCTCCACACAGAGAAAAGAGCTGCTCTGGGACTTCACACTGTCTAGTTGGTAAAGCATTTCCCACCCTTTGAATCAGGGACATGATAAATGCACACAGTGTTATTTATTATTAATACGCTCATTAGCATCTGCATCATTACCACGGGAGGAGTGTTATCGATGGTGTTGGTGAGCAAGTCAGATCCTGCCCCAGTATTGAACATGGCCAGTTCTGGCGGCTCTTTGCTGCTTAAAAGGACGATTTCCTTAATAAGCAGTTCCTAAGAAGGCACAGGCAGCAATCACGCTTCCTGCACATCTTTCGTCTTCATTTAGTGTGACATTCCTGTTGTATCTTGTAAATAAACTGTGGTTATCCCCACCGGGGAGAGGCACAGTTTGATATAATGTCAGCCTGAGCTAAAACTGAGGAAGCTGAGCCCGCCATGAAGGGGAGGGTCTCTCAAGTGCCCACATCTGAAATCTTCAGCCTACTCTTACCTTGTTAAAAAGTCAACCTGCTAGCATGTAAATGGCAGTGAACAAAAAAGGGACGACATATGGCAAGCACAGGCAGTAGTCAGGGGTAACGCCTGTGCATGGAGGAGGCACTCAGGCTGTCAGAGCTGAGGGGCATCTGCAGGGGTACCTGGTAGTCCTCTTTCTCCTTAAAGTAATGAAGGTCTTTCACAGGGTGAGTCATGCATTTTGAAAGCATTTAAAGTGGAAATTATTTACTGTTTTCATCTAAACTAGATTCCTTAGTGTCATTCCACTCAATTTTGTTCTGTTTGGATTTGTTTTTTACATGGAGCCCGTCTCTGTGTGGTACCTTTTTTTATGGCAGTCTGCTTCAACAGTGTGTCTTGATTTTTATTTTTGGTGAAAGTGATCTATATTTATATATTATAACATTTTGTCCTACTGCCCTGGGATTTTGAAAGGTATTTCTACCCAGTAAGATCCCAGTTTGTCCTTTCAAAAATGTGCTGGGTCTGGGTGCCTGTCTGGGAATCCTGTAGGTTCATACTCTTTCAGACTCTTCCCAGTATATTCATGTCGAATGGTATTAGACCTCACCAGTTTCGCCTAGTAATGGTAGCTCAGCCTCCATTAGAATGTTTTAATATTCTCTTTTCTGATGTGACAGAGAACAAGATAAAAAAAGCATCCCCCCAAGCTATGGAGACAGTAATTTGATCTGGTGAGGGTCATCACAGGAGCATTTTAGGCTGATGTCAAAGGCCACAGACAGTTCCCACTTCAATCCAGGAAGGCATCTCCCCTGCAGCTTAGAGACAGCTGGCTGTCAGATGTTCCCCAAGGTCACTTGTGCAGGGGTCTGTGGTCACCCTTGTCCCCATACAGACACTTGACCCTACTTGGGTGAGTCAGTGGAGTAGAACCTCTCTGCCGACATTTCCTCCTGGGCATCTAAGCCTGACTGAGAAGACACTCAGCTTTACTGTGAAGGTTAGGATATGTCCTCCTTTCTTGCAAAATCTTGGCTGAGGAAATCAGCTATGTGGGCGGCAAGCCCAGAGGACACAGGATTGTGAGTGTCGTTCAAAGCCAAATCCTGCCTTGGGTCTGCATCATGCCGCACTCTTACTGTTTGCAGTCCCAGGCTCTCTGTTTTCCAAAGATGTCATGTTTTCTATTTTATTTTAGTAGAGGCTTAGTTTCAAATCCACTGCTCAGCTGTGCCTGCAGGGAGCTCCCAGCTGAGGCCAGCAGCAGGTGTGCGGAGACATCTGAAAGCAGGACATGTGCCTGAGCTTCCCCTCACACACCACACCTCTGGGGATGGACCTCGAGTACTGGGCATCACAAAGGATCCCTGAAGACAGCTCATACCAGTTATACTCACTTATCTTTATGAAAGTACATTGAGGTGAGAGGGTAAGACAGAAGAGAGAGAGAGAAAAGTGAGAGGAGCCTCCAAAGACAGAGAGCAATGTCCACAAACTGTCTGAAGCTTCACGTGATTTGTTCCCTGACATTTTTTTCCCCAAGTTTGAAAGATACCCTGAGGTAGATTGCCATATCTGCATAGATTTATTTATAAAGGGGAGATTGTTCCACTGTGCATATCCCTATTAATTGCCACCTTGTTATAGGCACCTGGGGAGTCCATAAAGGAATCAAAGAATAAAAAAAAGTATAATGTAAAAAAATTTACAAACGACAAAAGCCATATTGCATTTCCTGTGAAGTCCTGAAATAAAGATTTCTCAGAAAGGAGGCTCAGAGCAAAGCTAACACTCAAACATAGCTCTTGGTGTAACAGACAACCCCAGACCTGCATCCTAATCTGATTACCATCTTTGTTTACGTGTGATCCTTCCAACTACCTTACATCATTCCATTTTATTGCAAATACTGATTGTGTAGAGAAGCCTGAAAACTGAACAAAGGAAGAGAAACAGGGCTGAAAACCCACCTCATCTCCCCAAAAAGCTGTGACGACTATGCACCTTTTCTTAAGAGCAGAAGGATTACCTCACTGTGAGCTGGAATGCTGTTTGGGTGACATAGGCACAGCCTGCCATCCCTAGAACTGGCATTTCTTGCCAGCTGTTAAAAACGAGTTGTTTCTGGACTGCTTGGCATATGGCAAAGGTGCTACAGGACCTTCTGAAAACCTGGTGCTCTTTGTCTCATGGCTCTCATGACTGAAGATGGCTTTAACTCTGGAAGGTGGAACCAGTTCGCCTGTGCCTCCACCCAAACTGGCCTTGGAGGTATTTCCCTGCTGCAGGGCTGTACAGCAGCGGCTGAACTCCTGCAGTTTGCAGCTCTCCTACAAAGCACCACAGGTTTGGGATTCTACCTTTAGTGATGACATCTGGTAAACTTCATCACCCTGTGCAGCCAGGGTTTTCTCTCTGAAACTGCCATGCTAGCTACATCTATCCTTTGGCTGACAGCATTTGGGGAAGTGAAAAGAGACTCCAGTGCTTTGTTTCATGATTGTACAAGTTGTCATTCTTGAGGTTCTTCGACTAACTTCTGCCTTCTCCAGGGACAAACGGTCCTGCTCAAACAATGAGAAATGCCAGTGATGCAAAACCAGAGTCTAAATATCCATGTGAACTCAAAAACAGTAGGACAACTCATGGAAGAAAAATCCATTGAAAACTACTGATACAAAGAATGTACCCCTGACTCTGGAAATCCCTGAGCTGCCAATTGCAGGAAACCAGGAAAGAATATTGCTTTTGCAATTTTCCCTCTTCTTTATGACTGACTAGGCTAGGAGATGGGATATGTGTCAGAATAACTGTTGGTCTGGCTGACTATAGTTGTTCTATACTTTTTCCTGTTTTCCTTGGAAAAAGTGAATCCACGCTGCTGGGATTCAAGCAAGACTGGTTCCCAGGATGGCACTACTGTTTATTGAGACAGGGGTGAGAATTGGGAGAAAAGAAGGTTTTCTTTTTTCTCCCAGCAGTTGCTTTAAATGTTTCCATGAAGAATAGTTGCAGATAAAATGCCCAGCATTCAGAATACACAAAAATCATAGAAATATGGGCTTCCAAAAAAAATCTGGGGGTTATTCATTTTTTTAAAATGTAAACCCAAAAGTCAAAGCACTTTCCAGCTGGAAGTGGAAAACAAATAACTAGATTTAAAGGGATTCTTTCGTTGTGTAAGAACAAAGTGCTCTGTTTTACAAGTGGGTCTATTTGCAGCATGTGCCTGTGAAAAGGAAAGGTTACTGCAGGTTTGAAAAAAAATTGTTGAACCATTACAGTGTCAACATGCTCATCTGGATTTGTAACAAAACGTACTTAAAAGACCATCAGACAGACAGAAATTTCTCTTTGTGAAGAGAGTCACTAAACTCTATGATTCTTTTAATAAACAGAAATTTCACTACAGCTAGGTAACAACTCCCTCCAAAAACAGATCTCTAGAAAAATCTTTCTTGCTTTAAAAGCCCTCAAAATATTCACTAAGCACCAGCTCTCGATGACTTTTTTTAGATACACAAGGATGCTACCAGAACCAGGGAACTAAGCTATTCACTTCTCTACCCCCATACTCTGGTCTTGATTGATTACAGAAAGCTGAGAAGTAGCTATTGCAAAAAGAAAGGTGGTTTAACACAGGAAGGTGAGCTGAAAGATGAGCAGATAGAGCTCGGGGTGGTTGGACTGATGTTGGATCAGGGAACTGCACAGACAAAACCTGACTTTTGAAGTCAATAACTAGGTACAGCCTTAGCACTGTAGACAATTACTAAGATAAGATGCAGTTTTACCAATTGTACATCTGTATGTCAAGCAGAACAAATGGAATCCTTGACAGTCTCTTATAGGATACCAATCCAATTTAAAGTGCATGGTACAGGGATGAGGGCAATAGACATAGGTTAAGATAAATCTTTCTGTTTTGCTGTACTTTTCCAGATAATTTATTCAGTCGTTTTATTTATTTTTTCACAGTACGGAAATTTCTGTGCATGCTCCTTCCATAATAAATTTGGGCAAGCATTGCCATAAGAATGGGGATTGACAGATTGAGTCTGCCTTTTGTGATGATTTTTTTTTTCTACTCTAAGGAGTAACATGCAGTTCACTTGTAGTCCAAAGCTTTGCTGGTTTGGTATTAATTCATACTAATTTGATATTAATTTACACTGAGGATATACTCCCTTGAAAGATGCAACTATAAGAGCAAAAGGTTAACATTGCTGCACAGGCTCACAGCACAGATAAGGTCCATGGCTGAAATGCATGGGAATATTAGAGACAATGAGTTTGTTTCAATACTTTTTAGTTTCAAACTTCGCTTTTCTGCTGACTTCAAGTGGAGAGAGCTGGGAAAAAAACCTGCTAGGCTTAGTATCAATAAAATCACTACAGATTTCATGTGGGAGAAAGTTGTTTCCTGGCTCTGAGTTTACTGTAGCACAAGATATGGTCTAAAAGCAATACCCTAACTGCTAGCCATCACTCCAAGGTCTTCATTAGACACAAACTTCGACAGTGCTGTCAAAACCTTAAATTAATCAGCTGGGATCATGACTCCACTGGTATAAAGCAACATACTATTTTTTGAAATCTGTAGCTCTGCAACAGTTACTGCCACTACAGAAAAGGCTGTGCATTACCGGTGTGTAAAAGCTGCTGTGCTCTACCCCAAAGGAACAGTATTTAGAGAGCAACAAGGTGTTATTTTGCATTTTTGCCTCCTATGACCATTATGTACATCTGAGAACTTGCTTTTTCACAGTGTCATTTTCTACTTCTGTTTCACTAGTGCTTTAAAAAAACCTCTGTAACCTCTCTTCTCCCTGTTCTCTTCAGGAAAAAGTTAAAAGTCCAAAATACTTCATTAGGAACACAACTGCCTTCCACTTGGATGAAAAACAAGTCCCATTTAGCTTCTTCCAGATGAAAGGACTTTTCTTTTGCAATTTCCACTTCCCCCTCAACAACCATTAAGTGTTACTGGCATGGAAAGCATAATGGATGCAAGGGGAAACTGGAACAATCAACTCAAAATCAACCACCCTGCACCAGCTGTGGTCATTTGAGTGACACCAAAGTCTTCTTCTACCATCTTCCTCAAGGAGCTGTGCTAAGCAGAGGTAAGGGGTAGACCCTTCTGATTGCAACCATCAGCTGTGGGTTGGAAGTGGTGTCCCAAGTGCCCAATGTTGAAACCTCACTTAAATGTTTAATTTCGTGTTTAATTTTTAAAATTTGATTTGATCATTATCATAAACATTAAACAATATTTCCTGTTTAAATATGAATAGGCTGCATTATTTGATTGAAATGAGTGTTCAGATGGCTAATGCGTTTTATTATGGCCATAGAATTTTACTGTTATTTCCCCTCCAGCTGCTGCTGTTCCAGGGAACTCAAAGGGATTCAGTTTTCAATAAGATGGGCTCTATCAGATGGCATGGTGTGGTGCACAAGCTTGCCAAGAAGAGTCTTTCCCAGCCTGGGGATACTCCTCCTGGTAGTTTTATAATGCTGATGAGTGGCTGTTATGGTTCAATGTCCATAGAGGGACCTCTGAAAGGCTGCTCACCACCTATCGCCCCCCTACCTCACATCTCTAATTTGCTTTTGGAATGCCAGCTCTCATCTTTGGTTATCCTGTGATAACATCCTCTATCAGCCAGTAATTGAATTTTGCAGACAAGTGTCTCACTGGTTTTTCCCATGCTGGCCCTTTATTCATGGTAGGAACTCCTTAAAGAGAGCTGCAATCCCATCTCAGTTCCCTGAAATTTCTCCAAAACTGGTCCGCCTGTGCTCACGTTTGACTTTGACAACACTGCGACCATGTGTGCGTTGAAAGCACTTCTCCTCTTCCTGTGAAACTTGCAGTTTTCTCAACTCTGTTTTCTGGTTTTGTTTTTTCATCTCCTTTACTAATCTGGCATTGTAAAATGTTTGGACTTGAGCGTGCCTCTAGATGGTCTTTGTAAAATGCAGAGTCCCTCCCCATGACAAGCATTTCTCAGAGCTATCTTAATTAGGGTGAGGTGGGAAACAAGAATTCCATTTAGCAGAAAATGTCAAGTTTTCATGCATAATTTTTGTTCTGCACCAATGACCTTTAAAATATGGTTGGACTGACATCATCACTCTTCCTCCTTGAACACCCATGAGCACAAACATCAGGATAACTCAGCAGCACAGGTGACCTGTGCCATCAGTGTGGATTACATACTGGAGCACTTGCTACTGCACAAAGCCCATCCTGGAACTCAAAAACCTCTCCAATAAAAGATTTACTGAATCCTCTACTTTTGTCTCCAGAGTAGGAACCGTGGAAAATTAGCATTTTTGCCTGAAAAATTACCTCAGTCAGGACTAATTATCATGTGGATAATAAGTATTTAGGAAAGTTGCTTTCTAGCACAATGTTTCAATATATCCAGGCCAAATGTTGCTGGCAAAGCACAGTGGGTAATAGAACTGGAAATTGGTAACAGTTCTCTTTGATTAAGAAAAGAAGCATTTACAACCTTGTTAAGATGAAGGTTTAGTCCAGTTAACCCTTCAGAACCATTATAATGAAGAAACAAGTCCTTACTACAAGATCATTATGAAACTCCACCAGAAGAGATGAATCCACTCCTTGTGTTAGGGTGCAAAATTCTAAACATTTACAGATAGGAAAGAACCAGTTATAGGTCTTCAAATCCAACATTTCTGTTGAGTGGAATTTCTCCAACTTGGAGAGGAATAGGTATTTAAGAGAGGTATTCTTCTCTGAGTTTTGCCATCTAGGAATTTACTTAAAGATGAGCCGGCCTCACTCTACAGAAAATATGGGTGGATAGAAATGAACTTCCATAAAGTGATTCATCCTCCCCAGTTTTAGAAGTGAATGAATGACAGTATTGGAAAGCATCTTTTCTTCTTTATCGATTGCTGAATGTATCTCAAATGAACAGCTGAGAATAAACACCTAAGCTTCCTAAGATGGAAGGTGCTGTAGATTAACATACTCCACCCCCAAATGACTTGCCCCAAATATTACAGCAAGAATGAGACCAATAGGAATAAGCCCTTCTTATTTCCAGACCTGTGTTCTGCTGTCTGACAAACGGTGACCTCTGCACTAGCAATACTGAGAAAAATCTACAATCTATAACATTTCCAGCCAAGGATTTTGCAGTATCTTCTCCTCAACACAATCACCATTTCTGACTGCTTTGAGGCCTTATAAAATGTATGTATTTTGGTACATCTGAATTTGTTTCATTCAAAGACAGAAGCAAATTCAAAATGTGCAGAATGAGGGCAGTAGTGTCAGACAACACTGTGGAGATGACTTAGAGTAATCAGGGTTTGTGGGCCTCTGACAACATGGCACATCTCCCCTCTGAACATTCACAAATATATTTCCTATCCTCATTTTAAGTGATCTAAATAACAAGTTACATCTCTTCTCCTTGGGGCCCTCACCCACAGTCTGAGGAAATTCACAATGAGGACTTTTCTTCATTGAACTTTTTACACATTTTGTAAATATTGCTGGACCTGATGATCTTAAAGTTTTGTTCCAACCTAAATGATTCTACTATTCTACAAAATTCCCTTTTACTTGAATTTTGCACAAAAATAGGCTTCTCCTGCTTCCTTGGAGAGTTTAATTACAGACCTCTAAACGGTCTTTTGCAGAAATTCAAGCGCGCACACACATGTGTTTGCCAGCCATGGAAACTACACACATCCTTATGCAACAGAAGATACTTGCAGCACAAAGGACATATCCTGCTGAGTCTCTGAAGGTACCAGACAGAATTAGTAAATAGATATGATATATCACACAAAGGCAGATACCTGAAAACCCAGAGCTGCGAGCCTCTAAAAGTTTAAAGTGGGTATCCACCCATGAAACTGTGTGCTACCTGAACAAGATGTGGTCCCTTCAATAGTTGTTACAGCACTGAGATGGATTCCTTACTGCAGCAGACTGAACCAGAGAAAATCACTGCAAGTCCTCTCCAGCAGCAAGACAGATTGTGTAGTGCACATAATTGTGGTGTTCCTGTCTTCTATACAGATATTTACAATATGCACTTACATGGTGCTCCACATGGACAAAACCAGGCCTTAATTGTATTTGATAATCAAATCTGCTTCTCCACTCAGGTATTGCACAGCTGGCAATTCAGAATGAATATAACAAATAGGTTCAATTTTTATATCTATATATGTATATTTTTAGTGCTTTCCTTGATTTTCCTCTAAACCCAATGCAAAATACAGCAGGTATAAATGATCCAGGAGGCATTCCCAGAGCCTTTTATATTAATAAAAAATACTGGAAATGGGATTATGTTAATGGAAATCAGTCCCACTTGTATTCTGAAAATATCTTGTGTTCCATCGTATGAGTAATATTTGAAAAAGAACTGCTTTCTCTCTCCCTCTTTCTCTCTCCCTCCTCCCTGCTTTCTCCCTGTGTCTATTACAAGGATTTTAATAGAAAGACATTCAAATTGTAACACTCAGCAGCCCATGAGAATCAATTATTATTTTTTTTTTTGGTTGCTGGTTACCATATTATTTTGTATAATTGTTGATGTCTGTCATCTATATTATCTCACCCAAAAAGCGATCTGTCTCTCTCTCTCTCTCTCACTTGCACACACCCACCCCAAAAAAATAAGAATAGCAATAATAATAAAAAAAATCTAAACCCCCTTCATGAGTCAGATACAACCTTGAGGGAAGAAAAACACAAAACAAAAGAGAAAATAATAATAATAATAATAATAATAATAATAATAGTAGTAATAATAATAGAACAGCCTATCTAGCTAATTCATCTGCCCAGTAACTGCCTGTGTGTGGTGGATCAGATAGGTTTGATAGCAGGTGATGGGGGTCGGGGCTTTGCACACACTCTGAAAGGATTTTGATGGTTGCAATTACTCTCCCACGCTTTGACGCAGCACACAATGAAAGACTACAATTAGACAACTATTATTCCTAACTGCTGATACCAATGATGTCCACACAAAGGCAGCTCACTTTGTCATTGCATTGTTCACACTGGAGGTACATTTGTGTATGTGAATTTGTGAAGGGTGCCCGTTGCTGTTTGTATTTGTAGCACCGTATAAATTATCTAGATTTATGCACACTGTCTCTGTAAATCTCTGTTTGAGCACACAGTCATGCAGATCACTCCTCTGCCCCTATCTGCAGACTTGCACACACGGAGAGGCAGCAGTTCTGTGGTCTGCATTCAGAGCCCACAGGAGGACTTAAATCTACATTCCTGGGGTTTGGACGAAGCCCTGGATGGGCATGTGGGAGACAGGGATACAATTTTTGTTTTGAGCTTGTGCCTTTTCAGTCTCTCTGGTTCTTTGCACTACATCTCCCTTGCAGCACTCTGTGCTGAATGGTGGCTTCTGGATATGGTCTTCCTGCCAAGAGGTTTACTTTACTGCCGAAAATTAGGACAGAAGATTTCTAAACTGATTTTAAAACAGAAACTATAACCTCTGCTCAGCAGACACAACCCAGTGCTCTTGGCAAATGTTTTAAACAGGGAGTGTGGGGACTTCTGCTCAAGTCAGAGCACACTGGCCATCGTATGCCACTGGAGATTTTGGGATATAACTAAATGAGGGGAGTTATTCCAGAATCATCAGTTTCTAAGAACTAATATTAATAATGCTTAATAAGAGAAAGTTATTGTTAGCAAGAATATCCAAAGTCGATTAATCTAATTTGGGCTACAGTAGTCTGACTGAAAAAAAAGCAGCTAGACAGGGAATTAATTAAGAAAAGCTATTCTTTGCTAAATGTACACTATACTGTAATCTGAATGAATGTATCAGTGTAGAGAGCCCTTTCAAGAGCCCTTTCGATTTATTTTATCCTCTGGTAAAGGGAATTCTAGTCAAATGTTGCCAAAAGGAGTTAAATCACCAGTGGGACAAGGCTCTGTGCTCTGTGTAGGAGTAGAGCTGCAGGATATGCCAGGGCCACTCTTGCCTTATCTGTGTGCACAGCAGTTCTCACTGTAGATACCAGCAAGATGATCACTGCATGAGTAATACATTGTTAGATTTATACTGACTAACTTAGGTCATGCGAAATCCCAAAGCAAAAGCAACTTAGCCACAATTTTACAATCAATCATGTTTTTAATTGATTTACTGCTACACCATCAGGATGAAAACATCCATTGAGCCCTGCAACACACTCATATCTCCTGACAGTAAACATTTATTCATGGAGGTTCTTGGACTGCACTGAGGATTCCTCACAGGAAAGTCAGTCACAGTGTACTGCAAGTGTACCCATTAATGACCAAATCATAAGGCACAAAATAATAAAAAACAAGAGTAATAAACTTCTCCAGGGAATAGCATCATTGTTAACAAAGCAAGTAATCAATAGACCATTGTTTGAAAGTGATGCTTGTTGCATGACTGCTTAGATGGAGACTTGAATAACAGCAGCATCCTGAAAAATGCATCTTGAAAGTAGATGCTCTGTCAGAATCGTTTGGGAATCACAAAATCTAGGAAATTTAGGAGGTTTTTTGCTGATGGCAAAGATTTCCAAATCTACAGATTTTGTCTCCTCTGAAAGGCAGTACCCAATTTTCTAGCCCTTAAAATCCAGGTTGTGATTTACCATCAGGAAACAGCAATTTGGGTACCAAAAGCAATGAAGCTTCAGGAAACTGAGATGTAAGGAAGGTGCTCAGATGATCCTCTTGTGCTGGTATCTGTGCTTCTATAAGTCCTGGCTGTGGTTAGGAGACTGACCAGGGAAAAAGCATGAAAATCAGTGAGCAGGGAGTCATGGACAGGGGTGCTGCAAGGAATTGCAGCATCTCATGTCACTCCCAGAGCTGAGGATCTTACAGCCAGGGGTTTCTCCTCTCATAGGAAGAGAAGGGACGAGGAGGCGAGCTGGGGTGAAATATCAGCACCCTGTCTCTCCCTTTGTCTGCTTGCCTTGCTAGTGTCCTTTCATCGGGGCTGTTCCACCCAGAGAGCAAGCTGTGGAGGTTTCCTAACACAAGCGCATTTGGCCTGAGTCAAGGCAGTTCCTTGTCGTTATTCTCTGGGGCTTTCCGTGGGGAAGCTGGAGTTGTTAACACCACGTCTGGCTTTCCCAGCTTTTGGAATGGTTGCATCAGGTAGCAGGTGACAGGGCTTGTCACTGTTTGTACCTGTCAAATGGGGAGCAAGGGAGACCGTGCATCAGAGTTCAGGACCAGGTAGATGTACTTTGCCTCCTGCCATCTCGTAAACTGTCCAGGCTTCCTTCATCTCCCCAGCGGGGTTTCCAGCCGCAGACATCCCTAGACCTGACAAAGTGGTGACAGCCCTGCTGCTGGGCCCGTGGATACACAGCAGAGTGGGAAGGGGATTTGCAGGGACTCTTTTGCAGAAGGACATAATGCAAATAGAGCTCTGGGGGTGCTTGCTTTGACAAAGCACGTGGCACCCCGTAGGGTAGCACCCCACACTGGAGTCCTGCTTCCTACACTGGGCGTTTTCCAACAGCTCCCTGCTTTTACTGTGCTAGGAGCAGAGCTCTGTAAAATGCCTGTCTATCCAACTAAAAAGTAGAGCACCATGTTTTCAGTGCTGCTGCCTAAGTACATGTGAAATGCTTTCTGCGAGTGCCTGATCCATACGAAGGAAGCTTTCCAGCTAAAATTCCCAACACTGAAGTAATGAGCCTCTGCTGGGTGGAACTTCACTAGCAAAAACACTCATCCTAAGCGCACAGATCCTGGCTTGGATTCACATCTGGGAGCAATGTGTCAGCAAGGGCACCCATTCCTCAATCTGATTGTCCAGGACATGTGTTTTCCTGCCTTGGGGAAACCTTTTGGCTTTCCAAGACCTGAGCACAGAAGCTTTGCATAGAAAAAAAAGGAACTCCCACAGCTGGTTGTACCGTAGACCCAGAGCAGCTTATGGGCATCACAGCCTGTACCCCAGCACTACACACATTCTTTTAGAGATTATGTCCCAGAACTTAAGGCAGGTTAGTCTTAAATACAAGAGCAGCTCCACTGGCTTTGGTGAGACGGCACAGGATTTAAACTATGGATGTGTTTAAGCACCTAGCATATGAGCCTTTTTCTCCAGTGCACTTCTCTCTCCCCTGGGCTTAATTTCAGCCCCTTCCACTTTATAGTCTGTGGCCTCTGCTGTAAATTTAGACAGCCAGGGAACTAATTTTTACAAAATATTTTCTGCTTGAAATATTGCAAGTAAAGAGCAGATGAGAATATATATCAGTTAAATGCTTTTTTAAAGGCATATATGACACGACATGACACGACACTGGATTTTAAAATGAAGTACAGTAACAAGGAACCCCCAGCTGGAATTTCCTAAAATATGGCTTTCCTCCTCTGGAACCACTTTTAATTTTAAGTGCT
Organism: Corvus moneduloides; assembly: GCF_009650955.1. NCBI lineage: Eukaryota > Metazoa > Chordata > Aves > Passeriformes > Corvidae > Corvus > Corvus moneduloides. Next base: position 17,527,501 of record NC_045511.1, read on the forward strand.
GACTTTCCTGACCCAGAATAAAGTTACAGGCAATGTTTACTAGCTGGCATAGAAGGGAATTGCTCCCTTATTGCATTCCAAGCATTCAAGCCACTGAAAATCAATATAACAAAGTAGGAAAGAAAGAATAAGAGCATACCCCTCCTCTTCTCCCTCCACACACACCGACAGACACATCCGTAGAGCTGTCTCTCTCCTCCCCACTATGACAGGTAGTGGCCCTCTCTAACCTTAGAGGCTGGCAGTGAAGAAAGATGAAGTTTGTCACATTGTTCCTGAGCAGTAAGTTGTACAGCTAGGTCACCTCCAATTTTTAGCTAGTCAGTCAAGGCTACCTTTCCATGAGCAGTGCACAGCTGCCATTCCTCAACAAATAGTGAAATGATGAGTCCATGTCACAGGGGAGGACACCATCGAAACTCCTGGTATCCCCTTCAGTTTGGTAACATGATGGGAGATGACAGGGACATGAGGTGGGGCTGATGCGAGGCAGGAATCTCCAAAACAGGTCTCCTTGTGGAGGCAGTGAGGGGCTGACCTCTGGACATTTCAGAGATACAGGGAGCTGTGAAGGGGTGGAAGGTCACGTCTGAAAACTGCTACTTCAGGGCTGGAGGAAAGAGGCTGATCACCACTTGACACCAGAGCCTGAAGGCAGACAAGATGCTCGAGGAGCAGCAATGATCCAGAAGACATCTTCCTGACGTCTTGTTTTCTTAGTGCACTTCCGTGCCAAGGTGGGAGGAAGAGGAAAAAAAGATGGAAGGAGGAATGACTCACTTGTCTATTCTGCATCAATTGCTAAAGTTTCTGCAGAAAGGCTGCACTGCTCTGAAAAGAGGTTGGATCTTTGTTAACATGGGTACTTTTGATTTCTCTGTGGTATGCAGACTTCTTTGTGGCAGAAACAAACCACCCTGTCTGCAGCTTTGCATTTTATCTAAATGCTGCTCTTTCAACACCAGGGCAGAGGTCCAGTGCAGTAGTGATACTCCCTCCTGTCTCCCCATGGCACAGTCTGACTGTGTGCTGTGCTCTTTAAGAGAGATTTTGTTTCAGGCTCGTGGGGGCCTGAAAGTGCTTTTGACCCTGGTGGCAGTCAGGACAGGTGTTTTGTGAGCCACAGGGTTAGCAACACTCACCAAGTGCTGAAATTTGTCACCTGTGGGAAGATAATGTAAGAGGCTTTGCCATCTCAGGTATTTTTGTGCCACATTTTCTTCCCCTGGTATTGAAGGTAAAGAAGAAGAAAAAGTCACAGCCCTGGTTTTCTGGCACTGTGAACTGAAGGCTGACCAAAGATGAAGCCTGTGCAAGTTCAGCAAACCCACCCTTATCCTGAGCATCTCCAATCTACTCTTAAAACACATCCCAGGTTGTATCTCTGAACGACACAGTCCCTGCCAGTCCTTAGAGGCCAGAGCCTTGCCTACAGCCTGACAACTTTATCACCTTCCTCCCTCCTGCTCACTTTCACTCGTCTTTTGGTGCATGGGGTATTCAGGGTGATGGCTAGTGCCAGTGTTAATGCGAATAACACTTGGAGGCTGCTGGAAGGAATCAAGGCCTCTGTCTTCCCAGGCCATCACTGCTTTGCAAGCTCTGGTTCTCACCTTTAATGTGGAGTCAGCTTTCTTGACACATGGAGGATTCACCCTGTGGGATATTTTGCTGACTTTTCTCTTCACCTTGACTCAGACATGCACAATAGAAATAGCAGCTGTGGACTCCTATGGTTTCAGACCCTGCCCTGTTTCAATTAGAGAGACATGTGGGTTTGCAGAGGAGGTTTTCAAAAAGGACGCGTGGGTTTCCTTTTGAGTCTTAACACAGAAAAAAAGAGTTGCACTGAGCTGCCTGTTTCTCCTGAGTCTCCCCAAGTACCAGCAGTCAGTGTCCTGCTACCCTCCTCATCTGATGGGGAGGAGCACAGAGTGTGCCCAAAGTGCGCTACCACCTCATCACACTGGCCATACTGACACAAGGCACATCTGGCCTCAGTTTTGGTCCCCTCATGACCAGAAAGACACTGAGTTGGAGGGGTGTATTCAGAGAAAGGAACAGAGTTTGTGAGGGGTCTAGAGCACCAGTCTGATGAGGAGCACCTAAAGGAAGCTGGAGGGGCTCAGTGTGGAGAAAAGGAGGCTCAGGGGGGACCTTCTCACTCTCTACAACTACCTGACAGGATGGCACAACCCAGTGAGCATCAGCCTCTTATCCCAGATTACAAGTGACAGGGCAAGAGAAAATCAGGCTCAAGCTGCACCAGGAGAAGTTTAGACTGGGTATTGGAAAAATTCTTGACTGAAATGGTGGTCAGGCATTGAAACAGGCTGCCCAGGGCAGTGGTGGAATCACCATCTCTAGAAGTGTTCAAAAGGCATGTGGATGTGGCATTTGGGGACATGGTTTAAAGGTGAACACAGTGGTGCTGGGTTAGTTGTTGGACTAGGTGGTCTAAGAGGTTTTTTCCAACCTTAATGATTCTGTGATTCTGTAAAGAGTTATATACTCACAAACTCCTGTTCTCAGGCAGAAGGACATGAGGATGACACCAAGGAGTGAAGGGCACTGTTGAGAGAAAGAGAGCTCGGGGAGGCAGAGTGCTTCTCAATTCCATGTCACCTTACCCTGGCAATCTGGGTAACACAGTCCAGGTAGGAGCATGGCTGTTGTGGTCCTAAGGTCAGCTCTGTGAGCAGTTTAGTCCTGGGGCTGGGGAGGAGGTGACCCCACAGCAGTGGAAGGCAGTCTCCCAAGGCTGCAGGAAAGTAGCATCTCCCAGTTACCCTTTCCCAGCCCAGGTACATCAGATCTCTTGGTGTGGAACTGGGCAGAAGCTGATTTGGCTCCCAGGCACCTCCTGCTGCTGTAGGAGGTGGGAAATAGGAGAGAGAGCAAAAGATGATGCCCGAACACCCCATGGTGGTCATACTCACACCTGGAATATTCAGCTTTAGGGTATCCTTGCGTCCTGGACCATCTCGCAGAAGCACCCAGCACAACCTGAGAAGCACTCCGTGACCTAAGGAATGAAACCACTTTGACAGCTTTTCAGAGGTGCTCTTGTTACTGAACAAGAGTCTTCTCCTGGCCCTGCTCCTCCATCTCCCTTTCTAGGCTGGAGGAAAACAGGATGGATCTTCTTCAACATTAAACACCATCCTAGCCCAGAAGAGACAGGAAGAGAAAGAGATGCTAACTACAGAGTTGAGGAGGAAGGGTAAGCTCAAAAATAATTCGAAAAATAAAGAGAATTACTTTTACATTTAGCTATTCTCCTATTTCTTTTTGTCTTTGAAGAATTCATATGAAACTGTTCTAAAAAAAGTCAAGCTAACATCTTGCCTGAGACACTCACCTCTTGGCCCTGGGGAAAGGCTATGTGCTCTGCAGCTTCCCACGAGGAACGTAACTGGCTACAAGGAGTAGTGCCTGCTAGAGACTTGTGACAATGATAGGGCTTAGAAACCCATCAGGATTTTTACAGCAATCTCAAGCTGTTTGAGGCCTTGCCCTCTGCTGTCATGTGCACACTTGAGATTTTTTTCTTTCTTGTTCAATAAATCCCTGGTTTTCTAGACCTCAGGAGTGTACCAAAGTTTGAAAGTGACCCAAGTTCAAGCTAAAGGCTCAGCAGGAGACAAATAAAGGAACCTAAACTCTATTATTAAACAAGTAAAACCTCACGACATCTTTAGGTCTGACTTATATTTTCTGAGTCCTTGAAATTGCTAATAAACACCAAGAAAATGTCTGGAGATTTGATCCTCTGATAATATTTGGGAATGTATTCAGAAATATACTTGTCAACATTTGAAGACTTTAGAAAACTCTCCACATTTTCAAGTTTGGGCAGTTTTTATACAGGAAGGGTTTTGCAAAGTCAGGCTGTATTTGGTTTGAGTAACAAGGTTTTGGTAGTGGGGGGCTGCAGGGCTACTTTCTGTGATAAGGTGCCAGAAGAGCCCTTGCCAGAGCCAATGTCAGCCAGCTCCAAGATGGACCTGCCAGTGGTCAACACTGGACCCCTGTGGTAACATCTCTGGCATAAAGTGTTTAAGAGGAAAGGGGGGAAAACTGCTGCACAACAGTAGTTGGAGGAAAAGAGTGAGAATATGTGCGAGGAACAGCCCTGCAGACACCCAGGGCAGTGCAGAAGGAGGGGCAGGAGCTGCTCCAGGCTCTGGAGCTCAGATTCCCCTGCAGTCCCTGGAGCAGCCCATGGTGAGGCAGCTGTGCCCCTGCAGCCCAGGGAGGGCATGGGGGAGCAGAGATCCACCTGGAACCACTGGAGGAGCCCAGGCTGGAGCACGGGGAAGTCCAATCGAGGCTGTGACTCCGTGGGAAGCCCATGCTGGAGCAGGATCCTGGCAGGACCGGGCTCCCACAGCGGAGCAGCCTGTTCCTGAAGGAATGACCCCATGGGAGACATCCATGGTGGGACAGTCTGTTCTTGAAGGACTGATCCTGGGGAGGGGATCCACACTGGAGCAGTTCATGGAGAACTGCCTCCTGTGCCTATGACCCCACAATGGAGCAGGGGAAGAGGGAGAGGAGTCCAATCCCCACAGGGGAAGAAGCAGCAGAGACAACATGCAATGCACTGACCACAGTTGGAAATAGGGAGCGAAGTTAAGCCGAGGATGAAAAGAGGGGTGGGGTGAAGTTGTTTTAAGATTTGACTTTCATTTATCACTACCTTCTTGTGATTTGATTGTTAATTAATTAAAATAAATTTCCCTGAGTTTAGTCTGTTTTGCCTGTGTTGGTAATTGATCAGTTATCTCCACCCATCCTTATTCAACCAGGAGCCTGTTGTCATATTTTTTCTCTCTCCTGCCCAGCTGAGGACTGGAATGGTAGAGTGGCTTTGTTAGCACCTGCTGTCTATCCAGGGTCAAACCATGACACAGACTTTTAGATGCATGCATTGTTTTTCATACCTCTAACATGGAGTTAGTAAGAATGAAAAACAGAGGGGTCTCAGGCAGAAAGGTAGCATTGAAGTAAGTTTCCCCCAAGGCAAAGGTCTCCTTATTGTTATTATTTCATCTGCTGACCAGTGATTAAAAAAGAAAATAATTCTACCACATAGCCTTCAACCCATTTTGCCTTACAATCCATTTTTTGAAATGGCCTAAATAAAATGCATAGTCATGGTCATGCATAACCTTGACCTACAGATATTCAAAATACAGCTCCTACTCAGAATTTGCTCCCTGAAGGGTAGGATAAATTTAACCAAACAGTCCTTCTGACTGAATCTCAGCAAAGACCAGCACCCATTTCACTAAAGATATCATAAGGACCATGTTGCAAAATAAGCATGGCCAAACACAAACTCTGAAAGTCCATGAAATGACTTTCAGCCTGTAGAAGTATTTTGCACGTATTAATTACACTTTAAATCACCTGGCTTAAATAGGAACAGCAGAACTACTTCAAAACTAACTTTGAAGTTTTCCTGCTGTGAGCAGGAGGCTAGAATCCTAAATGTTCTCCAGACTTCTATTCCAACCAAAATGACACAATTTCATGAAAACTGTACAAAGCTGCTGAAACCCGGAAAGCTGATTGATGAGACAATGGAATTTTACAACCATGGGCCATGTTATTGGCTGAGTGTCACAGTCCAGCCTTACTGCTGGCCATCCCCACCCTCCAAATGCCACCCAGTGCCCCCAGGATGAGCCCAGGGACGCAAGCTTTGTCTCTGCTGAACAACTGCATCACTTTCAGAGGAAGTAAAGCATGAGATGTTTGAAGGTGTCTCTGTCTGAGCAGATTTGCATGACCAGGTCCATCGGCAATCGCTGTCTCTGGCATGCCTGGGTAGTCAGATGCTCTTCAAAGACTTGTGGTGGGCAGTTTTAGCCATGCATCTTTTCATCTTTTATAGCCACACTCCTTATGTCGGGGCCATTAGCAATATCTCTAAACTCCCTTTCAATCATGTTTTACAGTGCCTGTTCAGAGCATTGAGGTACCTTTTATGGCTGAGATGACACTTTCATTATAAGCTGCTGTTTTCAGTGGTTTATAACTTTCCCCCAAAATTACCCTTGAGGGTTGAAGTTTTCTTATGCTTTCTTATTAACAGGCCAGCAGTGAATTTATTTAGAAAGTTGGAGGATAATCTCCACAGCTCTTTTGGAGCTATCGAAACTTCAGGGAGAAAAACCCAAACCAACCAAACCAACTCTTTTGATCATTAAAAAGAAAATGTAGGCATGCACTTTGAACATCCTGTAACACAAAAAAATGAGGTGACCACAGGGTCCAAGAGACACCACTTTATTATCATTAAATTTAGGCAAAAAAAATAAAGACAATGAGAAATTGTAAACCACTTAGACACAGTGCAAGCCTAATAGTAAGAGATGGAAAAATGTGCTTATGGTTATTGGAGGTTGAAGGACTTTTTTTTGCTGGCTTCAGCATTTTGAGCTTCCTGAGCTTTGTGCAGTGGGCCCTTACTACAGCATCAATAAATGCCTTTTGAATTCATAAGCCGAACGGTCTTTTCCATACAACAAATATATGAGAAATGCAACTAAGGTTTTTATCCACTGCTCTGAAGGTATTTGCTCACTTTTCGGTACATGTATGTTCCAGATGGTCCTTGATAATGCTTATTGATGCCAATTATTTTCAGACTTTATTTTGGCTGAAGAGCAGGAGTCACATTCTGGGCATATGCTGCTTCCAATTATGTCTACTTTTCTTTTCAGGGAAAGAAAACAAGTATTGTCTTCTTTCCTTCTCAATGCTTAAATCTGTTATCTGGGATATATTTGCTTGTTTGTGTGACAGAGGCTTTCAGCTGAAGACCTGAACAACAACAGCATGAGGCTGCTGGAGGAGATGGACACCTGCTTTGATGTAAAGTGAAATAATCTTCACAACAAACAGGTATATATTAAGGCTGCTGCAAATCTACCTGGGCTTCTTTTAGGTATATATCAAGAGGAAAATAAATATGAAGACAGATTTGGTTTAGATTATTCTCTGTGGATCTTCTCCAGTGTTGGCTCCAGCCAGTGAGTCCCTTTCCATTGGCTTAAATGGCTTTCCAATCAGGCTCTAGGGTCTTATTCTATGTTCAATGACCCAGTAGTTCATCATGAGGTTTCAGCAAATTCAAAGTTACTGGTGTTAGATATAAATGGTTCACTTTCCTCATAAATTTTACCAAAGCAGCTTCACATACAAGATCCACCAAATTAACGAGAGTTAAGCAACTCCTGCAAAAGGGGTTGCAAAATCTTGCTTGAAATTTTTAAATTTGCATTAGCCTTCTGTTGCATTTTAACTTGGGCAGGTCTTAAACAGCATCTCCTTCAGACTTGCAAAAGCCTCTCTCTCATATGGCTAAATGACGAAATCACCACTGAGTCTAAAATTCTAATTCAGGGAACACTTAACTGTAGCCCTTTTGAGTAAAGAACTTAACTACTTTATTTTAATTTCCAAAACAAGGAAACCTGAACAAGCTCTCAAGGAAACACTCACTTAAACATTAGGTAGTGCTGAATGGTCTCAGCATGCCTGATCCAAACTGAATGAAGCAAAAACCCTTGCGCCCTCATCAGAGGTCACAAAGAAGATGATGTTTTCTCCTTAAAAGGTGAGTTACTTCATCCTGCAGTATGATATGCTGTATTTAGCACTGCATTTTAAGCTGCATTGAGCTCAAATGAATATAAATACCCAATAGTCATTCTCTTTATTAAACTGGAGATACACAAAGGACTAATAATCTGGTTGCCTTGTTGTTCAGTCTAATTATAGTAGGGAGTGTGAGGTATCCCATGTGACTCCTAACTTTGGATGAAAACAATTAATCTGCAGCCTTCCTTTTTTGGCTTTTATTATTATTATTATTTCAGTTAATAAACTTCATATTCCACTGCCACAGTCTACTGAAGTGCACGCTGCAGACCAGAAGAGAAAGGGAAAATGAGATATTCTGCTTTTTCACATGATTTCTGCCTTGCTTTTTGGGTAAAATTTGTTTTGTATGTCAGGGCAGTGAGCTCAAAAGCTGGATCCTAGAGAAGGATATTAGAACAAAATGCTCAAAAATATTTTTGGTAATGGAGGCTGCTGTCAACATTTCTCAAGAATAGGCCAAGCACAAACCTTGAAGAGGGGCCCTAGGGAATGATTTATAGTATGGACTGATACAGTAAATGCAATTTGTTTTAATTAAAGTGATGGCTTATTGCATAATTCACATTGTGCTGGCTGAAATGACCGCACCAGGTAGTTTCGGAGAATCACAAGCTGTTCTCATAAATTCCATTAACTGTAATGCAGCAAAATGTTGCAAGAAAAAGAGTTACATCAAGAAACATAAATGCAATATTCCTACTTCTCACAAGTTTACACCAAAATTAATTCTGCAGAATGTCCTCAGGTTGTAGCACCTATATATTTTGAAGTATAATTTTTCATTTTCATTCCCTGATACACTTAACAAAGCTGTAAATATGGTCAGCATTCAAAACACCCATCCAAAGCAGCAAAGGACAGCCTCGTGCAAAGGAGGCAAACATAACCCAGAGTTCATGCAGCTGATCATGGTCCCCAGAACAGCAGAGGTTGCTGTTTTAAAGAGTAATTTCTGTTTTATTTGGGAAAGGGTGTCCATCATGACCTAAGATGCCTGTGCTCTTGAGTGGACACACCAAGTCTATTCACTCCAGCTTTGGCTTTTGCACTCTCAGTTTTAGTAGCTCTCAAAAAACTCAATGTAATTGTCAGATCAAGAAGTGAGTAGTGAAATAATGAAATAGAAATACAATTGAGAAGAATTAAATTTGCCTGGGTTGGCCTAATATTGGTATTGTCTAACATTTTCAGAGACAATTTTGTCATTATCTTCTTTTAACGTCATTTTGTACTTCCAAGACGAATATCATTGAATTGTTAGGGTTGGAAAAGACCTGTAGGATCACAAAGTCCACCCATTAACCCAGCACAGCAAAGTCACCACAAAACCATGTTTCTAAGAACCATATCCACATTTCTTTTTAACATTTCCAGGGATGATGATTCCACCATGTCTTTCACAGCCTGTTCCAATGCCTGACCACCCTTTTTTCCCCCTAATATCCAATCTAAACCTCCCTTGGAGCAACTTGAGCCCATTTCCTCTCATCCTGTCCCTTGTTGCCTAGAAGAAGAGACCAACCCCCACCTGGCTACATCCTCCTTTCAGGGCGTTGTCAATGTCCCCCTTGAGCCTCCTTTTCTCCAGACTAAACACCCCCAGAGTGCTCAGCTGCTCCTTATCAGACTTGTGCTTCAGACCCTGCACCAGCTTCATTGCCCTCCTCTGGATAAACTCCAGCTCCTAAGTATATTTAAATAAATATAGCAAGAAAGATAACATATATAAATATAAATGAATATACTGACCAGCATATATAAGGTATAACATAGAGACAGTATAGTATTACATATAGTATGAATAGAGCCGGAAAGAACATGGGGATATAGAAAAAAAGGTGCCATTTAGTAGTTAAATATTTACTCTTTCAAATGAATTACATTGCACTTCAGTTACTCCAGTCCCAGAAAACGGCAAAAAAAATCAAATACTTGAAATAAAAAAACCACCAACAACAAACATCTTAGCACATCAGTGAGTTAATTAAAGAGAGAAGGGAAGGAAGGAAAGAGAAAATATCTCAGATCAGCACTGGAATTCATGATTAGATATAACCACTTTAAGTATTTCCTCAGTGAAACAATGATAATTTAAGTAGATGTAAAAAGCTGATTCTTAATACTCTGTCATGGATTTAGCTTACTTAATACCCGCTACCTAAAGCGTATGTGTCTATTCTGTCTGGGCAACAGCTGTAGGACTCCAGAAATCTATTTATGGCCTGGGGATAGGGTTTACAAACAAACAGGGTGAGCCAACAAGGAAGTGAATTTAGATGGGACCTGCTTCCAGTCTACTACATGGGGTTTGTGGCAGAAAACCAGTGTGGTACACGTTGTACTATCTGAATAACTCTTGGTGAAACAGACCCTGCTGAAACTAAAATTTCCACCTTGTCAGGGATCCAGTGGCACTGCCAGCCCAACACCCTCTGGCCGTGGTGCTCTGTGGGCACGCTGGCAAATGTATTCTGCCAGGGGTTGATGCTTTAGGTTTTAACTTTTATATTTTTTAAATCTTGTACTGCGTATTGAGTAACTCTGAAGTTTTGTGCGGCCTGTTAGCTGCTGTTCTCTCATTCTGGTTAGATATAACAAACCCTCTCTAGGTTTGCTCTTCAAGGACACCAGGCCCCAAAATATGTAAACTAAAGCCTAGAGAAGGGGGGGCAAACTTGGGGTAATGACATCATTAACTGAAGTTATAATTGGAGAATTAACCCTGACATGCAAATGAACCAAACTCATAAAAGTGTGAAGAACCCGTGACCCAGGGTCCATCTTGGGTGTAGGCTTTTGGCTGCCCAGGGTGTACCTTTGAAGGACCTTCAAATAAATACCTCCTTTTATTCTCTTATTCTTGTCTAATCTCTCTTTTAGGTGGCCACCTCAAGGCATCAGGGTAACTGGGCAACAGCGGAGCCAGCCTGGGACGCTCCGGCAGACTGACAGCACTGACAGATGGACGGCTTGACTTGGACACACCTTTGTGTCTGTGGAAACAAAAGTGATAGGCTTGCAATGCTTGTGTTCAGCTTCAGTTTCCTCTTACAACTGGCTAATGGAATGACCCTCCTCGTGGTGTTGCTTCTTCCTTCCTTTGGTGCTTGCCTTGTCTCTTTTGTTCTCTGTGTCTGGGCAGTGCTGCAATCTCAAGTTGAGAAGGGAGAAGAGTCAGGTTCAGCTGCTGCCCAGCTACAGATGTATGTCAGTTTATCACAAGCTGGTGGCTGTGCTCTTTCCTTCCCCTCCCACTCCGCTGCCTCTGACATGGTGTTATCTGTTTGCCTCCTGATCTTTTTTGTGGAGCATCATAAATATAACAGCAAGCCAAAGCTTAGCTTTGAGCAAAGTTCCTCACTGCATTACACATGAGTTTGGAAACAAGAGGAGTTTGTTCTGAATCCCACTTAGCCTCATGAACTTTCACAGGTGAATTTCAGACCTATTTGGCTGCCTAAGCTGAAGTTTGAATTATTGAAACAACAGGGGTCCGCGTTGGATCTTGTCTGCCAGGAAGGCTGAGGGAGACAGCATTTTATTTTCAGCCTTATTAGAACTTCTCTATAGAGAGGAAGTCGATCTTTTCAATTGCTCTTAATCTCCAGAGAAATCTCCCACTGATCCCTAAAATGCCGAACTTGCAATCTTGGAGCAGTTTTTAACCTGCAGTGCTGGAATGTTTCTAATGTTTCCGATACTGTTTAAATACATCTCCCTTTGCCCACTAGCCTGCTGTGGCTGGATGCTGCCAGAGCCTACCATGGCGGTAATTTGCACAAGGACAGTACTTGTTGTCCACAGACGTGTGGGACCACCTGTGACAAGCTACACTAAGTGCTAGACCCTGAGATCCCGGGTCCTGGGCTAGGGATGATGAAGTACAAGTCTTCAGCACAGTTCCAGGTCTCTGGCTGTCAGAAATAAGTGTCTCACCTAACTCTGGGAATGGGATTCAGCTCCAGGCTGTGCACATCTACTTTGGACAAATGTCTTTGTTTTTGTGCGGCTGTCTCTGGGTTTTGACAGACAGATTAGCCACATGTCCTACATCAAGGTGTCATGTTTGTCTGCAAAATGCTGTCTGGGCAGGACCCCCGAGTCCAGGCAGGCAAAGGGGCAGAGGGACAAAGAAACCGCACTCCTGGGGGAGGCTGGGAACTGTGAGAAAACTTTCCGTGATGTGGATAGGATTTCTCTCCTGCCTGTGAGCCGAGGAGTGGAGCTGAGGCTCCACTGGGATGAGATGTTCCGCCTGAGGGGATGGAAGTGGGGGAGGAAAGTAAAGGGGGGAGAATTGTCAGCAGCTAGATCAAAATGAGGTTTGCCAAGACAAAAGACAACATCCCATCCAGTAATCTGAAGGCATCGGCTGAGCCTTACCTGCTCCTTTAACGTGCCCTGTTTAAAGATGATGAGCGTGAGATTAACATCCTTTGTTTTCAGATTTTAGCTGCCTCCCTTCCTTAGCCTGGAGTGATTCTTTATCTCAATTGCCAGCTTTGCATGTCATTCAGTTCAACTTAATCGCAAGGATCCACAAATCAAGTGATTTCAGGCTGGGGGCTCTGCCTTACAAAGCCTTTGCACGTCAGCAAATAGGATTTTCGTGCACTTCCTCCTGGACTTAACAAAGACACTTGCTCTCAGTTTGCAGAATTTACAGAGAGCAATTTGGACATTTCACAGTGCTGTTTGCATGAGGAGCCTTTTGAAGTCAGCGATCTCGGGTGGCCTATATGAGTGAATAGGCATTAGTACTGCATATACAATCGCATCGCGGTTGGAAAGCTCCTAATTTAATGACCAAGCAGTTAAACCAGATTCAGGCTCAAGATCTTCAGCTGATTTGAATAGGTGGAAATTTTTCACACTTAAAGGCTATGCGAAGAATTACACCAGCTGAAAATTACACCCTAATATTGGGTTATTAAAGTGAGTTATTGCGAAGCATTCACCACGATTGCTGCATATATAGCCTCACACCTTCATGGGAAATAGCCAGCACACCTCAGTGGACATGGTTTACCAGAATGTTCAAATGTGGGAGAAAATCTGGGTCTGAGAACATCGTGAAGTTGGACCCGACTGCCTCTCACTAATCATCCTACAGCAAGAGTAAGATATGCAAGATATGCAAATTAGTGAGATAAGCAAACCCGAGGACATATGGCACATGGCTGGCTGAGAATTTGTGGGGTTATTTTTGGTCCATTACTACATTCAATGGAGAGGAGAATTTTGAGTCAAAATTTAAATCATGTGTGATTTTGGAACAAGGAACACTTAAAAATCATAACCAAAAATATTGCCCTTCTTGGAGCAAATATTTGATCCTGTATCAAAGCACAACTGTTGGCGACTTCTTGTTTCAAAGTAATATTTAATAAAATTTGACCTGAATTCCATAAGAGCACAAATTGGTTAAATAGCCACCACATGAACCACAAATGTATATTTTATGCAAAAAGTACGTTTTGGGTTGGTCTGAAATGAAAATAGTTTTTAAAAAATTTTAAAAAAGAGAAGACTTACTCTAGAGAACACTCTCTAATGTTCAGGGGATTCATATCATTTTAGCAGAAATAAGGAGATGTAAAAAAAAGCCACAAAGACTTTCAGGCTTTCTGATCCAGTATTATTATATATCCAGCAGAGATCAATGCCTCAAAGAAAAGTGTAAAATCCCTTGAAATGCCCCATTAAAAGATAGACATTTGATAACGATTAGTATATGGATGTCTGAGGTTCCACCTCCTCTCCTTGGTAGGAAAGTCAGCCCATCCTTGTTAGGAAAGGTAGTTCCATCTCATGTGATGTTCCCCATCTGGGCACCTGGGATCACATGAATTTGTGCATAACTGCATTGGAGGAAAGTGAAGAAGCAGAGAAGGTGTCTCTATCCCCAAAAGCTGTAGATTGCTTTTCTGTCTATGCAGTGGATGCCCTGTTCTCTCAGGATTAATCACTCTGGCCTCAAAACTCATCTCCTTCTGCAGGAGTTGTGGCAATACTCTGCCCCACCATAACCAAGTGTTTAGGGAAGGATGCAAGGTAAGATTTTGTAGCCAGTTGCTGTGGTTGTGTGAGGCTGAATGGATGTGCAGATAGGCATAATGGACCTTTCAAATTGGAATTTGGCTCTGGAAAATGCATAAACTATTGCAGCTTTCCCAGAAGTGCCATGTTATCTGTAACAGCCACATGCTTACGGTTATAGGCTGTGGGTTCTGCCAAGGAATTAGGCACTGAGCTGTTTCACTGGAGCTATGAAAACTGCTTTCTACCAAGTTGGAAGCTTCATTGTTTATAATCATCTGAGATCAAAGACAGAGAAGTTGCATTTGTTGTTGCTTTGTCATGTCTTGCAGAGTAATGCCATTTGATTCAGACAGTCTGATTTGTCTGTCTCTGCTGACATGTTAATAGCTCATCAGACCCAGAGCTACACGCTGTAAAAGGAATGAAGGGACGATACAGGGAACTTCTGTCAGCATGAGAAAGGCCAGCATGTCTCAATATCACTATTCCAACTTCAGCACCTCTTTTACAAGTAGTGGATTGGGAATGGCAGAAGAGATAAAACACTTGTTTATGTGGATCTGTGGGATCAAAATCTCTCTGCTCCATTCAGAGTTTTAAAAACCCAGCTGGTCCCAGATCCATAAGGAAGAACTTATTTGTTGTGAGAGCTATAAGGCTTTCAGGACTCCTTTCTCGAGGACCTAAACAAACATGAGGAAGGCAATCCCAGCCCAGGCGGACTAACCCTCCAAAACAGAAGCAGACATGAGGAAAGGTGGGAATAGAGATGCTTTGCCATGGCCTCATTTTTGAATGCACACCCCATGTTCCCTGGGAGAAGGATGTCAATCCTTTTTTTTCCCACTTTTTCCCTTGCTGAGTAATAATTTCCCTCCTAGTGCAATAAATGTGGATGCAATCACCTTTCATAACCAATCAAGGCTACAGGCTCAGTTTCATGGCTGCTGAAGTGAAAACAGTGGCATTGCTCTGCCTTGCCCTCCCCACAGAGACAGCTGAAGCCTCAGTGGTCCCATCACATCCTCAGGCTTGTCAGCATAAACCCACATCCCTCAGAGGTTTCTGCTCACTCTCTGGATGAAGTGAACTGAGAAAAACTCATGCTTTCCAGTTCAGAGTGGGTTTGACACACAGTCTGAGCATATTTGGGGTGAACTGTCCCAAAACCTCTGCTTTAAGGACGCAGGTACATTAATGGACATTACAGGAGAAGCTGCTGGCAGCTTAATCGAAGCTGTTGCCATAAGAGAAACATCCCACTCTCCGAGCCACAGAGGAGCCAGTCACGCCACTTGCTGTGTGTTTGCTTTTCAATATCAGCTTTCAGGAAAGGCAGAATTAAACATTACACAAGATGCAAACATACACACGTTGTGTGCAAGGTTAGCTACACACACATACACGCACACAATCCACCTTGCCAAGGCTGGTAGCAAAGAGCATTTACTGGAGAGTGTGAACACTCCTAGTGAGAAGCCTGTTCTGTCTTTGAGAAAAGTTGCTTTGCTTTTACAGATAGGGACTATTCTTTTAAGCTTTTCTTTTTTCTTTTTTTTGAGGTGCCAAACATAAAAATGAGACGAGATGTCAATCAGGGCCCAGGGGGCTGGGGAGGGGGAGAGAGCCTGAAAAATGCTTCCAATGCAGGCAGCTTGTTTAAACACAGAGGGTGTTGCAGCCAGCTGGATCTTTGAAGAAAAAGATGAATTTCTACCCATTTAAGCACGAATAAGGGGAGATGAAGTGGGGGGGGGGGGGATCCACGAAGGTGAAAAGACTTTTTTTTCCTTTTCCCTGGTTGTGATGGATGATTTCAGCCTAAAGTACTGAGCCTCCCAGTGAAGATAATATCTACAGTGATTTTGATAAATAAATGCTTAGACCTTGCATTTGCCACCTTGATGCTGGAAAGAAAGAAGTTTAAGCTTCATGTTGTTTGTTTTTCCATAGTACTCAGAAGGCTGGGACAATCCTCCTGCCACTCCTGCATTAGGAAGAGGAACTTAACTCTTGGGCATTATTTCCCACTGTTTGTTTGGTTTTTTTTTTAACTATGAAGGAAAAACTGGAACACTCACAGAGGCTGATCTGAGGATTACAACAGGCAAATTGAGGATGGCATAGATGAGAATGCCAAGAGCTTGGAAAAGGGAAGGAATGGCCACTCTGTCCTCCTGCAGACCTCAAGTGCTGGCTTCTCCCTTTCCCCATGTTTTTAGCATTATGCTCTGTCCTGGGTGGCATGCAGGCTGCCTGCATGGATGTGTTACCAACTACTTTTGGAGCAGGAATAAACTCCCAAACCTCAAAATGTTTTTTAGTGGAGACAGATGCACATATTCTTTACATGGATCAAGCTTGCAGGGTTTCTGAGGTGCAGGACTTCTTCACATTTGTGTTCACAAACTACATGGGTTGAGGCAGTCCCCTTCTTTTCTTTCCTTCAGGCTGTGGCTCCTTACTCAGAGGAGCTGTTTTACCACCTCTTGCAAAATGAGGTGCTTCTATGGCAGGGCATCAGGGGATACACAAAGAGGCATTATAGTTCTCTATGTTTTTGCAGGAAAATAAAGAAAAGTATTGAATAGCATTGCACATACAATTGGCAAAACACAATAGCCGAAGCTGGAGTACAGCTCATAAAAAATATGAAAACAAGGAGTTTTTAAAGCTCTACCCAGGACTTCTATTTTACAACCCAGAAATGTTCTGGAGAAGGGTGCTGGGGAAGTGCTGTACAGTCATTGACCTACTCTGATTTCTACAGCAGCAATATTTCTCCCCCTGGAGCACTCCCTGTTCTGCCTTGGCCGGATTTAACACCGCTCTGCTGATGAGATGTAAACAGATCAGAAGTGTCAGGCTATGTCTTGGAGAAACTAGACTCTGGCACTTCTGTTGGGCCCTGAATTAGAAACAAACATTGCTGTGTTTCCAACCCAACCTTCCTTTCAAAAAAACCAAACCAAAACAAAAAAACCAAACCAAACCAAACCAAAGCAACAAAAAAACCCCAAAAAAACCTGAAAAAAAGAGGCATTCCTTAGCTTTTGGCATACATCTACTTGTAACACTTGTCCCCTAACTCCAACTTCCAAAGCCCATGGAGAGAGAATCCCATGGGAAAGAGCACAGGAGGGCAAAGTCATATTCAAGTGGAGCATATACCCAGTCCTTTCATTCACAACCCCAGCATGGGGATTCCTGATGAGGACAGCCGTGTTCCTACAAAAGGCAGTTGTAATTTCTCCCCCTCATTCCTGCCCAGCAATGAGGAGTTTGAGCCTGCTCAGCGTGAGTGTGGAGATACAGAGAACCTGATAAAAAAGACAGAGCTAAATGGAGAACACAAACACATCTCAGAGCTACACTAATGAGAACATAACTAATATGTTGCATATTCCCAGCAGCACGAAGGAAACCTAAGGCAAGCGCAGGCATTCAGAAGTATTATTTCATTAGCTGTAAGCTAGTTTTATTCACGCAAGGGTCTACCTTTCTGTGTATTTAAGTTCCTCTACTGGTTTCTCATACCCCCCAAAATGCTCAAATTTTGAATCTGAGACTAAACGGCTTGGTTGTCTCGGCAAAGCTACATCAAAACCCGGGATCCAAGGTACAGTGGGAGAGGTGAGCTTTCTTTCAGTTAAGGTGTGGAGAGGCTCCTGAAATCCTGCATGACCCTTTTTATTCCCTCTAAAGTTTGCTCAGTTCAGTTAGTAACCACAGAGCTTCTGAGAGGCTCCAGATTCGCCCAAGCTCCAGGATGAAAGGAGGGCTGTAAGAAGGGCTATAAACAAGAGATCTGTGGGGTTTTTTTCCTCTGCAGGAAACTGTGGCAGTGGTGGCAGCAGACAAGAATGCAGATGTCCATATCATTTGCTCCCCAGTATATCACAGGAATGACAGGTCAGCACTTGGGTTTGCAGTGATTTGCATTTCTGAGATGAGGAGGGTGACAATTTGAGGTGACATGACAGCAGGAAGTGTTTGTAGCTGTATTGGCCCTTAAGAAACCAGGAGCAGGACAGACAAAGTGACATTTCTTATTTGGCTGACGGACAAGGCCTTTCGGGGGGATATTTCCAGAAGAGGATGCCCATCCTAACATCTGAAAAAAGATGTGGAGATGCTTTTCTATTGGACCTGTCACAGGGTTTCCTTTTCTGTGAGAGTGAGGATAACCAGAGGAAGACAAGAAACTGAATTTAATTTTGTTCTTCCACCCATGGTGTCACATCCTTGCCAGTTCACTGTGCAGATGTGGATAAAGTACAGCCTGCCCTTCTTTCCAATTTGGCGCAGGCCCTGAGTGTGACAGGAATGCACCAAAAAAGCAACTGTCCTGGGGACTTGCTAAAATGCACTGTGTAAGATTACCCTTTTGAGGCTTTTATTTTTTCATTCCTTTTCCACCCCAGTGAAGCTGATTTGCATGCTGGGGTCAACTAACTGTTTTTATCAGTGGTTTCTGCAGGAGCAATTAATTTGTGTTAAAAAAGGAGTTTTAGTGAAAGATGAGTGAAAGCAGGAGGTAGAGGTGTGAGACATTGGAGACAGATAGGGAACAGGTGTCTTTTGGCACTGCTCTTGCCCATTCCCCCTTGCAGAGCCTATTGATGCCCGACACTGCTCTGCAAACAGCCGAGTGCTGCTCATCAGTCTTCCTGGGCTTTGCACTCTCTCCTCAAAGGACACTTGCCCTTAAACAAAAGGTCCTAAGCTGGCTGAGGGAGAGGGAAATACTGACACTGTTTCTCAGGCTGTGTGCAGGATGATCAAAAAACAAGACAAGCTTGCCATTTCAAGAACTTCTGCAAGAATATTTCTGCAATGTCTAATTGGAAGACGAGCTTTTGAGAGAGGAAAAAATTAATCAAAACTGTGAAAGTTTTCCTACCAACTCAAGCCAAGGTGGAAGATACTGTCCAAATTGAATTACATAAATCCCCCTCAGGCCTTTTGGCAGGTCTGCTAGGCAGGTGGCTTGTTGGCCAGGAGAAAAAAAGTGACACTTTACAGCCCTTACTATGCAGGCTGTAAAGGCTTCCCTGCCTTGTTTCTAGCATAGTGTTGAAGGGATTCCTTTTCTGCTCAGTGGAGCATCTCTATTGACTTATAGCAGCTGGACAGCAGACCCCTGGGCAGATATGTGGCTTTCCCTTGCTGGAGCAGCTGATGTATTCCATCCCACAGGAAATTGCCTCTGAGTACCATATAAAGCAAAACTAGAGTGTACATAGGAGCATAGCTTGAAGTCTTAACTCAAGCAAAAGCTAATGGCAGAGAAGAAAGATTTATCTGAATATGAATAAAAAATCTGTGCTTTGGGGGTTGACGAGACACTTGGGATGTGCTATGGGGAATACTGGAGTGGAAAGGACTAGGCAAATATAGGATATCATAATCATTATTTGAAAAAATCTGTATCTAGAAACCCCAGCTCTGTCATTAACTAAGACATTGGCTCAGCTGAATTTCACAGACTTTATCCCTGTCAGAGATTGGGAAGACATGGTCTTTCTTAAGCAGCGCTCAGCACATTTATTTAGTTATTTTAAATGACACTAGAAATGAATCTAATTTACCAAGCTCCCAGATAATTCAAAACATCTATTACAGAAAATAACATTAAAGACAGAGGGAAAGGAAGCCAGATTAAAGAGCCCAACTGAAGCAGGGTTTGCCTATTAATCTCCCTTAGGGAAAACAGGTCTGCACCTGAAGGACTACTCTGTTGGGCAGTGGGGTGCAATTAATTAGTGCAAAGCTCTGTCAGAGAGAAGTGTTTCTCTTTTGGGTCCACAGAAACCCATATCAGTGGGGAGGGGAGGAAAAAATCTTTTTGGGCATTTCATATTTAGGTGAGTGAGAAGTCTCACTTTGTGCTGAAAAGAAAGACTGTGAGGTGAACCACTGCCTGCATAGTGAAGCACTGGGCAATTTTGCAGCCTTCACGGTGGTTTCATGTGGGTTTTTCACTATGTGATTTTTGGAGAAAGAAAAACAGAAGTATATTGCCAAAGCTGATCTCCTGTAGGATAGAGAGTGGCTGCAGCAGAGGTCATGTCTTGCAAGCTGGGCAGAAATATTGTTTGTAGGAGGGAACCATACACTAGTCTCACCATGCAAATCTGTATCAGACCTCTGCTCCAAGCTTTTACACTTCTCCAAAGTCGCTTGTCTCCCTCACCTTTACTCATAAATACATAGAAGTGTCCAGTTCCTGTCAGGGAATTGCAGATTCCCTCTGAAATAAATTTGTTGTCCAGGTATTACAGGTAAGCAGTCACAGACAAATCTGTCAATCTGACCAAATCCATCCTTTCTATGCACTTCCTGCACTGCCCATACACTATTTAAATTTCATTTCCCATGACACGACCATGTGCTGCTGATGTGTAAAGCTGAAGCACCACTGTTGATTTCAGGATAGCTGGGCTGGATCTACACTAGCCCGAACAAACTCTGCAAGGAAGAATGTATCTTTCAGAGGCAGTTTTATAGTCTCTAAAAGAATATTTTCCATCACATTTCTAGTTAATTAGACAAATGTAACAGTTAAGGATACAAGGATCTCCCAGGTTCTCAGGCTGCCTCAGTGCAGGGAAGCTCAGGGTACGGGTAAACCAGTGGAAAATGGTGTAGAGCAGACACTCTCTTACTGCTCATCAGATATGTTGGTGGAGGACACCAGTGTGCTGGGGCTGGGTGTTCTCAGCCTTCCCCACAACAGGGAAGGGAAATTTGGAGCCTGTTTGTTTCTGCTTTGGAGAATTAAATGGCACCTGTGCATACATGCACGTGTTTATGCTTGTTCTCTTTGCACACACACACACACACACAAACAGCCCCAGTGTTTAGCTTGGCAGAGCCCAAAGGTGTGTCTTTGTTTCTTCATGTCTTTTTCTTCCACAATGGTGGCTTTTGCTGTGCATATCCAAGAGATATATTTTGGTGGTTTCCAGCTGGAATGAAACTTACAGTCCAAAAGAAATAAAGAGAGATGGGAAGAGTAAGTGAGAGAAATATGAAGAGTTGGGTGCCAGAGGCTGCCATCCAGAATTTTTTTTTTCTCTCCTTTTCTAAGAAAATCAGAGTGACGTAGTGCTGGGCACCAGATTCTCCTGGTATGGAAGGGATGGCTGTTTCGGAGAGACGCCTAGGAACGCCATGAACATCTACAACTTCCATGTCATTTTCAGGGAAAGGGATTGACTGAGAGTGAGCAGGACTTTCTTCCTCCTCCTTCCCCCTATGCTATCACAGACTGGGATTTTTGGACATAGTCAGTACTGGTCACAGTCAAACAGCATGGCCCTTTCCTGTAGCATTACATGTGTTTCCCAGCAGTTATGGCAATTGGGATTTGGGAAGTTTGGAATTAGCTCTGGCTCTGACACAAATTTCTGTGGCCTGGGGCACATCACTTTTTGCTTTTTGTTACCAGCTTTGCTTATTATTCCTTGGAAATCCACAGGATTTACTCTAGCCCTGAAGTGAAGCATGTGCGTACAGACTTGGCTAGGCCCAGGAAGATTTGCTCAATAACCTGAGCCTTGAAGCTGAGCTGGAATAGAAGTAAGTTCCATTTGGGTATTTTCAGATGGAAGTTGTGCTGAAGCAGGTGCACAAAAGCACTTCCTTCACACCTCACCACACTTTTGTAACCCATCTTGATATCACTAAAGAGGCCAAGATTGCAAAATTGTTTCCTAAAGACCAAAAAACCTTGGGCCCAATGGGTGGTGATCTTCACAGATACACAAAATCTATATGAAAGTTGCTTTTTACTGTAAAGTCAGGTAAGAGTGGTAGGCAGCAACAGTGTGCTTCATCACTCTTCCTTAGATATGCATCCAGTGAGAACTCCTAAACTGGAGAGGAAATGTTTCTCTGTCTGTACTTTCCTCTTCCCCAAATAGATGAAAGAAAGAACAGAAGAAAACTCCATTTTTGAAGAGGGCAAGCACAAAGGGGAACTGGGCTTGTGAATCAAATGATAGCGATAACAACCAAGCAGGGCTTGCAGCATTGATGTGGACAGCTATTAAGGGTTAAACTAGGGCTGTTGGTAGATTTGGACTCAGAGTGCCTTACAGACATCATTAACCACTGAAGAAGTCATTGCTTGGGAACCAAGAGGTAAAGGTGCTGCTTCACCATATTTCGTTCCAACTCCATAAACTTTGCTTTTTATAAGGTTTAAAAAAGATCTTGAACAGTCAGATTAACAGACAAATAAAACCTTCTGCATGACTTGATTTTTTAGGTCACCTTTTACAAATATTCAGTCGGCCGATTCATTTATACACATCTGTGTACATATGTGTAAACACATATACAAAGTGCACAATGATGTTTGTGCATCTTACATATATATATTTTATATATGTACATGTGCAGACACAAAAACATGTCTGTCTATCTATCCATCTGAAACATTTCTATTACAAGCATAATTGTCTTCCTCACCCCTGATGTCAGTCCTTTTTTTAACCTCCTCTGAAAACACCTCCAGTGCCTCATTCTGGCACCTAATTGGCCTTATCATTAAGATTTTTTTTTTAACTAATGTCTAAGCTAAATGTTTCCTTTTTAGGATTCAAGTCATTGCTCCTTGTTATGCCTGTTTCAATAATGTCTACATAATATGGATTGATATGCTAGTCAGGGATGGTTTCAAAAGAAGCAAATAGCATCCATTAAGGAATGGCAATATAGGAATGACTCATATAAATATCCAGGTATCTGTATATACGTTTCTCTCTGTGTGCAGATGGACACACAAACCATTTCAAGTACATGCACACAAATCAGACTGCTGCATTTCAAGGATTTACAACACTTAAAGACCCGTAACAGCATATTATCTCAGTCCCTGGATATCCTTAACCCACGTGCTTATTTCCTTGCAGAAGCCCAGTAAGTTGTGGCTGGCAGAAACACAGCTTGTCTGCTGCTAACTAGGACACTCATGCTCATTTTTCAACCTTGTGATCCCTGCGTTTAGATAGTAAAAGGTGAGATAAATCCCACCCAAACCCCGTAAAGCTATAGGTCTGAAACTAATCATTGTTTTAAGGATATATGTTTGTGAGATGTAGTGAAAGAGGCCTCCAGGCCCTGATTAAGATCTCTATTTGTTGCTCTAATGCAAAACAGTATTATTAATAGTGTTAGTAATAAGCAGTCCAGAATTCAAGTCCTGAGAACACAGGTTATCAAAGCCCGTGCAACTTTAATGATTGAATGTTTATAATGTGCATTTTGATCAGAAAATCATAATCTGTAAGGGAAGTGACTTCTTCTTCTTCTTCCTACTACTACTACTACTATTACTACTACTACTACCATCACCTCTACTCCACTAGCCATGTGTTCTTCCCCTCACTTTCCTCCTTATTTGAACATTAAGTGTTGGGCTGGTAGTGGCACCAGACTTTCCTCAGACAGGATGTGATTATGTTAGGGCTGAGACTGAGCAAGGAGGGCTATTTGCAGATGGATCATGTAGGTACCGAGATCAAAGTTCACTTTCCACTGTAGATGGCTGGGGTGAAAAATGTGAAGGACAAAGCTAGGCTAATGCTGCTAAAAGGAATTTTTCTTATTGGTGCTCAGAAATGTTTTACGTATAATAATTAGACAGAAGTAGTGACTGTTTTAATGAACAATTTGCTGCACAGTGGTGCCCAAACTAGAACTCTTTGATCATCACAGTAGACTCTTCCCTCCTTCTGTTCCCAAAGCCCACTAGAATAACTTCCCTCACCTAAGTTTCAGCACAGTTTGTTGTTACTGGAAATTAGCTACTTTGTCCAATCCAATTTCAAATTAGGCAACATAATCAGAAGAGCCTCTGCCACTTCACTGGAAGGATCATAATTCCTCCATCAAAAGAGAATCTCATAGCTATCATGCTCTCTAAGGTTTTCTTTATTTTCAGCCTTCTCTTAATTGCAATTTATTTGATGCTCACAAGAGTGCCACATATTTGCCCCCTCACATTGATATAAAGTTGTCATGACTTTACTGCTTGAAGTGATAAATACCTTTCCTTGAAAACTTTTGCTGTGCCTTTATCTGTCTTGTGTGTTCAGTTACACTCCTTTTATTTTGGCCCTCAAGAGGACAATCTACACAGTGAATAATACCACAGCTGCACCTTTGTTCTGCATATGCCACATATTTACCACGGAGATGCTAAAATCTGGGGGCAGCTTTTTCAAAATCTTTTCACTGCTGTGTTGTTCACGGCTGATGTGTTTATGGAATGATAGAAGACAAACTGACCTCGAAGCCTGGACCAAATAAAAATGAAATAGAAATATGAGCAGTATCTTTTCCTTCTAATCTTAGGCTCTTACAGAAGTGGTTGCAAGGTGCTCCATCTCCTTCTTGCATCTGACATAAGAGGGATACAAAATGAACGTTCAGCAAATTTCATTTCTGAAGATTACCTCCTACAAATTGGAATATGAGATCTTAACTTTGCTGCTGTGAATTAATAAAAAAGCTCTGTAAGAGCAAATCATATGTGCTATAGTCCTCCAGTTAACACAGCTGTACCGTGAAAAAAACCCCAACAAAGCAAAACCAAAAAAGGAAAAAAAAAAACAAGTGAGAAATGTCACAAAGGGTCGGAACTCCAGGGTGAACCCATCTCAGTTTGGGCCAGAGAGATACAAACATCGCCATGACAATGAGGACCTTTATGGGTGTCTGGAAAAGCATGCAGAGCTGAGATACTGAAAAACAGCATTGCTTTCATAAGACTTTCTCACACCATTGGTCAGACATCTATTAAATATTGCATTTGAATGTTATTGTTTATATTATGTGGTTTCTTTTGTTTCTTTGTGTCTGGATGGAGACTTAGTTATCTGATATTGGAAAAAGGGGAAAGAAAAAGAACCTGTTTCTACAGTAGATCATATCGACATATTGGGATTTCATCTTGCATAGCTGAATCATTTGTATCTGACAGGTACAACTACATTGAAGATGTTAGACTTCACAGATAAATTAATTCTAAGAAATGTTTATAAATCTAGAGAGCTGCACCCATTGACTTCTGCTCCAAGCTGAGAGTAACCGCGTTTTCAGAAAATGGCTTTCCTGTTGCTGTGACAGAAGAGTTTTTGGTGGAAGTCATTAATTTTTTATTGCTTGAAAAAGACAGTGCCAGGGTGAAAAATTTCACAGTAATGTTCATGATCTTAATGAACATAAATCACAGGTTGATTTCACCAGCAGCAGTGGCTCTGGGAAGGCTTTCATTAGCTAAAGGGGTTCGTGGTGGTGTGGGTATCATTTGGTTCAGAGGACATAGAAACAAGAATCAACTTTCTCCCTTACTGGTGTGCTGAAAGGCAGATGCCTCTGGCTTTGGCCAAAGTGGATGTGTGAGTGAAGAGTGTTGGAGGTAACAGGGATGCCAAACTGGGAATGTCAGTAATGGGCAACTACCTAAAAAGTGCCTCACTGAGCCGTTCACTAATTGAAGGGATAAAGATTCCCCTGGGCTTAGTGCTATGGTATACAGTAGGTAACAATGGAAGTGTAATTCTTGAAATCTTACCTTTGCTTACCAGTTTGGGGATCAAGTGTTAACCACTTCTTAAAAGAAATGATAGGTACAAGAAAAAGGAAGGAATGGGAGGTAGAGACAGTAAACCATACTATACATATATCATATAAAATATATCATATATCATGTATCATATATCATATATTATATGTATATATAATATATATACTATATAATTTGTATATTTTAAAAAATAACATAAAATTATGCTTCTTCCTGGTAGGCTGGAGCTGCAGCAGGATGCTTCTGATGCTTTTATTTCCATCTGAGTTGTGTCTGCTTCATTAGTACATATATGCACACACACATAGCTCCTTTAGTCTAAAACCAGCCATTCCTTCATTGAGTCAATAATCACTTCTGTTCAACTTCTACAAAATTTTCATGGGCTGAAAACAGACAAAGGAAAGTTTTTGTCTAATTAAAACCTGTGGCTGAGAGAATCAAGCTGAGTATGAAGAAAGAGAATGAAAGAATTGCTAAGTACTTTTTATGGTCTACTAGCTAAACTACATGGACCCTCCAGCATTCTGGCAAAACCAATGCACAAATCGGCTCTTTTCTTATTTAATTTGCTGGTGAATGTGGGGGTGCTACTGTGGTCACTGGCAGCTCTCCCAGAACTGAACTCTTTGAATAAGTTCTGTAGATGCAAAGAACTACATAAGCATGCTTGTATTTTTGAGCACAGTCATAAGTAACTGCAGAGGTAATGTGTACCTTTACCTGACAGACAAATGCTTGAGAAGTTTCCCTTTTTTCCTGTGGTAACTCTTTACATAACTGGATAGAGTTACATAAAGTAGAGGGATTGTTTCCCAGCGGGAGAAGCAGAACACTGTAATATTTTCCTATTCTTAATCCCATGCTCTCCAGTCAGCACAGAAGATCTTACTCTCAGCCGATATTCTCCACAAAGAAAAACAGGTATCAGAACCCTGCTAGGAGGTTTTCATGAGGTAAAGAGTAGGTGAAGGAGGGATGAAAAGTGAAAAATAGGTAAAAAAAAAAAATCTTACAAGTTGTTCAACTACCTTCTCAGAAAAGAGTGCAGAGAGTAGTATTCAGGAAATGTGGCTGCAAGTGCCTCAGGTGCCTCTCGAGTAGGTGGGCTTTACTGGGTGCCAAGTTCCCTCTCTGGCTAGACAGTCACCTACAGGATGCTCTTGGCTTCGACAGCATTTCTGCTGGGCAGACAGAAATCAGCAATGCTGAGAGGATGGTCCCACAGACTGGTAATGAAATGTCTTGCTAATGAGAGATGAGTTGGGCTGGGTACAAAGATCATTGCAAGGTGCTGCTGTATATGAGGACATCTGTCAAGTGCAGCTGACCTGCCAGAAATAAGCCATTTTAATTGGATGCGACTCAAACTTCCTCTGTCTCTACATGATATTTGTATGCTTTACAGAATAAATGCTTCTTGCTACCTTCGTTAGCATGTATCATTGAATATATAATGTCCTGTCACTTTTACTAGTATGTTCTATTGACTATATTGCTCCTGCAATGCTCATGTTGAGTTAATGTACCCGATTTATTTATACAATTCATTTTGCGTTATTTCCAGAGACATGCTGTGACCATACTGTGATGCAGATCCTGTGAGAGTGACTGTAATAAATAAACCCAGTGAACAATTATCTCCCAAACACAGCTTCACTGACACAAATCAGTGGAGTATAGTTCTTCACTTACATTTAAGAGCTGGTGGTCGCATATCAAATGTGGAGTGTAACCAACGGGGAGTACAAGCAATGCATTTGTGATCAGAAATGGAGGTGCAGGAGGAAAAAAACTGCCAAACAGCTTCACTAGTAATATTTTGGAAGGCGAAAAAAGTTTTGTGGTGTGGGTGCACAGGAAAAAGTAATCTTTTTGATTGTCTGTATTTTTTTCCAAGTTTTCTGATAGCTAGTTAGCTAGCTAAATAGATAGAGTGTTTTATTTTTTTTAATGAGTTTTTTGTCTTATGATGCTTGCACTTGGAATTAAAAAGCATTTTGTCCTTTGGCAAGGGAACTACATTCTTTTTTTTCTTCTGTCTTCAAATCTTTTCTTTTTGACTGGATAGCATTTACTCCTCTGCACATTTTTATTTGACTCCTCTTGTAGAAAAACTGGTCTATATAACAGCTGAGAAGGCATCAATCTATTGTTGATGAAAAGTAGTAAGTTCTCTGGAAACTGGAAGAAAGTTCCAAGAGCAGGGTGCTGCAGAAACAAAGGGATCCCACAATCACTGATTTGCCCTCTCTGTATTATTAGGTAACTCTGGGAGTGTTTAAAACTAGATGCTTCAGACCTGGAACAATTATGAAATGGATCCCAGCTAACAGCAGGTTTTATAGCGTAGGTGTGAATATTTGAGACATTGTCCAAATGGTGTCCAGATGCCCTGACAGAAACTGAGATCTCATCAATACAGTCAGTACTATGCAGGATAAAATTCTTGTGAATGAATGATGGTGACTTACTTTGAGCTGAAATAAATCTTAATCAAACTCCACTGACCATGTTGCCTGACTCCCTGTTGACATCAGAGACAGCCAAGAGAGGTTTGCTCTGGTACAGATGTATACCCTGCAGATACACATACTCAGTCAAAGGAATCACTGCCTTGATTTTGAAGTAAACAAAACAGAAGAAGATGAAGCCCAGCACTGTGCAGGTGGTTATTATTACTATTGTTATTGTTATTATTATTATACAACAATAATAATAGTAATAAGTAATCAGCATATTGGAGAGTGCTCCTTTTTCCATGACTGAGCAGTTGCTTTATGTTATCTGCATTGATGTTTGCAGTTCCTCAAGGCTTCATGGTGACAACACGGCATCAATGAGAAGACAGCAGTTTTGATTGCAAGATTGCTCCAAAGCCCTGAAAAGCTAACAAATGTCTTATCCACTGTCATTCTTGTCACTTTGAGCTTTGAGCTCTGCAGTATTTAACTCGCACTATGCTGCTCTGCCTTTGAGGAAGATCTGCTGAGAGAATGACAATATCTGCACGTGGGCAGCATCTGCCACCCACGTGAGCCCCATGCTACTCTTTCAAAAGGAATGCATTTCCTCTCTCCAGGTGTGGCTCCGTTCATTAAGTCATGTCATATTAGAGAAAAACTAGAAAAGTAGGATTAAGTCCTGTGAGAGGTGCAGGACCATCGTAGTAGGAG
This sequence comes from Corvus moneduloides, assembly GCF_009650955.1. NCBI lineage: Eukaryota > Metazoa > Chordata > Aves > Passeriformes > Corvidae > Corvus > Corvus moneduloides. The sequence goes on from NC_045511.1 coordinate 17,555,995, forward strand.
GAGTTTCTTCCTGCTGACACTTCTTTGGGAGATGGGAGATAAACCCAGCCACTGAGAGCTATGGCTTCTCCCTCCACCCTCTGACTTCACACACCCAGTGGGTGGGTCATAGCCTGTCCATCAGCATCACAGTATTCAGGGCCATGGTGTTAAAGGCCGTGGAACACCCTCACAATCACCTTAGGTGGGTCCTGGCCTTATTCAGCCTGGAAAGAATGGATATTGAATATCAGCCAAAGGACTCCAAAGGTCTGTCCCTCAGGCTCCTGTTAGCAGCCATGGCATGGTTTGCTGATACTGGAGCTCCTGGCAGGAGCAAAAAGACTGCTTTGCCACGGCAGACATGCTCAGCCTGTCTCCTGAAAAACCAGTGCATGGCAGGGCAGAGGGAAGGTAGGATTTCAACCTTCTCTCCAAACTGCCTTGCTTTCCTGGGTTTATGTCAGGCCCTTACCGTTATTTGAACATAGTTTTTCTGGTTTAATTTGCATAATTGATGAGATGGAAAATTATCTCAATGATTGATGGATGTTCTGCATGCACCAGCGTTTGTCACAAAATATAACACATCTGTAGGATGAGCCTGCTGCTCCTGCCATGTTATTTCCCAACTGGGCTATAAAATTCTAACTTAACCCTGCAGGTTTTTAGGTTTCTTTTCTTTTTAATCTTTTACAATACAATGTGCAACATGGTAAACAAACACAAAGACACAGCATCAACCAAAGTTACCATCTTTCTTCATTGTACTCCAAGGAGGTGGGGTAATGAAAGGGAAAAAGCTGCATCACACTTGTGGAGTTGATCCAAGACTTTCCTACGTGAGGTGTTCTCACTCTTAGCAGACTTGGTCTATAGCTCTATCTATACATTTCCACTTGCTTTGGGGATGGTTTATCTCTTTCAGACATTTACATTGACAAAATTCTCTTTTAATTTGCAATGGGTCAACAGTGCGTATACCACAATTCATGTGATGAGTAGACTTTGTTTTCATAATTGCTTTAGATATTTTTGTAATCAAAAGATGATGCCAACAGCAGAAGTACTCTTTGGGAATTAGCAATGCTTCTTCCATAGAGAAGCCTGGCTTGATGCATTCCTGTCCAGCAAAGCATTGACACACATAGGTGACTTGAAGCCTGTCCTACGGCTGTGAGTGAGGTTACATACATGGTAAGTCCAGCATGTGTCACAGTTCCCTGCAGAGCAGAGAGCTGCATGGACACACGTAACTTCTTTGCTGAACAGTGAATTTGGAGAGATGAAGCCTCCCTTGTCCTGTCTGCAAAAGACACACAGGCACAGCACGTGTTTTTGTTGTGTTTTTGTTCATGGAATGATTTCGGAATGATGTGGTGGGTGGGGTGTGCCCTGTATTACCTGTCTCGGCTATCAGGACAAGTAGCTAATGAGCTCCTACCCACACTAAATGGTAAACCAGTCCCTCTGGGCAGTCTGAGATGCCAGCTTGAGACTGGGCCTGACATCTCAGGAATCATTCCTTTAGGGAATCAGAAAGTGAGGCACCTTTTAGTCCTACAGGGGCTATGGTCAGGGAGGGTTTATAAGAAGGGAAAGAAGGAGGATGAGAAGAGAGTTTTGATCCTTAAACTGATCATGCACAAAGACTATTAACAAGATTTCCAGGGCACTTTCAAATTATTTCAGCAGACTAAAAGCATAGGTTAAGTCTAAGATTTTCACAGCACTTGAAAGACAATTTTGCAGTGTCAGATCAGTTTTTTAAACAGCTCTAGTTTTGGTATAAGTAGGACATAACTGCAGTGAGGCCAGTGAGGCTGGAAAGATGAACAACACTGGCAGTCCTCCAAGCACTTAAGAAAAGGTACCAGAATAAAGTATTTACCCCAAGAACTCATTACTGCGACAACTCATTGCACTGAATGAAAATTTGCTTCAATGGGAATTTGTTCTCCAAGCTACATATGGATTCCTCCAAACTGTGAATAGGTCTAATCTGCTTTTCTCAGTGATTTGATTTAATACACTTTAGTTCACATTAACAAGAGGATAAAAACATGTTTGCGGTATTTAGCTTGTATGTGGTACTATGCATTTTTTCCATCATACAGAATACTTCATTAATGTTCCCTGCAGAAAAAGGATAAATCAGACCAAGAAAGTGGGGGGGAACAAAAAAAAAAGAACTAGAGGAAGGCATTGGCAATATTGTGTCTATGTCCCTAGAAAATGACTCCAAACCTGAAACTACTCAGCTTCTAAGCACTGAGGTAGAAAAATCATACGGCAATGGCCACGGTTCTTTTCCAACAAGGAACTTTTCTACCAAGGAAAATGAAAGACATTCTCCCCGTCCCTGATCCATGCATGACGCTGCTCCAGTCTGAAGTGACAAAGGGTTGATTAGTTATGATCGGCTGCTACAGCTGAGGCAATACAAAACTCCAATCAATTCCCCAGCAATCAATTCGTTACACTGAACTCTCTTTCTCTCCATCTGCAGCTGCCTGACATCCATCAGGGCCCCCTTCTCCTGCCTGCAAGTTGTGGTGAGCATATGAAGATAGCTCAGTGGGCTGAAATGGAGATCAGTGGCTCACAGTGCTATTGGGCAGGCGGGCGGGCAGCGCTAACCCTCTGGAGCTGAGCAGCTCAGCTGTGCACTTCAAGTTTCCACTGTGATATTATATTTGACATTCAATTTGAAACCCTAAACTCCTTTAATGCAATATCTCAGCACAATGATAGTAATAAGGCAGTACCACTTGCTTTTGATTTAACTACGAAAGGCAAAGTGGAGAGGGGGAGAAAACAGCCCCAATTATGTTAACCCCTTTGCTACTAACTCAGTAGGAGACTTGTTTTATAAGTACAAAATTCTGTATTAAAATAAAGAGGAGAAGAAAAAAGGCAGAGGACTGCTTTTTCAGCTAGCAGTTAAAATGCTTTATTTTGTTGTGTTTTGCTCCCTGAAAGTGCCAGAGGCTACAATTTGCTCTGAAAATTTCAACAAAACTGCATGTAGATGGGATTGCTATCTGGTAGACCTGTCACCTTGCATATATGGCAGGAGATAAACAGTACAAATCATAACTTTTTTAAGTGCACGGCCACAGTTTTCCCTCACCAAGGTCTCTCTGATTCTTCAGAATTCTTCTTGCATGGTATGGTCACCATGCCACACCAGTCAAGAAGATAGCAGTGGTTTAAAGTTCTCTGAGTTCTTGTCCATCCGCAGGAATATGTGGAAAACAGTGCACCAGAGCTCAATATGTCTATTCTACAAAAGGGAAAATTGAGGTCCAGTTTTGATGGGAAATTTTGAAGGAAACTTTGTTCACTGTTCAAACTGAAATACTGACTCTAGGGGTTTTCAAGGCCCAGATATAGGGCTGTCACTTCTGGAGAACTTTGGAACACCATTTCTAGCCCAAATTTACCTCTAATCCTAAGGCACAGTAGGACTGTCACCCAGATTTTTGTCAGCCTTCCAGGATGAGAAAATACAAAGTCTGGCTGTGTTTCACCAAATTTTGCTCAGCTCTTCTATGGATATTCACCATCCCTTAGACTCAATGGATCCGAACCATCATTAGTCAAAGCAGGGGTCTGTGTGGGAGAAAGGGGATACAGACCTAATGAATCAAAGCTAAAGGCAGCTAATAGTCATACTATGCATAGTTTCTAGGATAAGGATTATTTCTTCTGGTAACTTAATTTCCTTCTCTTCCAGTCTTTTCTCACCTGTCTTTCCCTTTGCTTCTAGACAGTGTACAGACTGCTCTGTACTGTGGAGGATGGTATGAAACTTCCTGTCTGCCTCTTCCCAGCTCGTCCTTAGACACCAAGTGAATGTCAGAGATCTAGTCTCAAACTATTTAAAAACATTTAGCCAGCTTTACACAGCAACTCTTTGGTCAAACTTTCTCTGCTTTAGGAAAGGACATGTCGCCCCTCTTGGCAAATCAATTATTCAGACGCTGTGATAGTCCGAGGCATCGTATCAGTAATAAAGTAGTGAATTATTAATCATGTCTTGTGCCATTTCGATTAGATTTGGGAAATTCAGGATTAAATTTCTGGCACCCTGTGTCTCGGATTGAGCTCAGCCCAGCTGGCCTGACAGGCATGAGCTGGCTTTGTACTTCAGAGGAGGCTGGTGGATAAAAATTACTTGAAAAGCCTCAGAACTTCAATTATTATTATTAGTATTTTGGAAAGAACTGGAATGACTGAAAATAGATTTCCAATCTGCAGGGCAGTTTTGGTTTCACACAAAACTTCTGCTGTAATAGTTCAGGCTTTTTTTTTTCCATTCCTCTGAGCTCATCTGCTTGCTGCAAGAAAGGCTAACTCGGCTTAAAAGACGAGGCAGTCTTGTGAGTCTGTGTGTCTCTGTACAGTATTTACACTTTCTACGTTTTATCTGGGCTCTGAGGACACTCTGAGAGATCGAAATCATATTAATTAGAAGAACAGGACCAGCATTCCTACTGCTCTGGCACTAGCTGTTGAGGGAGGGAGAGCCTTAATGCAGGAATGTGAGCCTTGGCATCCTGAGAAGTTGCTTGCAGCCTGCTTAAGGCTAGTGTAAAAAGAGTTTTGGCTTTATCTGCCCTGTGCCCAGCAGACAGCCATCCCCTGCAGTGCCCTGCCACATATATTCACCTGACTTCACTCAACTGGTATTGTTTAGCTCTTGCCTGTGCTTGGTGCCTGCTGTGGAGAGCCTGCTCTGAAGTGCTGGTGAGCGCTCCTTTCACTGGAGAAGTGCTTTTTGAAAATGTGTGTGCTACAGAAAGAGGAATGGGATAGGCACCTGGGAGAGTTGAGGCTGTTGGGAGCATATGGGAAGTGTCAGCTGCCCCACATGTGGCCAGGTGACCTGTGAACTGCTGGGGTGCAATGCCAGGGTGTCAAGGTTCAGGTGGTACATCTGAGCATGGCACAGGGCAATGATGTGTGTGGCAGCTTGGTACTGCAGGATGCTGAAGGGACACCAGACCTCAAACCACCTGGGAGAACTAAGAGGAGATGTTCTGGTGTGCCTTTAACCAGAGTGAAAAAAGTGCCATAGAGCATTTCCTCTCTGGTGGCTTTCATCCACGGGTGAAATTTAATCTTTCCTTGTTGCCTGTAGGCATTGCAGATTTGCAGAATTTAGTAATTTCTTCAGTAGTTAGGCTGAAAACTTAAGTAACTTTGCCCAGGCCTCAATGAAATCAAAGGGAAAACTCAGGTGACCTGACCCTACACTCACATCCTTGTCAATGTGAACTGATAGCACAGGTCTGAAATGAAGCCTGCCGGATTTCTCTCTGTGAAGTTGGCCTTTTGCTAGATATACAACTGAGGGAACAGCTTTTGCCACAAATGTAGTCCAATTCAAACCCTGAACAAGACTCAAAAGTGACCGAGTTGAAAACCCTTGACATGAAGGAAATAACATTTTACTCAGTGCAGTTTTAATTTCATCCCTCTGCCCTGGAGTCAGAGGTTTCTGAACAGAACAGGGACTGTGGAGTGCATGTGCATTGTGGGGAGGAAAGTGTGTGGGGAGATGCTTCATGTAGCTAGTTTCTTGCTCTTAGAAGCCTCCATGACTTTCGGGGAAAGGAAAAGAAAAAAAAAAGGTTTTAAAAGAGGTTTTTTTGAAAGAGGAGCTGAAAAAGACATCAAAACAGATCAAAGAAACTCATGGAAGTGGGAAAAAAAAATGGAGAGAGGGAGAAAAAAAAAGAAGGAAAAGCTCCTGCAGTAACATTGGATGAAAATTAAGCTTCTCAGATCTGTTTAAAAGATATTCTGTTTGATCTTTTATATCTTCTGCTCTGATTATCCAGGTTCCTTTTGATGTTGCTGAGCCCTATAGAACTGATATGTAAAAATACACATACATATGTATTAATGCAGTGGGTACACATGCACATGCAGGGACCCCTCACACTGTCACTGCTGCCTATGAATGGGATGTGCAGAGCTAGCAGAGGTGAGACCACAGAGGAGCAAGATCCAGTGCTCTGACCCTGTGATGTATGTCCCATGCCACAGTGCCCCTGGGGACAGAAAAACCTTCCTGGCTCCTCTCCTCGGCGGGAATCACTAGAAGAAACTGAGCTCTGAGGTACACGGATTAAAGGTAGGAAGCTGCAACTGCGTGGTGACACACCATGTCCTACTCCGTGCACCTCCCAAACCCTTGGAAAGTCGTGGGGTGATGGTTGTGATGATGTACAACCATGGAAAAATATCTCTCAGAGACCGTGCAAAAAGACACCCTCAGCCAAAAGGGACACATCTACTCACTGGGATCTTGGAGCAGTTTGTGCCACCACACAGTTCCCAGCAGAGAAGCCCCACTTTGTTCCCTCCTGCCTCCTAACTGATCCCCTTGCCTTCCCACCAAGGCCAGCTCCAGACTCCTCAGTGCTTTAGGAAAAACTGACTTTTTTTCTGCTCTCCCCTTAACGTAAGGGAGCATGGCCAGCCCTAGGATTGGTCACTGATGCTGTCAGGAGGATGGGGAGGGATTTTGCACAAAGCAGCGGAGCCCCCATCGTGCTAAGCCCACTGCTGTTGCTGGGGCAAGAGGAGGGAGGTGGATAGAAGCTGCATTAAAATCCCTTGTTGACCAGGCAATGAGCCTACTTTGCCTTAGTGCCACCACCTGCAATGGCTTCTCACACTTGTGTGACACAGGAAGGCAGCAGGACCCAATCCTGGTGGCTGCAATCAACTCTGCATGCCCCCGAGCCCCGGCTGTGCCATGCTGGCCTCTGCTCCCCACTGCTGTGGTGCCCACACACTTCCAAACCTTTAATCTGCTTACCCTCAGGAAGCCCTGGGAGGCAGGCAAAGTGGTCTTAAGCTCATTTTACAGCGGGAAATATGAGTGATTTCCATACAAATACTGCTCAAGTTGGCAGCAGAGGCAAACACTGCATCCACCAAGGCTGTCTACCTGGGAAGGAGGGCAGCTCTCTGCCGCCCAAATCCATCTTCACATGTTTGGCTTTGCACTGCTAAGTGCCATTTCTGGCAATGAAAACTATCCTCCATGTCCCACTTCCACATGGACCAGCATTTCCCACACTGCCTTGTCCCTCATCCCTCAGTTGTCCTCTGAGAGTGAGCACAAGGAAGCATTCCAGTTCAATTTGGGCCCAAATGCATGCTTTTCTTCAATTTTAATATGCCAACATGCTTCTAATTGTTATGTTTGCAGAGGGGAGCAGGCAGCTTGGAGCAGCAGGCACAGTATTTTCAGTTTTCTGAGCTTAAGCTGGTACAGTTAGTTGTTTCAGCCCCTGGGCTCTGGCAATCCGATCCCTCCTTGCTAGATGCTGCTTTGTGTATTTATTCTCATTTCTCCTCTCTTTGCTCTCTCCCCCACCCTCATTCAGAGGTTTCCCAAGTAGATCTGTCTATTGCCACTCCCCTCTTTAAGCTCCCAATTTAAGGGAAAAAAAAATGAGGAAAATACACAGGAAAATTATTTTTTTACAGACAGCAGTAAAATGATCAAAGGCTTATTTGTAGCTAACAACGGACGTACACCACTTATTGAACTAAGATGGAGTGGAAGCATTTTCTTCATATCCCTACAAATGTGTTCTTTTAAAAAAAAATCAATGAAGGCAGATTTTTAATTAAAGCAGATGCTGATCCTTCCTGCCCCTGATGCTGCTACATGTTTTGTTGTTGTTGTGGCTGTTGTTATCTTATCTGGGCCTTTATTTATTTATGTATTAGCCCCTGACAACAGGAGATTGCAGCTCTGATTTCTTCCCTGGAGTTGGGGGAACAAAAAAAGAGGTGGGCCTGTTGGAGGAAAATGTTTTTGTCTCCAATCTCTTTGCTACCCAGATGAGGGTCAAACACCTCCTTCCTTGGGCTTTCCCCTCCTCCAGCTCTGGTGCGAGATACAAAGGCTAAGCCTTGCTGTCTCCTTCTCTCCGTCCTTTTTACAGATGCAAATCCCCTCTGCTCAAGCTCAAGAGTGTCTCTGGGAATAAAATGCGCTCTGTGGTAATGCCTTCATTTGAAAGTGTTATGGAGATCTGGAACTGAACTGCTGAATGGCAAGCTTTCCTTTTTTATTTTTTTTAAATACCTTTTAAAATTTTTTCAGAAAACTCCACTGATTTAAGTCTCTGATAAAATGACCAAGAAAGCATTTCCTAATATACTCATCCTTCTTCCGCACCTAGCAGATCTGAATCTCCAATCTCCTTCCTCTGTCCTGTGCAGGGAGAGAAGTTGGACTCCATGATCCTTGTGGGTCCCTTCCAACTCAGGAGATTCCATGATTCTCTCTTCTTCAAACCCTCCCCTGGCTGTTCCCATTCCTCACAAGATTCAGGGTTCCTAACAAGGCTTTCATAATGAATATCCAAGACAAACGTGTGCTCCCAGCCTGCCACAGCTGGGCCTAGTACTGGGTTCTGAGGGTGTGGGCAGGACTGAGCACATGGTCCATCTCCTTTCCGTCTCCCGTGCTCTGTCTGATGTCTGCAGGGGTCCCTGGACTTTTTCTCTTCAGAATCAGGTAAGTGCATTGAGGGGGGATTCCAGAAAACAACTGGAAGAGCCCAGGTATGTCAATCATCCTAAAATCTAAAGCAGAGAGATGGTGCCTTAGACAATCTAAATCAAGGTTAGGCTCATCCTCCATGTCAAGCTCTCCTTCTATGAACAACGATCAGGCCATGGTGGAGGGAGATGTCCTGGGCCTGGGCTGTCCTCTGCTGCAGGCCTTTCCTGCAGGCCACATTTCAGTCCCCACAGATGCCTTTTGTCCCTGGAACTCCCTGACTTAATGCGTGTGTTGTGCCCAGACATAACCCAGGGGGCTGTCTTGACTCTTCAGGTGCAAAGCTGACCTGCAACGGCCCAAGATTTGGATAGAGCATTTGTCTTTGTGTGTGTCAGTAGTACACCAGGTCAGTGCTACAGGGCCTGAGGAGGAATTTGTCCTTTCTGTCCAGTACCATGCATGTGGCCAGGTGCCGCCAGGAGGGAGGGCTTCAGATGCACCAGGACAGACCACTGCTGGAGGCACTGTACCTGACAGGATCGACCACTGGTCCCATCTGCTGTGGCAAACTGCATCTTCCTATGGGGAAGGAAACTGATAGCTAAAACTGCCCAGGGAGTGACTTTTCCTTTCATTGATATCTATATAAATGAACATAGGATCCGTACAGGATCGTAGAATTATTTAGGTTGGAAAAGACCTCCCAGATCATCCAGCCTAGCTGTTAACCCAGCACCATGAAGCTGTGTCCCCCAAGGGCCACATCCACACCCCTTTTGAACACTTCCAAGGATAGTATTATACCACTGCCCTGGTTTTTCCAATGCCTGATCACTCTTTCAACGAAGACATTTTTCCTAATATCCAATCTAAATATAATATCTATTATATCTGTTTGATGCTGACTTCCCAGACCCCGCAGACCCTTGACCTTCACTATCCTTAAAGGCTGCCCTAGGCAGCTGTTCCCCAGGTCTGTGGGTAGGTGCTGGCAGCCATACACATGGACTGAGATGTGTCTAAATACTGTTTACTTCACTGTCCAAAATGCATATCAACAAAATAATTTAAAAAATATATTTCCAGTTTACAAGAGTGTCTCTCCTGACCCAAAATGTAACAACTTTTCATTTTGTTATGTTTTGTTCCCTTTTCATTAAAAGCAAGCAGATCAATAAAGGAAATTGAGAAAAAGGAAAAGAAATAGCTTTGTTTAAAAAAACACCTCATCAGCAAATTTTTTCACATTTTCAATCAAGTAAACGGATTGTGGTATCTTATTATTTGATAGGAGCATGCATATATTTCTGTTCAGTGCTTAACTATTTTTTTCCCCAGTGAATAAAGTACTAGTCCAAAATCCTTCCTCACTTGCAATCTGGAATAGCATTTTCACTGTGTCTGAAAAGAAAACGAAATATTAACTTCAGTAATATGCAGACTAATTGCTTTTGAAAGGGTGGGATCCATTTGGAGAAATTTAAGTGTTTACTACAAGACTTGCCTCTATTTGAGATAATCATCCTTGTCTGTCTTTGGTAGTTAACAGGGATCTGCTCTGCAAAGTCGAGGGCACAACTCTGCTCATAATACGGTAATCTGCTTTCAGCCAAATCACACTTCCCTAAAAAAGCACTTTTCTCTCCATTTTCTGTATTGCAAGTCTTGACTGACTTGGGAGGATCCTTGGAAGGATCTGCATTTTAATTAGATGTCTTAGATGTGGGTAAATTTAGGGAACATTAAACCTGACCAACTAGTTTAAAAGTGAGTTTGTTCCTTAAAGCTGTTCAGGATGCTAACAGGATTATGCAGAACCTAACAGGGCCATGGTTTCCCTAAAGCTGGCTGTGCAACAGCACATGAAAGTAAATACTTCTAATTTCAGATTGAATGCCTATGGGTAGAGTCACCAAATGTGCACAATAGTGCACAATTTATTTGCAATTGCAGATACTCACTCTGTAGAGGAAACACTATTAGCTGCATCCCATCTCTGCTGAACTCATCTTCATTCCTTTAATATTATCAAGACTTGAAAATGCATAGAAAAATTGACAAGTGAGATATAAACAGCTTCTCTTCTTCCTACCACCCACACTTACATAAGAAAACACACTCAAAAGAGGTAAACTACATATATATATATACATATGTATATGTATATGTACATATGTACATATACAAAAGATAAATTCCACTTAAAAATGCAATCTACAATCATGACCCAGCTTTTGTTTTCATCAGGTGGCAAATTAAGACTTTCACACCAATGGAGTATAAATTCTTTTAGTAAATTCTGATGGTAAATACCTTTAAAAGTGTGAGCTGATAAGATACTACACCGGAAAATTAACTTATATCCACCTCAACAGAGCAGGAGTGAAAACTTTTGGAGTATCTTGGTTAGGGAAAGGGGTTTTTAGGCATTTCTCTGTACTTTTCACAGTGATCTGCAGTAGGACACTTCAATCACAGTGCCTTGGTATAGATGTGTCTTTCACTGCAGCCTCGTATAACTATCCGTGTTTGGGTGTTATCATGGGAGTAGCTGCCTCACTATATCCATCTTTTCCCAATTGCATGGCATCGATTGATGGTGAAGCAAAGTTTTTGAGTGATAGCTTAACAATGAAGAAGTTTCAGACACCCTCTCTCTTTCCTCTGCTAGTGGAAGGGAAAATGCCTTATCCTCAGCATTAATTAAACTATGTGAAACCTGATCCTGGCTATGGAAGACCTGTATGTAGATTCATACCCTCTGACAACATCTTAAATTCACTGACTGGCATTTACTTGGTAAATAAATAAGAGGATCAGACCAGCACTTCTTTAGAGAGGTCAAGCAAGATCTTTGGTCTGTCTGTGAAATGCATGGGCCAAATAATTTGCTCCTGAAATCACCAAAGCTGTCCTGAAACTTACTGATTTACGCCATGAAAGGATAAGCTTCCGTAACAAATTTGCAGGTAAGGGAAAGTCTGAGCCTAAGAGTGACAGAGACTGAGATAACCAGAGGAACCTTCTGCCTGGAAATGAGAAGCTCTGGTTTATGCCTTGCCTTGGAAAACAGAGTGATCCCTAAAACTCCTGGGTCTTTTTCTGCACGTTTTTCTTTATATGTTCTGCCTCCCTGTGTTTGAAATGCACTGATTAGTGTACAATGCTGCATGCCTAAATCTGCTTTCAAATCAGACTTGCAGATACTTTATCCTCAAATTTCCAGTTTTGGTCTGTGTCCATGGTTCTGCTCAAAGGTCTGTTTGTGCTGTGGGATTTTTGGAAGGGTGAGGATGGAATTCTCAGGACACCTAAAAGGAGGACTAACTATAACATTATTTAGGTTATCTCTGCAGTAAATTGGGTGAGAAAAGTGGGTTGAAGCAATAGCCTGTGATTATCAAAAATCTTTTTTTCTTTGTTTCCCTTACAGATAAAGCATTCCTGAGTTATTTCTTCCAGCACTCCCACCCCCATATATACATTCCTGCTTAATCAGTCGCTTCCAACAACTGCATTTCTCCCTCTTAAAAATCAAGGATTACTTTCAGCTCTCAGCATGATTGGGAAAAAAGTCTGGCAGAGATTAAAGAAAAGAGTTGCTTTTCTCTCCCAGAATCTGTGTGGGATGACGATATTGGCAAAAGCTGTTGGCCAAAATATCTCTTAAGAGAGTCAAAGCTCTTCCTAGGACGATCTTTTTCACATCCCACTTACAATAACAACAATAGCCTTGGTATCATTTTAAAAGAGAGAGCAGAGAAGGTGTGGGGGTGGGAAGGACAGGAATTACAGCCCTTATACTAATCAGCTAGAAAAGCTCTGTCTCCCACAATTCTTTCATTAGCTGGCGAGACAGGTGCCCTCTGACCTCCAGCATCACTTACTTCCTTGGTAACAACTACTGCTGGCAGATGATCCCTCTTGTAGACTTCATCCATATTCAAAGAGTTGTCACGGCCAACTGATGCTAAGAAGCTAATCAAGTAGAATTTTCTTTTCCTTTGCTGTCTCTTTTTGTTCCCCCCTTTACTCCTTCTCTCATGCTAGAAAGATATTTCCCCACCATGCACTCAAATTCTTTTGAACACTGAGAAAGGACCAGATACATGGGGAAAGGGAGGAGAAATTCCTTTTCACACATGATGCCTCTGGTGATTTTTGCACTTTTACACAGGCAAGCATAGGACTGTTTTGCATTGCCATTAACAGCTTTTAAGTATTACCAAGTACAACCAGGGGCTTGACTGGGACAGCTATCTCACCACACGCTGTTTCAGAGCAGGAGGAAAATTCCCCATCAAAACTACTTCGATATAGGCAATTTAATTTCCAGTGCTGACTAGGTTTTGGAACAATGTGGCCTTATTAAAGGAGTTGATTTTACAACAGGTAGAAGATGTGTTAAAATTACATTTTCTACAGGCAAGGGTAACATTTTCACTGATGTTTTCATTTTGTTTCCCTTTTCCCCCACGGTAAGCCCATCAGCTACACTATGCTTCTTTCCTCTGTTCAGAAATAAACTTGCCAGCATGGTTCTAAAGAAGCTAGCAAGAGTTGGTATGAGGATATTTTATTTGCATTTGTTGCATTTTGTACAAAAATATTTTCTAACAGAAATGATCATCTCTTCTAACCACAGGCAAAGACCAACATGAAGGAATTTCAAACTTTGAGGATGAGAATGTTGAATCTGAAACAGCAACTACATGTGAAAAACTGACTCTTATATCCTTGATGAGAAAAAAGAACCAGAAGAATAATGAAGATGCCATTTCTTCACTTTTCTGTTCTGAGATTTATAGATTTCTGATCATCTGAATAACATGAATTATCTAGGGGAAAGTCTGAGGCCATTGAGTTCAGATAGACAGCAACTCTTCATTCACAACTGTATGTCAATGGTTGTCAGTCAAACATGAGGGAAAGGGAATCAAAGTCAGGAATTTCTGCTCCAGAAAACATGGAGATTTATTTCAGCGTGAAAATCCAAAACACCTGGCAGATTTTATTTCCAGCTTTTGAAAATGATGTATCGTTAGATGAGAGAGAATTCCTAAAATGGTCCCCAATATTTCTGAAAAACATTTGTCAGCAACTGACCTTAAGAATCTCTAATAAAAAAAATCTATAAACAATGGCCCTGTTACAATGCCACTGATTTGTACAATTCAGAGGAAATGCTGACATCCTCCATTCAAGCACTAGTTTCAAGCCACTGAAAATGCTGTTTTCAATCCTGATGGCATCTGTTCCTCTTCCATGAGTTAATTCAAGAGGAATAAATGTGCAAAACAAAGGAAAGAAGGAAGTCAAAGGCACACTGGTCCGTCAAACATCGATCCCACAAATCTTCCTTATTTCCACCATCTGCTGCCAGGTTTCTTGTTGGAATGTGCAATGAATAATATACTCCTCATGTTTTTCCTTCCATCATCCTGTGAGTACAGATTCTTCCTTAGGCATCCTTAGTGCCACTGCCATTCCTGTCGAGGGTGCAAACTGAAGCTGGCCGGTGGATTTACTCCCAGGAATCTGCGCTCTGCGGGATTGCTGCTGCAAATTTTTAGCAGCCTCTGTCTTCATGACACTATTTTTGGACCTCCCTCTCACTCTCTCTTGTCTAGTAATGTCTCATCTTGTGGAGACTGGAGAGCTAAGTTCATTAAAATGGAATTTGGTGGGTTATTGCACAAAATTACCTCTATTTACATCTGCTGCCTGTCACTTTCAATGCTCTATGTCTTCTATCACTTAATACTTCCACTACCCGTCCATGCCAACTTTCAGTGGGCAGCAGTTGTAAACTCAGGTTAGCATTGTTTGCTGCGTGCACTCCTTCCTACAGAAGCCCTTTATGGGGCTGTGAGAGCCCATGTCTTGGCCAAGAATATTTGTTCAGGGGTGAGACAGTGCTACAGCTGTGCTGATATCCAGAAATGCCAAGAAAATCCATAAGTTATTTTCCTAGGCTGAATTATATTTCCTATACTGTTATTAACTCTTTGTCTACTGCAAAATGTCTTCATTGAGATCAGCTGAGAAAAAAAGAGTTAAAATGAAAGTGAGCTTTTGTCTGGAGTGAGCAGTGAACCTGACTCTTTCATATCTCAGTGGGGCTGTGCTGCAATATTTTAGCTAAAAGAGAGCTGCTGAATTTTTACCTATGGAAGACAGCTTAACTGTGAGTTCAATGAATGACTGAATAACAAAATTTGTGCCCAGGAGACATTCATGAGGTGGAGACTCATCTGAAACTCCAATGCCTTGAATTAAAAGGCCATACCTGGTACCTGGTCAGGCACAAGGCAGACTGTGCTGTCCAATGGTTAAATCACAGCCTACAGAGCAGTGTGTTGCTTGAGTCTAGTGTGCACTCCTGATTGTGCAGCACCACCCTAGGTACTAGAAAGTCTTGAACACCAACCCATTTTCTTGTCTAACACTCCACATCCATCACCTTCACCTCTGTTTACTTGTGTGAGCAATTCAGCAGAGGCATTGAAAGGTTGAAGAGCAGCAGAACGCGTTATTTCCACAGACCTCAGCAGGCACTGGCTAATGTCCACTTCTGCAGAAGCTCAAGCAGTTACATTTTTCTTCTTGCTTGCTGGTAGTGTGACACTCAAACACCTACATGACTACCAGAGCAAAGCCAGGAAATCTGGCCCCATGAAAATTAGGCACGTACTAGCACGGCACAGCTCAGATCTGGATCAGAAATGACGGCTTTAAAGTCTTCCTAGCTCACATTTTCTTCCTGCCCTTTTGTCAGTGAGTTAACACAGCATCAAAGTGTCTGCCACCCTGATCTCTGACCATGAGCCCATTAAAATTGCATTGGAAGTTAACAATAAGGATGGAAAACAAAGATCAAATGAATAATGCATAAACAAAGAACTTCAATTAGATATTGAAGAAAATAATATAAGTATATTTGATAGCAAAATATCTTGAATTATAAATTAGATGGGGAATTTGTTTTTTTTCCCCCCAATGTGAGGAAAAAATGAAAGGTAATAAAGAGATACATAGTCTTTTATTGGTTGATGGGAATAAAATGTAGGGATATTTATACTTCTTTGCTGTTCAAGCTTAGTAATTTCATGTGTTTTTGCAAGATAACACTAGGGTCATGTGATTTCATCAACCAATCGAGCTGCCAGGCTCTTTGCTGACACTTGGTAATGAAGTGATATGGTAGGGTAGGACAAAGTCACCTTATCTTTTTATAAATGCATTGAGTGGCATTTGGGATGCCTTCCTACCTTTCTGGTTCATTTGCATCACACAAGAACCCTCTAAATGCTAAAGCTTCCTCTTGCAGGGAAAGTTTGACGCTTCCAGAGGCATTCAAGGATATCTGTCTTGGAGTGGCATAAAAATAATGATGTGCAGCTGTGTGTGTGGGGACAGGGCTGTGTACGCGTGTGTGCAACAGCCGGCAGAGAGGCTCTGGAGCTGTCTCTGGCACCAAAGCAACGCGTGTCGTCCATCCAAGTTGACAGGCCTACCCAACCTGAAATCATCTGAGTGCAGTTTCTGAAATCGTTTGAAAGTGGAGTGTCAGGAAGATGTTTGCATGGCGGCTGACATCTCCTCCCGGCGTGGTTTAATGACATCCCTCCCTTGTCATAACTCTCCTCACGCTTCACAAATAATAACAGCGCTGGAAGAACTTGGCAAGACAGAGTTGGGAGCGGGAATAGGAATGCGCGGAAAGGGTGGGAGGCAGGAAAGTGCAAATCGCTGGAGACAAAACCACTTGAAAGGGCTTGAAGCAGCCTGAGCGTTTGTACCTGGGAGGGCTGTGGGCGTTTCTTGCCTTCCATCATTTTCCCATCTTGTTAAACAAAGGGTAGGGATTTATCCACCTTTGCCAATCAGCCCAACCTAGAGCAGCAGGCAAGGATGAAATCTCTCTTGGTATGGAGGCCTGTCTATAAAGGTGCTGATTTTGTCTGTCTATTCAGTGCAATACGTTCTCCAGGTGCAAGCAGGGAGACGGGAGCAAATATACCGCTGCCTGGAGAGCTTCCTCCCACCCCAGCTGTGCTTCTAGCTTTGGTGGGACTGGCAGACAGATCAGAGACTGAAAGAAACCTGTGAGAGCTTAGGGAACCAAAGTGCTGGACCGAGTTTGAACTCCTGACTTTTAAAACTGGCTCAGCCACCTTCCTGCTGCCTCAGCTTGGGCACATTGCCCAGTCTTCTATGCCTCAGTCACCTGCTTTGTGCTAGGGTTAAGGAATGAAGATTAATCCCAGAGCACACCAAACACAGCAAGATGACATGAAACATGTTACAACATTGTCAATAGGGGGTTAACATGGTTCTTTCAAAATGTCCCACGGGCACTTCATACCCTCAGTTAAATATGATTACAGCCAGGAAAAATGATCAAGAGCTAACCAACTATTTAGCTACCAGTCTATACTGATTTCCAAAGAAAGAAGCACATTTTCCAAGTGTTTACTTGTCAAAGAATGGGAAACCAGACTTCTAGCTCCATTTTTGGTTGGTGCAGTGTGTGTGTGTAAGATCCTGTCTCTGGATTTCTGGTGGGGAATGTACCCAGCAGAATAAGCCACGTCACCCATGAAGTCTGTGTGCTGCCAGGCAGAGGAAAGACTTGTTTCTGTCAGGCATGAAGACAGTGAGAGAGCTGAGGAGCTAGAGAACCAGGTACGCTGCTTCCCGAGTCTCCAGATGGCTGCCTCAGCTGTCTTCTCAGCCGTACGAGGGTGTTCAGGAACTGAAAGCCTGCACCTGCTGCTGAAAGAAACATGATTTTGTAGGTGCTCAGTGCCTGAGGATTCAATGTGCAATAAAAAGATAATTTATAGTAATCATAACAATCATGCGTGAAACCTTGAGGCCTCTAACAGTCTGCTGCGGGGCAGAACGACCACATCAGCTGTGGTGACAAGTTTGCGGTCTCAAGGACTCTGTAAATGACTGAGCTGCAGTCCAAGGACTATCTCAAGTAATAATATGGCAAAGGGATTGCAACGACCCTCCTTGCTTTAGCTAATACATCTGAGTAAGTGCTGATGTACTCCCAAATTTTGTCTTTTCCCTTCTCTCATATTTAGTGATCTTTAGCATGAAAGTTAATAAGAACAGAAGGGTGGGATTTTTTCTTACTTTTGTCTAAAAGACGGATATGACTGTACTTCGTAGACAACATAACAGCTTGTTGGGCCAAATACATCTGGCATCACACATTTGAGCCCTGTGGAGGTGTCTGTTATCCTCTGTGTCCAGCTATGCAGGGGGCATCTGAGGCATGTCTACAGTTCCCCACCTCCCCTTGACCACCTCCACGCACTAGGTATGTGCGGAAATCACCCAAACCCGTTTTTAAACATCTTTCCAGCTGATGTACAGTGAGCAGGCTCCTGCGAGGGTGGAAGGCATGTCCTCCTGTGAGGACAGGAGCCTGCATACCTTGCCTTTGGAAGCAAGGACTGACACATGTGCTCTGCCAGCCCTTTGGGAGTGTATTTACGAATTAAATGAAAGAGATAGCAGATGCTTTCACATTGTTTCACAAGGAACTGAATGATAAAGTCAAGGAAGAGAGAAGGGAGAAAAGAGCTCTGTCAAAAGGAGTGTGTACCTCAATGGCCAATGTGAGCTTAAATGGCCCCACACCCATGGCACTGGAGTGGTCCCTGTGCACTGAGGAAGCTTTCCTTTGGATAAGTTGTTCAGCTAGCATCCTTTCCCATGCTTCTCTTGAATTCTATGGCAGAGTTAGGACCCTAACGTGTTTTACTCGTCCAGAGTACTTAGTCCTACCACTGTGCCACCATTCCCTAGCTCTGCACAGCAGACTCCTCCCTCCAAGGCCGTGTGTCAGCAGCTGTGTGGCACGCAGGGATTAGTATTTGTCCCAACCTACATACTGCTCTGCCAGGTTTCAGACTTTGCAAGAAACACAATGAGTAGAGCTGCAGACCAAGGGATGGATCCTCTCTTCTCTTGGAGCAGGTGCCTGTGCTTGCTGCTGGTACAAATGCATCCCCTGAAAGTCCTGGGGGTGGATATGGCTCCTGGTTCCTTAGCTGTGCCATGAACATGGTTAAGGCTTGAGGACATGTTTGTGTAAGTGATGGACAACTTGGAGAAGGACACTGAAGCTTGATTTTGCTGAGGGTTTAGATGTAGACCCTAAAGGGGGTTTTTCCCTCATCCTAATTGGTTTTAAAGAGAAATCCAAACTCTTTGGATTTCAGAGAACCTCTGAAATTCATTTCACCTGGCAGCAAACACCTGAAAATTTGGAATGAAGCTAAATTCAACTATGCAAACTGTATCTATTACCAGTGGAAAGATCTAGACTCCTTGCCCCTGAGTGTGATTTCAACTGCAGATATTGAGGTATAGCATGAACTTCATATGAGAAATTTATTCAGGTTACTGGAGCAAATATACACAAACAAGAACAGCACTGTGAGTCAACCAGTAACAGCAGACACTGGAATTTTAGTTAAATCTTGAGGTGAGCTGCACAGGCACAGTGTACAAATTGTAAGTATTTCTGTTAAGTGCAGAATGAATTTAAGGCTGAAGTGGAGATGCCTGTGATTTTCTTACATGTCTTGGTTTCCCCAAGTATCTACACGACCTCAGCTAGTGCTTTCTCTGCTGTTCACCTTACAATAGCAATGGGAAGAGTACAGTTTACCTATTATCTCCAGGGGGCATTTAAAGTAAATACCATACAATTCCCTGTATTTAACTAAGTCACTGAGAAGGGATAGCACATCTATCTTTAGCAATATCTTTAACAGAGAGGATACCTAATTCCATTAGAGATATTTAGGATGAAGTGCTTAGGTGCTTTAAGTAGGTGAGTATTATGTGAATTTTGGTGGGTTGTGTTCTCTATCTCTCTTCCTTGTTTGGTTTCTTTATTGAGTAAAATCAACATATCTAAAGGGGGATTGCAAACATGAGGATAGAGCAGCTCTGCATCAGAGGCACTGCACATGGGTGAGAAGGACAGCTCATGTGGAGGTGTGCTCTACGCCTCATTCCCCCATACCCAGAGCACACTGCAGTCAATATTTTGCATGACCACACAAAATCTCAGCTTTACCTAGACCTTCATTCTTACCAGAGATAATTCTGCTGTTTTTTTAAACAACCCTGCTTGTCTGATGGAGGACTTTGGGAAGCACTAACCAGTGATTCTTCCTTCTGCAGCTAGAACTGCAGCAGTCCAGGCATGCTAAGGCTTCTTGTGGGCTCATTTAATCTGCACCACATTCCAGGCAAGGGAGTGAACCTCCCCACTATTGCCCCTAAAGTGTGAATTATCAGATAGTTCTTTTCTCTCTCTTTTTTTTTTTTTTCTGTTTTCCTCACCCTCTGCCCTGCCACCTCTGAAATTTTGAAAACTTTTTTTCATTTATGAGGAAAATTAAATAAACAAATCAAAAAAAACCCCAGAACTCAAAGATTTCTTGTTAAAGTTCTGAACATATGCTACTTATGAAAAAAAAAATTAAGTGAAATTGGCTGATAAAGTAAGAATTCCACAAAGGGCTGTTCTTCCAATCATCCGGTATTTCTCCTGTAATTTCCTCAGAGATTGTGGAATGATTTTCCAGATGTCTCTGTTCCTTCCAGGTGGCGTGTTCAACATGATTTGGAACAAGGCCAATCTTAAGCTTCTTCCTATTCAGGGGAGATGATACTGTGCAAGGTACATACATGTACATACTTCCATGTTTTTGGAAACATAAATAGCATGTTTCTTTCAGTGTGCAAGTAAGGGACAACCCAGAGGAAGGGTGGCTTTCTTGTGAGGCTGACAAAACTGCTCTGTCTGAGAAAAGCACTTTTTCTGATCAGTAAGAAGAAAACCAAGGGCAGTTTTGGCTATAGGAACATTTTTAAGGGGTCAGTATGTGGTAGAGTTTCCTGCTGCTCTTTACGTGGGCTCACATATATCCTGCTTAGCCTCAAAGCTGCTTTGGTTCCCTCCCAAATGCTATGGGTCCTTGCTTGCCTGTTGAACATGGGCTGGTTGCAGAAATGGGCAGCCCTGGAATTAGGGCTGCAGGGAGTGGGGTTTCCTCTGGGGCAAATTAAACAGTGGGTTTGGGTCAGTACATTGGATAAGGCCAAAAACCTTCGTCACCTGCAAAAGAACAGACAGCCTATGACAACCTGGATGATTCCTCAATGGCCAGGTCTGCTCTGCTTTTCAGCCCGTATTCTTCTCACCCTGCAAATTTAACTGCTTCACTGTCAGTGAGAACCATCTTTATTTTTGGAACTGGCTCGTGTCTCTGCTCTGCATTGTCAGAGAGGTTAAGCAGATCAGTACTATCAATGACTGATCCCTGCCACGGTTGGCTATGGCAGTGTAAATGCCATGGATAGATTAAAAAAGCTGTGATTTTTACATGACAAGGAGGATCCTTTCTGAGAGGACAGACAGAGCTGGATTTTGGCTGTGGCAGAGAGAGCTGGACATTGCCCTTGAATACGGTTTTCATTTTGCCTTCTCCCAGCGTTGATGTCAGAATGAGCAGTAACGACCTATTAGGTCTTAAGATGAAAGAAGAATCTCTGTGAAATATTTAAATATATCACAGAAGCCTCTGTGATATATTTAAATGCCTCCAGCACGTCAGCATGACAAGCTCAGCGTAAGTGAGGGACCTTGGGTCTACACTGCTTCAGCTCTGCAGTTTGCTGCTGCAAGCCCCTCAGCTCAGACTCTGTGTGCAGGTTTTTGCCATTTTCACTCATGTTTTTTCAATCAAAATCCAGCCTTTTAATGGAGAAGTTTATTTCCGGCAAAGTGCCTAAATGCTGTTAGAGAGACATTTCCCTTCCTCCAGAAAATAAATGTGATATTGAGAAAAACATCTTAATATTATGCTGTCAAAAAGACCCTGCTTTAATTGAAAATTTGTATCACTAGTAGAAGGCATAGTACACATCATCTATCTGTGCTCACCTCAGCTTTTTATCCAGAAATGTCCTATAAGGCAGTTTTTCTGCTTCCATGTGTGAACACAGGTAATTTTCAAAGAAAATCAGGAAAATTAGGAACAAAGTAAGCTCTAGAAATTTCAATTTTTTTTTTTTTCCTTTTCTGAATTGGGGTCAAGGTGGAGTATTTTTTCCTAAACTTCTCTTCTAAGAACAAATCTGAGAAACAAGAAAGAACTGTTTCTTAGCTCAGGCTCATGAGTCTAATCTTCCTAACCATGTGAACACCACAATGCTTTGCTACGATATTAACATTTTACTTATTTTGCCCTTTCTATGATAACCCTTTCTTCTCTGCTTCCCTACAGCTTTGCCTGCATTTCACATATTTCTAGCACATTTCTAGCACATTTCTAGTGCAGTAGTCTATGCTTCCTTCAACAACCGAAGCCAATTCAAACATTATATATATATATATTTCAGTTGTTAAAAAAGAAATTGGCATAATTTCCTCTTAGTATCCTTTGCACTGGGAAAGATGTTGAAAGCAACATTTTGCCTTGAATTGCTTTTATTTGGACAACTAAGCTTCCCAGTAGAGTGTGGGATCCATCTTCTCCAGCTAAGGATGTCTAAAATTTGGAAGTCTAACCTGGTCATCATAAGGTTCCTTTATTTTTATTTTGGATATATAAATGCCCCTTGAGGGCAATGCATCTGGCATTTCTTATGCATTTGTTTTTGGCTGCCATGAAATTACCTCTGGAGACAGCTGTTCTTCTGTATTTATTATAAGAAAAGCCTGGAATGACTAACCCAAATTAGATATCTGTCTTTTAGGACACCTAAGTCAAGGAAGATGAACCTTGCCCAAACTGAACTGGCAGAAAATGCCCTTGAGTCCTGTTACAGACATATGATCATATCTCTGTGTGTGATACCCCTGGTATCTGCTGGCTCCTGGACATCGTTCATGGGCCAATGGGACCATGTCTTTAATCTGAGCGCAGTGGGGGGAAAACCATAGGATGTCACTTGCAATGTATAACTCGCTTAGAAGTGCTGCTGAAGGGCCAGAAAGTTTGGAGACTGCTTTCTAGCAAGCCATCAAAGTGAGCACTGGAAACTGAACTATATTTGTCACTAAACACCTCTCTTTCATTTGCACCTCAGGTTTATTTCCCCAGAGCTTGCAACAGCCGGGTTCTAATTTTGGATATGTGACTATCTTTTACTGCGACGGTCACCAAGAATACGAGATTGACAATAAGTTTTTGGATGTGGGAATCAGCGACAAATTACTTTTTGAAAGTAATTTGAGCGACTCTGAGTAGCTGATAGATTCAGGGTGCAAACACTTTCACCTGAATCAAGACAACCTCCAAAACAAATACATCAACCTGGAAGAAAAGCACCTTCTTGTTCTGGAGGGATGATTGGGTCACTGAACATAGCTGTACTCCTTACAGACAGAAATACATAAGAAGAAGGATAAGCAGGGAGACCTGATATGGTCCAGGGAGAAGAAGGGTGTAAAGGGAGGTGCTGAGAGCGCCTGAGGTACTCTAACCTGTTGAGATCTTAAAAGAAAGCTAAATGGGATTCCAGAAAGATGAGGGAAGACAGAAGAAAGCACAGTGAGTTTGGCATCTGTGATGTCAGCTGAGCCTGCTGTGAGTCTGGAAGCAAGACTCAGACTGGAGAACTTCAGCTGTGGCTGCGGTGCAGAGAGTCTCCCATGTTGTCAGCAGAGAAGGGACAGAAAGCAATGGCCAGTACTTCCACCCCGCCATTTACTCCTCAAGAACCCCCCAGGCCTTCTGTCCCAAGATAGGAATAAAATCTGCTATTTCCCTCCTCCGTCCACTGAAGGGAGGATCAGCATAGTGAAAACAGATTGCTAAATGAGAAGATTTCATGCTTTGAGGGCTGTGGGGCCATTTTCTCTCCCAAGAGCAGCCTGTGCTGCCCTGATCCTGCTCCCAGGGAGAGGGTTCATAGCAAGTCCTCCCAAATGGAGCAAGGGCAGAGTGGGCAGCGCAGAAGCTCTTTGGAAGGCGCTGCTGATCTCATGTACAGCTGCCCAGCAGGTGAGGGCTGTCTCTTGGCAGGACCTCAGTGGCTACATCTACATTACTCTGAAAGGGCACAATCTGGAGCAGCAGGAAACATGGCACACTCCATCTCCCGCGGACTGCCTGCCTGTGGAGAGTCTGTTTGGGCCTGCCTGGTAGCACATTGGCCCTCCAGGAGTCCCTGGGCATGTGAAGTCTTGTGCAGAGGGAGTGGAGTACACTTGACACACCTTGGGCCATTCTTGCAGGCTCATTATCTGCACAGAGGGTGATTTCCTTGTCTTGAGCTCTCAGGGCCACCCTGAACAGCCAGCGTAGATGTGTAACATCAAGTGTTATTCAGTCCCACCTGTTCACAAGCAGTTCTTTCTGTCTCTTGGACAAGAAAGCATTTTACATCTCTGTCCACCTGGGTCATTCCTTCCACCTTCCCTCCACCCAACTATGCAAAACAGCACACAACATCAGAGAAGGAAAAGCTGATTTACCATAACTGAGCATAGTGTGGGTACATTGCATAAAATATGCTGTTTGTGACAGAGGGAGCCATCCAGCCAATTTGATAGATCTGCTCCCAGGGGATTAAAATACCTCCTACATCTCAGCAGAGAGTCTGTGTATGGAAAGAACCTGAATTTAAATCTACCTTTTGCTTCAGTGCCTTCAAAACACCGCTGCCTCTCATGGGCAAAGCCAGACATAATCCTGGATTCAGTTCCCTCCCAGCATTGTTCAGTTTGTTATCTCACCTGGCTTGTTTGTTCCACTTACTTGTTGTGTACCCCTGACACAAGGATAATTAAAATCTCTGGAGGAGGGGAGCATCTTCCCTGTTGTAATAGTGGAGCTCTGCAGGCACCCTGATGCTCCCAGACAGTCACCAACCACTCTCAAGGGTTTGTGGTGGCCCCCTAACCACAGCACATGAACACATCCCCATCTTTAGCTATCAGGGTAGGTCACAGGGTACTCATCAGTACTCGTGAGAGTACTCATCAGGGTAGTTTTCTTTTAAACAGATAGTGTTAGTTAAGTTAAATGAATCTCATCTTAATTGACTGGATCAAGGTGACCCAGATAGTCTGTGAGAAAATAAGACACAGTTTACACCAGCAACCTACGTCCTCCCCAGCCTCGTGTTTATGCCCCTAATGTGAAACAAAAATACATCGAGGGCTACCAAACAGAAAAACATCACCTTTGCCTCAGCGATCTTTTGAACTACAAATTGAGGGAGGTGGGATAAATGCTTTAGGGAAGAATCACACCCTGCTTGCCCTGATTTTACATTTTTTCTTAGACACGTAGTCTTGGCCATAGTCAAAGATAAAATGTCAGGCAAGACAGATGTGCTGCACTGGTCTGGCCATTCTTGTGTTCCTCTCTCTCCCTTGGATTAGTCACTTAGGGACAGCCTTTTAGTAGCAACATTGTTCCCAACTTTCTATCTCAAGGTCATTTTGGAAGTCTGTGGAAGGTCTGAGAATTAAATCAGAGTTTCTCAAGTGAAATTTCTACACTTTGGACTGTCCACTCCCTGATTCATGGCTGCTACAACTACTTTCAACTGCAGACTATCAAACTTTTTCAGGAGCTGTCTCTGATTACTTGATAGTGTTTTTGGAAAAAAAAAAGAAAAAAGGGGAACATGTCAAATAAATTCAAACAATAAATAAGCCAGCTGAAATCGAGGTCTGCTCATGGATATTCAGTAAGCTGCAAAAGAATCAAAATCTGTTGGATAAATTATTCATTGCAAATTATTTGTTCATCTTGACAGTCATAAAATTATACAATCCATTAAAAAATAAAATAAAAAAACGTCCAGTCACAGTATTTGACTCCAGTCCTGTGCTACAGAGAACAACCCACTATGTTGGTATTTTGGATAAATGATGTGCCTGTGCCCCCACTGATGGGATCTGTGGGTGTCCAGCACCTCTTAATTCAGCCTGGGAGGTGGAGAGCCATACAGATAGCCACCGACTGCCTCTGGGAGGGGGGGTTTCGTTTGCTCTTAGAGGATCTGAGGAAATTCCTTCATATTTCCCTCCCAACTTTAGCAGAAAAGAGAAGGTGTGGAGATCACTCCTCTCGCATAGCTCCAATCCAAAAGTCATAGAAATCCACCTCCCTTTGTGCCAATGGACTATGTTCAAAGTAGGCTGTGTTGCCACACCTGCTGCTTTGACCTCACTGTGTCCCTTTATGCTGTTGGGCATTCCTGTCACCTCACAGTGGTCCTGTTTTATGGGGGATCCTTGGATGTCTGTTCCAACAGACGAAAGGAAGAGCAGAATTGTGCTGCTAGACCTCCCCCTGTTTCCATCCTCCTCTCTCAAATACACACCTGGGACCTTTTCTCAGCACAAAACAATAAATCTGTCTCCACACAAGGGAGGGGCACTGAGCTATTCTGATAACTCATGGCTGGGCACTCTCTTTGTGCCCACTCTGCACTGCCAGGTGTAGAAGGATTTGACTCAGTTTGATAAGCACAGAGGCCATGTCAGCTGTCACTTGGCTGCAATTCATCCTACTTCTTATGGCCCAAATCACTGAAAATACCCTTTATTTTCAAAATGAGAAATACGCAGAGCCCTTATCAACATACACCAAGGTGTACCAGAGGAGTACAGGGTCCAGTGCAGCCAGTCCCACATGGCTCTAATAGCCCACACATGGACTGAAACAAGTGGAGATGCCTTTGGTTACTTCTGCACACACAAGCACACACAAACAGGAATGTGTATATATGTGTGTGTGTGTGCATGTGTACAAAGACCAGTGTGATCTGATTAGTATTAGAAACAGTTGCAGACCTCAGAGAGTAAAAAACCCTGGTTCAAAGGCAGAGAGAAAATAAGTTCTTCTATTCTGTTCTATCCAGCATCTTACACACCACCTTCATCACCATGGTATTTATTTTTCCCTCTGAATTTTTCTTCTTTTCAAGGTTTGATCTGAGGCCAGGTTTTCTAATGAGTTTAGTGAAGGGATCAAAGGATCTAACCATCTGCCTAAAGAAAACAATAGTATTTCCGATTGAATGATGGTATCTGGCAGGGAAGGCAGATTGCTGGGCTCCTTAGCTACGCCATAGAAGAGAGATG
Source organism: Corvus moneduloides (assembly GCF_009650955.1). Taxonomy (NCBI): domain Eukaryota; kingdom Metazoa; phylum Chordata; class Aves; order Passeriformes; family Corvidae; genus Corvus; species Corvus moneduloides. The sequence continues at coordinate 17,582,664 of NC_045511.1, forward strand.
GGAAGCATAACAGAGAAGGAAACCTTATCTAACCAGATGCCAGAGAAATTTCAAAGCTTCCCAAAGCCTACCAATTACTTTATTTTGGCAGCAAAAAGGGAGGAGTGAGAGGAGAGGAGAGGAAAGGAGAGGAGGAGAAGGAAAAAGAAAAAAAGAGAAAAGAGAAAAGAGAAAAAAGAAAAAAGAAAAAAGGAAAAAGGAAAAAGGAAAAAGGAAAAAGGAAAAAGGAAAAAGGAAAGGAAAGGAAAAAGGAAAAAGGAAAAGGGAAAAAAGAAAAAAGAAAAAAGGAAAAAGAAAAAAAGAAAAAAGAAGAAAAAAGAAAAGAAAAGAAAAAAGAAAAGAAAAGAAAAGAAAAGAAAAAAGAAAAGAAAAGAAAAGAAAAGAGAAAAGAAAAAAGAAAAGAAAAGAAAAGACCACTGACATGTGAGAAAGAAGAAGTAGATATATTTATCCTCTCCTGGAATGAGCCCCAGCAGTGCAAGAGGATAGACAGGCACTAGTCAGGAACACCAAGATTATTGGGATGAACTTGTGTGTGTCCAAGGCAGATTCTCTCCTGCCCCATTTGTTTCAACTGTTGACAGATCCCCTTAAATGAACAGTGAGCTAACTGGTTTGCAGAGCCCTGTTGCAAGGGAGTGGATGCTTACAAAGCTCTGCTTTCCAATGGGCCCTTCTGGGGTGGGGGCTGTTGTTGGAACAATTTAGTGTTTGCTTGGACTTACCAGTTGGATATTTAAAGGAAGAAGAACAATTTCAGATTTGCAACTTAAGACACTGGCAATGGTTTGGACTTCCAAAAGTCATAAGACACACTCTTCTAATAGTGATGCCACTTTAATAGGCCTGAGAATAAAAAGAAGAACTAAAAAATTACCAGTCTATTTTATTAGTCTTGGCATATAAATGCATGTCCTCTAAACCATCAGTCCTAAGATAGGAAGAAGGATTTAAAATAGATTTAGACTGCTAAACAGATGGCCATTCCTTTGTCATGGACTGCTGTACAGCTGTGGTGGAGCTTTGCTGTTCACCTCAGCATTGATCCACAATTGGTGTGACCGTGCCACAGACCAAGTCCAAAAAAAAGCACCCAGAAATCTCAGACAAATGTACAGCAGCCTCAGATTCTCTTCCTACACAGAAACAAATAAAATCTGTAGCAGAAAATGTGGATGTGTGGTGATTCTTCCTAAAGAGAGATGATGGTGTTTCTGCTGTCTCCTTTCTGGCTGCTCTTGAAAAGACCACCAGTCCCAGATTCATCCGAGCCCTTTCTCCATAAGACACTGAGATAGAGGAGGTTGTGTCCCAATCCAAGATATTAGAGATGCCACCTTTGCAACCGCTTCTTTTTAAAAGGAGAATATTCCATGTTAGCAGAGTATTTGTGTTTTTTAATGTTGGCATTATCCTCTTCCTCCCAGGCAATTTACAGGTATAAAAGGGCATATGGACTAAGCAGGGATTGAGGGAAGGGGGAGACTCCAAATCCACAGCCCTAGAGAACAAGCTAAGCAAAGAGGGACTTCTCAGGGCTTTAATGCAGCATCCTCTTCCTGACTAGCTACTTGGAATTCCAGCAGGGTGGGTTAATCCTTTGCCTTTGATGAATCTTTAATCTTGGCACCTTGTGGCTGAAGCCAGCACTAACTAGGAGATCCTGGTGATCAAAGTCATGCACTTAAATATTTCATTTATAAATAAAAAGTAATAAAATAAAAAATAAAGACTTGTCTTCATAATAGCAATAAAGCAACTCCAGAGGGGTTGTTAGTGCCAATTAATCACACTCTTGGGACTGAAGTGTAGCTCCACTGCTCCTTGTAACTCTAATTGCCCTACGGGTGCAATTATCCATACCCCCCTCTTCCTCTCCCTGTCCAGTCAGACCTTATGGCTTAATTCCAGTGTAGGCATTCTATTTTTTAACCTCTGTTGCTCTAATCCACCCTCCCCATGATCCAGGCTGGGAATGGAGAGTGATAAGAGTAATTCTTCTCCTCTTGTGCATGTTCACTCTGGCCAACTGCAATGCAGGTGTACTCACACCTGCTTCCCAGTGCACAGATCCTGGCTGCCTGTGGGGATCCTCATGGGCAGCCTTCTGCTGTAGAAGAAAATTCATGAGCATTATCTTTGTGGACAGGCTCTGCAGCTCATGTCCATGAAGGCACATAATTCTCACTTCCTACTCAGTACCTCAAACTTCCCACTGATGCTGGAACCTCTGCTCAGATCTTGGGGGCTGGACCCGAGCCATGAAATTTTGACCATGGAGAGGAGCCTCTCTCCATTGCTATTTGTACTACTTTGAACACTTGGAAAATGCTGGAACTAATCCTGTTAAAGATACTTACCTTTTTTTTTCATTATCTATTATTAAAGCATTTCCCAATTTGAGGCTTGGACCTGACCCTCAACTCATCTAAATCTACGGATAAATGGAGGCACGTGCAGCACTGGTGTGGGACTGGCAGGAACAGATGTATGGGGCAAGGGAAGAAAACGGGGCAAGGGGAACACATCTAATGAGTTTTTGGGACTATTTCTATGTTCTGGGAAAAAAAGTTACACCACCTGACTGGGTCCCATTAAAAATGAATTTCCCTGGATCCATTTTAAGCATGCTGGCTGATAATTCTTTTCGATGTCCCCCAGCTGTTACACTGGGAGAAGCAGTGAATGACTATTCTCTGTTCATCTTCCCTGAGACACTCAGTTTTACATACATCTGTCATAATCTGGTTTTATCTGGAGAGACTAAAGGCGCCAGTTAGCTCCACAAAATGAAAATTAAGCATTTATTTAATCACTTTCTGTGGAACAGAAATATGGGAATACAGGGGCCTTTATTTTAGCAGTTGGGAGGTAGAAAAAGCCAAATCCTAGAAGACAAAGTCTGACATGTAAAGAAGAAAGAAGTTACCCCTTTTTAGAGTAATTAACTCTTAGAAGCCTTTACCAAGGACAATAGAAGATAACTTGTCACTATCTACTTTAAAATGGGATTGAGTATTTTTCTAAATTACACATTTTACTTTGACAATAGAGCTTGGACTTGAAATGGGAAAATATTTCAGAGAAGTCTGAAGGCCTGTTTCATGTAGCAGTCTAGCTCAGATTGTCACACCATTTTCTACTGGGTTTAAAATGCATGAATTACTGAGGTCTGATACTGAGTCTCTAAAAAAAGGGTTGCTTTTGCTAAAAGGCTGAAGCATTTTAAAAGTTTACTTGTAGATTCTTGTGATGTTCATCACCTGCCATAGTGTAAGACCAAAGCTTTGAATTCAGGTTTTACAGAAAAAATTAAAAATCAAGGACTGGATTCAGACGGTGCATGTTTTGTGACTGACCTGAAGTTGGTCACCCTGCTATGGCTAACCATGTGAAATGAGCAGTGAAAAAGAGCTGTCATACTGCAAGTCCAGAGCTCTCTAATTCCTTAAAGAAACCTGGTCTGTAACAATAAAGATTTCCTCATATTTTTGTTCTCTAATATATACTCAACTAGTAAAAAGGAGCACAGCTCCCTTTACTTCATCTGAGCTGTACCAATTTTCCTCATCTGAGGATGTGTCTCATTTCACCACTCCATTCACTGACACTGATGGCATCACCTCTTGAGAGAATAAGAAGGCAAATTTAATGCCCATCACCGATTCATTCCTTGCTTTCACTGCTAAGGCAACTAAAAATTACTGCTGACCACACACACATACACAGAGAGATTCACAGAGAATTGCTGCAGTTCTGCAGTGAAAATGCTCTAACTTCCATAAGAATCAGAGATCAAACTCTTCCTATGTCTTGTACTTCCCTCCAGCATTTAAGGCCTGGAAAACTTGCTGCTTGTGTTGTGATCTTACCCAGCTACAGGGTATGTAACTGTGTTGCTTATTCCTCCCCTGTGGAATGTAGGCCTCCATGCCTCACATCAGCCAGAGCCTTGTATGAGTTATACAGCTATTATGTTATAAGTAGGACTGATGTATTACAGAATGTTGCCATACATCCTATGAATGGCACTCAGGCTCCATTTTTTTTCTCCTTGTAGTGAATTCTGCACTTTTTTTTTGGAAATGGACACCTTCACAAGGATGCAAAGATCCAGCACCTGGGAGTGGCTCGGGCAGAATCCACGGATTGCAGGGTCAGGTGCTACTCACCTGAGCACCTCACTTCCCCGCAGTGGCAGGATTTGTGTTGACATGATGACCAGCTGCCAGCTGAGAATCTACTGTCTTGTGCAGCCAAGATCTTCCATTCCATTCCCTCACACATTAGTCCTCTGCCTGAACTGCTTTTACCAGAATAATATTTTCCCTTGTTCTGAATTTACTCTTACCTCAGCCCCTCACTACCATTCATTCTTTTCTGCCCATTGACAGATTTGCAGGCATCTGCCCTTTTTCTAACACTCTCCTGCACAGGAGCAAGACACAGCGTGATGTTCACATACACTGGCTTTTTTTTTACAGGGTGATTGTTATAAAAGAGACATTTTTCAGGATCAAAAATCTCTGATCTTCACTAGATATGCATATTTCTGGGCTGCAATCCCATTCTGCTCTCAATTCTTTGTAACAGGAAGAAACATAAAGCCCAGGATACCTGTAGGTGGGGATTTAAAATCTCTATCTGGATATGAATTAGGCTCTTCTCTTCTTTTAATAATCAAAATTGAAGCACAACACGAATCCTTTCCTTCCATGACAATTTCATCCTCTTGGAACTGTTCTCATATGAAGTTTGGGGTTTTCTTGAGTTTACAGCTAGATACCGGGATAGGAGTTGGAATGGAGTTTGCCAACGTGAAAAGTAGTTGAATGTGCTTTTTCTTCTTTCCCAAATCTTGAAATGGGCACAAAGGCTTAGTCTTGGAATTTGTGTCTATCTATCAGCTAAACCAAAAGAAGGCATAGACCCAGGCACTGTGCTGGGGCCATGCAGATTGTTATGAGACAGGCATCCTTTCCAGGAGGTAATCTTGTTTCACTCGCTCTGTTCTGGGTGGAAGAGATTTTCGACAACTGGATAAAAGCTGTGCTATATCTCTTGTCCTGTGGGCCAGAAAATGGACCTTGGCTGGTTTAACTTTCTAGAGTAGATATATGTTTTAAGATTGCATCATGTGGTAATGATAACAGGACAGCGAGACATGAAAGTTTAAAGATAACCATATCTTCCCTGCTAACAGCCCGCTGTGACTCCCCTGTATCTTGCAGTCCACTTTCCTATTTCTTTACTGTATCTTCTCCCCTTCCCAAAACCCGGTTAACATGCACTATATAGTTTCTTACTGGATGCCTGGAAATGGATTTGGAAAAAGCTGGGTTCTTTGCTTAGAGGAACTGTGGGGTTTGGGTGTATTTGGCACTGCCTCTGCTCCAGTCCAACTAAACATCCAGCAGCACAAAGAGTGAGCAAATGAGGAGTTGTAAAACCATGATGCAGTCCCTACCTGTCACATCTGATCTAGAAAATGAAGTCAGATGGCCTTAAAAAAAAGAAAAAAATAAAATAAAATAGAATAACATGTACTTCTGTGTTGGAGAAGAAACATTAACAATCAGAGGAGAATATTGAAGAAGTGCAGCCAGCACATCCATCTCAGGCACGTCAGACCAAATGGAAATCCATGTCCAATATATACAAGGAGCCTAAATACCTTGATGTCAGTAAGATAGACTCAGCCTGGTTACAGGGAGGCTGGTGAGGTGCAGCAATGGGGTCATAGAACTGGTGTGCAGAGTGTTACGAAGGCAGCTCTGACCAGGGGCTGGGATCTGAGCCTGTCTTAGTTGTGTGAGGCACAAGGGATTAGGGAATGCAGGTCTTGGAGATATACTGAATTTGCCTCTAAATAAATTAAGATTGTTGTTGTTGTTGTTGGTTTGGTTTGGTTTTTTTTCCCCAGAACTCCAATGTATCTCTTATTGCTAATGAAATAAACCGTAATAACATGTGGGGAGGACTCACTAGAAGTGGGGGAAGGAGAGGGAAATTATATGGAAAAGTATTTGCTTTTATCTGTCTCAAATCTTTCCATTTGACTTCTTTATTGGCTTTATTGGCTTTATTGACATATTTGACCTTATTGACTGGTAGTTGGGATAAAGCAGCACTCGTACTCCACAGTGAGTGTTACCAATGTGGCCTGAATCAGGGATAGGCAAAGGAGCACTGGCCTGTTTATTTTCATCCACTTGCCCTGCATCCCGTAAAAGTATCACAAAACCTGATTTTGGGAAGTTTCTATCACTTTGAAGACACATTTATAAGATTTTGGCAAAACTTCTCAGAAGTAAATTTGCTAAGTTCTGTCTCAGCTTTGACCCTGAGTTCTCCTGAATCTGGATAGAGTTTAATTTCTAGCTATAGATTTTATCTGTTTTACTACAACAAAGCCCTCCTTTTAATAAAGGGAGGAAAAGAGAGATGTAACAGGGGACTTGATACTTTTGTGTTTGTCCCATTGGGTTCAGAAGCAGAAAATGAGAGATGGAATAAAGAGAAGGTAGAAAAGGGAGAGGAAATCACAGCCATCTTGTCACACTAGCCTATTTCTCCGTCCTTTTAAGATTTATCTTTTTCTTCCTTTGTTGCTATGGCCCTGAAGATGAAGGCAGTGTCCTTTCTGGGTTGTACTCCCATGGCTCCTGCTTGTGGAGCATCTCTGAACCTCTTGCTGATACAACCTCGTGAAGCTTCACAGCACCTTGTGAGAGGGCTCAATATCATTAACGACGATTGTACCTCACGATACATTTCCTAATGCCCCATCTATGCCACAATTAATCTCCAGTTCCAATCCAGTATTTGGCCTTCCAAGGTACACATTTACTTTCCAAAGCATGTAGTAATGATTTTCTGTCCCTGGCTCTGACTTTCTGGTGGTGTAAATCTATACAGAGCCTGCTCTGGCTCATTTTACACCAGCCCATCATCTCAGACTCTCTCTCTGATATTTGTTGTCTGGTGATGTTGCGGGTCATTAAGATAGATGCTTGTGGCTACCTCGGGACGGACGGATGTCAGTGTTGGGAAGATGTGTTTCCTCATATATGGTTTGCTGCACTCAGTGGGATATTTCAAGGTGGGAAGAACTATCTGAATACAAAGTGGAATTGAGTTCACAGACTGTCACAACTGTAGGGCTTGAAGGCACCCAGAAAGAGCTCATTTTTCTTGTGAGAAGACAAAAGTTTGTTTATCCTGCTCTTCTGGGTCTGTAGTACTGGAGCAGCTGTGTGAACAAAGGATTTCAGATTTCTTGGACTTTGCCATTTTACAGTGTGTTGTTGGCATGAGTAAATTTTACCTTATCATAAATGTTATCTTTTTTAGCCATTTCTTTTACACTGGCACCTCAATCCTGTCATAAAGAGAGCATTATATACTTATTTTTGCATTACGTTTTGAAGCACCCAAGTCACTAGATCTGCCTCTCACCCCACCTCTCAGCTCTTGAGGGAATGAAAAAAATGAACATATAAGGCCAGACATGATCCAAAGTCCAAGAATGCCTCACGTGTCTGTTAGAAAGCATCTCAAGAATTTAAGCAATTTTTGTGCTTCACTAAAGCTTGATTCCTGATTTTGAGTGTGTAGGATCAGGAATTCTACAGTGGGAGCCAGCAAGGAAAATCATGGGCCAATTTACGTGCTTCATGCATGTGAGCACTGAGTGTTACCCTGCCCAAACTGGAAGTGGAAAAGCTGAACAAAGCCTCAGTGACAAGAGATGAATGCAGCTGTCATTCAGGTTCATGGGCACAAACTGGGAAGAGGATACAAATGTTCTCCAGCTTTTGGCTAAGTTTGTGATTCGAACCCATCTGGAGTCACACCTTCACCCTCTGAAAGAGCATCCATAGCTCACATTGAGATGCTGGGGAGCTCTTTGCCTGTGTCTGAGGGGCTAATTGGGATCTTAATTGCCTAGCATGTCTGCATGAGAAAGGTGTATGGTAATAATAATGCAGCAAATGAGAACACTGGCTATTTGAATATCACTTCCTTTGTCAGCTTTATTTCACTTAATAATGTGACATGGCTTGGGGAGGGAAAAAAATTATTGACCTTGCCATTTTTAGGCCTGAATTACTAGCAGTTTTTCTGCTGAAATTCATGTCCTTAACTTTCTTTGATATCTAAGAAATTCTTAGTTTAATCTCCATGGAAGACTTTTTCAGGAGGAATAAGAGCCAAGTATTTTTGGGGGGGAAGGAGGAGAACACAGAGCAAGCCATGATTTCGGAATTGTGTGTAAAGTAGCCTGGCATTGTTAAAAGAAAGTGGGAGGGGAAGTGTAGTGAAAATGAGTGAAAGAACGGTATTGTAATCTGCTTTATTGCATCCCGAGATGCTTGACTTAGCCTCATTGTCATAGCAAGATGATGTGTACCCTACGAGTGTATAAAAATATATGAACTCCTGGGACAATATAGTTCAATCTGCTCTGCTATTACCCATCATGCTCATCTGAGCACACTACAGCTATTAGGTCTGTTTGTGAAACAGCTGAGCCCATGGATGGATCTCCTGCCACGGAGCTTGAATGTACAGTTGAGACAGGGTCTGAATGTACAATACATGGAAGGAGAAACAATGGAAAATAATGTACAATGGGGATGACTGCACAATGGAAGGTGCAAGAGGAATGAATCTGCTCCTACTGTGGGTATGTAATGGTAAAATAGACAGATTGCCATCTATAATTCATGGTGTTTGCTTCCCCCTTCCCCTTGTCAGATAGCCCTCAATCAGTTTGACTTGCAGAAGCTATCCTTCACAACTGAAAGTTGTTAAAATGCTGTCGTGTTTAACCCCAGAGGTAGCTGCATTTTAAACACAGGAACGGAGCTATGCATGTATAGAAAACCATCTCCTGTCCTCCTTCCTTTTCCAGAGGGACCAAAGAAGGGCTACCCCTGGATGAGGAACAACGATACCAAAGCCAAGATCCCTACTGAAATTATTTTAAAGGTTAAGAGTATATGCACCAGAATATATACTGTATATGTTCTTGTATGAAACTTTACATTAATATTCTTAAAGGGGTGCCATCAAAATCCTGGTAGCAATTAATTTTTAAGGCCCCTGAAGATAAGTACTGTGCTATACCCACTACTAACACTGCTAACACTGATGCTTGGTTATCAGTGGCACCATGGAGTAATTGAGTCATGTTCTTCTAATTCCACATTGTGACAGTTTTTACAGATACACAAGTTTTTATAATAATACTATTTCTGAACAGAGTGAAAAATACTATGTTTCCACACATCTGCATCTTTGTATTTCTATCTGTAAGTAAATTTCTTGCCTTCAGCTTAGAAGAATTATAAATGTTCAAAATGCAATTTTTTCACTATTCCTGCAATAGTACTCTTCACCAGGAGAGGAAAGAAGAGGGGAAAAAAAAGGGCAAATAAATAAAAGCTTGTCTTGTTATTTCCTTCTCTGGGTAATTGCATTTTCCATACCTCCCCCTTCAGAGGCATTTACAGTGAGTTCTGCCTTCCATTGCTTCTATTGATTTGTAGCTCTGCAGGGTGAAAGCCAGACCTTGGCAAAGCCAAAGGGAGTTTTGACTTCATTCTTTAAGAACAAATCCACCGGTGTGCTGAATCAATGCAAAGAGTCAGAGCACTGGCCTGTTAAACTGGATTTGTAACTGCTGCTCAGAGCTACAGCCATGCAAGGAGCCAAACTGTACTGCTGAATTTAGCATTTACTTTTTGGATGCCCTTTTAATGGCCGGGTAACGTGTTAGAGGGGGGTGAAGGCCTGGGACATTCCTTTTCACTCACACAGTTTGTTTATGGGTTGGGAGTCACCTGCTTGGTTTAGTTCTGCGAGCGGGAACCTGTTTCAGAGCTGCCCAGAGGGGCTTTGGGATACCCTGCTGTGGGATACCCTGCTGTGGGCAGAGTTAAGGAGGTGAAGCAGTGCTGCCTAGTGAGGTGCAAAGCCATATAAATTGTCTCAAGCACAGCTGCCCAACCTGGCATGTTTTGTATGACAGAAGATAGATTTAATCCCCCCAAAAATTCCTAACTCCCAGTACAGCCAGCAGAACCCCAGCAAACAAATCCACGACAGAGGAAGGAATGGAGCATCATCTTGGAGAACACATCAAGCTTAAGAGCTGAATAAGCTGTTGACCTTGGCCTGTTTGTTGGCTATATCATCAGATCAATTCTATACAATGGTTAATAGCATAGCCTAATTACTTCCTAATTTCTTCAAGAGTACCCCAAGCATAAGAATTCAATTAACTGCAACTATACAGAAAGTTTGAAGTCTGAGCTATTCTCTTATTGACATCATTTGGATGAAGAGAGTGTGAGCACAGATGATACATATCTTATAAAATCCAATTTTAATTAATTTTAACTTATAATCTAATGAACAGGTTTCTCTTGTAAATTCTCTGAAAATTTCTTTCCTCCTCCAAAAGTAAGAATGCTAAGTTTCAGAAGAATAAGCTGCTGTTTGCTTGCAAAACAATAAGACAGAATCCCTTCATTGTAATGCAGAAAATTAATTTTTAAATAACCAGACCAAGGCTATATTCCTGCTTTTATTAGACTTCCTTATGCTGTATGCCTTCTCACCAAATGAAAAATATAAAGTGGTTAGATGCTTCTAGAAAAATATATGAGATTATAGTATCTGGTAATGTTTTGCCAGATTTTCATTCTTTTCCTCTAAGTTTTACTCTGCTTGACAATGACTTGGTAATGCAGTTCAGAGTGCATAATCTCTAAAACACTTTGATGGCTGCTGAAATTCACAGCACTGTCCTAAGATACCAGGGAAGAGATTTCATCCAATGTGTCCACTGCAATTTACTTCTAGCGATCAAGATTCCTGGGTTTTGCAGGAAATCTGTGATGGAGAGCAAAATGCACCGGTCACAGAAGCCCAGGTGGTGTAATCCGAGACCCAACACAGGTAACATCATCCCCTGGTGTCTCTGCTTGGGGAAACTGCTCACTGAATGCTCACTGAAGGTGCTGACAAAGAGCACATGGGTGGCCCTGCCCTTGTGTGATCACTTGGATGAAAATCCCATTGAAGTCCTTCTCTCCTGGACACTGCACTGGGGTACACACACAGAGAGCTGAACTCAGGGGAGACAGTTTGTAAATAATGGTCACTTTGGTTAAGTCTGAGCCAGAGGTGCTACTTCACCCCCTGTTTGGGTAAATGTCCCAACACACTGAGGCTGCATACTGTAGGAACTGCTGCCATGAGGATCAAAAGTGTATTATTGCCTCCCTTTAGGCCTTGGGATGCTGAGAAACAGTGAGGTCCTCCTCCTCTTGCAGTTTCATATGTGCGCAGCAATTTGGGGAGGGTTCTGCTTTGGTTTGCACTGCAACAACCATGGTACCACACAGATTTTTATTAAGCCGTGGGAGCTAATGCCCACGGTACTGGCTTAAAAGCCTCTTGTACTCTTTCCCCACGTGCTTGTTTTGGCTGGTGTGGAGTTACCTTTCCTCACCATGGCTGTGTTTCGTATTTGTGCTGGAGAAAACATTGACAATACAGGGATGTTTTAGTCACTGCTGTGTGAGCACTGCAGAGCATGGAGCCCCTTTCTGCTTCTCACCCCACGCCACTAGCAAGGATGGGGTGGGGTGAGGTTGCACAAGAAGTTGGGAGGGGACACAGCCAGAACTGCTGATCCCAAATGACCACAGGGATAATTCCTAAAAAGCTGGGGGAAGAAGCAGGAAGGGTGGCACATTTGGAATGATGGTGTTTGTCTCCCCAAGCCAATGTTCTGCATGAGAGAGCCTTCCTCTTGGGGAGATGATGGAACACCTGTCTACCCATAGGAGTGCTGGATGAATTCCTTGCTTTGCTTTATTTCTGAGTGCAGCTTTTGCTTTACTTTTTAAACTATCCAAACCCTTGAGTTTTCTCACTTTTACTTTTCTGATTCTCTCCTCCATCCCACTGGCAGGGAGTGAGTGAGCAGCTGTATGGGGATGAGTTGCTGGCTGGGCTTAAGCCACAACATCCCAGCAGGAGGTTGAACTACTTGGGTGTGCTGGAAAATGAAGCCAAAACAACTTTAATGCAAAGAGAATGCCCCAGGACTATAGGAAACATTACCATAGGTCATAAATAAAAATTTAAATCATAAATAAGAGTCTACGTAGAAGGCCTAACTGTAAGTTTCCCAGGCTGGGCATTAGCTGTTTATTTGCAGCAGCACGAATGACAGTGGAAGGCTGCAAAAAAATCCCACTGAACTGCTGAAAATGTCACCAGGTTTTAGGATGTCCTCTCAGTAGATCTCAGCACCTGGCTCAACTGAGCTTCATACTTGAAGGTTAACATCCAAATTTATCTATTTTCTCCTGTTTTGCTGAAGTTTGACCATAATACTGTCAACCATTTTTTTTTTTTATTCTTGTAAAGAGTGACAAAAGAACATTTTTCCTGTCTGGAAAACTGTGAAATGTGTTTGCTTTTAAGTTTTGCTACAGAAAGAGAAACCCAGATGGCCTTTGAACCCTGACACAGAGGCAATTCTCACTGAAGATAGGTTGATTTCTTCACTAGATTGCAGAAAAAGGAGGAGGCGAGGGCAGAGACAAGCATGTCAAGATGTGGTAATGAAAATGCCTACAGGAAATATGTTAGATCAGTAAATACCCTCTAATGGCATTTGCACTTATTTAACATCTCTTTTACACATCCAGTATGGCTTAGGGAAGCCTTAATATGAATGTGAATTGGGGTCACAGCAAGAGAAGTAGATACAAGGAAATGGGCACAAACTCACGACGATGTTCTCAAGTGGGATGCATTGGCACAGCTCCTAATGTGTGGTGGGTAAAGTTTTGGCCATGCAGTGTATTCCCACACACCGATGAAGACACACACAGATGCACGTACTTTTCCTTAAAAATAGCAAGCTTTCATTGGGCCCCACTTCCCATTAAAGAGGACTTACATCCTATGAAAATTCATAAACTCTGCAGGCGTTTCTACGGCGATTTGACGGAGTAATCTCCCATCATCTCAGCTTCTTGGTGACAATGACAAGGGGAAGATGGATTTATCAAATACACAGTGACATGTTTATGACCCTGTTTTGCATAAGCAGGAACCTGAGCCAAAGGCTGTGCAGCTTGAGATAGCAAGAGGGTTTTTATAAATATTGTGACAAGCAGAAGTGATATTTGGAAGAACATGAAAAAAAAATCTTACAGGTTTTTTTTTTTTTTTTTGAGACAGACCGCATTGTGGTGGGGAGAGGGAAGAAAGCCTTTTCCCACACTTCTCCACAGTTCAATTTCTCGAGAGCATGAAGGCTTAGCTTTCTGTCTCACCTTGAAAAGTTTTTCTGTTAACCCTTCTTCTCCCCCTGTGCAGAACACCCTTTTAATAAAAGTGTTGTTAGGAAGGGGGTGGGGGGAAATTCTCTCCATCTTTCAGCCATAGGAAAGTAACATGGAGAAGCTACAGGAACACAGATGGCAACAAGAACTCCGTGTATGACATGCACGCGAACATGCCGGTCCCAGCTCCAGATGCACTGCTGCCTTCCCCAGCACGGCTCTCAGATGGGGAGCACCACTAGAGGGCCCACACACCAGCGGAAGGGTTTTTGCCCTGTTCTTGCCCACAAAAACCTTTCTGTTGTGGCATTACTGCAGTTCCTAACCAGTGGTCTAGGCAGCTCACAGGGTACCCCCTCAGGTTGCTTGAGTCTGTATAAAGTTTTTGTCTCTTGGAAGCAGCGCTGGACCTACAGAGTTGTGAAAAGGCTTTAATGGCCATGTTAAACAGGGTCTTCTCCAGACACCAGGTCTTTGCCACCAAACTCACCCGTTCAGTGCCTTAGGCTGAGCACTGAGAGATGAGCATGGGATCGCCTCTCAAATCTAGGGATGGATGAACCCTTTTGCTGCATTGCCCCCTCAGCAGCTCTGCTGAGAAATAGACCTATCAAGGGCTGTCGGAACAGCTTCAGCCTGAGGTGTGTCCACCAGAGGCCGTGGAGGTGCTCCCAGAGTGGGAGTCTGTGGAGTGCTGAGGTTTGCACAGCTGTGCCATGCCCAGGAGGATGAAAAGCGAAGGCAGGAGCAGGGAATGAGTGATGTTGCAGAGCCGAGGACTGAGCCCCACAGTTTTACATTCACAAGTCCCACTGCAGGGGATATCCAGAACACTGCCAGATACTCTTCCGGAGGCTGGCAGGGAGATAATAAAATGCTTGAGCTGTCTTTCAACTTCTCATAAAACCAGGAGGGCTGGTTGAAAGTGCAGTAAATGAATCACAAACAGCTAAAGAAGGGAAACATGAGTAAGAAATGTGCTTGGATGTGTTTTTCCTCTCTGGATTCCATCATTTTTGTGATAATTTATACACCAAATTAAAGGCTGAAGCTAAGAGAGCAACCATGTGGAAGAAAGGGTTGTGGGTACCCAGAGAGCTCATGTGCTAGACAAACTCAACCAAAACCTGCAATTCTTAATGTGAAGTACAGTCTTTGTTTTAAGTTTGTTTTCCTCCCTCCTCCTTACTCTACTTTTTTTCTTCCTTCAGATAAATATATTAATTAAATGACCCTTCCTTAGAATTACACAGAAAAGGGAGTTCAGGAACCTTTATTGAACCAACCTGTAAAACTAGAGCAAACTCAGCTTCTCTGTTGTTTCCCCTAAATGATTTTTCCATTGCATTTCACATCTTATCAGGGACTTGTTTGGGCTTGAAACTCTGAAGCTTTTTCTGTAGGTCAGTTCAATAAGGCACTCAAAGCTGCTTTTCTCTCCATTGATTGGGGTGTTTGGTATGGTTTTCATTTTCTTTTTTTTTTTTTAAGTAAAATAATAATCCATGGTTTTTGGTTCTTTTTTTTCCCCCTCCCTTTTTTGTCATTTATTCCTTTTACCCTTAAAGAAAAATAGACATTTCTTACTCTTGGTCCATAATAAAAATATCCCCTTTCTTACAACAAACCTGTCCTCTTTCTTTACCTGATATCCAGACTCTAGTTTCTTCACTAAAACTGCAGTGTTATAAAATTTGACTGATAGTTTCGATTCAAGCCGTTATTTTAACCAGACATGAGATAGGAACAAAACAACAGCTTCACCAGCCATTCTACCCCAGGGTAAACTGTCCCCTCTGTTTTTATAACCTGCAGCCTGTTGCACAAAGCAGTTCGTTTGTTCCAACTTCTATTTTTGGTGCCATCATATCTAAGGAAGAGATGGACACAGGCTGAGATTCAGGGGAATGGGCAGCATGTGAAGATTTTTAGGAATTAAATAATAATCAGGGGACAGGCAGTACATGGGGAGATGAGGATGACTCCACAGATCCCTGGGATCTTCTCAGGTGCTGGGTAGTGGTGAGTGTTAAGACAAGAATGTACCCACAAGTGCGGAATCACCCGTCTCCTGCTCCCCTCCAGCCACCTGACTCCAGGAACAATAGTTCACCACAAGGTCAGAGATGGGCTCCCGACTCTCATCTCTCCTTGCTGCCATTTTTCTTCAAGAGCCCTTCTTAATTTCACCCCTGGTTAATCCTGTTCTCAGAGAAGAACTATGGTGTGGTTTCAGACAGACCCTGGCACATCCTCAGACAGCTTCTGGGCCTGCAGTGATGAGCAGGGATACCTGAAAACCTAAGGAACCTTTGTGACTTCCACAGGGATTGTCTGGGAGAATAAAATCCTAGAGCCCCTCAGATAACAGCACTACACACAACACAGCTCCTCCCCACAGCCTCTGTTCCAGCTTGACGCAGCATCCCAAAATCGCAGGTGGCCAGATTTGAAATTTCTATAGGTCTTTAAGAAAGTCACCTTTCTTTTTCGGGCATTACTAAAAAAATTCCTACTTCCAGTTGACTGATTATATATTTTATGTTTTATATTGTATTTCTTCTTCCTCCCCCCTCCAGCCTCTCTCCCTTCACAGCAAAGAGTTTCATGTAAACTTTCTAAGATTTCTGTGGGGAGTGGTAGGCAATAGAACTCTGTTGTCTAATGGGACTTCCACCAGCATTTGGCATCCTTCCTGGCATTTCACCCTTCATATTATAATTTATAGTGTAATGTAATTCTTTTCATATCACGCTATAACATAAATTATTGCCAGTTTGTCCTTAACACTCAAGGAGACAGTCTAGGGCTTTTTGAACCAGGAAAAAGAATGAGAGAAAGAGGCAGAGGGAGAAAGAGAGATGGAAGGATGGAGGGGGTGGGAGAGAAGGGGGGAGAAGAACAAAGAAAGGGATGGGAGAGAGGGGTGAGGAATGGAAGGAGGGAGAGAGGGAGGAAGGACATTTATTTTTTAGAAGCAAAACTCCCAAAGCTAAACCAGCTTTTCTAAAGGCAAACTTAGTAAATAAAATTAAAGAGGAAAACTTTTTGTCCCAATAACTTATTATAATGCTCTGCTTCAGCCTAGAATATGTCAATGAGTCCTCAGTGGATCAGACAGGAAAGAGTCTGAGGAGGAGACCATCAGCCTGAAAAATACTATATTTTTAAGTTTCCTTATCTTTCTCACTAGTATGTCCCTTAAATTATTAAAAGTGAAAGACATTTTAATATCATTTGGAGGCTGTTTGTTCATTTCTGGCATCTCATTTCACCTGGAGAATAACATTACAGAAGACAGCTTTACTGTCTATTTACTTTATTATTGTAAGTTATTTCCATTACGTGCGCCGTTAGGAGCCCCACTTGGGTAGGTGCTGCACAGAAACGTCCCAAGGCCTGAGCAGCCCATTTAGCTAAGGAGACTGCAGGGATGTGCTCATGTCCCCTCCTCTCTGAGCTGGCACAACTCCACTGGCACAGCCATGCTCTGCATGCGGCAATGCTGGCAGAAGACTGCTTCTGCGTTCTTCATTTGCATCACTTGAAGAAATCATCACACTCCACTGACTAAAATGCCCTCCCTCCACTCACATATCCCCTGCCTTCCTCTGGAAGCTCTGCCAGAGCAGGCAGAGAGAGCAGCAGAAGTGCCCTTGTGTGGTCAAGCCATTGGGGACACTCTGTGAGCAAGTCCCAAAGATTGCCACATTCTTCCATAATTAATGGATCTCAATAAAGAAAAAAAGAAAGAAGAATGGAAACAAAATGTTTTTAAACATACACATGATTGAGGCTTGAAACTATCAGGCTAGAAAGAACCGTTTGACTCCTGACTGTGGTTTCCTGTGTCTGACAGGCTGGTCTGTCTCCCTGCATGGCAAGGCACAAGCTGGTCTCAGCCTGGGCTGTCTCTGCCGTGCTGCAGGCAAATGTGCTGCTGTGTGCCAGGTGGGCATGCTTGTGAGCTGGGACAGCTGGAGATAAATGCTGCAGCCAGCTCCTGCTGACAGCAACCTGGGCTGTTATACCAGCATTTGGTGCTGAAGCACATCACACTTCATTTTCCTACACACCCAGTACAGGGGACATCATGAGAGAAGAGGAGTTTTGGAGGAAGCACAGAATTACAGAATGGTTTGGGTTGGAAGCGACCTTGAAGATCATCTCGTTACACCCCCTGCCAGGGGAGGGACACCTTCCACTAGACCAGGTTGCACAAAGCCCGGTCCAGCCTGGCCTTGAACATTTCCAGGGACGGGGCATCCACAGCTTCTCTGGGCAACCTGTGCCCAATGCCTCACCATCCTCACAGTAAAGAATTTCTTCTTAATCTCTAATCTAAACCTGTTGTCTTTTAGTTTAAAGACATCACCTCTTGTCCTGTCAGTACATGCTCTTGTAAAAAGTCCCTCTCCTGTTTCTTTCTAGACCCTTCAGTTACCAGAAGGTGCTAGAAGGTCACCTTGGATCCTTCTCTTCTCCTCATTGAACAACCCCAACTGTCTCAGCCTCTCTCCATAGCAGAGGTGCCTCAGCACTCTGATCATCTTTGTGGCCATTCTCTGGACCTGTTTAAACAGGTCTTTCCTATGTTGAGGGTCCCAGAGCTGGATTCAGCGCACTTCAAGTGGAGTCTCACAAGAGCAGAGAGGGAGAATCGTCTCTCCCTACCTATTCATCACACTGCTTTTGATGCAGCCCATAAGCCAGTGCTTGTTTCCCCTTTTTGGACACCATTCATGAGGCATTAAGTGCTGGGAAAATAGCTGGGCTTTTGGATGCTGGAGCCCAGCTCTCCTCCTTCCTCTTGCTTTCCTCCCTTTGCTCCCCTTCCCTCCTGGTTTTCAGCAGTGGAAGCGGAGTAGAGGGGTTACAAAACCACCCAGAGCCTCCAGCTGCAATAATCATTCAGCCTTGTGTAGGATTTGTGCTCTGCAGTTGTAGGATTATGTCTATAAACAGCTCTGAGAAAGAAAATAAAAAGAAAAAATACTTTGCAACATCCTTATCCCTCTCCTTTCTCCATGCCCTGCATTCCACACCTCCCTGGCCCAGGACCTGTGAATACGCATCTTTGATGGAGTCTCAGTGATTTTAAGTCTTCTTTCCACTCTGTTCTCCTCTCACAGCCTTGCTCAGTTACTTGAGCACAGTATTTTAGGGCAGCACCTCACGTATGACTGCTCTTGGTATATGGTGTGTATTTGCCTTTTTGCCCACAGATTGTGCAGGATGCCTGTGGTTTAGTAAAGCCAAACACTTCATCACATGACAATCAGCCAGAAGCAGAGTTTGACACCTTTCTTTCTAATGGGCTGCTCCAAGAGCCATACAACTTTTGCAGGGTCTGTTTTGTAAATATCCTTGCAAATATGAGCAGCTGTGTTAGAAAGGTACATCCAGTTTGCCTCCAAAGAGGAAGCAGTAGCAATGGGTGCAGAAGGGTCCTGTCACATCAGCCTCAAATTGCCTGGTGGAAGAACCCAAAATAGTGACAGCACTGCGGGAAGACTCTCTGCTTCCTGGAAGTCCCAGGAGTCTCTTACCAACTTATGCATAAAATCTGCCTCCCGCTTTTTCCAAATGTAATTTTCCCAGACACATCTGGCCATCAAGCTTTGCTTGTGGCAGATCCAAGCCCTTCCCCTGTTTCACGACCAGGAGGGAATTCAGGTCCTGTTCTTGTTCTGCTTAATCTAAGGATTTATCTGGGTTTCACTTTCTGCCTGATTGTAAATGAAGTTTGTCCATCCTAATCTTCTCTGGAGGCAGATCATGAGGACCACATATGTTCAGATGGTTTCTGAGCCTGTAGAGACTCTCAGAGGAAGGATTGCAAGGTGGAGTTGCAGTCTTGAGAGGGTCTATAGCAATAGACACACCTGTATTAATTAATTACTCTGGTGAAACATCACACATGCCTCAACTGATGCTCGCTGAATGGACCCAAACTGCATTCTTTTACTTCTTTCATCTCCTCATTTCTTAGCAATACTTTTTCACTCTTCAAACCCAAGTTCATGTCCAGACTTGTTTCCTTTTTTTCCTTTGTCTTCATACCCTGAGCAGAATTTAACTTAATATGTTTACTTAGACATTTTTGTCAGCCAGCTGAGCAGAACCACTACACAATAGGAACATATGTCAGCCTCTCATGGACTTATCCCTGTGTTTTTGACATGATGAATTCAATCGATTGGTAAATGGATAAATAGTGAGAGAAATTGCTTTCTCTCATTACTCTGCATGGCTGTGTCATTACCCTTTAATATTACATCATTATTGACTGATGCAGCCTGTCAAGATATGGCCAGCGGGATGTAATGCAGTGGTAGGAGATGTGCAAAATATTACATCCAAAGTTTACCTGTGTATGTATGGGTGAGAGAGAGTGAAAGAGGGAGAGGAAGTGAGATGTGAAACCCCAGCAACCAAAATGGACAAGCCTGCTCCTCACTTTGTCTTGGACTCCAATCTGTGATGAACACTTTGGGGGAAAGTTGCCCCACACTTTATCAAAAGGACCAGATCTCATTTAAGCCATGCCAGCAAGACTGGATATCCCCTATCTCGTCCTGCCTCTGACATTCCTATTCCCTATTGTAAGAACTCCATGACTTTTCCCTTTAAATACTATTATGGCTTGATCTAACCAGTTAGATGTGATCCAAGAGATATAACCCAGAAAACCAAGATAGGTTTCTGTTCTTGCTGAACTTCCTAGCTCTGAGAAATATAAAAAAGGAAGGAAGGAAGGAAGGAAGGAAGGAAGGAAGGAAGGAAGGAAGGAAGGAAGGAAGGAAGGAAGGAAGGAAGGAAGGAATTCGGAAGGAAGGAATTCGGAAGGAAGGAAGGAATTCGGAAGGAATTTGGAAGGAAGGAAGGAAGGAATTCGGAAGGAATTTGGAAGGAAGGAATTCGGAAGGAAGGAATTCGGAAGGAAGGAATTCGGAAGGAAGGAAGGAAGGAAGCAAGGAAGGAATTCGGAAGGAAGGAAGGAATTCGGAAGGAAGGAAGGAATTCGGAAGGAAGGAAGGAAGGAATTCGGAAGGAAGGAAGGAATTCGGAAGGAAGGAAGGAAGGAATTCGGAAGGAAGGAATTCGGAAGGAATTCGGAAGGAAGGAAGGAATTCGGACGGAAGGAAGGAAGGAATTCGGAAGGAATTCGGAAGGAAGGAAGGAAAGAATTCTGAAGGAAGGAAGGAAGGAAGGAAGGAAAGAAGGAAGGAAGGAAGGGAGGAAAGAAGGAAGGAAGGAAGGGAGGGAGGGAGGAAGGAAGGGAGGGAGGGAGGGAGGGAGGAAAGAAGGAAGGAAGGATTTATTTTTCTCCAAATTTTGGACACTGTATCAAACCTTTGCAATCTGCTGTCTTAATTTCTTTATTTCATTTGATATTTCCAAAACCAAATTTCTGCTAAATACATTAGTAAAAGGACAGAGAAATATATTAAAAAGACATTTTAGCTATCAGTTACGAGAGAAAGAAACATATAAAAAAGAAATATTGTCAAAGATTTCACTCTCTGCCTTACTGTTGTATTTCCCCTTTCCCTTGCTCTCTTAGCTCTCCTTTGGGAAACAAGACACGTCAAATTAAAGATGAATAAAAACTCATTAAGAAACAACAGGCCTAGATGAAATTGCTACTGGGATTACACTGATGGGGTGGTCTTCCCCTACCTTTACTTCTGTTCAAAGATTGCAAACCCTTTTCCTCCTCCAGGGCTCTTACCTCCATCCTGGTCCTGGCTAACTCCACTCCTGCATGAAACCCTGGGCTTGAAGGGTCCATGTGGGGAGACAGTAGGAGAGAGAGGGAATTGCTTGTTATGCTTCCTTTTGTTTTTAATTAACCTCTGGTGTTTTCTTTGCCTAGAGACCAAATCCTCTCACCCCAATTTTTTACACATGCCTGCATTCAGACTGCAGAAAAGTGAGATCAAGAGAGAGAAAAATGGAAAAAGTTGGAGGGGAAAAGAAGCTACTCCATCAAAAGGAGGAGCATTGTATAGAGACGGAATTGCAATCTGTGTAAGATGTACAGGCCAATCTTTGCTTATTAATGCTGGTATAAAGCAAACTCAAGAGGAGAAGACACTCACAGATAGATAGCGAGCTACCAGGCTTCTGCAGCTCAGGATTCCTGCAGCAAACTCTCATTCCAGGGGCTTGCACAGGAACACCTGGGTTGGTCTTTAACACAGAGATGTGCAACACAACCCTCCCTCTGCAAGGCTTTTCTTGCTCTTTAGTCCACCAACCTCTTAAAGATGGTGATAGTTCAGTAAATAACAACCCTGAAATGCCTGAACTTGTCTGGATGTCTGAATGTCTGAATCCAGCAGATCTAAGATTATGTCTGAAGCACATAGGGGTACTTTTATCCCCCTTTGTGGATGGACCAATTAGCGGTCAAGCAAGCTATGAAATATCAAGCATGCCAGTTTAACAGGAAGACAATCAACATGGCTAAATTCTGGTCTGATTGTGTTTAGAGAAGAAAAAGGAATATCTTAGATATGTATTGACACAGAAATAAAGGTGGGTGGCAGGACAGAGAGACTTTTGCTAAGCAGATTAACCCAGGCGAAACCAAAGGCTGGAGTAATAATTTACACTTAAACCTTTGTTCCACACAAATGTAGATTGAAGATATCTGCAGAAACTGAAGAGCAGATTTTGATAAAATCCTCATTCTGTGGACTTGTTTGACAACAACACAGCATTGCGCTGTGGAGAGGCTGGTGACTTCAGCACCCTGAGTCTTTCCATGAGTATTAGTGTCCTCGCCTCGTGTTTTTTGGTCTCTCTACTTTGCCAGCAGTGCTGTTACATAAGGGGACACACCAAATAACAGCTTTCCTGTGAAAAGCGTTATCTTTCCCAGGGAGAGACAGACCAGCAAAAAGCTTTCTGTCACTTTCAATAGGAACTTTGGGCTAAAGTCTCAGCTCGTGTAAATCAGTGTAGCTTCACTGAACTTCAAGTTGAAAAATCAGATTGAAACCACTTGACAATCGTTGTGGAGAATCCACAGCAAATGGTGGTGCACTAGTCATGTATTAAAATAATAATGGTAATAATGACAGTAACATAAATGGAATTTGCTGGGGGGCCTCTGGAACACCACCAGCAAGCTGAAAACATGGACAGCGTAAAGAGTTGAGTATGAGTTTCCTATTTTGTAGACTAGACTCGCAAACTCTACACTTCGTGTATCTTCTCTTGGTATGTAATCATTCTGCTACTGTCTTGAAAATAGTGAAATTTGGAAGTAAGATGAGGGATATGATACAGTAAAAATAAAACTATTCCAAATATTGTGTAATTGAGTCCTTAACTCATTCACCATGTGTGCTAGGACAAATTCAAGTAGGGAGTCGCATATGTTCATTATCACTCATGCATATATAAATATATATATGTATATATATATATGTATAAAAAATACTTGATGCCCATAGAAAATAGTAATGAAATGGTTAGATTTTCACTTCCACAGACCCGGACTTCTTTCCCTTGCTCTAACAGAGAAATCCAGTCAGAGTTAATGATAGCAGGATCCTTACTGCGACAGAAAAACAGCCACCACAAAAAAAAGTTATTCATGCACAAGGCAATATTATACAGGTGGGCTGCGTGAAGCATGGAGATGCTTATGGAAGCCTTAGATCTTGTGAAATTTAGCACACTTCCCATTCTTATGATGCACTTATAAACTTTTCCTCCTATTCCACACTTAAGGACAGTTCCATGCCATCCCAATTTCTTTGCTCTTTGGGTACCAAACAAACCCTGAGGGCTGTGAGGGTTTTCAGAAAGCCTTGGGTCTGCTGCCCATGAAAGAAGGGCCAGAACCAGAGCAAAGGTTTGGCAGGAACCTGGAGAAGCTCCCTGCTCGACTGGCACAATGCAGAACCACCTTAAAGTGTGTTATTACTGACAGATACATTTCTCCCATTTTTAACTGGCCTCCAGCAACAGAGAGCTTCAGACTCCCCAGACCACCAGTTCTACCTATATAGCTTCTTTCCTCCTCATTAGAAAGGATTTCTCTTACTCAAAATCCTTCTCCATTCAATCCTCTGCCTCTTTCCAGTGGCAATAAGGAAGTGAATAGATCTTCAGACAGGTAACAGAAAACCTGTTATTTCATTAAAGATGTCTGTTGTAACACCCATTAAATGGCTGGTGCCACAAGATGCAGACATTGATACAGTGCAGTGAGTTATCCTGACAGGGACAAGGGGAAGGACATGTCCTTCCATTTTCTTTTTCCAAACTTTATCAGAGCCAGTCTTTGAAAATTCAATATTCGTTCTAAGCTCCTGCTTAATAAACTTGGCAAACATGACATTTTTAAAACAAAACAAAACCATGCTGTTCACTTTCCCTTTTCATTCTTAATTGGCCCATCTAAAAGCAATCAAGTGAACATTTAGCTGTGGTAGAAAGAACTGCAGGACACCTCTCCTCCAAATGCCATTATTCAGGAGTGAGCAGGAGTGTGGATATATTTATGGAGAGTGGGAGGCACTCTGAAAATTCTCTCTCAACAGTGACAGAGGAGCAGGAGCATAGCCAGGGTTGGGACCAAGGGGAAAACAGACACGCAGTGCCTGGTGCTGGCAACTAGCTGTCCAGGGGAAGTCACAGCCTGCTCTGCCTGTGGCTTAGGTTTCTTTGATGGTGTAAGGGGAAATTAGGCATTAAAGAACAAACTATACAAACAGCACACTGAACAGGGAGCTGCCTAAACTTGGCTAAAGAAAACACCATGGAGAAAGGGATCTCTTTCAGCGGGTCTCAGCACCCTTGCCTAGGGGATTGGCTTGCTGCGATTTAGATGTGTTACCCTCTTCTGGCACAACACATCCACCCAGAGGAGGGTCCCCTCTCAATCAGCTGCTCCGTGAAAGGAAAGGTGAATTCCAGGCTCTACAGCAAGAAAGAGTGAGGCGCATGTAAAGCATGGCTGTCAGCCTGTCTCCCCCACAGCTGAAATGCAGACCTGCTGAAGCACTTAATCTGTTTCACCTGTTAATGGGTTTGGGGGTATGAAATCCTGTCTCAGCTGCTTGGGGTGTGTGATGAAAGACATCAGTTGTAGATCAAACTAACTTTGCACAGCAGGTAATACAATTTCTAGAAATACATACACAAGTGTGTCTAGGGCAGGAATCAGATTTCAACAGTGGAGCCATACAGAACGTATAATTATATTTTGCATTTTTAATAGACTTATTAGCATAATAATACATTAGTCTAATAGAATATTAATGTGATGCAGAAATATTAGCATATTATAGATCCTTATTCATTAATATATTAGACCCTTATTGTATTAGTGGCACAATCTACTAGAGAAAATGTTGCTTTGTGTCTGATATTGCAATCTCAGAAAAAATTGAGATTGACAAATAAAGAGCCTCTCTGTGTCACAGGCATGCATGAATCTAAGAGCTGAAATGCTTTTGCAGGCAGAAAGCCGTTGATATTTGAGTAGTTTTCCCACATTTTCTGAATTCAACCTAAAAACTTTTTAAGCTGTTTCCATGAAAAAGAAAAAAAAGCCCTCTAAATCCTAAACTCTTAAAAATCTCAGGGCAGGAAGAAATAAATTCCATTTTCTGGCTTTCAGATGCCCTCCTAAAATGTAGGGAAATGGGTTCAGATCACTGGTCTCCCACTGTTTTAGACTTTGGGGAAAGTCTGCTCTGGGGACCTGGTGGCTTTCCTGGTGACCAGACTCCATTTCAGAATCTCCTTGTGTCAGACTCTTCCAAAAAGATTATCTCTGCAGCTCATACCCTGATACCCCACAGAACTGATGAGCAACCTGACTACCTGTTTCTCTGACTTTCTTGCATTGGCCCCCTTCTCTAAGCCACCCACCAGGATGGAGAAGACTGTCCTGAAAAGCACTTAATTGAAAACAGTAGCATCCCATGAAAAGACCTGGCAAATCCTATCAAATTAAGGCCCCCAAAATTTTTCTGTATCTTTGTTAGGATGCTGTCAGGCTGACAGCAGCCCTGGAGTCCCATCACTTATTGCTCTCCCCATCCACCCCGCAACAGGAGGGAGGCCTTTTTGAGCACATGTTGCTGTGCATGCCTTTGTACTGGGGAAACAGACTCCAAGGGCATTTTTAACGCAGGCCCCTCAGACAGACAGAATGTCAAGCCAGGGCTGCTTTCCCTGATAGGGACTCGACTCCCCTACGAACGGGGCTGAACACTGCGGTTGCCTGCTCGAGCTGCATATCAGGCTGCATGACCCCGATGTCCTTATGGCAACTGAATAAACATTCTCTATAAGCTACAGAAAACAAATATCATCTAGCGACTTAATCCCACATCTCTCATTCACAGACAGACTGACAAACAGGACTAATTCCTCTTATTAATACTTTGGGTATAGGCAGCAGCACTGACCAAGATGACTCATAGGTTAGATTACGTGCTTTTAGCAGAAGAGGAAAATGTGTGAAACAGAAAAATGAGGAGTGTCAGGAGGGATGCAGAGTTTTGAAGTCTGTTGTTTCTTTTGTTCTTTTGAGGAAACGCAGTGCAGCTCTTTCCAGAAGCAGATATTCTCCAAGCTCCAGGTAACCCTCCCAACTAAGGACAACAAAGAGAAGGTGAAAATCATAACGCTTACTCTCCAGAAAGCATTTGCTTCAACCTGGCATCTCTGTGGCACAGGCTTGTTTGAAATTCCTTCTAAGGAGCTCAGCAAAGTAGGAATTTTAAATTTAAAAATAATATACTAGATCCCCAATAAACAAAGCTCTTGAATTGAACCGACCCTAGTGCATTTTTTTCTGTCTTACATTAGACCCAAGAGGCTGTTTTCCTAGGCTTTTTTTTTTCCTTGATGCATTTAAACAGCAGCTTTCCTCTTCTCCTTGTGATCATGTTAAATGTTTAATTGCTCTTTGCATTTGCTGACGGCACAACATGAGCCCCTGCAGTAAAAGAGATTTGTGCTAAAACTCAAGTGCTTAAGAAATAAGGAAAGGGGTTATATTTTGGGTCAGTTCAATTATCTCTATTTTTTTGGTATTATATATTAATTTTAATATAAATTGCAGCACAGAAGTGCAATTAGCATTCAGACAATGTGAGAAAGTCTTGCCTGAAGTTAAGTGATGTGTAGAATCCATGCAGGGAATTCAGGGAGGTTAGGCAGTGCAGCTCACTGCCATAACACAGCTAAGCCAGGTCCTCAGATGGTGTAAATCAGCACAATCAGTGCCATCCTGATTTACACCGCGTAATTATGTCCCCCCACTGCTATTTGAGATGGGCTCAAGATGACAGCACTGGGATCACTGCTGGAATAAAGACTTTTTCTAAGTTCCAAATTACATTAAAGCCACCCAGTTAGACTGAGATCAAACCTTTTATTAGCAGCTATCCACCACTCAGAACCAATGCCAGACACTCCCAAAACCCCCTGATTTAAGCAATAAGGAGAAAACCTTGCCTCCCACTTTCACATCTGTCCAAAGCATATGCTTTTACACCCTCCGTTTTAAGTTAAACCACTGCACTCCCTGCCTCGCCTAAAAGGAATGCTGAGCATGGGAGGGCCAAACTACTCTGGAGGGACACATCTCCTTCTAAATTAATGCTTTGGGCAGCAATAGGCAGATGTGTATCCTCCTACCATATCTGTCTCGTCACACCTAAATCTATTGTAACGCCTTAGCTGGGCTGACCTGAGAATTTTGCCAAGTTGGGACCTTTGTGTGGTGAACAACCCAAGCAGACCAACACCCTGTGTTTTCAGTCTCAAAACTCCCAAGCAGTTCAAGTTGGAAGGTTTGTTCAGCGGTTTTGAAAAGACTCCTTTCTGACAGAATCTGTCTAAGCTCAAAGAATTAATGAGCTTGTATTCTGCAACAGGCTGTGAAAGGAAACCATCCAGAGAGACCCTTGATAGGACCCTTAATGCTGCTTTGTTACTGTCCTTTGTTCAGCCCCCCAGCAGACTCGGGCTCTGCTGCCTGGTGGAGAGGGGGCCCAGCTGATCCTGAAATGCAATTAATGCATAACAGCTTCAACCAATCCATCTAATTTAATGCCTGCATTTCTTCTGTGCTTGCTTTTCCCTTTATTTTTACCTCTCATCATGAAGAATAGCTACTCCTCTTAAAAAAAAAAAAAAAAAGAAAAAGAAAGAATAAAGAAAAATAATGTGGTGGGGTTTTTATGCTTTGTTTCGTGAGGGGGTTTTATAGTTTTTTTTTCATTTGTTTGTTTTCCCTGGATTCACCCTGCCTGAATGCTGTTTTGGGTCTCTTTTTTTATTTAACAAAACAAGGTCAGCCCATCAGCAAAAAAGCTGAGAGTTTCACAGGGTCCAAGACTGCTTCCATCTACAGAATTACTTTTTAACACATTCTGAGTAAAAATTATCCCCTATGAGCCAAATGCAGATTGACAGCCAAACATAAAACAAACACATTTTGTTAATTCATTTACAGAGGTGCAAATTCCTAATCCAACACCACTTTGCTCTGACACCACAGCAGCGTTTTTGGGCTGTCTTTTTTTTTTTTTTTTTTTTTTTTTTTTTTAGATTTTTGGGAGTGAGACTCTTGTTACTGTTAAGGGAGAAGACAGGATTCCTGTGAATCCCTGGGGCTGTGGGATTGCTCACCAACATCTCAAGTCTATTTTGCTTGTTTATAGTTCAGAATGCAGCTTTTGTGTCAAAAACTGAAGCCTTTAACATTTTCAAAGCCTGTCTTCCTCTCAGTTGTGGTGCACATGCTGATGGAGCAAAACAAGGGCACCCAGAGTTCAGTAGCTCTTATAATTGGACCTAAACTGATTTCAGTCTAAGGACAATTCAAAGAGGAGGCTTCAGGTGCCATTCAGAAATGACAGGAGAGCCCGATGTAAGCCCTAATATTGCAGGAATAATGCAGCACTGATCAGTTGGAAATCACGGCTGGAAAGTTGCTGTTGGGATTGTCTTGCTTGCCTATAACCTATGGATCTAGATTATTTAGAGAGACAGGTAGTCAGACAGACAGATATGGGTAAGGAGATGAAATTCCATCCTTGTCACTCGGTGATCCAATTTAACCTGATTTTCCTCTATTTAATTTTGTGTGCGTTTCTACAAAGGTGTCTGTAACCTCATTATCTAAGCATGGGAAATGTGAAATTAGACTAATAGGTAATAGAGATAAATAGTTATACCATTCAGCAGCTGTGTATTTTCCCTTACCTATCATTCTACTCATGCATGCATCTTTCAGTTTTCAGAGGTGTTGAAAAGGGAAACATTCAAGGCTTAATATTTGTCCGCATTTTTTTGAATTGGTCGATACAAACACTGATACACTCACAGCTCTGCAGCAATCTCAGTCCTCTTGAAAATGGTTCATTGAGCGCCTCTGAAACATCAGTGTGAAGGCATTAGATCACACAAGAGACACTCGAAAGCTGTGCCCAGTGTTGAAAATTCACCTTCCTTATTTGCTTCTGCCTCGTCCCGCATGTAGAAAAGCCACCACTCCATGACCTGACCATTAGAAAATATCTGATTCTCACTGCAGTTTTAAGATGTGGGGCCATGGGGTGGGCTATTGTTTTTGAGCATAGACAGCAGCAAATACAGAGGAAATTTATATGGCATGGCCCTTTTCCAAACTAACAGGTGACTTGGTTGACATCAGGCAGGGTTACAGTGGTGGAGCTGAAAACTGTGCCACCTCTTAAGCAGAAGAACAAATTCCCACCTTCCACTTCATCTATCTGTAAAGGAAGAAAGGCTCACAGGGATCTGCTGCCCACCCACTGTCCTAAGGACTTGGGGGCTGAGTTAATCCCATCACACTAACAGAACATAACAATGCGTTGGGAGTACTTACCACATTCCTTGAAATTGAAGAAAGTTGCCATGGTTATTAGTAGCTCCTAATGATATTTGCATAGATTAACAGACTTTAATGCAATCATGAATGCTACAATCCCGGGGAAAATAATGAAGAAATCCATTATGAGGTAATAAAATAACTAAGTCAATACAGTAATAATTTGATCCCATATTAGTAATAATTTCATCTCCTGCTGCAAGGCAATTTTAATGCACATAGCATTTCTGGACAGTTTTATAAATATCACCTTTGTTTGAGATAATTAATTAGCAAAACCAAAAAATATATTGCTGGTATTTTATACGATAAATTAGTCATTAGGTTTAAACTGGCAGGCTGTAATAAAACTTATTAAGATAAATATGCTGGATTCTTAACACTTCAGAGAAGCTGTTCTCTGTCTTAAGGCTCTTCTGGTGCAAAGCTATCATCGCTGCTGGATGGTTTCTATGTATGTTAAAACCCAATTATGAAAATCATGTTTATAACCCCGACTTGCTTAGCAATAGGAGCCGAATGCATTAGCCCATATGTGCCCATGGACAAGGCTAAGGTGAGGGTGAGCTGCTGAGGGCCCTATTATCTCACTTTCCTCATCACTCAGAGCCCAGAGCCTCCTGCAAGACTAAAGCAAACTAACTTCACTTCACAGGAACCCAGGTCCAGGTCATTCTGCCAATAGAGAGGGAGGTTTGCAGTGAGAGGTAGGGGAGAGGGAGAATATTAATCATTAGGTGGGTGCTTACCAATTTTAGTTTTCCACTTCTGCTCTAATTTTGTGATTACTGAATAATTTTGTGCCTTCCAGAAGTGCCCGGAAATTACAACAGACCTCAGCAACATCTGTGACAAAGTGGCCACTAGGGCCAAAAGCTACTGCACTTGACAGTGACCACTCTTCCAGCTCTCTGAAATATTGCCTCTGTGTGGCTGGAGCTCTGAGAAGGGCTTTTCTGTGTGTTTGGGGAGCTGTCCCAGACAGATGGCACAGGTTGGCTGAGACTGTCAAAACTGGATGGCGACCAGCTTCTTGCAAGGAGCACAGATCTTGCAGTCTAATGAGCTGATCTTGGCTCCCTGGAAGACTGTGCTGTGTGGCCAAAGCAAGGATTGCCATCCTGGGCTTGATGACTGCACTCTCCAGGAACAGGGGTATTAAATCATTAGATTGCCTTTGCATAGGGCATCCTTTGGGCTTTGCCTAAGCTTCCCCTGAACCAGTTTACTGTCCCCTTCTCAAGGCATTACAAATTTCCCACTCTCACCAAACTCGGCCGTTTCGCCACAGTTCTGCATCTAGCGAGGTCTCCAAATCCTTGTCACTTTGAATTTGGAATGGTAGTAAGTGACACAAATTGATGATACATCAAACTCTGGTCCTCGTTGTGGGCCAATTCTTAATGCAAAATAAAATGTCCCCAAAACTTCATTCTCATTTATAAAAAACAAGAGTTCAAAGTTTAGCTGGGAGTAGGCCATGAGTGCTGTTGGAAATTACTATTAAGCCAATACTGTAGTAAGTAAAGAGTCAAAAGACAGAGGAAGTGGCCAAAACCATTTCTCCTCCCATTCAGAAAACCACATCAGTTATAATACCATTAGGACAGAAAGACACATTATAGAGCTAAGAAACTCACTCTACTGTGGAAGCACTCCCTTTCCTAATACACCACGGGCATCACTCTTGAAATAAAATTATAGAATCAATACTTTGTCATACTTTTTACTTCTTTGGGGAGAACATATGTTTTTTCCCACCATGGAGCAAATGCCTTCATTTTGTGGATACTTTCTCATTGAAAAGTGCTTTATGTACAAGTTTGATTTAGGAATCCCATAAGCTCTGGAGTGCAAAACTCTTCCTCTGGAGGAAGAGTAAGTGGGGCAAAAATGATTGTAGCAAGCACCCTGCCCTCAGTTTTGTTTTTAAAGCATGCTTTGCTGGCCAGTGTCGGGGAAGGTTGTTGGACTACAAGGACCTTCGATGTGACACAGAATGGCTGCTATTATATAATCATATCACATCCTAGTGCCAATTGGCATGGTCCATGGAATTCAGCTGGTGGGCTGTATGCCTTGCTTTTTAATGAGACCTTGTTAGACCTGAATTTCCAGTCCTGATATTGTGTATATTAATTGGAAAGCTATTTAAAAGTGCTGTGACATGAAGAGGACTGCAAGTCTAGGCAAGACCTTAGAGATTATTCAATTTGCTGTTATTTGTGGATGCATGTCAACCCCACTGCACTCTCTGTTCTGTCATCTCTGATTTGGTGCCTTACAATACTCAACATTTGCTTTGACTGCTCCAAGAGGAAGGCAGATTTTTTGAGGACCAGATTTTTTGAGTGTAGGTTTCCTCAGAGTGGTCTGAGATTTCTAATTATCCATTGGAGCTATTTCTTTGGCTGATCTCCATTGTGCCAGGCACACCTCACCCAAATTCTGCTCAGTGTCTGTGACCCACAAGTGTTCTAGTGCCTCCAAAATTATGTTTCAGTGATTCTGTTAGGTGGGTCCTCTGTTGGCTATTATACTTCTCTCCTGTGTGTGAAATGCAAGCACAGGATAAAAAATAGGACCATTTTTGTAATTATCACATGAAACCACTGCACTTGTGACTGATTTGTCTCTCATTAAGACCTTGTGGCTCCACAAGATGTGGTGAAAAAGCATCTAAAGACACTTGGGCCAGCCCTGTGGGGTTTACCCCATTTTGGTCAAGTTGGAAAAGTCCCTGCATAGTTGGTCATTTTGGGATTAGCTGGATAATGAGACATTTGGGGAGCCTTGCAGCTCAGTTGTCTTTGGCACCAGGGATCCTCAGCTTCACAGACTTCCCAGTACCACTAAATCAAATGCCCTCAGGGGTGAGGGCAGTGAGGAAAAGGCCTTCAGCATCTCCTGTGGAAAAGTGACTTAAGCGACAGGCGTCTCACAACTGCCATTCCCACAATCGTTCCCCTTGTCAATACCATGACCTTTCTGAGGCGGAAGCTCCTTTTTATTACTCTGTGCACTGGGGTAAACCAGGCCACGTTGTGTTATCTACCCAATTTATCAACACTATTTACAGCAGGTCCATTCCACTGTCTGGCTTAACTCAGTGCCCAGAGACTCTGCATTGAGAGAGGAGGCTGCTGCTGAAGAGAAAGAAATGTCAATTCCAGCCTAGTCCCCTAAAGTGAAATAAAAGAACTAAAGTAAATAAGTAAAGGGAAGTAAATACAGTATCTCCAGGGTGATTTCGTCTTTCTACTCCAATACAGGCAAGCATGAAACCAATAGAAACACCATCTTATCCTCTTAGTTATCACCACACACAGAATGTCATCTCTTGGTGGCCTAAAAAGAAAGACGTGTGCCACATCCATCTTTAATGAATACGACATATCTCTCACCTGCTTGTATTTCAGCAACCCCAAACTGCTGAAAAATGAGGTGGGAGAGTATGTTCTTCTTGCTTGCCCTGAATCACTAGGATAGATTAAAATGGTTCTTGTTCTGCTTTGTTTTTCAATGATTTCTCTGGGTAATTTTGTTTTCTTTTTGCTTTCTGGGCTCTAGGGTTCAGGTTTGACATCAGTTCTCCAGAACTTGTGATCAAGATGTAATCTTTTACTCTTTTTACATCAAAGAAAATCAGGCTGTTATGTGCACAAATACTTGTGAGAGCTGTGGGTAATTGGAAAGCACTGAGTATCGTGAGAGTCACTGTCAAGTCACAAGGGTGGCAGTGTGTTCTCCATCACACTTATATCATTTGAGCCTTGAGCCTGCCTTTCTAGCAGGTCCAAATTCTCTGATATGGCAAAAAGGTCATACCCTTACTCTGTGGCTTTGCTGCCTGGTCTGTAGGGATGCTCAAGCTGTGCCAAGAAGGGGTTGCTGCTCTGATACTTCATCACATGTCTCAGCAGATAGCTCTTTACATCATGTCCCACTCCTGTATGATCTGTACTGCCCTCTTCCTTTCAACAAGGATCCTGCCATGCCCATCCTTACATCCTTCAAATGATTTATATATTTATTATAAGTTTATCTGTCTTACTCCTCCCCAGCCTGGATTGATATCAGTCCTTGATAGCTACACTAACTCAAGACTAAACAGGTAGTCATCAATATCTTGGATTTTGTCTTCTATTATTTAGGCCTGTATTGAACCATCCCATGGATGCTCCATGGGGACTGTGATGAGCAAAAGAATTTATTTGTTTCCCTACAGCTGAAATATAGCCCCCACAAACCCCACAGCTGTGATGTATCACAATGTCTGGACACACTCAGAAATCTAACTCAACCATGTCCTCGCAGATTTACAAATCAATCAGAGCAAAATCAGGGGACATGGTGGAGGCTGCTTTCTTAAATCATGTTTGAAATGTGGAATTAAGAAAATAGCAAGAACAAAACAGGAAAGAAAATACCTGTGTATAATGAGCTATTGAAACAGAGTCCACTGAAACTAAGGGCTCTGTTCATGTTTCCCATTATAATTACACTTGATTGCTGCCTCTCCCTGATGGCTGCCTACAAACCAGCCCTTGACAGCCCTCCCTCTAAAGCAGTCTCTACAGTTTATTGCCCTCCTGGAGCTGGGAGCTGTACCTGTCTGTGTGAAACACCTAAAGAGAGGACTGGCTGAGGCCCTAAAGAAACATCAGCTTGCACATGCCTTCAAGTCAGAGCTTCCTGCTAGCCACTGTGGACTTTGGCCATGAAGGTAATACAGCAGATGACAGGAAAGGAGGTGACCGAAGAGATCAAGACCACAATACTTTGATGCTCGTAAGAACTTCACAAGAGATAAGGGATCCAGGTCAAGATAATGATTCATAAGGGTGAAAGCCCTTAACACTGCACTAGGTTTGCTCACAGCATGGCTGTTGATAACCTCAGGTTCCCCATGGCAGGAGCAACAAGGCCTGGACACACCCAAAGGCAAAGCAGAAAGAATTTAACAGGACTAGATTGTACCTATTCCAGAACAACCATCCCTCCTGTGATTCCTTTTGTAACTCCCTCCTTGTTTACACTGGCGAGCAGAATGCTGCCTATCACTGGGTGGGTTGTTCCAGGGTCGCTATCATTCAGCTTTTGCTCGGTGCCTCCTAAGAGGCTCATGGTCATTTAGGCACTGCCAATATTATGAGATACCTTTAACACTCCTATCTGATTGGCAGTGAAGTGTGACACCACTAGCACTGAACTTCTGCAGTGCCTGTTAAAGATAAGGGGGGGAAAGAAACTTGAATAATTTATGTAGTTAGTTTAATTTAAATAATTTATATGCTAAGCATTGCAAACAGAGCTGAAGTTGATAATGAGTCCAAGAAGCACATTTTGAACTCAGTTGCAGATTCTACTGCATTGTAATTCTTGCAGGATACAGGATTTCCTAGCACTATAAAAGCCTGGGAGTGTAAACAAGAGAGTTGCTTGAAAAAGAGTCTATATAGATTCCTTCCTTGCCAATTACCACCAGATCATCTTATGTTCTCTACAGTTTGTTCAGTTTGAACCTTCTAAAACTATCAAAAGCTTCATGAGTTTTCCTGAGCTGCAGAGAGAAGCCTGGCTCCGGTGTTTGACAAATAACAGTTTGTAACTGGTGTAATCTGTAATCAGGAATCAATTAAAGAGATATCAACAGGAAAGGAAAGATAAGGGAAAACCAGGAGAAAATCAATGAACAACATAAGGGAATTGATCATTCAAAGGGTCTTTCTTGAACCACTGGGTCTTCTCAGAGGCATCTTTGCTGCACATTGCTCAGGTTTTGTCTTATCTTCCTCAGCTTCTTTGGTCCCTTTTACACGAGGAAACCCTTCTCTTTTGCAGTAAAGGGTAAAAAAAAATATATATCCAAGACCCCCACCTTCCAGGTTCACTGAGTGGCCACTGCCTTTTATACTTAGAATGCAAGAGAAATACATCTGAGAGGTTGCTTAGAGCTAAAGAAAATTGATGCTAAACTTTGTGAATTCTTGCATGAATTCACAGGGAATATCTCCAGGACCACTTTAGAAGATGTACATATTCTCCTCAGGGATGCAAGCATCAAAGAGATCACTAGCACACACCTCATGAAAAATAATTTCCCACAAACCCTTACACAGTTTAAGAACCATCTTTGTCATAGCAGACCAGCTATTTGCTACTGGCTTCTTTTATCAAGATTTTTTTTTTTCTTCTTGAATTTCTAACGTCCTTAAAACCATACTTACTAGTTTCAAAGAAGCCACTACATCAGTGGTAATGAATCCATATTACCAACTCCAGCACCTGCTTTGAGTGTCAGAGTATTTTGCATTGATCCATGACTCCTCTCAGAGTTCTGCAGTTATGTGTACAAATCACAGGTTTTCAGTTAAAAAATAAATACCTTTCCAGACATGAATTGCTGTGAACAACAAAGGCTTGAAAATACGAACCAAGTCCTGAGCCCTGAAGACTTGAAAATTACAAGAGAAGTGATAAGAAGCCACAAATGTAACCACTAAGAAAAAAAAAATGTTTTTAAGCTGATCAGTGTTATGATTTTTTGGGGGTCTTATTCATCACTTTTGAACATTTGTACGTTGGCACAGCTGTGAAACCATGAAATGTTTTGGAGCTTTTTCCTGTAAAATGACAAGATTTTTGTCATTTCCTCTTGTTGATTGTACCATAGTTAGGGAATTCATATGCCCAGTGAAAACAACACTGATGGGGAAGCATAGAACTGGTTTCAGGGTCTTTTCAGGATCCCAAGGGTGTCAAAGACAAAAGTTAATATGAGGAAGTCTAGGGGACACCATCAGACTGCCGAGGAAGACAAAGGGAGTCCAGGATCTCTTTGAGCCCTACAGGTAGGTTTGGGAAAGATCATACAAGTCCAGGAGACATGGTTGTGGTAACAGCTGCCTCCAGTGAAGGACCTAGCTGCATTCCTAAAAGTAGGAAAGGTTTGGGAAGCTGGGGTCACCATCTCTGGGAGCAGATTTTACTAACTACTAAAATGTGCATCTTCTTCTATCTCAGCCAATGCCAAAATGAGGACTGAGCATTCAGATAAGAGCTCCTGCACACCATACCTGAACTTTCTCTCTGAGCCCTCTACCCTTTGTTTGAAAAATCATATACTTCAGTATCTGAAGAAATATTCCATTGCTGTCTGCCACCGGCTTTTAGGATCCCACATTTAACAGGAGCCAGAAACTTTTTGGTAAAGCCAGTGCTTTACTTTTCTAAATGAAGTGTGGGATAAATGACAAGGAAACCTGCTCTTTACTAGCCAAAAATAAAAGCAGCAGAGTGTAGCTAGCTCCTCTTTGTTCTGGCAGTTTATCTCATAAATCAAAAATACCTCCAACCCCTCCTGGTGCTGACCTAGATGAACTCCAGAGATCATTTCCAACCCCAACTATTCTGTAATAAACTGAACCTAGTTGAACTATCTTTAGAAAACAGGGGTGGAGAGGGGGGAGACAAGGAACTAGACAGCTCGGTATGTTTCACAGCACTTCGGCATATAAAAGTGCCTAGAAATAAAACTTATCTGTTCAGTTAATTTCTTGTCCAATTTGTCAGCAAGTGTTCTGAAGAAAAGGAATTTGGATTTACACCACTGCTCAGATTTCATTCTAGCCAAGGATGAGATAAACCATGGCAAAGAGCAGTAGACTTATCTACTTTAGCATTAAACATTTTGGGTTTTGGTGGATGTCTCTCCAGGTGAAATACTGTGACAACAGAATTTGCTGCACTGGACTTTATAGTGTTGGTCCTTGTCTTCTGCCAGGTAGTGCTTTCTGCCTTGGAAGATGGTATTCTCCCCATTTCACCCTCATAATTCACGGGGTCAATTATGCAAAACTAAACAGAGAGAGTCGGAAAATTATTTCCTGACTCCATGCACCGTCAGTTGAAAGATTCCTTTATCTTTAGCTGGTGATGTCTTGATACCAGCAGAAAGATATTGCAAATGCTGGTAAATAAAGGCATTTAAAATCCATTATAGCAAGGTAAGTAGTAAGTTTTCTTTCCATCAAGATCTCTTTGTGTTGTTCAAAACACAAGCAGGGATGAGCCTTTCTCCCAGTGGTGGGTGGTAACAGCCAGAGCTCCTCTGACCTCTTTGCATCTGACAGCCCTTTCCCTCTGCCCTTTAGGGAGGGAAAGGCTGAAGGTCACCTCTGCCTTTCTTGCTTCCTTCCCTGATCCTCTCTGAGAAGAAAAGGCCTGAAATTCATAATGGTGATATCAGCTACAGGGTCTTCTGTGCACTTTTAGATTAACAAAACATCCAAGATTGTCTCTCCTCCTCTCTCTGCTTCTTGGCTTCTCTCTTCCTCATTCAAAGCTAAGCTGACCAAGCATTTCCTCTGCCTGATTCCCACCTAGGACTGAGCATCCCTGCTCTGCCCTCCACACAACAGGCTCATCTTTCTCCATTCCTCACTGATGATGGGACCTCAGCAGAGCAGTGTGAGAAGAAGATGGAGAAAAAGCTGATCTCATGCGTCTGTCTCTCTCAAAACACCCAGTACACCTCTCAGTGTCTTTCACAAATCTGCATTTCCACACATCTGTGTTCCTAAAAATGTTTTCCATCCCACCCAGCTTTTTGCCATTTCCTTTTCCATTTCCTCAAAACCCCTTAATAGTCTTTTTTTTTTTTTTCTCCTTCTCCAAGGGACTAGAAGAATGAGGTAGAGTTCACTAAATGAAATATTTCACCATCTTTCTTCCTTCTCACAAAACTTCCTATCACCACTAGCACCACCATCACCACCATCACCACCAACCTGGATGTATGGTGGTGTAAACCTGGCCGACCCAAGAAGGAGAAAGTAGAAGAGGAGAATGCACAGCTAAAAGTCACCATGGCAGGTTTTCTAACCACTTCCACTTATTGGAAATAGCAAATGAAAAAGAAATAGGGAAGGAATTAAAAGAAGCATGGACAACATTTCTCTACAAAGAAATGAGAGTGCTGCTGTAATTCACTTGCAACTACTGCTCTTTTGCTAGAATCAGGAGCCTCACAGACATGACATAACTCTTTCCCTTCTCCTGAACTAATGCATTCAGGACATGTAATTGTGCATGATGTACATCTACAGCTCTGAAGCCTCTCACTTTTTAAAGAATATTCATAATTTCCTTTTTTTTTTGTTGGTTTTGTTTTGTTTTGTTTTTGTTTTTGAGAAAATCCTATTTAAAAAAGCAACCTGAATTGCTCAAGTCACTGAGTTTCCTCAAGCCTGAGGACTGCATTCATTACTATTATTGCATTTAATTAGTAATAATCATAAATTATGCAACAGAAAATAAGTCGTGATCCCTGCCATAAATGTCTCAAAATCCAGTAGACTAGTAGATTCTTAATGAAGAACACTGGTCAAACTCACTGACATCACAAACATCACATCAAATAAACCATTTGTGTGTGCTGGTGGGGGGAGAGGAGAGGGATGTGTTTTTGTTTTGGATTCTTTTGTAGTTTCTTTCCTTCCCCTTCAAAATTAATGCACAGAACATTAATTCTACCTTTCAAGAATGTGTTTTAGGTCAAATGTCCCCTTTTCTCTGCTAAACCCACGTATCATTTTCTCCTTTAAATGGGGATAATTATCTGTTGTTTGAAAAAAGGTAATTGAAGGACTTCTGATGAAAATGGGATCTTCTCACAATTCAAGTAATAGTGCTGAAAGCCATTTCTTGTGAGAGCAATAGTTTAGCTGTCTTACATCCCCATTCTTCACAGGGCTGGGCTCCCCTGCCATGCTAAAATCCCACGGTGCCCCCCATCCACAGCATTTGCCTGAGGCTCCACGACAGCTCAGGTCTGGCCGCTTGGAAATTGAATTTCAATTTGAGGAAAGTCTAAATGTTTTTCTTCAATCAAAGATGTCAGACTAAAAAAGTTTCAGTGTTTCCAGAACTCCTGGTGCCAAGATGGGTTTTGATATTCTGCCTCTTCATTCCAGTCCAGAACAAAACCAAATGTTGACAAAACTGTAATTGCTTAAGTCAGCTTTCCTATTTGGGTTCATTTTGTTAGAGAAAGGCAGAAGGCTGTGAGGATATTTCCACTTTTGCTTAGTTCACTCAGAAGTTTTAAAATAAGGTGGAATCTGTTGCCCTCTTAAAGGAATATTAGTGTTTGGTTTAACTATTTTAAGTAAGGCCGTGGTTAAACGTTATGCAGGTACATGGCACCAGCTAAAGGATCACAAAAGCTTCAGGCACATGAAATAAAGTGCTGATCTTAGATACTGTTTCTTCAAATGTCTTTGATGTTTTTGATGCTTTAACTGTGTTTCAAAAAGTTTCAGACTCAACCTAGGGTTCAGAAAGATTCTGGGATTAATGCCCAGTTGCAGAAAATCTATTTTCTATTCTTCTACATAAAACTAATGTTAAAACTTGAAGACTGTAGCAGAGCTAGCTGTTTCACTGATGTAATTTGACTGTGTGCTCACACCTCATCTGGACATATTAACACCACAGTGTTTAATGCACAGCTCCTATATTAGAGATTTTCGTGCCATACATATTTAATTGTCCTCTTTCAGCTGACCTGATGTAACTCATCAAATAGGTGTCCTTAGATCTGCCACCCATGCAGGCAGAAGAAGCCACAAGGAGCCTAAAAGGTGGATGGCAACTCATAAGCTTTGATAGCTGGATAACTTCAGACCATGCGCCCACACTTCCATCCAGTGTGATTACACTAGTACAAGGCTGCTGCAGGTTCTTTCCTGATTTTAGAGCCACAGACAAAAGTAACTGAAATATCAGATACCTGTGAGATGGCACCAGTAATATTTAGTCACCTCCAAGTTAAATATAGATTTTCTTAACTGCTAACCCTGCCCAATTAAATTGTGATCTGAGCACTAAAGAACCTGTCTCAGTTTTTGACATAAATGTAAAGAAATAAACATGCCATACTTTATAGCCTGCAAATGGCTGCACAGGGAGAGCCTGTGGATCCAGGCAGCATGTCCTATCTCTGACAAAGGCCAGCAGTAGATGTGTGGAAACACTCCATAAAAGCAGGTGCTGATGCTACCTGGGGATATCTTCCTAGCCTTGAAACTTAATTGATAAATTTATTGACAAGGTGCATGATGCAGGGTACCATCATCACACACTTTTTCTTACAGGGAGACTGACAAAGTGAAACTATCACCCTTCCACCAGGGATGGACTTTGCAACACTCCCTCGGTGACTGACAGTCCGTCATTGGGCTTTCACATTGCAGCAAGGGAAGGAAAGGCATTTCAAAACATGTTTGTGAGACAACAGAAATCAGCAAAGGATACTCAAGGGCAAACACAGCACCTGAAACTACTTGTAATTCACATTTTGTTCCTGAGGAGGTAGAGCATGTTGGCAGTGTCCCTTTAACTGTATTGACACCGCAGAGCCAGCAGCAACAGACTCTCCCTGCCAGTAACCAAGTCAGCAGTGACTCAAAGACACACTGGATTAGGGAAAAGGCAAGCATGTTGCTCCCAGAGCCTGCACTGAAATAGCTCACTCTTTAATAATATTGCTCTTCAGTACCCTGTTTCTCAGAGTACTTTGTAACTGGACTTCCTCTGCTCCCAAAACACCCCTCACAAAATATAACCCATTTCCAGTGAAAACAGAAGATCAAATACCTGTCCTGAATTCACCTGAGATGCAGCAGCAGGAAGTGTGCACCTCCAGGATAACATGGGCTTGGATGACAGACATCCCTTTCTTTTAAATGCTTAAGAATAGCTCCATGTATAATTGAAATATTTCTGCCAAACATTTTCATCCCTCAGTTGATCCTGACATATGACAGCTGCTAACTCAACAAGTAACATGGACAATAGCACAAATAATGTTTTTTAAAACCAATCTAGGAACTGAACAGCTGAAGCAAGGCCTCGTTGTATTGATGATTATGCTGAGAGAGAGTGAAAAGCTGCCTGAACTGTACAGAGTTCAGCTGACCTGTGGTCTCAATCAAAACTCCTCAGAGAATCTTTTAAATACCTAAAGTTGATGAGGTTAAAGTGCACTTAGAGATACACTTCTGACTCGTTTGGAGGAACTAGCTTGTGTTCCCAGTTTGTAACAAAAAGCAGGGCAGGGAGAATAAATCTTCCCATTTACTCTAGTGATTTTGGAAGATGCTCTTGCAGAACAGAAGTGACCTTTGCAGAGCTGCACAAAGTGACTGCCTGATAGTTCTATTTTCGCACCTTAAGGGAGGCTGTTCTTGAGTCTGTGTGGCATGCATCCTCTGCTCTCTGCAGACCACCACTGAAATCACCTGAACCCATGCACAGAGAAGACAATGCCACCTCCAGTCATCTGTTCAGCACAGAGGGCAACAAAAGAAGACAATCTTCTGTCCTCAGCACAGGGATAGCTGTGGTCTGAACTCTAGCAAAGACGTCTCCAGGATGAGCATTAAAGATGGAGGGTTTGGCTATGTGTTAGCACCCAGGAGATTTTAGGGCAATTTACCTGTCTGTGCAGACAATTTCTTCTTAGAAATGCCAAGGACTGTATCACTTCACTACTGCTAAAAATATCTGTTAAAGGAAAGGATGGAGACTGATGGAGAAATGAAAAATGATTATGAGCCATGTTCTGGCCATTTACTGACCATTAACGCCAGTCTAAAAGAAGTCATGCTCTATTTGGGTGACATTTACCTTCTTTCCTTCAACAGTCAGAACCCAAATGCATCACAGCCCAACAAAGCTAAATGTACTTACGGGCAACAGTGACAGTCAGCCTGAACCAGTCATGGGCACTTTGGGTGCTGAACAGCCAAGCAAAGCTTGCAGGAACAGTAGCCCACCTTACTGAGACCAAAATAGCTGCCTTAATGAAGGCAGGAGTGTTGTTTGAGAGCATCTTCAGCAAGGCACACCTATCAGGATGGGCAAACAGCCAGGGTGACATGGCCCTCAGTGGAGAAGGGGACCTTCACAGTCCAATCTAGACAACTGAGGTGGCAAGGAAAGATATTAACCCCAAATTAAATTGTTGCGGTCACCACAAGCACCAAACTTCTTTCCACTCTCTCTTAAAGTACAGGGTGACTTGTGAGCACTGTACTGCTTTCAGTGGGAAAATCAGTTTTCTGACTGCATGCGAGAAAAAAAAATCTGAAACCAACCAACCGGAAAAAACCCCCAGGGAGGCAGTAGGGGAAGAAAGGGGTGAAGGGGTCCAAGCGTGATGGTAAAATGTATATCTGTCTCCCTATACAGAAAAATACCCTACCCTATCTTCTGAACCAAAATCCTGATGTTGGAAGGCTTGCAGGCTCAGAGGAAAATAACTGTAATTTGTGTGAAGAAGGCATTTGCAGCAATTCATTATAATTCCTTGCTTGCTGTCACCTGTCTCTAAAGTCACTGGCAATGCAGTACTTGTGTGAAGTTATTAAGGCCAAACTCTCTTTAGATTCATGGCAAGTGCCGAATGACAAGGCGAGAGCCCAGGCAGTGATAAAGTGAAGTGACATGCCATACCCCCTTCCTCTCCCCCACCCCATCACCACCATGCCAAGGATGAAAACACTGCAGATTTTGCAAATGAGAGCCACCTTTCCTCTCCCTGCCCTGGGCTGAGTTCTGCCTGACACGCACACATCTCCTTGAAGCATGCATCCAGAGGAGGGAGCAGGAGGGAGTGGAGAAAGGCAAAGGAAAATGTGCTTTTCCTCACTTTCCTTCCACAAAGATCACACAGGTTTCTCTCAAAGGTTCCCAGACAGATGGCATATATGTGAGATAGGCAAGCTGTGCAGAGGAGAGATCCAGGTGGGAACTTTTCAGCTATATGAGATAAAGGTACCTCTTAAAAAAAAAAAAAATATATATCTATATATATAAATTGATTGCCAACTTCTCTATATCTAGGTTTATCCCTCTATCTGTGTTTCACTGCCCATTTTAGTAACCCCCAGACTACACAGGGAATAGATTAATTTCTTACAGTTGTACGGACTTCCAGCAAATAAAATGTGTAAGGAAAAGGTGATCACTCTGGAGATCAAGGCTCCTTTCAAACTGCTTTTCTCTGTCCCCTCCTGTTTTTTTTCTTGCATCCTTGGCCTCTATGTTTTTTCCTTCCTCTGCCTGTCCGTTCTTTTCCTAAGCTAGGCAGAAAAATCAGCTTAAAGGATAATACCGCTCAGCTTTCAGTAGGATAACACAGCCAGCCCACGGGGAAGAGAAAACCTCAAACCCAACCAGAATGATGAAAACAAGCAGGTTATTAAAGGTCCTCCTAAAGCAACAGCTAAACCCGTGTTTGCAGATACTCACAGGCTGTTGCTCAGCAGTGAGGATCTCTGGTTCAAATCCGAATGCTTGCCAACAGCAGAGTTGTAGTGGGAAAATATCCTCTCCTCTCTCCTAGTCCCTTACTCTGGAAAAGCCATATGCTACTTTAGCAGCATAGGGAGGCTCTGAGCACAGTCTGTCAGAAGCCAAAGAGGAATCACCTTGCCCAAAAGAGTTCTAAAAGTTAAATTAACCTGCCTATGTTAGGATTTAAAACTGCAGCAAAACCTATATTGCCAAAACTTTAAACAGATGAGCAAAGCCATCAAGAGGCATCTGATGGGACTGGGTGTATAACTACAGTTCACCACGTACTGGGTCATGGTCATCCTTAAGATGTCCTTCACACTGTTGTTCTGATGACCCATCTCACCTTCCCTGAGGCTGAGGAGAACATGTAGACCTTTTGAAGTATGTTTGAAAATTCAATCATTCAAAATCTTGGGAAAGCTGGCTTGCAAAAGCCTTCCATAATCAGTGCCTGCAGCCAGGGAGAGGTCTATCAGCAGCTGCCCCTCACTGTTCTCCTAGCAGGAAACACCAATGCTGTTGGCTCTTCTGATCTTAGCAGGGAGAGAAGTTTTGTCCCTCAAACACCTGAGGTTTCACATGAAGTCACCTGCTTGACTGGACCAGATAAGTATATGAGGCATGGATGTTCCATGACAAGAAAGAAGAGGGGCCCTGACTCCCCAGGGAATCAGGGAACTCTTACTCCACTGAATTCAACAGGAGCTCGGTCTTGAAATGTACTGGGGAACCTAGAAGTGAGTTAACTCTGAACCAAGATTTAAGGCTAGGGCACAACATAAATGTGCCCACTTGTTTAAATTAAAATTGCCCATAACCCTTTTATTTCCTTGCATCTGATTCTTCCCTGGCAGATGACAAGAAATTGCCGGTCGTTTGCGGTTTTTCTTGCAGTGAAAAGCTACAATCAATCACGCTTTCTTCTGACCCTGCAGTTATAGGGAAACAGAATGAATTTGAGCTATATTTTCAAACTCCACAGGTTGCTCTGACTCTGTATTTGGTGCTGCATCCTCCCTCTCTGCTTCCATGTTATAAAAGATCAGGACTCTCTTTTATAAAATAGTTCTGGCATTTCCATTATCACACATGCCTGAGAACAGGGATGCGATTGCACTGAATAGTGTGAAAAAAAGAAAGGAGAAGGAAAAAAAAGAAGAAAAATCAAAGCACAGCTGAGTTGATTATTTAAAGAGCTGGGTGAAATTTGCCATCCTTTTAAAGCATCCTGAGCTCTGGAATATCACTGTGTCACTTAATGTTTGCAGTTAAGTATTTACAGATCTGTTTCCATGGCAACCAATTCTTCAAAGTTACT
Source organism: Corvus moneduloides (assembly GCF_009650955.1). Lineage (NCBI taxonomy): Eukaryota > Metazoa > Chordata > Aves > Passeriformes > Corvidae > Corvus > Corvus moneduloides. The sequence continues at coordinate 17,627,623 of NC_045511.1, forward strand.
TTTACAATTCTGTTTTCTAAAATGTGTTTCTTTGGTTGATTGCACAGGGATATTTGGAAAGCAGCCAGGTCTAATTCATGATTTTTTTCCCATTAAGGAGAGGTCCTTTCTAATCATGTTTAGTTAGTTCTTCGATGGCTTTATCTTGATTCGAAAATGTATTTTGTTTTTTTGTTAGCAGGTGGGAGAGGGAAAGGGGAAAAACACGAACAAGCATTGTGGGACCTTAGCAGAAAAAGAAAAAAATAGTGTTGGAAATTAGGAATGTGAAATAACCTTGTCTGAGTTGATTTTATTTATCCTTTCCTTGTTTAGGAGAGTAGGCCTTTAACCACAACAAAATAAATAAATAAATGTCCCACTGACAGCTTGAATGCATTTTGAGGCCACAGGAGAAGATGACTCACTTATTAATTAGTCAGGGAGATGGCAGCATGGGGCAGGATGATGAACACTAGAAACAGTGCAGAGATTGAGACAGGTGGATTCTGTACGTGCAAGGATTGGCTTCCCCCAGCTGTACCCAATACCTGAATAGGGCAGGTGAAGGTTGGTCCCATCAGTAATGAGACACGTCGAGAAACAGTAGCAGGGAAACAGTCACGAACTCTGCCTCAGCTTCCTTTGCAGCTGTGGGCAAGGTAATTTGAAATGTGTCTTTGTGGAGATGTGAAGACTATCTTGAGTCCATGGACATGTGCTCTTCCCATCATGGCAGCAGCATCTCCCCATCTCTCTGTCTGGGCCCCCAGTCCTTCCCAAGTACACAAAAGGGAGTACAAGAGCTCAATCTAGAAAGCAAAATCTGGAGTGGGATAGATGGGGAAGGGATGTATATATTTCTTGTCTTAACATATTGTCCCTACCTGAAGTCAGAGACAAATTTAAACTTGTCATGATGAATGATAAAAGAGTGTGCTTAGCAGTGGTTAAGGAAAGGTGCAAACTTTGGGCACATGTTGGGGGAAAAATCAGCCCAGATGTGCTTGTAAACCCCACCACAAGTAAAAAGTCCCGCAATGCTCAGCAAGCCACCTCCTAGGAAACGTGCAATGTCAGGTTGGACTAGGCTCTGAACAGCCAGATCTAGCTGAAGATGTCCCTGGTCATTGCAGGGCTGTTGGACTAGATGATTTTAAAGGTCCCTTTCCACCCAAATTATTCTGTGATTCCATGATTATATGATTCTATGTCCCTGCTGATGGAGAAAGGAAAAGTATTAAGTTCTTTGGCTGGACTTACTGGTTGAGGTAGCTGGAGGTGATCCTTCAATATCATTAATAACCACTCTGGTGCTACAGCAGGTGAGGAGGAAAATCTCAAGGGAAAGGTTAGGACCAGAAGACAGAGTATTACAGAGTAATCAGAGTATCACAGAGCATTACCCAGAGCAGATTGGTGGGGTATCTGGCATTGATAAAGTTGATTAAATATGGACAAGTAATTAGAATAAGATGAAGAGGGATGGGGACGGAGATAATCTGATCCATATTTTTCTGTACTTTGTGTGAGACAACATCAGATGGTCAAATCAAGGAATGAGGAGTCAGGACTCTCGGGCTCCCTTCCTCTCTCTGCTACTAATTAAGCATCTGAACACTCAGGCACTCTGTGCCTCCAATCACCTAAACTTTCAGAATTGTTGTCAGATTCAGTTAATTACTGTCTGCAAAGAGCTTAGAAACATACAGGAGAGATGTTAGACAGGTATCCTGGTTTTAATGTTAAAGTTCAAAATATTATAATTGGAGAACTGAACAGGGGTGTGTGTCTGAAACTGAAGCAACAGAACTAAAGGAAAGCTTAAAAAGTGAAAGAAAGCAAAGGAAGAAAAATCCGGAAGAATAAAGAAAATAAAATGAAGACTTCTAGGTAGGTGACAGGCCAGGTGAATTTTGGCTGACTGAGATAATAAGCCACTCTTTTTAAACTTTTTCACTTTTTCCTCTTGCTGCAGAAATGCTCCATTAACTCTCAGGAAGATGATTGACCATTTGCCCTTTCTAGACAGAGCTGAAATAGTGGAAACATCATAGCAAAACATATGACCCAGCTTTTGGCACACCCTGTGGCTCCAGACCTTTAATGCATAACAGTCTTGGAATCTGAAGGGAGATGACAAAGAGACACTGCCTTGCTACGATGTTTATTAAGCGGACAATAGCAATGAAGAGGACCAGCAGAAGTTTCAGGAGGATGTTCCTTGAGGAGGATAGAGGAACTTGATTTCTCCTGATTTATTTACCCTTCAGTGTATTGAGTGAAAAGAAATCTTCATAGTGCATGACTTTGAGAACAAGGAAGAAACAAGAAGTGGGTACAGTCACTTCAGTGAAAACACAGAAAGGAGGGAGGAGGAAGGAGAAGAGGAAAGGAAAGTCAAAATTAAATGTAATAATAATGGAGTTTGGTAGTTACCCACTATATTTTTAATTATAGCTGGCTGGTAGGTGTTCGCAGCCTCATAAAAGGCTACCCAAATCATGAAAACAAGCGGTGATAATAACAGGCCTTACATCTCCTCTTTCTTTCCCATGTCATTTGTTGGCTGGTCCAGTGAGTAAATGCTGGTGTATGAAAAGGGAAAGACCTGACCAGCTCTCAGTACCCGGCTCTTGAGCCTCCAAGCTCAAGACCACCATTGGAGAAGGAACAGAAAAGCGTATCAATGATCAAAGATACGGATCTTCTGCTGCTGGAAACTGTTCCTTCCCTCTGAAAAGCAGCAGAGGCATGTCTTCATGTCTAAATAAAACAGGTCCAGGGATGATTCTCTAGCGCTATGGCCAGCTGATGTATTCCGACCACACCCACAGTAAACAGACCTGTTAATTTGTGTGGGTTCTGCTCAGAGTCACAGGAAAGAAACCCCACATAACAGAGCAGTGTTTGCAAAGCCTGGAAATGAGTGGATGTGCTAAAGCCCTGAGGTGTGGCAGGAGGATGTATCAGCACCCATAAGCATGCAGAGCCTGTGGAAACACAGTGGAGGGCAGATCAGGATGGAAGGAAACAAACCTGCCAGAAATTAATTCACATGGCTTTTGGGAATGGTCCTTGGAATGACGTGTGCCTTCATGTAGGGACCCGTGGTCAGCTTGGACACAAGCCAAAGCTGTCGAGAGATGTGCTAATGGCTCATCAGTGCGGGAAACTGTAGGGCAGGGTGGATGCCAGCATCCTGTTCTATTCACAGGTAGAGATGTAGGCATTGTTGACCAGATGACAGCAACCTGTTAGCCTTCAGTTGGTCCTTGCTTTACACACCGTGGAGAAACTCAAAGACAACAGATACCAGTGTGTAGGTTTTCTGGGGCTCTCTTTAAAACTGTACGCTATTATTTCATTAGGATACAAGTATGTATTTTTTTCTCCTTGTTTATATGGGAAATATGTCAGAGAGGAGTCAAGACAAACTAGGCTTTCTCTCATAAGCTATGCTTTATAACACATTCATTATTTTTATGAAGACATCTTGGAAAGAAACTTTTCTAAGCCAGCGACTCTTTAAGACTTTCATATACAGTGTAATAAGTCTTTGTCCAGTCCTTCTGGAATGAAACAAGTTGACTTCACTAATAGTCTATTGAGTTCTCACATCTCTATTATAAATAATTTTAGTTGCAGACATTTAATTAATGTTGTAAATATACTATTTATGATGTGCTTTGGGAAATGACTAGTTCTCTCATTATACATCATGTTCTGTTTTATTGTTTTACTTTGCCTTGCTGCAGTGGCCAGGTGCCTCACAGTTTCCACAGCAATCATAGCCCTTGCTGTGGGGGCTCTGCCTTCATATTCACTCGGTCACTGGAGAGATGGGAGTTTACTGTCTTCCTGGGGTCTTTAGGCACCTAATTTAAATGCAAATGGAGTGAATAGATGAGGTTCATCTAAGGATTAAGTGCCTAAGCGTTAGATGCCTACCCTGAGCTTGTCACTTAGCCTCCCTATACAGTGAAAGGAGAGCAGCAAAAACCTGGATATCCACCTAGAACACCTAGAACCCACCCAACTTGGTTGGGTACACATTCATTGCCTGCCAATTTTTCTTTACTGGTCCTAAAAGAAAACCAGCTCAGACCTCTTCTCCTGACTTTTAAATGCTTAAAAATAAAAGGAATAGGAATCCCAGTCCTATACAATGAATAGATACAAAGAGGCCTCTATATTTCACAGGATTTTCTTCACATAGCTACAGCTAAACAGCATGAACACTCCCTTCTGTGTTCAGGCTTTAATACACCCCTTTAGCTCATCTCAGAAATGTGCTGTCAGGCTTGGATTTCCAAAGAGAAGCCAGAGGACTGAAAAACTTTGTTGGGATGAAAGTGCCAATCCGGAGCAATGAAAAGCCAGGACTGAGTTTTCAGGATAACGCCATTCCCGGGGTGGTAGGATTGCACCCAGCAGAGAGGAGTTTGTAACAAATAAGTTTGTTGGCTACATTGACTAAGTCCTCACCATGTTTTATGAAGCAATTTCCATCAGAGGATCTGAAACTTCTTACAAAACTCACTCTAGTAGAGCTGAAAACTCATGTGATGTTTGGCATTGTCATGACTCAGAGGTTTCTTTTTTTGATTGAGTACACTAAGGCACATTAGGTTATGAGGCAACAAGGAGCACACAATGAGCCAATAGAGCACCTGACAAAATATAAAGCTGCATAGATGATCATGCAGTTAAAGCACCCACCTGAGATTTACATACATACACACTGTAAACCAGAATATTTAATTTTATCTAATTAAATTGCTAATTCCTCGCTGTACAAAGTGTGGTGGTGTTCCTCGTGCTTGGGAAAGCTGCCCTGGTGTGTTGGTGGAGCCTGTAAGGCTCAACACGTGCGACATGCACACACGTACTCACACACACACACTCACAAGATAGAGTCTTCTGCCACTTTTTATCTGGCAACATATTAATCTTGCGTTTCGCATTCTCTAAAAGCTTCACCATTATAACATAATTACTGCTGAAATTGACCTTTAAAATATATTCCAAATTTCAAATGTCTCTAAACCCCTCAGTGAGCACCATTTTTCAATTTCACATATTGTTTTCTTTTTTAGGAGAAGTGGGACAAAAGATGGGAAAGAGCATTAGAAAATGAATGTCAGTATGTGACATATGCACGTAGTGATAAAGCAAAATTTTGCAAAAATTTACCTGGGCATTCTAATATCCAATCTTCAAGCAGTTACAATTTCCCTTAAGATAAATTAAAATGTAATAAGACTAACTAAAATGTTGCATTTGTGTCTCACCCTTCCCTAAAGTAATTCAATCAATCAGTTTAGCTTCACTAATATTCAAATGTTATCTGAAACTGGCAATATTAAAGTTCAAGCACTCCTCAGCCTCTAAATACATTTAAACTACCTTTATTAGCACATGCACTTTCCTAAATTAGTATTACTACCTAAAATTGGTTGTGTTTCTCACTACCCTTAAAGGAAAACATAACCTTGCCTGAAAATGAGATGCTGAACTGTGTGTGGAGGCAGATTTCTGTAACACAACATCTAAGACTGAAAATGTGCATATAATAATGCACTGATGAACTTATGTGCTCACATTACTGTGCAAATAAGAAAATATAAAAGCACATGGTGCAACTTCCACCCAGCAGCATTTGCATCCAGCTTTGTTCTTTCGGTCTCCTTGCCCCAGGAAAGGGAGGGGACCTGGACGAGAGGGGAGAAAATCCCCATCTCCCATGGGGTGGGTATCCAGGAGAAGGACTGCTGAGGAAAGGCATTGTCCCTTTGGCCAAAGGAAATCTGACGTAGGTTTATTAACATGCTTTTCAGTTGTGGGGTAACCTGAGGAAAACCTGTCTGGAAAAGATGGCTCGTGAACCTCTCACCCTGTCTTCTCCCACGCAGACAAGTGTATGGTCTTCACACAGGACCCCTTATGCAGATACGGCTCTGCTCACCCTTGGAAGTGTACACTCAAAGAATGCTTCACAATCTGAAGCTAACAAAGGCCACTTAGACTGGGGTGGGAGGGAGGGATAAAAAGCAAGAGGCAATTGTACCCTCTGAGGGCCCCGGTCTGTGAAGAGCTTGCTGCTCTTCAGAGGTGGTTTCGAGCACACACCAGGGCCAAGTATCTGAAGACAAGTGTAGCTCTGGCTTTACACTCAGCTCTCAGGACCCTTGTGGGGTCTCTGCTCTGTCCTATTGACAGAACTTTCTGCAATTCTGAGCAAACCCTGGGCCTGAGTCACACCTGGCAGAGGAGACAATGTACCACCTACACGCTCTGCAAACATTCATAGAATCGGAGAATGCTTTGGGTACTGATGTCTTTCCTAAGGCATCAGTAGGAACGGATCATAAAAATCATCTTGTTTCAACCTATCTGCCATGGTCAGGGACACCTTCCACTATCCCATGTTGCTTCAAGCCCCATCCAACCCATCCTTGAGCACTTCCAAGGATGAAGCAGCCACAGCTTCTCTGGACAACCTGTTCAAGTGCCTCATCACTGTCAAGTTTTGTGCACACCTTTTCCTACCTGACCAAGAAGGTGCTGACATGCCAAAGGGATGCAACTTCAGGGGACTAGCTCCAACCTTGGGAGCCATGTGGGCAATGACAGGCGGAGAGTCACACACGGGTCATGCAGCTCCATGACAGACATGAAAGAGGACAGCCTCACTGAAAAACACTGGGTTTGTGTCCATTTACCCCAGCTGAGGATCCAGTCCATTATTTCCAATTAGGTTTGATGGAGGATTAATCCAATCTCAAGTGTCAGTGTTCTGCCCCCTGACAGCTGCTTACGGTGTGACGCGCGTGCTATAACCTGCTGGCCCACCTTACCTCTCGCTTTATGAAAAAAATGCCATGCAGAGTCAACCTTGGTAGAAATGAAGGCAAATGAAAATCATTGGAAATCTCATTAGTGACCATCCAACAGCTTAGGTGAAAGGTAGAAGGTTTTTGCTTTCCCTTGCACACACCTGGTTAGGTTGTGCGGTTTTGTTTGCATGTCCCACACTCACACAGACGCACCCCTCCTCTTTCATCCCTTCTACGGGGTGGTGAGATAATGCAAATAGATTGCTCTGCCTACTTTGCACAAAGGTTTACATATTGTTCTGTTGATAACGTTTTTGGGATGCCTAATAGATGTAAGGGGGAAATATCTGTCTGTAGCACTTCTAAAGTTTGTGTGTTATCTAACTAGCTCATACTGCTTTAGAGGCTTTAAGCCCTCCATAAGAAGTCCTTTTGCCTGTGAATCTTTTATGTTACACCTAGGTGTCCTCATTATAAGGGCTCTACTATTTGACAAGCAATGCTTGTCTCTACAGTCGGTGATGAACACAGCATGACAGGCAATGTGTGCCTCTGTCCAAAGCACTGAATCACAATAAAATGGTAAATTACTGTCTGTCATAGCTAGAAACTGCAGTGAGTAATATTCAATTCCCTATTCTACATAAGATGAGGTGGTGGCGGGGGAAGGGTGCACTCATTTGGTGACGGTGGGAAAAGCTTTTTTTTTTTGAATCTTTGCAGTTGAAGATATACCTGGACACTGAGAAAGAAAGCTAAAGGGGGGTTGTAGCAGGAGGAAAAGGATGAATTACTGGCAAATGGAGTTATCATTAAAATATTTTTGGACAGCATAGAATTTGTTATTGTTTAGAGATCATCAGGACAGAGATATTTGCAAATGGGATTCACTCTTCTCACTCTCTGGCAGACATACGGAATTCAGTTTCGATTAAAATGCAATAATAATTGTGAGTTGGACTGTGTGTGACTGCTCCTCTGAAAGGCCCCCATTAGAGGAGCCTCTATTTTAAAACAAGCCATTCATCATCGGAGTATAATTTCCAGTAAATATATTGTTTGTTCAACTGTATTGCTAGAGATAATGTTTAAAATTCTCTCCTCATATCTCATTATGAAATAATTGATAGCAACATGGCCATTTCTTTTCATTCGTGAGGCTTTTTTTGTTGTTGTTTTTCTCCCCTTCTTCCTTTAAGGCAAACTCTTGAAACAATCAATATCAGTAGTTTCAAAAGTGTGATACAATAAATAGATCTCTCAGACAATGACAGAGAACATCCTTATTATAATAAATTTACCATAAATAAAACTGTGTGTGAAATTCTTAAGAGCCATTTTACATGAATGCCTTCAAATTTTGTGCAAGGAGAGAGAGGAAAAGGAGGGGGAGAGGACAAAGATGTGTATTCAACAAATTGCTTCATTCTCAAAATATCTTACATTTGGCTGGCTGTATGGTGCATGAAAAGAAAACTCCTTCCCCCCTGCAGAAACACACTGCAGTGTTTGGAGTTGTTTAATTAATACTGTCATTGGTTGCCATATATGAACTTTTTTTAAATAAGACACATTGCTACAGCAGAGTTTGTAACTTAATTGCTGTCTCACAAAACACTATTGGAATCTTTATTTTGAAACATTGTAATAGACTAAAATCAATAATGACCTGCTGCTTTTGCCACCGAGGCCCAGTTTTTAAGTGACCCAGCAATAACATACCAAACAGGTTTAAATACCAGCACAAGTCTGAAATGTAGTTTATATCCTGCTTGGTACATACAAAATTTCCTATTTTGCAATCTTTTTTTCTCATTTCATATGCCACAATCTGGAATTTCATGTGAAGTTGAATTTTCAGAGAAAATTTCTCCACTCCCTCTCCTTCCCATTCCCTCTGGCTCTCAGTAAAACTGGGGCTTCACCAAGAATCTGGCACCCAGCTTTCTCAAGCCTAAAACCCGTGCTTTAATTTAAGTAGGTATGTAAGAGATGTAAGAGAGGAGGAATTGACTGTATTGTAAATCTTACAGAGATGTTTTCCTCAAATTTGAACACAGTGCTTCAGATGTCTGCACAAAACACCAGAATAAGGAAGGGCAGATTTTTGTGCAGGACTTGTGATCTGTTAGGATTTCATATTGGCACTGGGATAGCGCAGTACAGAGGCGGTAATACAGGCAGAACCTAAGAAAATGAGCTCCTCTGAATTTTGGATTGCTTAGATTGAAATACTTTGCTGAAAATCTTATGCTTTCCTTCTGGCTTTTGCTGGTGTAATCTGAACTTCAGAACTACATCTTTTATGGGGAAAAGAAGAAATAATACCTGGTAGGTGGTATATGTTTTGTTATTAATAGTAATACTTGGCACTCAGATGTCACTTTTCATCTCCAAAGCACTTTACATAATTAACTAATTCATCTTCACCATCCCTGCATGAGATTGAGCTTTTCACTGAGGCAGCACAGCAGCTCATGTGTTCAGGACTGACTCTGCTCACAGGGACCAATTTTGGGTGAAACACAGCTAACTTGTCCTAAGGACAGGGTTGTCTTAGGAGCTTGTGCATGGATAAGTACAAGTTTGAGACCATCTAAGGAACCTGATGGTGCACAAGTCCATGGAACCTGATGAGGTGCATCCGTGGGTCCTGAGAGAACCAGTAGGCAAAGTAGCTAAGACACCATGCATCATTTTTGAGAAGTTGTGGCAGCCTGGTAAAATTCCCAGTGACTGGAATAAGAAGGTAAAAAAAGGAAGGCTGATCTCTTTGTCCAGAAAGATCATGGAGCAGATACTCCTGGAAACTATGCTAAGGCACATGGAAAATAATGAGGTGATAGGTGACAGCCACCATGGCTTCACTAAAGGTAAATTGTGCCTGACGTATTTCATGGCCTTCTACAGCTGGATGAGAACCCTGGTGGATAAGGGAAGAGTGACTGACATAATCTACCTGGATTTGTGCAAAGCATTTGACAATGACCCACAGAACCTCATTGTCTAGACTTCAGAGCCATGGGTTTCACAGATGGACCACTCAGTGAATTAGGAATTGGCTGTATGGTTGCACTAAACGACTTGAGTCTTTTCGGTGCCCAGTTGAAGAGCAGTGTTGGGTGGCATTCCTCAGGGGTGGCTTTTGGGACCACCACTGTTTGGCTAAAGGAGCATTTTACATGAAAATATTGGCATGTGGAATCCCAAGAGACACCCCAAATCTCTGCCTACCAGTGTAGAGAGGGATACTGTGCAGAGTCTGCCCTAGTGACTCTCCTCTCCAGGACTGTGCCTGTGTCCTGATGACTCCCTGGCCCTCTGGGTACTTGGGGATGCGTTGCCAGTCTCATCAGTTTATCCACACCTGTAGGACCTACACAACCATTCAGAGTCATTCTCTGCTGTCAGTGGGATCTGTTGGAAACAGGGTGCTGCTTGATTCAGGTCTGTTTTCAGAACCCACACGTGAGGAAGACTCCTGTGAAATCTGCCTTTCCTTGTGTTTGGGTTAACACCAGCCTTTTTAGGCAAATCACAGTGACAAAGGGCAACCTGTGGAGTTCTCTGGAGGCTCCATGTATTTGCTGACATGATTATATTATCTTCTATATTTTTCTTTTTCTTATATGATAACTTTTGCATTAGGACTTAATCCAAAGCACCTTGAAGTCTGCTTTTCTGCCCTTTTTGCAATGGGCATATCTATGGGCCAAATATCTCCATCCTTTCTGCAGATAGTTTGGGAGAATTGGTTTAATCCTGCCAAGAGCTCAGACATGCAATGATGACTTCAGTGGCACACTACCTGAACCGTAGTGCAGGTCCTGACTCTGCACTACGGCTCATAACAGCCATCTCCCAGTGCTAAACTCTGGGGAACAAACAGAGCAAAGCAGTAGAAGCCAGTTCTAGGGGACAGCAGAGGGCAGAGATTCCATGCAGGTACCCTGCTGGATTCTCCTTCGTCCCCACCGACAAAGAAGACTCACAGACAAATGACTTTTGCCACAGGCTCCACAGAGTGGCACCAAAAATTAGGCTGCATGGTCTCCCCATGGGTTTAGTGCTTTGCTGACTGTGGGAAGTGATGAGTTTTTTCCTGGTGCGTGGCCATCCGCACGTGCATGGGAGGACCTCTCCGCCAGAAGGTGATTTTTCAGAACTTGCAATGAAAGTCAAACCCTGCAATTATAAGGAGTGGCTGTACTTAAAAGAGAGATGTAGAACACCCAAGCACGCGCTTGGATTTATCATATTGAAGGAACATAGTCCTTCTATGCAGTTGCACTTTTTGATAAACGGCCTACATTAGAGTACCTCAAAGGTGCTCTGCATCATTAATTACCAGGGTATATGCTGAAGAGGAAGTTAATAAAACTCATCTCTTGCATGGAAGTGAGAAATCTTACTACCTGATGATTCCTGATGGAAGAAGATGTTTCTGAAACCACATGTCCAACCTTGTACAGGTAATAATAACAAAACACTCAAGGGAGTCTTTTGTATCTGAGGATGTCATTTTTCTTTTTGATTTATAGGATATTAATGGCTTTTCTCCTTTTCTTCCCTTTTTTTTTGAGCCAAGCTCTATGGTAAAAATCAACTGATGACTCTCAGATTCAGAGAGTAAAAGAGAAAAGAAAAGAAAACAGAACAGAATAAAATGGGACAAATAAGAGTCCCTCTGGGAGGAATGCCAGCCACTAGTTTTGCTATTATTATACTGGAGAATCTTATAAAACTCTAGCCATTAATAACGGGCTCTGCCAGATATTGATAATTTATTCAAATTGTAGGTCTGGATTTGAGGGAGCAGATGTTCCTCATGCAGACACTTTCAGAAAATGAATTCCAAAGAAACAAAATAACATTCGGTGCTATCAGTAGAGAGGAAAGGCAGTATTTTAGTGTGCAGTCAACATCTGGACTGCCTTCTATTTTTATTGCCTCTCTCGCCCCTGTTCTTTCCTACCCATCTACCCTTACCGCTGGATGATTCTGTTGCTCTTCTTCTTTGATGTCAAATAAATAAATAAATACTATGCTTAGCCTCCTGCCTGCGTTAGAATAGATCATAACAGATTTCACTAGGAGTAATGGGACCTGACCAACTTCAAATCACTTTGAGCAGGAGCAAAACCTCCAAACAAGCCACCTATTAGGAAGAGTAAAAAATAATTTTGATTGAGAACAATTTTTTTTCCTGGTCATTTCAGTGTTTATGATGATGCTCTACCCAATAGGCAGCTTGGTTTTACCCTCCAGCAAATTCACAGATGTTCCCACTTTCTTTCTCTCTCTCACTCTGCCTTGCTAGGTTGGAGGAAGGCTGAGTATTCATAACCCCAAAATCTCACTGTCACAGATGGTCCAAATTGAAGCAAGCTGTTCTATCACCTTCTCCAGTTGTTGGCTGCTCCATTTGAAACCACCCTCGACATGGTGCAACAGAGTGTGCTGTGTGTCCAAAAACTGTTAAACATATTTCCTTGGGCACAGTGACAACTGTTGATGAACACTAAACTGCAATGCTTGCTACCAGTAGACCTGTTCTCTCCAAAAGAGAAGCTAATCTCTAGATCCAAATCCAGAGGTCGTAGTGAGATCATGTTGGCCAGATCTTATCCCTGGGAGATCACTTTGCTTTCTGCAGATCTGTGTGGTTCTGCACTGTTTGGAAACATAAATACGTCCAAGACTGCCAGGGGAGCTAGGATGGTGGTCTAATTTTCAGCTCTTTGCAAATGACTGCACAGAATTACACTCCCAACCAGTCCCATTTTACAATTCCCATCCATTTCCAGTTAATCTCATGCAATAACTTGTCTTCCAACTGGTCACACGTTGCCATCTGTCTCTGCTCCTGACTGATCCCAAGTTGCCATCTGCCCCTGGCTGGCCTTTTTTTAGCTCTACCCCATTTGGAGAGGTACATAAATGATGATGCTGAAGGATGTCAGTCCTTCAGGCTGCCCAGTCCAACCCCCTGATGGACTCCTGGCTTTCACAGCCTGCAGACACCAAGGCACAGCCCTCCCCATCACACAGGCAGCCCCCCTCTTTGCAGTAACTGCTACACAGAAGTGTTTGCCAACAAAAAGAACAAAAGAAGGCTTAGTACAGGGATCTACACAACAGGATGTGGGAAGTACCAGGGAAGGGAAGGAACAGTCACAAGCAATTTAGTTGCAAAGGATGAGCAGATGTGGTTGTGGGTCACTGCACATGGCAAATAACCCTAAAACTAGTTAAGAGTCCCTCTGCTTTCTCCCCAGTTTCTGTGCCCATTGTCTGCAGTGACAGGCATCCACGGAAGGCTCTTGCATGGTAGGAGCCTAAAAGTGATCATATCTAATTTCCCTTCAAAGCTTGAGTTACGGCTTTTGAGACCTTTCCATGAAGAACTCGCACTGCTTCTGAGGCTGTCACTCTTGGAAGTATTTTCCTTTTGTGAGAGAAACAGAGCGTAGCTGTTGCAACATTCCTCTGGGGTAAATTGTCTCCTTTTTGTCTTCCCTGTGTTTAGGTGACAGCAAAAACCTCCAAGTTTCACTCTGATGGTGACAGCACTTCACAGTTCAATAGTAGAAGGGGAATGGAGTCATCAGTTCATTTCCCATCCTTTGCAACGCTGCCTTGGCCTCTAATGCTGCACTTCCCATGCATGACGTATGGGAACGAGTGGAAGAATCAGAGCTTAAAAAGTGTCTCCTAATTTTTCCTATGCCCAGTTACCAGCTGCTTCTAACTTTGCAAACTTTATTGACTACTGCTGTGTCTGGTGCTAAGTATCTTCAGACTTCATTCCAAGTAATAGGAAAAAAAAAACCGAGGGGCAATCAGCTAGTTCCATGATGAATGAAGCCCATGTCACTCAGAGAAAATGAATATTTCTTTGCAATAATGACCAGATGGTAGCAAGACTCAGATCCAAATTAAAACATGCATGATAAATGCCAAGAAAACACAGAAAGACAAAAACCCAACCTGGAGTGAAATCTCTCTATAAATCTTTCCCCCTTACAACACAGGCACTTCTAATGGGAATTAAATTATTAAGAGATGTTGCAAGGAGAATACAAATGTGAGACTCTTCCTTCTTCTTGGAACTTTTTGAAAGAGTATTTCAGCACAGCCAGCTGGCTTTTCTTCTCTGTATGAGACAGCACTGGGCTGAATAGGATCTTTTCATGTAGAAGCACAGGCAAAATACTAATCCAGAAAATAAATTATACATTGGAGTTGGCATAGAAATAGCATATATTTTGTCTTCTCTAGAGTTGACCTATGGAACTCCTTGCTGCAAGAAATTATTGCAGCTGAAGGTCTTTGAGGACTTAGAAAGGGGGTACTATTCATAACTAGATGATCTTTAAGGTCCGTTCCAACCCAAACAATTTTATGATTCTCTGATTCTCTGATTCTCTGATTTTCAGATAGTAATAGCATTCAAAATTTTACTAAATAGAGGAAAATGTGGGGAGTGGTTTTACAATCTCTTATTTCCAGGTGGGCAGTAAAAGTAAATTACTGGTGTTAGAAAGAAATGCTGTTATGAAAAATGTAGAGTCTGCAATTTTTTCTGGTATTTTTTCATGAGGTGTGTGATATTTGAAAGTGCTATGATCATGACAAAGGACAACAAGTAGTGCTGGACCTGAACTAATATGGCATTTGCAGAGATATTTGAAGGAAGTCTGTGTTTTGGCATCCTCCTGAATGTCTTCTAGGTGAGCCAAACCAAGCCCTTCCTTGTTCAAAAAAGCAATACCCTCAGAAACTTTATTTTTTAACCTCCTGTTTCTGATCCTACATGATCCCTTCTATGCCCCCTTCCTTCTATTTGCAGATCTCATGGTGACACAAAATAGATGGTCTCTCATGGGGATGTCTGGCCTCTCCCTGTCGGCATTGACACCTTTTCCCAGCACTAAGTTAATGAGAAATATTAAATTACAGAGGCACACACACACTTTGGAAAGAAACATGGTGTTTGATCCCGCCAAACTGCCAAGCTCTACTTAAAACCGATAACAAATGTTCTTCCCCAGCAAGATGTGATTAGCTTTTATACCTGTGCAGATTGTACAAACACACAGGAGGGAGCTTTTAAATATCATTGATTTGCCTATTTGAAATTATTAATTTCAAATTCGGCTGGAACAACCTTTGCTAAATTACACTGTGCCAGTGGGAGTTAGAGGACCCACAAGTCTAAACTTAACTTTAGAATGGGAGGAGGGAGGGCTAAAGAAGAAGGAAAAAAAAAAAGCCTGAAACAACTAAAAGTCCATTTAAACTCAGTAGGTTTCCAGTTAATTACATTTTCACACCTATCTCAGTAGTTACAGATGTATTTATAATGTATGGCTGCCTCTGTGGTTACTGAATACTGCATTCTCCACGGACTCTAAGAGCCAGGATTTCTTTTCTACATCTAAAAGACCTTCCATTTTAGTTGCAGTCACATCCAAATACTGTCTGGGTTCAATTGTAATGGCTCAAAATAATTTTCCTGACTTCCCATTTCCCCCCTTTTCCTCCCTCTCCTCTTCTCATATAAAAGGAGCAGCTGGATATCCTGTGGGGCGACATCACTGGTGTCTGGAGAAGGACACAACCATTGTTTGACTGTGCAGTGGGATAGACGGACTCAACTACTCACCACAACAGTCCCTCCCCATCCTCAAACGTACCTGAGCTCTTTTGGATAGGGATACACTAATTCATCCTCTCCACAGCTCCTTCCAGGATGAGGATGCACTCCTTTCCTCCCTACAGAATTTCTCTTCTTAAACCTCGCCCGAGGTAGAACCATGGGTTCTGCTCTCCAGGTTGTAGATCCCACAAAAGGGGCCACAGCTGAGATTCAGCCCTTCATCTCCAAGCCACAGCTTGTGTCCCACAGCTCTGTAGAGTAACACAGGTTCCTCCAGAAGTCAGTTACCCTGTCTTTTTTTCAAGGAGATGAACTACCACCTGGAATAACTTTTCCTCTCTGCTGACGTTTAAAGGAGCCATGGGCGACTATCTCAGTCCCAAATAAACTTCCACAATTCACAAATTCTGGCAGAACTTAAGAGACTTGTCAGGGCTATTTGATGAGGCTGTTGGTGAGGGAAGAACTCAGTGTTAGCACACTTCAGTTTTACTGAGCCAACTCTGTTCCTGCAAAGTGTTCCTACACCTTTGGAGTGAAGGAACAAGGAGTGGAGATAGAGATGCATATTGTCTCCACTCCATTTTCTCTTCCTGTGGAATGATCAACTTTTTGTGAGCCTGACCCCTTGGGCCAGAAGTCCCCCAATTCTTCTGTGGAGCTCTGGAGGAGAGGCCCATTATGGCGTTCCTCAGCCTGTATTAATTTCACTTCTCCAAATATCCTGCATATTCACCTGGAGCTATATGAAGAACAACTTCCCACTGGACTAAGAGACACTGAATGACAGTGTCAGATCAGAAACAGCCCAAAAGTTTCTCAGGGGCTTTGCAGAAGCAGGTCTCACAAAAAAATGCATCCATCATAGACTGCAGATATCTTTTAGTTGTAGAACTAGGGACACTTTCTCATCTTGCCTTCTCTACTGTACGCTCCAGGAAGAGACATTGAGACAGACTTCAAAAATAAAACCAACGGAACAAAAGTGATCGTGTACCTAAATTTGTCCCCCTAAGAAGAAAATGTTGGAAGAGGCTCTTTGGAGAGAAACTGGTCATATTGCTTAATGCGTGACTGGAAGGCTCTCTAGCATGGTGGTGCTGAGGATGGGATGAAAAACTATTTGGAACAGAACCACACTCAGGAGATTATTCACAGCTGCAGGATAAACAGTGAAAATTTACTAAAGTATATAGACCACCCAAGTATGCAGTAAATGAGCTTCACAGTAATGGAATTGCCATATCCCCCTGAATTGTACATCCGTAAGGCTACCCTGCTGTTTCAAAAGCAAATTCAGACTGGATGTAGGTGCCCAGGTGATTAGAATACAAGCCATGGTGAGAAGATAAACCATCTAACTTGATAAGGATAGCGTAGACTGCTCTGACACAGCAAAACCAGTGTGAGCATTCAAGGAGACAAATGGGTTGTAGAGCATGGCAACAGCTAAGGTTTGCAGAAACACTCACCTGAAGTGATATCATACTATCTGGAAAACCAGCCTGTGATTGCTGTAAAAGGCAGCTGTTCATCTGGTGTCAGTCTGCACAGATCCATTGATGTCAGCTTATTTTCTCAGTACTGTAATGTGCTGTTTCTTTGCTAGAATAACACAATATAATTTCAGACTTTTTAAAACTTCAGTGGAGTTACTCGACTTCTACCAAGTGAGGGTTAGGCTGACAGCCTTATGCTGCACATTCAGGAGAAGGCAGTGTTAAGATGACAGAAGCCACCTTAACCTCCTTCCCTGACATCTGAATGTTTGACTGCAGAGCCACAACATTACTGCAGTGAGGTATTCTCCCAAAACACATTGGCCCCTCCCAACTACTTCCATTTACAGTCCTCTCCCTGCATATCTTGAAGAGCCTTGTTAACACAACTGAATGCAGCCTTCCTGCCCAACTATCACAGCTGATCAGCAGGTGGCAAAACTGATGCAGTAAGATGTTGGCTGGTTCACAGACATCACACAGGTTAACCTCTTTTTCTTACCAATTTTTCACTTTCTCCCTGATTACACTTTTATCAGCAGCAGTCAGCATGAAGCCAGAGCCAGCAGCTTGTTTTTTGTAAGCTGAGGGAGGTCAAAGCACCATGGTCATCGCATTGTCCAAGGAGGCAGTTTGGGCTCAGGTGTTTTTCCCTTGTCGTCCCTATCGTTTTGTTACTGATGTGGACTGGCACACTGCCAGCCCTGACCAGCTAGCACTCACAGTTAATACCTGGGCATGGTTTGGGGTGTACCACGAGCCAGGAACCATTCCCAGTAGAAAAAATGGATGATGCTATCTGGCTTTAGGGAGAAGAATATTTCTAGAAGTGTGGGCATGAGTTATGCTGGTTCACCTGCCTGCAGAGGAAGTCTGTGGCTAGAGCAGGGGTAGCTGCTCAGCCATCCCTCTCCTGGCATCAATGTCATTGTAGTGGCTTCACCTTTTTTTTAGCCAGAGCTGTTTAAGTGAAGTACCTCTGATGCCATGATGATTTTTTGCTGTTTCTTTTATACCCCTTTTATAACTTTTTGTAACTTCTGTATCCTTAGTGGTTTTTTTGCCTACATTGTTGGACTTGTTTGTTTAGCTAGGAGACTAAACACTTTAGAAGCTTCGTAGTTAGGGATCAAAATGCCCAGACCCCAAGGTCCTCTCCAGAACACATTCTGTAAACTAAGAACCATCCAGGGGAAGGCTCCTTGGGGAAGGGGGCTCATTTGAGCCTCTCACTGGGAATCTTTGATAGATATGCTAATTAGTAAGACCTATTATGTTATACCAGATCTTCTGTGGGGTGTGCATTGGGGTGTGCATTTCGGTGCATTCAACCTGGACGTGGTGCACCAAAGGATCCTTAAAATAAATACCAAGGTAAAATCCCTTTTTCCCTTCTAACCGTGTTAGGTTCTTGATTTTAAGACCAGGAAAAGGCATCATCTCTACTAAGACATAGCGAAAAAGTCCTGCACAGAGGGATTTGCAACGGGAAGGTGCCTCTTGATGCTGAGAACATCCTGCTTCTGAGATGCTGCTCAACCAAAGGGGTGGATTTTGGTGTCCCTGCTGCCAGCTCTCAGCTCCTAGATGGTGAGGCCAGGAGTGGCTGAGCAGGACGGGCTCCCCCTTGGGGGACAGGGCTTAGCTACTGTCCTTGGCTTTGAGTGCTTACTCATCAGAGGAGGGGAATGTGAGGTGGGCAAAGACAGCAAGGAGGGAAAGCAAAAATAAACCCTACCAAACCAAACAAAAATGTTTTCAGTTCCAGTCAGGAAAAGAAAGATTGAAAATGACATCAAGTCAGCACTCATTGATTCTCTTTTGTTATAACCATTATATAGAGCCTTCCAATCCCTTATATTCTCCTGACTGGCAAAAGCTGTCTGAGCATCTTAACCCAGAGTCTCTGGGCCACCCTCTCCATCTTCTCTTTTAAAATTATTATTATTACTCTTATTATTTTTTTCTCATTGTTTTTAAATCACTCTCTATATAACAGTTGTTTTTCACATTAAATAACATCAGATGAGAGCTCACCATAGTCAGAAGAATGAAACTGTCATCTCTAATTTGCCTGGTAGAAGCCGCATTGACAAGAAGTTGTCTGTGGTTATTTAGAAATAAAATAATGCTCTGAGGAGAAGTGCAGAAACTTAATAGGACTTTAAAAACAACAGGAGCCATGGGGACTGCAGATGGTTCCTAGGCCTAAGGACTAAATAAACAATGATTTTATAGGCAAGAATGTAGCCTAGGGGAGATGGCCTCTAAAGAGATGTTCACACATATTGTGTCCAACATCATTAGACTGCCCGGTGGGAGCAAACGTTCGGCAGTTAAAGACATTTTGAAAAGGAAAAATCAGCCTCAAAAGATGCTTTAAATGAACAGGAGGTGGAAGAGCAAGCCGTCTAAAGAACTTCGTGCAGCTAAATGACTCACCAAACATCTGTCTCAGGGACCAATAATTTGAAACTGATTGACTTACTGGGTATAAAATATATAGATAAATGTAGAGGAAAAAAGAAAAGTAAAAAACATCCAAAGGGGAAGGTGGGATTTGCTGCGGGAAAACAAGAGATGGAGGTTGGTGACGAAGGGGGGATTGGGAGGGGGAGATGAGAGATTCATAAATAAATAGCAGTAAAGGCAGCAGGGATGAGATCTTTCAAAGGTCCAGAACACAGCTCGTATTCTCTCTTTCTGAGGTTTCATTTAAGCCTGGCACGTCTGAGTGCAAAGAATAAAAAAAAAAAAAAAAAAAAAAAAGACAACCTGATATTCACTGATTGAAAAAGCAAACACAGGGACCAGCTTTGAAAGGGATCCAGTGCTGTGATTTTGAAAATAAGGGCCTTGAAACAGCAAGTGCAATCTTCTACCCAGGGCTGCTAAACCCTTTCTGTCAAACCATTTACATTCATAAGGCCTTCAATCATGTAGTGGTTTTATTTTTTTCCCCTTTCCCCACTTCCCGCCTCCCACCCCACCTCCTCTCTCCCTCTCTTTTCTGCAGAACATTCATTTCAGACTCACTCTTTTGTTACACCTGTTTGCAAGTGGGTATTTTGCAGTTAACTTCAGCTGGCCTCTTCATATTTATGGCTTTCAAGAAAGGCAGAAGGTGGGGTGAGGGAGAGAGCCAAGAAAGGCTTTTTGTAAAGAATGTGGTAAATTTTGCATCTAGCATTTTTTGGCTGGAGGGTTTGCTGCAAAGAAAGGAATGTTGATGTTGCAGCTGCTGCTGGAGAGACCTTTTTCTGCTATGGATTGAGAAGAACAGCGAAATCCCTATTGTGTTAAAGCCAAATCCTTATTTTTGTATCTTGACAGCTGTATATACAAATCTGTTAGATTCTACACATTTTCTTGTATTAATTACCTGGGAATAAGATTACTTTTCTAAAATAACAAATTCTATTGTAATGGGAAAGAGCACATTTTTTTTTATTTGGCAGCAATGTCAAAATACAACATTTTGACAATTTTCTGAGATTTTTCTCTGGATTTTTTTTTCCCCCAGATGAAAGACACTGTTTTCAATGATCTGGCATTTCCTAGCAAACTTAGTAACAACAGAAGCCAACTCAAGCCAAGCAAAATTCAATTTAATGGAAAATTACCAATCCTCTTGCTGGACAAGGTCTGCTTTTGTTATCCAATTTTACTTTTCAGCCTTCCCTTGGAGCTGGCAGTTTAATTGATGTGAACCAGGTTGACCTGTTTTTTTTGCTCATCTGAGGGTACTTGGATCATATTCTGTGTCCCTTGAAGCAGTAGAAAAATAGCACCAGTGCTCTTGAAACTAACAGGATGCTCATCACCTTGGGTTTGTAAGACGAACACCAGATAAAGAGAATCAATAATCTATCTCAGAGCAGCAAAAACATCGGAGCAAGCCCTTCCACACAGCCCTCAAAGGCTCACAGTGAGTCACCATCAGCAAATGAGGATCTTGTTTATGCCTCTCACGCTATCAGGATAACACGCTGGAAATAACACTGCTATTTAGATCTTGCGTAGCATTTGTAGGAGGGAAACAAGCCTCTCAAAGCTCTTGGCAAAGGTGGTTGAAGCATCACTATTCCCATTTTGCAGACTGGCAAAAGTGTGACCCTCAAAAAGGGTCTGTGAGCCAAGCTGGAGACTCCCATGAGCAGCTCAGTGCCCCACCACCCCTACACCCCCTTGTCACCGCAGCCATTGGTGAGGATGCCAGCTTTGGCTGAGGACACTTAGGGTGGACAGCCACTGCAAACCCTCACCTCACTCATTTCCACAAATACTCCATTCGCAGGAGTCAGCTTTAGCCATGCCATGACAGAAAGGGCGATTCCTAACACCAAAGGTCCAAAACACCTCTAGAGAGGAAGCAAGTGGTTGCTCCTGATTGAAATGGGTGTTGAGGAGCAAGCTCGGCTCTGCCCTTACTGCTCAGCCTCCATCTCTGCATGTGACTTTCATCCTCTCATCTATACCAGTGTTCTCAAATGTGGGTCCCTGAAATTACATGTCTGAATCCTTACTCAGACATCAAAATAGTTGGCCATCAGCTCAAAGTTGCCAAGCAACCATTGCTCATGTCGGAGCTGACTGGACGTGCAAAGATGCAGAGGTACCATCTCCAAACACGAAGTGATACCACCTCTGGCAAGCAGGTCATCCCTCTGTTCCCTAAATACTGAAGAAATTTACTGCCTTTAAGCACCTGAGGATGAACTTTCTGACCTTAAATTCTTTGTGCCTTGGTCCTCCCTGCTATGAAATAGTGTTGCACCTCACTGAGCATGGGCAGCTCAACTGCAGAGAGTCTGCAAAATGACCCAGACTGGTCGCGTGAAAGAAACCACAGCAGGAAAGAGGCAAAACAGGACAACAAAGCAGGCAAGAGCAAGTGAAAACCTTGATGCACAACAATGCAACACTGGGGCAGTGCAGGGCATAAGCAGCTTCTTTTCTTT
Organism: Corvus moneduloides; assembly: GCF_009650955.1. Classification (NCBI taxonomy): domain Eukaryota; kingdom Metazoa; phylum Chordata; class Aves; order Passeriformes; family Corvidae; genus Corvus; species Corvus moneduloides. Next base: position 17,649,563 of record NC_045511.1, read on the forward strand.
CTGTGGCTGTGATATATAATTAAATCCTTGTATTAAGAGCTAATACCTCACAGACAAAATCCTGATAACTTCATATGCTGATGCAGAGTCCTATAATAGGTGTTTGGAAAGCCATGTATAGGGGCTAGGGTGGGGAGGTGGGGGCTCACAAGCAGCTATGAAATTCAAAGAGATTCCAAAAAACATCTGGTGTGCGGGTGACCAGTCTGGGATCTAGCTAAAAAGTTTATTTGCATCTGGGCAGGCAGACTGACCAAAATGAAGTGTGCTAAGACAGTTGGTGTCTGAGGGACAGAGCATGGCCCCCAGCCTGCTTTTAGGGATGTATGAGGGTGTGTAAACAAGCATGCATTGGTCTGCCACCCTAAATACCTGTTTTAGGATTAAAGTGGTCGTGGTTTAGACTTCAGTGACACGAGGTCCTCCATGTTGGTTGGCCTCAGTGATTGAGAGAGATCCCAGCAACATTAACAGCCACCAGAAAGTCAAGAATCTGGGCATTTTTCATCTAGTACGATCTCCTGAATGAAACAAAACTAAATATTTTACCCATCAGCTTCTGTGTGCAACGGGTTTGCCTCTCTTTAGGAGAACATTCAATGGCAAAGTTTGTTCATGGTTTCTTCTGTTGTCCCCAGGGCTTCCATAGATATCAATTAAGAGGATCTCACTAAAACAGCTATGAGGCCATCTCCTGTCTTTGTAAGTAGGGTTAGGAGAGGGAAAATGCTCCATGGTTCAGATCAAGAAGAACCTCAGTTGAACAAGGGGCAATGATGAGCAGCAGGGATTTAGGTAGTCTGCTCCACGTCTGCTGGGTGAAGCTCAGTCCTGTGTGGATGAGGAGAGTGGCATCTGGTATGAAGAAGCAGCACGGGATACGGTACATAGCGTGGTGCACTGTGGTCAGTAGCAAGTAAGAAGACAAATGAGTGTGGCAAGAAATGAAATGGGATGAGGGACATGATTAGGGATATTATTATGGCCCAAAGAAGAATCAAAACACTTGAATTTGGTCCATCCCAGATTGCCTGGCCATTTCAGTGAGATTCTTGTTTCCTTGCTCATCCAGGACTTTTTCCTAAACTCATAAATTCCTTCATTGTTATTACCATTTTCTGTCTGCCTTTGCCATGTTGACCCAAAACTGAGCTTAAGAAGTACAGGAATCTCAAATAAATGAATATACCCTTATTTTAAAAGCACCAGATGTAAAGAAAAACTGAGGTTGGTAGCAGAAATTTGGGTACATTCTTACTGTTGGCAGACTCCAAGGCAAGAATGTTCAGTTGCTTTTTGTCTGTAGCTCCAGCTCTCTGGCCTGAACCCACTCTTCCCCTCCCCTCTCTTCTGGAAAATAAATTAAGAGAGATTCTGACGAGCAGGAACAGGAGGAAGCTGTGACATGTAAAATGGCAGTCTCTGCCAGGCTGTGCTTGCACAAACAACCCCCCCAGTGCTTGTGAAGGGGACAAAAGTGGGAAGAGAGAAAGCAGGAGCTATAAGCAGCCTGGCTATTTTCAGGTTCTGTTCCAGACGAAACTGGTACTAAATTATTTACCAACCAATTGTGTGAAGGACTCAAATCCAGTGGCATCCACATGCGGCACTCATAACCTACTAACTGCATTAACGCAGCTGAGGATTAAGGGAGATTTGAATCAAAGTAATGGGAAAGAAATCATGTGCTGAAATATTTAGATGTAGACACTTTTCATGCTGCCTTGATGCCTAGGGACTCATCTTTCCCCTTCCCTGGCAAGTGGCTGCAGCCAGCTACTAACCATCGGTGCTGACAGCTTCCAGCTCAGCCAAGCTTCCATTTTGGAGATCGAATTTGCAGAGATGCAGCTGGGTCCAGGAGGAAAAAAAGAAAAATAAAACCAAAAAACGCACACCACCAACAAAACCAAGAAAACAGACGAACAGAAAGGAAACTAAAATAAACCCCCAGTGCTTTGGGGACTGTTTGAATTAGTAGCAGGAGGCTGGCAATGGGAAGGGGAAGTCTGTTAAGGGTCTCCCAACTTTTCCCAGATGATTCTGCTAACCAGCTGACATCTTTTACTGGATTACTGCCTGATGGGATGGGGAAACGAGTATGAATAGTAATAAGGCAGAGAGCTGGAGCAGTTAATCTGTGAATGAACAGCCAACTGCTGCGGTTCACCCTTCCCCTTGACTGAGGGAGGAGGAGAAGGAGGAGGAGGGAGGGGATATTAGAATTTGGGAAAGAATAGGGGAATCGGTGACTACCTTTAAGATTCCCTCCTGCAGTTTACCAGTAGCAGAGAGCTGCTACACCAAAGCAGGACTATAAAGGTGCAAATTTAATAGTGATATCTCCAGTAGTGATAGGCAATACCAGTGCTGCATGGTGAAGGAGAGAAATGATCTTGGGATCTCCCTTATCTTTTCTTTCTGCTCCAGAGTTCAGCCATGCTGAGGAAGAGCTATGTGAGTGAAACAGTGAGAAAAATAGGATGGAACAAATGCAGCACACAGAAGTCACAGAGGTAAGGGTTAGGGTTCAGGCCAATGGTGAGTTACCTGGTAAATATCCCCAGCACACCTTTTTTTTTATTGTTCATGGGGACAAGTCCAGACTTTGTAATCAGGCAACATCTCAACGCAGAAAATACTCAAATGGGTGTCAGAGAGCCCCTGGCTTTCAGAGTGAGTTTCATCTCATGGATCACCACTCAGACACTGCATGCAGCGGTGTTTGGTGACAGTGGTCGTGAGGAGGAGGCTTGTTCCTGCAGAGTCAGTAAACCAAGGACACAATCTGCCCCGGCACAGATAAACCCTGGAAGTCATAAGCTCAGCTCACATCTGGGCCTTGTGTTAGCACGAGAGGGGAGTTTTGGCAAAGACATTGAGGTGACATCTCCTCTGGGAAAGTTACACTGGGATCTTTTTAAGCTCTTATTGAGCAGCAGCCAGCAGAGACAGGTAGGACAAGTGAGCTCTGGTCAACACTTTATCTGAAGGACACCAGTGCTGAGGATGCAGACCTGCACTATGGGGCAGTCAGGGGTTGAGGGATGGGAGCAGACACCTCTCACTGAGCCATCTTTACTGCAGCCTTTGTAAAGCTGAGCCTGAAATCTTTATTCACTCTCAATACTCTATGTAACGTGGAGTTTTTACATGTCAATCATTGTGACAGTTTCAAAGGGCAGTGTTTACTCTTGCTAGTAAAAAGTGTCAGGATCAGACCTTAATGATGGAAGAGGAAGGAGTCAAGAGCTTCATGCTGGGATTGAAAGCTCTGAACATAACAACTGGTCTGGACTTCCCACATACCCAATAGTAAATGAAATCCAATGAGACTTTTTATTAATTTTAGCCTTCAAATATTTCTTTTCCTCTCTCTTGTGACAACTCTACCAGACAGATCAATATGTGTCTCTTGTACTTTGCATAGTTCAGGAAGCTGAGGCATGGGCAGGAAGAAGAGGGGCGCGACTTGCTCTGGAGAGCCTGGATTCAGACTGGTATTTTAACCCTGGCACAGGAAGTTGCCAGGACTGACTGAAGTCCCAGGAGCTGGTCAGTCTCAGCTGCAAACAGGGCTGCCTGAGGGGTGAGAGAGATGCACTGTAGGTATAGGGTGTAGGGAGAGCCATACCTGCACCTTTACCTCAATATATGCAGCACCAGCTACAACAACACATCTTCCAAACTGCCCAACAACCCTCAGCAAATCTTGTTTGAAAACTACAGACTGTTCCTGTCTGTGTGCATGATTAGTGCTATGGACTTGCACGTACAGACAAGGGCTCATCAATATCTTTAAATGGTGATGGTTCTCGAATGCTTCACCTAATTTCAATGAATTTGCAAACCCCATTTCGTTTTACTTGAGCCTGTCCCTCAAGGGCTTACGTTGTGCAGTTTCTCTGAAAATGTGTATTGCTTTAGATCTGTGCTTTGAAGCTGGTTAACCACCTACTTATCCTGTCACTTGGGAAATCTGGGTAGTTTCTTTAAAATAGTCTTAAATCTTATCAAAACATGAGTCCTAAATAAAATTCCTTCTGCTAACTACCAGTCATGGAGTCATTATTGGAAAGGGCAGCTAGTGGAGGATAGCAAAACTGAGCTCAATGTTCCTATTTGGAGTGGACAGCTTTGGACTTCGTAATAAGAAAAGTCAGTGAGTGTTTAAATTGTGTTTTCCTACATCTCAGCATTCAGCCTGATCAGAGTTTGACTTTCCTGTAGAGTGAAACAGTTGATTCAAAGCCAAACTGACCTTCTTTGGTTAATAATAATAATAATAATAATACTAGTAATAAATAGTAATAATAATAATAATAATAACAACAATGAAAAAAAGCAGTGTTCATGGGCATCTCTTAAAAAAAAGGAAACATTTAAATTCATGCTGGTGCCATTGCATTCCTTTAAGCCAAAACCTTATGAAAACAGGGTTGAAACAAAAAATCCCAGAACTTTTAAGCAGAATAGACTCCTCATATATTTTAACTTTTAATCATCCTATCAAGCTGATTAAATAAACAAAGAAAGTGGTGATTTATTTGGCTGAGGGAGGAAGGTGACAGGGAAACTTTAAACACATTCAAGGATTGCATGTGATGAAAAACCAAAAATCAGGTAGAGAAGGAGGTACAGCTCTAAGTCAGTCCTTCCTTTGGACTACCTTGTTTCTATCTGACCTGTAGTGCCTTACTGTGAACAGATCCCAAATCTGCAAATGAAACACGGTTTAACTCACAGCGGAATTGAACTGTCTGCCTCTTCTCATTATTTGGGGTACTGGAGAGTGTGCAGAGGAGAGCAACAGAGCTGGGGAAGGGGAGGTTCAGTTGGACATCAGGAAGAATTTTTTTCACATAAAAGATTGTCACGCGTGCTTTCCCAGGAAAGCCCAGGAAAGTTCTGGAGTCACCATACCCGGAGGTATTTAAAAGATGTGTAAGTGTGGTGCTCAGGGACATGGTGTAGTGGTGGAATTGGCAGTGCTGGGTTAACAGTTGGACTCAATGATTTTAATTTTTTCTGACCTAAACCAGTTCTGTGATTCACTGAATCTATTCCAGCACAATACCTGAAATCCTGGATATAAAGCCAGCAAAAAAAACGTTCAGATCTGAGTTCTCATTTCAATGTTTTTGTTATTTTTGGTCCAAGTAACCATCTTCAACTCTGGTACAACTTGGAACAAGATCCAGGAAAAACCTTTACTCTTCATATTATCAAATCTCCATCTGCTGTCAGATATCACTCTTTAATTTTGTTTTTACCCCTTGCACTTGAGAGTTACAGTTTGAGAAACAAAAGCCGTAGAAAACACAGATGAATCATGCAGGCAGGTTAGGGTGAACAGCTCTTGTATTAGTCACAAAAGCCTGAAAAACGAGATGAATTATGTGCATGCCAGTCGTTGGGAGAAGATTCATGAGACGGCTGGGCCTTGAGCTTGGTTAAAATCACACCCTTTTAAATCACCCTGGAGAGGTTTTCTGGTGCTGGAGATAACTCACTAGAGAGTGACTGAGAGCATTGGGGTCTAGGCAGGCTCTGACATGGTCAGCAATATGACCTTGGAAAAGTCATTTCCACCTCTGTGCCTTTGTTTCTCCTCTCATCTTCTCTAACCTGGCAGAATCTGCAGATCAAGAACTAGTGCACCTTATCAGGTTGAATTGCTTGGGACCCGCAAACCGCTTGCAGAAAGCACCTGGAATTGCCACCAGAAGGCAAATGGTGGTGCTGACCTCACACATGCACAAAAAGGCAGAGAAACCACAGTACCAAGGCATGATCCCCAATGCAAAAATCTTTCAGAGTGACAATGTAGTGAGGGAATTGCACTGGTCTTGCGAATTAAACTGGGGTTTAATTAATCATCCCAACACAAACTGAAGAGAGGGAGGAAAAGGGGAGCTAAGCCCTTACCTGCCATACAGAAATGGAGGCTGGCCCAAAAGCTGCAGAAATTTTACAAAACTTTCAAGGACCAACAAATACACAAGCCAGAGGCTGCATGTAACCAGCAGGCAAGATGCAAAGAGCTTATTAAATGTTAAGTATAAACAAATACAAAAAATGAAATTAAAAAGAGAAAAGATCTGAGATCAATACTCTCTCAAATACCTATCTTATCAAGCCTGGCAAGTTGATTGCAGTCCAGCCAAAATGACCTGCTGTGAATGATTCCCAATCATCTTCTCCTTCATTTTTATTTTTTCATTCCCAAACTCAGATAATCTTTTATTGATATGATACATGCTTGTAAGAACAATGCTGCAGAGACAGTGGGCTTGCATCATTTCACATGCAATGTCATGTTCAGGACTTTTGCATCCTGCCCACCAAAAGTACAGTGACACAGGCAGGATTTTCAAAGGACTCTAACCCCAAACCAAACAGATTTAAATAAGAGTTGTAAAGTCCAGGAAGGCAATTAAATTCACACTGCAAGGGCTGTTTGGAAACAGGTAGGAAAGGTGTTTTTGTGCTCAGTGCTGTTAATTTACATCAGGGGATGATCTGGCTCTTCGTTTATTACTTCCAATTTAACAAAGGTGAGGCTCAGAGAAACTAAATTCAGTAGGAAAAAAACCCTATAGCCACCTTGTTGTCACTGAAGAGAATTAGTGAGCATAATTAACCAGTGAGGATAATTAACTATTGAGACTAGGGACTGGGAAACCTCTCCCTTGCTATGAGACTTTTCAAGGCAATTAGATGCCTCTAGCTGAGCCATACGCTATGGGACAGATGCAAGAGTCACTATCTGAAATTCAGCACTGTGTGTGAGGCCAGGCAGAAGTGTCAAAGGCTACTCTGGCCTTCAAACCTCCAAGGAAGAAGTGCAAAAGTTGGAAGTGTTGTTGCTACTTGTGTCAGCCCTTTGCTTTATACTCCCAGTACAAGAGACCAGAGCTTATCCATACAATTGCAGCTCCATCTCTTTTCTGACTAAGGAGTTGCAGCTTCTACATAGATCTGGATTTTCTGAGTTTTCCATCCAAATTTTCTCCCTTGAAATAGAAAACAAAACAAATAATTCCTCCCTGCCTCAGGGACTCCTTTGACTCTCCATCTCAAAGGAATTGGGGAAGGAATGTCAAAGAAACCTATTTAAATGGCATTATTTGGACACAGTAACCAATATGATTCAAAGTAAATGAATACATGAATGCTTTGCATGTGTTCAACAACTCATGGGCCATTATACCTCTAATTGTGTGAGTTTGATATGCTGGATGTTATGAGGCAACATCATGGAAAACTTATGGAGCTGAACAAGGCAGAACCTGAGGTCTGAAATACTTCAGACCTAGAGGATGTTTTGATTTGATTCAAAATCATGCATAGCAGTCATGGTCATGGAAAGCCTTGGTCATCCCTTGGTCACTTGGATGAAGGACGTTTAGGCAGAGATGGCTTTTATGTCCTTGGAGCAGCAGCCTACATTCATTAGTGTTAATATCTTCCTCAGCTGCCCTTTGTGATAAAGAAGTTCTTCCTCATATTGTCATCTTCATCAAATTCACCATTGTTCAAAATCTTCATCATCTTGTCAGCCCCTTATGCAATCTCTTTTTACCCCTCCAACTATCACCACTTATTCACCTTTAACTTCACTCATTTAGCAAGACATTACTTGCCAAATGGAAAGTGTTGGCTCGTACACACGATTTGCCATTCCTAAAGGGTGCATCTTGGGCCTGCAGCTCTAACATTTCATTCATAATTTGCCCAAAGCATGCTGAGATGAGACAAAGGACGAAAGAGTTGTCCTTCCTGAGAGAGCTACTGGACTAAGGGCACCAGATTTCTCTTTTCAGTCCTCTCCTCTTTCTAAATCCTCCTATCCTCTTTCACTTAGGATGAAAGAAGGAAGTGAGAAAGTCCACAAAAGCATCACAGAAGCTTGGAAAATAAAAGAAGCTCTAAGAAGAACCTGATAAAGATGATGAGGTTATTCTAGGAACAAGCCGAAAAGAGGCCTGAATTTAACCAAGACGCAGAGGGATGAGCTCCAAAAAAGATACCAAGTGGCATCAGTGCATGTTTTTGTAAGAAAGGCAAATACAGAGTGGAAAGAGCAGCGCAGCACCCCCCTTCCCCATTCGCCATGCCCCCTGGACCAAAAGCAGCAAGTAGCAACCAAAAAGATGCCATCCAAGTAGCCCCAGCAGAAGAAGCTACTAAAGCAACTGCTGTGTGAGAACCCAGCCAGCACTGATCTCCAAAGACAACAACCAGTTGCATCATCATTTTTAATGCAATTATTTTGCATTATTTTTCCATTTTTATACTGTATAAAAATGAAGTCCTTCCCTTTTCAATTTAAATTGAAAAAGGGTGAGATGGGGCAGCCTGTTAACCCCCTGATTCTGGGATACCATGTTCCCCCTGTTCCCTGCCCCAGCCTTGGCCACTCCCTCTGTTTCTCCCTATTGGCTCCTGTGCCCCAACCCCGCCCAGGGACCGCCCTTGGGCCTCTGACAAAACTACGCTGGACCCAAATCATAAGGTCTCCCTCTCTGCTTCCGAGGGCGCTGGGACAAGGTGTGAGTAAAGCCATCTTACCAACCTCATAGGAGACCCTTCTCTACCTTCTTTGCCGCCCACTGCATCGTAATGCTGCTGGCTGTGGGAGCCAGATCGCGAGGCTGTCCGAAATGGACTCCGGGATGCGACTGATCGCACGGCCCAGGGAAACCCCCGCTGTGCTCACAGGGAGCTGGAGCCTGGTAGGCAGAGTTAAGCGGTTAACAGGCTACCACAGCAGAGAGCTTGGGATCACGCCTGATTCTATTGTAGAGAGTTATAAACATCCCTGTCACCGAATAAAGATGGTATTACAGTTTACACTATCACTGTTGCCCAGTGGATTGGATAAGCTACCCAAGAGCAGGTCAACTTCAAACGAATGTGGCAGGGCCCAGGACCACCACCCAGCTCTCAAGTGCGGGCAGAAAGGGTAGGACACAGGACCAGTCTTTGAATCAGTGCAGACTAAGATTGTATCACCCTGCAGTTGTCATCCTTCCAAATATAGAAGGGAATTCACTGACAAGCTCAACTTCTTATCTCTGCTGCTGACCTTTACTGAGTTACACAATTGGTTTCCTGAACTGAAGAGGACTCAGATTCGCAGTTCACTATGCACCAGCTGTCTCCACTTTTATGGTTTGCACTTTTACTTTATTATCTTTAATTTTCTTCTTCCAACTCTTGAGTGGGTATTAGAAAGTCAATACAAAACCTATTCCGGCCTTTTATTCTAAAATAACAGCACTAAGCTTGTTTATTTACACTGAGACAAGATGATATTTGTGACAGCCTTGTCAATAGTTCAATGGCATGACGCTAACTTTTTTCTTTAAACTCAAATGCACTTTATTTATGTGTGCTTGTCTGTCTCTCCAGATTAACTCCTGTTTTCCACAATCAATATCAATATTCTCCAAAGAGCTGAATAACTTCTCAGACAACATCTGGTGAGCAAGGCATTTGGCCTTTGAACGCTCACCCTAGAGTAGGGATGTGCTGATTCCCATGAATGAAGGGTCAGCTATCCCGCATTTTCAGTTTTCAACTTAGTTGAACAGGACCCTTTGGCAGCTCTTACCAGCCATCAGAGACTCTTCTCTTTTGGTGCTACACCTTAAGTCTAAGTCCTATATGCCTTTCTGTGCCTCAGTTTCCCACTTGTAAAAATGGATGGATGCAAAACAACGCATTGGCTGTTTATAGGTATTAGATGATAACACCATCCATATTTTCAAATGTTAACAGTTTGATTTTCAGTGGACCTGCACAGACACATTTCCCACAAAATCAATGGAAAATGTCTTCTAGCAGTGGCAAAACCCCAAAGCATTAATAGTGTATGCAATAGTTTCCCTACAAAACTTAGTGTTGGGGCTAAAGCCAGCAGCAGGGTTGCTCATCTGAGCTACGCAAGGCCCTCAAGCCTGAGGAATGGGTGACTGAATAGAGAATGCCCAGCTAACTCCGGTCTTCCTGGCTGATATAAAGAAAATCCCCAGCATATTTTGTCTTCAGAGCCCCAGGCAGCTGTGATGAATACTGGGACACTTTCTTTTGCTTTCTTTGTCCTTTCATAGGTGCAGGTTATCCATGCCTTGCAAATCCCAGAGAAACTCTTGGTTTTTGGTTCACACCTGGCAACTAGGTAGTCACCAGCCATGGCTCTGCATTTTATTTGAACACCTTGTAAATAAAATTAGAGTATTGCTTAAATCCAGTCCATTTTCATTCCACATTAAGTTTGGGGGGAAAACAAACCCCTTAAGATAACATTCACGCTTAATCATCTAACATTTGGGACATATAACCCCCATGTCCAGTTCAAACATAAGCTATACCTTCCTAATCTCACTTGTTCCTGTGCACTTTTTCATGTTGTACCCATCACACACAAGGATTTTTGTCCCATCTGCTAGTCCAAGGCATCATTTTGTCTGAAGTTGGTCTTAGACCAGGGACCTGCTTTCAAAACTTATTGGGTTTCTGTCCTGCAGGAAGAGTTTCCCATCCTTGTTATACCCTGCTCCAGAAGCAGCTGCCTTCTGGTGCCAGCTCCAAACAGCTTTTTGCCAGCTTCTGTATGGACACTGTGGAGAGAAGGTGTGCAACAAGGGCAGAGGTAGGTTGTGAATTATTTTCGAACTGATTAGTGGTAAAGTGGTGCCTGGGAATAAACACTAACTGCGGAACTCAGATGTGACTGAATGATTATTTCTCATCTCCTGTTGACCCTAAAAGTCAATAAAGCTCCTGTACTGCCCTTCTTTGAGAGTCCTCTTTACAGCAGTGTGATTAAAATTCCCTAGTTCAGGTCCAGCCTATTTGGATGGTACCATGTGCCTCTTCCCCATGGATTTCTTCAACCTGGCTGCCGGCCAATCAAGGCTTCAGCAATCTGATCAGCTGCATGATTTAATGAACCCTGCTTTTGTGGGGAAGGGCACATTCCTTTATAAAAACTGGTGAGCTATCACATTTCACAGGATGACCTCTACTTTCATAAGATGATGGGAGAAAATTGGTTTTGGAAATTGAGGAAGATTGCATCTTGTGGAACAGAATCCAGAGAGTGACACAGAGACCACCTTTCCATTCCAGTCCATTTAATTTTCAGGTTTTGGTTTTGATGGGGAGCTAAATATAGTTTGGGTCACTAGACCAGAAGCACAAATAATTAACAATGAAAGAAACCCCTCTCCAACTCCACTTCTTTACTCTGTGAAACTCTCAGAGCAGATGTACTATGCTCAAAGGTGAATACGGAAAAAGAGCTTGTCCTCCATGCTCCTGCAAGAGCAATCTTTGAGGGGAGAAGTGTACTTCTATTAACAATATCCTGCAATGTTGTCCTGTGGCTATTGGTCTTCCCAAAGGGCAGATTTGAAGTGGCAGAATGCAATGATCCAGGCATTAAGACTTGGACACAGAGATTATGTCTGTGGCCCAAAGTTTGGGACCCATGTAATTTTCAGGGTGTTATCCTTAATTCTTGGGGAAACGGCAAAAAATAGTTAATTATTAGAACAAGTAGAGATTAACTTTGAGAGTTGTTTAGAGAACTTAAGAAAGATTCTCTTTCATGAGGTCATAAACTTGATGCTCTAGGCTAAATAGAGTCTGACAGGCGTGTTTGTTCAGGATATATTTATTACTGAGCTATCCAGGGACATCCACAATTACTGTCAGAAGTCGTCTGATGATTAAAGAGCAGAATGAGCAAAACGGAAGATTAAAGGCACAGAACAAGGAGCAGTGATGTCTGTCTTCACTGAGAGTACCCAACTGACAGGAAATTTTGAGTCATTCAGGAATCTGTATGTGTGTGGGTGTGTGTAAACTGAAATTTGTTGTACATTTCTTAGACAGTAACTGCCCTGCTTCCATAACATTTTACAGGTGCAACAGACCACCAAAGGGCACAGATCCTGTGGTCTGCACCCTTGGTTCTTCACAGATCCCATTGTGAAGAATTTGGACATTAGGAGGGACATAGTAGCACTGCTGCTCAAGTGTTAGCTTTTCTGTGATGCCTTCTGTAATCCCTACAGAATTTCATGCTCTTTTCACCGTCAGGATTCCCAGAAGAAAACTGGAACTGGCAGGAGTACCATTATTTTCTGCTACTTTGTGTCTTTCTCCAATATTTTCTGGCTTCCAGTTTACTCTAACCCTTTTACAGTGATAGAGGGTGAACCCTTTTGCAGGGGTGTTGCAGTCATACTTTCCTTATGGTGGAAGTGCAGTGGCTGGAGTGGGGAGAACATGCCAGATGCCATTTGAAATGAAAGAAGAAAGGTTTTCCTTGTGTGTGTTCATTCACTGCCCATGTGGAGCCAGACCTACCAGGACTTTCTTCTCCTGGGGAACTCCCTGGAGATGTCTTAACAGTGATAAAACCTCAACATTTAAAATGGGATTTGCTTGAAATGTGTACGAGAGCCTGAAAGTATGCCAACCCCTATAAAATCATTAGGATCCATTCTGAACAGCCAAAAAGAGAGGAAAAATTAAAGAAATAATGTTCAATCTGTAAACTGTGGAGGGAAAAGAGGTGTCCCAAAAGTTTTACCTCTGGAAATGATGAGATGACAATGGAAGAGGGATGTTTTCTAGTACAGCCTGCAGCTGAGACAACTCAGTACATGTTCACCTATTCCTTTAGACATCCTTCTCTATCTCAATAGAGAGATCCGTGCAAATACATCCTAGAAAAAGTGTGGGGAAACTCATTAAATGGCCTTTTATGGACATAGCATGTGGAAGGCTGGATTATTTAATTGTCTGCTAATATCTACCTGTCAATTCTTCATTCCTCAAGGAATATTTTCCCTTTGTCCTTACCTAGAATGAGCCTGGAAGGCACCCTGCCTGCAAATGGGTTGAAACAAATAGAAGAATAAAGAAAAAAGAAAATCCATGTCCCCAGAGTCTCTTCACCTGTGAACACTTTTCTTTCTGTGTGTGCATGGCTACATATACTACAACTTTATGACTGCACTGGGTTCCCCTGGGGAGCTTCAGACTCTCTTAATGCTTATGACCGCCAGTCAATTTCCATCCAGAAATACCCTCCATAGAAAAGATGAGAAATAGGCAAGGAAAAAACAAATACTCATTACTCGAGGAGTTAAAGTAACATCCATTTGGATTGCACATCTGTAAAAGTCCAATAAATTGAAGGCAATGCACATAATTATATTACAGGCCAATCTGAAAAAAATGATGTATTCCTCCAGAGCAATTTGCTGTTGCTGGGGTTTAGAAAAATTCTCCCTTCCTGCTGCTTCCAAAAGAAAAAAAGAAAAACAGAGAGAGAAAAAAGATACTTCTTTTTTTGGATGTTGATGATTAAATAAAAGAACGCTGAATGGCAATAGTCATTAGACCGGCAGGAGGAATAAATAAGGAACATCACTGGTAGTAGTAAATAATGGATGCCGTTTTGAGCACAAAGCAACACATCTGGTAATTATTCTCAATTCCACTCCAATTGCTTTGATTTGGCGGTGCAAGGTGCCACAATGAATTCTGCCTTTATTTATTTATTTATTTATTTATTTGCAAATCAGCATTTAATTGTGAATTGTCTCAGAGGAATCAATGGGATTTATTGCTTCTGCCTTGTGAGGTGTGAAATGTTTGCTATTACTGAACAATGGACTATTTTTTAATAATCTCTGCCTAATGTCCTTTTTGTCTGTAATAGGGTTGTTTTAGCATGGGCAGAAACTGCTTTTGATCCTCCCCTTTCTCTCATACTTACACTTTTTGTCTTGCTACTAGCACGTGTTTATGACTGCTCACTTGATATGTTATTAACATTATTTCCTTTATTAAAATAGACTTTAAGCAAGGCTTCTCTGCTAAAGCCTCTTTATGTAACCTTTTGCAAATTACTTTTAGGCAGAGGTTTTAGAGGGGCATGTTTGGACCTAACCAAGGGATGTATTTCATTAGCCAAAAAAATATGATTTTGGGGGTCTGTTCTTAGCCCTGATTTTTTCTTTTTCCATTAAGATTTGTGTTTGTGTTTAGAAAAAAACCTTTCTATTCTTTCTTCTGAAATTCAAGATAAAATTCCTTCTCTCCAAAACAAAGGAGTAATGAAGAAGGAAGAGCTTTTCTTATCCTTTTGAGTCATTATTAGGAAACTTGAAAGAAAAAGTAATTTGGAAGAAATTTTAATTTTTAAATGAAAATGGCTTTGACTCCTAACATTTGTGGATGTCTCTTTCCCCTGTCAAGAATTTCAATTTAGTCTTGCACATAGTATAGCCAAAATGACACCAGGGGTGATGGTGACTTGGTGACTATAATATCTTTAAAATGTCTCTGGGCCTTGGTTTCTTATCTATGACACAGTAATAAAGGACTTTTTTTTTTTTTTTTTTTTTTGAATTGTCTGCTGAGATTATAACCATGCCAGGACTTCTCTTCTATTACAGTGCTTACAGTACTTAGCAGAACAGGGACACAGTCACAGTTGCTTTCTCCAGATGATACTGTAATTACCACATTAATTTGTATAACAACCTTCAATCCTCTGGCTGGGACACTCCTTCCCTTGAGCCACACTTATTCCTGTACTAAGCTGACACATCCTCCCTCCTTAGGATAGGACTCAGTTCGGTTGAACCTGAAATGCTTTATTTTTTCTTTTTTGAAAAAGAGTGTTGGGAAAAAAAGATATTTTGTTTTTATTTTAATAAGGAAGCATTGATTTTCATGACATTAGCTTTACCTTAAAACTAAACAAAGAAACAATCCCCTCCCTCCAGGCCTGTAGCATATCAGTCTGAAGCTGATCTCTCGGGAATCAGAGCCCAGGTGGTTGCAGGGACAAATTCCGAGACTGGACTGCAGCTCCCCAGGCTCCAGTGGAGACCAGCAAGCCCCAGGAAGAGTCTCAGAAAACCAGAGGGAAGGGGAGGACCCTCCTGTTTGCCAGATGTACAGACTCTGCTCCCCTGGGGATGACTGGAAAACTGCCTTGTTGAAAGCCACTCTTGTGCAGAACAGCAAAGTCGCTGGTGCTGGGCACAGAATCCCCTCTCCCTCCGGTGGCAATCACTGCACGTTTAGCTCTGCTGTGGAACGGAGCAGGCGAGCTAATTAACACAATAAGTCATAAAGAGATGGTGCCAGTGGGGAAAATGGATTTGGGTGAGCTGTCTGTGTTTGTGCCCGGCGCAGTCCTCTGTCACAAGGCTGTAAGTATATGATTAAGAATGACAAGTGTTAACCCCTCCTGTCCTGGGGTCTCTTGGCTCTCCTGCTGCAGTGCTGTCACCCCATTTTCTTTCTCAGAATTACAGCAATTACTGACAGAAAACACTTATTAATTCTTCTATCCCACACACTTACTCAGCTCCCTGGACGGAGCAAAATGAATCCCTGTATTCAAGCAGTTCATTGTCCAGCCAATTTTTAAATGTCTTGAACAATGAGGATTTCTTCAGAAAGCTGTTTCATTGACTAATGCGTCTCTCTCAGACTGATTAACTCCCATACTTGAAAAAGTAAAATTTATTTGGGGAGGGGCTGAAACAAACATTCTCCTTGTAGAGCATTCACCAGACGGCTCCTTGGGGCATGGGTTAATCCTCTGCTCAGCAATCATATGTTTTGCCCATGGGTTTTGTTTTTGTGTCCAGTTGACATTTCCAGATCTGGCACGCAACTTCTGATGAACCACAGAGGCAAAACTGGAATTCACACTGCTGTAAAACAGTTCTCTGGTAGCTGTTTTGTTTCAAACAAAAATAAATTGGCCGTGGGGGTGTAGAGGGAGGAAAACCTCCAGAGAATGGAAATACACAGACCTGATGATATTCCCTCAGCATGATTAAGCTGGGTTCAGGAATGAGTGTGGCCAGAATCCCAGAGTCACATTTTCAGTGGGTTTTTGTTATGTATTGCAGTAGCTGAGTGTGTGGGAAGGGAAGAAGGGAAATGAGCATAGGAGAATGGAAGGAGAAAGCATTCAATCTGTTGATCCAGATTCATCCAAACTCAGATGGGCTCTCAGACCCTTTTTTCCCCCTTGGAGGAAATGAGGATAAAGACATTTCTTATGAGCAGCAGAGTGAAAGAATCATCTTTGATATTATTTTTCTTGGAACACAGGTCCCTGTTTAAATTCTACAAAACAGTAATAATTGAAGACACACAGAAGGGCTAGGTAAATTCCTTGCACAGCAACCCATTGGGAGTGAATGCTGTTTTCAAGTAATATTTGGTTTTACATTTGCTTTACTTCTTTTTAGCTAACATATTTAAATATCCCCTGAAGGGAAGAAAATATTAAAACCTACAGCTGACATAAAGGAAAGGATTGAAAAGAACACCTGGCTAAAGTGGTTATTATTATTCACCTTCATACACACTCACACACACACACAGATATTAATTCTTAGCAAGCTCTGTAATAGCAACTTCTCTGACAGTTGAGAGGGTTCTACCTCAGTAATAATAGTTTACTGCATTTTATCAATAACAAGATCAAAGTTGCCCAGGATTGTCCTTTCAACTCCAACAGGCATGTGTGCACCCAGACATTCTGTAAAATTTTGCAGGCTCACTGATAGTCACAGTAGTGTTAACATGATCTGTACTGGGTGTCAGGTGAGACCTTCAGGTTTGTTTTCCATCCTTGCCCATGAGAAAAATTAAAAAGAATATTAAAATGAAAGCCTGATCCTGGCAAGAGAGACAAATCCTCAGCCCACACAGATGGAACATTTTTCTAGTGGATTATAGAAATTGAACAATTTGGAGGAGGGAGAGAACTAGGCATTTTACCTTCAAAAATAAGGAAATAAAGTTTTTCACTAGGATAGCTCACTCCTAGAAATTTCCTAAAGAAATTTCTTTATCTGTCTAACTCATTGCTTACATCACCAGAAGACAAAAAGTTGTCCAAATCAGGGAATGTTGCCCACCCCAGATACAAAGTGCTCACTGATTCCATGCCTTATGAGTAAGTCTGAGCAAACACAACAAAAGCCAAGTGAGTAAAACAATTTTATCCAAGGCCCAACTGAATTTCATCCTTAATGAAACCAGAGACCTACAAATGAGTATAACATTCACCTGCAAAGATAACTGTTATAGGTTACCATGGAGGAGTATGTAGGGTCTGGGGCTTCAAGCCAGGACTTCAGCACTTGAGTTAGAGAACAAACTACTTCTGCAGGTCTTCTGCCAGGAGTGAAAAATAAGAACTGTTAGAAGTTGTTCAGGCAATCTGAATAAAATTTATTGAGGGCTAAGACTGTACTAAAGCATGACCTGTAGAAATCTAGTCCCCAAACCACCAAGGATAATTTAGGCTTGGGAAATAAGTATTCCCACTAAAAAAAAATTTATTCTCAATCCGACATCAGAACAGGTATGGCCAAGCATGGCCTGAGGGAATGCGGTCACCGTGGTATTGCCCCTGGTTTCCTGGCTCAGTGGTGTGTTCAAAGACTCACTGTAAGATTGGGAACTGGGAAGAGGAACTTGCATGAAATATGCAAAGGAGGTCTACAAAACTTTCCCAAGGCCCCAGGCTTTTTTTTTTCTCTCTTTTATTCCAGAGAGCCCTTCCAGGTACTGGATGGCGTAGGGACTTCATCTGCTGTATGGACCCGGATACATTTATGTCCCTTTACCACAGAGTGTCTCACGGGGTGGACATTAATGGTCGTGGACAGTCACAGTGGTGGACATTACCCTCATGGTGTATCAGAGACAAGTAATATTACTGTTTTAACATCAGCTGAGTGCACAGGTGATTTCCCCTTGTGTTGGCTGTGCTGCTACGTGGCAATGGCTAAAATCTGATCCTGCTTGGCTGGGACATTGCTCCCAGGTCATCCTCCCCACAGTGAGGCTAAGCTAAAAGTAATATTCAAAAGGTTTAGATAACTGGAAGTAACTCTGCCAGCCTGTGTCCTCCTCTTGACTTGTTTCTTCAGGAAGTACTAGAGACACCTGAGACAGGCA
The DNA here is from genome assembly GCF_009650955.1 of Corvus moneduloides. NCBI lineage: Eukaryota > Metazoa > Chordata > Aves > Passeriformes > Corvidae > Corvus > Corvus moneduloides. Next base: position 17,667,593 of record NC_045511.1, read on the forward strand.
TTCCTCATGTGATTCCTAGCTTGATGTTTCACGTGAGGAAAACAACATTACTAGGGTCAAATAATTAAATTATAAAGGCTGGGGTGAATAATGGTCACAGAAAGGGGCCTCCCTTCAGAAAATAAATCTCAGCTTCTGCATTGTTACCACGTTGGCAACATCTCCTGCTGCCAAGCTGCTCTCTCTAGCCTGGTTCATCACTTGGCACACATCCAGCTATAAAGAGGGTGGTCCACATCAGGACAGAGCACTGGGCAGAATCTTTGCAAGCAGAAATGCCCTCCTGGTGGAATTGTCTCCTCCTCACTCCCCGTCTCCTCTCTTCTCCTGTTTTCTGCTTCGATTCATTCTGAAGGGACAGAAACCAGCTTTATTTCAGCTTCATCCTATTGGTCTTCCATACATATAAACAACTTCTCTGGCAGGATAATGTATACCAGAGCCTGCTCTAATGTACCCCACAGTAAATCAAACTGACTTTTAAGAACTTATGTAGAGTTACTGCTTAGTCACCACCATTTAAAAAGAAGAAAGGCTGGTCCTATTCTTTTGCCTGCTTGTTATAGCTTCTAGAAATTATGGTGATATTACCTAAGAGAGAGGCAGGCAGGCAGGTGAAAGAAGGGAAGAAAGGATGAAAGCCAAAACCAAAAGAAATAAAGAAGGTAAGAAAGAAAGAAAATAAGATATTTTACTTCCATCAATAAGAATATGTAAATGAAGTCTAAGGAAAAAAAAATCCAATACTTTGACAAATTGAAAATAAACCCAATATTTTTTCTGTAAAATTGCCACTGACTTTTAAAACATCTAAAAAGATATAGGACCTGAACAATGCATGTGCACACACAGCCCACAGAGTACCTAGTTATGTGCAATCCACATATTCAAATTAGTGTGATTTTCTTTGAAAGGAGGAATTAAACTGACTTCTCTTTTATCCAGAATGCTACAGTGAGAACAAATAGTGTAAGTACACACGTGAAAAATCTTGATCTACAGAAATAATAGGACAGAGTATTTTCTGTTGCTCATACAAAGCAGTAACTCTGACATGACATTAATTTTGAGTTATCTTTCTTTGAAACATAGGTTTCCATATGACTGGTACCAGCTGGGGGTATATTCCAGTTATCATTAAAAGCTGTTCTTGCAAAAAAAGTTTATATATACATATATATACATATACATATATATGTATATGTTTTTTAAATGTCAAATCCACTCCAAAAATCTTTGTTAGAGACAAAGACCCATAGTTTGGCTGTAGTACATTACACTGTATACTGTGAGCACTTCCATCCACATACCTCTGTCCACAGGTATGCTTGGGTAATGGCCAGAGATTTGACATCCACCCAGGAAAGCACAGGGATTTCAGAACTAAAGCTGAAGAACCATCTCTCCAGTTGCTGCATGCACTGCCACACGTCTAGAGCTTTTGAGGTCTGCTTCAGAGTGTGCTTTCCTGTTTTAAACCTAGATGCTTTGAGCAACAGCTCAGATTTCTTTGTTCCACAGAACAAAGAAAAAAAAATCAACACTACTAATGCAAAAGGGTTTGAAAGAGGAATTGAGACAGTCTGGAGAATGTTAAATGTAATTAAGGTTTGTTCTCACACCTTTCTTAATCCTGAAGTCTGTTCTGGATAACCTGAAGATATGATTGAGTAACAGATACCTGTTTGAGTACGACTTTTTATGATGATAGACAGAAAAATTTCAAAAGACTGTGCTGTTTTTCGTGTTTCCTTCAGGTGCTCCTCACTGAAAAGCAGCCACCTCTGATGTTGTGCTACTTGTTAAACATTGTGCAGAAACTCTCCCCAGTGGCTTTGGCTGAGGAGAGAAGGGAAATGCAACCAGCAGGCTGACTTTTCTGCTGTGTGAAGCATTGTTGAAATCAGCAGAAAGGAGCTAAGAAATCTGTCTGACATCCTGTTAAAACCAAGAAGCTGTTACTACAGGAGGCCTCTTGACAGGGTATCAGAGCTCACACACTGAAACAAGTTGCTTCATGGGCAGCCAAATGTGTAAACCTTCTTCCAGTGTCCCTACCCCCATGAGTTCATTGATGTCTAATAAAAGATGGGCTTATGAACACTAATGAGAACCCTCTGCTCTGCTTGGCTGCGTATTTTCATGAAATTTATAGGAACACAGTAGCTTTGGGACCTCTTCCACCCCATCAACGATAGGTTAAATTACCCAGTGGGTTCAAAGCTCAGAGAAGGAACCCTTGACAGATTGACTGATAGATGGACCCAGACATGCACATACAAACAGCTTGACTGTACAAGTCTGACTTCCTTTGGCAAGAAGGAGCAGGGATTTTATTGGTCCTAGCCAATAGACTGGATAACTTACAGCAAATTGCTTCATATTGCCTTCTGAAGATGTTGCTTTAATATCAACTCAATGGCAAAACACTTTCTGAAATTTTAAGACATCACTTTAATATCTCCCTGGGCTGAGTGTCCTTGCTGAACTTGAGAAGCTATGATACCATCACTGGCAAAGGTGGTACAGCTGCAAACGTGTGGAAAACAAAGGTCTGGAAAAGAAGGAGAGCTTTTCAGAAGCATGTCCTTCATTTTAAAGGGCAAGATTGTGGCTTTGAGAAGCTGAAAAATTTCTCTGAAGCACGATTTTTGTTTGTGCTGCAGGGGTATTTACTGTTCTAAGACTTCCTGGCATTTGGGTGGTGTAGGTAGAACAGATTTACATAAAAGGGGGGAAAAAATTCAAACCTTCAAAGGAGATTTAAAAGGACAATATCTAAACTCACTCTCTGTTTGGGGGATTTTATTTGGTCAGAGCTGTTGCTGAGCCTTTTGTGACCAGATATTTGTACATGTTATGCTGCATGTTTGCACGGCTGCACGCAGGAGATAATATAACTGACAGGAGAGTGATGATTAATTCCTACAGCACAGAGGATGCAGGGAGGTCAGGAATGGGGCTACATCCTCCCCAGCATTATAGCACCACCTTTTCTTTTTTTTTTCCTGCAATGCCAGCAGCAAGGTGCTCCCCATCCACAGGAAGATGCACACGGGTAGGTGCTATGTTGCTGACAAGCTGGGCCCACAGGGAACTCCCCTGCAAACTCCCTGCCCTTATGCACTCCTATGCCCTCTGATTCACTTTCCAGCACATTTACAAGAGGCAGAAGACTCATGCAAACTGAGGCAAAGAACGAGGACAAAATGAATGAAGAAGACCAGATATAAGTAGGGCACTGAACAGGATTTAGAAGACATGAGTTCAGCTCCAAGCTGTGTAGTGATGTGCTGTTCCCAACCACATTAATCACGGTTCCTCAGTTTCCTTATTCATACACTGAGCAAGGTGAAGAAGCTGATTACATCTGAAGGAGGCTTTGAGAGTCACTGACAGAGATGCAGAAGTGCTAATATTATCTGCATCATCCAGAAGAGCGGCATCCATTTTAAATCCATCTTTCTGCCCTTCTTCACTATCTGGATAAAGATGAGTTGCTTTATGCTACTGCTACAGCAATGGGGGTGGGAAGGAACTGCAGTTTCACTTTGCATCCAACTCTCTTTTGGTCTAAGGTTAGCAGTGGGTGTGTTCACAACTGGTATAGTATTTAAGAAATGTCCATAGGAAGCAATGTCTAACTGTGGGAAGCTACAGGAAATGCAGGACAGAAAAAAAGAAAAGAAGAAATAATCCAACCAGTTGGAAGCATGCACACAGAGGGAGAAACCCTTCTGCAAAATTTCTATGCCAGTTTCCACTACCCTCAACTTATTCTTTTTAACACCAACTTGCCAAAATAAACTATAGTTTGCATTTTCAGTGGTTGCTTTTTTGGCTCTAACTTTTCCTATGCTCAATTTCAGCTCTAAATACATTTGCAGGAAGGGAAATGAATGTGTGCCCTTCCTGGTAGCAAATCCACTAACTGTCTCTGCACTTCATCAGGCTGTGAAAGGCAGACTTCACACTGTGAGAAACAGTCCAGGATAAATCAGCCCATTCACTCTCTTCATTCATCTTTTAATGTCTTTTGCATGTGTTCAGATTGTATCATGGTGTAGATAATGCTGAAAGTCTCTTCAAGATTCGCTTTTAATTATTGGCTGTTACAGTGCTCAGCTTTCAGTGAGGGAACATGATAGCTGTTGAAAATTCAAATAAGCAAACACCAAAATGATGGTGAGAGGATACCTAAGGCTCAGGTCCTCAGACTGTTCTAGAGGAACACTTCCATAGTGGTGTTGGTTCAAAACCTAGTCAGACTCCAGAAGTCTGATTCTGAGTGGGTTTTGAACCAAATCCTAAATAGTTTCATGAGTACATCCTGGTTTCAAAACTTGTCTTTGTACCTCTGTAGACTCAGGAATTTTCCCAGAGTAGAGACAAAACTTTACCTCCATTCGTGACCAGACTGCTTGCCTTGGTTGCAGAATGTCCTGCTGACAGAGAAAGCAGTTGCTTACATGTAGAAAACACTGTTGGGAGACTAGTTCATGCATCTAACTTGTCCTTTAATGTGTGGAAAAAGAGCCAGAAACAGTCACAAGAGAGAGTGCGCATCACAGCTTGTCAAGAAACTCTACCAAATATAAGCATTTATGACATGCTTCTGCAGGAGTAACTGATCATTTGGATTATGGATACCCAAATTGCAATTTTTCTAGGGTACCAACTGGTGAATGTGAGGGTTCCCTGGATTCCCATCTTTACTCTGAAGGCAAAACATATATGATCTTTTGGCTCTGCTGGTTCATGCAACCAAAATGGGTCCAACCAAAGGCCACGCATTTGTTTATGAGGTGGTCAAGAGCTACTTCCTGATATAAAACCAGCAGAAGTGTGTCCTGCACCACCACGACTTTCTCTTTTTAAAGGTGCAGGAGAGGACAGTTTTGTAGCAATCTGCTTGTCCCATGCCTAATGCGTGACAAAGCAGCCCACGGCATGCCCCTGAGGTGGGATCAGGAAGAGTCCTGCAACCATTTGTTGTTTTTCCTGCATTTAGTAGCAGGATCTTGAAAACAGCTGCTAGGAGTAATGGAAACCTTAGGGCTGGATTGGCTTCAGAACTTTCCTTTGAACACTTTGTAGGCAGGAGGACAAGTTTATCAAACAAGAATCGTGTCACGTATAGTATTCTACCCTGGCACTGCTAAATAACAATACTTGTGATAACTCTTTCCCATTCTGCTGACTGAAACAGCAGCAGCAGGTACCTATATGCCCACTAAAGTAATTCTTTCTCCTGTAGGCAAAGGGAAAGGTCTCACACAGCATACTGCCTTGCATGCTTAATCTTCACTGCACATTGAGCTACAGGGAGGTACAGATGTAAAAAGCAAGCAGTGACGTCCCAAAGGAGCCCAGAGATATGGCCAAGGTAACTCAGGCTGTTAGAGACAGAGCAGGCAGTTGAACAAAATGTTCAGGTTGAATCTTTAACTTCTTGGCTGTCCTTTCCTGCTGATAACAGAAGCGAGTGACAGAAGGAGCCCAGCAACATCTACCAGCTTAGTAACAATCATTACTATGCTGGGAGACCGGATGGATAATGCAGTCCCAGAGCATGGACGTGAACTAATGTCATCAGCATTGGTATAAATAGGGTGTCTGCATTTAATTAATAAATAATAGGCTGCAATGCTAATCTCCTTCTGCTAACTTTTTCTAAAGGTGCAATCTATTAATCACATGTCACTGCCAGCCTGGTCACTTCTTTTTTTAGATTCGAGACAGAATAAAAAAAAAAAAAAAAAACAAACTAGCCAGAAATAAATGGATCCTAAATACAGCAGGGCAATTGAATAGCACAGCCAGCATTATGATCCACTTCTGATTTCAATCCTTAGCTACAAGTTTTTCTCCCTAAGGACGGATATAATACTTTAAAGAGTGAGTGAAAGCTTGCGATGTTGTTAAAGGTCATCATGTTACTAGTGTCTGCAAAATGGAGGGTTTCTCTCTCCTGATTAGTTGCCCATGGAAATTCTGTCACTCCATGATGTCTGTGGACATGCAGTAACAACAATTTGCGTGGTCACTGGCTAAGGCAGATGAGATATTTCCATTGAGTTGGGGGCAGCATAACTTTCTGAAAAGCACTGGACATATCTCACCTCTTTGGCACATGGTCGGACTAGAAAGATAGAAACTGAAGAAGGAGAAACATTCGTGTTTGTATGCAAATGTGGCAAGAAGGAAATGACAGCACTGGGACCACGTAGGAGGAGTAATGCAGATTGCTTCCTCTGCATGGGAATATCTGCTTTCCAGGAGACTTCCCTTTTATTATTCTGAATGAACTCCATTGTCCATAGACATGAATATTTCCACTCATTCAGTTTTAGGAGAATTACCCTGTTGTGTCTTTTCAAGGGTCTCTTTAGAAAAATCTGGAAAATTTTACCCCAGGAAAAGATTACCCCTTGTTTTTTTGTGGGGGAAACTGGGGAAGGCATATGTATTTAGGTATTTGATGGAAAAATATATTCTAGTGTCTCTACTTGTTACATGTAATTGATCACCAAAATGTATCCTTACTAATTGAACTGATTTGAAAAACTATTAAAAGCTTTTTAGAAGGTTCATCTCTGCAATTCCAACCTGTTTGATATGAAAGTTGTACTGAAGGCTCAAAAGAGTAATTCTCTGGCTAAATTTCTTTATTCTTCAGTCGAATACAAGCCAGAAGTCTCAGCACAGACCATCTGGGTGAAATTTTACGGTCAGTTTATGCAAGAGGTTAAATGAGATCTAATGATTCCATCCAGATCTAAACCCTGTTCATTTCCCTTTTATCTAGACAGAAACACCAGATGAATGGCTACTGCTCCAGTGTTTTGGCCTTTCCTCTCAAAGTCCAAACTTCAAAAAGGGAACATTAGAGGCTCTAATAAAAATCCCATTGCCTGTAATAGCAGGGAAGAGTGTGGGATCACACACTGAGATCAAGGAGAGACAGGTAAATTCAGTTCATTGCAGACACTGGATTTGAATTTCTGTTGTGAGACATTATTTTTGACCTCCGTTTTGTTTTAAGTGGCCTTGGTCCCTTTGAAGGGCTCTCTCTAAAGATACAGTTGGTATTTAGGGACATCTATATCCTTGCTCCCTTGTTCCTACCATGATACCCACAGACCTGTGTCCTCTGTAGGGAGTGGCATGGTGACATAACAGGCTCCTTGTTATGTCCCTCAGATATCTGCTAAATCTCAGTTTTTTATTCCTAGCTGACTTGTACACCAAAGGCAGCTGTTTGGCCTTAGGTGTGATCATATTCACCAACCCTGGGGTGTGGGAGTGTAGGAGAATGGTTCTTGTCAAGAAAGAGGCCGTGATACTGGCTTAAACTCTTGTGTATGTCATTCAGGATGCCACTTGTTTGCACCAGAAGGTGTGTCACCCAAACAAGCCTTGCTTGAAGGCCATCCTACTGCTTTCTTGCCCCGGGCAGACTCTCTACAGCCTCTGACCTTCACATCCAGCTGTGCAACCCAACACAATGCTTTTTGTCAGATCTGGGAAGACACTATATGACGGCTCTGTATCCAGACACTGCCTCTGGTCATCTTTAGAGACTAATCTTTCAAGGAAAAGATGACCTCTGTCTGTTCTGTGTTGTACAGTGAACCTGGTGTGATGGTTCCTGGCTGCTCTTCCAGGCACTGCTGCAAGAAAGATAATAAATAATTAGATTTCTGATCTAGGGAGTGGAGAGACTGTGTTGGTTTAGCCCAATCTCTAAAGTCAATAAACACACACAATCTTCATTCCCCCTTGCCTGTGGTTCTGTGCCATTCTTCCACATCTCTTTTTCATTAGCTATTCACAACAATAATAATAGTCATAGTCATTTTGGGAAAAAAAAAGCCCCAACAAGAAAGCAACACATCCAATGTACCTTACATTGTGGCAATATAATTTCACGTTAATTGGCTGTCTGCTTGGAAGTGTTAGTATTTTGTGGTTTATAATCAATGGGTCTGGCCATTCATCAGTGACTCCAGAGATGGATAAAATAAAGATTTTTGGGAATTAATTACCATTCAAATGGCAGTTCATGGGCAGGAAGTATTTTACTATCATTCCAGGTTCCTTCATTCCAGGTTTGATGCTACATTCCCTAAGGCCAGTCCTAAGATATTTAAGTTACTTTTCCCTTATTTTTAACACTCTTCCAGTCCTGTCCATTGGGCAGCTAGTTTTATGAAACAAACCTCCCCTGGCATAGAATGTGTCCTCCTCACTTTCCACAAGCATTGGTAGGCAGCTTCTCCTATGGGAAAAAGATCAAGCTGATTCCACTGTAAAAATGTAAGGAATCAGCCCCACAAAGCTGGCTCCAACTATTTGGAAGAACATCATTATTTGGGGAGATTTTCAAAGGGAATATTTAGACACCCAAGGCCCATTGACTTTATGTGAGATTTGAGCAGTGAAACACATTTGACACTTTTGAACACCTCTATTTATCTAACCAAGTTATTTCTGTGGAACTAATGATTAGTGAACCTGAGCACCTAATAATCTTTAATGCATGTATCCTTGCAGCACCAATATTATTTTATAGAAGGAAACTGGAGTCAGAGCAAGATGTTCGGCCAATTTTACGTGTATATTCAGACAGTCAAAGGTAATAATAGTCACCAGATAGAAATGGAGTGAAAATAATAGCCTGATCCTAAGTAACCTCCTGAAGGTCGAGGAGAATATCTGTGGCAAGGCAAGAATTTAAGCCTCAGTCTTCCAAGCTGCAGTCTATTGCCCTGTGTAGAGCTTTCTCTTCCTCTGTGCAGGATCAGGCTGCAAGACTGTCCTTAAAATTGAAAAGAAAGGAAACAGTCCCTCACTAATTGAAGCCAACTGTTTATCCTCCCTGGGGGAAAATGTTTCAGTGCAGTGCTGCCTTGAAAATTACCTCTCTACAAATGATATTACAAGGGCCCATATTCATTTTCTATCACAGATTCCAAAGCAAGCTGGTTTTAAAGATAAAAATATTTTTTTAATTATGAAAAGACATTTTAAAGACACTGATGCTACACACTACTTTTAAGTTTTTGGGAGTTTTTTTGGTTCCCTTTCTGTCCTGAGAATGTGAGTGGTAGCAAACCAAAATACATAAATGAAAATGGAAATTGACTTTAAAGAGGAATTAAAACTGATCAGATTACCTCTATTGCTCAGGCTGATAGGGATGCAACCCCTCCTACTATTCCCCTGATATTGTGAAGGAAACACTTTAATGGAGAAAGATAACTTTTATTTTTAGGACAAACCCCCAACTTCTACAATCCATAGTTTTTATATAGCAATTTTTATTCATAGATCTTGCCTAGGGTTTCAGAAAAATCAAGTATCATCCTTCATATGATACAGATAGAAAACTGTAGCCTGAAAAGGTGAAAGTTGTGATTCATCTTACCTCTCTTTAGGTGTCTAAAAGTGAGATATCTAAATCTAAGTTAATTGCCATGGGTTCGTTCCTGATTCAGTAAAGAGAGAGAGAAGAGAAACTTGGAAGTACCATTTATCCCACCTGTCTTAGGACAGGATGAATCATAGTTTGGAAGCACCACTCTCTCTCCACTGTCCATAGGAGGAGACTAGATGACTTAGACTATATGCTTAATACTTTTGTGACAAAGGTAGAAAAAGTGAATTCTGCCTGAAATAACATTCTAAGAACAGTGGCGTAGTATCCCTATTTAAAATTTCTTCTGTCCCTAAATCTCAGGCTCCTAAGAGGTCCAGATTCTGGGTAAAAGCATTAAATACAGTTTACTCAGAGAGCTAAATTATTTACATAGAGTGATTTTCTGCCTCCCAAGCTGATTTCATGTACATACTGCAAAATATATATAGCAATTGGAAAATGCTGTGTATGTCACGAAGAAAAGTTTTCTTGACCTACAGTATTTCTGGAGTCTTGAAACTTCTTGCAAGCTGTGATACTCTAATCTGGGATCTCAGCAGGCAAGAGGCAAAACCCTCCTCACTGAAACTCGCACTCAAAGAGGGTTCAGTCTGCATCAAAACTGGGTTGAGCCAGTCAGTGTGCCAACAGCTGAGTGTACTGCCCATGGTGCAGACATTTCCTAGCTCCTGCTTTCCAGAAAGACCCTAAATTACTCTAGAGTCAAGGGTATTTGCAAGTCTACAATAAACAAGTGACAGTTGAGAAGAAGCAGGCACATATCACATATCAGAATAACAGAATGTTCTGAGTTGGAAGGGACCTAAAAGTCTAACTCTTAAGTGGATGGCCTATATGGGGATAAAACCCACAACCTTGGCATTATTAGCACCACCCTCCAATCAACTGATTTAATCCAAAAAGCCACCACTCACCATCTTTATGTGCTGAGCACTGGATTCAGTTTATACTATGGACAGCAGTATAACCATACCAGGTCTGAAAACAACAATCTTGTTTACCCAGATTCAGGATTTCAGAAGTGTTTAGGTACTTGACTGACATTGATCACACTTGGGGATATTTGGATAAACAAATGCACATTAATTACATGTCTATGCCAGATTCATGCCACTCTAAGTTCCCAGAAAGATCTGAAATTCAGACCTAGGGTAATGGTGGCAGGCAGGAAAAAAGCTCTGGCTACCTTCTTAGGTTTTTTGTTGCTAACTATAAAACACGCCTCTTTAAAATAACGGAAAAGAACCCATATGACAGGAGTTAGGACAACACAAGCCCCTCATATCTAACGTGTTGGTGACTGCATAGGGGTTGTTAGAACAGCACTTCTCCAAGAGCTGGATTTGGACTCAGTGTAAAAACATTTTGATTCTTTGTGAATGTCAGACCAAATACTCAAGGAAGAAGCTTGGAAAATTTCAACAAGCAAATGAAATCTCTAAGGTATGAGCATCAGTCACCCTCACTTTATTCAACATGGGCAGAAAAATGGCCCATACATTTATTTTCCCCCAAATGTTTCTTCTAAAGAACAGCAAAACAGGCCTTACTTATTTTAAAGAAATGTCTGTGTAACCGTAACTAGAAATTCATCAGTGGAAAAAAATACATAATAAATGACTTGTTATTTCGACTCTTTTGTGAGACAGGTCATTAGAAACTTCATTTGTCTACACAGATTGCACTTATTCAGCTGTATTCTAATAAAATGCATATTGCTTCCAATAAAGGGAATGCATTTGCTATTGATGTGCTATAAACTACTATACAGAGAGGTGTTATTATATTCCTGTGTAATAACAAGCCAATTACAGTGATCAGCAAAACCTTTACAATAAAGTCAATGCACGAGGAGTGATTATCATAATGCATTCTAACTGTTCAGTGCCATAAATGCTTTGCAATTAATTGTGGAGCGTATATATAAATGTATTATTAATGCCGTATAAAACCCCATTGACAAGCAACCTTTACATTAAGAAAAAGATACTGGGATTGTTATGTGTCCCCAAGTTCACCTAGGAGGCTGAACTGCATTTACAAAGGTAGGATTTTTTATAGGATTATATTTTTTATTTCCTCCACTCTTCTCCTCCCACTGCTTCTCCCATTTTTTCCCTGTAATGGAAGAAAGCTCCAAATATCACTCTGCAGTATGAGGACCCTCCATCACCCACTGCAGCTGATTTTTGGCCCTGTACACATCCTCCTGTGTACAGCTACAGGCTTTCATTGGTGCCTTAACCCTTTGACACTGACAGCCTGTGCATGAATGCCAAAGGAGCTATCTACAAGAAATAAGCAAAAAAAAGCATATCACAGCCTAAGCAGACAATAAAGGAAGGGTGTGAAGGAGAATGCAATCAAAGCTACATAATTCATCAAAGGTAGCAAGAAACAGAACCAATATCAAAACCTCGAGGAGATAAGCTCCCCAGCCTCTCTCTCCTCCTTGTCAGTACATTGTTAGGTTACAGATGCTTTATGAAAAATGTGCAATGTGGCTTTTGGTTTTTGGTTTTTTTTTCCCTTTTATTCTCCTAATACTTGATTTTAAAAGGTTGTCCTTAGGACATGTGCTAGAACACAATGTCCTGTGGATCTTTTCCATTTTCTATTGATGGGCACACTTCCATCGATTTCAATCACCATGGGAAGGGCAGACGTGAACAAAAGTTTGATGTCCCTTATATTCTTTCAGCATTTGACTATGGAATGGAGCACATCAGCCTTCAGCAGAGTCATCAAATATAAAACACTACACATGAAGATCTGCTGAAGCCCTTTTTCTCACCCAGAATTAAGTTTTACCAGAGAGTGGAGAGCATGAATGGGGTCATCCAGGGCCACTTTGATTTAACTGATCCATTTGCATGCTGGTACATTCTCTCTGCTTGAAAATACAGCTTTCTGACAACAGAGGACAACAGAATGTCAGCTGTCAGGAGGGTCACATAGTGCTGAAAGTCCACAATAAACCAAGAGATTTTGAATTCCCATTGATTGTAATCAGTCCTACAACCAGCTACAGCTAGAAAGACAAGATTTCCCTGACTACTAAAATGCTGTTTCTAGATCAGGTTTATCTTAGGGCTGAAGGAAAAACATTACAAATTTGAAGAGATGTTCAGACCTGAAAAAAAATCCAATGGACAGGTTCCCAGACTGGTGCTCAAGATTGTGAAATATCTTAAGTGACTCTCGTGGTCCTGGGCCCTGCTCTTTCCCTAACCCTTGACAAGACAGGCAAACAGGCTTCAAGGCATTGACATCTCTCCCAGTACTGCAGCATCTCCTACAGCCATTCCTCAGGAACATCTGACAATGATACCAAGGTTTGTTGCTGGTCCTGACACTTCCCCAGCCTCAGAGGCAAGCAAGATGCCTCCCACTTTAATATTAAGATCTTTGCCTAAGTTCTTGCTTTTTCCTTTTCTTTTTTTTCCCTGTTGATTCATGAGCTCATCTCCACTCCTGATAGACTTTTTAACAGAGTATTAGTTTATTTTTAACCAGTCATTTCTTCTCTTTACCCTCCACACAGATATACTGCAATTCAGCACCAGTGGGTAATATTTGATATATAATTAATAGAGAAAAAATATTTAGATTTGGATGTGGGAGTATTTTTTTTTAAATGCCTCCTGAAAGAAAAGTCAAAACCAGCTGATCAGGTTTGGGACAAATCTCTGGAAGAGGAGATGTATGAGACTTAGGAAGAGGATTTGACATGGAGCTGGAAATCTCCTTTCAAACTGCAAGAGTTGGCAAGAGTTGACAAGAGTTGACAAGAGGGCAGAGAGATGCTCTTAACACTGTTGTGAACACTGAGGGAAAGAAAGGGGAAAGTGATACCCTGGGTGTGGAAAATTATTTTTCTTGAGTCCAGATTTCATGCAGTTTGGAAATGTTGCTGTACAACTAGTAGTCTGCATCTCCAGTGAAACATTTTCAGCAAAGACTGGGATTCGTGTGTGGTGTGACCTTTGCAAGTCCTTGTCTGTGCCGTTCTCTACCTGAGCTATAAAAGATCAATGTGGGCCATACTGCACTCATTGTGAGGTTGAAAGAGTTAATGGAAATGTGTTCATTGAGATCTTTCCCTCAGCTCTGAGAAGGGAGGATGTTATCTTCTTCCCTAAATATCTGGGCAGAGCCACCTGCTTACTCCTGCTGAATGGGTGTGTAGAACATAAAAGAAAAAAACCGTGAGGAGTTGAAGAAAAAGCTGTGGCAGGCCACATAAAGGCAGGTTGTATGGATTACCACCTTGGAAGAGGACATTCCCTCAGCCTGCTCTCCAACCTCTTGGGTGGGAAGTCTTTTAAGGCAAGAGATTGGAAACAGCTAGTAAAGTGTCTTCCAAAGAGCTTGATGTTACAGGCAACAGATGCAGGTCAGAAATAAGGAAGAGATGAGAGCTGCAAAGGTACAACTCTGACACATGCATAGCCCCAGACTTCAGGACTTCTTGCACACAGGCACAGTCAAACCTTCAGCAGGGCAGAAGAGAAGATGCTGAGCTCTGTCAAGATTGCCCTCTTCTTTCTTATCCTTAAATTTCTTCAAACTTCTCTGGTCTAAAGGTCTGAGCAACTAACCTACCCTTTACAAAGGGCTCCAAGGAGGAAGGAAATCATTCCATGTGGCATTGTTATACTAGTGTGAAACCAAACTTAGATGAAGATAACAAGTCTTGCTTGCCTGCAGCACCTAAATAGACCTAGATCTGGCTCGTACCTGGATGGAAAGCTTCCTGAGAGGTTTTGGCCATCTGCACAACCTGTGTAATTCTGATCAGTTAAGTGGAAAACAACTAAATAACAAATAGTTACTGGGACCTTGGACAGATTACCCTGCCATCTGCAGCAGAGAGCTAGCAGGTTAGAAATTACCTGGATTAAGTAAGAATCAGACCCAGGCTTTTGTCCCAAATGAAAATGGGGCTTAGAATATGTGGAGAGGCCATTCTGACCCTATCATCATTACTAAGCCAATGGAAGGGTATAAAAAGAAGCAGATCATTGTGCATGAGCAAGGCACACTGTTTTGCTATTAACTGTAATTCAGTTCTTGAACATTTTGCTCTGAATCTGGAATAAACCATGACCAAACAGATAGTTTCAGACTCTGCACATCAAATAACAGGCAGAAAAATGCTGTAAGTTAGTTGAAATATGAAGTCCAAGCCTTCCATCTGCCAAAAAAGCAGAAAATGGCACAGCACATGCCACCCTCAGACAGGCACAAAAAGATAATGTGCTTGAAAGCACAGACAGAAACTTTAGCAGATTTCTTGCTTGCAGAAAACACTGCAATACAATGCACCACAGCCTCTCCTGTAAACCTCTTTGCACCCTCTCTTCAGGACACTGCACCCTTTCAACTCTAAACCACCTTCTACTTTTCCTTTCTTTAGTCTGGGAGCCTTCTGTTTCTCTTCCATAAAATGCTGGAGGACCCCAAAACCACCGTGAAACACTTTTTGGTAGTGACATTTACACTGAGCTGGGGTAGCACACCGTGTACGTCTTTGCATGTGTTCCTTCACGGACCTTCCCCTGTCCTTTGAGAGGAATGTGGGAGTAGTGGAGCATCTAAGCATCACTAACGGACTGCAACTGGAGCAGCAGGAGAGTCCTTTCCTTTTAAAAAATATTACTGCCTGTACAATGTAGTGGGACCTCGGGGCTGCGTTTATCATAGGTTAACCCTGCCAGCTGCAGTGAGAGTTGCCTAGTGAGAGCTGGAGATATTGTGGATGAAATAAGAAATGGCTCCAAACTTTTGCCCCAAACCACAAAACAGATTTGAAATCTTCCTCCAAGTTTGAGAAACTTTAAGTGATGGATATCTATAGGATATTTTTAGAGCTTAATATCAGACCAGGAACCAAGGAAAATCACCTCCACCAAGATGAAAATAATAGCAAATTCTAACAGTTTAATTGGGATTTTTTATGTTCAAAATTTTGATGTGGAGTTATAACTTACCTCCCTAAAAATATATTGGACTAACTAATCTCTGGCAAAGTAATTTCCATATAGTCAAGGTAAAACCTGGCCAAAACAAAACCAGTTTAAGAGTTTTTAAGAAATTCTTTATAGAGCTGGACTTACTCTGGTTTTTCAGAACCAAACACTGACTTGTTCCCTTTCTATCATATTCTATCCCATTAGTGTTAAAGTCTCTATAAAATCCCAAAGGACTCTGACCTTCTGATCAGGTATTTGAAGCTTCATGAAGCATTTTGTAGAAGGAGTACTCCTATAGAACATTTTGTACCTTGACTATACGCATACATGCAACAAACAGGCAGGAATGTAAAATGCAAAATTTTTCGATTAATTTAGACTATTTCCCTAGAGAAATATGTCGAGGACACATTCATTTCTATTTCCCATGAGATTAGGCAAATGTAAATAATGCCAGTTTTTGCTGAAAAGGTTTTCATGCTTTGTCTTGCACCTAGTCCAATATGGAGATTAACAAACAAAATAATAAACCCAGCAAAACTAATAAGGGGCACTCAGCATATCCATTTTGATGGGTTGAGTGTAATTTGTGCCAAACAATATATTGAACACTTTCCCAAACTTAGATGGTCTAATTCTTGTTCATGCACACTAAATGTTAACACCCACTTTCAGTTCAAGTGAGAATTAGGACACAGGGAGGGTTAAAGACCAAAAAAATTCAGTCCAGAACAACTGGAAAAGCTGAGCTGAATCTGGTTGAGGGGGAGAATAAATTTGTGACTCTCATCACCTTTCAGTTGTGGAAGAAGCTGCTGGAAGATTCAAAGATTCACGTTTTAGCAAAATGCAAGTATTTGTCCCTAAAGAAAACACAGTCTCCCCTCCTCAAGAATACTGCTCATCTTTTTCAGTCACAACCTCCTTGCAAACTGCAGTTTCAGAGAGCCCTGCATTTTTTCATTAACACTGTGGCCTAGCACCAGAATTCCCCATGATCCAGGATGTGTATTCAGAGTGTGGACTTTGGTAGGCCAAAGACTTGTGCTGTGTGGAAGAGCTGCCTCATCTTCCAAGCCCTCCTCCTCCCCCATGTCCCATCCCAGTATATGGACAGGGTATAATAAGCTACAACTTAAGTTTCTTTGTTGTTGAAGTTGACCTTTATCTTGCAGCCCTAATGAAGTCTTTAGATGTCCTCCTAAGGTACATGGCCTCCTTTTTAGCATTCTGTTTGTTGTGCCTGCTCTAGCTGGTGGGCTCTTGAAGAACGTAACTTTTCATACAATGCCTCCCTTGGGTGCCAATTGTTCTTTTCTCCCATGGTTGCCCTTGAGTCATGCCGTCCTGCAACATCACCAGCCCAGAAGCAGCTCGTCAGTGGGGAATTAGGACAACGTGTCTTTCACACCAAGGATGAGCGCACCCGCTTGGCCTCTGCATTATGATCAGCACTGACAGAAGAAATATGGGAGCAGACTGGATGGGAAAAGATGAGGTTTGTGCGAGATGGGGAGATAATTAGCTAAAATACAATGGGGAGGGGGCCACTGGTGTGACGGATAATATGGAATCAAACTGCCACTGGAGCCCTTTGCAGTTCAAACCACCGCTCCTGAAAGCAGCTGCTCTTAGCAAAGGAGTTTGAAAATCCTTCCCAGAAAGCCAGGCATGTGTTCTCTATTACTGATTTGCATTAAAAAAAAAAAAAAATAAGAATGATTGGGAGCTACATACCCTGTAGGCGCACTAAGCAAATTGGCCAGCCTAATTATTATTTTTTGGTATGTCTAATTAAATAGACAAAAGGCCCTCCCTTCACTCTCGCTGTCGGCACGAACTCCACTGGAATGTGCATAATGTCCCCTCATTTGCCCAGGCAGCTGAGCCTTTCTGTTTTCCCCTAGGAGATCGGCATTGACAACTGCCCATGGCTTACCCAATCCTACTCAGACACGGAGCCAGATCATCAGACAGGGAGGGAAAGGGGAGGAAATTGACCTGGTTCTGTTAAAAAACACCGGACAATACTGTAGGATGTGACATGCCTTTGTTGCAAGTCAGGAGTGTGCCCTGGCCCTTGATAGCAGAATTTGCCAGATCCCATCAGAAAATTTCTGCCCAGTATTAACCAAATTCCCCCAAATTTTCTTTTTCGAGGCTCTGAAAGTGCAATATTTATCCCTGAGATTTCTGGTGTTTTTCCAGCACTCAGCTCTCCTGTTCTGCAGTTACAGGGTACCACAGCCATTCCTTACAGAGCCTCTCTCAACCTGTGGTTTCAGCGCCCCATAACACCAACTCTTTAACTACAAGCTATGTACAAAGTCTTCCAATGACTTGAGTCACTAGAGAGTTTCAGCCTCATACTGATGCAGCCATAGTCCCTGAAACCCACAGCTTTCAAGTGAAAGGAGAACATGGTGCCTTTTGTCTGTGAGGCATTTTTCTCCTTTTAAGTAGTTGGTGCTGGAGATTTCCACTAATGCCAATACAAATGAAGAGTTTATATTTATGTTGGAAATTGAAGAGTTTTCAGACATCTAAGAGCCACATCATTACTAAATGACAAAATCTACTCCCACATTTATCTGATACATAAGTACTAGAGGTTTTTACTGAAAAGATGAGGAAAAAACTCTCTATTCTTTTCCCAGAGAGATAGGGATAGAGAGGAAGAGAACATGTCATTATATATATGTGTGTGTATATATATAAATGCACAGATACAAGAAAAAAAATAGCAGGATGGTAATTTATCCAGCATAACAGACCATCTCACACTCTCTCAGTGAGCTGTGTGTTTGATCTGACAAACAGGCTCCTATTAGAAGAGTACGGTGAAGTATCACCACATCAGTTCAGGTAAAAAACCTTTTAAAGGAAACACCTCATCACTGGTGATTTATTGAACAATCACTTAACAAAGCCTTCCAAATCCACTGTGTGGAATGGAAAAGCAAAAGACCAGCTCCTGATTTCAGCTACACCTGTGCAAATCCTGAATATCTCCCCAGGTCTGAGAGAAGTCTTCAGTTTCCCCAACAGGTTTATCCAGATAAGCTGATACAGGTGCAGAAAACTGCCAGCTCAGAATTTGCTTTTTCCAAAAGCAGAGTTGCTTCAGTGCAAGCAGAAACAACTTGGTTAGAGAAACCATAAAATATTTGCTTTATCCTAACCAAATTAAACACCTCTACAGCTCAGCCTGACATAGGTCTGAAAAAACCCCCATTGCAGTCCACTGCTGTTAAACTTTGTTAAGTCAGTGCCTGATGCTTCACTTCTTAACGAGGCAGTTATTTGTTTCTCAGGCAATCGCTGGCACCTGCCTGCCTTTTAAAATCAAATAATAATTGAATATGAGGAAAGTGAGATGAAGTAAAGGAGATTTAATAAAGAAAATCTTTGCTGCGGAGGGAATTTCTTTGGCAGTGATTACGTTACTAATTGATCAGCACATTGCCTGAGAGAAGCAAGAGACAACAATTATATTTAGCACTGTGGCTGAAAGCAATGCAGTCAACTACCTCCTCGGCTTTCGCTGTCCGCTGGCTTCACCTGGATCGGTCTGTTCATCTGTAAGGAAGAACAAAGACAAGTAATTAATGGGGGAGTCAGACATTCATATACAGAGGTTTGCTTTGCTTCTTTACTGCGTATCATAATTAGCACCAGATTTTACTCCACAAGGGGGGAAAAAAGCAATTAGTAAACAAAGAACTAACCATGGAGTGCAGGCTGCTGCTTGGTCTGAGGTAAATAAATCAGTGTCACTCCTCTTACCTGACAGTGGCTTTGTTGAATCACATTGGGAGAGGGATCTGACTCATGCCACACAGGTCATGAAATTTTAAACATAACTTCTAAAATTTCTAATAGTTTCCTTCGGAAACACTGGTGCATGAGAGCAAAAATGCTTTGTCAGAACATCAGGATTGCTGAAACTTAAATTGTAAAAATTTCTTGAGATTGGCGTGATGAAAAGGAGGTAGCAAAGCTAATTCCACTTCTACTGCTAGCTCAGTAGGATAGCCATGTGTAACATAGCAGCCTCCATTTCAAACCTGGGGAGAGGGATTTGGATCTAATTTGTCCACATGCTTCAGGAGTATTGGATACTGAGAATTTCCTGGGAGTAGAGGACCGGATGTTCCTTCTGTTCCTTTTTCAAATATCTTTTTCCTTTCTCACAATATAAGTAAGGATAAAAACCTTGCTGCTGTGCTGTGAATTGGTTTTCTGTTATTCGAATTATCCCTCCCTCACTCAACAAAATCATTGGGGACCATCATTGTCCCCAGAGCTGCTCACTCCCAGGAGAGAGGGCAACAGATGCTCACAATGTTCTTCACTGGCAGTGCCTAACGTGATGTGGGTGTCTGAAGAACAGGGATGAGGATATTCCCCTCCTGTCAATAGCCAGAGAGGCAGATTTGATCAGAAGCAAGGACTTGATCTGAAAGCACTTCCCTGCCTCATACTCCTTGTCACATAAAGAAATCAATACACTGTGCAGATGGACTACTCAAAATATCTTTCTATGTGTGACCACCTCTGAGCAGAATGAAAATAACTTTTTGATTTGTCAACCAACAAAGAAAGTACAAGTTCAAACAAGCATCACAAGGAGCAGGAGGTCAGGAGGCAATAGGAATCTCCCAACATATGTCTTTGCAATAAAGTCAGACCACAAATTGGCTGATGAATGTCACAGGATGCCTTCAGGGAATACTATCCATCCCTTATTTGTAGCTAATCTCAGTTGGGCAGCAAGGCCATTAGTTTTATTTTTCTTTTTTTTTCCTAATTTCTCCCCCCCTTTTTTTTTTTTTGAAAGTGGTTCATAATAACTTAGATTTATTCTAATTGCTCTGCACACATATTTAGTAATAACAAGTTATCAAGCTGGCTGACAAGAAGGTTAAGATGATGAAGAGCCTAGCAGATCATGCTGTATTGTTGTCTCTAGAGGAAAATGTATTTATCCATAAACTGACTGCAGTTAGACTTACACTCTGGAAGAGAAGGATCAATGGCTACAGATGCTATTTCTGCTCTCCTCTATGCCTGTATCATCCAAAAAAATCCAGACACCTGAAGTGCTAAAACCAACAAAGAACCTAGGTAAACCTTGTATCAGCCCTTGCTTCTGCCACTGCAAAGACCTGGTCCTCAAATTCTACAAGATATTAGCAGGGCAGAACTGTATATGAAGCAGCAGCAGGACAGACATCCTGCCACAGGGCTCCCACATGAGAGCAGCTAGCTGTTACACACATTCAAAGATCTGACATCACACAGGTGAGGAGAGTAACTTATGTCATATAACTCCAAATGTATAGAAAGTGTAACTTCGAGCCACTCTTAAGCTTGGTGTTTCCGATGAAAACACGTTCTTTTGCAGTGCCTGTTCCTTTCTACTGATCATGAGGGTCGTCTATGCATTTAGACTTAGGTGAGATGAACCCCATCTTGCTTCTCATGTGCAGGACAATGAAACCAAATTACCCAGTTACTTCCCTCAGCTGCTCAATCGCTGTGACTGTGTTTGCAGCAGGTTGGTGTTGGCACCAGCCATGTACCAGTGTCTGACTTGAGACCTGGTTACTTTTAACACTTGCACTCTTGTGACATATTATGCATTCCTAATGTGGACCCTATGGCTGATCTAACTCCTATGGTCAGAGGAGGGTGGTCAGAGGTGCCTGGTGCTCATTACACAACAGCCAGAACCTGCATCCTAAGCAGTAGGTAAGAGAGAAAATCACAGTAGCTAGGAATTTATAGGAGGTGTGCCGAATACAGCCTTGAGAGGCAAAGTCTGGAGTCCAAAAGGACACAGCCTTGAGGTGCAGAATATCCCATATATCTACCAACACAGGCACTGATCTGAAGCATGCTAAAATGAAAAATGAAAATTTCCGCTGAACTCAAGGAACTTTTGGGTCCAGACTTTAGAAAAACTAGACAGAGCTCTTCCTTCTTTTTGAGCTGGATGAAGTCAGTTTGCACAAGGCAGAGGACATTATCAGACCCTTTGGCAAAAGTCAAAGGAGACAAATATTTGTTTGGGCTTCGGTTGTTTTTTTTTTTGTTTTGTTTTGTTTTGATTTGTTTTGGTTTTATTTGGTTTGGTTTGAGGTTTTTTTTTTTTGAGATTGAGGAGTGAGAAAAAGAAGTCAATGCCTAAAAAAAAGAGTGAGGGAATGAGCATCCAACAGAGGAAGAAAAAACTGGGGAAATTAATAAGTAAAAGGCTAGTATAATTTAATGTACACTATGATTTATACACTTGACAATTTCTTTATAGACCAAAGAGAAAGTGCTGCCTGAACGGAGCCCATAATACAAATAGAGATCATCTTGACATGAAAGACACCAATTATAGGGAGAAACGCTGAGAGGAAAATAATTAAGTTTTCTTTCTCTGTCTATGGATTTTTTTTTTTTTTTTACACAGACACTCTGGGAGCAAGGACCTGTCATGGGGACCAGAAGAAGGCTAAGTGGAGAACTTAAATGGGAGAACAATGTAGCTTCCCCAGTCTGGGGAAATACCTTCTTGGGGAGAAGGGAATTCAGAGATTCAAATTCCCTGTTTATTCTTTATCTGGAAATTACCATCAAGTTAAGTGGAATGAAACCAAAGTTTATACTCCAAAATGCATCCTTCTGAAAAGTGTTTGGGGAAATGCTGATGTGGACATCTTTAATATCTGTCCTGTCTTGGTGGACCTGTGGTGGAGAGTGTGACAGGAGAAAGAGTATTTGCCAGATAGCAAATCTGATTAACGCCATCAGGAAATCCACCTGGGATCATCAGAACTACAAGTGTGGCTGCAAGGTGCTATTGAACCCTATCACTAGAAGGCTTCAAAAGGGATTTGGCAACATGGGAAAAGACCTAGGCATGCTGACCCAGCATTTGAATAGACAGATGGAGTGAGTGTACTATTAGGCTTTCCTCTAGGATGTGCTACACTCCTGCCCATTCAGTGGTCCTTTCTTCTGCCCATGAATGCTGTTTGTGCTCTCCTTTGAAATAAGATCATGCTTCCTTGTTCTATGTTATCCCTGTTGAGGTGCCACTGGGAAAGCAGTAAACTGTTTTACCATTAGTTAGTCCCAAAAGTGTTTATCTCCTCTTTAGCTTCTCTACCATCCTTTCGGTCCTGACTAAAATTTTTTATTCTCTGCATAATGTGAAGATGTCTGACTTTATGGTACCAGAGTGCTCTATAGTTTTAAAACCATTATAAATCAGGAAAATGTTTATCCTCATTCATGACTCAGAGTCCCATTTGGCCAAAAAATTTACTTTGAAGTGCATCACTCAGCAGCAATTTTGTAGCAAAGATATGCTGAGGACCACTGAGGCACAAAGATTTATGCAAGAGCCAAGTAATTGAATTTGGATTTCTGGATACATATATAAGCACAGTTTTCAAAGAGGTGGCAAGGGAGTGGGACACCAGGGTTTTATTCACATCTTTGTCCCAGTGTGGAGTCAGGAAAAGCCTGTGGCTCAGGTTGCCCATCTGTACTGGGAAGAAGTACCACTGCAGCTGTGAATAGGCCTATTTCAGTAAGAGAGGTTGTGTGTCCTTTTCTTACAAATGCCATAAATATTTATGTTGATGATAGAGTTAGAACTTTATGTGCATCACACTTCTCATTTTCCTGTGATTCTTTGCATGTTCTTCTCTGCTGAATACCACCTTTACTATCACTGTTGCACAACTTAGTCAAGGTGATCGTACTTGTTACGTTTCATATCCTTCATTTTGGGCTGTCCTTCCCTTTTTTTGCCTAAAACCAACGCATCCAAATTATGCCAGATGTCACCATCTCACACCAAATTGCCACTGCCCCACCTACCCCCACCCCAATTCTCCCAGCAAGTAGAAACACAACATCATTTTTCATGTCCAATTACAGCCATGGTGGTGCCACCGTTAAAAGACAGTGCAGGTACCCCTGTCAAAAAGGGTTTGAGTTACAAGAAGCGATGAATTATAGCAAGCCCTTTTTCAATTCTCCACAGAAATGAAATGTCAGAGCTTGCTGCTGTATTTTTCTCAGCACCATCAGCTACAGGCCACTGCAGGAATTAGACAGGGGACAGACGCTTTTCTGCATCATGATTTTTCTTTTCCTAAGGCTGTCGTTTTTTCCCCCCACCAACCCTTTTCTGCTCCCTCTGGCTTTGATATTAATTTAGAGCAGGTAGAAGGATCACCTGGGAAAGAAGAGTAGGAAGCAGAGACAGCTGATTTCTCACTGTCTCCATCTTTCTTCCTCTCACTGTTCCTACTACCCTTTTCCTTCTTGCCTCGCCACTTTTTCATTGATCATCAATACACCTTGTGCTTCTAAGTAGATCTAAAACTCTACTTGAGAATGGAAAAATACAGAGATAAAAAAAAAGAAGGCATGGAAAAAACCCCCCATGAATATGGCGATTATCCTGAATAGTTTAAAATGTGCTCTGAGACAGGAAGAAAAAGGGAAAAGATGAGGAGATTACTGAAGATGAATTAAATGCCACTAATAGTTAGGAATATCATGACCAAGCAGAAGAGAACAGTGTTGGAGATAATCTGCTGGTTGTGCTTAAGGATGACGTCACTTCAGGAGACAAAAGGTTATTCTGGAGCTTGTATGTTCTGTACGACTCTTGAAGATCATCCTGGTGATCATCTAAATAAAAATAATACTCTTTCCTCCCTCCGTAGAGATCTTAAAAAAATTGAATACTCCTGGAGGACGTACTGGGGGCTTTGGTTTGTATCAAAAACCATGCTGCACGTGTTTCTGGAAGTTCCCAAAGAGTGTAAAAAAGTAGAGGTGCTAACGTCTGGCAAGGTCTGTTTCCAGCTCTACTCTGGCTTTCTGGATAATTTTGGACACATCATTACATTTGCCTCTTTCTCAGCTTTTTCTTCTATATAATAAAGATGAAGATATCATAATGTACTATGAAGGTGGCCAATGAAAAAAAGTATCTAAATTCTGGTGTTAAACAAACAAACAAACAAACAAACACCCAGTCATTTCTATGCCTAAATTATGTGGACAGATACAATGGCAAATAACGAACTCTTCTTGTGCACTGATGTTCTGTTGTGTTTGGTACTGTTCAGGCATCAGCCCCCTAAATCAATGATGAAACACAGCTGTGACATAATCATGAAGGATGTGAGCTGGGAGGTCTCAGCAAATGCTTATTGGGCACTCCTGCATCTCTGTAGTTGCTGGTTAGCCTCATGGAAAAAAAAATCCCATCCCAGAACAACTTCCTCCCTAAAAATAATATGCAGTTCTTGATGATCTCATGACATAGCTCAGATGTTAATTGGAGGTAGGAATATTTTAATAACTGCTATGAAATTTTCAGAAAATAGTTTTTTTTTTTGTTTAAAATCTCTTCCCAAAACACTAAGAGGAATTTCATTTTACCACTTCTGCCAACTGAATCTGCCATGAGTCTTTTTTTGAATCTGCCATGTGCACAATAGTAATTTCTCTGAATTCAATACAGCTATTCATGTGAGCAAAGGTATTGGCAGGAATGTGTTTGTAGGAGTGGGTCATAATTTTTAAAGCATTGAACAAAATCTGCCCTGATAGAGGGCCCTAAGGAAATGCAAAGTATATTAGTGTCAAAGTTGGAAAAGCCAAGAAAATCACCTACAACTGAATTGTGTCTGTGTAATTGCAAAGTTCAAGTAAATCACTCTGTAACTGATTCTGAGTGACATAATTTAATTACAGTGATCTAAACTAGATAGCCATAAGTGTGAATCCAAAGCAATCTCCTTTCTCTGAAGCAAAAAAACCCAAAGTTAGGGTGCAGGTTCTCAGGGAAATTTCTCCAAATGCTGCAGAATCAGGAAGGTTTCTCACCACAGGTTAGCTACACAAGCAACCTGCTGTATTTGTCTATTTGAGCTGTAATGCATAGAGCAAAAACCTGTTCCCATGGGACTGGAGGTAAGTGCTGTGTTTGCATGGGTTGATGGTAATTACACATTAACCACATTTACTGTGGGCACTATGAATTGATACAATGTTGGATTAATGAAAGAGTAAGGAGAGGAAGTATTTTAGAAATTTTGTTAAACCCCCCACCCCCCGATAACATTGGTTTACCTCACTAGTAATGCATTCCCTCTGAAATGACTATCCTAAACCTCATCTGGCTAAAGGACTCTTAATTCCTCCCCACCACCATCTTCCCTGCCCTTCCCATGGACACATGTCCATAGATATGTACACAAACAGAGGAGAAGACCTGAAATGGCAATGTGTGAAACATAAAGAAAACCCACTGAAGGTTCTGACCTTTACAAATCAGTCAATGCTCTGGTGCCTACCCCTGAGAGTGATTGCTACCAGCCATCCCTGCTCTCTGAGAGTATTTTCTATATATCATGTAAAACATATTATAGTCCATCTGTCTAACTATTGATTCACCTTTCTCCTTTTCCCCTGTGCACAGATGAACCTAGAGGGTTCATCTGAAGCCCCTAGAGGGGCTTCAGTTCAGTTCACACTCAAGTGCACCAGCCTATGGCTTCAAATATAGAACTTCCTCACAGAACAGTTTGGGCTTGAGTTTGAAGAAACTGCTAATCATGTCGATAGGCAAATAGAGCCTTTCCAATACAACAAATCATTTGGTTTGTTCCTCGGGTAGCTGAGCATGTTCAACCTTATGGTGTCTCTGGTTTTAAATGAAGTGGGGTAGGGTAAAGGGAGAACTTAGTCTTCAGAAGGTTTGAGGACAAAACACAGGATGCTTGTAACACAGCCTCATTTCCAAAATGAGAGAGACAGGACTTTTTTTTTTTTTTTTTAGTATTTATATCTTAGAAATATTGTTTTATATGAAATTCTGCATGTGAAAGAGACAGCAGGAGACTCCCTTAAAGTTCTGGGCAGTCAAACTGTAGAAGTGGTGTTCAATAGGTCAATTTTCACTTACTAGGCTGTGCTTCCACACTGCCTTGGTGACTAAGGACAGGAGATGATGCTCTGATCACCCAGATGGGAATTTATTGCACTCATGGATCTTACTTTGGTCCTGCACTTTACCTTTCTTTCCTGGTAAAGAAGGGTGTCTTGTGGATGATGACTTTTGAAAATGTGTCTGTAGCCCCAGACCCGTTACATGAATGAGAAGTCTCTGAACGTGTAGTGAGTGTACTTGAGCATGTAAAGAGTCCCAGGACTGGCCCGCTGGTCAGGCTAAGCTATATAAAAGGGTCTATTTTTATGTGTATCCTGACAGCAGAGGTATAACTCCTGAATGGACATGCTGCTCATTAAATCTCATTCCCTGCTGATACCATGATACAGTGTGAAATTCTGTTCATAAACACACCAAATTCTAATATAAAACTAAGTCAGTCTTTTGCTGTCCTTTCCTGCCTTCTTCCCTAGTATCAGTAGGCAAACGTTCTTCCACAAAAGTTCTTCTATCTTTCTTCTCATTTCCCTCTTGAGTTTATTTCAAGATAATTTACATGCAATTTTAAAATGTGCCCATACACCTTTTATAGAAAATCATTCTTCTCTATCCCTGACTTTTTCTATTAGCCAGCTTAGCATGCATTGAGTAGAAACAGACTACTACATCCTCTACTACTACTCTATTACTACTGCATTCTCTTTCAGCCTAGACACTGTGATTCCAAACTCCTTCAAGGCAGAACAGCATAGTCATAGAATGATAGAGTTATTAATGTTGGAGAAGATGTCTAGGATCACCAAGTCCAGCTGTTAATAATATGCTGACAAGTCCACCACTAAACCATGACTCCAAAAGTTCCATCTACAAGTTTTTTGAATGCTTGCAGGGATGACTACTCCATCACTTCCCTTGGCAGCCTGGTGCAGTGATTGACCATCCTTTTGGTGTAGAAATGTTTCCTAATAATCAACTTCAACCTCAGCATAACTTAGACATTTCCTCTTGTCCTGTCACTCATTATCTGGAAGAAGACACCCCCACCTGGCAATGACCTCCTCCCAGGTAGTTTGAGAGACTTACAAGGTCTCCCCTGAGCCTCCTTTCTTCCAGGCTGAGCATTCCAGTTCCCCCAGCTTATGAAGGTAGTCCATATAGACACAACAGACAGCCTTACACTAACAAGCACTGATCCCCACCCTGCTGATGGCTAAATGCATGTACGAGGCGCTGCAGTATTTAAATGAGTGATGAGAACATGTGCTGAGCATCCTGGATCAGTTTTGATGTGTGTGCTCAGCTCAGGTGTTTTTGGTTGTGCATCTCTCTCTTCCTGCACTGCCCAGCTCAGACCTCACATCTCAGCAGTCCCATAGGTGCTCTTAGTGCTTTTCTGCTGCTGTCTGTTGGGCGAGTGGGGTGTTCTCTGCCTGTGGGGCACATCATGATCACACAGAGCCCAGGGACAGCACGGACATGAGCAGGGCAGCAGTCAGGTCAGAGACAGATGTATCCCTGAAGGCAATGTAGACATAACCCTTGTTCCCTCACTAGGAGATGAACATCTGCTCTTGTCTCTCCCTTATCCTGAGCCCATGACCTCTGGCTATTGGATCTTTCCTGCTGTGCTCTTCACTCTCTGGGCTTTATCTCTTCTTCTGAAGCAAGACCCAAACGTTGCCTTTGCCACTAATGGTTGTTTGGCTTTACTCTACAGACTTCAGGCAAGGCCAAGCTCCATTGACTTCAGTGCTTTGAGTGCAAAAAGACCTTGGCCACTGTCCATCCAAGAAGATTAGACCTTCTGTGCTTGTAGCTTTGTATGCCTGGCCACAAAGATAAGAACCATAGCCAGCCCTTTTGCCTATGGAGAAATGCTTGCCACAGCACTGCCGTTTAACAAACAACTGAGTAAACTGTGTAAATTAACTAGCTGCTTTCACCCACTGCCAGGACCATGAAATACAGGCTCTCTCACCGATCTAAATGTGCAGGTAGCTTCAGAGCATGACTTTAAACACAGCCTCCCCAGGAAGTGAAAGAGGCTGTCACTGGGTAAAGATTGCAAGCAGGGTTTTCCTGGGTACTGGGCTAGATCCATCCTGAGCCAGAAAGAGTTGTTCCCCCACCACTGGTCCTGCTTTCAAGGTTAGTGTGTTCACTTACTTCCTCCTACACTAATTTCCCTTTTTCGAAAGGTTGAAGTCTCCTGCTTGCTGCAGCGTAACAGAGGGCAGTCCCTTACCTCAGTTCTGAATGCCAGGCGGCCCAGACCTACACCTATTCCAAGTGGAATGCTCTGGCATTTCTGAAGCACAAGAGCCTCCTTCCCAAGGTGTATCCTTGTCGTATGCAGGTGTTATGACTGTGCTCTCCCTACAGTTGTATTAACAAACAAAGTCTAATTTTTTTAGGCAACCTGAAACAAGTTCCATTTGAGCATAAGAACGCCCAGTGGCCATGCCACCTTATCCACTGGTTTGCCTAAGCTGGTTTGAAATCACACCTCAAATTAGATGCGTGAGCACTTTGCTCTGATGATAAGCCCCCTTAGCTGTGCACTGGATCAGGGCTGCGGCTGCCAAGCTGGCAAAAAGGAAATAAAAAATAATTTTACAAAAAAGAAAACAAACAAGGAAAGATTCAGAGAAAGAATAAGATTATCTTAATCTTGATAGTACCCCTTTAGAGAGTATCTTCTGTGAAGGGACTTAGAATATTAACTTTTTCTTCTGCCCTTCTTCACAGCTATGAAATGTATACAGGGTGTGATTTTAAGCCCATCCAGCCGCTCAAGTTAGTCCTCAGTTTTTAACAGTAAATGAATAAGCACAAGCTGGAACCTTCCAAATTTTAGTAGAGGCTTCAAAATATAAAAAACAAAGATCTATAGATTCCCAAACATTTCTTGAATTGGGAAAAGGATGGAAGGCTTGAAAAAACCCCAAAAACAATCAATGAAACTAAACCCCCCAATCATTCCAGATTTCAGACCCTCACTGTCAGTGCAATTCTCTGTACCAGTTTCAGCCTATATCAGGCCCTCCAGTGCAAAAGGAGTTACCTCTCACTCCCATCTATGTATAACTGGTATCATCTGGTCCTATGTTTAGACAATTATCTGTAACGTAATTACCAGACTGATGAGTCTTGCTGATTAATTATGCCATCCTTCAAAGTTGATCTGGGTACTTAAAATAAACAAACACCCTGGTTGGGTAACAAAGGTGATTTTCTCTGTCTGTTCCAGCCAACAAAGGCTAGCAAGCTCATTCCACTACGTATGGATGTGGTCAGAGACTCTCAGGGATTCGTTTCTGATCTGTTATTCATGTGGAGCTGCTTCACTTCTGGTCCCTGACTGCACCCTGACCTCCCCCCTCCTTAATGATAAATATTGCCCCTCTGCTGAGAGCTATCCAACAAAACTGGTGTCTGATACTAATGCATCACTGATGCTTTCCTCTCTAATTATGACTAAACATTGCCTTTCTTTCTTTTCTGCCTTGAACGACCACTTTTTTCTTTTTCTTTTTTTTTTTTTTTCCTGCATCAACATGTACCAAAGCATTAAACAAGACATTCCATTAATTTCTTCATCATCATAACTTAAGCCTGGGACATACCCTTTAAATATTCATTCAGCTATGAAAACTGGGCATTAAAATTTTAATAATGTCAAGCTCATTTGAACTGAGCTCCTGGGGGACTATTATGATACAATTAGAATAAATATGATGATTGATTTTGTGTAAAGGTTCACCTGTCCACATGTGTTAGTGGCCGGAGGCAGCATGCCACCTCTGGCATCACAGCCAATAGCTCCAAGTTATTTAAAGTTATTTTCTCCCTTCCTCATCACCCCAGTTTTCTTCCCACTTGCTTGCAAGCTTGACCCCCTCACTTGCTCACATAGAATGTTCATCTTGGATTAAATTGGAAGAGGCAAAGCAGAGAGGCCTCACTGGGAACAGCATCAAGCTGCACCCTCCTCCTTCCTTCCCCTACTTGTGCTGTGGCCCTTGACTGAAGAGGGAGAGTTGGTCAAACACACAAGAAGTTCAGCTATAAACTTTCTGGCGGCTGTGGCCATTAACCTTTTGCTGCGTGTATGTCTGAGCTCCCAGGCTTTGATGCTCCTGGGTACATGGGTAGCAAGCCTAAGCAACACTGACATGTCTGAATCACCTCGGAGGAGGACAAGCCTTGCTGCTTCCTAGCAGGATCTGTCCGAAATCACAGCACAGAGATAGTCTGGAGACGTGACGCTGAGAGTAAAAAAAAAATGCAGAGGGGGAAACCGAGCAAGAAATCACACTACTTAAGGAGCCTTCTGTTTCAAAAGCAGGATGTTCTCAAATGCAGAGACAGATAATTAAAAGATTTTGGTCCACTGGGTGCTGAGCATATTTGAAAATTTGGGCCAGATTGTACTTTCTCTCTCTGCAGTGTGAGTTGGGTGCTACATGGTGTAAATAAGAAAGGAGATAAAATGGAACCATCACCACTGAGAACAATCATAGGGCTTTTTTTTTTAATCATCTACTTTAAATAAACTACTCATTAATTCTTTGAGTAAGGGTATAATGAAAACCTCTCTGCATTTAAAGGTAACCCTGATCTAGCCCTGCTTACAAGCAGTGCCAGAGCTTCTAGCTTTTGGGGCTTTACCATCAGTCTCCTGACATATGGTGCTTTCCTTAAATCCTCAACTTCTGGACCTGAGCAACTTTTTAACAAAAATTTTAATTCCAGAATAAAAGAAAATCCTTAACGCTCAAAGTATAGCTTAAAGAAAACAAATATGTGAAAATGAAAATTCTCTTATTTATAATACCACACAGGATTGCTTGAGATAATGTATGACTGATGAATCTTTACAGCTGGCAATGTTAATTATTAGAAACATTGTTTGATTTTCACTGTTTTAAGCTGTTCCTTTCCTCTCAGAATTTTGCTAAAAGCAGATCTGATCCTAGAACTGTCACTTTCTTTTTCAAATTCAAATCAAGTCCAGTTCCTTTTCCTATTCATCATCTCAATTTCTATATGATTTACTTTTAATAATAGTATTAGCTTTTAGTAATACGTTGGTGTTATTTACTTTTACACTCCTACCCCTACGCCTTCCAAAATAAAACCCCATATTTTTTAAAATTAACTCAGCCCATTACACATTACAATATGGAGACAAGAAAGGGAGATAATGGTCACTTGGTGTTGATTTGCTCAGAAGGAAAGCAGCAATTTGGGGAGCCTTCTGTGAATGCAGACTGTGGAAAGATATGGCCTTTTACTCTTTTCTAAAGTCTATTACATATCATCTCCTTCCCCACTAAGTTTCCTCCACAGAAAAAGGGGTTAGACAGTAATCTTTGCCTTCAGGGCCCATTGTGAGGATTAATTAGATATTATTCCTACAAAATTGTAAAGTTTTAAGATGCTATATGAACTCTCACTGTTATTATAACATGCCTTACCTGCATAACGTCTACCACTGCAATATTACCCCTTGGTTGTTCAAGACTACAGAACTGCTGCTTCTAATTGAGTTAGTGGCTTCATAGGTTGGTAATTTAATAAAACAGACTGCTTAAACCAGCAAGGTTTTGATTAAATGGGGTGTGTGCTAAGGGGAATTTATATTTGTTAGAAGCTCCATGAATCCAAGGTATCAGGGCACGGATAATGCTGTATAACAGTCTGTTATACAGAGAGGAAGGAAGGACAGAGCTGAAAGCCATGGAATCATGGAAAATCCCGAGTTGTAAGGGACCTGTGATGATCATTGTAGTGTACCTAACACTCATCTGTATGATTTGGAGCATTTTTTTGGATGCTCCATTAACTATGAGAGGCTTGGTGCTCTTTTGAGCCTGTCCCAGTGACCAGACGCTCACTCAGTGAAGAACCTTTTTGCAATGTTCAGGCTGAACTTCCCCTGACGCAGCTTCATTCCATGAAGGAATGAGGAGGTCAGCACCCCTGTCCTCTGCCCCCCTTGAAAGAGTTGTGGGCTGGTGTTGCATCCTGCTACAGTCAGGTATTCTGGGCTGGTCTCAGGTGTGTGCACAAGTGTGTGATGGCGTGCACATACAGATAAGGCACTGCGCTTCTGCCACTGCTCTCGGTGACGAGGAGACCTACCCTAGGGATATCATGTGCCTTGCCTGACTTCAGGGAGAAATTCGGTTGTTTCTTCCCAGCTGGTCTTGCCCCCTAGCTTAGCTCTAGTGCTGGAAGAAAAATTGGAAAATCTGGGGGAGAGCCTGGATGGAAAGGCTTAGCTTGTGCTGAAATCACAGATACATCTTGAAAGTGCCTTTCTGAAGCAAGTGGCTGGCCGTGCCCATTCAGAGGAACGGGCTGCTTGGAGACCTCCAGAGGGAGCTCTTGGCTGCCTAAATTTAAACAACTAAATTATGCAAACCCAATTTCCTAGATGGAGAAATTAAGGATTTACTCTGGGAAGCCTGCTTCATTAGGTACTTAAAATGTACTCAAAAGTTAGTTACTTCGGTACACAGACTGGATCGCACCTCTGACTCCAGTGATTGCCTGTCTGCAGTGATTTTGGACTGCAGGAACGACTGCAGGTGCTTCCACTGCCGGCTGGAGTCAGTAGGAAAAATTGTCTTGATCTTGGAAAAGCAAGGGAAAGAATCCCTGCATCCTGACACTTTTCTGTGCTGTAAATGCCAATTTATAGCTGCTTCTGTATCATGGGTCAGCGCCATCGAGAGTTAAAATTTTGTTCTTGCATCAAGAGCACCAGTCAGGCAAATCTGAAACCAAAGCAATCCTTTCTTTCATCCGTCTGACCCTGAGAAAACAAGGAATCCAGGCACAGCGAGCATGGCTATTTTGTGTATAAAAAAACAACACTCACACAGCTTTATGGCTGTTTGTAGAGCACTGATAGATTATCAGGGACAGGTCCAAGCTGCAAAGTTTCACCTGCCAAAAGCTGGGCAAAAACTTTCCATAATAAGGCCCGGGCACAAAATTCAGATGCTGACACAAATGCAGACATCTTAGGAGGGCATATGGCAATTGTGACAGTAGCTGGAGTTATACCTCGTTCAGAAATCTGGTTCAGCTATACAGGTACTCGCTCACAGCTTTATGTGACCCAGCCAAGCTCAGCAGCTCAGATAGCTGCCCCTCCACAGGCCTCCATTCAGGCACAGCAAGGTGTTGGGGTTTCATCGGGGCAGGTGGGGGGTGGTGCCTGACATTTTGGATCCAGGGGGGCACCTGAGGCCAGCCATGAGCCCTGAGCATGCTTTCCAGAAGGGTGACCAACACTTTGTGACTCCAAAGGACCTGATGTCAGCATTTCAGAGGGGAGCAGCTGGCTCAGCAGAAAGAAAAAATAATAGGAAATTGGGAAGTCTGACATCAAAAGTGGGTGTTTTTCCTTTTCCCTAAATGTTGTGCTCTGGTTCGGTGGCAGGTTATTGGTCCGGGTAGTTGTTAGTCTCTAGACTGCCTTATGGCAGGGGTCAAGCTGCTTGATGAAAATTGTCCTCTTCAGCCTTAAAATCTGTGAACTCTGCTGAAGCTCATGAAAGGTTTGTGCTCTCATGGAGCCTCAAGTAAGACTTGGGACAACCTGCTTTTGGATCCGGGTATTGTGCTTGTTCCCCACAAGAATCTTATTCAGAGGATCCTGAGAGATGTTTTGATTAACATTAATTTCATGCCAGGCCAAAATGCCCCTGTGACAAGCTCCATTGAGCCAGTGCTGAACAAAGGAAATTCAAAATTCAGCTCCTTCACGTGAGATGGTGTGTGCGTGTGTGTGTGTGCTTTAACTAAATCATTTATGGTCAATAATGCCAGGTTATTATAGGTCAATAACTTTCCATTATTCACTAGCCTTGCTGTGCTCCCACTGTCAGGCAGCACAATGGCATGTTGGCTCTTGTGAAGCAAAAAGCTCCTGATGGGAGCTTTGGAAAGGCAAGCACGAACACAGCTTGAGCAGAGAAAAAGAAAACAGAGGAGGGAGAGAGTGTGAAAAGTTCTAGTTGCTCTCAGGAATGTCTTGGGGAATGCGTGTGTGACATACTCTCTATTTCTCATACAGGCATGCACACTCAGCCCCTAAATTCATTATTCCTCTGCTCCCAGCTGGTCGGATGTGAGGCAATTCAGATCCCAAGGCTGCATGACCACAGAGCTGGTCCTGAGCAAACATTATCTCTCATTAAGGTCTACAAGCTCAGGCTTAATGCCACAGTAGCATGCAGGTTGTCTAAGCTGTGTGTGTGGACAGTTAACACTCACAGCTCCCTGCTTTGTACTGGGTACCCAGGAGAAGGAGAGTATCAGGTTTTTTTTTCAAGTCAGGGTGCAAATGTCAACAAAGAAACAAAAATGAAGAAATCAAAAATTTCAGGACAACATGAAAATTATATTTGCCCCTGTCGCTACTGAACTGGTACGGATGCTCTGCCCTGTGTCTCATGAGAAAGATGGGCAGGAGCCTGGAACTGCAGGCATATGTAAATAATAGTCTGACTCCGTGGAAACTGCAGGAGGCAAAAGCCAGCCCTGTGGTTTGGCAGAGACTCCTTGGTGCTCCTGCCAAGGGTCTGAGATGCTGCTCCCAACCAACCATTTTGGGATGACAAGCCAGGACATGGGAGCTGTGGGATGGACTCATCCCTTGTAAAGGGCAACCAGTGGAAAATGAACTTCTGTGTGGACAGTTGAAGGGGTCAATAAGTAAAAGCCTGTGAGAGGAGACAAGGAAGAATAATGCTGCTTTTTCACCGAAAACAGGTTATCTAAGATTTTTTGCCTAGAAGCCTTTTTGGCCCTTTGCTGAGCAGTACATTGACCCTACTTCCATCTAGCTCTGAGATGGTGCCTCCTTCATGAGACATCTTGGCACTGATCACCCTGCACATGTGAGAGACTCAGCTTGGGGGAAGAGTGTTGCCTTTTCCTGATGTTCCAGGTAGTGGCCACTGCTGGAGATAACATCCCCAGCAGCCTTGGCTGTTTTAACTCCCATGTCTGCACAGCTGCCATGGGCAAGGAGGAGTTAACAGGAGCTCTGAAGAGCTGGTCCATTTTGAATGTGAATAATGGGAATACTCTCCTTCAATCGGTATTCAGCACAGGGATGTACAGAGGTATAAAGTTAATCACTAGCTGGGCCACCCCTATTTCCAGAAAAAGAACTTTAATACCTTCTTTATCCAATGAAGTACCATTGTTATACCTGCATATTATGAAGGGTTTATTAAACCGGTGATAATCTATTCAAGATAAAGTGATCTGTATGGCCAACTGAGCACAGATCAGACAGAATGATGGGAGGTTATTGTTAAAATATGCAAATTCACATCCTATTGAAATGCAAACCCTCCAGATAAGATTTTTTAATAAATCTGGTCTTTTTTCACTGCATGAAGGTAACCTAATGTTTATTGACTTCAAGACCATATAATGGAACGTAATATCTATTAGTCAGATCCTTGCCTCTCTTTCGATTACTGGAGGTACATGTTCTGGCTCCCGAAGAATTTTTGTTTTATAGTTTGGTACAAAAGAAAAGAGATTAAAACCCCTGAAATTAATTAACTTCTTTTTACACAAAGCCCCCCTTCCTCCTCAACTGCTGTCATTAGTTACTCAAGTAAAAGGAAGCCTTACCCATCAGCTGAGAAACTGTCCACTATTTTCAGCATTAGAAAAAACAACCAAAAGGAGAAATGCTATTTGAGAACACCTTTGTACAGCAAAAAACATAAATTAAGACTTTTGGATGCCTTCCTTGGGTGTACTATTACCACATCAGAGAAATTTGAGTGAAGTTTCATTTCACTCTTCTGTAAAATAGGACTATGAAACAGCCTGACCTGAATTCTGTATGTGTGTTTCTGTGTATAAGACTTGTTTAAGGCATATATTCAGTGTATATTTGTGATTTGGGGGAGGGGCAGGTGGTTACAGAATCAGACACAGTTTCAGATACCAAAGTGCCAGATGAAATAAAGGCTTTTATTTTAGTGAAATGCCAGCACTGTGATAGCAAAAGTTGAGAACCCATTTCTGCTAAAAGGTCACTTCTCCTCAAACCTTGTAAAATTTACATGCTGATGTAGATTGATCTGAAATTTGGTGTGTCTGGTGAAGGTGGAAGGTTTGTTTCTGATTCCAAAATGAAGGTCAACAAAGTAAAACTATCCTGAAACAGGAGCTTCCTAGCTCCTTGGAAAAGCTCTGCCCATCTCAAGGAGACTTTGTAATGTTTCTGTTAGGCTCTGCCAGCTTTTTGTGGTCAAATCAGGACTGTGATCGTGTCTAAAATGGTCTCATCCACTCAACATTTTACTCCAGCTGTTTCTTGGTGGTCACAGAATGGAAGCAGTGAGACAGGTAGGGTCTGGGCAGGTGTCACTGCAGGGGACGGGGCAGGCAGCTCAGCTGTGGGCACAGTCAGGAGGAGCCCAGTAGGCAACCAGAGATGTGTAAGCCAGGGTGTGTGAACAGCTGCCTGCACTTGGAAGCATCTCCAGCTATTCTGACCTGTGCTGTTCTGCCTACACAGAGCTATACAACAGCTCAGGGATAAGTATGGCCAAAAACCTTTGTAGGACTGGTCCTGTCTCCCACTGCAGACCTCTGGCTTCCATCACAGCTGAAGAATAACCCAAGCTAAACCCTTCTGGACACTTTGCCTATGAGGCTGATGGGGATGTGCATAAAATGTGCTGCCTGCCCGAGTGTCTGCAGTGGGAGCAGCAGTTTCCATCCCCAGTCTGCGCTGCTGCCAAAACACAGACTCTCAACCCAGGCACCCTTCTCATCAGTCACTTCATTGGGTATACCACCAGTTACAAATTAGCACTTAATCAAGATAAATCCCATAGGAAGGATATGGATAATATGCAATGCATTAAGCCTGCAAATTAAGATGGTCTGATTTAGCCCTGGCTTTAAAACTCCCAAGCTTGCATTAGGACTAATGATGAATGGATGTACGTCCCTGGTTGGACAGGAGCTCTGTCAGGACAAGGCTGCCCAGCAGCGACAAAGCCAGTGCAGAACAAGTGCTCTGCTTAATGTTCATTAGGCCTTCCACACTGTCCCTGCTTGGGAATGTGCTTTCCCTTGTCGTGGATGGTTGTAATACTGACACTTCTCCAGGATCTATTGACTTATTGGTCCTGGAGTTCATTAATAAAACCTAGCTGAGGGCAGTGGCTGCTGGCATAATTTGCACACTGATCAGAGAGAGGAAACTGAGGCACACAGCATCATATTTGGAAAGGCTGACCCGCACTGTGCCCAGGGCTTTCCATTCACTTGCTCTAAACCAGACCCTGCACGTCACCTTGCTCAGGCAGTCTCAATCATGCTTGGAAGTCTCTTGTTCTTTCACTAACTAGCTGCAGGGATATAGGTGGCATTTCAGCTCTGAAAGTGTGGCCCAAGGTAGTTAAAGCTCAGTGGCCTGAATTGTCCTAGCAGATTAGTGGAGTAACACAGCAAGGAAACTCTGTCCCACTCCATCTTGTGGGCTGCAGCACGGGTGATGCAGCAGGATTGTACCTCCATGTACAAATACAGCAGTAGCTAATGAGTGCCCTGCTCTGGGGTGCAGCACACTTTGCAAATATAAAGTTGAAGGCTGTTTCTGTCCCTCTGTGACTGGGAATTCTGGTTATCCTCTCCTGCCTCAGCTCCTGCAAGGCCTGTTATTGGGCCTCACATCTACTATATATAGTCCAGAAATTAATCTCTGCGTGAGATCAGGGAAGAAGAAAACCCTTTATCAGCTTGTTCACCCATCAAGGTCAGGGTCCACATGGGCTGGAGTATACCAAAATATGAGTCCTGCAAAATGCAGGGAAGCTGCTATTTTAAGGGTGGATGGCTGTGATGCAAGCTTCAAGAGGAATCAATGTTAAGATTCACAGCTGGGGAGCATCAGGAAATGGCTATGGTCTGCCAAGGGTTAAAGGGCTTTGTTCTGGCTGCAGGAGTAATTTAGGGAAGGAAAACCCTTTAAAATAACAAACATGGCAACATCTGTGGTTTTAAATTTTCTTTTCTCCAGATTTGCACTAGTGTTCAGACTTGTCACAATAGGGTATCTTTCCTGGATGTCATACTGCACTTATTACTGGGAACGACTACTTTCCACAGTGCGTCTCTACTTTATGGCTTTTTAAGATATGGATGCTGTCATCATATTCCCCAGAGATGTGTTCTGGTTCATGGAGAGGCTGTTTTATATAATCTCCCGTGAAAGATTAAAACAACAGCAGCAGGAACAACAATAATGCAACACACTACCTCCTGAGAAAAACTACAGAGTTGTGGCACAGGCGACAAAATCTCCTCACCCACTGCAAAGCAGCAAGTTTAATTCACGTGGTCCAACTTCACTTTCCACAGGAAGATTGCATCACATTCATTCCCAAGAGGACCATGCTGTCACCCTATCCTGGGAAGAGCCTTCACCAAAGCTGCCATTTCTCCACTGCTCTCATACCCTACAGCATCAGCAGTCTGCTTTGTACTGACATCCTCCCTGGTGTCTCTCCATCCAGCAGCTCGGACCAGGTACCAGTGAGTGGAGCTCTGCCAGTGAGCACAGCTCCTGAAATGTCCTTTCTTCCCTGGCTAGGAAATGTCAAATCTCACATTTTATGCCTCTCTCTGCTCTTGGCAGAGCAAACCCAGTCAAAACAAAACTCAGAAGTGATGGCAGGAGAAAAACCTGGGGAGAAGGCCCAATATCAATTAATAGAACACTACTAGTGAGTAGTACAAAGGATTACCCTGGGGTACCTCAGTCTGTGATCCAGGGTGTCAGCTTGCCCCAGTCTAAGCCGAAAGTAAGAGGAACTGTGTCCAGTCAGGGATGCACAGTAATTTGGCCAGGAATTTCCAAGGCCAGAGGTTATCTTATCAGTGTGACTTTTCATTTCCAAACAGCACTTTAAGCCACTTATCAATAACAAGAAGGTTGGTCTGAAGCTTATGCAAGAGTAGAAAGGTGTCTTTTTTTTTTTTCCTTTGCCTTTCTTTTACTTACTTCACCTCCAAGATAAGAAGCGAATAGCTGTGGATCCAGATCTGCAGGAACAAGAGGGCTTTGTGATGAGTGAGCAGGATTAACGTGGCTACTTGTTAATTTTGATAATGCTGAAGATAGAGCTGAAGGAACAGGATATGGCTGTGCCCTGGGGGTGTGTGCATTTGTGTTTGTGTGTCTCCAGCTCGCTGGCTGGAGAAAAAGAGGCCAAGCAGCAGAGATCTGTGTGTACTCACACTGGACTGTAACATGCTTGTGGTTTTACTCCAAATCCAGATTAACCCCATGGCTTTGAAAGTTTGACCACAAGCATGTGAGTTAAATCCTGAAGGAAAACTGGTGAACCCATAAAAACATTGAAATGCAAGACCTCTGATGAAGGATAAGGGAAATGATGTCAAATGAAAGCTAAGAACCAAAGACTTGTGGTATAAAGGAGCTGAAAGAGAGAGGTTGAAAAACTCTCATAAAAAAAGTATAACAAGTG
This sequence comes from Corvus moneduloides, assembly GCF_009650955.1. Lineage (NCBI taxonomy): Eukaryota > Metazoa > Chordata > Aves > Passeriformes > Corvidae > Corvus > Corvus moneduloides. Next base: position 17,707,535 of record NC_045511.1, read on the forward strand.
CTGTCATGGATGATTTTAAGGGTTTGAACCTGTCACCCACAGCAACAAGAGCACTGGCCTTTCTCACTTGACCTGAGGCGATAATGCTGTTAGCTGGGGTTAGAGAGGGCAGGTGATGTGTCGCTGTTCAAATACAAAGCAAAGATGTCCTTTCACTCCAGATAATTAAACCAAAACATAAGCAAACAAGGCCTGAAGTTGTGGAATTGCCTGGCAAAGACCCTGAAATCCCTTAGAAAATGTTGCTAGACCTTCTCATCTTGACAGCCTCCACCCATCCTTATGAAATACTATTATCTTGAAGATATTCTATTCTCTGGTGTCTGTTTAAAAAATACCAGTCTAGACAGAACCAAACTGCACCCACAATGACATCCCAAAATGTCCTGTGGTACTTTACAGTAAACTGAATTCATAAGAAATTTGTGTGAGGCATTGCTGAAATGCAGTCATTTCTAGAAGGTAACATATCAAGAGCCATGTGAGAAGGTAAATTCCCTTTTCAGAGGACAGGACTGAACTGCTTATAACATTTTGTTTACCTATTTTGTGCACTTTCTGTGAACAGTCAAATGGTTGTTCTCTATAGCAATGAATTCAAGAATACCCCAAATTTCCAAGACATATATTCAAATATTAAAGGAAGATGAGTACTCCATTTTCACACAGAGATGTGTTCGCTTATTGAATTGGGAAAATGAAAGACATTCACCATATGATTTTGCTGATCAATCACAACTCACCAAAACAGCCTGGGGAGTGAATATGCATAGATAACAATTCAAATATGCAAAAAGGGAGAGAAAATGCAACTTATAGTTAAGAATAATTACAAAGAATAATTGAATTAACAATTAGCCAGTCATTACTATAAATTCTTTGGGATGAGGAAACAGACCAACCAGCTATGAATATATTTAGCCTAGAAGTAAGGAAGAGGATTATCTCTCATCAACAATAAGCAATCCTAGCCTAGCCCAAAAAGTGAGGAGCAAGATACAAGATCATGTTCACGATGAACCTTGACAAGTCCATGCAGTGGTAAGGGATCAAAGTTCCTGATCCAGGAAGGTTTTTCACTATCATGTGTTTCTGCTCTTTTTATACTACTTTTGATTTTATGCCAGTGCTTTCAGAGCAAGGGTGGCTCCTGCAATACTGTTGTCAGCACTGAAGCTTGGCTTAGAAATAGCTCAGATTCTGAATTCTTCTTCATTTGAAAGTAAATGTTGTTCAAGCTTTCCTACAAATATGGGTTGATAGAAACATAAGTTACGTTTAATCATTATTAAGGTGAATCAGCACCAATTCACATGCCTCCAAAGGCAGGAGATTTAGGAAACCGATTAGCAAATGTTGTTGTTGTTGTTGTTTTAATGATAAAAATATTGTGAGAACTGGCAGAATGGCTCAGGAGTTTCAGTTTTCAAAACCAGTTTCCAAAAACCTGAACAAAGATGTTTTGATTATCTCTTCATCTGTTCACGATACTTAGTTTTCTCATTTGAAAGTCAAATAAGCCCATGTAATTTGAAATGAGAGACACTGCCTGACGCATATGAATAGGAGTCAAGGATTTCTGAGCACAGTGGTTCAGAAAACTGCCAATTTGTGCGCACGCAAAAGTAGTCACCGCCCTCTTGACAAAGCCACTGAGTTTGAATCAGGGACCTCTGGAGTGGTGGGCTCCAGATCCACAGCTTGTCTTGAAAGGCTGGTAGATGCCAGCTGGAGGCTTTAAAAACTCACATGTCCTCAGAATTGGAAGGGACGGGGCTCATAACGCACCAAATTCTGATGCTTTTAATTTCTCACACGTATTTTGGGAAGGGACAAGGAGGAGGCTTTGGAAGAGAAAGATTCAACAAAAAACCTAAAACGAGCAAACTATTTTTTCCAGTTTCTGGCAAATATCTAGATTATTATTATTATCCATAAAGAATGATAAAATTAGTAAATGCAAAGCCATTATTCTTTTAGTTAAAAGCTGATTTTCTTTCCTGAACTCACCTCCCCTGGTATTTCATCAATTCCCAGACACTTCAACTTAAATAAAACAGCAGCAATAAAGGCATGTATTTTATAGAGTTTATTGCATATGAAAAGCCATGTTTCATACTCATACATGCCAAATTTCAATCAACACTTTTTCTAGTGCTGATGCTGTGTTTATATCTCAATCCCAGTATTATCTTTTATACCTGTTTGTCTGCAATGAACATCTTAATCACTTTCCCCTTTCACGGGTATTCAATTAATCACAAACTGTTTCAAAGATGAAGAACAGAGAAGCAATCTTGAACCCTAAGTATTTACTTTGGTGTCTGGATATCAGTTTTGAAGTGTGGGAATTACATCAAATGTTGTAACATTTAAAATCCAGGGATAGGGATTTGTGGTGGAGAAATAACCTAATGATCAATACAGCACAAAAAATATAGATGGATTGAGAGATAATTCCTAGACTAAGAATTCGTAACGCCTTAAAAAATAGGGGGAAAAAAAACGAGGAGAGGAAAAAAGGAAAAGAGTTAAAAAGGAAAAAAAGAAATACCACTGAGATGCATAAGGGAGTTGCCCCCAAGCAGAAGGCTGCTTTAAGACTTCTCTGTAGGCATGATTATTCCTGGCTGGGAGAAAAGCCCCATTAAAAAGGTTTTCTGCTCCCTCCCCTGGTTATGGGATACCATCCTGAAGAGAAATCATTGACAGGCCTGTCTTTTTCTGAAAGGGTTAGTCAAACAAATTGTCTTTCTCTCCAGAGCTCCTCTCCCTGCTTCTGCCCTTTTGTCTTTCTCTTTTCTTGTTATAGTTAGAAGTGAACATTTTGGCACGTTAATTAAAAATAGTAATAGTTGCAACAGAGGAAAGAAAAGGAGGGTAAGGTGGGGGAAGCAGAAGGGGGATGGTATCTGCAGCCCTAATTAATAGAATTACTCTCAGTTGAAAACCAGTCTGTTGAGGACTCTTGTCCTTGAGTAAACAACTCCCTGTGTCTGCGTATGTATGTGCATATATATAGATAAATGTACATGTAAACACAGCTATTCTGTTGCTTAGCAGCCAGTAGTGTCCTTTCATGAAAAAACAAAATATATGACAAACAGTCTCAAAAACATGAAGTTCCGTGAGCATATTTCTTTTCTCATAGCTATTCAGACAAGGTGGAGAGTGGCCCTGAAATTAATGTCTCATCCAACGGACAAAGGCAGAACTAAGCTAATTGGATTCCCATCTGTTCCAAACATAGTCTCAACATCACACAATAACCATAAATAATATGGTAATCATGGCTAACAATTAATCTTTTAGTTTAGATTTTTTACAGGGTGCTGGATGGATCCTCATTTCACACAAATGTAGATTGTTGTCTGAACATATCCTCTGGACTAAAAGAAAAAAGATATCATAGCCTAATCAGTCACAATCATGTCGGATCTTTGGGTATATTTCAGGAGAGCAGAGGCCGTCTGATCTAAATGCCTCCTATAGCCAAATGCAAGCTGGAACTTAACAGAATCTAATTTTGATCTAAACCCCAACCAAATGTGAACAGAACTGTCAAAGGGCTGTGTAAAGAGACATACGTGCTCCTTATTTAAAAAATTTCTGGGAAGAGGAAGCACTGCGTAAAACTTTCCCATTTCACCTGGGGAGGGGAGCAGTCCCCTGGGGCTCACAGGGGCTCTCAGCACACCCCTCACTGCCTTCTTCTCTCTTTATAGTGGCTTTACCTTCACTATCCCCTGGTTAAGTATTTTAACTGCAAACTGGTAGTCCCAAATACCGAATTCCATTTCTGTCTTGGTGGTGCAATTGTAGCTTTAACTCAGGACTTCAGAGAAATACAGATAGTAAAGAGCAATAAAAATCTGAGCAAATTTCTTTCAATAAGCCCGTGAAAGATTACAGAGCCAACATCCCCTGATGATGTCCAGTTGAGCCTGTCCCAGCTTTTGGGTCATCTGTGTGGGCATTGTTATAGGAAGACTTACACAGACACCCCAAGCTCAGCTGTGGCATAAGGGGGGTCTAAGTCTGCTGACAGTAATGTCCCCAGAGCCATTGCATATCTCTGTGGAAGAGGTGGATGTGGAATCAAGATTTTCCATGAACCTGTGAGCTTCCCCAAACATCTGTGTAAACTTTTCACATCTAAGCAGCTGCTGGCGATGAGATGGCTTACTCTGCTTTACTATGCGAAAATCACCTCATCTCTTTTTGACCTGATTCGTGAGCAGCTTCATATTCTGCTCCCTGGTTTTAATTTGTGCTGAAGTCAACAGAGCTATGGAAGAGAAGCAGGAGTAAGCCATGGAGTTGTTATTCCACACTGATGTGAGCTCTTAAACATCAGCTACACCCTTTAGTGGTGAGAGAAGTGCTCTGTGTAAGGCTATATCTGTGAACAGATGGATAGATATAAGGTGATGTGTGGAGCTGGAACAACCAGTTAGTAAAGTTTATAAAGTACTTTGGGAGCCTATCTGGATGGATGGTACTTTATAAATGTAAGGCCATTATCAGTGCCTCTTAACAGCACCCGACCATCACTCAGCACTTTTTGGATGGACAGTTAAAGAAAACACATAAAATATATTCCTCAGCAGATATTTCACCCAGACTATTTTACTTGTAATAGCGGAGAGATCTGGGCTTTTATTTGTACAGACCGTTCCCATTTGCAGTCACAGGGAAAAATCCACAATAGTTCAACTCATGAAGCTGTTGGATTTGTTATGTTTGAAGAATGAGGCTTCACAGCACAGCCCTGAAAATAAATGAGTGGCTTGGGAATTTGCTAACGGCAGGTCTCTTGCAGAAGTAGGGGATAGGATAACTAAAGGGATAGTAAAGGGAGAGGCATAGGTTATTTTTGTGGTGGGTTTTGGGTTTTTTCCTCCCCTCAGGGGCACTACCCAGAATTAAATTCGTGTTTAATTTCCTGAACAGAATAGATGACCATTCCTGACAGAATAGATGACCATTCTGGTGACAAGGGGTGCCATGTATGAATATTGGACACCAGCAGCAGTTATACAAAATGCTCATTTTCCTTGTGGTCTCCCTGACTGTCCTTGGCAGTGTGGCTATGAAAGAAACTGGAAGGTATTGCTCCTGCATATGACTTGGAGCCAAGCAGGATGATCACAAGGATCTCATTGAGACTCCTCCACAAGGTTGCGACGATCTTATTCCTCATAGCACTTCTTTGGCTAGAGAAATCTGGGGGCCAAGTGAGTGGCTGCATTCTGGAGAAAGCCTCTCCTCTTGGGTCTTAATCACCACTTAGTGTGAAATCAAGGTGTTTCTTCAGAGAAATTTAGTGTTTGAGCTCTATGTTTTTTTCATGGAACAAATGAGGTGTCTATGGAGAATCTTTTTTTTTTCCCCTTTCATATCCCAAACACCCCAAAGATTTCAGTCTGGAGATTCTGCCAGAGGAAGTGTATTTTCATCTCCTATGCTGCCATCGTACTCTGCTGTGAGATGGCTTCCCCAGATGTACTAAGCCTCTCAGGATACTTTGTAGGCAAAAGTTCCCATGATGAACTCTCTTTTTGCACTGAGACTAGAGACTATTACATGTACCATATCCATGGAGTCTAATTTAGGATTATGGCGTATGGAAGAAGATATAAGCATCAGTTACTCAAATTGCTATTCACAGCATGGTGGCCCTTTAAAGTATAAATAAATATTTATGCATTCACTTATTATTTGTCCATGGAATCAAAATATTCCATGGATAAATTTTAAGGACCTCATATAATTGTTTTTGTCAACTTATTTTTTTTTTATGAGGAAAGGGAGCATAAATGAAATTGTTTATATTTTTACTGCAGACCTAGTTTCTCTCTATTTGTGTTACTTCTGATGTGGCGTTTAAACCCTTGTTAAGAGATAATGTTGCAATAAGCTGTTTCTATGCTTAAACTCAATTTCCAGCTGCAGTATCTTGCAGGACTGGTAACAGAATTGGCCACTACTTATAAAACCATCTTTTGGGGCTTGGGGATCAGTGCACTCAAATCTTCATTTCATTTTCAGAACTTAGACACTCTCATTAACTGTCAAGATGATGGCAGCTGAGATGAAGACAGTAACTTCTCAGGGAGGTCTGCCACGAGAGACCAGCATTAACTTGTCTTTTGACTTCTAAAAACCTGTCCATCTGCCTTTCATTAGCCTGGCTTAGGGATGGAATGGGGAAAAGTAGACCTATTCTGATAATAAGGGAGATACACAGGTGGTCTAGCTTTTACATTTTGGAATGTTTTTGCATTTGACAACTAGGGGACTTTATTGCACGCAAGTAGATGGGAGAGCAGACAGACTCTAAATTTTAACAAAGACATATATAGTCAGAGTAGTAAAGTATGAAGAAGGTAACACACATGGTGGTCCAGTTCTCACAGGTTTAGAGCCATGGTAGGAAATATCAGCATGAGAACATTTATAAAGGACCCACAGAAATATCAGTACTTAGGTGCTGAGTAAAGTTAGTGCAGTATAAACTAGGTTGAACACCCAGAAAAACTACTGTGATCTCACAAGAACTGCAGGAGGAAGACTGACAGACTATATACAAGATATATACTGTATGAATGATTGCCTCCAAAGAGGACAAAGAGAAGGACAAGGATGTCAAGGTCAAATTATTATTATTTTTTTTACTACAGCAGCCAGACAGCTCTCAAATGGTTGATTTGAACAGCTCTAATAGAACAATGTAATTAAAACCCAACAGTCAGTGCTCAGGGAACAACACTGCTGAGTCGCTACCAATGTCTTGGCAGGTGAATATGAAGGTTCACACCATTAATGACTAGCATTTGTAATGATTGCTTTATTTCTTTTCAGCAAATGTTCCGTTTCCTAAGGAACTCCAGGATAGAGATGGGAAATTGAACCAATGTGAATTTCAGGCTCATGTAACGCAGCAGCCTTCAGCCTGGTCAGAGGAAGATCAAGCAGAGACCTCTTTCTGCATTGACGGTCAGCACTGGACATTGCTGTTTCAATGACTTTCACACCTGTGTCTATTAGACTCATTAATACTCAGCATTTGCATTGTGAAATGGATTCTGGTCCCCCTCTGTAAAGACACAATTGCCTGCTCACCATTAGTGTCATGACCTAGGTCTCAGATTCAGCAGAGGGCTTCAGCTTTTGCCTAATTTCAAACACGGGTATCCAACTTATTCAACTCAGCATGATGAGAACATGTATTGGACGTGCAGCGTGGGGCAAGGAGGCAGCAGATGGGGAAACTGGCACAGCAGAGACTGACACAGCATAGCTATGTCACAGACATAGCTACGTGTATTTTGGGTTATTTATACCTGTAGGGATGAGTGGGGAGGGAATGAAGGAGATAGGAGGAAGCAGGCACAGCAATGACAGGAGGAGGAAAGGAATGAAATCAATACACTACATGACCAGGCAGAAGGATTGAGAAAAGTTCTCTAAAGATTCCCCGGTCAGATTTGGGTATTTTTTTCTAAGTATTTTTCTTTTATTATAGTGTCATTCAAGTAATACAATGGGATGCTGAGGCTGTTTGCTAATAGGCATGCAGAAGTTTAGTCATTGGAAGAAGACGCCAAGGAATAGGAAGGATGGAGAGAATGTCTTTTGGGGATGACAGTGTTCTATCAAAACTAACTATAATGTGTGGAAAAATTCCTATTTCATAACAAGCACCTGCTAGAGAGAAGTGAGATACTCGAACTAGTATGTGAATGTCTCCCAGAAAGCTGAGTGCATACTACTGTGCACAAAACAGGTAGCGCCACACTCACCACCACCGGTGCTATCTGATTAAAGCATATTTGTTAGCAAAACATGACAGGAGCTGCAATCATCTGCCTCATGATTCCACTCTCATCCCCACTGTGCACAGCTTCCCTAGGTCTAGGTGACAAAGCCTTCAGTGTTCTGTCTTTCCAAGACTAAGTGCTCTCTTCAAGTTACTTGAGAATGGATTCTGACCTTGTGCCATGTAAAAATGTGGTCCCTACTCAAGCCAGTGAAAGCAGAATGTTGATACCGTCATTGGTAGTTCACCTAGTCATGGAATCAAAAGTTACTTCCTGCTCACCCAAGGTAGAAAGTGAAGGATTAACTGGGACAAGTAGGAAGCAGGTTAAGACGGCAATGAATATCCCACTGTTCATTTTAGAAGCACAGAATTGTAGAATGGTTTGGGCTGGAGGGAACGTTAAAGATCATTTTGTTCCAACATCCTTTCTGTGGGCAAGGACGTCTACCAGAAGACTGTGTTGCTCAGAGCCTCCAACCAGGCCGTGAACACTTCCAGGGATGGGCCATCCTCAGCTTCTCTGGGCAGCACTGTACAAGTGCCTCACCACCCTCCAGCTCTTCTAGCTCCTGGCACATGCTGAGCACTCTCTTCTGCAGGGTTCTTCTGATGGTTGACTGATGCTGGGGGTAAGAGTGATTTAGTTCTGATTTGCTCTTTTGCCCCAGAAACAAATTCCCACCAAGGTCATACCTTCCCCTTGCCAAGAGAAAAGTGTCAAATACAAGAAACAAATATTGATGCAAAAAATGAAATACCCTACACAGGTGATAGCAGGAGAAGAGTGGGGAACAAACAGAGCCCTGCAGATTAATGTCCCTCACAGGGGTGAAGAAAGGAATTGAACCAAGTGCAGCAATCCACAATTTAACACTCTCCCTGCTAGATCAGGAGGGGCCTCTTTGAGAAACACCTGCCAGGAGCTTGTTTGCAAGGTACTTCATCACTGACCCCAAAAGCCCCTGGGAGTGAGCTGGGTACACTTTGGAGAGCCCTGCTGATGCCTAATCTCTGTGTGGAACCAGCTCTGATAAAGACTAACTCTGGTGGCCAAAAATGATGCAACGATTTTCAAGCAGACTACAAGCTAATCCCCAGGATCATGATTAACATGTTTATTTTTCTCAGTTAAACAGATTCTAATGTCCAGGACTGGCTGTAAGCATTGCTAAGAACACAGTCAGTAAGCTGCCAACTTTGGCTTGCCTTTGGTGATCTAGATGGCCACACCTGACTCTCTAAAAACACTGGGATTCTGGAGAGTGAGGAAGTGGGTTTTTTTCCCTTTACTTTATGTATTTATTCGTTTATTTATTTGATTTTCTAGAACTAAACTCTGCTCTGGTCCGCCATTGAGCAGTCTTCCTAAATATAAGACCATTATTCTTTTTAACTAGTCAGCTATTGTCCTAGATTTAGGCAGCATATTTTTCCTCTCATTGCTCATCTTAACAAAATTTTACAGGCTAGGAAAAAAGCTTTCTTCTCAGTAAGAAGAAAATAAATAGTGAAAGATGCAGAAAATAGCTTCTGTTTTCTTACTCAGTTGCTGCCAGGTTCTGTAGTAAAGGTTCCCCATAAGATAGGAAGTAAAATGAGCTTGGTCTATAGGACATTTGTTTGCTTTTTGCTTTCACATGAACAATTAAGCCACCTGACTTTTAAATAATAAACAGTTCACTTAACAGCCACTAATAGGAAACACTCTTACCATCCTCACCAGGTATTTCTTGGCTGAGAGATGGGGTATTTGCTCTTTTATGACTTGTTTTACATGACCTACATGTCAGTGTACATGACTAGTGGGGGTGGCGGGGGTGTCCTTTGTGCCCCCAGGCATGTGGTGAGAGAAGAGGGAATAAAGACTGAATCAGCTTTCAGGGAAGGCACAAAGTAGAGCGATATCAGGACAATCAGACCTCATCTAGGGGTCATGATGTGCAGAACAGGAAATGTTCTCTTGTACTTTCTGCAAAACACCATCCTGCTTCTGACATAGTCCAGATACCTCTGAAGCTTTCCGTGCCCTTTGGATACCTTCCCACTACCAACCATTAGAGTGTGCTGCACACAAACAGTCACTAATTACATAGAGGAAATCTGAGCTTAATTTGAATTGCACATGCAGTGCCAGGACCTCTCTTCTCGTCTTGGTAGATCTGGGCAAAACAAGACCTCTGCCTTCTCATGGCATCTGGTAGCCACTGACATCCTCCATGGTCCCTGATGCTCTGCACTGTCCTCTTCTGTGCTCCACGTTCCTCACCATCCATTTCCCATTCTCTTCCAGGCTTTATGTGCTTATCCAGCCCCATCACCACAATAGCCAAATGACTCAAGGGTTACAGGCTCAAGGAACAGCACAGGCAAAACTACTCCTGATTTGGGGCCTTAAGGTAAAACAACCTTTGTGTAGCTCCACATTTCATTTCATGCCTTATCTTCCCAAACAGAAATTAAGAAATATGCTCCAAATAAACAGAAAAGTCAATTGAAAGTTAAGTTTTAGGGAGATCTGAATAAGTCAGAAATTTGGTCGACAACCAGAATACTTTCTAGAAAAAAAAAAAAAAAAGAGAAAAGAGCTTTGGAAATAAAAAAGAAGTGATGAGATTTATCCTTGTTTCAAAATAGCATGTTTTTTCTTTTAAACTGTAAGGGAAGGACTGGACTAACCCCTGAAGAACATTTCCCTGAAAATCAGGAAAATCTGTCAGTACTTTTACTTTTTCCTTGATATAGCTTTTTTTTTTGTCTTTCATTTCCTCTCTTTCCTCAGACCATCATCTCTCTTTACATGACAGCATTTCTGGAGTGGGGAGTACACCACATGTTCACACCATCCTCCACATTTTCAAACCTAGGAGTCACTGAAATATCTCTTTAAGGGTTAAGACCCCGAGTTGATGTAAACACAGAAACTGCAGAAGAAGATGGGTCCAAAGAAATGCTAGGCTTCAGCCCCTGCTCTTCACGGACTTTTTTGTGTGATCACAGGCAGAAACTGGGCTTTAGTCTATAAGAGCACAGTACCATGACTTTTCAGCACAGCCAGGAATGTCCATGCTGTCCCCTTGTTATCCTTTTCATTGGGTATGATATGGGGCAGGACAAATGTCTTTGTGGCAGAGAAATTCCTGCATGGACCAGCAGACTGGTCCATAAATGTGGTCCACTTACCCGAATACAACAGGCTGAAGCCTGTACACTGAAATTTTGAGCCCAAACTCAAGTGGTTTAAGTGCCCTAGCTCAGCAAGGGCAACAGTCCAGTGGAAGGCAATGTCACACTCAAACCACAGTGTGTTGACCCCATGGTAATAAGCCATTTAAATAAATATCTGGCTAGATAGGTTTTCATTTATCAAGCGTATGACTTGGAGAACAAACAGCCATTGAAAACATCTAGAAAAGCCTGGAAGAGTGCAGCTGTTAGCATTGCACACTACATTATCACCATATATTTAGATTGTTATTAAGTGAACTTGAAATAAGGCATTCTCCATTTGTCATCTTCCCCCTGGTGAATTCAGCTACCAACATTGATTCTTTTCTTTTTTTTTTCTTTAATCTGAAAATTTGTCTATTAACTTTTCAAAACTTATTAATTGGTTTTCACTTCATTGGTAGTAGCTTCCCCCCACCCTCTACTTAGCTTGTTAAAACTCAGAGTTGATTAAATATGACACAACAGTAAAAAATTACATAGGCTCACAAGAAAATTTTTATTTCATTATCAGCACAAAGTGAGTCATCTTGAATATGACACTGGCTTTGGCTCCATTTTCTCTCAGTTTTTTGCTCTGGTTTTATATTTAATCACAGCTTTTTTTCTCCCTCTCTTTGCACTTACGATTTTGTTTTTCAAATCCACAGCAGAATGATCCAACTTTGTTCTTACACTATTAATTAACACCACGCTCTAGTTTCCCACATACTTAAATGATGAATAAGGTTAAATTCCAGACAATGTTCTGTACATTGCCATCAATTAACAATTTTCGAGGCAGCACTTCATTAATAAACACTGATCAGCAGAGCCCTTGTGTGGAGTGCATTGGAGCTGAGAAACTGTACCAGAGCTTCCTTAATATGTGAGCTGGTATGTGTGGTGTGGCTGAGCGTGTGCACAAGTGCGTATGTGTGCATGTGTGAAAAAAAATCAATGCAATATCCTAGGAAACTCATCAGCACATCATCTCCTTAAAGGTTAATTAAGAATTTGAGGAAGAACAGAGGGGCTGAAGCAGAGGTGATGGACATCCGTGTCTCTCCAGATCATTAAGTGCTAATTAGGTTTGGAAAGTCTATTGAGCTTCTTTGGTCTCATCAAGCCATGTGATGGTCCCTGGATACCTCAGTGTGAAATGCCATCAGCACTATGTCTCCCTTTATGAACAGGATGCACTTTAGTCTCAGGTGTGCCTGCTGTCTCTCACTCTGTGTGTGTGTCTATATGCTCCTTTTGGTGTGGTGTCTGATTAAGCTGTTTTATATATTGCATAAAAAGTGCATGGAGGATACAGACCCTTTCACAGTCGTGTAACACAGCATTTTTGCTAGAAGACTAATGAGGCAAAAAAAAGGGGGTTAAAAAAACGGGCATGAAGAGTTCCTGTTAGCTGCAAACTCAGAATGAGCAGAGGAAAAACTTCCAAGTTTATGTAAACCCTTTTTCTCTGCTAGAATCTCATTTAGGGAGGAATTCCAAACTGGATTCCCTTTACTTATGTTTCCTGAGTTTAAGATGGAGGTGGGTCTAGACAGGAGCTCTGCAGCTAAAGTTATTAGAGCGAGACCCCACCATGCAGCTTCAAAGAGACCGTAATATGTATTTTGTTAATTACCTCTTTTAAAACTCTGAGCAAGAAGTTCTACACAGCTAAATCCCAGAAGTGGTGACAGGTTTTTTAGAAATGGTTTCCATGGAATGTGAGACGCTGCTTTTATCTTAATTTCCTGTCTTTTCAGTATTTTCCTGTCTAGGGGTCTTACAGGGACAGATTTTTCTCTGGATGCTTCCTTTAAATTGGATTGGAAATACAAATTTAGATGCTCAGCTGTGGACAAGGATCTAGCAAGCAAACCAATCTGTGCCTGAAAGAGACCTTTGAGGTGCCCAGAGACTGAGGCAGCTCTCAGTGCTAATGTACAAAGTAATTCAAACCAGATGCCAGTGATCAGATAGATTCTTCTGGAAACCAGCCTTGATGGTGTTATTAGTAAAGCAACACAGCTGGCTCTGTTATGAGGGTTCCCTCATGGTAACTAAATAAAATTTGTTAATTCTAGGTTTTAGGCAGTCTTAAGATAGCAGGATGGCATAAAGCTGCTGAAAAGTAGAGGAAGAATAGGCCTGGTAGTACTTCAACCCTGTCAGTCCAAAGAGATCCTTATTCAGGAATACGCAAGAGGTGTCTTCTTCATATATAAAGAGCTAACCCATGCTCCTACTCCCTTTTTCAGCGTGGAGAGAAGAAAAATATGCCTTAGATATTAGCACCCATTTAATAAAATCATACCAGAAAAGGTTGTCCTCTGGGCTGGCATTTTCGAGGGACACCTAGTATAAGTGACGATGGTGACACTGGGGCTAGTTGCCATTGCCTTTTTGAGCCCCAGCGAACCCTGACTTTGATTGCACACAATGGGATGGAAGTTAATGGTTCACTGGCTCAAACTGTTGCCCTGCCAATACCGTGCTTTTGACATTTTAGTTATTAAGAGCAAGTCTAGTTGCATTAGCAACATCACTGGGGGGAAGGCAGCAGTCTGGGAACTACTGGGATGTGGGTTCTTTAGGATGCATCTGGAATTAAAAACAACTGCCTCCCACTCCCACCACTACTGCCACCCAGTTTTCAGCAGGAGATGGCTGAATTGAAAAGCTACTGTTAATGTTGCAGCCTGCACGTCTGCTCCAGAATATCAAGGACCCCTTGATAAACCCACTGCAATGCCTGGAGCACTTCATCTGCAGGCAACTTGCTCTCTTCAATATGGAGAGGATTGCCACTAATCCTGGTGCATTACTGTTCACTTGACAGAAGTCGCCTGAAACAACTTGCGTCTGTTCTTGTCCTGATTTGCTGTCGGTATTTATTAAGAGCAGTGTGTTTAAAATGGCACACATTGTAGCCTGCAGATAACATCTTAAGCTTCCTGCCTATACCAACAAAAATCCAAACACCCTTTCCTGAGAAAGTCTTCTCCGAACACTGCCACGCCCCTCTTTGCTCAGCCATGTTGACGCTGTTTCTTCCTCCCCAGGAGATCCCTGTGAGAGTAGTGGTGGTAGCAAGAAGCACCTTACTGATCACCACACCTGACCTGCTCTGAAACTATTTTATATGTAACTGAAGTGATGGAAAACGAAATGTTAACCATTCAAATCTCTATTTCCATGACTTCAGTAGAGAAAAATGTTGAACTGACAAAGTCTCGGGTTCTCGATTAACCAATGAGGCCTTCATGTCCCTCCCCTTTCTGCCATGACTGAACATCAATTTCCAAGGATGTAAAGATGTAACAGCTTCTCTGAACCTTCAATCTTAACCACGGTGCTTAGAAGTAAACAAGATTCACACTTAAATGCTGAACATAGTGATGGTTGTGTGATGTGGGCATTTATTTACTAAGGATGTGGTTTGACTCAATGCCACTGACTTGTCAAATTGACTGGATCTACATAGTTTGACTTTTTACATGGCAAAGATGGTGAAACTTCCCCACTTACTCCTACTCTGATTCTGATGGATGTGTGGACAAGATTGTAGAAGTACAGTAAGTCCTCGGAAGAAAGAAACAATGACTACTAGTAAACTTTGGTTTGCAACACGCCTTTTCTAGTTTACAGCAAAGGCCCTACTGTATTTGCAGATGACTTGGTGACAGCCATTTCTCCTGGTTTTTGAGATCTCTTGGTTTCAATATTATCACAGACAAGGAAACATTATTAGCTCAAGTAGCAGAGGACAGTTCTCAAGCGCACGAGCAAATAGAATCTGTTTTTCTGTCTCCTACACAAAAACTGTGGTTCTTCTGCCAATTCAACTGACATACAGAAAAATAAGTCTGGGAGGAGATGGATAATCAGTTTTCCTTTAAATTAGGAATATACTAGAAAATGAAAATTATGTCCTCCCTCTGTTCTTCCTCTAAAGGCCCTTCAAGATTTTCTCTTGCTAAACTGATTTTGTTAGAGGACAAAATGTTCAGACCTATCAGGTCCTTAAAAACCTATTTCTTCTATTCTTGGATGGACAGTATGCTCAAGAATTTAGCATCAAACAAGCTTTTTCCTGATCTTTTGTGGTCCCAGCACATTGGTCTGAAGAAAAATTTCATTGCTTATACATGTGAAGCATGTGTGTGCATGTGTGAGGGTATGCAGATGCATAAGTCTAGCATATTTTAAATCATTTTATATGTCAATATATATGTGTCTATATCTGTATTTGTGAAGAGGAAATACTCTTGTGCCTGGTCTGGGTGTTTCTGTACTTGAGGCAGTGTGCAGATAGAAAGTGGTATGAGTTAAAAAAGAAGGTTTGTTTTGAGGTAGCATTCCTGAACAGCAAAAGGAGTTAATGTATAGTAATGTGACTCTTCTGATCTCAGTAACGTACCAGAAGACAAAGTAGAAGACATTTCTGTCTTTAAAATAAAGGACAGATTTGCAAAGCAAAGCCCTGTACATCAACTTAGTCCATGCAGCATCCTAACATTTGTCTGGGACAAGCAACATTAGGTATGGCAGACAGTAACGGTGCTCTCAAATGAGGGACAGATGGCTGTCCAACACTGACACTGCAGGTGTTCAAGACTTTTAATTCGGTTTCATTCTGTGGACCTTTTGCTCTCCAATCCCTTGCTACTGCTGTCAAACTTTTCCAGAAGCAAGAAAGAGTGTGGGGACAATGTGATAGAATTACAGAAGGTGGTAGAGTCTTTTGCTAATCCATAGGGGAAATTAGGCCATCAGACAACAACCTGCTTCACAAACAGATCTCTGGGAAACAGGTGTGTGTACTCTGTGTGCGTGGTTGTGTGGGTAGTGGTGGAAAGCTATGGATGCAGGGGAGGCGAAAAGGAAGAGGACTAGCTAGTGCGCTGGGGGCTGGGGGGTGACAGACGTGACAGCCAGATACTGATGGGATGTAACAGGGTATCCAAAAGAGTAAGACATAATGTTTGCTAAAAACCAGCCTCCTCTTGGTTTCATTTGAAAAGCTCAGATCAGAGAGGGACACAAGTTCTCTGGCGCCACAGAGCCTCCTCTGTCAATGTCCTTGTGGAAGTGGATGAGATGGAGAAGAGTAGACTAAAGGCTCCTTTGTACTTTTCTTTATCCATTCCTGCAAAGAGCACAGTGCTTGAAAGCTTTAAGCATTTAAAGTTACAGATGGAGATGTCCCTGTCAGCATAAGGCAAATTCCTTGGTAACCCTAGCTCTGGCCCTGGAAGTGGAAGGTGAACTGTATTACTTTTGTGCAGTGATGGTCTTTTCATTGTGATGATCCTTCTGGGAATGCAAACCTGTCTGCAACTGCATATTTCTGGAGCCCCCTGTGACACCAGGTACTCCTCAGCATGGCTCATGAAAGTTCAGGTATGGAGTCACCCTAAGCAGCATTTCCTCTCAATTTTCTCTTGCCTGTACAAGCTGGTTCAATGCTGTTGGCCACTGTGTAACTCCAATGAAGTTACTGAGAGCTGGAAAGGGACAGGGAGACTGCCTTGGCTGGCTACAGCATTTACAAAAAAACTGCCTGTGAGCTCTGAAGACAAGGAAACCTGTCTTCCTAATGGTTTATACTGTGAGGCCCGACCTTGTCTGGATTTTCTGGTGTGCAGTGAGTGGTGTGCTCCAGCATGTCCCCTCTTTCTGCATAAGTGTGGTGCTCACAACTCCACATTGCAATGTATTCCTCAGTAGAGGCTATAGATCTAAATCACTGTATGCATCTACTCTGCCTGAGGAGAGTGAGAGGAAGAGGGAGGGATCATAAATTGATATGTGGAAGTTTTGATTATTTTTAAGGAAGAATCCCCCATTTTTTTTTTTTTTTCAACTTTTAGAGACAGCTTTTTCGAGTTTTCAGGAAATATCAAAAGAATTTCAAGAGCACCTTACTAATGACAGGTTTGTTTGGAAATATATTTTCCACTGAAAAAGAATAATGCAAGTGCCCTCTTTTGACCATCTTTTGGACAGAGTTTGCTTTGAATTGCCCATCCTAGCTACCATGTATTTCACCTTTGATGAAATTATATAAATAGATGAACATTTTTCTTTGCATTCCTTAAGAATAACTGTATTCCCTTGTTCTGGCTGCTGGGGATGCTAAGCTGTCCTGCTTCTGCAGGGACAGGCAATGCTGCAAGGGTATATTCCCACCCTTATAACCAAAGTGCAGAACCTCCTTCAAGAATTGTTCAGAGAAATTGCATATAGCATTTTGAAAACTCATGTTCTTTACACTACATATGAGCTAACCCAACTTTACATCAGCAATTTGTCGTGATCTCTGCAACTTTTATTTTATTTATGGGATGAAAGGAGTCATGATTTGATCAAATGTGAAAGTTCAGATGCTTTTTAGTTTTCTGCTTTAGAAACAGACCTCCCAGACTTCATCACTTTTGTCTGTCTTTAGCTGAGGTGAACAGCCTGATTCAAATTTTTGTAAATATACTTCAGCTGGTCTCTTAGAGGTACTCCGCACTGCAGAGGAATGAGTCACGTTGTTGCTTTCACTTTTACACTGGGGATACTGCTCCTGCCAGATCTTGCCATTTACTTGGAAAACTAGTCAGCGTTCCTTTCATATTCCAGATTGTCATCCTTCCCTTCCCTTTTCCCCTTCCTCCATCCTCTGGGAGCTGCAGGACAGCATCTCTCTATTGTCCTGCGGAGATAGACCTCAGCTGAGTGAAACTGCCTGATCCCTGGAGAAGGAAGGAGGGAAAACAAACCCCCAGCAAAACAAAACCTGTTCCCATTCACACCCCAAGCCTTGAATATTATCCCTTTGTGCCAGCTGTACCATCATACTACTGCATTCTATCTTGCCATGAGTTTTTTGGTGGAGAGCTGCCTATACAATCTGTGAGCACTGTTGGCACAGCCCAATTTTACAAGCATAAAGTATTATGATTGCATTGATTTCCATCATAAATCATATTTTCCATCCTCTGTCTCTCTTTCCTTGCACTGACTGAATTAAGCCTTGGTGTTTTCTTTAGCTGCTGCCAGAGCTGAGGCTTGAGATGATATTAGGGTAATGATGATAAATTTTAGCCTCAAGCCAAACCATTTCCACATTACAGATAATGTTTTTTTCCAAATAAGTTCTGTTATTGGAATCCAGGACCCACCACATCTGCAGGCTCAGAGGCTGCCTCAACGAAGTCTCTTTGCTGTAATGGGTTTATAGATTGAAAATTTGCTCTAAACAATTAAATGAGAGAAGAGAGGGAAAAACGAATGAAGGAATGGAGGAGAATCAACCAAAAGGAGGAGAAAAAGGAGAGAAGGTAAGAAGGAAAAAAGGGAGAAAGGAAGAAGACAAGAATGAGGAAAAGAAGAAATGGAACCATGAGGGGAAAAGGAAATAAGAAAAATTACATAATGCACACAGAAAAGTGCTAGCCAGCCTGCCACCAGCTGTGGGTATTTAGGAGCAGAGCTAGTCCCACAGACAAGCACAAGTGCCTTGTACCAGCACCAAGTTCTGCAAGCATGCAGACCCACAGCTCTGTGTTTCAGATTTCACCCCTGCCTTCTTACAAGATCACTCCCTGTCATCTCATTTCATCTCACCTCGTCTCAAAAAGGCCTCAGACAAACTACTGTAATATTCCTGCAGAATTTCTGTTGTCCCCACAATGGACCAGGATGAAACTGAGCTCAGCCTGACCCAATATTAGTATCTCTGCTAAGGCTTCAGTCTCAGGTGGTGTCTTACTGGTATAAAATGATTCCCATTTTTTGAGGCTGCTACAAAGCAGGTCACCTTCCCACTTTTGTCTGAGGGGAATTCAGTCTGTGTAATCAGGCCTGAAGGAGAGTGTCCCATGCTTGGGAGAGTATGGATTGTGGGCACAGTGACCTTCAGGAGAGAAGCTGAGGGAGGCCAAATCCATTACTTGCTTGTTCTTCAGCCACTGTAAAAGGAGGCACTGTGGTACTTTACAGGGTACACCTGTACAACCCTGTATAACCTTGGATCCTGTGTCCCTCACTAGTGCTCTGTCCCTGATTTGGAGCATGGATCAATAAATCTCGTGCTCCCTCTGTGGCTTGTAAGCACATAAGTGTCTCCCTGCTCTGGTCCTCCCATTAACCTGCTGGAGAGGTTTTTGTTTGTTAGTCTACTGAGTGAGTGAAGTCCCCCACAGAGGAGCCCAGGCAGGGACGTCTGCTTCAGCAGCAGGCGGCCGGTGGAAATCGTTCTGGCTCAAAGCAGTGCAGAAGTTTTGAGGAGTTCTGGTTTGGGAAATCACCTACAGACAGAGACACTCCAGAGGAAAAAAACACACCTTGGTTCCTTACTCTATTTTTCTCATGGTTTGCCCTGACGGGTGAGATTTTTACAGAGCTGCTTAGCACCTGCCACCGTTTGTACATGCAGGCAAACAACAGTTCCAGATTCTTCGTTCATCTTGAGCTGTAAAATTGCACCTCATTAGCTCACACTGTGAAGGTGGGATTCATCTGAAAGAAAGCAGGTATCTTTCTTCACGCCCCAAGTTCCAGAAAAGCAGAGGAATAACTAATATCCTGATTCATGTTCCTTCCTCTGGAGCTCAGCTGTTATTGTTCTTCTCAGCTCTAAGTCAGAAGCCCTTGCTGCAAAAAGCCCGGGCAATGCTGAAATACAGCCTGATGCAGACGGTAGGGGCCAGCTCTGGTTCTGACCAACATATTTACAGCCAGGAGAAGGGAAAAAAATGGACCTGCAGATAGGTAGGCAGGTGGCAGGCAGTTTATTTCGCTGGCAGTGCTGGAGTGCCTACTTCACGGGATGCTAAATGCAGTAAGTGGGGAGGAGAACAAATTTAAGAGGGAAGAAGGAGGCAGTGAAGCAGTCAGTGCTCTTCAGGGTATGAAGGGAACATCCTGCACTTCTAGAGGAGTCTCAAAAATAAAAACACCATCAGGATAGACCCTTTGCAGGGTGTCTTTATTATTCATATCAGTCCCTAAAGAGGTTTCTCTTTTCTTTTAGGACATCCAGCAACCCTGCCACATCCCTGCTGCAAGCGTGGGTTTGCAAAGACAATGTGTCCTGTGCTAAGAGTGACAAAAGATATGTCCTTAAAATTGGGCTAAACCATTCTACTTGCTCACTTTGTTTGGGTGAACCAAACCATGATCAGTTCCACTTCACCAGACTAACTGGTGATCCTGCCAGCAGCCTACCATGAAAATGTACCTGGTACCCTGCTGCTGCAGCCAGACCCACCCAAAATATGTGCTGTCCTCTGTCACTCCTCAAGGCTGACTGCTGACTACCCAGATTGGACCTCTAAGCTGAACCTATACTCCTACTCCCAAGTCCAAAACTCTCTGAGAATGCAGCAGGATGCCAACACATAGGGCAGGGCTCAGCAATACACTTTCCTCTCTGCATTTCTTATCCCACAGTGGAAAAATTCAGCAAAAATTCTTTACACATGTTGTTTCACCCATGGATTCCCTCCCTTTTCACTCTACTCACTGCAGAAAGGAAGGGATCACAGCTGAAATGTGGAATTTCAGTGCAGTAATGCACAGCTTACAATGCAGGACTCGTTTCAGTGAATGGATTGACCACAGGGGAGGTCAGCAAGGTGGGCAATGACAGCTGATGCTGGAGCTGCGAAAACTGAAGTAGACATAAAAGCAAGCAGCATGTAGGCTAAAAAAATAAAACCTATGCACCTGTAGGTAGGTAGCAGGACCAACCACCCTAAGACAGGCAAGGAAAGTGTGGAACAAAATTTCCAGAAATGTCATGTCCCAAGCAGTGTTTCTACACAGTTCTCCCTTCTCTGACTACAAAAACTGGCCAGAAACAAAGGTACATTTTTTGCCTGGTAAGTTTGCAGCAGCAAAGGCTGCTGTTTGATTGCCTTTACTAGGACCTCATGGACGAGGTACATAAGAGGACAAAATCACTCTCACATTTACTAACAACGAGTGTTGCTGCTGGCAGGCACACCGCAGGGAGAAGGATTAGATAAAGCACAGAGAGCTGCCCCATCTTCCACCTTGTAAAGAAGCATTTAAAAGTCGGTGCACTGGAGCATTTATAGTTACTGTGGTTGCACCAGGCAGCTCCAGTCTGTTGGGCTGTGATACTGGGCCTGGTTTGGAATGAAAAGAAATACTAAAATATAGTCAGACTATTTCATGGGTAGTATTTTATTTTATTCCATTTGAACAGTGTTTTGGTTTATCTTGCGTTTAATTTGAAGGATTGAGCAGGTTCCCAATAAATCCCATAGTAAGGTCTACATGAGAAAAACACTTTAAAAAAAACCCCAACCCAACAACAACAAAACCCTTTCTTCTGCTGCTGCTGATAACAAGGCCTATTACTTCCCAGCCTGTGTTTGGTTTCAACACTGTATAATCTCTCAGTTGCAAACAAGAGACCAAGACAGCTCTGACTAGAGCTACCCTATAAATGATTTTGTCCTCAATGTTTGTTCTCACTGGAGAGATGCCAAACTCCCTGCTCATGTGGTTAGGTACAGGTGGTGAATAGGCTTTTTGGCTGGTTCATAGGTAATTCACTGGGAGTTTGCTAGGGAAAGACAGGTTTGCACCCAATGAGAAAACAAAACTCTCTAAAAAACCTGTGTGCTGAGGTTAACGTTTCAGTTCATCATACTTTATCCCTGTTTAGACCGAGCAGATGGTGTCCCCAACCTTGTGGGGATTTTTTTTTTAGCAAAACACCTAATCTGAGCAATAAAGATTCCATGAGGTTATATGGACATGTAGCATACAGGGAATTACATCTGTCCTTGGCCATTGCCTCTCCTAAGCTCTTGATAACATTTCTCCCTTGGTGTGACCCAAGGCTGACAAAGGCTGACAGCAAACTGGAGCTCCTTGGATGCCCAAAGTGAGGGAGTCTCTGTTTAAACTAATGGGGTTGGATTGTCTGTGAGTAAATTTAGTCTAGAAATGAAGAGGAGACGGAGATGTGGAAGAGCCTTCCAAACCAGAACAAAGAATGGGAGTGATCTGAACAAATGCAGATGCCTATAACAGAGCCAGGCCCCTTCTATTCAATGGAGAGAATGAAGCATCGCTTATGAATCATCTACCCTAATGAGGCATCCAAAATAGACCAGATGAATCACAATCCAGAAGCACCTATTTTTCTCCCTGTGCTGTGAGAGCCCAAGGTAACTGAGACAGAGACATTTATACTGTAGGTGGTTAAAGTTAACTGAGATGAATTTAAAAAAAAAAAAGAGTAAAGAAAAAATAATCAACAACAGAACCCTAAGAGTTTTAGGTGCCACAGAACACTTGCATGAAGGTTACCTGACACAAAAGGATATAATTGAATGAGATGATACAAGGAGTCCACTGCAGGTCAAATGGGACAAGTCTTATAACAATCTGGTAAGAAAACCCCAAACTTCCTTGATAGAAACTGCTTGCAACTACTGCTATAAAATACAGCTACTTCCCTTTGAAACCAAAACAGCAATTCTCAGTTCACACTGGGGTAGTGAAGAACTGCATCTTCCCTGTTAATTTGAATTTAAAGCCTAAAGTTGACAGCATTTCTCTTCTGTCTTAATTAATCTATTTTTATCCAATATTTCTGTAATGAACAGAGGTGAGTCAAGGGTTTTGTTTAAATAAGGAAGAAGCAGACACTTATTCAAGAGTGACGGTTCTCTTTATACTCTTTTTCTCTAATTTGTCTCAAATATCACCTTCCAAAACTCCTTTCCCCATGAGTAAAGCCAACTTTCCACATGGTGATTGCTGCTACCATCACGGCCTCAAATCTCATAAAAAAACCACTATTGCTTATGAGAGGCTTCACTTGCCAAAACTAATAGGAAACAGTGGTAGGTGATGCACAAGAAAGATTAAGAACCTTTTGTGTCCTGAGTGGCTCTTTTTAGCAAAACCACTGTGACTGTTTTTACAAAAAAGCACCAGGACCTCTGGTACAGTTTGGATCCCGAGTGCAGACAGCAGTGGATCCCATCCCAGCACAGATACCAGTTAACTGAGCCATAAAGGGAGCCAGCACACACAATCACAAAGGTATTGGTACCTTCTCCTACCCAGGATGAAGTCCTGCTTGCCTGCTTTCACTGGGATTTGGCAGAATTAAATCCCACTTATGAAAGTAGTGTTTGGGTTTTTTATTTTCAGGGTGAGGCAGCATCTCAGATCTGGCCCATGTATTCTGCTCTTGGTGTCTCTGTGTTGAACCAGATTCTAGTTCTGAAGGGCAAATTTTTCAAACAGCTTGAGAACTGTATTTTTGAGGAATCTTTACCTCAATTCAGAAAACACCACAATCACACATGGAGGACCCCTGGTACAAAAATTCCAGTTACTCTAAGCTTGAACCTACAGCTGAGTGCTTTTGTTCAGAGTTTGGCATCATCACTTGGGTGAGCAGATCCTGAAACGAACGACTAAGTGATGTAATTTCTAATTGTATTTTCTTCCTTACTCACATTTTTTCCTCATTCTGCTGTGTATCTAGCTTTAACAAAGGAATCTGTGTGAGCTGCCTGGCTTGTCCAGCATTTCAGATTTCCTGCAGATTCCCCTACACCTCTTTCATCTTTCACAATAGTGACCAGCATGCTCTGATCATGGTTACTTTCTGACTCCACGTGTTCTGAAAGCCCCATGCTAGCATCATTCCTGCCACAAATGAGATAATTCAAACACCAGGTTTTCATAGGAAATGGGATCTCTCTACACTTCCATCAAATTAAGAACCCGAATTATCTGAGCTTGGCCTTCTACTAAATAATAATAATAATGTATTTTTTCACATATTACCTGGTACTCCAAGTGCTGGGAAAACTGTTTAGAGGAAGTCTGTCGAGGTTTACTGGATGCAGGTGATTTCAGAGTATCAGCTGAGTCCATTCAAAATTAAAATTATAGTATCACCCGTAGCCATTCATGCCCCTGACACATGGGTAGATTCTCATAAGTTGCTCCTTCTTCTTTTCCCTCTTTCCCTGTCTATCCCGGTCTTTACAGGGTAATCACCTCGTTTGGGGGAAACGTAACAAAAAACCGGCTTCGTGAGTGAAGAAGCCACAAGATGGCATTATAGAGCAATTAAACGAGAAATCTGCACTGGAATCTGCTTTCCCCCTCGCCGGCGGAGGAAGGATGAGGAGCAGGGAACAGTGCTCGTTGTAAGAGGGGACAGGTGTTTCTAGCAGCCTCCAACACAGCCACTATCCCTTCTGTTGACGGTCTCACCTGGTTAACTCTTATTAACATTTCCAAGATTTCAAATGAAAGCCCTTCAGGAAGGAAAGGAGAGCACATGCCTCTTCAGCTAGCCTTTACTAGTGTTATTTTCCTACTAGTGTGCTGCTTTTTTTAGCCCTTCCCCCCCCCCTCCCCTCCCCCCCCCTTATTCACAGGTCTATGTGCTCCTATGTGTGCTGTTCTTTTTGGGGGGTGTGTGGCAGATCAGCCCGCTGTCCCTTGGCTCTGTGGGTGTGACATAAGCTCCCTGTTTGACCACAGTGTGCGCTAAAAGTGTAAGTATGTGAAGACAGGTTGTGGGCCTGATGGGCTGAAGGAGCAGGGAAGCGAGGCAGTGCGTGGGGTGGGTGTGCTGTGTGAGCAGCGTGCACACACAGAGCTTACACCAACACCCAGAGGTTACGTGGCTGAAACACACGTGCAGGGTGAGGTACTGTGGCTTTACTGTGGCCGCCTCTCTGCAAAACAGCAAAAAACTCCAGAGGGAAATGATCCTGGGGAATGGTTGTAGGTGCAGAGTGTACCATTTTTGTTGTGCTGTGGAAAGCTCTGTAGCTCTCACAGTGTGCTACGGGCCTCTCTGGTTGCTTGCGGGCCCGGTGGCAAGAAGCTGAGTGTGCCTGTGCTGTGGTGGGTGTTAATCATTAAGGCAAACTGTGCCTGTGTGGCCATCCTGGACACAGCCACGCTGGCTGGGCTCTGCGGAGTAGCAGGGAGTGTGTGTGCAGCAGCACTCCCGTGTTTCGTGTTTCTGTGGAGCGTGTGATTTATGCGTGCAGGGACATGGTGGAGGGCACATACAGCTGGTTTTGGGCAGTCACAGCCCACTGCAGCACGGAGAGTGGGGAGGGGGAACCCGTAACATTCAGCCTGATCCTGCAGCACTTGCCGGTGTTGAGGGGGAAAAACAGGGATAAAAAGAAATCAAACCCCTTTGCTGACTTTCCTTGCAGCTCAGCAGAGAGTGCAGCACCTGCAGGAACAGCTGCTCACCAATACCTGACACGGACTAGCTTGTTTTGTAAATAATAAAAAGTCCCCTTTATTTCAGATCGTGCATTGTTACGGGCCAGGTCACTGAATGCATTAGGGCTGATTCCTCTGAGTATCCTGCAAATGAGACAGACCTCAGGCTGCACATGCTTGAGAAATCAGCTATTCAAAATAAAAGCTGTAATCGACAGACCACTCCAGTGTTTCCTTTCTTTTTCTTATGGTCAGTGAGGGCAGGTACTTCACTTGGTGGCAGCTGGTGAACAAAGAGATGCAGTGGTACAAATGTTGCTGTTTTACAAGCAGTACTATTTGAAGGAGCGTGTAAAGAAGCGGTTTTCCTTTTTCTTAGAAGTCATCTTAGTATTATTATTTTTATTACTCCTACCATTATGTTTATAATTGTTACTATTATTAAATTACTTCGTAGTCAAATTGGCTAAGGGAATCTTAGATTTTTTTCCCTTTTCTTTTCATTTTTTTTCCCCCAGCTATAAAAGAGCTAATAAGTTGCCGCATTGGGGCTCCAAGGAATTGATGAGAGATTATTCCCTTATGGATTACTCTCTCAGTGCTTTGTCCAGCTTAATTTTAATATTACTCATCATTGTTTCGTATTTGCATTGTGCTCCAGTCAGGGCTCATTTCAGCTCTACATTTCCTTAAACATAAAGCTCCCAAAAGCTTAAAGGCAGAAAAGTGCACAAGGGTGAGGCTTTTGGTGTACTGAGGTGCTATTTTTCATTGCAGTCTGTGCCATGGAGTTGTTCCTTTGATTTGTTTTTCATGCCTGAACCCCTCTGTTTTGGAGTGCACCTGCGCAGGGTAGCTGCTCCTGGGTTTCAAATTCCTGCCTTGGTAAGGCCAGTCCCTGTCCCTCACCAAGCTGCTCCCTTGGGATCCTGCTGCCCTCATCTAAACCAGTTTTGGTGTTTGTAAGACACAAATATGATTCAACCTGTTAGCCCTGTAAAAAGCTAACACCTCTTTTTAGTTTTCCCCCCACTGGTCCTGGTAATTTCTGTCAGTTCAGTGAGCTGATTTTGCCTGGATGAGAGAGGTAGAGTGGAACTAGCTTCCAAGAGACTGGTTTTTGGAAAGGTTCATGAGAGCTGACATTGAGCCCTTGGAGTTTGTCCATGTCCTTTAAGGGAAAGACACAGAGATCTCCCGCCATGGGCACAAGGACACAAAGAAACCAGAGGGTTAACACAGGATGGACAAGGGAAAACCAGTACTCAAACGCAGGGAAAACACAGCGCAAGACAGTAGAAGAACAAACTGCAAAGAGCTGTAGGGAACTACTGCAAATGAAGTGAATTGTTTACTTTGTGACACACTCACCCCAAATGTGGGAGGATCCAGGTTCTTATGTGGAATCCCAGCCCCTGTGGTGCTACTGCTATGGCTAGAGTGTTGCTGCTGCTGCAAAACACAGATGTGATGTAGAGAAACAGAGCACAAGGGAGATGTCTGGGGAGCTGAGGTTCCAGTGAAATGATTCCTCGGCATAACTAAAAGAGGAAGGTATCTCTAGCACTAAGAGCCCAATATCCTGGTTATTCATGTGATACGAAGAGACAGCTCTGCACAACGCCTTAGAGAAGAAATCCCCTCCCAGGAACACTCTGAGGTCCTGATTTAGCACAGACTTAAAAATGCATTTGAGTCTCACTAGCTTGAGTGATGCTCACTTGTGTGCGTACACCATGGCTTTCAGACGCTGCACCAGAGCACAGCGTACACCCGAGGAGAGAGCAGACATAGGCACAACACAATTATTGAGACTGCAGATGCAGGCTGCCTGAGAGCCTTCCCTTTAGTGTCTATCTCTTTGCTATACACAGTATGAGGAGACCTTTCTGGTAGGGTATCATCTGCTTCATGCTGAAAGAGCCGAGACATTTACAAGAATGAGATTATCACCCTCATATGGGAGATATCTGCTGAGTCTCTTCCTTGGCTCTACTCTTGGGAAAAGTTCCTTTCCACCAGGCTATCAGCTACACCGTGAGAGAGGAGAGAGAGCTGAACCCTCTGCCTCCTAATACTGTGGAATTGGTGAGAAAAGACAGAAAGAATATATAGAGCAGAAGAAAGGGGAATGACAAGGGTATATCTCCACAGCTCAGAGATTAGAGAGCACACCTTTGAGTGGGAAAGTTAATGCATTTGCCTTTTATCCAATGCTGATTTCATGCAAAATACATTCAGAGATTTATTTTTAAGAGAAGAGTGAGAGAGAGGTTGGGCTATTCTTCAAGAACATAGCCTATGTATATGGTTACAAAATAAGGAAGAAATATTTTATGAAATTATTATAGAAGAGAGTATGATTAGACAGGCAGAGAAAGACAGAAAGAGGCAGACAGGCAGAAATATAAAAGAAAAAGCCAGGGAGCTTGCTAGCTCTTAGGAAAGCTGAGTATTATGAGAAATTATTGTGTAAAGTAGTAGTCATGTAGAACAATAGATTAGGGAGAAAGAACCCTTAGCCTGTCACTGGGAAGGAAAAGCAGCGCAAGTTCAGGATGCAGCGAAGCATCTAAAGGATGGTTGAGTGGGTTAATAATGTCACAGTGACATAATCAAATTAGTAATGCTATCTTGGCGATGTGGTCTAGTCTATCAAGGCATTTACCTGGTTACATTGTTCAAAACAATAACATTCTAGAGGCAGAGGAGTCCAGATGTCCTGCCCATCCTACCCGGGCACACACCATGCCCTCTTATGTAAACCCTCACTGCAGGGAGAGGGGAGTTAATGGGGCATAAATCACTGCCTCCAAGCGCTGTGCCCTGGATGCCAGCTTCCAGCAGCCTCACTGGGGCAGAGGTTCGGGGCCCCGCTGACACAGCAGCATGATGCTCTCCCTTAGACAGCCCTGCAAAACGGGGCTGGCAGCAGGGAAGCGGCATCAGCTTCCAGGCACGGGTAAAGCCAAGGTGAGGGGGATGAATGTCCCTGAAGTCCCTCCTAGACAAAAAAAGATCTACCTGGGGAAGGATTATAAGTATTATTAATTACCTCCTCCCCTCTGACTCGTACCAAGCAGCGCAGCCTCACCAGGGTTGCTCTCCTCGCTTTTCTTTCCCCATCATCTTCTGTGATCCTCTGACTAACAACTGCTCTGTGGCTTCCAGCCTGAAAGTAAGGTAGCCTGGTGGAGCTAAGATGAATCTAACTAGTCAGGGGAATGAGATAAGAATAAGGGGATAAGGACTGATCTTAAGTGGTGTGTCACTATTGCGACACCCAAAAGATGAAGCAGAAGAAAAGGTCTGGGGATGGATGGGAGGGATAAATTTATTTCACAAGAATGGGTATGACCAAGCTAGAAATTTATATAGGGAAGGGAGAAGTAAAGACAGATTTTAAAAGGACAGTGACTGGCGAGAGGAGGAGTATTTTTACAGTTTCAAAGAACTCATTTGGACTTCTGCATTATAAGAAGAAATTCCCATGTCTCACTTTGTCAGACTGAGATTAAAATGTGTTTATAGGTACATAGTTATCTTTCATAGATGTGTTTCATTTAAATACATATATGTGGTGTATATATATGTATGTACAAGTATATAGAAAAAAGAATCAATAGGTGTGAGGGTCGTTTCTTCAAATTTCCACAAACTAGAAAGGACCATAAAGGCCACTGATATCTGTGTGAGAAAAGGTCGGCCCCAGCCCCCTCCATCTGCTCTTCTCTTCCAGGGCAGCAGGAGGAAAACCAAAGAAATGCAATTCTCCCTGTTCCACTTCAGTGAGGAAGAAACAGCACAAAGAGTCCCTGTGTCTGTCAGCAAGATTCAGAGGTGGGCGCAGGGCTCTTGGAGAAGGAAGTAGAAAATAAAATCAAATGAGGCTTAATCCAAAAAGCAAACGTTTGCTGGGACAAAGCCACCGCAGGGATTGTCATTTCACAAATTGTATTAATCTGGGCAAATAGTGCTTCAGAAACAGTAACCGTGGTATTTAAGTTTAGTTCCCCTTCCTGACCTTATCTTGCCTCCCTTGCTCTCCCTTAATATGAGACAAACTCTTATCACTTTGCACCAAAGACCTCTTCCTCAACAGGGCAATCACACAAACATGGAATTTGTGCACAAATCTGATAAGGAAAAGAGATGACTGAAACGTGCCTTTTTTTTCCCCCTTTAATTTAGCAAGTAAGGGTAGAGATTAGTGTCACAAGATGACAAAACTGGGCACCCAAATCCCCATGGAGCAGTTCCTGCAGTTTGTAGAGGCCGTGCGTTGGTAAGTAGGATTGTGTTATCACACTGCATCCTAGGTCCAAATAAATGTACAAGGCTGAGCAGGTAGAGGAAGGCTTGGAAAACTAGACCATACGTAAGTGAAACACTGTAAGCAGGAAAGAGCAAGGAAATAATTATAACCAGGCTTGCAACACTTCCTACGCTCCTTTTTGGTCCAGCCAACACATTGGCCACCTGTTTGCCTTGCAAGATGCTTTGCTATAGCTGTAGTCTTTCATTTCAGAAGGGAAATGAGAGGACAGTTTCTTGGGTTTTTTCTGGAAGCTGATGGAATCTCTCTCCATTTGCCTGCCTTGTTATCTCTCCTTTGGCAACCAGACACCTACAGATCCAAGTTTCTCTATACAGCTTTTACATGAGGAAGAACATAATGGGAGCTTCAGTTCTATGGGTGAGACAGAACAGAAACAATAAAAGAAAATCAGCATTTTTTTCCTAGTAAATAGTCACAAAATGATGCTGGGAAAAAAAATTTTTGGCTTGTTATGATATGGAAATCTACCAGACCAGCTAATGAGTTGGAGAGGTGGAGACAATTTTTTTATTTATTCTGAAGCCACTAAATATCATGGTTTTAACATTTCAATTCAATCTCTAAAGCTATTGAGTTCATGTTCTGATTAAGAGAAGCAGTGAACAAAAGAGCAGAGAGTGTGTGGGGGAAGGAGGTAAAAGAATAAGAACTAGCACAGTGAAAAATCAGGCAGAGTGAAAAATATATTGAAACTGTGAAAAAAAAAGCTGCAGAAGTGTGGAAAGAGAAAAAAGTTACAGCAGCGAAAAAAGCTATCGACTATGTCTACCCAACAGTTCCCCCTAATCTTATCTGTCATGCTAATTACCAGATTTAGGTGCTTGTACCAGAGAGGAGGATGTGTGTGAATTGTGAGCTCGTGTGCTTGGCTTCTGACAACTCACACACACAACCTGCTGATTCCCCCCTTTAGCTAGAGGAAAGATTTCTTTTTCCTTTTTTTTTTTTTTTTTCAATTGAATCACCATCACAATGAGCTGAATTACAGGAAAGACAAGGTTAGGCAGCTTTTGAGAAATCCAATAAAAAAAAAATCCAAAGGAATCCCCAAACCCCAGAACTGCAGGAAATGTGCTAGTTCCTGTGTATTACATGGTTTCCTTCCCAACATATTAATGTCCAATACCCAGAAAAATGCAATGGCATGTGCTGCTTTACCTTTTCTTCCTAAGGATTTCACTCAGCCCGCAGTTCTGTACAGTCTTCTGCACCCCTCTGGAGTTGCACCGAGTTTTGCACCCACATTTACCCCTTCTGCACCCCAGAAATTACTAGTCTTGCTTAAACTGTGCTTTAGGATGTAAATGGAGCTTAAACCAGGGAAGGTGTGAAGAGGGCAGCTGATGCTGGTTTAGTAATGCGGTGAGGTAGCATCAGCTCGAGTGACAACTACTCATTAGCCGCTAATCCAATCGCTCCTGCTAATCCAATCGACTGGAGGAGCTGGAGTCATTGTTTTCCAAGAGTGGTCATCTTGCTTATTCAAAAATCCCGGGAAGTTAAGGGAGGACTGAAGGCACACCGAGCTGGCTGTGTGCACCCAGCAAGTCCCGTCCCCGCACCGGGGGTATCTCCTAGAAACCGGCCTTGAGTCGGTGTGGCAAAAGAGAGACAAGCCAAAAGTCAAGGCGTCCCTTACAGTCTCCGTGAAATATCACAAACAGGCTTCTCACTAGCTTACTCTGACTGCTAGGGGCTGGAGTCTGGCTGGGAGGAGGAGGACGATGAGATGGAAAGGGTTAACATACCGTTGTCCCCTCCCCGGGGCCCCCACTCCAGCAAATTGCAATCCAGCCCTGAAAATTTTCAGCAGCCGCATCGATATCATTCCACTGTGCCTTCATTACCTCCTGATCTCTAAATAAGGGCCAGCTGGGCTCAGAAAACATTATGTGGTGCTGTTACGACTGACATAAACCACCAAAATGGCATTTTGCAGATGAGAAGAACGAGCAAAAGCCCCGCAAAATCCTCTGCAGTTGGGTTTAAACGAGGGCTGTAACTTCTTACACATGTCCTGCTCCCAGTCTACAGGAAGAGGCTGATTAATCCTGCATGTGTTAGGCTGGAATATTGCATTACTGGAAGCAAAGAAACCCCTTAATCATATTGCTGGTTATGCCAGAGGTCTGTTTTCTCTCAAATGCATCACATTAAGAGCCATCCCTGGGCTACAGCACCATCCCAGTCTATTTTTCAGGTTGCAGCACTACATACAGGCTTTTTCATTCTGGCTGTGTTTTAGGGGGTGGCTGGTTGGGTTGTGGTTGACCTTGAGATAACCAAGAGTGGCGAAGAAGTTTTTGAGAGAAGACAAAAATGGTATTTTATGACTTCCCATCTCCAAGAGAAATACAAAGAATCTGTGAAGAAGAGCATTGCTCCCAGTCTTCCTTTGCTGCTTGCTCTAAAAGCACTGGTGTGGAAGAGCTAACACCACACACAGGATGGGAAGCAGTGCTCTGTCTCTCTCCTCTTCTGCTCTGCTTTTCCACCCAGATATGAAGAAAGAATTTCACAGGGAGGATTGCTGTCTGCACCTTCAGGCCCTTTTTGAGGGCACAGTTCAATACTAGCTCACAGGGCATCCTCACAACCTCATTCTTTCCCAGTGTTAAGGCTGGTCATTAACGAGAAGAAAACAAACTCTCCGAGACCATATTCACTTGGGAGATCTGGAGCTTTGGGCATCTGCATCTCTTCCCTAGGGCCATTGTGGGAGTGTACAGGGAAACAAGGAAACTGTCTTGTTGACACAGCCCATCCCTAGGAAGCCCAGGGGCGCACATGAGAAATACACACGTCTTCTGGGATGGCACACAATGCACCTGATCTCAGTCCCCTCTCCCAAAACAGCTGTGGGAAGGACACTTCTCTGTGCCAAGGAAGAAAGGTACTGCTTCTGATAGTACAGGAAAGTTCTTGTTCTTTGTTTACACCACAGTTGAGGTTCATGCATCTATGACTGGTCTCCTGTAAAAGCAGGATGTGCCCACATCCCCCCAGATAATCCTGTCCTTTCCCAGCTAGGTCAGTTTCAGAGATCCAACAACCAAATTAAAAACAAACAAACAAACAAAAAACTTCTTCAGCATGGGAAGTTCTGGCAGCAGCTTCAACCATTACAAACACAGAGACAAGATCCGTGACAATAAATGATGTCCTGCAAAGCATGAAACTAAGCAGAAATATCTTTGGGGATGGCTGGTTTTTGCACTCAACCCTGGGGAGGAGGAGGCGACAGAAGGAGAAGAGCCTCTGTACAAGCCACTTTGGACTTTCCCTTTGAACAGGGCACAGGGGCACTGAGTCTTACAGCCTTTTTAATAGGAGCATCTGCTCCTGTTCCCATCCCAGCTGGATGGCATCTATGAGTGTTTGCTGTTAGCGAGTTGTGCCATGTGTCATGAGGAGGGGTGTATCCTGGGCAGGGATCACATGCACATCTTGGAGGCCTTTACAC
The DNA here is from genome assembly GCF_009650955.1 of Corvus moneduloides. Lineage (NCBI taxonomy): Eukaryota > Metazoa > Chordata > Aves > Passeriformes > Corvidae > Corvus > Corvus moneduloides. The sequence continues at coordinate 17,740,619 of NC_045511.1, forward strand.
CATGGCAGCAGGTCCATTTGTTTGGCCTGGGCACTTGCTTGGGGGCAGCAGCTGCATTCTCCATCTACTGTGGAATTTCCAAATGGTAAAGCCCCCAGGGGTGGTTTTCATTAACAGGGTAATGTGTGTGCAAGCAAGGGTGTGGAGGGAAAGGGCTTCATCGGTGGCTTACACTTTATCTTATTTTATTTTACTTTACTTTATTTCTTCCAGTGACATCTGGAAATGAGAGCTATCTCACTCCCACAGACCCTCTGAACTCAGGCCATCTGTGGGACCATCTTTTCCTCCCCCTCAGTGATGACCTGCCCTGCAGGAGGTTGATGGTGATGGAGAGGGAGTATAGGAAAAGTCACAGGGATGTCCACATGGTCAGTAGCAAATTTGCCAAAATGGGATTTCTGTCTGTTTCAGAGGCTTGTTAAACAGCTCTTAACACTTTGGTAGGTGTTCACAGGGATAGAAATGCCAAAACAACCCTATTTATTTTCACCTTGTTCTCCTTATTCCATGCATGCATTTTTCCTGTAGAAATGTCTGCTAGCAATTTGTAAAATGCTCACATTTATAGGGCGAGTGGAGGCAGATGAAGTAGTTCACCCTATCCTACCACTTGTAAAGTATTCAGGAGCCCCATGGAGACCTGCAGCAGTCTCCTCTGCCCATCAGCAGCAAATTTAACTGCCCCATCTGCCACCCCAGCCCTCCAACAGAACAGAAAGTGGGCCAGCCCTTACAGCTGAAGGACAGATCATACACAAACCACCATATGCAGGGGCTATTGCAGGGTTTAGTCCAAATGACTGGCATGCAAGAGCAGCCCCAGCATTGTCAGTCCCCAAATTTGAAGTAAGAGCTTGCACAGCATGGGGAAGAGTTTCTGCTTAGTAAAGAAACCTGTGCCTGAGAAAGCTTACTATGAGATTTGTAAAAGGAGCCTGCATTGATTCAAGCTGGGTGTTAATAATAAATCCGGAGAGTTACAGCACTGGCTTCCCGCCACCCACCTTGGCGAACCCGGCTGAACCGAGCAGACGCACATACAAGACAAACTCTGTGGGCTGGATACACAACAAGGTACTGTTGTCCCATCTGTAGCAGTGTACATGCCAGTGGATATCAGCCTAACACAAGGCGAGGAGATACATGGGGAAGCAGTTGCTTTTCTCCTTCCTTCCCACCTTTTTTCTGCTCTGAGCTGGGAAGGGAGTCTGGAAGTCAGTGCCGTGTCCATGGTGTTCCCAATAGACTGGCTTTGATACAGCAAACAGAAGAGGATGCTCAACATATGCTCTGTTTGTGCTACGACACAGGGGCAGACGTTGTGGGACTGATGTAAGCACTACCTGTGATGCGACACCCCAAATTGCCCTCGGTGCCTCAGGACACTGGCAAACTGGGCTCCTGCTGCTTAAACACCGGGAGTGTGCTTCCATGGGGAGCCACCAGCACCCACACGAGAGCCAACACCCCTGCAAGGGCCGGTGTGAAATTTGCTGGACATGACCTGGTTAGTGTCTCCGAGGCCTAATTGGCATCCTCTGCAATCGGTCTGGCTCCGGCTGCCAGGAGAGAGTAAAGCGTCTTCTCCTTTCACAGATGGGATGGGGGAAGGGGTGACCACCGCGTGTCTGTGTGTTGGTGTCAGGGGATGGCAACAAAGGATGTCAGGAACGTGGTGCTGCCAAGGGGCTTGCATATTTGGCTTATAACCTGATGAGTACAAGGCAGGTGGCAGAGTCTATGTCATGCCCTGTGGGGGGTGGAGAGGGAAGGGAAAGAAAGGAGGAAAAAATAAGACTGGTGCAGATGGGAAGTGCCAGCTCTTCTTGCTGAAACAGAGCTGTTCGATTGGGAAACCCAGCCAGAGAAACTTAAAAGGACCAGGACGGGAGAAAACAGAACTGGTCAGCGTCAGCAAGCGCCTCCTGATCCTTTCCTACAACCTACCTCATTGCTATTTTAAAAAGCTCATTTTGATAGAAAATTAAATTAAAACCACCACAATTTAAAAAAATGGAGAATAAGCTACATCTCAGAGATTTCAAGTAAGTAAGTGACATGGGTGTGTGTGAAGGAAGGAAGGGAGAAGGAGAGAGAGAGAGAGATTAAAAAAAAAAAAAAAACAACCTAGAAAAAACTTCTTGGAACAAAACACACACGAGGTAATGCCAAAAACTTGAGAAGGAGAGTGGTTACACACTAATTTAATTCTCTAATCCCCCTACTCCTGTCACTGTTTACTCACTGATAAATGTGCAGTAGCTTCAGCAAGACAGCCACATTTGCAGAAACTGACAGCCTGACTCAGAGACTATTTACCTAAAGACCATGAATATTAAAACAGGTTTCCAAAAGGCCCCCGTCTTGAAGGAGAAGATTAGCATGGGGCCTCTTGCTGACAGACTCTTCCCTCTCCACCCCTCCTTCCCCCATTCCGTGATGCATCTCTTGTTCAAACACTCGAGAAGTATCACCTAGCTGAAGAACTGAAATATTGGAACAATGCCCTGGAGCTGTGCATTCAGCCTTTATCCTGACAGCAAAAACACCCATCCATCCAAGACAGAAGTTAGGGTTAGATTTTTGGGGTGGCTTTCGCTTTTGGTTGTTTTTATTTTTTTATTTTTTTCCTTTTAAATAACTGATTGAAAACAAAAATAAAACCCATATAATTTTTTGCCATTTCCCCCCCCCCCCCTTTTGGAAGGTGAACTACGAGCGCAGAGTCCTTTAACAGAATTAGAAAGGCAACAAAATTATATTCCAAAGTCATGATCCTTAAATGAGTTTGACTCTGTCTCCTATAATAGTGCACAGAATTCACCAGAAAGATAGAAAAAGAGTAAAGTAGAACTCGAAAGGGCAGAGAAAAAGATGGCTTTAAAGATCAGAGGGAAAGCATAGTTTCTATGGGATGGGGAAGATGAAATGGTCTAGATAGCCCAGCAGAAATGACAAAACAGAGTGGAAGCCAAATCGATTTATATAAAAAACATAAATGAAATGTCAAAAGGATTTTTAAACAGACAGTTAAGAGTCACTTATTGTAATATAGAAGAAGTTAAACTATATTTGAAATCAAAGAATTATTGCTTATTTATGCCATGTATATTTTACTGGAGGAACTCTTTGCCACAGAGCCTTCCGGGGGCCAAAGTTAAAACTAGATCCAAGAAAACCTTAAGAAATTTCTGAAAACAGTGCAAAAATTTCTTCTAAAGGCAGTGAATCACAGTCTGTTAGGAGAAAGGCAAATTATGCCTGCCCTACTTGGCAATGGAAGTAGAAGCACAACTGATTTACATGGACTTATATTTCTTTCTCTCCTTATTACTCCTCCTCTAGAGGGATACTATGAGAAACAGAGGGATACTCTGAGAAACACTGAAACAGGGGTGTGCATGTACAGGCTGGGTGGGCACTGAGTGTGACTCCCACAATGTACCAACACATCTCTGAGTGCCTGACACACCCTAGTGAAAGCAGGGACACCACACCTCTTACAGTGGGTGACAACACTACACTGTGATGCACTGTCCTGACACAAACAGTACTGCTTATCCCTGGAAATGGGTAAATATCCTGACTCTGGAGACAATGACATCCAGTCACCCTCTCAGGTTGATGAACTATTCAGACAGAATTAAGAATTTGTGATTTCCCATCCTCTCAAGTGACTCTAAGATCTCCTGATGTAGTTGCTCATCTGGCATGGAATGACACAGCCCTGTTGAAATCAGTGGAATTACTCTGTTGGGGTTGTTTATCCCCACCTGAGGATCAGGTGTTTCACTGCAAGCCTTTGGGAGCACTACTGCCAACTGCATAATGGACAATGCTAGCACAAGGACGAGCACATTTGGCTTTGAGGGAAAAGGGCAGCCAGCATCCCTGGATACCTTCCTAAGTGCAACCAGGCAGTCCATGCCTGGAAAACTACTGCCAGTGAGGCTGCCCCTCAGCTTTGCCTTTAGCAAATAAACAGACTTCAGTAGAGCAGTGCCAGAGGCTGCTTGGTCAGGAAGGCTTTGCAGACACCTTGTGACTGAGCATGCGAAAGGGTTAATCCATGAGGCCACCTGGCACACAGCCCTTCTCTGACCATCATCAGGCTTCTGCCTCCACAGCAGTCCCAGAAACAAGCACAGCCCCTTCCATATTCATGGTTCTCAGCTGCGATGAGGCTAAAATTACATCTACCCAGGAAGATGAAGACTCCCTGTGAGCATACTGAATGCTTCCCAAAGATGTGTTTATAGGGGGTGGGGTGAGGCAGGAGACAAGTGAATGGAAATCTTTGCTAACACAGATGGAAATTGTTGATGAACAGTTTTCGCAGGCTGGATTTGGTATCTTGTTGAAAAGAAGAGTTTAATTATAACCAGAGCTACTATAATGAACAGGCAAAGGTGGAATATTAGGAAAGATTCCTGGAATCAGAAATACAAGATAAGAGTGCAGATGAAATGCATGTCATTCCAGTCTCAGAATATGGCCCCAGGACAGAGCGGCTTCTTCAGCACCCCTTTAGAGCACCTGTCTCTGCAAAACCTCTTCCTGTCACCTGAATTCACACCACTTGCTTTAGCAATCACAGGCTTTTAGTAGAAGCTGAGAAGCTCTATCATGATTCTAAGCATATACTTGCACAGGCAAATCAAGCCTACTATAAAAACAAATTTTAGTCCATGCTCAAAGGTTAAACAACAAATGCTATGAAGATTAGAAGGTATGAGTAGTGTTTCTTGATGACCTCGCAAGAAAACATTTTACTTTCTGGTATACCTTAAACAGAAGAGGTTTTGGACACACTGTGGTTTTGTGTTTGCCAGAACCTTGGAGTGGGTTAATGCAGAGAGGCGTCACTCCATGCTACATTTGTTTCTTAAATGCTTCTTCCAAGCATTCGCTTTTAGATCATTGAACAGATGGGTCTTGGGTATGTCTCTCCCAAGGAGGCTGAACAGGTATGATTTTCTGTATTGATTGATAGCTTATTGTGGACTTAATTATTTGGGAAGACTTTGTCTGTATGTTGTTTTCTCTCCATTCAATACACATGTGGGTATCTACACACGTGGAATTACAGCATCTCAGAAGTATAGGCAACATCCCCTTGATTCGGGAGTGGCCTGCAGTTTTTATGAAGTAGACATATGCCTTGATCCCCAAAGGCTGGACAAATCCGCTCTCAGTCCCTGCCCAGGTGACTCATCCGTCTCACTTGCAGTGGGTGCTCTCCTGTTGCATACCACATTTTGCCTGTACACTGAAGTGCCCCAAGCCCTTTCCTGCTCAGTGTATCTGTGTGTTCTGCCGCAGACAGACCTACTGTGGACTTTGGGCTGTGTCTCTGTCTGTGTGAGATGCCACAGACATCTCACATCAGCCTGCAAGCTGATGTATCTCCTAGCCCAGCTCCTGTCTTGGAGGAGCTCCTGTGTTGGCCAGTAATGATGCTGTGCACAGGCTGTTGCTCTTGTGATGTGCCTCAGCAGAACAATCACACGTCCTTTTATACATTTGTGTGCTCCTCAGGCAGTTATGTACCCCTGATCCATGATAAGACCCCATGCATAAAAATTAACATGATGGGAAGGGAGAAACTTGAGTGATCTGAAAAGACATAAAGGTCCCTAACTTCCATTTAGATATTTTATGCCCGATATAAGGAAAGAAGATTAGGGAACTAAAGAAGAATTTAAACATATAAACATTTTCATGGGTGTAGGAGGCTGTCAAAGAACATACCACCAAGACTCTGAGGAAATAGTTTCTGCTTTAACACCTGCAACCACGCACTCATCACCCAGTAGACATGCAGACAGTCCTTCTCTTCCCTCTCCCTTCCCTCATCTATGGCAAAGCCACACTATTCAAACTTTTCCACTATCAGTGAGAGAAGCTGCCATTTACACATTTACTGAGCAGCAGACACAACACCAGTTTAATGATATAAGGAGGGAAAGAAGTAAGGAGCAATCTGTATATAATGTATACACATATATTTTAAATACTCAGCAGGAGAGACTCTGCTGTGAATTTAGTTTATTGAGAAATAGCTAAATATTAAAGAGAGATGGGGCTGATGGAATTGGATGGAAAGTTATATCTCTGAATCTATTTGTAATCACCTGTGTCTCTGCTTCTTTTCTCATAATACCTGCAAAGACATGACATACTGCTAGCTACCCCCAGAGCATCTTATAAAGAATGCAAGGGTTTTTCCAGCCTCGGGCACTCAGGTGATGTTGGACCGGAGCACATGTCAGCCCTGATAAAGAGGAGGGAGTTCAGACCAGGCACTTCCAGTGTTTGCCCAGAGTGGGAATATGTGATGGCTACTCTAAGGGAGGGCTCACGTTGTCAGCAGCAGTGGTCTGACTGACCTGTGTGACTACCAGAGGCATTTAAATCTCTCCCTCTTTCCTGATGATCCACTCTTGCTTCTTGCAGCTCCTGCACTGAGACAAATCCCAGACTCCTGTGCCTCCCAAGCTCCCCACGTGTATGCACCACGTGCATTTCCTTATCTGTGTGCACCCGCCCTTCCCTCATCCTTTCATAACAGCTCCAGATGGGTGTGATTAAAACCACATAGGCCTTACACACCTTCTGTGGGAAGTAGTTTTCAGCAAATTTCCCCAAATTACTTTAATTTTACAGGTAGGCAGAGGGAAAGTGAATAACACAAGCCATGCAGCACCCCCAATGGAAAAAAAAAAATGGGAACAGAATGCAGATTTGCCTCTCCTTATATTTTTCCTCTACCTTCCAGGCAACACAGTGTCCTTTAATACTGGTGTTATAGGTATTACTGATATTTTAGAAATCAGCCACAGCAGAGGAGTTGAGAAAAGACTGAGAGGCTTTCTGAGATTTATTTTTTTTGTCTCATACATATGCCCTCTCGGAATTATTTTTTGAGTATGTACTGACTATTTTTTTTTAAGAGCTATTCACAAGGGTGCATGGGAGGGACATTTCTTGGACTACAGACAAGTGGAAGACATTTGTCATCAAGGCAAAATGTTCAATACCCTGCTGTAGTGGATGATTTCGATCAGAGAAGGAGTTTAGTTGCCAGGATGGGTACTAGGTTTTACACCTTAGTTCAATTCCTAGCTCCACCTAGTCCGCTTGTCCTGTCCCTAATTCCCCACAACTGGCCACCAAGTTAGTAATTTTCTGATTTTCCGAAGTTTTTGAGACCGTAGGTCAAGTAATGATCAAGAGGCACTCCACAGCCTGGCACAGGGAATATGAGAACCTAGGCAGGCAGATAAATTGTTTGTGTTCTCTGCCTGGAAGAGCATAACTTTTGCAGTTGTGTGTTTCCAGTAGGAGCATTGGTAATTATGAATTCAGCAAGTCACTGCACTGTGCATATTCCACAGTGGCTCATGGAGAAATCATTGTCTGTGAAAAATGATTCTTCTATGCAACAGGCATAAAAATTGAGTGCAAACTGGCCATGAACAGGCAGAACAAATTCAATTCGGGAGTCACAGGGCTATTGTGTCCTGCACAATGGTCTGTTGTCACAGAGCTGTGCTTAGGCACCAGGGACAGACACTGGAAACTTTGACTTAGTTTTCAAATTATTTTTAGTTTGGTTTCCTAAAGAAATGAGGGATTTTGTGATTATTCTATATCTTAATGTCTATTTACATCTCTCTCTCTTTTCCCTCAATAACTTTGAACCAGTTGGTGCAGGAGGTTTCATTTGCAGCTTGACAGACATGAGAGAAAGTAATCACAAGAAACTGCAAGGAAATAGGTTCTGCTGTTTTTTCATTTTCCAAGGAATGCGTGTTTCTGAAAAAATCTTTTTTGGAAAAGTGAAAGTGTTTTTGAATATTGACTTCTCTCACCATTAAATGCATAGTGAATAAACTGAGATCTTTATTTGAAGAAAGTTCTAAGCTAAGACAGCTTCTATTAGTGATTTACCTGGTCCATGTAGGACAGAGCAGAGATTCTCCAGCCCTTTGCTGATTGGAAGATCAAGGTATGGTGCCAATATTGTCTCCAGTACTTGGTCTTAACAAGCTACTCCTTTAGTCTCCCATCTCTCAGGCTGATATTGAGGGGTCTAAAAGGCAAGGGGCTCTGAGCTCAGGCTAAGAAACATTGGCTTAAACTCATCAAAAAATCATCGGTTAGGTAGTCCTGTCTACTGCTCTGTTGCTAGTTAGTGAGATAATCAGTCTGGCTCTGGAAACTCATTGAGTGATTTAAGAATAATTTTACAGTCATCCCCACAACTGACTTAGGTATCCCCATGTCGTTTCAGTCCTTAAGGCTGGTATAAATAACAGTAGCCTTCATGCTGCTCTAACTTTTATGGAGGAACAGGTTCAGTCAAAGCCCGATGTAAAGAATTTACACAGCCCATCTCCTCCCTCTTTCTGTACACACTTCACTGACAGACCAGTCCTGACCTTGCAGCAGAACAGCCCAGTAGGTGAAGAACCAGCATGGGACTGAGCTGTAGATAAGTCATTAGCCATTTTCAGCTGCAAGCTCATTAATTTCCATAGGTGCCTAAAAAACTTCCGAGATCCGTATTTCTGTGCATCTGTGCTTTGGTTTGCCACCCACCAGACAGGAGGAAAACACACTGGTCTGTGCACAGGAGGATGGATTTCAGCAATGAGTTCCCATCCTGTAATGCCCAGACACCACAGAGACGGCAGTGCTGTTTAGCACTGGTAGCCATGCCCATGCATCCTTGTAGATTCTCCCCTTGCTCCTCAGGGAAAAATAAAGGAAGGGCAGAGCAGCCTAGACTCAGTCCTTAGCTGGAGTAAGCTGAGGTGGTCTCATGAACTATCATTTTATACCTGCCTGGCTCTGGAGTATGTGATGAGCTGTGCAAGCTGGGTGTTCCTCCACACTTCTAGGAAAACCAGTCAAGTAAGAATTCAGATTAAGAGAAGTGTGCACAAATGTTTTCTTAATAATAATTAATACATGATTAATAGGAACAAATTTTGAAAATAAATGATTATAAGATGTCTCTATAGCATGCCACCAGGATGATGGGGATAAATGATGCCGAGACACCTGAAAGTTGAGAGCCCATTACTAAGCATTTATAAATGAGAATGCATAAAAATATTTATCCGCGTCTTTCTGAAACATGCTCTAATGTGTCTTCAAGCAATTTATCAGCTAAAAAGTAATTTTCATTAATCACTTATTAATTATTAATAAAGTGTTTGTAAGTGTCACCTTAATTTAAAGTGCTTCTGAGTCAAGGTGCACTTCCTGACTTTCCTTGTCAAAGGAGATCTTTTCTCCCCGACCAGAGTCCTTCATACTCAAGTGACCTTGGTGCATCCTTCTTCACCCAGACCACTCTTGGCCTCTGCAACTGTTAGGCTTGCAAATGGGACTAAGTCATGTTTCTGGAAACCACAATTTGTCATTTCAGAAGGAAAGTTGATCAGATCCTCTCTCCCCACTCTCAAAGCTGGATGCCCAGACCTGGGAACGCAGCATTCAAATGTTTCAATTTATCATTACAGTGGAACCCTGAAGAGATCACATCTGCTAAGACCGTAAATTGGACAAGATCCCACTTTAGAAGGAGCAGGCTCAGCTCTATATTCCCATTCTTGAACAAGGGACCAATTAGGCAGGCTTATTTACCTACCATAAAATGAGATGTTAGCCAGTGGGAGAAGTCACTTAAGGACAACAACAACAACAAAAAGTCTTTCTGATCTCTCTCTTGGAAATGGCCAGCTTAAAAACCTGCATCTCTCTACCTTCTCACTTCAGCCTGTATGTCCTCTGTTCCTCCTGTTTCTTCATTCTTCCTTTCACGTCTGTCCCTGCCCCTCTCTGCATTTTCCCTTTTGTCTTACACATCTTATCTTTTTCCATCCCTTTTGTCTCTTTCTCTTCACTCTTCTTTTACTTAATTTTTCCTGCTCCTCCTCCTTTTCTCTCTCTTTTTTTTTTTTTTTTTCACATGCACACATCCAGATAAGATTTAATTTTGAGCTTTTCTACTGAACTAGCAATCAAAAAGGTCTTACATCTTGGAAAAGAACCTGGGTTACAAAATGAGCAAATTGCTCACACCTCTTCCCCTTCATAAGATTTTACAGTGAGGATTGGATCTTCCTATTGCCAAAAAGTGGATTCAGGCCCCAAGAGACACTAAGGGGGAAATCTTCAGGCTTAAAAAGTGATATTTTTTGCTTCTCCTCATAACTTTAAATCTGCTTCTTCTGTAGATGGATAATGGTGTGCAAGCATCCAGAGTGGAAGCAGAGAGAAGCAGACACACATCTGTCAGGGATGGTCTGTGCACATTTATCCTGCCTCCGTGCTGGGGAATGGATGAGATGACCTCTTGAGGTCCCTTCCAGATGTACTCGTCCGTGAGTCCATGATTAATTGCCATCATGATCTGCAGTTTATCTATCCAAAGAAATAAGCCTCAAAATCTCCTGCAAATACATATCCGTGGGCTAGCTGAGGATATTGCCCCTCCATACTTGGAGTGTTGCACTCTAATTTAGACTCCAGAGATGAGATGTTTCCCTGCTGTTCCCTTCAGAAAGGTATATCCTTTCACACCCAGTGAAGGAATTAAGAATAAAGCTGATTTACCTCAACAAAGAAAAGAAAGAAAATGTAGGCTTTAAATGAGAAAGAAAATTTCTGTACTCCACTTCCTCAGAAGACAAAGACAGGGAACAGGTAACTGGATCTTGGTGAGGACTGCTGATGCCTTATTCTGGTTTCCCAGAACTGCTTCCCCACCAGTATATGCAGGATTAATCAGTGTCTGCCTTTCTGGGGCAATGGTATGGCAGAGAGCACCACCATCCCTGCCAGAGGGGAGCCACAGCAGAAATGACTTTGACCCCTTACATTTTTTCAGTCAGAGGTTGTCCTGTGGTCACACTGGAGCAATGTTCATCCACGTGAGGATGACTCTCTTTAACACGTTCATCCATATAAGGATGGACATGGAAAAAGGCAGACATATTTTGCCAAAGTGGGCGAAATGAAGAAGCAATGAAAATAGTGAAAAGGAAAGGAATGATAACAAGGAAGGAGGGGATTGGAGAGAAAGCTGACATAAGTGTCCTATGAAAGACAGATATGAAGGTGGGAACTTTTGTCTATCTGGAGATAAAATCTTGAACACCTCTGCCTGAACTACCAGACATCTCCATCTGATTTATCTCAGGTATTTATTTAACATTGAGAGTTATTTAACCCCAAAATCATCTTTTTCTCTTCACAGTCTGTTGCAGAGACTACTGTAACACTGACCTTTGTTCAGGTATAACCTTCCCAAAAAGAATTTAAGATGTCTTCACTATGGCAGGGGGGGTTTGTAAGTAGAAGAGTGAGTCTTTCTGGAGAAGCTGTTCATGAAACACTAATTTACTGAAAAGGTTTCTGGTTAATGAATATAGTGTATAATAAAGATATTCAAGACTTAATGTGGCATTTTTACGTTGGTCAGATCTAGGATATGAGGAGTTTATATTATCCTACCTTTTCAAGAGTCATGACAAAAATAATAGAGGAAGTTGGTTTGGTATGACCCTTTTTGTCTCTTCTGAATCATCAGAAATCAAACTGAGTTAAAAATCAATAGGGATGAGCTTCAACTCAGTAAACATAGATACCTACAGTACCCGTGTATATCTCACCTAGTCACTCTCAACTCGCTTGCTACACTAACAAGAGAATTAGACATTTCCATGCACTTCAGCAATTTATTTCTTCCTAACATACGTATCTAATACAGAGATCGGGGAATTGTATTAAAAATATCTTATTTCCATACCTTGACTGTAATGGGAACTTATAGCAAGCAGTTCAGATAGAGATTTCTAAAGCTAGATCACATTTCAAATTTGTAAGTTACAAATAAAGAAAAAAAGTATAGAAATGATTCTCCCTTTCTACCCAGTTTATCAGGAAAATAGTGTCATCTTTATGGTTCACTTTCTTTAAGAGCTAGAGAGCAGAGGTATGTTTTTAAACTGCGTAGTTCCTGGTCATATGCAAAAACCTCACAATTTTAGCTTTCTATTTTTAAACTCATCTCTCCTGACCAATTTTTCATTACCTTTCTTATTTCTCTCGTTCTCCCTGTCTCCTTCCAGCAATCTCACCACTTGTTTCTCCACTTCCTTTTAATCTTCAATACAAAGAGCAGGCTGATCCCAGCTCTGGCCCTGGAAATGTCAGGCTGAAAATGTTACTCTTGGAGTGATTTGCATGCGTTACAAAGTGACAGGTGACAGGAGCACACAACCTCAGCTAATAGATGATTAATGATGTGATGTTGGCCAGCACTGTTGACTCGTTTTCCTGCTCTTCGGGAAACTTCAAAGGCAGCTGGCATTTCTGTTGCCTTGTGACAGGCTCATAGGTGAGTGTAATTGTTTAGTCCATATGTGCATAGCGTAGAAGGAACCGTGGGCATGTTCATGGAGCGCATTTGTCTGCGTGTGTGTGTGCATGAGGCAATTTGCAGGGCCATATGCATGAGCTCCCGTGTGCTTCTGTGTGCATACGAGCTCCTCATATACAAACTGCCTGGTTTCGGCGAGTTGCTGAGAGCATCATTATCCAGCTACTATATTCTGAATAAAATACCATGGCCCATTTGGGGTTACAGTCTAAAGGAATGAGGGAAACTCACTGGAATTTTAATCTGGATGGAGAAAAATCAGCCCTAAAGTAAACAGTATGTTTGGAAAGGAGCCCAGTAAATAGCAATCAGAACAGGATTAGAAATAGGTCAAGGCTGTAAAGTTGGATCTTTTTTCACACCCTTTTTTTTTTCTTTTTTCTCAGCAAAATTTGGGAGGGGTGAGGTCATTGATGAGATTAAGGCTACTTCAGATTTCAAGCCCACCCAGATTTCAAGGCATAGCCTGACTTCAGATGCATACATTATAAGTCTAGATTTCAGTTGAAGAAGTATTTGGAGTTTTCTAGAAGATTATTCTTAGGCAGTATCCTCTCAACACGTATAGATGCCAATGTTTGGATTTAAAATCCTTATACTCGGTAAAGGTGAAGGAAATCTCATTTCCTACTCCACACATGAGCACCTCTGCCTTCTGCCCTGGGTTTCCTATTCCCCAGACCACTGTATTCACGAATCTCTTTCAAAGTTGCTCAGCATTAGTGGAAAAGCAAGGAAACAAACTGTAGAGGACGGTCAGGGTTTGCAGTTGTGAACAAGAATCAGCCAAATAGACTCTTTTTTTTAAACGAAAATTAGTGGTTCTCTGAATCAAAATCCTGCATCAAAATGTGTGTGTTTTCTTCTTTAGATGGAAAAGAAAAAGTCTGAAATTTGAGCACTCTTTAAACCAACAAATTTCTGGATAACCAATAAAACAGGAAGCTGCCATAGCATAGAGCAAGGATGTAAGGAGAGATTAAAACAAACAGGTTTTTACCTTCCTTCTTCCAATAGCTGTCATTTGGGAAAGCACAATGCAGATGTCAAAAGCTAAAAATGTATGTTCCTAAAACCAGAGACAAATGGCCAGAGGAGGCCTTGAAAGATTTGTATATTCTGTTGATTAAAAGGGGGATGTTGAAGAGTCCCTGACTGAGATAAATCTTCCTGCACAGAATCGTGTAAAATTGGATTTGAAAGGTCCTCAAGAAATCAGCTGGGTTCTGGGCAAGAAACCTGTCCTAAGCAATTGAAGGCCATGCCTGAGCTCTGAATGAGCTAAAGCACAGGATATACTCAACGAATCAGCTGGACCCAGGACAGATTTTGAGCCTGTATCTAAGTGCCTGCAAGAGACCCATCCTACAGTGGTTTCTCATCTCTTTAACTTTGACACAGAGGGGAAAGGAGCAAGCTGGTCTCAGCTTGAGGCAAAGGCTTCAGTGCTTCTGAAACCATCACTTTTTTTTTGATTTCCCTTACCTCACAGATCGTTCAATTTGTTAACTCAATCTGAAGACTTGCCATGTCCACTTCACATTTCTCAGCCCTCACTAACCCTTCAATTCACAGGGCATCACCCACTCCAATCAGACGGTGCTCCAGACAGGGCAAGACACTAAATGCCAGAACACCAGAAAGCAGAGAGAAAGGAAAGAGCTCATAGGCTTTGATCTATTTCAGACCTGTCAGATTAAGTAGGTCTGGAGGTTTGGGTGATGGGGCTTGTGCTTCATGCTTGCTTAAGCTGAATTGCCTTGGAGAAAGCTGAACATTCTCTCATGGTGAGGTCTGTGTCACCCTACCTCTATCTACAAGCAGCAGCAAAAACCATCTCAACACTCTGGGCTTGTGAAAACTGCAGTTCCTAATTTGTGGCATTTGTGACATCTATTTCACTGGATTACAGGTCAGCCTGGGAAGATGCTAAAGATGGGTGTTGTTTCTATTGCTCCTGGAAATGCAGTTCATTGTATCTTAGTCAAAGTCTGTCGAATAACATGCATGCATGCGTGTGTGAATGTGTTCAAGGGGAATGCCAGAGTGACAGAAAAATGGCAACAGCCAACCTACAGAAATAATTTCTTTAGCTTTTCAATATTGCTATGGCACATAATAGTATAGGTACTGTCATGGTAGAGGCATAGGGGCATATACACCCGTAGACTAAAAGACAGAGAGACCTGACCATTCTACAGTATTGCTGACATTTTTTGTGATACATTAACTAGTTTCTTGTTGCTTAGTACTGTGAAAAGCTGCTTTGAATACTTTTCCTTTGGTTACTGATATGTATTAACTTCAGGTACCTGTACCATACAGTTAACTTTAAAAGCCTGAAAATTTAAAACTACGAAAATCAATTTTCTTCCAAATGCGCTTTGTGAACTCTAGTAATTTCCAAGAACAGTTATAAAACCAGAAAGAGATCGAGATTGAAGTTTCTGGCTTGCACTTGCTTCTAACAGAAATTAAGACCAGTAGCAATGGAAATGCTTTTTTTCCTCAACACATTCAAGAGTTTGCCTTTATTTTATCATATTATTTTAAGGAAAATTTGAGCGGCAACATTTAAGATGACTGGCTGTCTAGGTTATTTTATTTTCCTTGCAATGCTTGTGCTGAGCAAATGAGACAGCTCTGATTCCACACAACCTTGATGGTTGTCATTAAGAACAGAAATTTGCAATTAAAGGTAAATTGTCTACACTACTTTTTCAGCAAGCATAAAAGAGAGAGTTTTAGTGGTAAGTTGGTTAACTGGTGATTGCTACTGACACTTGCTACAGTGCCAGAGTCACAGTTCATCTGCTACAGAATTGTGGCCACCTCAGGGTGGGATGTACTAACAGCTGTAAGTCCCAGTCCTGCTGTTTAAGGCAACAGGGGTTCTGGCATACCCTCAGTGGAATCAAGATTTAACTATTTATCCCATGCAGCAGCTGGGTGCATAAGGAACAGCAATTTCTTTCAAAGTATTTCTACATCTGTTAGAATTAGAAAGTTTCTGTTGTGCTCTAAGACTGAAACACTTATTTTCCAAAGCCTTCTGCTGCTGTGGCTTCCTCAACTTCAAGAGTGATAGTGGCAGCACTGAAAAACAATGGAGGAGATAACAAACTCTGGCAACTATCACAGAAAGAGAGATGAAACATTTTGAAGTTTCTCCTGTGCTCTCAGCTGCAACTTCATGCGGTTACATCCTCTACAGCCCGGCTCCAAAGGGCTGCCAAAATGCTGCTCATGCCTTCTAGACTGTGTGTGTATCTGATCAATCCATTTGATTTGTAGGTTAGGACTAAGCCTTGCAGTCAGACCCAATGATCTCATTGCTGCCAGCATGAATGCAAAATACTTTGAGCGAAAACAAGGGGATTGATCTAAAAGGACACAGGTAATTTAGAGCAGAAGTTGGGCTTTTGTGTATTAATTAAAAAGTTCTCTGTAACCTATGGGACACATCAGCTCTCTTGCAAAGGTTGTCATCTCCGCACAGCCAGCCATTTGTTTTGTTTGCTTCTGAGAGAAACTTGATTTTTGTGACGGGCTATGCTTTTTGCTACTATATCCTCTGGGAGAAAGGTCTGGTCAGATGATTAACATTATCTTCTCTCTTAAACATTACATTATTAAAATTGGGCAGGCTTTTTTTTTTTTTTTTTGAATAGCAACTGACTAATTAGCCCCACGTCTCATCTCAGCTGTCAAAAATCTCTGTTCATTGACAGTTTACTTTAAGTGGTTCAATTAACATAACAAATGACTCACCAAAAGTTCTGTAGGCATCCTATTGATTAATGTCATTTATCTTGCAAACCAGCGGTAGATGCGTGAGTTGCTCCTAACAATTATTATATACATTTATATAGGTATATAATAAGTGCCTCAGAGAAGCAATGCAATTTAGGTGTTATTTGCAGACATTTAATAGCAATAAAGGGCTTTAATCTGCAGCAATAAGATGGATAATTTCCCAGTTAAGAACCAGGTAGAAGACAGGGCCGTGTTTCCCTGCACATCACACTGCATGCATCCAAGTGATATAAAGAATAGAAATTTCTATGAGCATGTGATCAGACTGAGGAGGATAGAGACTGATCAAGAGCCAATCTCTTCAGTACATTGGTGAGCAGTATATTATATAATATTTTGTTCACGCTTTATGTGTTCTATGGGTGATGCACAGAAAAGAGAAGAGCTGGGTTCCTCATTTTCGGCTTTGAAGACATGCCTTGGAACTTTTGTTCCTAGAACTCTTACGTGGTTTTGAAGGCCCAGTGTCCTTAGACCCTATGGCCAGAACTCATAGCAGATCAGGGGGCACAGTACAGCAACAGGACAGACAATTTCCTATTTGAAAAGGATCTTTAACCAGTAACAGTACAGCAGTACTGGGCAAGTGGGAGAGAGGAAGGGTTTTTCCCTCAACTCTGCCCCTCCTTTGGCACTCACTTTGGCCTCACTTAATCCCCTCTCTCCATTGTTTTCCATCCACTTTGATTTTATCCATGCTGCTCATGAGGTCTATGCACTCCTTGCCACCAGGACAGTCCCTCACTGAATGTTCATGCAGTGCCTTAACCTACATAAGGTCAGAGCCTCAGAAACCCCCATGATATAAAAATGCAACATTTTACCACAGAACAAATTCCAGGTATTCACCACTGGGGGGGAAAATGGTCTCCCATCAGTTAGTGATTTTGATCAGATGACAATGTTCTGAAATTTCTGCAGAAGGAGGTTTTCTACCAATGAAATCAGAGATGTCCGTATAGTACACTGAAAGGCATTAATATGGGTGCCTCTGTAATCATAGTGAAAAAGTATGTGTGTGTTTCAGTTGTTTCAAAGCGCTTCTAGAGGAAGAAGCTTTTATGACTGAACTCTTTAATAAGGGCTCGTCCCACCAGTCTCAGGAGGGGCAGTGCAAGCTTTAAAGAAAGTACAGCAAGTGCTCTTACTACTGAAGCCACTAGGAATATATTTTATAAAGCAATATTAAAGAAATACTGAAAGCAGAATAATTTAATCAGATTCATGAAATCAAATACCCCCAAGGCAGCGATGAAGATGCAGCTCAACAGGTACTGGCATTTCATTCCACAGGAAGAGGGAAATTCATCAGCTCTACCTTTTTTATTTTCTTTTTTTTTTTCCCCTCTTTTCTCTTTATAGAAGTAAAACTTGACACTAAATAAAACTAAAGCCAAATAACCCTAGGACATAAGGATTAGTGCAAAGGCACCTTGGGCCTATGTTCAGTTACACTCTGTCTGTTCTTGTTTGGGAACTGGAAACTATTCATTACTAGGGAGTTGGAGGAATGCTGTCAAGTGTTTCTTTAAGTGGCATTTTTTTTTCCTGATCACACGACCAGTAACTGACAAAATATTTCATCTTTTCTTTCTTTATTTGCATTATATTGCCATGACTGCATTCTCTTCTGATAAAGGGCAGCACAGCAGACCTTTATTTCAGCCTGGAGTCTCCTCATGCAGCAGAGAAGCATTAACAATATTATGTGAAAATCATCTCGAAAAATCAGCACTGGAAGAACCCTCTAAAACTTGAAATTTAGGGTTCCCATGCATCCTAATTTTCAAAAATCTCCTGCAGGGAAAGTGATTATAGTTTTTGTTCTTTTATGCTGTTACTTCTGCACAGAGCTGATGGCTGGTGGCTTTCTTAGAGTTGTTGTAGGAGCAGTGTTTCTGTAATTATATCAGTGTAGGCTATGAAAGTGAGGAGTAAACTGACTTTGATGCAACTTGTAATATTAACTAGGAGATCTTGGGAAAAGCTCTTGGAGGACAAAAAGGTACAAATCCTCAGTATCTACTGTGGCCTCACTGAAATACCAACTGAGCAACAACTTGGAGTGCACATATCCTTCAAGCATCTCCGGAGAAGTCAGACCATTCTCATCTGTCAGGTACGCAACTGAGTGATAGATTCAGCTCACTAAAATCTAACCAGAAAAACTCAGACACCAGGTTTGTTCTAGGCATCTCCACTTGCAGAATCATCAACAGGGAGTCAGGTGCCCCATGCAGTGAATCATTCTGTGGTGCAAGAGGCGTCATCCAAAGGCTTACAAAGGTGCCTGTGACTCCCTATTGACAATAGAGAGCTATGAATAGTAACCTCGATTGAGAACCTTCCCTTTTACTAGCACTAAAATTAGCTGAGAAGATTCCCATCCAGCTGTCTTCTCCAAACTAACACAGGAGAAAGTGGATAGTAGAGAAAATGATGCCTTCAGTTCACCAGGCAGATGTGCTGTGCAGGGGATCACCCTTCTTTTTCATGTGGACATCAAACTGACTCTGCAGTGAGGGGATGGAGTTGAAACATCCGATCTGTGTGCCTGAGGTCTGGATGAATGCAGACCACAAGGACTGAAGTAATTTGGAGGAGCTGAGCAAGTACAGAGGGAATGAAACATTTAGGTAGTGCACGATCCTGACAAGAGGCAACAATATCCCTGAGACAGATTTTTGAAGAGTATGGAGAGAAGAGCATTCAGTTTATGATGCATATTTAACAGCTAAAATATAGCAGCAGTACTGTCCTGTCCTGCCTCATGGCTTCTTTCTCCAATGAGGCCATCATAAATTGTGCCTCGGGCAAAGCACAACTGATTGGACTCAATTTATTCTTCTTTAAAACACACACACAAACACATTCACTAGGGAAGGATATAGAAGTTCCAGGAAAGAGCCGTAACTCAATTGCCATTATAGAACAGAAAGATAATTAAGTAAATGTTGGCAGGGGATAGCATTGAACAACTTTAGCAGAATGAGTTCTTCCTTGCTTTGCCCTTTGCAGAAAGTATACTGCATTCTCCAGAGACCCCACCCTAAATTGCTTTGGAGAGCTTCCTTTTCCCTGAAGGAAATCAGAGACAACAGGGCTGGAAGGGAGCTCCAAAGCTCGGTAGAAGGCAGGATCAACTCAAGCTGAGCTGGTAAAGATGCATGTTTGCCCTGCTGAGGGGCAGGAGGTCAGTCCTGTATGGGTATGCAGCTAACCCTTCCCATATTGCTACCTGGAATTTAGGAGGATCCAGATAACATCTGAATCACTTTGATCTACAGTTTGGAGCAATGAGAAATGTCTTAGAGAGAAATTAATAATAAGTGAGACATAAGTAGACACCCTGAAATGTAACCATCTTCTGCTCATGTCTGAATATCCAGAGTATAAGGGAGATATGAGCTGCAGTTACTAATTAGCTCCAAGGGCAGACAAATAGCAGCTCTGCTTTTTATTCATCCCATGTGGTGATCCACTGGGTTTGTAGACTTTGGAACATTTTAGGTCTGAAATTTATCATGAGTTTATAGCCAGACAATAAGTTAACAGAAGAAGAAAAACAAAAAAATCCATCATTGTAAATCTTATAAGACTGTACTTTTTAAACTAGAATATGAGAGAGAAAGATCACATGTGATA
This sequence comes from Corvus moneduloides, assembly GCF_009650955.1. NCBI lineage: Eukaryota > Metazoa > Chordata > Aves > Passeriformes > Corvidae > Corvus > Corvus moneduloides. The sequence continues at coordinate 17,760,540 of NC_045511.1, forward strand.
ATGAAAGGAAGAAAACAGAACAGTAAAATGTTAAATTAGCATGTCTGAGTTCATTCTTGTTGAGGCAGGTAAGTTTCAAGTCAGAGAGCTTCTCTTTAATGTCAGCGGCTTTTGGACAATGCATTTCTTCTTTTTGAGTTCATTGAAAGAATTGTGTGCAAAATTCTATGTGTATAATATATAGGCAGCCACCTCTAAAATCTAATTATTTTAAAACAAAATCTTTGAAATATTTTATCTTACTGTCTATCATGGAAGGTTACTCAAGCTTCTTGGTAATGAATCTTTGTCTAAAATATATTTGGCAGTCTTTGCATAATCATGTCACTGTATGTCATAGACTACACCTTCAAGAATCACCACATGATGTGTGAAATGAAGCAAAAATAGCAGATATCCTTAGAGTGACTTTGGTAAAACGTGCTAATTTCTCAACCTTCAGAAAGATCAATGTAATCTCAAAGTTTCAAACATGTCAACAAAAATATCTTTGAGGGGGAAACAGAGATGCATAAGTGGGCTGTTTTCATTTAATAGGAAAGTTAGCACAGAGAAATTTTGGGCTGTCACCAAAACTGAAATGTATGGTAAACTCGGGATGAGAAGAAATGTTTCATGATTGCACAATAACAGGCATTTCCAGCCTTACATGACACCTTTAGAGCTGCATTTTGTGTCTTAGGGTCTGCTACGACAGCACCTGTTTAAAAAGTGATACTTCCAACAATGCTGTCCTGTGCTTGTAAGGGAAAGAAAAGACGATCAATAAGAAAAATGGGTCTGAATCAGAAAATATAGAAGCAGAAATGTCATGCTTATCCAGGGCACTGGATAAAACAGACACAGTAAGAAGTGTGTGTATTTAGCATATGATTCATTTAATCTCAGTCAACTGGAATTTTAAGAGTGCAATATTTAGTTTAACCTAATCATTCCAACTCCTTCCATGAACAAATAAAGAGATGCACATATCTCCAAAGAAAGCTTTCTTTTGTTCTTAGTCATAGTTTCATAATATACAAGAAAAACTCTATTCTGTGATGGTCCTTTTCCTTCATTGTCTATAGAAATATCTAGATGACCAGATTAACCTTAGCACCTTACTTGCAGACACCTAAAGTTTATGTGTGTTGAATGTAATCCAGTAAGAGCTCTCATTTTAGCCTGAAAAGGGTAAGATAACAATGGTTGAAAATCAGCTGAAAAACCATATATGTTTTGTTTAAATACAATATTGGAGAGGAGAGATGACCTTAATATAATTTATGATTTATATTTTAGTGCTACCAGGAAGCTTAAGCTGCCTAAAGACTCCACAGTGTAAGCAGAGATGATGGATAGGAAAGGATGGAAAGTTACAGGAACTCTAGCACTGAGATTAAGTGACTACATGAAGGTCACAATAGATGAACACTTTTTTCACCTGAGTATTATGAAGGTACAGATAGAGACAGTACAAAAATGGGCAGCTGGAGAGGGAATGGAGGGTGTTGGACACAGCCTTATATTTCCTGAAGGATTTGAATTTAACCACAGTTTTCTTTAGGCAAGACACCTAAATTAGTTGTATTAGGCTTCTTCTGGTGGTTACTCACAAAATAATGGCACTTCTTGAGAATAAGTCAAATTGCCAAGGGACTGAATTGCAGCCTGAGTTAAACTTAATACTGACCCCAGTTAGAAATACTGAATAAAGTTTGATGAGAAGAAAGTCTCTATGAAGATGGGATGAATTGATAAATAAATGATTCAATGGGAATCTCCATAATTTGAGAATCATCATGTGGATGAACAGGGTTTGGGCACAAAGTGTTGCCAGAGCTTTGCCACTGATTTCAGCAGAACCTGGATTTTACCAGTATTGGAGAATCCCAGAGGAAGTGCTCTGGAGTTTACAGATAGGGTTGCCACAAGTTGTCTGATCTTGGGACAGGTGTCCAAAGGATGAATAGGACATCTACAGGTGGTCTAGGTTTAAAATAATCCTCTAGGAGAATCTAGCAGATGATATCTGTAGCTGAGGCTTATCTGTCGTAATTTCTTAGTAAAGAAGGAATGAGGGAAAAGATCTGCCAAAAATACATAAGATGGATCAGCCAAATTGTTTCTAAATGGTACCTTAGTCAGAAATCTCCACAGGGGGCCAGCAGCCAGCTGCACTACACTATAGAGTAAATGTTTCTGTTTTGGAAAAGAGTCAGTGGCAAGTGATTTGCATTAAACATTTTTTTTTTGTTGTTGTTGTTATTGTTGGTTTCGTTGCTATTTTTGGCTAACACAGAAATGCATCAGCATTTGAAATTTACAGAGCAAGTACCCAGTTGCTGATTTCCAGTACAATTTTTGTCTCCATGCTTAGAGATTTTGCTCCCAAAAGGCAGGGAGGAGGGGGAGACTAGCAGGGTAGAAGTGGTGATAGGGAATCCAAAAAAATCAATCAAACAGAGAGACATCCAGAACCACAAATGGTTTCCATTTTCCAACAATTTCTTTTTAACTCAAGAATACACAGAAATCTGTGAATTCAGAGTGCCTGCAGTTCTCTTGCCTTGGAAAGGAGAACAGAAGATGGAACAAAACCTATGTTGAAAACCTCTGAACTCATGAATATGAACAGAGGGCTGGAAGAAAATGAAGCCCAGGGATTCATGGATCTTGTCATGGTCTAGAGATGCTTTCAGCATATGTCTAGCGTGCAGCAGGGTCTGGCAATTTTCCTGGTATTTAGGCTGCTTTTGGGACTGCTGCTCTCCTGCACATGTTTGTCCTGGAGGATGGTTTTCACTGATATGGTGTCATGAAATTCCTATCTAAACACTTGCAGGTGTATGTAGGGATGGCTCTGGCCAGAAACCTGGTCGCTTGCCCAGAGAAGAACATTGCTAGGGGCAGCTAAATGGCTCTGCCCCTCCACCTGCCTCCTCTCATCTAGGGACAATTTGGGTGTGCTGGAAAAATGATCCACTAATTCTGCATCCATCACTCTTCGAGGACTGCAAAGGTAAAGAGGAAGATCAGTTTTTTCAAGGATCTGCCCCCAGTTCCATTCCTTCCCTCCTGTAACAGAAACAGCCAGGCCAAACCCAGCCCCTAATCCTTGGAGTGGAAAACACTTGGGTGCTTCCGAGTGTTGTCTCTATGGATGTTTTTCACACACCCAGACACACATGGATTTTTGTGTAAGCGCAACCACAAAAACAAGTGTAATGATTGCTATAAGGATAATTGTACAGGTAGTTATCTACATTAACATTCATCACACACATGGATGCATATGAATGGATTAGAAACACAAGCAAATACAACAGAAGATTCAAAAAAGTTAGGGCCAGAAGAGACCACAGGCATGATCCAAGAGTTTTTCTGCCTTACATTAGCCAGTCATTATTATCTAAAGGAACCTCTTCTAGGTGGCACAAGATGCTGAAATTGTACAGTGTGATGAGAAAAGAAACAAGAACAAACCATGAAATATTTAATATCCTCTAGTGGCACTGATGCAGTCTTTAAGCACAGGGCAGTGCATTAACACTGTTCACTACGCCGCCTAACTCAACTGGCTAAAACTAGACTATGGCAGAAAAAATATGAACAGTTTTTACTCCCTTTTGTACTGAAAAAGCCCCAGCTGAACCAAGTTTTGGCAGTCTCCTTGAAGAAATGTGTGGATTGATCAGTGAATTCAGAAGATCATGAGTTAGAGGCTGAGAAAACACTGTCCACAAGAAACAGTTGAAAGAATTGTTCCTTCTTAGAGTGCAGAAGAAAAAAATTAGTAAAGGTATGACAACAGTATTAAAGCAGTTCACTCAGAAAAAAATTTAGCTCAGTTATGAGGAAGTTTCAGTTAAAGCATCAGATGATTTTGGCCAGGAAAAGTTACATGTCTTAGGGTAAGATAGTTCCTGTCTTCCTGAGATGTCACTTTCTCTCTGCTGCTTGTGGAACAAGTTTAGTCAATACTCCTAATTTTTGTGTGGGATGATGAGGATACTTTACAGGCGTGGCAGCACTGCCCAAAATACAGGTGTTTAATGAAACAGTGCCATCACTGTCAGGCTACTTTCTTTTTGGTACCTTTTCCCCGAGTGTGTGTCACTTGCCACAGTCAGACATTCTGCTAGTCTGTCAATCTGCTAGTCTGTCAATCTCTAATTTGACTCAACAGGATTCTACACTTGTTGTTACATAAAAAGCCCTACCAGACTACCATGGAATTTACTGTAGACTGATGTATGCAGCATGAACACGGAATTGTATTCTATTTGACACACCTTGCCCCACAGACAGACCGTAAGGATGGAATTCATAGCCAAGAATCAAGAGCCGCATTTTAAATATCCTGAAAATTCCAAGGATTCCTGCACTCTTTTACCAAATTAATGAAATTTTGACTTCTTGAATAAGATGATGGTCACCAAGTTTTACATGGATTCATTTCCTACCTTTAAAATGTTCCTGCAATCATCCATAGGTTTTGATGCCTTACAGGGGATATGCTGCTGGAAGGATTTGGTTGCCTTTTAAATTGGTTTGTTTGGGTTTGTTTTGGTTTGGTTTTTTTTTTGAAGTTCCAAAACCCAATCTCTCCTCAACGAAATTTTGTTTTTTGTTTACTTCTTTTTCCTTGCTGTAGGAGAAACACGTTTACAAATCACTAAAACCGATTAAAGCTCTAGTAATGTGCAGGCTTCCTTGACCTGCCTGAAACACAGTGCTTGTGTGCATGAAAAGGATGCGTGTACAGTGGTTACCAGATCTGATGTTCAAGCAGACCTTTTCTTTCTGGGTCTACTGGTCCCAGGTGACCACTCAAGACAGACTCAGAAGAGTATGGCATTCACTGTAGCAGAAGGATCAACTTAAAATTCAAACACCTTAGTCTCAGCTGACTAAAAACTCTTCCCCCCTGAACACCCTCTTGACCATCTAGCCACATCTCCAAGGTGTGTACCTCAAAGGCAGGCAGGAGCTTGCAGACACTCAGAGCAGATTTGGTAAATGAGATCCAGTGCTCAGACTGCAGGTGAGCTAATTCAGTGCCATTAGCTGCAGCCAGGACTTCATCTCCTCATTAGGAAAGAGATAAATTATGCAAAGTGTACTCTCAGCACAAGCAGCAAGAGCAGGCAAAGCCACAGAAAAGATAAATGGAAGGAAAAATAGTCTGCAAAGCAGGGCAGAGCAAATGCAACACTGCCCTGGAAAGGGTGGGAGGGAACCCTCATCTTGGGTCAGCCCCTGGATGGAAGCAAAAGGCTTCACCTTCTTTGACCTCCTGCCAGCTGCAGTGACAGTCAAGCTGGAGCAAGGCCTCTCCCTTCTGTGCTTGCCCATGCTCCAAAGGGCCCTCGCTAGTTACTCCTATTGTACCTTAAACTTTCATAAGAAATCGATTTACATGAAACTGCAGAGCCCAAGAAGGAAAATATTTATCTCTTATACCCCAAGCAGATCCTCCACAAGGGATTCTCTTCCCTGACAACACTTTGCAGAGTCTGATTTTTTTCCGGATGGCTGTTGCCTGGAAGCATGGCATCAATGAAAGCTCTTCTTTGGTATAGTACTTATTTTATTTCCAAAAAAAAAACCACAGCAAGGAAGACAGTGACTGTGTGAAATATCCTGCAACCACCTGAGCAAGATAAAATATCCCAGGTATGGGCAGGAAAAAATAGTTGACATTAGCTTAGATACCAGACCCCTCTCAATCCTGGTCCCTGCAGGATTGTCAACATGGTGACCAACCATTCTGACACCCTTCTGTGTGCGGGAAATCCTGCCAGGAACTGGGCTGGACTCACATTAATTTTCTCCTGGCCAACAAAGACTGACCAGATTGCAAAGACTGTGAACTCACGACCTTGATTTTTTTCCTCTCCAACAGCTTCCAGAAACGTTTGGTTTCTCAGCCTCCTCTCTGCCTCCTCCTTCTCTTTGCTCAGGAGCCATCACAGGGGCAGATACAGCCCTGACAATGCACCCTGGGTGTGAACCAGCCCTGCGGGGTGCAGGAGGAGCAGTGGATGCCAGCGAGGCTGGAGTCCCACTGTCACCCCTTCAGCATGGGTAGAACCAGGCTGGAAGGACAGCACAACAAAGACAGACTACATTTAGCTGGATACTTTCCCTCAATCACTGCATTAGCTTTTCCTGATCCTATAGTTAAAAACAGCTATTTATTCTGTCACTACATGCTGGCAAAGATATATTGCACCAAGTCAGCGCCTACAATTATTATAGTACAGAAAACCTTTGCTGTAGCACGTTTAGTGCTGCTATTTATCAGGCACAGCTATTACATCCTGGCTCCCAACAAGGCTATACAATTCTGGCACCCAGGAAGACAGCAGGTGCTCTGAATTAAACCAGGGCCCAAAGACGTTCCCTTCACCTTCCTCTGGCTTTCCTTAATAGCCTAGCAAGGGCTGGGGGCTATCAGGAGGGAAAAGGGTTGCAAGAAAGCACTCTGCTTATCTGACACTATGTCTTAGTGTCACAAAATACCATGTGTAGGGGGGAAGACATTGCTGTTTTGTGAGGGAGGTGACAGGATCTCTAGAAATTAAAAGAAATTAGAATCCAAGTAGGTCATACAGTTCTTCAAGGTGCCAAAACCACAGTATTTAATTGTAACAAATATTTCTTTGTGAAATGTTTATCCTATACTAACTGATAGCCAAAGATATTGCACATCATGGTCCACCTGCCTATCCAGCCATCAGAAAATGTACTGATACCACTGTTACTGATACCTCTAGTGCTCCATTCATATACAGTCTTAGGGCTCTGGGTATATTTTTCATATCTTTGGTATATCATCAAAACCTTGTTCTATTATTACCAGCAAAACTGTCTTGCCAATGGTCTGCACTTAAGATTGATTTGAAATCATGTCTTCCAACAGAATGGTATTTTAAAAAGATGTTTCTTATACAATCCTCTCAAATTTTCTCGCTTGTTGTTAGCAAACTGAAAATTTGACTCACAAAGTACACAGATTTATTGTAATGATTGAAAAAAAAAAGAGAAGGAAATGCTAGAGAATAACAGACTGATCAGCACAAAAGGAATTTTTTTGGATAACTTCCTGAAAGCCTGCTATTCCAGAGTTCTCTCTCTCCCACTGTCACTAATTTTCAAAAGAAATTCAAGCCTGAATCTAGGAGACTTCCCTGATGATTTCTCTTGGGGGAAAAAAAAAAAAAAGGCATTTTTTTTAAAAACCATGATTTTTCAGTAGAAAAACGCTGTCTAAATTACTTTGATCAGGCCTCTCCAGCATCTTTGCAGCCCAGTGTTGCCAGCAGCTACATCGAGTACTGTGGGTGTGTCTCGGTGGAGCTGCAGAGAGCACTGTCACTGGCTATCGTGCATGTTCAGGGTGCCAAGGCACTCGGTGTCTGTCAAGGATAAATGTTTGTAGGGGCAGAACCAAAGCTGGAGAACTTCTAAGTTCCATATGAGGGCCCAAAGGCAGAGAAGACTATACAGGAATAGCTGAATGGGGATCAACACTCAGCCGAGTACTCAAGACTGAGTAATAATGCAGAATATTTTGGGTCACTGCTTTCAAGGATATTTTCCTTAAGAGGTTTTTGGGGTACTTTGGATACACAGATTTAGCTTTATTCCCACCAGCTCCCACCCAAAGGCATCTTTTTGAATCTGCTTTTGAAAGTCTTAAGCTCACGAGCCTCCTGTTGGGAGTAAGAACATTGTCATCACATTATGGAGCTGCTACTGACCACAGCTGCCTGATTACTTTGCCTTTGCAACATGGGTAGAGGTGGTTCATGGGATTTGGTGTGATTTATTTGTTTGGGTTTAATGTTCCAAGACAACAGGCTCATTTTTTTAGAAGGAATAAACACAATAATCAGATTGTGTGAGAGAGGATCAAAGAGAAAAGGAAATTAAAATATTCTCAATAATAATAGTAATATTAATCACTAATGCAAAAGGAACAATTTGCTTCTGGCCATTGTTGCTGATGTACAGGACATCCACACTGAGTGGATCTATTGACCTGATATTCCTGCTTACTGTGCAAGTGGTACTAATGTTAGGAGGACTATATTTAAGAGACAGCAGCCCTTAAGAGGCATCTACTGATGGAGCTGCAGACACCACCAAAGATTCATGCTACAAACTAGGAGAGGGACTCAGACAGTGGAAATAATTTGCTTAAAAGCATGTTGATTTGGACATCACTAATCTCAGCATTGATCTTTGCCGGCATTAACTTTGCTGTTAATGCAAATAACTGAAAAGGATGCCATTAATTGTATTGATATAATGGAAGGCATTGCCCTTGACTTCAAGGCCCCCCTCTTTGATTTAGTGCTTGCCAACGACTCAACATTTTTGTCTCCTCTCCCCTTTTCTGCTTGTCCAAAATGATGTTTCATTCCTTTTTATATCCCTGTTATGCTTGGAACATCCTGTCTCCACGTTCCCCTCCTTCAAATGCTCCTTTCTTCCTGAAGGTCCTGCATTCACCTTCCCTCCTTTCCCCAAACGCGGTCTCACAACTATAACAGGAAGAAAGCAAGAGTGTGTATATGTATATGTATGTATATCTCTCTCTATATACATATATATATATATATAGATACCTATATATCTATATCTATATCTATATATATATCTATATATCCAGAACACAACAGCAACAACACACATGAAGAATTCAGGCTGTACTGCCAGCATGGCAAATTCCCTCTGTGATTTCCTGGACCAAAAGGATTGTGAGTTCCAGGAGCAAAGGCTTAATGAGGAAAAGGAGACAAATGTGACTTATCCATAGGGCTTTAGTGAGGGTGTTAAATCAAAGCAATGCTTTTTCCAACTGCCCATTTTACAAACTGAATAGTGATAAAATGTGAAGGCTCTGGAAGAGTTAAAAAAAAGAGTGGAGGCCGTGAAACTTTTTTCAGAAATAGATTTAGGGATGCTATATAGGTAACTTCTGCAAAGGAAAGTTAGGAATTTTTTTTGCCCTTTATTTTTATCTACTAGAAGAAAAATTGTCTGATGGCAGGGGGCATTTTAGTCTAGGAAGTAAAGAGAACACAGAATATTACATTAGACAAAGTAAGTCTAAAATTACAGTATGGTTTATTTTGATCGAGTCAACTCTCTGAGTCTTAAAATCTTTAAATCAACTTTAATTTTCTACACGGCATGTTCAAGATATGAAGAAAAAAATAATTATACATTTGGGAGAAAATTCTTGTTTTCCCAACAGAAGTGTTAATTTAGACCAGAAACTTAACAAATACGTATGAGAATCACTTTCTCTGGCCCGAAGACTTAGCAGTGCCAAAAGGGAAGACACAGGAAGAGAAATACTATTGCAGATCTATCATGGGCAACCACAATTTTCATTGAATAATAGAACAAGCATCAATTAACTTTGCATTTTTCTCAGCCATTATTAATTTTTTGATTTCCCAAGGGCACTATCATGGTAGAAACTGGTATTGAGTGGATCTGAAGAAGTAAGGGTATGGGGAAGATGTCATATGTGTAAGTGGCTTCCTGGATCAGGAGGCCTTCAGGCTGTCTTTTTCAACCAATCACCACAGCTTCGTTTAAAACAAGGTTGCTGACTGTTTGAAATGCTGTCAGCTTTGAGATAATCAGAGGCATAGCCTCTGGAAACTAGCACATTGTGGGACTGCAAAAGGAAGCCCCTGCAGGGGAGAGTAGGAATAGTGTACGTAGCAGCATTAAATTGGCATCTCTTTGTCAAAAACATCCTTTGCCACCTCATTTCTCCAGCAAAAATATTCCACTGCAAAAAAACCCCCACACTCATCCTCCAGTTCCTCAATTAACATCTGAATTGTAATCAACAACTTAGCAGTCAAGGAATCTTTGAAGAGATGAGAAATCAGATGCTGTTTTTCAAGCTGAATGTGAAAACACTGTGATGATAGTGGGATTATTTTGGAAATACATGGCCAATAGAAACCTTGGAGGGACTTGATCCATTCCAAATCCAAATCCCTTTTGGTCCCTTAATCCACAAACCTTACTAGAGAAGTATGCTAGTGCTAAATAGTTGTGCTTAAGATTTGCAACTGGATTCTCCTGACCAGTTGTCTGTCATCATACATCTATAAATGTGTGTTCAATAATTACTTTGCACTTGCAAAGGTTTTTCTCTGTAAATCAGTTGAAAAAATGTTAATTTTGAATAGAATAGCAGTTCTGCGAGTGGGACATATTTATTAGCTCTATCATACGGGTTGGAAAATTAAGGGACAGAGGGTTAATTGAGCCTAGTTTTTAAAAAAAATCTAAATTATTTTAATCAAAAGAACACATAAAGAGGCAGATGTGAATCAAAACCCACTTATAATCAGGACCATAAAGAAAACAAAGAAAAGAGAATTTCTGTCTCAAGTGTCTTTCACCCTAATTACAAGACAATAATAGTGTGGACAGGTGGATTATCACAAAAATAACGTGAATAATGGTTGCTTTGTTCTTTCCTTTTCTTCTGACTGTACGGTATCCTTATGGGTCTTAATGTCTCCTGATTTAGTGAAAGTGACAGGAATTTCCTGGTAAACTGAGGAAATGGGTGTATGCCATCAATTTAGACTTGATTTACTACCATGTGGCTCATGCCACAGGTCTCATTTACCCTAAATTTTCATCTTGTAGTGTAGGCTATGAGGAACGTAGTCTGGGATGCTCCTGCCCAGCAAAGCAGCAGGATATTTGTAGCATCTAGCTTTTCATTATTACATAGAATATAACATGAGCTGTCTGTCCTTTAAACTAAGAAGCAAGCCAAGCCACTCAGAAGGGCCAAATTTCATGCTGCTTCACTCCACCTCCACTTCAGCTCACTTCATGCTGCTTTAGCTCCACTTCAAAATCCAAGACTTAACTGGGGACCCCAAATACGCCACAGATCAGTCAAATTTCAGTGGTTGCACAGTTCCTGAGGAGGAGGAACAGATGGACAGGAACACAAAGAGGCTGATTGCATAAATTCTGTTTCTTAAGAAACTAGACTAAAATTAAGTGTTTTAAAATCCAGATCGAGGGTTACTTTTGTTCGGAAGTAGGTGCCTGAATACTAACACATATGGTTAGGACAGTAGCTGTTTCTGTTGGTGTTGTCAAAGCTGCATTCTCATATACCAGATTCAGTTCTGGTAATACCGTTAGGGACTGTTACATCATGAGATATACTTTATGGCCCTTTCCGCTTCAGCCATGTAACCTGCTAACAGTAACTTCTGCTTTCAGTCAATTACTTTATAATTATGCTTTAAAATGTCATGTCTGATTTGAGCCAAACACTTGGCTTCTAGCCTTCCCAAGAAAAAATAAAGACAGTGATATGAAATTGCAATATTAAAAGCAGAACCTGTGCCATCTATAGATGTACTCACAATCCAGGGCTATATTTCTATACATAACTTGGGGCATGGTTCCTCAACAGATATCCTTCCACTGCAGAATGCTCAGAAATGTCTCAATTTAAATGTTTGATAAATGATCAATTGGCAAAATAATAAGTATCAAAACAAACAAAAAATATTGAACCCTCAAAAATCCACACCACTAAGCCCCCCAGTCTTAAGTAGGAATGTCCCCAGAAACAGTTTTAATTTAAAGTTCATCCAAACAAGAATTTTTGTTTTTAGAGATGAGAAGAGCAATAACCTCTAGGAGAACAGTGGTGAGGACAGGAGATGCTAACACAGAAATTAGTAATATATGGTGGTTATATATATAACCTCTTTCTGAAAGCCCAGAAAACAGTTGCCTCTTCTGCCGCGTATTCCAGCTCTCAAAATGCCAGAGAGACTCCTTCTTGGTTTCCTTTTCTCACCTATCTAGATGAAAAGTTTTGTCCCAAGATGAATTTGCACAGAGTTACGGAGAAGGTGAGCCTCTCTACCACTGCTCTGAAATATGCATAGCATGCTACAGAGTCAGAAGCTGCTCCAAACCCCGCCACAGCTGCCACCTTACAGGGCTCCCACAAATCTTCCTCCCATCAATTCCCCCAACATTCCCCACTACATGTCCCAATAAGAATCATGTTTCACATCAGGAAAGAAGGTGAAATTTCCTGGCGTTACCTAGTTGTGTTGCTTTAAGGACTTGTAGGAGTTGTAGCTCTGAAAATACCCTTCCTTTCACAAGTCCAAAGCTCTCCTTGCTGGGTAATCCATTAGAACTGCCGTTAACTGTGCATTCATGGCTCTCACACCCAGCTCTAATCTCCATTGTGGCTTTGAAAAATCTACCCCCAGTGTTATTCTGATGCGGCTGTTTGTCTCCTTGTGAACTTATAATGATAATAATGATACTAATGATAGTAATAATGACTGACACTTATATAGTACCCTTCATCCAGAGGATCCCAAAGTGCTTTGCAAACTGATTTGTAAACAACCGCACACCCATATTAAACACCCCATCCCTGTGTTAATGCAGTGTTAATGTTGCAAATGTGAAGTGGCAAAAATATGGGAAGTGCAGAGATTGCAGCTTCAGGAGCAACATCCATACACCACGCGCCTTGCCTATGAGGGTCTATCATTTACAGCATCACCTGGAAAATGCTGTACAGCAAATAATGCTTCCCAAACTGAAGGAAAGGTGATCAAAACCTTGTGCATCTGGCCATGAAGGTAATTGGCTGGAAATTTCGCTCAGTCCCCTTCCTCAGGTGCTGATATGGAAAGCTGAGTTCTCTAATTTTCTATTTTTATTTGCTGCAATTGAGAGGGCAACATTAGATGTAGATGCACAACAGTTAGAAGTAATGTGGCTAACGATGCTGCAATTGGACAAGGGAGGGAATGGAAAGAATCCTGCTGACTTCAGTGAATGTTGCATCAAACATTTGTTGAATTATCTGAATGTTAGCAAAATTCCACTCTACCTTTTCTTCTACTTGTTATTGACATTGTGGGTTGCTTTGTGTTTTTGCAAAGGGGGAAAAATGTTCTTTTCTTTTTCACACCTTTTTTTCTCCAGAACTCTGGCTAATGTCTTTTGGAATCAGATCTCACATGACAAGTTTCAGCTGCAAGGCATTTTGCAGCCATTTGGGCTGTGTTCCTCTGCTGATAGAATAGATCAGCCCCATGTTAATGGTGCAAACGGTGCTGTTTTCAATGCACAATTAACCAAGTCAACACCGTGATGAATAAAAATTAAAGGTGGCATCAGGGAAGACCCCATAGAAGTTAAAATCAGTTGTTCACATGCCTATGACTCTGAAAACATCCTTATCTTTCAACAGACATTTTTGTCCCCCATGTAAGGTCAAATTACCTGCATCAAAGGACTGAAATATAAGAGTTTGAAGGAGAAGAATCTCTGTTTGAGAGTGAATGGATTAACAAAATCAACAGCCTTAACCTTTTTGACTCCAACCACCTGTGAGTTGCTATTTTGGACCATCTGGACAGAAAGGAATTTTTTTATTTTTCTTTTTTTCTCTATTGGAGCATGACCTGCTTAAGAGGGTGAAACTGCACACCAAAACACGATAGAAACTGACTGTATGCACAGGGCAAACACCCACCAACTCATTGCTACAACTCATTGAAAATAAATATTAAAACTAAGTCATCTGTTAGGGCAGTCATTTCTCACATACTGGAGAGTGGATTCTGACCATGCAGATCATTCAGTGGTTCTGGCGGGAGTTTGGCATTAGTCTGGACTTGTCTGTCTGAGCTTCTGCCATAACTTTTATTGCAGGATAAATCTCTCAACAGAGTGGAGAAATATAAGTGCAATTTTATCTATCAAGTTCCTTAAGGCTTTTCTTTCTCTGTTTTGAGAGGATATTTCCTGCCAGCTCTGTTTATCTTCACACTGAGATGGCACCCAGAAAAAAAAAAAAAGGCACCAGCAATATATAGAATATAAATGATTTACTTTGAGAAGAATTTCAACCTGTGTTTGCCTCAACATCTGCTTCAGCCCAGAAGGGTTAAAATTCCTTCCCCTGTAACTGTTGCTGTCAAGGCAGGTGGCAGACTGGCTTCCCAAATATATTGAAGTTACCCTGGGGGTGAATTGAGCTTATAATTTTTGCACCGTGAAGGCTTTCACCCCACCTCAATGAGACAGTGTAGTGGCTGGCTTTGATCAGCTCTGGGAGAACAGTAGTTAATAGTGTCATTTTGGAATTTCTTATTATCAGGCCAGCAAAGCTGCAAGGTTGACAGCACTATTAAATATGACAAAGTCTTCTTCAAAACACTGACTGTTTGACTGGTGGGAGAAAAAAAAGCCATGGCATGATTTATATCCAGGTGCACAAGTCACAGACAATCCTCTACATCTTGTGTCCATGGAATGAATGCTCATCTATAGTCAGCAGTGTCCTCACACAGTTCATCACAGACGGCTCATCTTGACTCTGAAACTTGTTTGTGTGTCACCCTGCACCTTTCCTGGGCAAATCAACCCCTTATGGCCCCCAGCTCCCAGGATGGTTTCCTCTGAAATCAAAGTGTTTACAACTGATCCTTATGCTGGACAGCTGTTTGTTCTGGATGAAAATGTCGTACCAGTGAAGGACATCACTGTTTGGGGTGAAGATTTCATAGCAGGATTGATAAGGTGGGAGGCTATCTCAGACCAGAAGGCCACTTTCAATTGGAATTGAAGAGCTTATTAAAAAAGATTTTATGTGTATACCTGGGAGGTTTTGAGACACACAAGAAAAATGCATTAGGATTAGATTAGATGAGATTAGATTAAAAAAGCACAGAATTAGAGGACCAGACCAACAGTCAGTCTTAGTTCAATAGCCTGTCTCAGACAGTGGTCAATACCATCTGCTTCTCTGCAACAGACAGGGCACCCTTCAGTGGGCAGCTATGGGGATAACATACTCATAAGGACAATGTCTTCCTAAACCCCATTAATTAGAAGTTGGTTTAGGCACTGATGCAAGAAAGCTTTTATCCACTCTGAAGCTCTGGGTTTTTTTTTTTTTAATCCTCACAATACTAAATCTGGATGTTCTTGCTACCTAATATAAGTCTAATCCCATTCTCGCCTTCCCCTCCTCCTCCTCCTAAACTGTCAAAATTTTGGTCTCAAACAGTAATTTGTTTGTTTGTTTCTTTTTTTATTTTAACTGAATTGTAGGTTTTTCTTGGACGGGACTGAGAAATTTGTCTAAAAGCTCATGGCAGCTCTCCCTGTCTTAAAACAAAAAAGGGAGAAGAATTACCTCAAGAATTACTGAAACCAGAGATGACCAGTTTTTTGTTATCTGGCTGTGATCAGTAAAGCTGCCTGAAAAATGCCCTTCCATGTATTTTCACTTTTCACACTTAACACCCATTTCCTTTATGAAACAAGTCTTGTAACTAAACCAGCTTGGAAGGGATCCAGGGGACATGTTTAGCATTCTGTATTTCAGACATCTGAAGTGCATGTTTCTTGGCCCGTCCACTGTCTTTACACCCCATTTGAATAATACAAGGTTTTACTGAGAGGAAGAAGAGGTGTTATCCAAGAGAAAAAGGAGGTACATCAGCTCTGACTCATTCCAAATGCCAGTCCACTGTCTCATTTTGCTGGATGAGTTGCATAAGGTCAAGAACACAACAACAGGACACAGAGGAAGGAAATATTTGTAGTATTTCTCCACAGGAAGCTTCAAAAAGTTTAAAAACACAATGAAATACTTTTTAGGCAATATCTTATAATGGCCATGCAGTTGAGGTTTGGTTATTTTGGCCAATGTTCACATTTCACAGAACCTTGAAGTGTTTGTGGAGGTTTTAGTATTGGTCTGGGGACCCCTAAAGAATTAAGAGTGTGAGGTACTCTTCTTTGACACAATACTTTTTTGGTTGGTTCACTTTTTTCTAGTCTTATGCAACTGTTAATTTGGTCACCTGTAAAACCTTTCCAGCAGCAATTTGCTTCCTGAGGAAAACAGTTGGGTTTTTTTTTTGCCTTGCAGAATTTTTACAGAAGAGCCCAAATATTGTGATAAAAGTTTGTTCCAATGAGCTAAGGAGTAGTTGCCAGATCTCCTTTTTCCTCTCTGAATAGTGATCCCCAGGCAGACTTCATGTCTGGCAGTGAATTGCCCCTTTTAAAGCAGAGGAGACAAGCAATGCAACGTAGAGATAGAGTTAAACCTACAGAGATAAATAAGAATATGAGTCATTCGAACTTCCACCTGGTGTTGCTCTGACATTCTTTAATAAAAAATTAGAGCTTTCAAATGAAATACCTTATTTAAAAAAATGTACTTGTACATGAAATGTTTGGGGTTTTTTCTTTTCTAGTGAAAGGGGAACATATTTTGAGCAGATGAATTCTTGGTATTTGCCTGCTGAGCTCCAGCTTCTGGAAGACAGGGCTTCCCATCCTGCCATTTAATCATGAGGAGGTAGACAGGATTTAACAGTTCAGATCCAGAGTGGTATGGAGGTCCTGGGAGATACCTGAAAATCTGTACCCGGAACGCGTCTGAAGAACATGTCTCTGCTTATCTATGGTTGCATGTATATGTGGGGTTTTGTTTTATTTTATAACAAGATATATTGGCTAACTGGGAGCATTTTATTAAAGAGAAAAGTCTGGGTAAAGCGAGCAAACTATTCACTGCCAAAATTTACCCAGAAGTACCTGTGTAATTGAATTTGGCCAGCACTAGCAAGATATTTGATTTTCTATAATTGGATTGGCTAATGGGGGGAAGAGGGTGGGGAGAGGGAGGAACTGGAAAGTTATCTATCTCCCTTGACAAAATGATCCAGTGAGTTGGGAAATTTCTCTTCCCTCAGGGGAAGAAGGGCCAGATAAAAACAAGAAAACAAAGCAAGTGATAGACTGAAGCAAGAGGTAGGGCTGGAAAAGAGGGGTTAGTCCATGGCTCTGCTACAGACTCCTGAGATGCTTGTGGGCAAGTCATTTAATCTTCCTGTGTTTAAATTCTCTACTCTGTGCCTGTCTTATTTCATATTTTGAGTTCTTTGGGTTGCAAGTGCCTCGTGTGCTACATCACATAGCAAAAAATAAACCAAAAGCCAGTAAGCGAATGAGGATGTAAAAAAGAGTTTTTGAAGGGCTATCATGTCTCCAGCATACATCTGTTTCTACCATATTATTGCAACACATTGGATTAGAGGACTTAGGCAATTTATTTTGGGCATTCAGCCATCCTGGATGTACCTGGAGTGTGCAGCTCTGCTCTGTGTGTGTATTTGACACGAGGTGTCCTGAGGTTTCCCTTCGGCTCATTTCCTGTGGTGATGGATGCCATGCTCCTATCACAGGAGAGCCATGATACTAAATATTTTCAAGGAATAAGGCCACTTCTATTGGATCATACAATAGGTCCACCCAGCTAAAATTCCTCTCATCAGAGTTGGAGCATAGGGCAAAAATAGGTAAGAAAGTTTATATTTACCCTGAATAACCTCCTAAACTCCAATCATTTTCAGTTCAGAGGGTTCTTGAGATGCAGCATGTGTATAGTCAGCAGTCTTCACTGCATTGCCACATTCATCCTGCATGCTGGGCCGGTGATAAACAGGAAAAGCAAGACAACCTCACCTTATCATACAGCCATGCGACTGCCAGAAACATGACTTTTAATAACATGGAGCCCCAACTTGTCACCACAGCAAGATCAGATGGGACGGGAGCAAGAATTCAACCAAGAGGATAGAGACTGACATCTTACCTAAACCCTCCCCACCTGTGTATACAAGTAGCACTTTTATACTGGAGTTATGAATAGATTATTTTGGCGGTATTGTGACACTTTTGGGTAGCAATATCTAGAAATACTCTATTGCTGTCCTTATTCTTCATTAAAAATGCAACATTTTCATTTTAAGGGATTTTAAAATGTCTAATCAATCTTCTTTAAAACATGAGATAGATTTAAAGCCAGGACAGAATAAAATCTTTGGTTCTTGGACACAGCTGTAGATTTAAATGATTGCTAGAGTCCTTTTTAGTAAGTAGAGCTAGGTTTTCTAAAAAAATGAAGTTAATGTGATCAAGTTTTGTGTGTGTTAGCCTATGACTCTTTCCTGATTACATTATTGCATGATTCAGCTGAACAGAATAAATTCTATTTGTTTTGCAGATAGATGAGCTATTACACTGAGGATTGTAAAAGTTTTTGAAATTAAAATAGATAGAGGAGGAAGAAAGAAGAAGAACACATACCTAAATCTTTCCTTAAGATTTAATGACAGTCTACTTCTAAGAACAACCTGTTGGGAGGGCTGGTTTTATAGCCCTACAAAACCGCATCCTGGGTTACCCTCCGTATACCAAGCCTTGCCTACCTGCACTTTGTAGGAAATTGTACCCTCCAGTATCTATATACATGAAGTCAACTTCCTTAATCAGTTTAAAAGCCTTTTGAAAATGTATTTTGTGGGTGTCTCGCTAGCTGAATCTTTTATTTATGGGCTTGTACTGGGATGGTCATTTGAATTTTTGTTGTGAGTCCGTATTTTATTATGCATTTTATTTGTTTTTTATTGAAAGCTTTCTGAAGCACTAGGAAAGATCCTGGGCAAGTGATTGAATAAAAGCAAACTCATTTCAAAACCCCTCCCTGATTTTTCATCCTCTTCCCACTGCAGATACATGCACACCCAGGTTTCTGCCCTCTATTTCACAGCATACACTGCTTTATTTTCATCTTCTATGAAAACCTAGCAATTTCTGTTATTTCTAAAAACAGCCAGCCATCACAATGCTAATAGATGTGATAGGAACTGTAGTATGTTTATTTATTTTTTATTAAACCTGAAGAAACACAGGAGCCTCCTTATTTTCTTGAAAGTTTAGGATTCTTTTTCCCATCAGGTTTCTCTCTGTGAAAGAAACTTCATAAAAATGAATTAAACATAACTTAAAGATTTTTTAGAAACTTTACAGTTACAGAGAAGGTAATATTGAGATCATGCTTTCTCCAGTTTTTGAAAAGGAATTCTTAATAAAACTACCAAAATTTTGTGGGCAAAAAATACATTTTTCTTGAAAAGAGAGTGAAAGAACAGTATGTTCTGTTTTCTGATTTGCTTTGTGTTTTCTTCTGCTGTTCCCCATGTACCGGCAATTCTTCAAAATGGGCTATTCCACTGACAAATGAAGTTACAGCGTCCAAGTGCATAAAGATACTTCCCACTCAGACTTCTGGCCTACTCTCACTTTCCTTCGGAAACTGATGAAAGGTAAAATCTTAAAGGAAGCCAGTGATCTGTTCCAGAGCTTTTTACTACTGGCTGACCAAGCTACAGGAGAAAATGCTGTCCTGGGTTCCAAAATGCCATCAGTTTTGAACAGGTAATCTGCTGATAGAGTTACACACAAATACAGGAGGAAAAATGAAAGACATAGATGCCAAGGAGAATTTTCGTAAATGAAAGTATATTAGGTTGTAACCACCCTGGGAAATAAAGAAAGCCCTTTTATTTAGGATCTTGAATACTCACTCAGACAGATCTGGAGGAAATACATAACAGGAAACAATTTGCAAAATTGCATTCTGCATCACCTGATCCATCCTCCCAGCTCTTTTTTTACTGGAGTGTTGAGATTGTTGGTATCTTCTGAATATGGCTGTCCACAGCCATGTTATAGGATATTTATATGCCATAAGCCTCACCATGCAATTCCCCCTCTATTCCAAATCATCCCACTTAGAGAGCCCTTTATATTTATATTTATATTTTACTTAAAAGACTGAGTCAATATCCTTTAGCACAGTAATCTATACTATGTATATCCAGCTTATAAAAACCCAGCTTTATAGGAACACCGTTCGTAAATTCTGTTACCCACATTTTGTGGGTCTATAGCACCAATGGCATGGCATGCGTGATTTCAATGGTTTTAGAGCAGTGATCTTATAAATTACACAACTTCGTGATGAAGAGCAGAACAGGCGATTAACTGCATTAACCACACACCTTTGACCAGGTCACCTGCACTCTGTGCACTGATTTATCACCCCTGTGTCAGACAAACAAGCCTAAGATTTCAAGAAAACAGTAGAAATGCTGACAGATCTATCCCCAAAGTGCTCAAATATCAGCATTTACTTCAGCACTTGCAACTAAGAGTAATTCATATACTGAAAACAGGCAGATGAACTCTAACTGTACTTTAACATCACATGGTCCAGCAGGACACAGATCGATATATAGTTCATGTTTTCTTTTTTTATTACTATTTTTTTAACATGGGAAGAAAAATATAATCTTGAAAGCCTGAACACCTGTGAAGTTGTGGTACACTATTTGTACACAAATAAATGTTTCAATCTGACTGAGCTAAAAGTCTTGTAAGAACATATTTCTCCTAAACCTTTTGCATAACACTTAGGTCAGGAGGAGCTTTTCATCACAATACTACTTAAAGCCATGAATAAGATAGCTGGAGATTAAATATTCTTTGGAAAAAAGCATCCTTGAACTGGCAGGGGGTGGGTACTTGAATGCTAAAATGATGATCGTGTTGTCACCACACAAGCTGATTGATATCTTTACAAGATGAGGGCAAGCTCAAGCAAACCATCTCCATCCCATTTTGGTAAAGGAGAAGCCAGGGTAGTACCTAGGAAATGTCTGCATGTTTTTTTTTTTTTCACATATGGATGCAGTTCCACCTTCACTAATTTCCAAGCACACAGGAATCTTTGACATCATGGATATCACAGCTCTGTAATGAGTGCTGCTGAGGAGTAGGAGATGATATTTTAGGTTTGGTTCCTAACATTTCTCCTCCAGGAGGATGGAGTGAATTTAAGCTTATCCAGGCAGATGTGGTCACTGAACACAGATTACTTCATCTGAGCGAGTCAAATTTGATATTCTCTATAATCAACAAAGAGAAATGTGTGCTTTTGGGACACAATTCATTTGACTGACTTTAGATTTCAACATTAGGATGAGAGGAATCACATCATAACAGAGTGCACTTCTCTCTACCGGCCACAACAGAAGACCATGCTGATTAGCTCAAGCGTAGGTTAAAAAAAATAAATCTCTGTAGCTAGAGATGATGTGTAGCATGTGTGTATAGACAGACTGTAATGGGAGTTCTAGTAAGAGAAGGTGTGACAAGGGAGTAATTAAATAAAATCTCATCTTTTCTTATTCAAAATTTAAATATAGAATATGGCAAAGTGGTTGAACAAGAATTAACTGACAGAGTTAATGAGATGGGGGGAAAAACACTCGAAACAGAATGAGCGCTAGGCTTGGTGTATCAGGATTCCTGTGTGTACCTTGCAAATTTACGATGTCAAATTGACATAATTTGAAGGAGATGGCGGGCATTATCCTAGGAAAAAAAAAAAAGAAAAAGCAGCCCATTTCTAATTTGCATATGCATATTTATTTATCTGATATAGCAGCAAATTCTGCTGTTCTCTGAGCGGCACCTTTGCATCTTACAAATTTTTCCCCATTTGCACAATTAGTGCTGGCAGATAAATGTGCTGGCTGGTGAAGCATTCCCTTCTATACTTTCCCCTGCCAACAGCAGAGGCCTCAGATATTTTGCTGAAATGCAAAACAGGAGCACATCCCTGATAGGCTAATCTGCAAATTTGGTGTGAAACTTTTTTGTGGGTGATGTAGGATGGGGGGACCTCTAATGTGTACTCACCAAGAAGGTGTACATATTGGATAACTTGGAACAGGCTCATCAGAAAAGTCATAGGGTGACCATCCCTGGGAGTGTTCAAAAAATGAGTAGACATGGCACTTCATGATATGGTTTAGTGGGAACTGTGGTACCTTGGTCAAAGGTTGGACTTTATAGTCTTTGGGAGTATTTTCAAACCCTAGTAGTTCTGTGATTCTATTTAGACTCTAACCTGCATGGGCTACAAAGAGATGTGTGAGATCCAACAAACACAGATGAGCTGAGCATGTGGTGTGAATAGTGGTTAGGGCTGCTAGGTGTTCATCTAAAACATCAACACCCTAACTGCTCGATAATCCAAACCCCAGAGCTTCTGAGTTTGGCTTCCAGCTTTGATATTTTTTGTTCATTTGTTTGAAAAACTTGGATTTCTCAATAGTCTTCTTTCTTCTTTGGTACAGCAGTTCAGTGCTGTACTATGGGATGTAAAGCTGAATGGTGGTAAGTTGTTCCTTATTGCTCATTCCCAGAACAATCAAACACAAAACATACATTTCCTCATACAAGACAACTTTTCCCCGTATTCCTCTTTGTCCCACTGCAGAGCATGCTCAGAAGCTAATGGAGATATCATCTGTAGGGGCCGAAACTACCTCATGTCTTTTTCTCCTAGGCCACATAGACCTCTCCAGAACAAGGAAGGGATTTTCAATTAGACATCAAATTAATAAGACACTTCTGATGCTCCTTTCCTGCAGGAAGACATTAGTAATTTGTTTGTTCCAAAGGCGCTACTCATATTCACACAAAATGGCATTTAAATGTTAATCGAGTCAGGGGATGGGGAGTGCTTGCCAATCACTACGCAACTTAAGGTCAAGGTTTTTGTCTTAAAGGAGGACTCAATGTTAATTTTAAATTTAAAATTCTTGACAGATAGCAGGTTTTCAAATGCCTGCTACAATCTGGCTTGTTTGATTCATTTTAATGAGTAAGTAACTCCTGGCAAAATGAAGGTTTTCCCATGTCTTCAAGGAAATGGAAGGGCAAAGAGGCACAGTGGACTAATCCTGCAACCACTACAGGGAACAGGAAGCAAAACCAATTTAGACTCCCATTCATCTCCTTGCTTCCCACATAGAGACCAAAAAGAGTAATTTACATTCCTAGGAACACTGGGCAATTATTGGAGGTTTCAGTTTAAGAGGAAAAGAAAAAAAATTCTCAATATTAAATTCAGCTTTGACTCTGTGCTGGAGAAACATCTTATGCGTGTGTCTGTGGTTTTGTTGCTTCTGTGCTTTCTTTTCTTTGATGGCTTTGGATTTTTTGGATTTGCTTTGTTTTTTTTTAACTTTCAGAATGTAATGGCCAAATGGTATAAGGAACCTGTGATCTATTCCTCCCTTTTTTTATCCCAATGTGCCAGTCCCAGAAAAGAGGCAGACGGCTTGGCTGTATTTACACCTGGCTGTTGAAAGCTGGATTTAGGACTGACATGTCTCTAAGGCAGTTCTCACCACCACTGCATAGATGTGTGACAGACTGACAGACCTCCCAGGCAGCCTTGCAGGAGGTGATGTATTCAGATTGCCACTAGCTCAAACTTGTGACCTCAGTCATGTAAGAAGGTATAAGGACTGCTTCTGATTAGAGATTGGAATAGAATGAGAAGGGCTGTGAGTGACCAGTGCAATCACTGAGATAACAAAGACTGAGCCGTTCAGCAACCTGGTGTAGTGGGTAACATCCCTGCCTGTGGCAGGGGGGTTGGAACGACATGATCTTTAAGGTCCTTTCCAACCCAAATCATTCTATGATTCTGTGCTTATAGATGGGGGTTAAATAAAACTCTGTATAATTTCAAGACAGAAATAGTCTTTCTAGCATACAGTGCCTGCAGTGGTAGATGAAGGAGGACACATGGATCTCATCAGTGAAAGAGGCCTTAGGAATGTCACAAGACCGTTTCTCTCTGTTGATGACCTCTTCCATACATCTAACCCGCGGGCTGTCAAGTTAGCTGAAATGAACTTCATATTGACTGTTGAAAGTAACATTGTAAAAGAATTTATTTTGTTATCTTCTTACATCAATGAAGCTGAGTTCTATGCTTTGCTGTGTTTAAACTGGAGACCCATGTCTGCCCCACTGGTGCGTGTTTTGCTGGTGTACAGACACGGATGCGCAAAACTCATGGTACTGGATGCTTGGCACTGTCTCAACATTTGTGGTCCAATCCCTCCCTATTCCATTGCCATCTCCCCCCCCACCCAACTCTATAAATTAGAGGAATAGCATTTCCATGACTAACCAGAACACTTAATGGTGTGGACATGTTCAGACGCCCAGCAATGACACCATTGTGTTAGGCAGAGGGTATTTGAAAAATGAAGAGGTTTGACTGGTTTTCCACCTTTTGACTTCATCAAAAATGGAGAGAGATGGTGAGATTTAGGCCTCTCCAGGTAGCTTTGCAGTCCAGGATCTGAGGCAACCTCCAAGAATATCAGACTCCTCTGTCAAGTGGAATGAATCTGGACATTAAAAACTGAAGGGTGCTGGAGCTATCTGTCCATTATATAAACATGTAATCCTTGATAAAGAGGCCTTCAAACTGTCATCTTGCCCTCTACATGTTTAGACAACATTTCACAACCCCATAACACACGTCTGTCTTGTTCATATGCCAGCACCATAGGATGTGTCCTTTCTGTGGTTACGTGGAAAACATACTTTCTCTCACAGAGTTGACATGCAACCGTATTCAACTGAGTTGTTGAAAATCTCGCAGGCCTCTTAAAATATGAGGGTCAGGGAAGTGGTAAACCCCCATAAAACTAATCAAAATCAAACACACAGAATTGGAAGTAATCCCAGCAAAAATAAACAGATCCATTTTACGAAGTCACATAGTCCAACCTTCAGCTAATGCAGAACTGTACCCCAAAAATATACTGCTGTAATTTCAAAGCAACCAAAATTCTTGAAGTTCCAGCTTTGACAGTCCCTGATCTGTGTGATGGTGCTTAGTGAGAGCTTTCTGTGGATATATAGTCCCCATCTATTGGCTTTTATCTGTTTATTTATTTATTGCTATTTGTTTTATTTTCCCTTACTGTGCAACACATTCTAACTTTTTGTGCAATTTTACCTTCTTATACTGCCACATCTCTTTATGGAGTTACCTAAGTTCTTAACATTTGTTCATAGAATGTGTAAGTTCAAAAACATAAAAATAAATTCTTGGTCTTGAATACTTTAATTTATAAATGACAGGTCACTTACTTCTTCCGCAGAGTAAGTACCGGTAAGATGGTAGGATACAGAAATATGGCACTAGTAAGTGTCACCACTGCTATCTGTGCTTCATTTCTCATTTAAGGAAACTAAAGGAATATCCCAGGAGGCCTAACTGACAAATAATGATATAAAACTCATTGTTTAAGGCACTAGTAGAACAACTGCTTTGAATAAAATGAGATCAGTCTATGATTTTTCATTCCAAGGAAAAGGAAATCTATAGGCTCCATCAGATTTGGTTAGTTGCAGAAGCAGTTAAATCATGTCAAGCTCTTAATGTAATTTGAAACCTAACTACTGCGAGTTACCTACAAGAATTTCTAATCGGCACCTTCCCCACGTAAGTTTTACATCATATTAATGTCTTTGAATAAGCCTATGTTAAGACTAGAACTAGACCGGAAATCAGGACAAAAAAGTTCCCTTCCAGCTTGTCACTTACCAACCATAATCCTGGGAAACAACTTTCTCCCCCTTTCCTCATTTATTCCCTGTCTTAATCCTAGTTACATTTACTTGGGATTGGACTGTTTTTCAGTGGGGACTGTACTTGATCAAATACACACAGATCACTTGGCAAAGTGGGATCTTCATCTTGATGGTGACCACTGGATGCCACTGAGATTCAGATCAATAGTAACAGCCAGAGAAACTCTCCTGCCTCCCTCATTCCATCTTCTCCTGCTTCAGAAACAAGTAAACCAATGAACACTAAACCAGGCTAAATAAGTGCATAAGTTAAAAACATAATCTGTTCCTTTTTCAGATTTTTCTACCATGAAAAGAATAAAAAAAAGAAAAACGGGAGATTTTCAGATATTAAGGTTGGAAAATTTAAAATTCAAAGAGAAGTGACCCCATCAAATTACCCTAAAATAAGAAATTTTTGCATCTGATTACTTACATTCCTTGTTAGACTTTGGTTTCCCAACTTCTTTCTGATGTCCATATCATATTTAGATGGTTTTCCATGGCCAAAAAATGCCCTGGTTTTTTTTTTTTTAAATCTTAATATATGTAGTGTCCTGTAGCCTGAAATACTATCACTTCTTGAGAAAAGGAAAATCTAGGGCATCTTAGTCAGTATGGGAAAAAATTATTTTTGCTTTATCTGGGGAAGCAAGAACTGAACACTTGAATGAACTGTGCCCACTGAGGTCTGGCTGTACATTCATTATACAAGGTCAGGGTCTCACTTCCATTCCTCCTAGTGTAATTTAGGTAAAGGCACCACACAATGCCTGACCTTTCCATGGGACAAGCTCCCTGTCTCCCTCCTGACATGCTGCAGTAAATTTGTGTGTAATTAAACACAGTGTTCCGACATGCTGGGTCTCTGCGGCCATCTGGCCTCCCCTCTCCGGCTGACCTTTCAGATTGAATCCAGCACAGACCACCAAGGCCGGGAAGTGGCTAGTCTTGGAGAGTGGCACAGCAAAGCAAAAAATGTCTGCTCAGATTAAAACATGCTCCCTGCTGATCCATGTGGAATCAGGAGCAGGAGTCATGGCAGAAGAGTAGGAATCCAGCTTTGCTTCTCAGTGATGTTTCAGCTACACCTTGGGCACCTGCATCCAGGTCCCAGATATGATGAGAATCCAACTGGCAGAGGAGTAAGTAGGGAAGACCAGGTTCTCCTCTAAGGAGTTTGTGATCTGAAAAACCAACTTTGGAAGGACTGAAGGCTCTCCGCAGCAGGGCCCTCTCAAGGTTACATGTGTCATTGGTGGCCTGTACTGATCTAGTTATCTACCAGACAGAATAAAAACTCTGGGTCATGAAGATGGAAGGAGACAGGGAACAGCCAGACTGAGAATCCAACTACAAGAACTTCCTTTATCCTACAGAACAATACCTAAAACCAGAACTCTGTCTAAAGGAAGCTGTGAAAAAATATAATGGTATGGTGTGATATGCCATGTTTAGAAATACAGTTGCCTTGAAAAAAAGCCCCATGACAAAACTAAATGGTAATACTGGGCATTTAAAGGCATTCTCTGCAGGTTCTAGATATTGTTCTGGAAGAACTAAAAAAGCAAGCAGATGATTCACAGGACTTGGTTACAAGACTGCAAGTCAATTCACCTATCTTCATTCCTCTATGTATTTGAACTAATCTTCTATTTTATAGTCAAAGAAAAAAACCTGAAAATTCCACCCATCCGACCAGTCTGGACAGCTGTGCTGGGTAGAGGTTTCAACCATTCAGATTTGTAATGAACAGTCAGAGAAATCCCACCTGGACTTCTTTATTTACCCACATACCAGTGAGCACCATTGTAATGATATAAGGGGATTTGAAAGTCCTTTAGGGCCCTGAAAGTCAGACTGCCTGTTCTCAGCTATAACAACCTCAGTATATTTAAGAGAAATGACCTCTTTGTGCATCAATTTTTTCTAATAGAAAAAAAAAAAGACCACAAAATAATAATATGAAAAACTGTGTTCCTCTAAATTACAGAAGGGTATTACCACCATCTCTGACTAGCGTTGTCTAGAATAATTCAAAGTGTGAGAAGCCTAAAAATGAACAATTTTGAAATACCATTCCCTCAAACAAATAGTACTGCAAATCTGGATACATCCGTTGGAAACATTTCTCTGCCACGACAGGCATTTAGGACTAAGATTAACTTCCAGTTAGTAAGAAGCATCATTATCTTGCTGGTTCTTTTCTGCATCAGGAATGAAGACACCACAAGGGAAAAGGCATGGCAATGTACTTTCAGACCAGTCTCCATCATTAGAAACTCTACTGTTTATCATCGCCTTCTCCCACAGTCCTAACAAGGAAGAGGTGGTATCTTAGGCATCTAAATGACCTTTTGGGTTCAAGATTTTCAGATGTACTCTATCAAACTTATTACTAAAATCTTATCACATAACCTTCCCTCTACTTTGTCTTTACACTGATGTTATTAATTCTCAACTCCATCTTCCTTACGGCTCATGATCCCATTGTCCTCTAGAAGTTTCATGATATTTTCTCTGTCTGCATATTCCATTATTTTAATGGGGAGAAAAGTTAGATTTATAGGACAGTAATTGCCAGGACCAGGAGTAAGAAAAAGACCTGTTTTTTTGTAGGTCATCCAGCCATTTCTATTGCCAGTGTCTGAATGTTCCTGCATATGTTTCCCTGTTTTCTCAATGTGCCTTGAGGTCTTGTCAACTTTGGATTTTCTACCCTTTCCTTTGGGAGACCATGGCTTGATATACTTCACTGACAGTAAGTGTTTTATTCTTTATTGCGAGTTTTTCTTTGCCTAATTGTATCCCAATATTCTTAGTTATATCCCCGTGGACCATCTTAAATAATTCCTTCCTTCATTGGCAACTTTCCCCTTCAAGTTTGTGTATTTATTTCTTGTCCTTTTAATCATGCCTTAAGAAAAACACAGTCTTTCAGTACCTTCATCCAAGAGATATAGAGGAGATGTCTCCACCTCTACCAGTTAGGGTAATTCTTCCTGTACTGAAAACCACAGAGATTATCAAGGTAATTTCTTTTTCCTATAACCACAAAATACTTAAAATGGAAAAGCTTTACCATACAGTGGAAGGGTAAGAGTGTTAGAAGGAAAAGCTGAAAGAAAAGGTTTTACACTAAAGTGACCTAATGCATTTAGTAAGTTAAAACCATAACTAGGGGAGTTCTCTGCAGGATCTTTGGAAAAGTGACCCCCGTTGAACTGACCTCCTTAGTAAACTTTACTTGATCCTACATGGTGAATGATATGCTGCAACACTCCTCTAAAAGATAGAATAAAACCAAGGTCCCGAAAAGAAAATTAAGCACTTCAGGACTATTAAAGCAAAATAGCCACACTGAATCAAGCACTTGGGTTCTTTCTGTGCTGTCTCCTTCCTGCAAATTAGCTGTTTCGAAGTTTCTCTTATCTAGGCTCAGAGAGAAGCAAAGTTCTCGCTGGATGAAAAATCTGTTTCCTGCCCACTTTGAGTTTTAAGTCAATATTTTGCAATTTATAAGGACCAAAAATATAGGATTTCAACTCAATTATAGGGTGCCGATTTGGTCGCACTTTGCAACTGAATCTTCAGTATCAGTACCATCATCATATTTCTTATTATGTCACCAGGGTGCAGTGAGGATTTCATAGTTAATGCCTGTAAAGGACCAAGAAATGCTGTTTAAATGTTATTCTTATGAGCTCTTTGGTTTTTGGGACTAGTTTAATTTCTGTTCAAACTGTCACTAATACTTCGTTGACCTTTTGATTCAGCTGCAGCACCTCTGGCAAGAGAGCTCACTTTCGAGGATGATGATATTTCATCCATTTGATTTACCCCTGAGCCTGAAGCACAGTTATTCATAATCAGAATTAAAGCATTGGAAAAAAGGGCTGTGGAGTTAGTTCTTCAGCCCTGGTCAAAAATCTACAGCATGAAAATTGTCAAAAGAAGAGGCAGAAAACAGAGACAAAGTGTGTTGGTGTCGAGTCCTTCTTGTCAACATGCTCCTTTTGCAGCTTTTGATGTGGGAGGAAGAGATGTAAATCAAATCCAACGGAGTGTTAGATAGAGTAGAACTGACATTTGAAGCTGCAATACCTTAAAGTCAATATCATTATCTCTGATATTTACTGTACCACACAATGCTTGGATGAAATGGTAAAGTTCACCCATTCTTCCCGTACACACCTCATTGTCATATGTGCTATTACAGACGTACACACACACACACACACACAGAGAAATTAGAAATAGCTTCACCTAAATGTCCAGTGTAAACTTCCATCTAAGGACATCTGCTGCTCAGGCTCCTCAGAAATACTGTGTTGGTGGGTGAGACACTTTTTGAATATGATTTGTCTTACATATATATATAGGTTATCTCACTTAAATGCCATTTTGAAACATAAATGCTGGTACTATTTGGGATGAGTGGTTGGTGGAGAAGACTAAAATGACTAAAAACATAGTATCTGAAGGGGTCAGGTTTTGGGGACTTCTCAGGTGGGTGCAAGATCACAGGAATTTCACTTTCACTTGGACATCTGCATTCAGACTGTCAGGACTTTATGTTGGTAGTCAATGGAAAAAAACAAGCCAGCCCTGGAAACACACAGTTGAGTTAATTGAGATGTGTATCTCAGGATGTGATGAAATACTCTCAGGAGAGGACTATTTCTCTCTACTGTCCATAAAGGGAGTCTAGTATAACTAGTCCGGATGTTGATGTCTCTCTTTTGGCCTTCAAGTTTGGGACAGATGGGTCTAATCCCAGGTGGTATTTTTTCTTTAGTGTGGAAAGATTAAAGATCTTTAATATGGGGGAAAGGGAGAGTATGGGACCAAGAACTCCTGCAGTTTCTTCCTAGCTCTGTAATGAAACTCTGGAGTGGTCTTTTGCAAACTTAGGCACTGAAGTCATTGAGTTATTTCTAAATCTATCCATCGACTTTCTACTTTACCAATGGGGTCTGCTGAGTGACACTAAAGACTTCCAGAGGAAAAGCTTCATTCATTTAACCGCTGGACCAGTACTGCTCATGTCACAAAACTGTGTTTGAGTCCTCCTTTCAGTGATTACTTCCTTCTGCTTACTTTTTATGTCTTTAAACAACATACTCTACACTGTTATCTCTCATACTGAATGCTTTCTCTTTTAATGCAAATCTCACTTTGACACTACTTGTGCCAAGCTGAACTAAAACCTTCCTTCTGCAGCCATGCAGGCCACAGACCAAGATTTCAGGAAGTCTCTGGTGTCTCAGACACTCACATCATACTACTGCCACAATTTTTTTCTCAGAAAATACCCAAGAATTTGGAATAGTCCCACACTTTTGATATATGGGTACTGCTGCTGTCAGTGGGTAAAGGCTATGTGGAAACTTGTGGACCATAGTAGGGTTTCAATCTCCTGAATGATGACCTGAGAGGCAAGAGTGATGTAGGCTGAGAGCAAATTATCTTGGTGATTAGATGAAATGACTGTGAGAAGAATTTATTTGAGCAGATACGAATTTTATGGCTATTTCAAGGGATGCCAGTGTTTCTAGGTGCCAGAATACTCCATACTCCAAGTGTTTTAGGTTGTTTCTTCCAAGAAATGAAAAAAATTAAAAGAAAAAAGCCACCCAAAAAAAGAGCTTTCCCTAGGTTCTCAGCTTCATTATTAATAAACTCAGTTGCCTCCCTGAGAAATGACCACCAAGATGACTTAAACTGTCTTGACTTCAAAAGGACTCCTGCTCATTTTCATGCCTTTGTAATTTTACATGAATTAAACACTTTAATGTGATCAAGAGATGCATTCATCATGTATGGCATTATCTTGGGAGATGAAGGTGTTTCCTTTTTCCTGTTTTCTTGACAGAAATGTTTCCCCTACTTTGCTGTTGTCTGAAGGTTTGGCCTTCAAGAATAATCATTCCTATTACTATAGTACCATCCAAAGTGGAAATAGTAAAATACACACAGAATAACAGAAGACAACACTGGAATGAACAAAAAAATCCTGCAAAGCACCTTCAATTTTTTAGAGGGGATTTGAAAAGCTGTCAATTTTCTGCTGCTAGATGACTAGTTCTCTCTACCCCTAGCCACAACAAGCAATAATAATGAAGCTTTCCGCTTCCTATTTCTTTACCTGAGCTTCTCAAAAGTCTTGACTAAATCTGAACCTGGAAGCCTGGCATCTGGAAAAGCTAGATAGGCTTTGTTATGAATTCTTGGCTGTTTTCAGGATTCATTATTCAAAGACATGCTCTTGGATGACAGGAGTTGACTTTTTACAGGACAGAGGGCCGGTGCTGGAGTTGACTTGTATTTCATGACAGGGAGCAAAACAAAATGTATTGGAAAATGGTGTTACCTGCCTCAGACACATCAATTCCAATGAAAAGAAAATGGTCAGAGCTTCTTTTCATTTTTGGTGATACCAGTGCTTATACAGGTACTCTTTCCCCACAGCCCCTGGATCTCAGTTTTTAATTTAAAGAACTTTCTTTGCTTTAAGCGTGTTCTAAAGGCTGGGCACCAGTTTACTCTGTCCTTGTTTTCTCTTGTCTATTTACAAAACACTGACTGGTATTCTCTGCTGGTGAGGGTGCCTTCTAACTTCGACTCATTCTCTAAACAGCAGAGGTTCTCTTATATTCTGCATCGCAGATTGCCTTCAAATCAAGCTTGAATTTTAATTTTCCCTGCAAAAATGGGACTACGCCTGGAGATTCTGAAACTCAATTTATGTTTAATCTGTTAAGGATGCTCCACTTTCTCACTGTCCCCATCTTTAGGGAGCTGATATTTCATTCACCTGACGTGTGACAATTTTTAGCTATTCTGGGACACCCATTGCTTGGAAATTGCTCTGCAAACTGTTTTGTATTTTAAAGTTCAGATTAATGTATTCCTTGTAAGAGTATCAGGCCCTTTACACGATATCATTCTACTTGTAAGGAATGCAGTCTTGTTTTACTGAGGTTAGTCCATCACGTCCAACTGCTGTCAATCCTATCGACCCACTCTAGAAGTCTGAAATAGTTTTACAAAGGGTGGAAATTCCTGACTAAGAAATACATCACACCTCCAATAGTAGGAGAAATGTAGTGTGGTCATGCAGCTCCTCATACACCTCCTGATGGAGGTATGGAAAACAGAACCAAAGCTGCAAGCAAATAATGTTTCTCCAGACTTGCCGAGGCATCCTCCGGCCTAATCCCAGCACTATACTCCTGCTTCTTCAGGGTCACTTTCCTAAATATGGGAATATGGAAACAAACAAGAACCAGGGCCTTCAATTTTTGTGCTGAGACTAAAGCCCACACATAATACCAAACTTTTTGGAATCACTTGTCTGAAACTCTGCTTTCCTCAGAAAACTGCTTTCTTCAAAACTCCCCCAAATCCCTGTGTGTGCTCCAAATCAGGAAGGAGAGTGAATGGGTGAACATTCCAATAATCTCTGTTAGTTCATCCTGTAGCCCTTACTGGTTAAGTTAAAGGTTTGAGAAAGCTCTTCCCGTTTCTTTTTCTTGGACAACATGTGTTACTTTGCCAGAGAAGAATGAGGCACAACAAAAGAGACCCACAGGAGGGCTCATTACTTTCTAATGCCAGCGAAAAACTGAAGAGAGAGACTGAGCAGGCCAGCTGGCTGATGTTTGCAGACAGGAGAGGGCAAGGAGTGCTAAGAGACTCACTAGTGAACAAAGATCTAGTTCACCAGGACATGTGGTTTCCTTAATAGAATTTTAGGTGACCTTTGCATTCTGTGACTTGGTTGCCCTATCTAAGAAAAAAATCAAAGCTAAGGTATTTACTGGGCAATATAACTGCCTCAAAACAGATCCTAGCCTTGAGGAGCATATTAGCAGCTTGATAGCTCCCAATACTATGAGGCCTTGATTCCAATTAAACCCATATCCTATGGAATTTAGTGGGAATATCATTGGCATGCCTTTTATGGAATTCAATCAGGTTTATAGTTAATAAATCTATGTGCAAGGGGGCTAATAAATAAATTACTGAAAGAAGAATCTGGCTTTCACAGCCAGAAAAGGGCCCCAAAACAATCCAGAATTTTAGTTATGAGAACTGCAAAAAAGGATTTTGTAGATAAAATACAAAAATACACCTTTGGCAGCATTTTATTTACCCATTTAATTGATATTCACTCTCTAAGCTGATGCATTTTTGTATCAGAGTGGGATGATCTATTGCTTAGCAAACAAAAATGATCTAAAGTAGAGATGGAAGAGATCTACAGGGACAGATTTTCAAGCAATTTATATGCACTCTTATATATACAAAATATGAGCACCGTTGCACACATAACTATACATGCAAGCCTGTATCAATGCATATGCAAATAAGGCTATTGTGCAGGGTATTATGCCCAATCAGCGATTCAATTGGTGCAATTAACCAATTTCTACACAGAACTCTTGTAACTGGGCAGGCAAATTAATGCAACTGCATGCAAAGCTTACACCAGCACTTGTGTACCTAAACGTTCTTTGTCTCTAGCCCATTAAATAAGGGTCTGTTTTAATTAGACTGTGTAATTCAAGCCAGACCAGATCACAGTGTACTTGGGACTCCAGTAAATAGAAGCAGAAACATATTTTCTGCTATGCTTTGTCATTCAGATACACCATGGAGCCCCCACTCTTTCCCTTGGATTATGAAATTGCAGTCAGAGCCTCTCAGGCCTTAATACTGGAAAAATATTTCTCCTGATGTTCAGTCTTAATTTTCCCTTGCTTAACTTAATCTTATATCCTCTAGTCATCCTCCCACTCTAAACACCATCTCCCACAGAACCACAAAGTGGCTGCTGTGTTTGCTTAACTCAATACAGTATTTCTAGGAAATGAATTTTTCCTGTGTGAAGAAAACAGAAGATATAGAAGGGGGTCCTCTTCCTTGGGTCTTTTTGGTGACAAGAGTCCTATTTTGACAAGTTTCAACAGCGTCCAGTTCAAGCAAAGTTAACCTTGAGTGGCCCCATTGAAATAATTATACCCTAAACTTTTCCTCAGTTCATCTCAAAGCCAGGCTCTGTGGATGGAAAAAGTAAAGCAGAGAAGAGGAAGTCTCTTCCATGGGGTTTCACTGTAAATCAGTAACCAAGAAAGAATAGAGTCTAAATCTCCTGAGACCAAGGACAACAACAAAACCCAGTGACTGAAAGGATTTTCCAAGAAATTGTATCCAAAGCCCTTGTTCTTCAATTGCACCTACACTGGTAGGTCATGGCAAGCTTAGACTGTGTGAATAAACAGTGGACTGATCCCTGAATTCATCATAGGAGTCCTTAAAATGGTACAGTTCAGCCCTAAGGGCTGCAAAATTCCAGAGGCACTTTATTTGGAAAGGGGTGATTTGGTCCAAGCTCCATTTGAGCAGCGCCAGCTAGGATCAGGGTCCCTTCCTTAACATACATATATATATTAAGATGATTTTCTAAGTTTCAATCCTCTGATAAATGTGTTTTTTACAAGTATGGAATGCTTATTTTGTTAATGCAACCATGCCATGATAAAAGGGGAAAAAAATAAAACCTTCAAAGGTAAAAAACTTGTCCAGCTGCAAAGATGAGGTTTATCTACGGATTTTCCTTATATGGGTGATGGTGTTAAACCGGTATAAACTCAGTGGTACACCACTGAGTTAAACCCTTGTCACCACAAAACCTGCTTTGGCTAATGGCTTAAAAACATTCTGCTTTATCAGGCTTATGTAATATTATGCTTTGCAGATCACATATCTTACAGCTGTACTAGAAGCACTTATTCTATGTTCAAGGTCGCCTTTCCTATATATCAAACAACACAATAATGAAGAATTATACTGAGTTGCTAAAATATTAGAGGGCGAGAAGGAGGGAGAAACACATTTTTGCCATGTTTTGAACCTAGTGTCAGTGGGATTTTTTTAATGCCTAAGAGGCAGAGTAATTTTGCTCCAGTTCCACATTAATTCCTGCACAATATGCATTGGGGATATTATTTTTTTACAAGACATTTTAAAACCAGGCCTGAAAACAAGCAAAATCCATTACTGACTTACAGTAAATTCCTAAAGGATTCTCTGTACTTCTGTTCCTACTTCAAAATGGCTATACACACACACACACACACAAACAGATTCAGCAAATGTGGCAGTATATTTTAAGATTAACTACCCTGAAGAAAATAAGACAAGAAACAGTAGACCCCATTCAGTAAATTTATTGTACTTCCTTAATTTCCAAACCTCAAAAGCACAATGGGCATTTACAGTGCATGATCATTTTTAATTCCTAGAAAGTGATTTAAGATGGGAACATTCCTAATCATGACTTCCAACAAACCATTCAAACATGGCCCTGTTCCTAGATTTGAAGACTCTGGTAAGACTTGCAGCTTTGTTGAGGCTCCATATTTAATGTGAAGTAGAATTAAACTTTTAAAACTGTTCTTTGCCAATAAGCCAGTAGAAGTTAGTAGCTGAATTATATATCTGTGACAATACACATATATAGGCATATATATATATATATATAAATACATGCAGGAAAATATTCAAAACATGTATAAGTATATATATACATATATAAAAATATGTATACAAACATTGTGTAATACTGCAGTAATGGCAAAGATAAGCGATGAAAAAAGTTTCCCTTAAATAAAAAAAGAAAAGGAAAAAGTGAAAGAAGAGATACAATGTTATATTTCCCAGTGTTATACAGGTAAGGAAGAAAAACTGGAGAACTTTTTTAGATGCCTATTGAGGCTTTTCCTTGGGATTAAAGGGATTTGGATCAGATCCTAAGGAAAGCTGTGGCTGCGGAACTGGGAAACAATTGGAAGGCTGGTGAATGAACCTCAGACCTTCAAAAGTTTGAGAATGAGGAGAGGACTTTGCATACCTGATGGCCTGAATGCTAAAGAACCCCCCAACAAAACAACAAAGAAAGCAAGCTGCAAATATCACAAAATTTTTTATTATCTAGCAAGAACAGTTTTGCCCATGATATTTGGAAGTGCTGTAAATTCTGCAAAGATACATGCAGGTGAGAACAAAATGGCACAAATATTTAAGGTCAGTACTGTCTAATTCTTATCCCATGTGATTTGGCTTAGGTTGAGGATTACCCAGGCAGCTAAATTTGCAGTCAGACTTCCATGGTTCTTTGCTAGCCATCAGGAATTAGAATAGTGAGCAGCAATTTTACCAACACTGCTCATGCCCACAGAATGAAAGGCATGGTAGATAACTGCGTTACAGAAGCCTGCTTCTGAGATTGCAGATGGGAAGATGAGGCCAAGAGAGTTGGTTTTTGAGGTTTTGATTGCAACTTTGGACACCCAATATGAGTGTTCTAAAGTCACTGATTGTCCTGACTTCTCTCTTGGCTCAGATTCCTGTTGCTTCTCAGAATCTCACGTTCTCTTTTCTCTGCGGTGGTTTATGTTTTCTCCTTTCACCTCAAGCGTCCCTCTTTAAAGCATGCAAAATCAGAACCTAACCTGACAGATATTGCTCAAATTTGTGAGTCTGCCATAAACACAAGGAAAATCTCCAGGGCTGGGATTTTAATTAGGAACCTGCCACCTTTTTTTGCTCTAATGTCCACAGATGTGGCAAGAGGAGAACTTTTACAAGCAAAAGCTCTCTTGGATCCTTTGTCACACCACTCAGTGTGCATCCAAGGCATTGGGAGACACAACACCTCCAAAAATATATGCACATATATAACCTCTCTCTATGTGCACATTTCACACTAAGCCAAAGTTTTGGAGATTAGAAGAAGCGGCAGTGAATTCAAGTGGCAACAGCAGAATAGAAAGGCATTTTGATGTCACAGGAAAGATTTTTGCTCTCTCTCCTACTACTTCCCTGTAATGTTTTATTAATGTACAAGCAAAATCTAAACAGCCACTGAGATTTCCCCATCAAAAGCAGGGGAGGAGGAAGACTTCATCTCAGTTCTATTTTTAAAGCAAGAGAAGGAGGGGGGAAGTGACTTTATATTTAGACTTTCAGACAAAGAAAGGGAAGATGGAGCGAGTAAAATGGTACCTTCAGAGTACATCAGGTTAACGTGATGCTGATTGTGCTTCCCCTCAGTCTTACAAAAATAAAAGACCCGTGGCTCATTCTGTAAATTGCTGAGTCGTTTACATATAAATGACTCCTCTCTATTTAGCTACCTCCTCTTTTTTTTTTTTTTTTTAAACTTTGGACTTTGTATCATCTCTATCTATTCTGCCAGACAATAAAACAGCTGAACTCATCATCAGAATTTATAGGCTAAGGATTTGCTCTGGTCACCAGCCTAGGGCAAAGCTACTCAAAGAGATTCAGTCAGGTCTAAAAAGAAGGTACATGAGTGTGTGATGGGGCAAAATTAAAGAGAATTATTTCCAGTGATAATTCTTCTATACTTACTACCAGATGTATGCCTTATATGAGCATGGCCTTGTATAAACAGTTGAAGCTGGCTTTGTTGGGCAGGAGATCCCTTGGTGTCCTATATTCAACTATCCTGGGAAGTAGTGAATGTGCTGCTAGGTAGAAGCCAAGTTTAAGCCTACAAACAGCATGGAGTTCCTGTGGGAGGTGTGTTCCTGTGCTGCTCTGTCCAGCAACGAGCAGTGGGGTAGGAGGTTATATTCTGGTGTCTGGGATGTGTGTTACAGCCACACATCTACCAGCACTCTCTGGCTCACCAAAAGGTCTTTGAGTACAAAGCCTACATGCTTGTCAGAAAGTTTGTATGATCACTGGCGTGTGTGTGTCTGTGTGTTCAGGCACGTAGGGATACACACTGACTTGCATATGGTTATGTCACATTGTTCGAGTGCGTTTTGCCTTGTTCGAAAGTCTCGGTGAGAGTGTATATATCTGCCTTTAAAAATTGCATTGCCGCAGCATATAAATATTTATATATGTAACTGTCATAAATCTGTCAGCTTGGCAAATGTATGAGTCGCCAAGGTAACTTTGGGAGATTTTTATTGAAGAACTCATAAGCTGGAGTTGAGGAATAGCTGAAGGAAATGAGAATTAATGGCTACTCAACATCACTATCATAAAGTTAGTTATCCCAAGTTCCAGAAAATGAAACAGAGAGCATGTTGGTAACCACAGGCACAGTTTAAGTACACTGGACTTGCAAAAAAGCTTAATATTTTGACTAAAACTAAATCAGGGTACTAGGTCAGTGTACAGTGTACTGCTGGGGAACCCTGGGCAGCCACACTTGAAAACCAAAGGCTGTTGTAATCCTGCACTACACTAGGAATGCTTCTGGAAGAGCTAGCAGAATTTTCAGTAGGTTTTTGAATGTGTGGCAACTTACCAAAAAATCCATCAAACAGAAAATATCTCCTAATTGAAAGCTTACTTGCATGTAGACAAGCAATCTTTTGTGATTGTACCGTTTTTTAGAGGCAGTTGGTGATGAATTTAGCTTTGCTAAGTTTTGGTTAAAGGCAATGCAGTGATATTGCAGAGATGCTACCAGAAACTGAAAATACTTTTTCCTTAGGGCTTGTCTACACAGGAAGGTCTTTCCAGAGAAAGCTGGTGTCTTGCTCTCAGCTGGGGTAGAGCTAATTTTCTTCCTTGTGGTTGATATAGAGTTTCCTCTTGGATTTAGTATGAAAATAATGTTGATAACACACCGATGTTTCAGCTGTTTCTTACTAGTGCTCACTCTGATCAAGGACCTTTCAGTGTCCCAAACTCTGCCAGCAAGCAGGTGCACGAGAAAGTGGGAGGGAGCATGGCCAGGAGAGCTGACCCCAACTGGCCACAGGGTTTATCCATACCACAGGTTGTCATGCCCAGTATATAAACTGTGGGGAAGGCGGGATGGGGGACTTGTATGGCTGGACATCAAAAGGCTAGTGGTGAGAAATAACAGAAATTATTTTTATTATTATTATTTTTTTTTATTTTATTTTTATTTTTATTTTTATTTTTATTATTGGGGGCATTGTTTGTTTTGGGGCTTTTTGTTTGTTTTGTTTTGTTTTTGTTTGTTTGATTAAATTTTCTTTATCTCAAACCACAAGTTTTCTCACTTTTATTCTTTTGATCCTCTCCCCCACCCTGCTGGGTTTTGTGAATGTATAAGTGGCTGTATAGAGCTTATTGCTGACAGGTGTTATCCATGAGAGCTGGTCAGTGTTTTTTTCACCTGTGGCCCACTGGCCTCTTCTGGCTCACATAAAAACTGTTTCTTAAGGTTTAGTGTTCCTGAAAACTGACTTGATAAATAATAATAATAACAATAATAATAATAATAATATCAAAAATCCTTGTAGATTCCATAGGAGGAAATAAGAGACTTTTATAAACTAAAAAAAACCTTAAAAAATTAAAATATGTGCTTACACTTCCAGTGCACTATCCCAAGAAGCACACCTTTAAAATCTGCCAACACAGCTGGTGTTGGGTTGTTCTACAGCACTGAATACAACAGCAAGCACACAGAACCATGGGCCTTGTTTGCATAGGAGATGGGTTGGTGAAAATTTGGACCAAATCCTCTAGGATTTGTAATTAGCACAGTGATATGCAAGACCGACTATGTGCACCCTGAGAGACTGTGCAGGGATTCACCTCTCCAAAAACACTTCTACATCTGGGGGAGACCTCTGCAGTGGTGCAGATACAGCTCCATGTAGTCAACTAATTTCCCTTCCATTATAATTATTATTATAATTATTATTATCATTATTATTACTACTATCATTACTTTTATAAGACATTCACTAGGACTCCTGTTTTCTGTCTCAAGATGAATTACTGTCTCACAGACATCCTTCATTTTTCATTTCAAGAACTACCTTAATTTGTTCATTTTAAGTACATATTCCTCTTGATGTCTTGACTTTGGGTAGTAAAACAGAAATCACAAAACTACATTGTTACCTCCCTATATATATATATTTATATGTATGTGTGTGTGTGTGTGTGTGTGTGCATTTGTAAGGACTTTAAGAGTACAACTGCCTGTCTCAAATACTGACAAGGCCACAGAATGAAGTTGCCATAAGACAGCCACAGGGGGAACTTGAGGTGAGCACAGGAGGGGGGAATTTGTGACAGGAAGGTGTTAATTCCAGGCCTGGTGGACGCAAGATCTGCTTAGTACGTGATGGTTAACACACTGGACAATTATTCCCTCTGTGGCAAACTGTAGGAAAGGAAGCAGTGGTTCATTCCCATATCACCCCCAGTTATGGGAACAGCATCTGCGACCACCCTAAGGATACTTGGAATTTGGACTTTGTAAAGGTGGTATCCCCAGAAAAACAACTTCAGGATCCTCACCACCAAGAAGTTCATGGTGAAGAAGGACCAGGGGGATGTTGATCAGTCCATGGGTGGTGACAATTTTCTGCCTTCTCTCTCTCTCCCTCCTCACCCCCTCCTCTCTTCTATTTCCTTCTATCTCTCTACCTCAGACTTATTGTTAAATAAAATCCATTTAATTTACTTTGGCATGTGGTCTCATTTGCACCTTAATTTGGGCAAGGGCATCTTTCACTAATTGGATCATGGCAGCATTTGTATGTACAAGTGTACAGAGTTGTGACTGCGTGTACATCCACATTCATCCACTAGTATATGTACACACCCACACACAGAAAGAAGCATACTTCTACAAGTTTGAATCTAAGGAAAAAGCTTTGATGGGCTGGAGAGTTGTTTGTAGCTGGTGAGAACCTTCCCTGTGGTCAGGAGCAGGTAAGAAATCCAAGGATGCATGAAATTGCCATTATTTTCTCCCAGTAGTTTCCTGAGCTGTGGACAGGTCCACACCCCAGGCAGTAAGTTTGCCTGTGGTGGCTGCTAAACAAAAACACAGCCATCAGGGACAGACAGCGGAGGAATGCCAGAAGTCTCTGGGATCATGATGCTGCTCTCCACCTGTGCTTGCAGGGAACAGACACCTTTCCTGCCGGCCTGGTCTGTCTGGCTGAGCAGAGCCTGCCTGCGTGGCACTGCTGTACAGGGCCTCACATGGGAATGGCTGGTCAGCAGAAGAGAAGAAATTCTAAGTTTGAAAGCAGCTTTCATCTTGATTTCCATGAAGTTAGGCTTGCTTACTGTTTGTCAAACCTCTATCCTGTGCTTGCCTTCCTCATCAGTGACTGGCCTATCATAATCCGCATGTAACAGAGATTATCTTGCTAACTGGGGAGCACAGTAGAGTGGGGGGAAGGAAAGAGAAGATGTTTCTCGCCTGCCTTCTTCCCATCTCACATGCAAAGTTCTCCTATTTCTCTGTGATGAAAACAAAACCAAACCCCAGGCCCCACCACTGAAAAATCCAAGGATTCAAGTTTTCAGACGGCAGCTGAGCAGTGCAGCATTATATCAAGTTCGATTTACGGCATCCCAGAGTGCAGGACAATTCCTTAAAACACACTCACAGTCAGGAAAAGTGACTGTAATGCCATCTGGGCTTTCCATATTTTATTCTCTCTCTCTCTCTCTCATAAAATTGCCAGTTTGAGTTTGTTAAGTCAAAAATAATTTTTTTTCATTTCCAACTCAGCTCTGGCACACTCCCCTTAAGGATGGGTCATGCATTATCTAACTCTTACACCACCTTAGAAGAGAAAGATTCTGCCAAAAAAAAATGCAGTTTGATAGTTTTCATCCTTACACATTGTCTGTCACCTTGCAAACCTATGGAATTTCTTTCAGAAAGCAGTGTGAGGCTACATAAAATACTGCTTTGAATCTACTTCACCCAGAGAAAATTATTTTTACTAAAAGGCATACAAAAAGTAGAAGAATTGGAATTTCTTTTGCAGATGTTCTAAAGTTAAGTTGCATAAACCTGCTATTTTAAATTTTTTTATATTATAAACAGCTCTCTACTGACTAGCTAAAAATGTTTAAACCTGAAAACTGTAAGACTATATCAAAGGTACACTGAAATATTTATTTTAATGTGCTGAAACAACATACAGCTGTTATACTAGCAGGGCTATGCATTGGGTCAATGCAAAGATTTTAACATATTTGCCTAATCACAAAAAATTAAAACCAAGAAAAAAATAACTCATTATTCCTTGCGTCTTGTAATGCTCCAGTGTGGAACCATGAGAGGAATGAGAAGGAATCAATGTTGCAGCCCAGTAGGGGAAAAAAAAAAAGTAATTTCTTAATTAAAAATTATGAATGTAACTTTTGTTGTCTAGAATTCCCCACAGAATAGCTCAGATCTTCCTCACTGTGTCTTCCAATAGCTACTTAGAAAGCTGGCCTCGACATCAGTACAATTATGATCTTGCTGGCTAGCTAAAGTGAAGCAAGAGGCGTCTCTTTGTGCATTGAGCCTTTAATTAAGCAATAATAAATGAGATCTACCCATAGTTCTGTGTGTCAGGCTTTGGCTTAGGAAATACAAAGACTGAGGAGCTGTGATTCATGTTCAAATATAATGCATGGTTAGGTAACATCCAAAGTGATCAGAGAGGGGAGCCAAGGTCCTGATATAACCCAACCATTCATCACTTATCAGCTCTAACCTCTTGACAATCAGAGCACCCCTCCCTCCTTTGGTAATAGGTTAATTAATTACCAATTTAGAACTAATCTTACAAATCAGCTGTTGCCCTTGATAAGAATTAATTGCAAATACTTTTTGGGGAGGAACATATTAAATGGACCTTTCTTTAAAAGAAAATATCATCAGGAAACAGATGAGGAGCAAGACTCCTTGAGTGGTTTCAGAGATAGGAGGATCTGAATCCTCTTCAGTGGGGATGTGGATGACAACAGAACTC
Organism: Corvus moneduloides; assembly: GCF_009650955.1. Taxonomy (NCBI): domain Eukaryota; kingdom Metazoa; phylum Chordata; class Aves; order Passeriformes; family Corvidae; genus Corvus; species Corvus moneduloides. Next base: position 17,803,763 of record NC_045511.1, read on the forward strand.
ATTAATTTTATTTATTGAGGAATTACCAAGATAGTGATAAGACTGTTCTAAGCTCATTTACAAGCCTCCATAGCCCACCCAAGTTCAAATCCCTCTGAAACAGACAGTTCACCCACCCCTCCTTCTGGTGAGGGATTTAAGTGCAACCTAGCTCCCTTTCTGCTGAAATTAGCCAAGATTTTTAATTACCAGAGGATGTGAACCTGATGGAGCGAGTCCAGAGAAAGCTACAAAGATGATCAGGATGGAACATCTCTCCTGTGAAGACTGATTGAGATTTGGGATTGGTCACCCCGGAGACCAGAAGGTTTACAGGGAGAACCTATAGAACCTTCCAGTACCTAAAGAGAACCTACAAGAGACCTGGAGAGGGGTTTTGACAAGGCCTTGATTGACAGGACAAGGTGGAATGGCTTCAAACTGATAGACAGCAGGTTTAGATTAGATATTAGGAAGAAATTTTTCACTATTAGAGTAATGGGACACTGGAACAGGTTGCCCAGAGAAGTTGCGGATGTGCCATCTCTGGAAGCAATCAAGACCAGGCTGGATGAACAACCTGGTCTAGAAGAAGGTGTCCCTGCCCATGGCAAGGGGGTTGGAATGAGATGATCTTTAAGTTTCCTTCCAATCTAGATCACTCTATGAGTCTGTGATCTTGGGTAGGATTCCTGTCACTCAAGTTTACGTACCTGGAAGATGTGTAGGCTTCTCCTTTAATCAGTGGAAATCTCTTCAGCTTGTTCACATGATGATATGTGAGTGTCCACTGCGGGGTGAGATGAACTGTGGTGTAAAATTCAGTCACTGGCCTGTTTACCTACCCACAGAATCTAAATCAGCCTTGGGTCACATGAAGATAAATTGTAGGTAGACCACTCTTTCTGGACAGCATTCAACTTGACCTTTTTACCATGTGTTAACATTTTTTGCTGTGCTGGTGACATTAGAGGAAATAGAGGAAAACAGGCACCTTCCAGGATGTCTGCTTTAGTATGGAAATCATCTTGCAAGTGCTAATTCTCCCTGTGGAACACAGAGGTTGTTTAGACATGTAGGTAATGTGGTGTCTACACTTGCTAAGATGAATCCCAGCCTAGATTGGCCCAATGCCAAATGTCTTTAAATAAATAACTTGGACAACTAATGTGCTTGAAAAAATACTTCTATTAGTCTGTTCCACTGTGTTGAGACTGAAGCCTCATCATTAACGACCACAGGCTTAGACTGATATTAGCACAAACCATGAAATACAACGTAATCAAGACAGTAGCTGATGTCAGACTGTATTACTGAGTTCCAGAGCCAGGTCTTAAAACTGCCAGCTTCTTCTAGCTTTCAGAGGCTTTGAAACTGGAGACCCAACCCATTTAAAAAACAGGTACCACCTATACAGATTTCAGTGATCTAGGTCTAAATTGTTCCAGAGTTGGAAGGGCTTTTCACAAGTAGAGTAGTCGTCTCTAATAAGAATTCAACCTCCCTGGACCTCCTGATGTTTATCCATTACTAGAAAAATATATGCTTCATTTCCCATTCCCATTAACATGGATAGCTGTGGCAAAGGTGCCTGAGAACCAGCAGGTTTATAGATCTGTAGCCATATGAATTATCAGCAAGATGCTTCAAAGCCACTGGAGTCCGATATTTACATCTCCTGCACAGAGCCATCATGAAGTCTATGCATCACTTGAGTCCTACCTAAGCACTCAGCCGGGCTCTGCTCCCTCCTATCCTGTGCTGCAATGAGATCAACCCAAACTGTTGTAACCATCAGCAATGTCTGGTTCAAATTTTCAGAAAGAAAAAAAAAAAATTGAAGATTGGTTCTTTTTTTATGGTTGAGAGTTTGAGTATTTCTTAGGACAACTAACTAAATAAAAAGAGTGGCATACAGCAAAGTCTTATACCTCAATATTATATTCTCTCATTGGGTAATTATGTTCTGATTTTTCCTTCCATCACATTTTGGTGTTTTGTTGGTCAGAAAGAACTGAAAATACTTGCAAGAAAAATCTGCCTAAAAAGAAAATCCCTCAACTTTTGCAGAGAAAATTGAAAAGAAAGTAAAAATGTCAACAAAATAATACCCCTCTCTTCTATAATTTGAAATTAATAATTATTCAATAATTGTAAAACAGGACATATTGGGTGAATGTCACTAGAAAATTACTTTTTGTTTTGAAATTGTTGTTCATAACTAAACTACAATTTAGTTCATAGTATGAACTCAAATTCATTTATAGTATGATGAAAAGAAAACTAAACAGTTTAAACTCATGGTTTTAAAATATATTCACCTGATCCTGTCTGATTTTTGAAAATGTTTATTTACCACATTTTCCCAATTTCACTTTTTATCACAGTTGGAACAAAAATATTAAATAAAAGGAATATCAAAAACTCTTCTCCAGGGGAAAAAAACCCCATTTCCCTCCCAACTCTGATGTGCCATTTCCCAGTTTCAGATATATGATTAGAACAATATTATTTATCCATTCTGCTGCTAATGAAGATTCTCCTTTATGTCAGTGGTAGGGGATGGTGTTTGTGCTGCAGGAAACCTATTTTTTGAGGCTCCCTGTAACCATGAATCTAAGTAGCCACAGCAAGAAGAGTAAGAAACACCAGGAAGTCACAGACACCAACAGGTCTGTTGCAAGAGCATTTGCTGCTACGAATATGAATAGCACTGTTTCCATTACTAACTGCAGCATGGCTCCCAAAATGTTTTCCCTGGAGCCATGCAAACCTGTTGTTGCAAGCAAAATGAATGTAAACTACGTTTCTCTAGGTGGTGGTGTTTGCTTTTTTTTTTTTTTTTTAACTTGATCAACTCATGGGGCTGAAATTTGGCTGCTATATGTTTAGATATTTCTGAGATTTTTGATATATATATATACACGTAAAAAAAAAGTAGGTCTCTGATCCAAGAAAACCTTCTATTAGTTCTTGGGCAAGATTCAGAGTTTTGTTTCATATTGGGAAAACTCTGCTGGTGAAAGCCAACATCTTTATGAGTCTCAGAGCAAACGGATGTGAAATTAAAAAAAGAGATTTTTTTTATTTTTATCTATGAACCTGTCCAAAACTGGAACATAGCCTTCTCTGAGTAGAATCCCTAGAGATTCACAGTCCCTACTAACCCTTCAGCCCTGCATTCCTCACCAAATAGATGTCATACATCATTTCTGAAACTCAGACTGCAAATGGGAGCATTTCCTAGAGGCAGGACTAAATGATTCCCCTGGTATCTCTTTCTCATATATGGCATTCCACCACCTATTGTCCACTCCGTATGCTTCCTTCTCCCTGGTAATACCCCCAAGAGATGGCTGATGTCCCCCAAAATAACCAGAGAATGCATCTTTAATTGGGTCCAGAAGAAACTTTATTACCCTGTAGCTAGCTTCTTTGGTTTTTTCTATAACAAATTATCCTAATGATCTGACCCAGGACCAGATGTTAATTGCAATGGAAAGTAATCAATTTCCTTTACTGAGCATGAACTCATTTGCAAGGTTAGTCAGTGAGCAGATATGGAGTTCTTAATGAGGCAAGAACCTAGCAGACCTTCTGGGTTCCTTGTGTCAATTCCAGGTTTACTGCATTGCACCCATTTTCACTCAACCCTTCTTTAGCCAGGGCACCCTATAAAAAAAAAAAAAACAAAAATCCCCTGCAATCTGTCTCTGATCACTTGGTAAGGGATGGAAAAAAAATAATAATGCAACAACCACAGCCATCTGAGAGCAGTAGATTCTGAGAGACAAAATCACCCTCTGTATATATAAAAATAAAAATAATAAATATGTAAATCACACGGGAAATTATGGCTAACGGCATGTTGTTTAATAGAGGGTATTATTATAAATATGGGAGATGCTCAAACAACAAATTAAGCCTGCAGTATTCCGCAAAGGAGCTCAGAGGACGCAACCTAAATTCTAACTTGGCTGCTGTCTTTGGTGCTTCTGCGCTTTTGTCTGGGTTTTATATTACCACTGAGCAAAGCTTTAAGAGGGAAAGGTTGGGCCATCAGAGTGATAAAAATATAAAGAGGGGAAGGCGATAGTAGAAGGAGGTATTTAATCTTCCAGTGAACTTCTCAGAACATGGTTTAGCAAGAAAAAGAGCTTTTGGTGGGATTGGATGGGAAGAGTATTTTCCATCCTGGGGAGGATAAGAGGTTGTATGTTCAGCAGCCACCAGGATAGCTGCAACAGTGCAACCTCTGGTGTATTTGCACCAGTGGAGCTGAAAATTGGCGTAAACACCATTGTTGTGAAGAGCAATTTAGGCTGTCTACCTAGGGGTTGTCTACCTAGTGGGGCAACTGCTGCTACTTCTGCTTATAGTGAGTCTCTAGGCTACCCCTGCTCTGTGAAACAATGTTCTTAAGTTTTTATTTATTTATTTTTTAATTTAAGAGAGGATAGCCTTCCTGTCCAGCTCTCTCTAAATTTCTAATTCTAAAGCAAACCCTCCTGCTTTTCAGCCCGATTTTTGGTGTTAAAATCCCATATCCACCATTTTATGTGTGAAAGTGGGCCATAAATTTAAATCAAGGCCTCTTACAAGCAAACTTGGTTTTAAAATATTTAAGAATTAGCCCCACAAGACTGAACCTCATATTTCTGTTAATCAGTAAACCTTAGCTACGAAATCAAATAGTTTTTTCTCACGGGGTAATGTTCTACAAAATCCTCCAAGGTATACCAGCTATCAGAACAGTCTCTATCCCAAGGATATATGTGAACAAGAAGAAGAAAAGGATGCTACCAGGTGAGTGGTAACAATGCCTGGGACAATCATTCACTTGCAGAAGAAAGTCTCACACCTACAGTGCCAGTCCAAATGATTCTTGGAATTCACATTTTTTGGGACTGGCAGCACCACTCCTGGGAGATGACCAAGTGAAAGCAGACATGAGGGCAATGTGCTATGGAGGCAGTGGAGGCAGGAGAGCAAGAGAAATCTAAGGGAAGAATGATTAATCAAAGAGAAGGAAGGGGAAAAAAACCAATTCCATAATATATTTTTATACATATCTGTTATAGCATCTAATTGCAAAACTGAAATCTCAGTGGCCCCCAGTGGAGTTACATGAAGCACTAGTAATTTTCAGTGCATTCAGCTAGAAAGGGGTATTGAAAGGTACATTCTGCACCTGTCTACATCAATAAATAGTGGTTCAGTAAGAGATTTTCTCAATGATGAGGTCACCCCCATGTTGTGCCTATATTAGACACCCCTTCAAAGTGCACACTTCAGGTTGTTCTGCTGCATCAAGAACAGGGTTCAACAAAGCCTGTATCTCCCCAATTTGTTTGAGGTGAACACAGATCCTGGAGGTGAGGGGGTGAGCCATGAGAGAGGAGGAAAACCTGCTTTTCACTGCTGTCTCACGTGTACTTTCGGGGACAAAATCTGAGCAGGGTATTTAACATGGCGTGTCTGTCCCACCAAATTGAGTAAATTGGGAAGGATGCTTATAGAGGAAAATGTATCACCACTCTGACTGAGAAGAACAAGTGTACATCAGCTCTGCTCACAGCTCTGTGTATGCCCTGGAGTCATCTGAACTCTTGCAGCAGGAGAAAACTTACTTTAGTAAAGTCCTTTCCTAGCAGCCTTTCAAGTGTTCATCTGGCCTGTTTGAAGTTGAAGTGGAAATCAGAGGATCAAGTGACTGTCACTGAATTTTTGAGAAGATGGGCCTGACAGCTACTTGTGGTGTTGGGCAGCTGAAGACTTTGGACCATCATGCTGAAGAGGCAGCTTTGGATGCAGGCAGATCCAGCCCTTGATTCCCCCATGCCCCTCTCTGGCTGCAACAGGGGAGAGAAAATTGCCCCTGGGGCTATCAGGTACAGAGCTGCTTTCACCAAATTAATAACTGCAGTGAACACCTCAAACCTCTTCACCTGGAGTCTGACCTCCTCTGCTCACAACTCTGCAAGCCCAGAGCCCGTTCATCTGCCTGTCAGACGCCAGCACAGATATCTGCATGAGTAATCACTGCAGATCCAAAACACTGCATGTGACTTAAATGACACTTTCTCCCTTGCTTCTCCTCTCCCCATCTCACCCAAAATAAAAATGACACGACTATTTTCATCTGCCCCCCAGAAGAGATATCCAAAAGCACTTTCCTGTCTACTTATCACCTCTCCTTTCTCCTCAGACTCGGTCTGTGCACCAAGGAAGAGATGCTTTTTTTCTGGACATTCAGAAAAACATGCTGTCACTTTTGTCAGGTTGCTTACAAAAAACTTTTCAGCAGAGAATATTGAGTGTTACCAGGGAATGCACTAAGTCATTAAAATAAATCTGCAAAGAAACTGCAGGAAGTATCACAGGTTCATAACCTGTACCATGAGCCCCAGACCCCACACAAACATATTTTCTTGTTCCACAGAGGGTCAGCTTTGGACAGGGTCAGACAAATTGAGCCAGGCTTATTAGCCTGGGCTCCCAGCCAGCGTGCTGGAGCTCGTGGCAGGGTGCAGAGGCAAGGTGTGGGTGGTGCAGGAGGTGGGAAAGTGCAGATAGCATGGGAAGAGGGAGTGAGAGGCAGTGAGAGGAACCTGGGGCACAGAGTGAGAACGCAGAGGGTGCTCAGGCAGTGAGGAGGAGAAGCACACCAGGAGATGGGGTCAGAACCAAAGCAGAGGGAGCACATGGAGGAAGAAGAGATGGCAGCAAAGCGTGGATGGGGAGAGTGCCATGATGCTGGCTTTAGTCACCCACTCCACTGACAGCCAGCGTGCTGGTGTCCCCCCCAGACACAGCACTTAGCCAATTGTGCAGTGCTGCACGTGGGGAAAAAGAAACTTCTTCCTGACCCCTGCAGGCAATCAGTTTATGCCCTGAAGCATGAGATTTGATTAGCCTCATTATCTCAGCTTACATAACTGTAAATGTTATTAATGGTAATAAAATTATCTAGCCTGTTTTAATAATACAGCCACAGTATTTGTCTCGATGACCTCCTGTGGCTGTAAATCCCACAGGGGACTGGCACATAGCATAGTGGTTCTTTTTATTTATTCTAAATTTACCAGCCATTAATTTCACCAAGTCACCCCTTGTTCTCCCATTATGGGACAGAGTGAGAAGAAGCTGATTATGTCTCAGTGCACCTTTCCTAATGCCAAGAACAAGTAACTCCAAGTCTGACTAATAAATTTGGAAGTAGACACCACCAGGCCTTCAAGACTTGGGATTAATCCTCTGTCCCTCGCTGTCAACTAACGTATTCCCATGATATCATGGGACTTGGCCTAAACTCCTTAAAACTCACCACGCAATTAAGGAGATTTAGTATCCTGAATGTGAACTCATCAATTACCTGAAGACTAAGATACAAGTTTGGCTTCTAAGTGTCCCACAGCAGCAAAACTTCCCTGATCTCTGCAGAGAGCCCTTCCCAAGGGAGAAGCAGCAGCACCACTTTAGATTTCAGCCATAGTATCTTATTCCAGCTCTGATGTTCTGCTTTCTGCTTTGCAGGAGCAACCAAACCACAGTGCAAATCTCCCTCTCCCAGTGGGTGATGTTTCCCCCAGAACTCTTCCCCCAACAGGTTCTTAGGGAGTGCTCAAGAGAGGAAAAGCTGGAGATGGCTACAAACTCTTCCTTATTTGATGTATGCTTGCTTACTATGAGAGATGAAGGAAACTCCTGCCTTGTCTCATCTCATGCTGAGAAATAGCTGGACAAATCAAATAAAGAACTAGAGAATAACATGTTCCTTGTCTTGCCTGCAGCAGATTGTACCTGTCTATATAATTTTTACGGAAATGCTGAGAATCTGTTCCTGTACTCACACTTTTAAATATAAAGGATGGTATTATGGGACAAAGTTAGGGATAATTTTGAGAAGAGAGGAGTAATAAAGAGTTACTATTCTATTGTGCTTCCCTGTACAGTGTTGCAGTGTTCTCACAGAGGATGTGGGGGGAAATCGTAACTTCAGAGTCTTCTTTTGGGAGCAAAGATACAATGAGATAATTCAGATTATTCAGGTTGTTTTTTTTTTTAAACTAGGTTCTGCCAGCTTGATAAAAATACCCAATGTAAACATTTGCTCATTGTCACAAATGAGGCTGTCCCTAAGTGACTAAATCAAAATGAGCCTGGCTGAAAACAAACAGTAAGGTCAACAGGGAGGCTGTGCGGTAGGTTGGCCCAACATAATTCACATCTTAGCTTAAACCCTTCCATTTCTTGCTTCTCCATTTGGAGAAACCATTTGTAGAGCCCTGCTGATTCAAATGAGAAACCAGGGTGAGGTATTGCTGCAGTTTGTAGGAAATTCTTCAGAAACAATGCCAGGGGCAGGGGAGCAGCAGTGGGGTGAAGGATGAATTTACTCTGTGCACCGTGACTGCAGCATTTGCACAGAGGGTGCCATCCCATGGGCTGTTGTGTGCTATTTTCTCCTGAGGACACTACTGGTTTTCATCAACAAATGGTGTGCAAGAGCCAGACCTGTTGTAACGAAATGACACCTGAGACTACTACACGCTCTTTGTAGTTTTGGGAGGAGGGAGTTTAGGCTCCTGCTGAGGCCATGGCTGCTAATATTGCCAAAGGGCTGCCTCCCTTTCACCTGTTCAGCCAACAACTCTTTAATGCCAGAGCTGAGTCCAGCCAGTGTCCTCAGACCAGGCAGAAGGGGGGTCCCAGTTCCTCAGTAAAAGCAGCGAGGGACAGGACAGGTCCCACAGACCCCATCAGCTTTCAGAGCAAAGGTGGGTCTGGGTTAGCCTTTTGGAGAGCCAGCATCCTCCAGGCCTTCCTTGTGCAAATGCTGCTCCTCAGTACCACCACGGCAGCTCAGATCTGTGTAGATAAGCTCTCCACACCGAAGGCAGAGCTGAATTCCCAGTCCACAGCATTGACCTACTAGTTAAGCACTGCAGTGCCGTTTGCTGGATTCCCAGTGCAAACATATGCTTTCAAACACAAATTGGGATTTTTCTAACAGATTAAAGCTGTTTTCCTTCCCTGGAAAACAGCCCGTGAGGAAGGGAGCTAAAGGCTCGGCTGCCTCACCATGGTTCCTGCCTCAAGAGGATTTAATATTCAAGTTGCCAGCCTTCCATCCCCCCTTCCCCTCTGCCCGCCCCTTCCCCCCCCACCCCCTCCTGCAGACCAACTCCACGTCTGGTGCCTTCCTCCTACCGATTTCCCTCAGGTCAGAAGAACTCTGTCATCAATCCCCCACTGAGACTTATTTCCAAAGATCAGCACTGACCCAGAAGTCACTTGGCACTGCACCATCAGAACAGCATGTGCCGGCGCTGCTGAGAGGAGAATCTCACAGAGACCGGATTCAGGATGTCGGGCCGTCTGCTAAGCACTTGTCAGGTTCCCATATTTCAGAAAGAAGTCTTTATGTGGCTGACCTGGTGACTGGAGGATGTATTTATAAAACAACACGCAAGGGTCAGGCTGGTTGACCCCATCGTAACACTCTGCGTTGCTGAGCAGGAGGGACTGGGCTGATTCCCAGTGCTCACTGTTCTCACCCAGAGGCAGGAGCAGGGCAGGAGATGGATGCTCAGAGCTTGGAGATGGGGATGGGAAGGCAAAGACAGTCAGTGTTGGGGATGTGCTGTGGGATGAATGGCTATAAGGAGACTGGAGAGAGATGCATGTGAGATACCAGATGACTTCTTCACCTGCTTGTGGATGGGGCGCCCTGGGGCTATGTGGAGAGGAAGGACCTACACGTCAGTGTTGATATGAGGTAGGGACTAGGTAAAAAGGATTACTCAGCCTAAGAGCTGTCACTAGAAGCCCTACACAGCACAAGGTCATCTTTCCTGCTCCGGGACTTCCACTGCCACTCAGTGGACTACATCAGACACCTCCATCTGATAGAAGAAAGCCCAAGGAAAAGGGAGAAGCAACAACACTGTGCTGTAAATTTACTTGGTCCAGGAAGCAGTAGGGCAGTGCCCACATGAAGGACAGTTTTGAGCATAAGTCAAAAAGTAGCTTAGATTTTGTGAAAGGAAGAAGAATAGAGCTCTATGCTACAGCTTAAAGAGGACTTTCCTAAAAGAGTAGACATTGCAAAGGGATACCTTGGCATGGAGAAACCAGTCCTTCTACCTATCCCGTAGAAAGGGATGGCTGCACCCAGCTCATAATCTCCCAAGGCAATGTAATCCTTGCAAAGGAGGAAGTCTTCTCCACATAAACATCAAGTACAATCAGCAGACATCACTCATACAACCTCTGCGGTCAGAGCCTGGACAAAGTGAAATATTTTTCATCACAGACCAGATACATCCCTTGGTGCCTGCCCGCTTAGAAAACACAGAGCTTTCCCAAATCTGGGCCACTGGATTGCATCCTGCATGAAGGTGTGGGACAGCTGATCCCACAATCAGAGCAGGGCAGATAGAGAAAAGTGCTCAGCTTTGGACACATAGATGCCAGCCATAAAGGAAACTTGTGACACGATGTGACCACTCTGACTGTGCTATCTGAGAGTGTTCCTTTTCACTGCATACAGGGAATCCATGACACAGAGCATCAGTGCTGACTTCATCAGTGTTTGCTGGTGTCCCTAAGCAGTCAAGCACCAAACAAAAGTGTTTATTCAACCATTATCGTGGGTGCAGATCTGAAATTTGAATCACAGCTTTTCTCTGCGGTTGGTCAGAGAATGACACACGCTGTTATGGCCCTGTCTTCCAGGGTGAACTAAACACATTTTAGTGGTGATATTTCCAGTTGTCATGCTCACAACTCTGAATTTTGAATCCTCTGAATGCTGTTAAATCCTCAAGGGCTTAAGCGTTCAGAAGAAGGGAAAAGGCCACTAATGGGAGATGGAGAAAGAATTAAAAGGAGACACAACATAATGCATAGCTAAACACAAACACACACAGACATTGGCAATCAACTGAGTCCTACTTTGAATGAAATCACTCTGGGAAGAACAATTCCTTTCACTCCAGGAAATACTGGGTGAATTTCTCCAGCCCAGGTTATGTAGGTCAAAGCAGATTATCGCAGTAGTCCTCAGGGCTTTAACATCTATGAATATACCCAGCTGATTGCTGAGCAGGCCTGTGGAGTGGCTGGGTGTAATGTGTGCTGATACTGTTCAGACACAGAGGATGGGTACATGCCTGAGCTAAGAGACTGCATTTTTTCAGGCGTAACCCACAATTTTCCGTGCTGAGATGCTGTATTCTCATGACAGCCTTTACTTACCTTCCCAGCCTTCACTCTGGCTTCTGTACAGTCTGGGAAAGGGATACAAGACTTCAGTGTCAATGTAGATCCATGAGACAGCACTTCTTGGCAGCAGCAGCCAAACATTTTTCCTACCCTTTTCTCAGGGTGGCACTGGTGCTTGTCTGACACCACCCGGGTCCCACACCAGACCTGGTCAGCTGCATGAGCTGGTTCACCTCAGGAACTCTTCAGGAGCTGGAATCAATGAACCTTGTGGGTCCCTTCCAGCTCCAGATATTCTCTGATTCTATGATTGTGATAAAACCCTCAAGCCTGATGAGTGCTACGCTGGTGCAGCAGAGAGAGCATAAACAGGCAGATGAGGGCAGGGGATGACATTGCCCCTCCCTGTGGCAGCTCGCCATTGGAGCTATTTACTGATATTACCAAAACATGTCCTTCGCTGTCCTGTCTTTGGAGCTGTGGTGATTGATATGGGGCTGACTTCAGACACCGCTCCCCTCTAACCCAGCGAAGTGCCTCACCAGTGACGGCAGAAGGGCTGAAGATGCTTCCTTTCCCAGTGTCTTGACAGAGGATGGCTCCAGCAGGAACCAGACCTGGCATCTGTTGCATGTTGCGTTAGGACCCCGGGCTGTGAGCTGTAGCAGCATGGAGCAGACATGCCTTCTGCTCCATTGCCTTGTCTGTAGGGAGCAGCAGACGCCGGGGAGAGGGGGAGAGAGGCACTGCTATGGATTCGTTATCATAAAACACCAGGAGCCTGGAGTCAGGGCATGGGCCAGGTCTGGAGGCATTTTAATCTGCACTATCCTAAGCATGCTTCCAGCTAGTTTTCAGTGTCCTCTTCCCCCTCTTCCCCCTGCACATAAGGGCTGAGTTATCAGATCCTCAGTATTCATCTCACGGTACAGGTAAAACCAACATTAATTCTTTGCTCTCCCATCTCACAATTTCTATTTCAGCACCTCTCAGTATCTTGGGAGACAGCCCTTATACTCTGAGCTTAGCCCACAGCTAAATCCTCAGAGGTGGCTGTTTCCACTCTTCCTATGCCCATTGCTCTAAGAAAATATAATAAGAAAAAATAAAAAGATGCCCACATTAGTATACAGAGAGAGGCAACTTATACAGGGTATTAGGCATGCAGAACAAATGAGAGTACAGGAAGAGAAGAGTGAATGGTGAATGTTTATGGAATAAGTTAACAACTGGGAATGATGTTGCATTTTCCATGCAAGCAGACAGACAGATATAACATGGTCCCGATAGGGAAGAATAAATCCCTGTAGTTTGTGGCCTACTTTCAGCTTCATTAATGGAATAAAGGCCAGGAGGCATGATGTCATGAAATTAGCTTCCTAATTAAACATTGCCTTTGCCTCTCTTCCCCTCCCCTCTCTGGATGAAGTCAGTGGCTTTTCTGGCTCAAAGTGCTTGCTATTTGTCAAAGATTGAAGCTCCTTCTGAGCAGGGTCTCATCTCTTTACATGTCTTTACCAACAGCTCACAACAGCATGACCTACAGTTTGAAGCCCAGAGACTGGAACCCTGGCTTCTCAGGACTCCTAGAAAGCCCAAGGACTCCTCAGACATACCCAAGTTCTTTCACACACCTGCCCATGCAACTTTCTCCAAGAACCTCTGAGGGAATGTGCTATGCATAGCTATTAAGGATCTTAAAGCAAATTTGCTGGCTGGAACCATTCAATGAACAAGTTCTTGCTCTGAATTTGCTCTTGCATCTCAACTTTTCACATAAAGAAAGGTCAGAGCACTCACTGTAACTTTGGACTGTTCAACCCAACTGAGTGATGAGCCTGCCTTGCTAGGTAGCAGGAGATTGGGTCTTTGTTGTCCTGTCCTCCCCTTACTACCCCATGTCCATCGTTGGTGAAGAACCAGCCTGATGGTGTGATATAGAAATAGATTAAAAATCCTTCCTTCCTTCCTTCCTAGACATGTACAAAGATATTGGGAAGCTGAGTCTCCGCCTCATAAAAAGTCACCAGAATCAGGTTGTACACATCATCTCCAACCCTGTCTGAGAGCAGTGAAAAAGTAAACCCAGAAGAGGTTCTGCTAAGAAGGAGGGAAAGATTTTACCTTTCCTAATTTTGCAATCTGTTAATTAGTAAAACCATCTCCACAGTTTGTTCTTAAGGTAGGCAACTCATACACAGAAGAAAAAATAATATTTCCCCCAATTCTATAATAAAATAGTTTACAATAGTAACTCCAGAAAAAGACCAAAGTTCATTGCTATCATAAAAAAATTGGACAGAGGCTTCCAAACTAATCCAAAATTTGTGGCAGACTTGTAGATCCTTGTAATGTAATATCTTTAGACTAAATCCTTGTAATAGTTATAACCACAAGCAAACCATACCTCTCCTAAGTTTCTGTGCATCCACCACTGGCCTGAACAAGTTTTTTACTCTTTTCTGAATCAACAGTATGGGAAGTGCACTGACCTTTCTCCCACAAAATGTCCATAGCCTTACTTTGTCCATTCAGCTAAAAATGCTGCAAATACAGTATGGCCATGAATAATAGAGAGCCCAAAAGTAGATGTTGCCAAGAATGGGTGACTCAGGAAGTGGTTCAGACATATGCATGAGAACATTTAGCCCTGCAATTCATCAAATGTGGACGTGTTGCTCATATTTATCATTTTTATTCCAACACCAAAGCAGAATCTACTATGTTTATTTAAGAAGTTACAGCTTCTGCATTTCTAGCTTCTTGAAGATGAGCACACCCCAGCGTGAGGTCACTATCCCATTCTCCTTTCTTTCTTCACTCAGGTGGTGTGATGGAAGGTGTACTGATACATCTCTGTGTTATGGCTCGTGGTGTGGGGCAGGAGTGGAGTGGAGTTTCAAGTGGGACAAGGCTCTAGTTTGCTCATCTTAATCCCCATATATAGACCCCACAGGCACTGGAACCACCCCATCTTCTAATTTATCACCTATGGGCTGCCTACTACCCTTTAAATTCCACATGTGAAAATGTGGCGATTCAGAGATTAACTGAACTGCCCTGAAAAGGTACATCATTAGAGTGTGGCTGATATTCAGGCACTCAAATTCCCTCAGCCCCAGCTGTCCACCCCCACTTCATGAACCGCACTAGTACTGACAAAGTGAGACACCAAGCAAGAGGGATGCACAAAAGGTCATGAAAGGAAGGGGTGATGGGGCTGTGTGCCAGTGATATAAAACATGATCTATACTGTTAACCCCAAAGCAAACATCCTCTCTACCCTGCACCTCTCCTCCTCTCTCCCCTTTCCTGCTCTGCCATACAAGTCCCAGTGTGATACTACTACAGGGCATCCCTGTAATGTATGTTAAGTAAGTGTGTGTCTCCGGGTGCGCTTGTCTCCCATCGAGATGGAGTTATTTTCTCTCACTCGGCATCTTTTGTGCAGGTGTATGCTTTACAAACAGAAAAATCAGCACTCTGCAAAAGTGTTTCTGTTAACATTTATCACCCCTTCCCTTAGTCATCACCACAGCAGCCCTCTCGGGGGAATGGGAATGCTAATTCAAGGGAAGATGTAATGCCAGGCCATTGGGAGCCCTGGATTAGAACAAAAACATGAAAGAGAGAAGGAGGAAAAAAGAGAGAGACAGGAAGGAAGAAAGAGTCCTAAAGACAGAGGCAGAGAAGGAGTTGAAGTCTCATTCCCTTTTACTGCAGCCCCATGCTTTTTAATTGTTCCGCCTGAGTAAATCCTTCCTCTGTGATCCTGTTGTTAATGAAAAAGTCCATTGCGGTCACTCTGATGGCTTTAAGCTTATGCTTGTACAATGGTTTCTTGAATCCCAGAGCTGTTAATATATCTGGAGTGGAGCAGCTGCAGGGCAATCTATTTCTATGATAATGTGTATATAGAGGTTTCTATCTTTTTTTTTTCTTTTTTTGGGATGGGGGGAAGGGAAGACAAGAGTGATTCCTAACTGTTATCCTCCTTTGCCTCCTTCACCTCTGATCTTTCCTCTAAATATTTCTAGATGGTTTACCCAGAGCCCCAGGTATTACTACACAACTTCAGTTGTGATAGGCCACTGTTAAGGGCTGAGACATTATCTATAACTGGGTGGTATAAAGCTCACTGTTGCCAGTGTGAAATCATAAGTGTACAATGGTTAATCTGTATTAAGGACTATGCTGGTAAAATGAAAACCCCAAGATATCTCAAAGTGCTTTCAAACTGCAGCAAAACCTCTGGTTCTGAATTCCAGGAGCAAAATGATTTCACCCTCTGAGTGTTCCCATGGTACATAGGGATTGAAATTGAAATCTGGAGTTTCACCCTATAAAATTGTAAAATGTTACTAATATGAAACCAAATAATTTTGCAGACTCTGTCCAAAACTGACAGCACTTAGGTATCTCTGTTATAATACCACATGGAAACCTATTATAATTTATGCCTATGTAGTTAAATTTAGTGCTTATTTCCCTGCCACACAGGTTGATCAAAAATTATGTTCTCTTTTTCCCTCCATTCCTCTTTCTAATGAAAGTTTTGAAAATTGACATGAAATAAGTAGCTGAAATCTCCTAAAATGTGTCAGCTGCTCCTGAAAAGGCAACAAACCTTCAGCTCCATCCATCAACTTCTCCCTTTAAAAAGTCAAACACATTTTTGATGGAAAAAATTAGCTACAGTTTTCTAGTACACAATATTCCTATTTTTAGCAAGAAGCGTAGTAGAGTGAGGATTGCCCTACAAAGCTAAGCATGACGTGTAAAAAAAATCAGCACATTGAGACACAGAACTTTGCTGTATTATTTGTAGAGATCTGTTTGATCTAATTTGTATTAAAAAGCAGAGACTCTCTTCAATTATATTCAGCAAAAGCGCATCCAGCTTGCAGACACACAATATCTTAAAATTCTGTTGAAAACAGAGAGCCCTTTGCAGGCAGTGAAGATGTCAACTCATCCTCTTTTTACTTTTTAATATTGTCCAAATCCAAATTATCCAAACCTCAAACCTTATAAGTGTTAGCCTCACAATCTTAAACTCGGTGAAGGGTGTGGCCAAAATACAGCAAAAAATCAAGCTGTTTCCTTTTTTGTTCTTTGGCATACTATGAAATGGATGATTGCTCTAACTTTCCCCTACCCCCTGTAATTATTTAGAAGATACTGTCACAGAAAGGTCAGATAGCAGAAAGCTTGACTCAGTCTCTCATAGACATACGTTTGGGGCTAAAAAGGGCAATGGCACTTCACATATGTTCACTGAAGAAAAGAACATTTGGAGATCTTACTCAAAGGGTTTTGTGATACAAAAAAAAGTTGTATTCACTATTAAAAAAACCCCATGTAGCAATATATATTTTTATTTCTTCCCCTCTACTTACATATGATAAGGCAAATATTCTTCTAGTAAAGCAAGGAAAATGAAAAATTCAATGACCAGCTTCCTGCAACTATGCATTTTTTCAACCTAAAGACAACACTGTGTCAGTGAAAGGTCTTGTTTGAGAAGCTGGAGACCTGAAGATTTACATTTTTAGGCAGTGTAAAATAGATGGCTGATAAGAACAACTTAGAAAATGAAGGGAAAATTTAATCTGAAGCTTATTCAAATACTCGACCTCTATTTAATCGCAGCCCAGCTAAGATCCTTAAGAGTGCTCTACCTGTCCGGTTGTTGCAGGTTATACTCTGCTAATCATTCCCCATATTGAATTAAGTTGACACTGTATCTGCAATTTTAAAAAAAGTGACGTTGCAAGGAAGAAAGAGGCTCTTATTCAACAAAAACAAGCAGTGATTCATTTGTAATCTTTTGTATCAGGCACACCACCTTTACTGTAGTGAGATGTGCTTCTCAGTCAAGCTTCTGTTGACATGTTTTGACAAAATTCCTTTCTTCAGGTTGTTTGCTTGATCCTAGAGAACAAAAGATAGAGCTCTGCTGTTTTATACATTGTATGAGCTCCTAATAAGGAACGTGGTCTTTTCCCTGGAGGACTTAAACTAAAAGAGACATGACAGAGAATAGGAACAGCAAAAAAAGCAAAGACAAAAGTTGAAGGGCATAATTTTCAGAGAAGGCTTGGATACTAGAAACTTTCAAGGCCAGTTTTTTGATTGTCTGGAAGAGGACAGAGGAATCTGGTGCAAATGCCAGTTCTGGATAAGGGGACAGGACAGCTGGGTTTGCTGCTGTGTGGACATATCTCCTGGCTCCAAATGAGCTCAGCCATTTGTACCTCAGAGCCCCCTCTGGTGCAGACATTGCTTGGAAATCACTCCCAACCTCTGGAGTCACTTTGCGCCTTTTGGAAATCTTTTTAAAAAACTAATGCACAAAGCTGGGTATGAATTTTTGCAAATGAAACCAGGGATGGTGAATGGTGTTGGATAGGACTGAGCTGCCACACACACTGCAGGCTTGGGGCTCTATTTGCAGCTCAGGTAGCTTTCTCCAGAGGTCAGGTTTTCTGTTCTCTAACAAAGGTACAAAAATTCACTTCTAGAGTCACCACTGGAGACCATAGAGTTTTGATTTCAATGACATCAAAACAAAAATGATAAAATGATCATGGATCAACTAAGACTAATATATCTGGCTAGTTTAAGGGCCAGGTCTTGGCACCCTAGCTGGATCAGATGGTTTGGAAAAAATATTTGTATTGTTAACCTACTTCTGTATGGGCCTTGAGTTGAAATGGTGGTGCTTCCAGGAAATATGCAGCTGTGTACAAGGAGAACAACCACTAACTCAAGCCCAGATAGTGATATCCAGCCAACTGAGCCAGTCTGTTTCCTCTTCCAGAAAAAAAATACAAAATGTGTTGACTTGATGTCTTGGGGAGAAGAGAAAAACAAAAAAGATATTTACCAAAAAAAAAAAAAAAAAAACAAAAAAAAAAACAAAAAAAAAACCACCAAAAAAACCAAACCAAAACAAAACAAAACAACAACAAAAAAAAACAAACAAAAAAAAACAAAAAAAAAACTGAACCAAAAAAAGCCCCCAAAAAAGGCAAAAGGAAGCTGGACTCACACCAACTGAGCCTTTACAAAGACCAGGCTTGGCCTCAGCCTTGCTGCAAGACAGAGATGAATGGAACAGCTCTCTCTCCAGAGAGCCCTACCAGCACATATCACAATGGTACCAGCTGAACTGCAGATGCTTTGTAGCAGGTAGCCTTTAAGGACATGGGAAAACAGCCCACTGCCTTATTGAGCTATTACCTCCTATACAAACATTACATTTACTATCCACATCCCTACCAGAGGCACTGCAGTTTCATTCTGGCTGCCAGGTACAATGGCTGCTGCTCCCCTCTCGAGCCTTTTCGATTTCTCTGCTCCCCTGTCTCCTCGTCCCTGCTGTCCTCAGGAAAGATGGAATCATGCTGCTTCAAAACCCACGGCTGTCTACAGATCAGTGCAAAACTGTAGGCACATGCTTCCATTTGGCCATTACTGTCTGCTCTAGATGAGTAAAACCAGATTAACTTTGCTCCTACCAGAAATTTTAGACTTTGAGAAAGCAAAAGCATTCCTGCCTTTAGTCTAAAATTACAGCGAATATAACTTTATACACCCATTGCAAAGCTACACTAAAGCATCTTGTCTCTTTAGCTGCTGCAAGAACAGCAAATAATAATGCAGCTTGCATGTTATAATTTTCAATACAGTAGTTGCTGGCTCAGGCAAAGCAAGCAAAGGAGAAGGGGGGGCAGAAAACCCTATAGGATTCTGGGTATTTTTTTTCCTTTTACCTCATTAAGCTTTGCTTCCAATTACATTTTAATGATGCTTGATGTCTTCTGTATGCTAGCATTTACTGCAGTCTCTTTAAATTTAATCGTCTTGATAATGGGTTACTCTGACACTGCAAATTAGGGGCTGAAAGAAACCTTTTGCCACATCCAGAAAAAGCTGTATGTCCACTCTGCAGCCTGTTGCTACTCAGCAAGAAATAGCAGGCTGGCATTGTAGTGTTCCTTCTGCCTCATGGCTTCCTGCTTCCTAAATGGTGAATTAGGATGAACAAATCACACGTGGGGGGTAGGGGGGAAGAAAAAAAAGGAGGTTTATTTCTGGAAACTTGTTTTCTACCAGCACGTTTGAAGCCACTTTGGGGGATGGGGCATCTTTTTGAACAGTTTGTTTTCTCCAATTTTCTCCACCTTCTTTGGGAGCCCTAATGGTTGCTTTCTTGCTGTAACTGGTAGCTAAGGGGAGTTTATGGATTTATTTTTGAAGACAGTCTTACCTTTTTCCAGTACCTCTCATTCTCATACAACAGGCATCTAGATAGTATCCACGCAAGCTGTAAACTCACAGCCTCATGTGGAGAGATGAAGAGTGTAAAATTAGAGGCTCATCACCCACATATTTTCACACTTGCTTGTGCTGTATTTTTGATACTGCTTTTGCTATCGGTTTATATGACTATCCATCATCAAAACATCTAATCACCTAGCAACCACTGGGTCAAAACCCTTCCTAGGAGTTGAAAACTTTCAGATCCCTTCTCATTCTAGGAGCACAATAAATAGGAAAAAGTCTGGAGAAAAAGAAAAGAACAGAGACAACAAGAAAGAACACTTGGAAAGAAGTAAAAAAACAACTGCAACAAGTCATAAGTAAATGTAGTGGCGTATTGGAATTTAGGTCAGGCCTAGGTTCTGCCGAGATCTAGAGTCTCCCCTCCCTTAATGTTTAAAATATTTATTTAAAAAGCAGCTCTGAGGAAAAAAATGTTTCAAAGGTGCTTTATGGATTTGGCTATTAATTCAGAAATTGGTTATATTTCCCTGCTTTCTTTTGGTAATTGTTCACCCTGACTAATTATTATTTCAGTAGAAAATAACAGAATCTCCAAAACACATGGTATCCTTGACTATACCAGTGGAATAGGTGCCTCTTCAGCCACAGACACAAGCAGGGAAATAGTGATTCGTTAACACATCTTGTTTGCCACTGGAAAAATGAACCCACAGTTTTAGCTTAATCCCTACCTTCTGAGTGTTCCTCAACACAGAACTCACAAATTGCACTGACAATGGTGCAATAGACTCAAAAAAGAGAAAATTAGGGCAAAGACACCAGTTTCTCTCCAGCTGTTATCTTCCACTGCTAATGGAGCTCAGTAGTGGAACAGATAGAATGGTGAAATCGTTCCCATTCTCCATCTCACAACAACATCTCCTCTGGTAAGAGTGGAATGTCACTGAGATGAGCACACAATTTTGGTTCAGAAGGTGTCAGACTGGTGCAAAAAATGCAGATACTTCTCATTATGTTTACAGAAAGTAACTAGTTCGCTTAATGGCTGTCCCATTAAAGACAATAATTAAATAGATTATGGAAGCTGAACTAATCTAACAGCCTCTATGACAAAGACAAACATTTATGCTATAAGTCTGATGGATCTCTTTTTTTTTTTTTTTGTTACTACTCCTTCCTGTCTTTTTTTCCTGAAGGAACTGTTCTAATATATCAAAGGCTGTAATTTCAGTCATCTATGAAGCTCATGGTGGAAGAGATTACTCCAGATGTCCCTGTGGACACCCTGTAAAGGACTAGGTAGCTTATATTTACAATATAGTTCTCAATTGATAGCTGATTTTTCTAATTGTGACTTTCATAAACTCTAATCTCTATAAAATTGACCAAACTGCTTACCTTATTTTCTCAAACTGAGGGAAGGTCTCTACTCTGATCTACTATCCTCACACCCCCACCTTGCCTTGCTTTCTTATAGAAACATGAAAGCACAATGAGATGGCTGTGAATAAAAATACATTTGTCAAAGTGTTTGAAATTTCTAA
Source organism: Corvus moneduloides (assembly GCF_009650955.1). Lineage (NCBI taxonomy): Eukaryota > Metazoa > Chordata > Aves > Passeriformes > Corvidae > Corvus > Corvus moneduloides. The sequence goes on from NC_045511.1 coordinate 17,824,807, forward strand.
AATTAGTATGAATTTGTCTCTGTAAGTTGGCAATTTTTCAAGTGGCTCCATCCCTAGTTTTTTCCAGTGCGTAATTTTTACCTCCATTGTTTTCCTTCCAACTCAAGTCTTTTATGCTGAAATAAATTTAGAAAAGAGAAAAAAAATCCATCCAAAACTCACAAACCTTCTGATTTTAACCTTATAAATGAACTTGAAAGAAAATAATATACATTACTGCCAAGATGTCTCTCTTACAAGCAAGCACTACTATTTTAGGGAAGCAGAATGTGCGGAAGGAAAATCCTGGCCCTTCTTCTCAGTCCTAAAATAACCCTTTATATATATTTTGTTGTTGTTGTTGTTGTTCATTGGTTTTATTTTTTTTTTTTCATTAGCAGTTGCTTTTGTTTGTTTTTAAGGATCTGATTTAGGTTAAGAACGGCATAAAAACCCAATCAATATCTGAAGGAAAATGTCTCACTTCAAACAATGCTCAGCCTAACACATCTCCATTTGTTCACCTTCCTTTCCATTTCAGTGCTATTTTAATGGGGTCTCCTCCCTTTTGCTCTAAAACAATCCCCTTACATCTTTAGAATCAATTTCTCAAAGGCCCCAAATGCCATCCTGTTACTTCTCCAAAACCCTCGGAAATGGACTGGAAACCAGAGAGGGTCAGGCTCTCTCTCCAGAGGTTTCAAACGCCCACAGATTCGAGCAGGCATTTGCGTTATTGAGGAAGGCTATTCTGCTCAGCGTGTTTGTATTTCTGTGTAAGTGCTATGCCAAGAACGTGCATGAAGGCATAAAATATAAAATAAAATAAATGGAGTATTTTGTCCAGTGCTGGGGCCCCCAACCTGATAAAGATGTTGATCTGTTGGAGCAAGTCCAGAGGAGAGTCACTAAGTTGACCAGAGGGCTCAAGCATCTGTCCTGACAGGCTGAGAGAGTTCAGGTTGTTCAGCCTGGAGAAGAGAAGACTCCAGGGAGACCTTATAGCATCTTCCAATACCTAAAGAGACTACAAGAAAAATGGAGAGAGACTTTTCACAAGGACTTGTAGAGATAGCATGAAGAGCAATGGCTTTAAGTTGAAGGAGGGTAGATTTAAATTAGATATTAGGAATAAATCCTCTGTGGTGGGGGTGGCGAGACACTGGCACAAGTTGCCCAGAGAAGCTATGGATGCATTCTGTAACACTTCTCTTCCGCTTCCAAAGCCAAAAGTTACCTCTGGGTTACTCTTCTGGCTTTGGATGACCATGACTTTAATGAATGCAGCTTTCACCTGGGCTCAGGATCAACACTGATATATGCAAGAAAAGTCACCCTGAATCCATGAAAGTTTTGCTTCTTCATCAGCTACAGAATTTGTGCTTACTTGTGCTATCCATTTCTATTTTGCAAAAACAACCATCTCCTCCTATTCGCAAGTGGGGAAGTTAAGGGATTTGGCAAAGTGCATTAAATAAATCTGTTGCAAAATTATGACTAAACCTCCATCCTCTGTTCTGGTCTTTTTCCTCTGAGCCTTGCTAGGTGATAAACTGATCTCCTATCACCTGTTGATGTAGGGCCCACATTCTCTTAATTATCATCTGGGCTGCTATTCCGGTCTAAAATAAATAAATAACTAATGAGGAAAAAGGAGTCTTTCTACAGATTCCCACTACCTTGAGTCTCCTTTTTCCTCTCTGCCAGCCCATTTATCATTCAGGGAACATAAATAATTGAAAAGAATAGTACATAAAATTAATTGTAGAAAACACAGGCTTTTAAATTCTCATCTGCATTAAAAAATAAAACAGGGTTGCTTGAACACTCCATTCTGTAAAGTCACTTCCAGCAGACTTTCTGCATCTGCATAGAATTAGCCGCCAGACTTAGCAGCACCATTCATCCTGTGAAGATGTTCTTATCTGGCACCCATAGATCTATATCATAGAAAAGCATTAATTGAATATTTATTGACGAACACCAGAGAGGGGCGAGAAAGAGGCTGACTGAGGGTGGAAGAAGACAGAAAGAGGGGGAAGTGATGTAGGAAAAGTGGGAAGAGAAAGCTTATGCAGCTTTCCAGGACATACTGAAATACTGTATGTTTCAGGACGTAGAGGTATATATTTCAGGGCATCTGAAATGTTATGACTTTATAAAAGGGCCTGAAGAGAAAGGCTGCAGTACCTTGTGCTGTTGCGCTCCGCACATTCAGACAGAATGAACCTGCCCAGCACACCCAGTTACAATGATTGCTTCCAAGGGAAAGCTCAGACACTTGCTCTCCACACAAGGAATCAGTAGAGGCAGTGATCAAGCCCACCACAGGACCAGGCTGAATCCCGGATGTCCTGTTTTACCCAATTTTCCTAAGGAAACAGGATTTACGGAACTGTGCTATGTTTATTACTGATCCTTGTCCCATTCTTTCTCTGCCAATATATCTTATAGCAGCTGAGCAATTTTAACCAAATTTGACAGAGTGAGAGAAAGAAAATTCTTCAAGACAAAAAAAAAAAGACATTACTTTTCATGGATGCTTATGAGACTAGACAGCTGAGTGAAGGAAAGCTTTGTAAACCTCTTTTGAGAGAAAACTGAAGTATATTCACTTCTTTATACTAGACATAGGGGAATCTACAAAAAGGATGTGATGAGAGAAGGGAGGGAGATTTGCTAATATGGAAAACTGGGCCCCACTCCTTCTGCTGCACAAAGATGTTACTTACATCATCAACCCTTAGCTGCCTTCCAGCCGTAAATAAAGCAACATAACTGATGTCTGTCAGAGGTGTTTCGTGCCTTCTCTTTTCTACCTTCCCCACCCAAGGCAAAAGACTGTGTGAAGACTAAAGACTTTGCTCTGAAAATTTTGTGGTGTTATGGGCTGCTGTAGATGATGGGCTGATGAAGGGCATCTGGAACAAAATGCCTCAGGATACTGTGGAAAGGGGAAAAACTAGAAAGGGAGGTAGAAACTGGGATAAAGTAAAAACCAGGAAATAAGGAAGGGATAAGTTGCTAAGGTTAATGTGTGAATTCTGTTTGGGTCAAATAAATAGATTTAGGGTCAATGAACTCAGGGCTGTCATTGGCTGTCATCTGAACCTGCAGTTGTGTCACAGGCTTAGTACGGATGCATGGTATCCAATTTTCTCATCTCTCAGGAGCTGGGTACATGTAACTGGTTTTCAGATAGGTGTAGAGGCATGTTGGGCTGGAGGAGAACAGCACTAGGATGACTGAGAACCACCACAGAAATGCCAGTCAGTACCAGACCCAGATCCAGAACCAGTACCAGAACCAGAACCAGGATGTTCTGAAGTAATTTACACCAATGACGGTGTATTGCAAGGAGTAATGGTGTGACACCACGAGAGGATAAAATGCAGGAAGACTCATGGAAACAAGATGATGTACTAGGCTCCTGAGAGAAGCAGTGAAGGCTACTTGAGATGTTAGAAACCAAGCCAAATAAAATACTAGAACAAACACATTGAGAGATACTCTCACATTGTCTTGACTTCACTATAACTCTCCTAGTGACTTTCTAACTGTTGGTGTAGAAACCTAGCTTCCTTCCCTACACATCTTTTCTTTTTTTTTTTTTTTTTCTGGAAGATCTCCCAAACTTTCTTTCAGAAGACATTGAGATTCTCACCTCACACGCTGCTATTGACAGAAGACCTCAGGTTTGTTTGCATCTTGACTGGGAGTCAGATAATCCTGACAAAAACATTGCAGAGGCACGGCAGATTTGCTCTTGCCAGCAAACTCACTTATGTGTGGCCCAAGGGTGTGTGTGCCATTGTTGTGCTTCTCTTAAATCTTTGTTTTTATAGTGAAGGCATAGCAAAAAGACAGATGATGCCGGCTTCAGCACAGGGGGTGCGTGCCTACCCCTCTCCTCTCCACAAATCGCTTGGGGTCGTCTCTGCTCATGAGCCTCTGATAAAGGGACGTGTCCCTCTCCATGTTGTTGTCCATGGGCTCACTTTTGCTCAAAAATTCCTAAGGGTTGCTAGGAGGGAAGACGCTCCAGTGGTTAAGGGCTAACCAAAAGCTCAAGAGATGTGGTCTTAATTCCCTCTGTGGTTTCAGGCAAGACACTTAGCCCGACATCCACATAGCAAAATGTCAAAACACTGCATTTCAATGCAGTCAGAGACAAAGTGCTTCATGGTGGAAATGCCAAAGGAAAAAAACAAAACCTTTGTGTTTGGAAATTGGGCTTCTCTTTTCAAAATATGTTTGAAAAAAAATTTCCCAAAATAGGGGCAATTAAGAAAAAAAAACCCCAAACAATAATTACATAACTTTCCAACAGCTGCCTTGTATGAAGCAAGGCAAGAACAAAGCATTTCACATCTATCCTGAAAGAGCTTACATTTTTTCCTTTGTTTCATACAGAAATTGTACATTTTGATTCATCTCACTCTGAAGTTGGGTTTCTCCTCGCTCCAAACTGTAATCCTGCCTTGACCAACTAGCACAGAATTCAAGCTCCAACTAGGAAAGGATAAAGAAAGTTCAGGAGAACAAAGAAAAGAGTTGACAATGAGATAATTTCAAGTTGTTTCTTGTTTTGATAAACATGCCATAGATAAACAAAAATAAGTCAGGACAACAAATCTAATAGGGATGAGAGTCTCTTTGAACATATGTTCTTAACACAGAGATTTCTGAAAAAAAAAAAAAAAAATAGTCTGGCTATCAGCCACTTTCTCTGCTTAAGACTGATGTGACAACTAATTAGCTGAAATTGGGAAATATATCTTTAACGCACCAGTTATGTACGTGTAACTTGCTCTGTTTATTTATCTGTTCGTTTTCTCCCCCTCTTATTCTGACCCCCAGACTACTCTCAGGAGACACTTTAAAGGCCCATTGCTTGGTAAGATTTTGATCACAAATTTCCTGTGGTGGTGGAAGAACTCTGGGAGGGCATTCAACATTTCATCCACAAAGCATTTAAAGGAAGAGAGAGCGAAAGACAGAAAGGAGGACAGAAAGAGAGAACTAAGGAATTCAGAGGGATGCATTATTCAGCACGCTTGGAAATAACCCTTTTCACTGGCTCCACTAAGCCCAAATGCCCTGGAGGTTTTCGTTATCTATCTTTTTCCAATGCAGCTCAGAAAAAAAGCTCACATCTGTCAAGATCACAGTTTCAAGAGTCCCAATTTATTCAGCTGAATGGGATAAAAATGCCTGTTGGAAAAAGATTTGAAAGGGGGGTGGGGGAGGGAGACTGTCCAGTTCTTACATCTATCTTTCTAACTCTGTGTGCATGTGTATAAAACACACTCATTCAAATACACACAGAGGCAAAGCTGCCTGCTCTCCTTCCAGCACAGAACTGTTTCTCCAACTTCACGCAGGGCAGTTCTGCAAATCTCACATCTGTCAAGAGCTGGGCAGATTTACATGCATTGACCTATAGATATGCAACCTAAGCACATATGGATATGGTATAAGGAGATATAGATATATACAGGAGGCTGCAAGTGTGAGGAGAAGGGAATATAAAGGAAAAGCTTAAAAATCTTGTTGACTTTTTTAAATCTCTGCCCTTCTTTATCTGGTAAATGCTGTCACAAAAACATTTATTAATATGCAAATTCTAAGTAGCAATCTGGAGCCAGTCAGGTTGCGCTAATTTGCACATTAATATCCCTCTTCTGGTTTGCCTTTGCTCTCCAGCGGAGGAGAGGAGACAGAGGAATCTCGTGCTGTATCCTTTTAAAAGGCTGCCACGGCGGTGGTCCAAAGTTTCATTTGAAATGCTGATGCACATTTGAAGAGAGAAACACAAACACCATCTAACTCAGATGCAGAGAACAGTCAGAGAGAGAATGGAGAGTGTATAAGAGAACCCATTGCCAGATGCTTTTCCCCGAATCCCATAGCTGCAAAGAAGGCAGCACTATAATAAAATTGCTCTCAGAAAGTGGCTTTGGAGTTCTGATTGTTCTCTTCTGTGGGCTGATTTGTGTTTTCTGTGGCCTGGTTTTCTTCTGAGTCTGGTTTTCCTGTAGTTCATACCTTGAAGGGTGGGAAGGGAAGGGAAGGGAAGGGAAGGGAAGGGAAAGGAAGGGAAGACCACTTCTCTAAGGAGGAAAAGAAAGAAGAGAAGGAAGACCTTCCTTAAAAAATTAGTGCCTGAAATTTGTTTGTAGCAGAATTAGCATGCAGTAGGCTCAAAAATATAGAAAGGGAGTTGATTGTATAGTACTTAGACTTATGAATCAACTTACTCCTAGGTACAGGTATGAAATACCTACATAAATCCAAAAACCATGGAGAATTCAAGGAAAAAAATAATCCACCCAATCTTCCTAACTACAAAGAGCTCTCCTCAGAAAATGCCTGAGCCTGAACTTGCTGCGAGGGTGCTGACAGTATTTCGTAAAATGTTTTTGCCTTCCTCTTTATCTGAACATATACTTATAGTCAGTGGAGGAGAAGCTGCTGGACAAACTGGAGTTTTGGTCGGAGTCAGTAAAGCTCTTAGGAAAGGTGGGGTTTTGCTTAGGTGAGTAAATATGTGACAAAGCCTATGAGTAATCATACGAGCTGTACACTAGAGTAATAAAGTGGTTGACCCAGTACTTATGGGCACATTCCTTCAACTTGCTTAGGTAATCCTGCTCCTATGTGTGGTGTATTTCTTCTTGGAGAAGGTGAGGCTGGGGAATAGAGTCTTGAATTAGTTATTACACTTTATTAAGGTAGCTGAAAGTTTTAGACTGCCAGTGTTGGGAAATGTTTAGTTTAAAAAAAATTGCTTTTATGGGGAAACTGAAATGATGAAGCAATAGACTGGCAGATTCTCTAACGGTCTTTCAGACCTTCTTCCAATCTTATGCCAAACTGGAAGATTAAATAACTGTGTTCTCTTGCATTCAGTCTTAAAACCAAGAGAAGACTGGTTTTGTGATGTGAACCTAGTCAGTCATCCCTAGTATAACTTAAATTGATTGAGATCTCCATTCCCTGGACTTATTTCTCTGGAGACTACGCTGTGACCTTCAGCTTGCTCCTATCATTTGATAACAGCCACTTTTGCTCTTGACTGCCCTAAGTCAAATGTAGTCCAGAGACCCTGAGGTGAAAAGATCCCTTCCAGCCAACTTGATCAATAGCCTGAGTCTGTTTTGTGAAATTGTCAGGCAGATTTGCCAGTGAGGTCACCAAGTATATTTACCCAGACTTTCATTCATGGTGTTGATTGTAAAGCTCACAGTATTTTATTCACATACTGTAAAATAAGAGTTCTGTTATGGGCTGAAGCCATGAGGTCTGTGTTGGTACAAATTCTTCAGTCCCCATTAACAACTGTAATTTTCTGGTAAACTCTTGTAACATTGTATGCCTTTACTTTACACTTATGCTTAAAGATATAAATGAGAGGTGAAGAAATGGATCTACTCATCTCATTTATAAGTACAAGGTAGAGATAATGAGGATGAAACACATCTTGCCTAATTTTAGCTACCTTGAACACAAAATATCTACCTTAACCTCTATAGTTCTCCTAGCCTAAATGAGGAAAACACCTCTCTTGGAAGAGATTTATCCTATTCTGAGATAGTTACCTACAGTGGGTGTGAGAGTAGAGGTACCTTTCTCATCACTGGCTGCAGAAGAACAAGAAAATCTAGTTTGGATTGCATGCATTATTTTGAGCAGTCTGAAATCTATTGATATGATCATCCCTCCTTCCAGGAAGTAAAATGCCTGTTTTCTTAATCCTACCCTTTGGCTCATGAGGACCTGCACCTTGTGCCAATGTTTATCCTAGTGCAAAGTCAATGCCAAAATGCCAGCAAAAAAGAAGGTTGTTGCTTTCTTTTCCTTAAGACTACGAAAATAAGCAAGGGGAGGAAAGCACAGGATTAACTATTGCTACCATGGGGGCTGATGCAGAGATGGTTAGAAAGGGAGGCGTCTTTGGTGAGAGCTGGACCTCCTGACAACAATCACAGACAAGCAGGGGAAGGTGCAAGGTCAACCTGTAGATCACTGGAAACTAAGCACTTCCAATCCATTAATTAATTACACAGATGGAAAGAGGGGACTGTAAAAAAAAAAGGTGAACACAATGACATTGCTGACAACAGGAGCCCTCTATTTATCAGTCATAATGAGCTTCTTCCGCCCCCCTGCATCCTCCCTCCCCCAGTGCTACAGCTGCACTGATGTGACTGAGCACTTGGGCTCCCCTCTCACTCTCCAGCCAGTCCCCTCCTTGCCAAAGTGAAGGTGACTCAGTTATTCATATCAGTGAGGCCTGGGGTATCTCAGTCTGTACCAGGCTTCTTGGAGAGTAAACACCGCTCCACCGATGCAACACATGTGCCTGCTCTTTTCTTGGGATCCTTTGCCCAACAACTCCTTCCCTCCACTCTTGACATCTTGTGGAATAAGCCCCTGCCTGGAATTGAAGGGGTAAAGACAAAAGTGCTACCGCCTGCTCTGAATACTTGAAGCTAATGAAGTGAGCAGACAAGCACGTTGAAAGTAAAAGCTATTTTTTTCTCCCTGAAGTGTTATAGAATTAAATCACTTGTTGCAGGAGATGCTGAGGCAACCAACAAAGTTCAGAGAAGTTCAGAAAGACAAACCAAACTGATTCACAGGCCAGTTAGTATCTACTGAGCCAAATCACTTCAGAACAGGATGTCTTTACAACATCCATTTCAGTGAAAATGTTATTGCCTACTCTTGTGTTATGTCCCAGTCACTGTAACTGTTTTATAAACAGGACAGTAGGATAGACGTCTTCTCACCTTCATCAGACCTATCTTTAAGCTAGCGTGCCACAAACCAACACCCATAGCATGTGAGACACAAACACAACTCCAGCATTTGTTTGGACACAGATTTTTCCTTCTGGACTTGCCTAGCAAGAATACCCCACGGTGTCTTGTTGCTGGGGGACAGCCTTATTACACATAGGGAAACTGAGGCAGAGCCAAATGATGCATGATGGTAGGAAGACCTACTTTTTTCAAGACAGTGCTTAGAACAAGCTGCTTTCTGAAAAGTATACACCTTTTGGTTAACACAATCTCTCTCTTCCAGTCTCAACTTCATTAGGTAGCTTGGAGTTCACGCTGGAGAGGAGAAACATATAACAGATCAAATAAAATGGGATATTTCCCAGAAGGGAGCTCCAAACTCACGAGTGTCACCCCTTAAGAACAGAAGAGTGGAAAGGTGTGGACTTGTCATTTAGGAGAGTGGAGCTGGGGTACAGATGGTACAATTTTAATAATATCCTCTCATTTGCAAAGGCTATGAAAAAGAACAATGCCTACTACTGTCTCCTGCTTTACTCCACACTAATGGATGCCTCTGAACTAGCAGAAGTAGTTCCCATTAAATTCCTGCATTATCAGGCCATTACTTGACAGGGCAAAGATTAATCGCAAACTTTCCGGGGACCATTTATTCCATTTGCCAATCTATCTCTCCCCGTTACGCTGCTTTGGTTGTGTTGTCAATTTTTCAAGTGCCAAGGAGTTTGGACCGATCCAGTTTTCTGTCCATCCATCTGTCACACACCTGTCAATCTGGTTCGATCTGAATGCTCTGTTTGCTCTGGGAAAGTCAGAGGGGGAGGGGAGGTGGGCGGGATGCTGAATGGTGTAGGAGGCAGAAAGCCTGCTTTTAAAAAATAAACAGAAAACAGATTAGCAGGCTGTATTAAATAGAGAATGGAGGATTCAGAGAAACCATAGAGGTAAGAGTGAAAATTTAACAACGTAAATTTAACATCTCCCCCAGTGCTGCAGGCTGACTCATATTGTTAGTCTGAGAAACTATGAATGGGCTACCTCAAAACACCCGTGGATTTATGATTATAGCTCATTTTATTGTTCTGCTTGGTGGAGGGCAATGTGTGAAATGGATTGAATGGGAGAACAGATCTTTTAAGAAAATAAACTTTTAACTCAGTGGTCTAAGTCATTATTCAACGTCTTCAGAGCTTAGCACCAGGAGTGCTCAGGAAATGCAGCAGAGGGAAAGTGAATTGTACAAACACTTGAGAGAGGAGTTAATTACCCATCCTGATTTCCTTTTAATCGGTATGCATTAAGGCAGTGAGTTTGTTCGCCATTAGTTTGGTTTTGAAGAAGACGACCTTTCCTTCCTGAGCTGTTCTACTTCACCACCAGTGAATTTGTCCCATGACTAAAAGGTATTCTCACCTCACTGGTGGATACCACAGAAGATCCTGCTGCTCAGCTCAGCTCAGAAATTACACCTTATGCATTGCCATGCAGTTTGTACAGGTTTGTGATTTGGAAATGGTCTTGGTTCTGAATTACAATCAGGGTAAAATCCATCTAGGTTCAAGAGTGATTTGGTGGGACACAGTGGCCCAGACCCTTCCATGTATTTAACTAATATACTAAAGCTTAGAGTGCGGCTATCATGAGCAGTTACTGTAGTCAGTGGAGAAAAAATTAACAACTCAAATATTAAGTGGCTGTATTCCATCTGGAAAGTAGCCCCTTCCCACCTTTAACAGACTTTGGTTATTAGGAAACCAGTATAAGTTTCTCTAGTCATTGTCAAAGCTAGATAAATTGAGACTAAGCCACAAGTCCCTCTGGGATCCACCTCTAGCTCAAATTATCCTGATCTCCAGAAAACAGGAAAGCCTAGACTTCAAAGTCTGCAGCAGCAGTTTTAATATCTGGAACTCTTTTGGCACCTTTTTTCATTCACTCTTCTTTCACATCAAACTTTTAGGAAGCACGTGGCAGTGATTATCTTGTTCCTACTATGATAATTAACCAGGCTTTGCAAACATTCTAGTCATGTCTTCCTTCGAGTAGTTGTCCCAGAAAACTGGGGACAGGTCCCTCAACAGGGTCATGGAACAGCTATTGGTTTAGGATTGTTTCTTAGCATGACAAAAAAGTAAGACCTAAGTTTTGCAGAAGCATCAAATAACTAACAAATTAAGGAAAGATGACAAAACTTTGCTACTCATAGAATCCTGGTTCAAAAAGTTTTTCAGCAAGCTGCCAGGAATTATGCCTGGAAACAAAGATGATGGTAAATTCATGCCCCTTTACAGAGGCACAGAGTGGTATCTTTCAAAAGCATTGGGGTGGGGGAGAATAAATTTTTTTTAAATTTTATTTTTTTAAGTTTTCCTCCTTTATCTGCCCACCACAGCATAGACGAAAAATTCTGATTTTTAAAATGCCTGACAGTGAATGACCTCTATAGAGGTTGTGCTTGGGAAGATCACTGTTCAGAATCAGCCCTTCAGAATCTTTACCCTTTCCTTTTTGCTTTTTCCCCATCTTTGAAACTGAAGGTTAAAAATGAGACAAAGTGGAATGATGTTCTCATTCCAAGTTTGAAAAATCAGACCTGCCAGCTTTATCCCATTGCTGTGGAATGCCAGCTCCACTTTCACCAACCCACATTAGCGGTTTCTCACCCTTAGTCCATTTAATCCAGGGAAACCAATGAAGGCAGGTGGAACAGGACACTTGATCTAGCATCTATAGGAGAAGATTGGGACAATCCTTCCAGCAAGGACTTGGTGGAGATAGAAAATAAAATAAATAAATAAAAAACAGTTCCTTTTTCATTCCTGCTGATAACCATTCCTCTCAGCTTTCACTACTGTTTTGCGTGAAGTATCAGAGAACAGTGTTTCCATTTCTGCCTTCTTGCATGAAAAAGCTCTTTTGTACAATGAAAGAAAGTTCAAGGAACCTTGGGATATTTCACACTTTTAGGAAACTTGCAATCATGCATTACTTGTTTGAATCCAGATTAATGTGACTAGCAGGGTCTATGGGAATATTGAGGCAGCCTGGCTGGAGTAAAGTGGGCAGGAAGGTTCTAATGGAGAGCTCTGGAGCTGCCTCTACTCCTAACAATGCACACCACATTGCAGTCTTGACAAAGCTCCAGGAGGACTGTGGGAGAGAAGACAACTAGCTAATCACAGTGTTAAACAGAAGTCCTTCAGGATGGGGCTGAGATAACCTGAATGTGTCTGTCTGGAGAAAAGCAGCCTGTTTCGAACACCAGTCTCCAAAACTAATGACCTCAAACCATTCATCAAAAAAGTACATGCTCGGGTAGGATACTTAGGAAAGAAAAAGTTGGGACAGCAGTAAAATCTTCTTCAGAAATCTGTCCAAAAATTGTCTTGATGTCAAGTGAAGGCTGTACAGATGTACAGCTGCCTCCTGTCGGGTCCTCCTCCTGTGCCTCGAGGCTGGCACCATGAAAGATCCCGAAAGAGACTTTCTGAACATATCAGAGCTACCTGTCACTGTTTCCTTTCAGCTCTTTCCATAACTGCAGGTCACCTCCTCTCTGCTCCCTTTAAGGGGCTGTTTTTTTGGTTTTTGTGGGGATTTGTTTGTTTCTTTGGGTGTGTGTTTCCAATTATACTTCTGATCTTAACAGTTCTTAACAGTCCTTAACAGTCCCTTCTCCCTTCCATTCAAAACTGACATTTCGTGCCTCTCAGGTTTCTTTCTAAGCATTCATTTCAGTTCCAAGCTGATTGCTACCTTTGTTTCTAAAGCAGACTCCTTTACCCATTGATGAGTCCAAGTTTGTAGTTATTAAGTGTTTTTCCATCAGAAATGACAGAACTTTAAGGCAATGCAATGGTGAAAGTTTCACATTTCTTCATGGTGAATAAGGGAAAAGACTAAGAGAGGTATGTAACGTTCATCAACAATTTAGAACAGGAGAGGACTTTGATTCCTTGATGCCAGTATTAACAAAAGGATAGGATGTGAAAGCCTGCCACACAGCTGAAACAGCAAATGGTGCACTAGTATTGCGCACACTGGAACAGTAAGGGGCAAAAGGTGTCTAGTTCCCTACTCTCATACCAAAGCTGACTTATAGCACATTTATATTGCTCTAGTCAATATAACACCAAGAGTAAACTTGATTTCTGAGTCACTAGATACCCACACAACAAATGTCCTAGTATGCAGCAACACCATATTTGCCCAGAACAGTTAGAAAAAGTGATGCAAACTCAAGCCCTCTGTACAGCTCCATGATTTAGACTGTCCATGTGCAGCATTTCAGGCAGTAAGAAACAGCATCATAAAATGTCTCTCAGTTGTACCTCACCATCTCTCTGGCTTTATTTCAGTGCCAAGCCACCGTCATTGAAAACAGAGGTCAACAACTGATTGTGCAGGTGCCAAAGACAGCACAGAATAAGCCAGAAGACTGGGGAGACGTGGCTTTTTGAAAGACACATTTGTGAGAGACAGGTGCCTCACACGGAACAAGATACTGCTGATCAGCTGCCTGTGTCTTTCACTAGCTGTCTCTTGGATCCCGTTGGGTTTCTACCTGTACATGTAACCTCCAATCTTGGAAATAAAATGCCTTACACTGAAAAAAAAAAAAAAAAAAAATCAACATGTCGCTATTTAATGGTTGCTGATTCCATAGTTTAATTCATTGTTGAAGTTTCACCTTGCTCTGAAACAATTAAGAGCGCTCATATGATCAGTTACCAAGTCTCAGTTGGGAAGTAACAATTTATGGTTGAGAAGCTGGAGGTGACAACTTCTGAAAGTGCCTTTCAATTGCATCTCCCCTCAGTTGTGATAAATGTAAATAACAACGCAAATACATAGTTAGGGAAGAGAAAGCTAAGGAAGAGTGATGCTTCACAAGAATCACCACCGATGGTGCATGTTGATGTACAATGTATGCATGTGTGATGTACAATGGTGTATGCTGCATCATGTGCTGCATAATAAAATACTTGTGCGTGTTCTCAGAGAAGGCAAGGGCCGATGGAGAAATCTAAATTAAGTCCAGTGCTATATTTGAAGACGTATGACATGGTATAAAGTCATTTGTAAACTGACAGTCACTGCAGGCTTGAGGTACTGAGGGAAGACACCCCATGAAGACCAAACATTGGTGAGAGAGGGGCGAGCAACTAAATTTACAAGTGCCACAACAGGAACACACACTGCCCCCACCCTTTTAGCTTGGCAGAGAGAGTTAAATTTGCTTCAGGATGGCACCAATAACCTTGCCCAGCCGTTCTTGTGTGCTGAGCTCCCACTGGAAACATTAGAATAGGTTCCAGCAGGGTGGGGATGAGCAAAGGGGGAGCAGGTTTCTCGTCTTCAGCAATACTCTGTTTATCCAGCTTAGCCATAAAGCAACGTAAATCAAGCATGTCATCCTACCTAATTGTTTGTTCATATAGGACTTAATTGGTAATATTCCTGCAACCCAGCTCCTCAACCTTCATGTTGCATTGAGTTCTTCTCAGAGACTAATGAGCTTTATACAACAACAAACATTTAGGTCTGTTGTTCTAATTCATTAACATAATGGGCAATACAATGAGCAGTTATGATAATAAACACTAATAAGAGGCACTAGCGACACTTATTTCTAGCAATGCCAGGGCTGCGTGGTGTGTTTGTATGTTGGCAATACCATGATATAAAGGGGGCACAGTCCTTCCAGGTCCTCTCTCAGTAACTACCCAGAGTATCAGTTCCATGTCTGCCAGTTGAAAGTGACAGTGTTATATAAATAATTACTATCATGGTGAAACAGGACTGAAAAATCACAAATAATTTTTTTGTTGTTGTTGTTTTTGCTTTTTTTTTAGGGAAAGAAATTGAGAAGAGAATATAGAAGACAAGGGAAACAACTCTTTTGAGTAATTTTGTGAAATACTCCAGCCCATCATAGTAGCTGTGGACTTGGCTACTGCCTGAAGAAACTTGAGCTGTTCTCCTGTTTGTAAACGTACTTCAGTATGTGCCAGAAAACGAAACATCAACAGCATGGAAATGTCTTGTTTTTTGTCTTTTTTTTCTTGTCACTCAAGTCAGCCATCTTTGACTACAATTATTTTTCCATGAACAGCTAACACTGTAATTGACCACTGGGACCATCTTGTCCCAAAATGCACATGTATGTGCACACACAGACTTGCAAAATTTTTTTTAAGACTCCATTGAACATCATATTTGTTCTCTGCAGCTTAGTCCACTCTTTACCAAACTCTTAGGGATTTTGGTTTATGTGTAGAACACCATGCTGCCATCAGAAAAGGTCATTCCCTTTTTTACTTCTCAGATAAAACTATATAATAATGAGGATCTTGCTGAAAAGTGCACTACCTGATACTGATAACCTTCAGCACAAATCCATACCCACCACTCTATTCCGTTTTAAGCAATGATCTAAACAAGTTCAGATGTTACACTATCAGGTTCCTTCAAATTTTGTTAGTCTCTGTCCTCTTCCTAATGGGAGAAAATGTTTACAGGTAAGACCGACCTATAGAGTCATATTTTGCTTTGTTAAACTAAACATCTTAACAATCTCATACTTGGGGAGCAAAGAATCTTTTACCTCTTAACTGATTTCTGAAAATGTTATCTCGTTTACAAGACAGACTTCTTTTCCTACCCTTTTTCTCTTCTTTGAGAGAATCCTTTCATTTCTACAGTCATCCTCAGGTTCTCAGTGACAGACATTTCCTGAGCAAAGAAATATAAGGCTACAAAAATGTATGATTTCTGAAATTTATGGCCAGAACTTTATCACAATGGAAATATTTTTTTCTAATTGAAGTCTATGCTGCTGTTATGACACTAATTCAATTATTCCTTATATTACATTTATCATAATTTTATCTTCTTGTAAAAGAAGAATCACTTGTTTCCCTCACACTGGTAGAGTTGACTAAGGAAGAAAGGGGTGAATCTGCACTCTAATAATGTCTTTCTGCAATTAATCATAAGGGCAGTATTAAAATGCATTCATAGAATCATTTAGGTTGGAAAAGACCTTAATATTATCCATTCTAACCATTGACAATAAAATAAAACAGAATAAATCTGTGGAGTAAATATTAAATATCCCAAAGGCTTATAACAAAAGATTATGCAAAAAGCCTTTTAACAGTTTAACATAATATTCCTGAGAATCTGGATACCTCTTTGGAACAGTTTGGGTCAGAAATATACTGGAGTTTAGAGAAGAAAAACTTTTTGCTGCAGTAAATAAGAAAACCTTTCAAACAAATCACCTTCAAAGATTTCTGAGTGATACTGAGAACCTGTGATATGCCGTGCATGGTATAAAAAATGTCTTGTGCTGGAGGAAGATCATCTATTACAACTCTGCTATCCCTCATGGTCCCTACATATGTCAGGAGTCTGTAAAATGACTCGGATTTCCACGTGCTTCCTGCCAATAAGCAGTGTTTCTATACAGGCAATGACTTTAACTATGGCGGGAGTTTATATCTGTAAGGACATGAAATGACCACTCTGTTGACAGTCTCAGATATTTATCTTCCACGCCTGTGACTCATACATAACACAGTTTCACCCATATGTTTGGCCGTGAAATTCCCCCACTGAGTAACAAAATGCTGAAGGTACAGATATTTTTTGCATAAAATCACCAATGACTCTCTTCCTATGAACCACCCAGGGGGAAACAAGCTGAGGAGGCTGGTTTCCTGGTTTACAAGACCCAGAGAAGATAGGGAAGAGTGTCTTATCTAAACTATTCAGATTTTAAGCCTCTAAACTAGTCATATAATGCAACATTCTTATCATTAAACAGTGATCTTTAATTCAAGAACATTTGAATTGAATCATTCAATTGAATGAATTGAAGAACATTAATTCCATCCTAAAGTTGATGATATCTTAAAAATACAGGTAATTGTTTTTATATATCTTTCTGGGCCTCTTTAGTAAGGAGAAAACCTAACTTAGTTCCATAGGAAGATGGGAAAGGCACCCACAGCAATGCTTTCCCTGAATGTCTCTCTTCCATTCCACAGTGTATCTTGTAGGAAACAACCTCTTCCAGGCAGGAGACACCTTTTAATGTGATTTCACAATCTGCATGAAAACCCTCTAACAGCTATGGTCATCAAACCATGCCACCAGAGATACAGAGACTTATCAGTTCGTGTACCACCCATTCAAAAATCTGCTCATCTTTCTCACTTGGACTGTGATCCACAGCAGCTGAGGAGAAGTGAGATCATGCCACACCTCCCTTGGAAGGGATTTTTTCCCAGCCTTCAGTCAGTGTTTTTTACTGACCTGCAGCAGAAGCAAAGTTGTGATTCAAGGAGAGAGCTTATTTCAATTAATGGGGTACAAGCATGGGGAAAGACATGTTCATTTGTAACCTGGGAATTCTGAGGGGTACCTTTGTTTCAGGATCAATATAGCTGGAGCCACAAATGCCTCTGCCATGCTGCCCTTCCCTCAACAAAAACATGCATCATTTTTCTTCCTCTCAGGTCTACTTTCTCCTCATCTCAGAAGCTTTTACAAGTCTTACCCCTTCCCATCAAAGCAAACTACTAATGGAGTTTGGTCTTGGAGAAAGGGGAGTAGGGAGAAAAGTTGATTGTTTTAGAGAGGAAAATTATTCTCTGCTTTCTCCTATCACAACCCTTTATTTTCTACCTGGAAAAAAATACATTGCCCTTGAAGAAAATAATATTAAATAATATTATTAAACAAAAATCAGAAGATAAGGACAGAACTCATCAGTAACTTTGAATTCCATCTTTGACAATCTCACCATCCATTTATCCGCAGCTTGACTGTAAAAGATGTATTGGTGGCAGCTCACTTAATGATTTTAGAACTAGTACTGCTGGTGCCCCAAGCCAATTTGCCATTAAACAGCAGCGACTTGGAGCCTTTCCACTGTACAGTCTAATTTCTGGAGGGAGAGGAAATGGGAATTGGTTTCTCTGTGTGCAATGAAAAGTTGATTTTTATGAGTAAAGATTAGAAATCTTAACAGAGCTACAGTTTTCTCATGTATATTTTAGAGACATTTGACATTATTTAGAGTGTGGATCCATGACATACAGAAATGGAAAGCTAAGCCTAGCCAAGAAGTGTTAGCTGCCATAAGAGCCAATAAGCAATATTTATTTATTTATTTACTTATTTATTTGGGCAAAGTGGACCCTAGAGTTACTCCATAATACTGGCTGTAGCTAGAAATCAGTCTTTCTAGACAACCATGTAACAGAGACATAAGTGCAACTTAAACCTTCAGATAGGATGTCTCTGCTATAATTGCCAATTTGTGTGGATATATGTTTTACAAATGTTGGCCTGTTGATAAAGCCTGCTGCTCTTCTCACACCCTTCCAAAAGGACCCTGACCAAAACACTGTAGTTATGTTTCCAGAAAGTAAATGTGTTCATTCAGAAATGCATTTGCTTCTGAAGACCTCTAGATCCTTGAACTGAAACTGAAAATTTTTCATGTGCCTCTTGCCAAATTTGCTTGAAACATGGCAGCACAGACCAGCTGGTGTCATTCCAGGCCTCCTTCATTGCCAGGCATAACACCAATGCCAACAGTCTTCCATCACTGTTTTTGTCTGACCCTCTACATATAACTGGGCACTGATTTTCCCAATTAGATCTTTATTAAGTGCAATGACTTTTTAAGTTGAAATTTGTCTTCCAAAAGATCTCTGTACTCTTTTTGAAGAAAGTATTTTAAAATACACCGCTTGTTTTTCAATAGGCAATTATACCCACTGCTTAAAAAAGAAAAAATCCATTTATCTAATTTCAACTTGTGGTCTTTTTTTCTTGAAATGCTTATTCCCTTAGATTGAAGAGTCTTTTATTACTGCATATTTTCTTCTTTCTGAGGGCTGGCGACAAGGTCATGAGCCAAGAAGTCAGTGCATTATGTATTGAGTCACCACCACAGGGTTGTACAAGTGCCTTCAGCACTTGTTGTACAACCTTTTACTGCTGTGTGTACAACAGGTTGTACAACCTTTTACTGCTGTGTGATAATGGTATGGCTGGCTGGCTGCTGTGTCTCACCAGGATGGTGGTGACTTCTTCAGTGGCAAAAATACTGTTTGCGATCATGTAATTGGGCTCAACTCCTTCCCCTCTGTCTTTGCTTCCCCTCCCACTCCTCATCTGTTTGTGCATTTGGACATGTTGTTCCCCACTTTTTTCTTTTTAAGATGGACCTCTCTGACACCATCTTCTCCTCCTCCTCTTTTCCCTTGCTCCATGACTTTTCGCTCCTCCAAAACCTGCTTGTCTTGCAACACCACCTCCTCAGCTCCTGCTGGTGGGGCTGGCAGTTCTGTTTCCATGAGGAGTTAATGTTAATAATGGCAGAAAATCTTATTAGCTTGGAATTTGTGATTTCATTTTAATGCCAGTGAGCTACATTTCAGTATCAGTAGCCAGTGATTTAGACAGCAAGCTCTGTGAGACGGGGTCTTTGGTATGCACAGTTATGGCATCTCCTCACCAATGATGGTTCTTATGACTTCTGGGGTTCAGTAAAATATACAATAAGTGATTAAAGTGATGATCTGTGTAAGTAATTAGGTAGTTGTCACTTCCCCTCACCTTCCCAGGGCATCTCTGCATGTGATCCCTGTAGCCTTTGATTATCAAAATTGTCAGGACCGTTTCTGACTCTCATTGAACCTGGATTAATTCAGTCTGTGTCTGCCTCACTTCCTCATGGGCTGAACAATTATGATAGTTGATGCTTCAAGGCTGTGAGGGCTAATGTTACAATATTTGCATCATGGTTTAGGATCCAGCACAAGGGATCAGGATAAATGTAGTGTTCTGTTGTTACAGAATCAGAATACTGCTCAACCTCAATATTTAAATTTCATTTATGTTTTTGACATTAGTGGAATTTTTTTCCATCTAGGAACATATTTTCAACAGCTGCAAGGAAAGACAGAAAGGTAATGGCCATTGAGTTTTACTGGAAGATGGGAAGTCCCCCAGTTTTACTCCTTTTGGAAAGCTATTAAGTATTAGACAAAGACTGGCAAATCTGATAAAAATTTCTGGCAATAAATGAGTGATTCTGCTTTCAGGTCAGAGTAGAAAAAACTCAACCAACAATAAAAGCCATAACCCTCTGTGAAATGAAAACAAAGAACTGAATTTCATAAAATTTTTGTCACTAATGTTTTAACATGACCACACTAAGA
This sequence comes from Corvus moneduloides, assembly GCF_009650955.1. Taxonomy (NCBI): domain Eukaryota; kingdom Metazoa; phylum Chordata; class Aves; order Passeriformes; family Corvidae; genus Corvus; species Corvus moneduloides. Next base: position 17,844,836 of record NC_045511.1, read on the forward strand.
AATTCACTGGTACGTTCAGTCCTAGGGAATAGTTTATGTGTGGGAAACACTGAATCAGGAGTATGTAGAACAGTGATACTCAACCATGATCAACTTCTGGCATGTTGTGACTAGAGCTCACTCATATGCCCTGGCAAATAATTTGTTCTTAAGATCAAGTAGAAATTTCTGAAGATTTTGTACTAGATATGATTAGGGTTGTGAAAATCAGGAAGTTCTGTGTGAACTTGAAAGGAAAATCCCTAGACCTGTGTTACTCTAACAGATTTTGGCTCTCAGGCTTTATTTGATTTTCAAATCTCTTAAGATCTTCCCATTCCTTTCTTTTATACATTTTAGCTTTAAGAGAAAATTAACCCTTCGAAATAAATAAAGGATTTTTAACAAGATAGACGCTTATATCCTGTACATAAGTGATGTTTGATGGGAGCCTTTGGCAGTCCTTGTCTAGTTTCTAGGATAATGAGATGGATGCAATTTTTATATTGCTATTGCAATAATAAGAATTATCATCATAAATTTATACTCTGTTCACCTTCATCTAAACTGTTTGGCACAGATCATTCTGTCTTTCTGGTGCTGGTCTAATTTAAGATTTGGGAAATATCTCTTTCAAATCATACCCATTTTTAGGATTGACAGATAAAAATTTTTGAAATGGCAGCCGTGGACCAAGAACTTAACATATACCCCCCCGAAAAGTATGGCATATACCTTCAAATGTAAATGGTACCTGAATATTAGTATTAAAGAGACAAAATACCAGAAAGAAATTTAGGATAAATATGAACAGCTATGGGAACTGATGGAGGAAGATTGGGTTATTTCCTCAATTCTAGTACCAGAGATGGAACAGCTCAGCAGTTCTTAACTTATGCAAGATACGCAAGAAATGTATAAGTTTCTTATCAGCAGCGTTACCCAGCTTGACTTTGCTATCCATATTTGAATTCAAATCTTTTAGATATTTTTCAGAGGAAGACGAACATTTATCTCCCACTTTGTCTTTCACCAAACTATGATTAAATCTTATTTTGCTTGAGTAAGTGGTGATTTCTGCTTGAGAGGCAAATGTTGGAAGGCAGAAGGCTCTGGTGTATCATTGAACAATGACAATTATATTAAATTCATTTAGTGCACCGTAAAGGTAATGTGCCTAATTGGAACATAAGGATAGAAGAAAGAAAGGAAAAAAGAAATGCTTGTATTATCCCTTCTGTTTCTTCTCCTTTTCTTTTTAAGGATAGACTATCATTACTCATCATGAAAGCTCTTGGTGGCCACTGAAACAGAAGAGGGACCTTTGACACAGCTTGATCAATCCTAATTGAATATACCAGAGGGACAGAAGCCAAAAGGAGGGGACCCATTCTTTGCATTTGACAGCCTCGTCCTTTTTAGTTTGTCAGCTGTCAGAAAACATTGGGGCACTCTCAGGGTGCATGAGAATGCTTTAAGTTGTCATAAAGCTTTTCCCACATGAAGAAGGTTGTTTTAAGCCTTGAAGGTGTCTCTGAATATCTAAAATTCTAATGCTGGGAGACACCTGGCACAGTCAGTGAAGTAAAGGGGAACTTCACTAGGTAAGGACTTACAATATATCCTCAAATTAACAGAAAGTTTCATTCCACTCCCCATCCCTTATACTCCAACCCAAGTTGTTCATCACCACAAACCCCACCTGGTAATGCTTTCTGTATACCTCTGCCTTTCCCAGAAAAAGTTAATAGCTGAAGAGAAGACCTGAACTCTTAAAAAACTTGCATGTATTGTGCAGTATCACTGTGATTTTATGCTACAAAAGAACAACATTCTTTTGACTTCTCAGAGGCTGTCTTACATAAGCCCTAGTGCAACTATTGCTGGACCTGAATTAATACTTCTAGGAATATTGAGCTGAGGGAAGAGAGGGGATAGAAAATCTCTGCCTTTAGTCTTCCTTCCCTCTCATCCTTTTTTCCTCTGCTGTGCTGGTATGATGTTACTGCAGCCAAGGAAGTGGCTTTCCACGAGAAATTTCAAGCAGTAAGTAGGGGAGTAGAGCAGGGAGATCTAGGGTTGGATCAAAAAAGAAGAAAAAGTCTTAGATTAAAGATGATCCGTTGAGGCCTCTCCTTCACACTCACAACAAGCACTTCCATATCCAGCTTTTTACTAGTGATCCCTTTACTTGTGATGACTTCACAACCTCCCCTCTTGCCCTCCACTGCAAGCAGTTTTTTGGGATTTTTGCCTCTTTTGTCTATGCTTTGAATCCAAGCACCAGACCACTAAAGGAATTGGAATTCACTGCTTTCACATTGCTTTCAGTTTGATGAGGAGCTCAAAATGCTGAAAATCTCCTCAGAAACTTCACCCTAAATGGGTCTCCATCTCAGTGGTGAAAAACCAAGCAACTAAAATTGCTTGGAGGTGTTACTATCTTCTCAGTCTAGGTTAGTCAAGGCTCACACATAATTGCATCTCATTCCTTCCCTTGTATTTTGACAAATCAGAGGGGAACCTAAGAAAGGTCCACTGTTGTCACTTCCTGATCACCTCCCTCACTGCAGTGCTTATAAACCACACTTTCTTTTTGGATGTAAGGACTGCCTCAATCATATATTTGGCAGAGAAAATGTGCATGAAGATCACAGTTCCTCTAGCCATCAGCTGCATCAAAAAGACACCTTCTTCACAAGCTGTAGGGGAAGTGAAAATTGTCACATTGACTGTTCCTCAGGGCAAAGTTTGGGATTTTGTATCTATTTCTACAACAAAGGATTTGCTCCAAACTCTTGTTCTTGTACTGTTCTCTAAAGGACCCATCTCTAGGCAATCAATGCACTGCACAACATTAATATAATTCAACCAAAGGAGCAACCACTACAGAAAATGAGGAAAAAGGAACTCTGATAGGAGGAATGAATAACTTAAAAAAGGTCAAAATGGTCATCAGCACTGTCATCACTGCAAAGGTCTTAAATAGAGCCTTCACAGCCATAGAGGGAGTTGGCAGACATCCACAGGGAATGTCGGAAGCCAGGCTGTGATGGTGGAAATTCCCGTCATATTCTAGGAAGTGTCTTAACACTGAAATCCATGTGAACTCAGCTGCACTGAGAGCACCAGCTGAGCTCTGAGAGGTCATACCTAACTCTTAACATAAAGAATTCACAGGGATCTGCTCTCTCACTATTCAGCTTATGCTGAGGGAGATGAATTTCACTGCGTTGCATTGGTTACTCCTGTGACAGCTGAGTGGGTTATGTGTCCAGGAACAGCAAAAACCTGTATTCTTATACTGTATTTTCACTGACAAACATCTTTCACTGTGGCAGCTTCATAGGATTTTAATTTCTGCCTACAGCAGCACAGGTACTGACATTGGTCACCAAGTCCCTTTTAGTCCCAGAAAGGGAAGAGGCCATGAGAAAGGTAAACAATTTCCAAACACATCTCAGGCTGTAATTTAGAGTATGTGGGTCTCTGCTGAATTTAGTCCTCCAATAAATAAACAAAAATTATGTGGTTTCTTCACCTTGGTGTTTTCAACGGAAACTTTTGATTCTCCAGCTGCCCATGATTCACAAAGAGGAATGAAGTGTTGAAAACCAAGACCCAGCAGAACTGAGTACGCCACCACATTCAGCCAACTGTGGAGATTCATGCCAGTGCTTCTGCCACAGGACAGATGATGAATGGCTGTTGGTGTTTGGGAAGATTCTGCAGCCCAGAGCACATTGCCTTGATCCTCAATGTCAACGAACAGGTCGTCATACTGCTGGAGATAATCAGAATGCCTGGTTCTTTTACCCCTTCTTTTTATCATAGGAAAGTACTTTAATATAGGGAAAAGCAGAAGGGAAGTGAAAGGTTTGAAGGTGGGTGGCTCTGAAAAACTACTAGCATACGTTGCTGGGGTTGCTGGCAATGTTTCCTTCCAGCTTAAACAGGAAATTCAAAGGTGCAAGACAACCCTGTCTATAAGTAACACATCTCACACTCTGGCTTTCAGGAGAAAACTCATTTTTCTCAGGATAGAGATACCTGATGGAGAGAGAAGAAAGTCATCTGTGAGTGTTGCCACTGATGGTCATTGTTAAATCATGAAAGAGTTCCTATATGTATAGACTATTCCATGTGGATTGTCCACCTGCTGCAGGAACTGGGACATCACTCTCTACAGCCTCTCATGCACAGAAACTTAAAAATATAATATCCATTACCTCTACTGACCTCGACAATGAATAAAGGACATGTTGAGATATTTTCATGCATGATGACATTTTCTTTCTTGGTTGTGACCATATTGGATTTTCTCCCATCTTTCCTCACATACACATTTCTCAAGTATTTGAGTGTAAGAGTCTTGGCTGATATATAAACATCTCATGGTGCTTTGAAGCCCCTCAGCAAGGAATAAAGTTCCCAGTCCAGATTCTCAAAACGCACAAGAAAGAGAGAAACTATAGGAAAAAAGTTGTGTCTGTCATACATATGGAAATATCATGACAAGGGGTTGAGGGCAGGACAAAGAAAGATTTAGAAACTGGAAAGAGCTGTCTGGAGAAGGCACACGCTGAGTGACAGATGGACAGAGAGGTTCTGTTAGAAGAAACCCAAAACAGCTCCTTTACAAAGCACACAGGTTACAGGAAAACCAAAAGAAAGAACAAATATCTTTTTTTTTTTTTTTTAAATTTTAATAATTCATAAATAAAGTAGTTCTTATCATTCCTCTCCTTGGACCTCCCACATCCCACTACTGCTCTGTTCAAGTCCAAAGATATATACACCACTTCTTGCTAGTTGTAGCACTCCTTCAAAATCATACATTAAAAAAGATGAGTTAGGAAGAAAAAACTTACAAAAAAGAATGTAGATGTGTGCAGTGATTATCAGTTTACCATTGTGGGCAATTTGGATTTCATTGCCATGGATCTGTGATGTTCTAGAAACAACTATAAGAATTTGGTAGAAAGTATTACTTACTCAAGTATTCATGGAGTAATTCACCAGTTTCATAAAACTGAAAGTTTTATGAAACTGGTGAAGAATTACTGTAGACTTTATTGTGAGGAGAACCTTTGATAATATTGAAGTTGCCATGTTTTTAAAAGTCAACTGAGGAGCAGTAAAATTTGGTGTAATTGAGAAACAGTTGCTTAGTGCATTACAAAATCAGATGTGCTATTTTGCAGAAATTAATGTGAAGACAAAAGGAAAAAAAAGAGGGAAAAAAAAAGACAAGAGAATCACTATATGGCTCATTACAAGTAAATTTGATTCTGTTCAAACAACCCTGACTACAGAGACATTTGAATCAGCAAAATGAGATACTTAGCAAAGGACTGGTATATCTCTGTCTTGCTGGACTGTCCTAGCTCTTCATCCCTGTAGTAGTAATCAGTTGAAAAGACTCATTCATATTTCACATCTTCTTATTACAGAGATAGTATTTGTGTTAAGATTCTGAAAGTCCTAGATATGCTATTTCTAAAGCAGAAACAGAATAAGAAATGACATCCTTATTCTACAAAGCCAAAAAACCACCCCGTGAGCAAATTCTTACATGATGTTCTCCTGTAGTTAGAGAAAGGACTTTTTGTATATTTTTTGTTGTGTCCCTCCCCCTACCTTTTGCATGGCACAAAGCTGCATTGGTTTCACTCTATTTTAGTGATAAAATCAGTGTTAGCTTTTAATTTCACTCATTCAAAAAAAAAATTGGGGAAGAATGAAATGTCAGTTTTCTTCGAGTGGGAGCATATTTTTTCTTGCTCTGCTTCGGAGGTTAACTGTCCAAGAAAGTCCATGGGAGGAGATTCCTAACCCAGCTATCAAAACCAATACTGACAGGCTATAACTTCTAATCAAAGACTGACCTCAGAGTGTATAGGACTCCAGGGAAAATCTTGGGAACTACAGACTGGTGAGTCTGACTTCCATCCCTTGAAATATGACAGAGTCTATAATAAACAGTAAAATCATACAGTACATGAACTATATTTTCGGTTGGGCAGCATGGCTTCTGCAAAGAGAAACCCCACCTCAAGAACTTGCTGAAGTTCTAGCAAGGGGAATGTAAATGCATGGATGAAAGGCAAGGAATATTAAAGAGAAGAGACTTTTCAAGAGAGAAGCCAATAGGGATTGGTCCTGGAAGCAATTTTATTCAACATCTTTGTCCATGACCTGGAGAAAAAATAATGAGACGAATATCCGAGTTTCTAGATACGATAATCACTTTTCTGTTAACAAGGAGCTGCAGACAGATCTCATAAAAGCCTACAAATGGTTGGCAAACAAACTCCAATGTGGATAAATCTAAACCAATGCAAGTAAGAAAAAAACCCCTAAACAGACACTGAAGGTTCATAAAGCTGAACATGAAACTGGCAATTACAGTTCAGGTAAGAAATCTTGGCTTCATGTTATCAGGTGTCTGAAATGTCTGAATCAAGTTGCAGTGGCAGCTGAAAAAGCCAGTGAGATGCTGGGCACCATCATGAAGGTGTTGATAGCAAGATAAGATACATATTTTTTTGTATCTAAAAGGTACTGTGAAATCACATCTTGCATTTCTGTGCTTTTTTGGCTTACACAGCTCAAGACAGACATACTGAAGTTAAGAAAGGTAAAATGAAGGGTAAGTATTATGATCAGGGTGATGGGGTGGCTGACTCTTGAAGGGAAATTGAAAGGCTGGGACAGTGCAGGAATCTGAGATGTGATACCATAAATATTTACAAAAGATGAAAGTATTGGCTGAGCTGAATGTGGAAATGTTGCTCAGCACACCATGCAATAAAAAAGTAAGGAAACAATGAAAGTAGTGTTAGGTTTGTTTAAAACTGACAAAAAGAAAAGTTTTTTTATGCAGTAAGTGGTGAGTCTCTGGAATCTGCTACCACAGAAGATGTGTGGAAGGACAATATCAGCCAGTTTTTTAAGAGACTAGTTGTTCACAGACTATGTCTGTAAAATGCAGACCAATAGGATGAGCTGTGGGAGTACAAAAGGAATAGCTTGCAGATAGGGGCTGGTTTTGTTTTGTCACCTTCAGTAGGATCTCTGGTGAAGACTCAACTCTCGGATTGATGAACAATTGGTCATTTCTTATTTTTCTTACATCTGTGTACTAGTTTAATAGTAGACATGATGTCCATGGCCTATTCTATGGCAGGCCAGTTCTGAAAAAAACCATGTAAGCAATGGTTGATCAAGAGTTTACTCCGAGCTGAATAGCTGTAATGAAAATTAGGGAATATAAGGCCAAGCTCAGCACCATGCTAAAGCACCTGCTTAGTGAAGACTGATACAGAAAATATTTCATGGTTATATATCTCTAAAATATTATATCTCCAGGGTCAAAGATCTGCAATCTCCTGCGACACTGAGTGAAATCATCTGTTCCTGCAAACACATCATTATCCAAAGCAGGAGTAAGTTTAAGGGACTTACTTTTCTGGGAATTTAGAAGAAGTCAGTGTGATCCATTCTGGCTGGGGATATATTTTGTGAAATCTTAGCTCATTATTTACCTTCTGGATATTTTATACCCCAGGTGGGCCAATAGCATGAATATTTCAAAAGAGTTTAGCCTTTAGTTTATCACTCAGAGTTTATCACTCTGAGCATAATATAAGAAAAAAAATGGCTGTTCACAGAGGCAGCTGCTTCTTCTGCTCCAAGAGTTTGGGATGTAGATGACATTTTTATAAACCTGGTCAGCAAGAGCACTGGAGTCTAAATGATACTGACTGATACTATGGAAATAGTTTGTCCTTTGTGAAGACATTTTACCATAGCACTCAGAGTTGGAAGAGTGAGCATATAGATCCAAAGCAGAGACTCACCAGGGAAGTCCTGACTGTGCTGTTAGAAAATTCTTCTTTCTAAAAAGAGGGTAGAAGTTATGACATATTTTTGGTACCCAGCACGTGACTGGGAATGAGAAATGGGTAAAATTCTAACCTCATCTAAGGCTTTGTGAGTCCTGGAAGGAGTGAGCCTTGTTCCATTGCAGGTATGGAGAAGAGCCTGACTGGGGTCTGCAGAGCAGTGGACAAAGTAAGTTAGGATCTGTTCAAGAAATGCTCTGAGCTTGTGCTAGCCAAATTACAGGTGGACTCCTCCTCACCATTTTTTTTTAAGAGGAAACTTAATTTTGGGCTGCTCTTAAGGATTTAGACTGGCCACTGCACTCCCTCTGTGCCTTGCATCTGCCTCTCCAGAAATGTAAGCCTTATTCACCTGGTATGTACACCATCACCATGCCTGAGGAAGGAGAATACCTGAAAGCCTCTTGTGGTCCACATTCACCAGAAGTTCTGCATGAAAATACATATGTAAAATGCTGAGTTCTATGTTTCTTCCCAAGAAGACAGAAAAAAAAAACAACCCAAAACCAAATCTACCTTAAACAAAGGCATCAAATTCTGTGAATAAAACAATAGGTTAATTTCACCATAGACTTTGATGGTCCCTCTTAAGAACAAAACACAAACAATATCTTGCAGTTAACTGGTAAACAGCACGAGGGAACCTGACTGGTTGCATGATATTCCACATGCAGTTTTTGAATATTTTCTTGGAATGGCCTGAAATTCAGAGGATTTAAAAGGAACTTAAGGGACTATCTTGCTACATACTTCTGCTTTTCATACTTCAGACTGGGAGACAGACCAGACTGTTATGTATGCTGACTGGATGTACCACAGTTGCATCAAGAAACCTATTTCAGCTCCGGCATAGCATGTTGCTAAATCTACAGTGAAGATAAGGCTTGCTATGCACATTACAATGCTCATCAATAGACAGCACGAATACTTATAGTAGAAGATATTTTTAAACTGGCCACGTTTTGATGCATCCTCTCTCATACTCATTCCTCAGAACCTCAATAATGATCTGTGAGAACTCCTTTAAAACCCACCAGGCATAAAATCATTTGCAACAGAGTTCATCAGCAAACGGTATTCTGTCATAAATAGATAACTTCTGAGTCCCATTTTTGATGTACGATTTCTGAGATTGCCTCTGCATGCAATGATGATAACATGAGAGCAAAAGATGTCAGGTTGTAGGAAAAATTTGGATTAATAATTTAACCCTGAAGAGGTATGGGTTACTTTATGCATGTCTTACACACATTATAATTTTTGTTATGATAGTGGTACTTCAGAGTCATTCATTTATCTGAAGACTTTTAGATTTATTCCAGTGAGATCAAAAGGAAGACAAATTAAACTGACATCCAACAAATAGCCTTCCAAATATGTAAATCAAGAGATATGAATCTGCAGTTATTGATAGGTACAAATTACCAGTAATTGGCCAGACGAGGTAAGAGCTTTGTCCTGTTCCACTTACTCTTTCTCAAAATTCAGAGGAAAGAAATTCAATTAATCAAAAACTTGAAAACACCTAAGTACTCATCAGTCTCTTTCATTTATTCTAAGCATTATTACAGACAAGTCTTACCAGTGTTATTACTCACTTTGATTTAAAAAAAGAATTGAATACTACAACCATTAAATTTGTCTGAAAATGGGTAAGGACAGCTAGCATTAAAAAGTCTGGTTTTGACCACTTACCACCTTCGCTGCATGGACTGGTAAGTTTTGAACAATTGAGTCAGAGAAGTGTTCAATTTCTTGAGTGACTTATACTTGCGAGTGAACCAGTTGATGTTTGGTTATGTGATCAAAAAAAAAAAAAAAAAAAAAAAAAATCCTGCTTCTTGATTTCAAATATTGTTTTTCTTCCCAAAGGGTGAAATACAGGATGCATAGAGGAGTTGAACCATAATAAGTGTCAGAGACATGCAGCATCTTAAAGCCCTGGAGAAGTCCTAATTTGAATTCTATTCTGAACTTCCTGGCTTAGGCCTCTGTCTACATCCTCCTGCTTTTATTCTCTTTAGTTGTGCACTAACAACTTTAAGGCTCGTGCAGCATGTAAGCTGATTGCTTTGAATATAAATGGGTAGGCTATTAAAAGCAGAATTTAGGCTTCTACTCATAAATCATAAAAGGAAGCATAAATTCTGTGTTTTAGTGGAGATTTAAATTCCTAAATGGGTTTTATAGGTGCCACATAAGACCTATTGACAATGCCCCTTTATGATAAAAAGTAAATAGAAGTGACAAAGTCAGAATTCAAAATGCCACTGCTTAGCTCCCACTAGCCTGAAGAAGACCAAAAAAATGGCTGTAGGAAATCTCAGAGGGAAACAAACGATAACATGAAATTAAATGTGTAATATTCCTTTTTATGCTGTGTGGGGGAAAAAAGCACTCAGAGAATGAGCTGGTACATTTGCATAACAAAGGAAATCAACAACAACAACAAATTGCCATCGTGTTCAAAGCTGATAATTGCACAGATGACAACAAGAAAGCTCCTTTCTTCTCAGCTCTCTAGGGGACAAGCCTTGTCGAGATGAGGAAAAAAGGTGGAAAGTGACCCCACTTGCTTTCATGAAAATTAGCAACCTCAGAAAATGTCTTTGGTGCAAGGGGGGTGGCCAGTGAGTGGTGTGAATGCTAATGAACACAACGAGGGCAGAGGCTCAGCCAATGTTCCCATCAGCTCCATCAGACAATCAACAACTGGCAGCAGACTCTTCTTCAAACCACCCTCATCCAGCTTACTAACGTCCAACTCACCTTGCCAAGAAAGTTTTTTTTTGAGACGTTACTTTGTAGGGGTTTCCGTTTTTTGTGTGTTTGTTTGTTTTTCCTCTGATATTTTCTTTCAAATATGAAGTGAATTTCAATTCTTTGAGCCCTGTAAAATGTGGGAATCTCCCATGTTTCTGTACAGCCCCAACTAATGATCCTCAGTTTTCCCAGGTCAGTTATTTGGACCTTATCTCACCTTACTGGGATCAAGGGCAAGGTATTTGCAATCACTTTCTTGTCTGAGGTTCCCAAGCCCGAGCAGATTTCTCACTCTGGAGAAAGAGGTGGTACTTTAAGCACCAGCAGATCACCAATCGTAACTGGTTGTGTCAGCATGAAAATATGTATTTGCTTCCTCTGCAAGATGAAACATAATTTGATTTATCCAGTGACTTCCTAGAAGTACTGTGACTCCAGAAGTCTACTAAAAGTGCTGAATAGTGGTGGGTTGTTTTTTTTTTAATTATCCAGTTTTAGGGCGTCCTTGAATACATCTCTAAAACTCTTTGAAAGTGTGTGACTGATGCTGAAAGTCCTAGACAGAAAGACAGGCTGAAAGAGACCAGAACCAACTGATATGTCCCTGTTTAACTCACCAGTCCTTACTCTTTTCCATCCCTGCATCAATAATGCAGCAGGCAACAAAAATGAACAAAGTCACAGAGTTTCATTCTAGTCCTTCTTATTTCGGACCAGCTCTAGTAGAACAAAAATAGCTCCCATTGGCAAGTCTCCACAGACTTGAGAGGTTTAAATCCCTGAAATCTGTCCTTTAACTGTATGAGAAATATCTATAAAACTTAAAAGAGTTAACACCATTTGATTTGAGAAAAAGTCCTTTCAAACTTTGAAGAGTTTAACATAAATAAAAACAATTCTAGAGAGATAAATTATTAAAGTCAGTGTGTATTCTGTAAGGCAAAATATGTGCATGCATTTTAAAGTCTTTGCTACAGAATTCAACAACAGTTTTAATTTTCTGTCAATAGGATTGATTAAAACAAAAACAGCCCCTCTTTCTACACCTCCCGCCCCCCCCCCCCCCCCCCCCCCCCCCCCCCCCCCCCCCCCCCCCCCCCCCCCCTTCCATAACACAGAGAAGAAAATGTCTAAAATCAGTCAGGTATTGTTTTGTTTTTAAATCCCCTGGGATTTTTGTATTTGATGTCTGATGTGTAGTTTGCTTTTATTCATTCCAGAATAAATGGATGGCAGTCAGGGAGACCTTGAAGAGACAGACAGTTTAGGTACTCACATGAGATCCCTGGGTTCAAGCAGACAAGACAGAAACTTTTGCCTGAGGCTTTAACATCCTATGTACCTTAACCTGTCAGTCCTTACAGTGGGAACAGTTTTATCTTTTATACATAATGAAACATTTGTGGGGAATGGGGGTGCAGGCATGAAAGGTCTGTCATTGGGGGACTCATTTAGGAAGACTGAAGGCAGAGATTCAAATCCTTCTTCAGCAAAGGAAGAAAAGAGCAGGTAAAAGGCTTTCCTACCACCTAGACAAATGCAATGAGCACTGGGCAGCACTCAATCTCTCTCACGTGGGTGGATTTACCTACCCCACCCTTTTCCTTGTGGACAATAAATATGGGAGATCTTAATGTTACTCTAAATAGTCATTAAAATATGTTAAATCCTTAAAAATCTGTAACTGGGTAGAAATCTTTCATTGCAGTCCACACTGGGCTCTTAGAAGCAAAACTGGACTGCCATAGAAACAGATGAAGAGGTGACAAGGAAGGGGAGAAACACTCATGTGGGACTGTGGTGCCCCATAGATAATTCTCATAGATCCTCTAGCTATCTTCAGACTCTGCTCATATTTTTGTCTAAACACATTCAATTGGAAAGCAGCTGAAGGAAGTTGCTGTAGGACGAAAGAAAATTTTACATCTACCTGTTCCTTTTTCAGCCTCAGATGCTTGTGACTCAGGACCATCATCATGCTACAGAGCACAAGTAGCTTTGTTTCTGTCTCTGGTTCATCTCCATCCATCAAATGGAAGAGAAGCAGCTACTAGTTTCTCATGGGGCCTAGGATGCAGTCTCAGATATTCACTGGTTGTACAGCTATGACAAAATGAAAATATGAATATGAATTTTCTGAACAGAACCCAGGTGTAAAAAGTGTGTGGAGTCAAACGCTTTCTGTGGTGTTCATTTACTTTGTTTTGGATGAGTTACAAGAGTAAGGCATTCTTGTCTGAAGCTTGTAGAGCAGCTCATCAAGACTGAATCGGGTAAGTGGTTCCTTTTTTGGCTGACTTTCCTGCCTGAAGTGGATAAAGCAGCAACTGGCATTTCTCTGGGTGCAGGTTCCACTAGATGCATCTTTAAGGTGTTAATCCTGCCAGGTTTCAGTTGAAGAAGCAAGTCTAGGGTGTGCAGATAGATGAGTGTTTCCAACTGAGGAGAGCAAGTGCGCAGAGTGGACTGTGAGAACAAGGGAAATGGGACTGGCTTGCATTGGTCTTGGCTGAGTGCAGCAATCTGAACCATGGACAACTCTCTCTTATGGGCAGTGAGAACTGTGCTGAGAGGCATAAAGTGTGGGACAGGCAGAGGGAAGGTTGGAAATACTTGAAGTGAGAATCAGCCTAAATCCATCACAATGCACAATCAAGTACATATGCAAAGCCAATCTTGAGGTGCTGCCTAGAGGCCCAAAAAATCAGTTGTCTATGCTGATCATTAACAAAAGGTTGATTTGTTAATGCTGTTAATTTTCAGTAGTGTACTTCAGCTTACTGATAGAGCTGGAAGCTGCTTCCTCAATATTTTAACCTAGTTCCTAAATAGGAACAAGTTATTTCAGACTTTGTGAAATTAATGAGGACTGTTTGCAAATGGCTTGCTTGTGACTGGATTCTCTGATGTCTGATAAAGGACAACATCAATTAGCTGTTTCTTCAGTGGAAGCAGTGGTAGTGCCTTTTGCTCACCATTTTACCTGTTTCCAAAATTCATATTAAAGCAGAATGCATCTGAGTCTTTTTACCTCCACTGCTTAATTTATCCAAAATCAGCTGAGTTCAAAAGTTGAAGGACAGACACAGACTGTGTTCCTTCCCCTTGAAGCCAGATTTATAATTTTAGATTAAGTTGGAGCTGCTTAGGGATCTCCATGGCAGTACTATATAATTTCTTCAGTGAACAGGTTGAGATAACAAAATTATCATGACCACTCTTCTGCTGAGCTGATTAGCCCATGCCTCACCAACAACGCCCCTCTCTGAGGGTCTGATCCCATCATTTAGTTAGACCCTGCCTATGTGTATAAAAACATACTCCGCTATAATATTTGGAAATGTCTGGCAAATGCTAAGAAATATCAGTCTCACAAGGGAAGGAACTGGGGTTTAACTCCAAGGGACAGATAGTGATATGAGGAAAAAAGGAAAAACAGGTTACATGAATAGTCCAAGGAATGAAGAAAGATTGTGGCATAAACCCACTTTTAGCTCCCACATATTAGCTTAGCACATTCAATAATATCCCACCTTTAAACACTGATGATTTGGTATTTGAGACAATCCTGCAGTACTTGGAGGGTTGTGTCTAGGGTTTCATTGGGTTTTGCTTCCCTTAATCCAAACTCAGATCTTCCAAGTAATAGTTTACAGCAGGATCAGGGTTATTACTTTTCTCTCATTAATTCATCCACATAACCAGACCAGACCATTTCCACTGTTCAAGAAGAATTTAAACTCCTGCCGTGTGCCCTCCAGGCAAAAATCTAACCCTGTGCCATCACTAGGTCAATTTCTAGCAGAACGGTGAAGACAACCATATCCATGTGCCTGTTCCTCCTTAACACTGGATTTCTCTGTCCTTTGTTTATTTCATTTCCTGTGCTCACCATGCAATGAACCTCTCCAAGTTCATTCATTCATTTCATCTTGGCAGCATGTCACTATGCAGACAATCTATTGAGGATGAGATTGAAATAATATTACGCTACCGAGCTGATAATACCTGACTTTGATATCTCTTAGCAGCATCTCCATTGTGCTATGTCAGTGAAACAGATCAGACAGTCTAGTGCAAACCAAAGGGAGTGTGGGGGGAATACTTCTGCTATCAAAATTAAACTTCTTATGCATCAGCAACAGAAGGTGAAAGGGCAAAAGAATTGCAAGGGAACAGATCAGTTAGCTTTCAAGTAGCAGCTCTGAGAAGGTAGGTAATAAACATCGGTATTTAACTCCAAGCACTTTTCCTCCCTCTTTTTTCTCCCATCTCCTTGTCTTGTCTGCTCCCAATAATACACCAGGTTGATCATATATAGCTCATTTTAGTGACATCATAACCATTCCTTTGGTCATTATCATGTTACTTAAACAGATTTACAGTCGGTGCATTTGAATAAAAAAAGGGACGAAGGGGAGATGTTCGAGGAGCCATGAGAAAAGATATTCAAGAAGTGTAGTTAAGACAGCCCTAAGAAGCTCTGTGAGTGGCTTTGATCTCTAAATCCAGTCAGTTAAGTCTGTCTTGTAGGTAGGAGACAGGGCAGGGAGCTGGGACAACCTTAGTATAGCTCTTGATCCTTCTGGTTTTTGGCTATGTAGCCTCCAAGAATCATTTAGCTTTTATCACTGTTTCTCCATCTCAAGTTTATGTGTGAAAGAATATCTTCTGTGCTTTAACAGCTAGATGGACGGGTTCATGTTAAGAATATTCATTCCTCTGCTTCAGTTGGTATGGCAACAGGGGAGAACTCGGCTCAACAGTTGTCTCTAATAGACCCAGATCATGGGTCAGATCTGATCCTGAATGCTGATATTTCATCTGAGGAAGAGGATGAAGTTGGATAGAGGGGTATTTCAAATTCATTAAATATCCTCTGCTGCCTCAGCAAGCAGCTTATCAAAGGAATCATTAACAGCGTGAAATTTTTAAATGTCTGTTTACAAATGAATCTATAAAGAAGATGCCTGGAAGAGCCTTTCAGCTTTTCCAGGTGAATTTCAAAGGCCACATCAGCTATGGATAAAATCCAAGAAGTTGAAGAGGTCAAATGTGAAACAAATGGACCTCTGTTTAACTCTCCATGTCCTGGTGATGCTGGCTGCCTTCCTTCTGCCTCTCTAGCACTGAACCTGCCTTTCTGGTATTCCTCTTTACATGCTGATATCACAGCTTATCCCTCCTGCACCTATTGCTGGCTGGTGTTACCACTGCTGTCTATATCTGAGATTGTGAGCTATAAGTGTGAAATCAGGGGCCAAAGAAGAATTAAAATCCTGCATCTCTCTTTCTGCAATTGCCTCATACCTATTTCTAGAGGAGCAGTCAGATTGAGATGATCCTGTTTGCTGTATTACAAGCCTTGTTAAAAGTGTGAATGAGAGCAGTGTTAAGGCTGAATAACTTACCAGAGAGAAAAAGCCAAAGGAAAGAAAATAAAAAATAAAGTTTTTAATGGGTTTCTGAACTTTCTGAAAGGCTGCAGACACAGCATCCTAGTTTTTGAAATCTACGCACTGATGAGTTTTCCCCTTTTTCTTTTGCTGTTAAAGTTCCTCATGCAGCCAAAATACAAGTGGTCCCTCAGCACTGATTTATATTATTTTTAGATATGTGCAGGCAGCAACAGTTTTAAGCCCTCGAAGCCTAATAATATTTTTTCCTTTAAAGAAGAAAGAGAGAGAGAAAGAAGTGATCCTCCACAGCAGATCGGAGCAGGAGGAGGTGACTGATAAAAGTTGTGACTCGCAGATTGAGCACACTACCCTAATTAGGTGTGAACTTGGCATTTGCAGTGTGACTTCTGCCCTGCTAAAGTTCTTCTCTGACCAGAGGAGGGAATAAATCCAACATCTCTTAGAATCTTCATGGTCTAAAATCTGTTCAGCTCTATGAGAAACGTCAAATTTAAATGATTCTGACTTCAAACTCTGAAAATAACATGTTCTGAAAACAGTTAATTTTAAGATTAAGGTACTGGAATAAGATTGAAGATGCTTCAGCCTTATTGCCAATTCTGTACCAAAATTTCAAAGTCACAGTGGGAAAGGTACATAACTTCAGTCACATTTGTCGAAAAGGGATGTTCTTTTGCTTGTCTTTTTCCTTTACAAAAAAACCCCCGGCACTGGGAGGGGGTTTTCTCCTGGCATGCAGGCCCTGATCTCAGGCTTCTTTATAGCATAAACAGCCAGAAGCATTTCAGGACTGGCATATCTTCATCAAAACACTGGTAGTAGACTCATTGGTACAGATTTAGTCATCTACAGTATTGGCATTTACATCTGAGATAGTCATCTAGGTCACCTTCACAACCCATGAGAAATAGTCAATTCTAGAGGACGATCCATTTAATTCAAATGTAGATGTCAGGAGAATCACTCTCTGGAATTGCCTATTTCTCTCCACTGACTGTGTACAGAGTTTAGGCAGTTAGGTCAGATGTGTATTCATTATACACATTTACCAATGAATCCCAAGTTCTGACACCCTGCAGAAGGCATCCTCCTCAAAGCATCTAGACTTTCCATGGCTGGGTTTGTGGTTAGTTCCTGAATGTGGGATCTTAGTGACCTGTGGAAAATCCCCTCGAGGCTCACCCCTTGCCATGATCTGCAATAGCTCAGAGGCTTAGAATAGGAATGTGTGCTGATGAAGGAAGTAGATTTACAGACCGTTTTAGGCAATAACTTTTGATTTCTTACCTTGTATAAAGACAAGCTTCACCCACCCATCTCCAAAGGCGAGCAATTCTGTCTGTAAGGGAAGTAATATACTTTGACTTGTGAAATATTTTTTCATGTGTCAGCAATGGTGGGCATTCTCCAGTCTACTAAGGCATCCCTTTCTCAAAGCTGGATAGCAAAAGAAACAACATTTCCTTCATTTTGGAACCTGATTCCCCAAAGCTGTCCATAACTTCACATTTAATTGGATCTGTCCAAAGAGTTCAAAGGTTAAAGCTGGGGACAAGGCGTGAAGGAAGACTAAAAGGCACAGAGGAAAAGATTGCTTAAGAAGATGTGCTGTAGGAAAAAAGTAAAATGAAAGGCAAGGAACATAATAAAATGAACAATCCAGCCTGGAAACCACCTCAGTGCCCCAAAGGAAGCCATTCATTTACATTCGCAAGAAACGCAACAGCAGCTGGAGGTGTCTGGGCACTGCCATTCCACAGATGATGTCAGGCCTGCAGAAGATTTTTCAATTAATCTCTCTTGACCCTGTGTCTTGAACCCTCATTCCTATTTTTAACAATCCCATTCTGTTGAATGACCTTGGGACCTAGTGACCAATAATGCCCATTTAAGTAACTGCGGGGGTGTCAGTAAGTATGCAAGGAGAATTTGCAAAGGGCTCATTATATAAAGAGTTAGTTACCACAAAGAAGGACTCTCTCTCTCTCTCTGTCTCATCCTTGCCTGTAGGCTAGTAGTTGGGGACCTTAAACAGAGGCTCGGTCACACTAAACACACAGAAAAGGCCGTTCTGTGTGTAGATGGCTGTAGAACTTGGAGAGAAGAAGAAAGGTCATATGAACACATACCACTCAAACACATCAGCATCATGGAGAAACCATCAAAAACTTCATATTTCTTCTTTCCACTAAAATATTGGATATAAAAGAATTGCAACTAAAACAAGACCAATAGAAGTGCCAGATCACCTTTTACATCACAGCGTGGAACCTACACTAGTCCTGTTAAACATTTGGAAAGACTAACAGGAAGGATCTGGCTTCGAGTTCATGTATGTACAGCAAATGGAGAGAACAATTCTGTCTGAGTCACAAGAAAATAAAATGCACTGAGCCATTTTGCCTCATCAGTGTCACAGAAAACAGTTTTATGTCCACAAGATACATCAAAACATCCTGTTAGAGGTACAGCAATACATACAACAATTATTCCAATATGAAAATATGTGTGGTACTCTTGTAAGCATTGTAAGGTTATGAACATGTTCTCGTTCCTGTTTTTGGTACATGTGTTATGTGTTTGGCAGGCTGAAAAAGAATATGTTTCATTGTTTTCTAAAAAAAAAAAAAAATAGAGGAAATTATCCTCTGTTAGATAGTGCTATGATGACAACATGGGAATAAAAACTCAGTGTACTGTGGTGTTATGCAAACCTCTCTGTGCTCCTCTGCTGATGGAATGACCACCATCTTGGCCCTCCCACTAGGTTTCAACCATCTATCCTTTCAGATAATGCTCTGGATCCAAGAGGGGGAATAACAGCAGATAAGGCAAGGCTTAAAGAAAAATGAATGATAAACTTGGTAGACTGGGTTGGATTTAAAGCTGGATTCTGCTGCAAGGGAAAGAAGCATTTTCTTTGTAGTGATCCCACTCGTGGGGTTCTGGTAGGTAAGAGCCAAAGAAGAGGTAAGAGGATTTATGGGAGTTGTGGGAGATGTTGGATTAAAGCTATTAATCAGAACGTAAAAACTGTCATTCTGGGTCAGACTAAAAGTCTGTAACAAAATAACCTGTTCCTGACAGTGACCTGTAACAGATGTTTGGGGAAAGTGTATAAAAACCATAGCAATTACAGAGTGATCTTTCCCCTGGCTGTACTCTTGAGTCTGAAATCAGCAGTTTAGAAACTTCCCAGGTTTTTGTTTCTCAAACTTTCAGAAGGTTTGCAATAAAAAGTTACAGAAATCCACCAGGAAGTCAGGCATTGCAGATGTGTACTGGTGAAAGATGTGTACTTCTCTCTCTTAAGAATGAACAGCTTTATAATATTACTCCAAACAGTTTTATTCCATTGACTAAAACCACCACCGGCATGTAAGTGAGAGCCTGTTTTTCTCTGGGGTGCTATTTCAGCCCCAGACCCATCAGCTCTTACCAAAATGCATGAAGCTACCAAGATATATGAACCTAGCGAATTACACGCTGAAGGGATGGATACAGGACTAGAGCAGGAAAATTTCAAGGCTCTCTTCTCTGCAAGTTCATTAATTATGATAAACCTGTTCATCCAGCATCTCTTGAAAAACTCCTCTCCATGTAATGTCCTTGTACCACTCTTGCTGGGTCATTGACTAGCAAGGCGGCCAACACACCCTGCCCCAGTAGTGCTACAAAAAACTGATCCTAAGCAGTGATCAAAGAAAAGCAGAAGGGCAAAGAAACAGGAGAACAAAGAAGATAAGGACCACAGAAATTCATCAAATTTTAAAATGCAATGGATGCACTAACATCTCAGAGGAGACTCAGATAAGGACACAAGTAGCTCTTCTTACATATTGCTTCAAGCCTGAGCTCTGACACACAGTCTTACTTACTTTCCAACAGGTTTGTTCACCTCTTTGTTCGTTCAGCCTTTCTCTTTTAGTGGAGAGGTTTAATTTTGCTGACCTCCATTGATTATTAATAAAGAAGAACTAAAAATCAAAATGCTGCTGTGTGTACTTCTCCACCAGTCACACGAATCTCACTTGCCTCTGTGAGCTCCTATCACCCTAGTTTCATCCAGGACAGAGATCTCTTGTGTGTGTCTTTAAAACAATCTTGTCACTGCTATGTTCAGACCTTGTTTCTGTGTTGTATATTTCCAGACATCAGGCAAACCCTCTCTTTTTTCTTGTCTGTTCCAATTAGTTTCTATTATATCTTTTTTCTTTCCTTTCCTTATACCTTTTAATTCCCCTTTCTCTTTAATACACTGTCTCTGTACTGTTGTTGCCTAACTCCCAGGAAGTGTTTTGGGACATACTTGATTAAAAAAGATAGAAGAGATTAAATTCAAGCAGCTTTGTATTTTTACTTCGGTACTTCCACTTTCCCCTGTCAGTATAATATCTGTAATAACTGAAGTATTTGTATCTTTGGTAATTTAAAAATATTTTTTTCTGTCAAAATATTCTAAATTCATTGTTTTAAACATAAGAGGTAGAAACATATTTGATGGATCTAAAAATTATTCTAAATTTCTTCTTTTAAAACATACTGTAGTGTTTCAATTATATTATTATTTATATAACAGTCCTCACGTTTTCTGGACATTTAAAATAAATCATGTTATAGTTATAACATTTCTTTGATGCCATGTGGAATGCCTAAAGTACTTTGGGTTTGTATGTCTTTCTTTTCAAGCAGAGTTTGAGGTACAAATGGAATTGACTTATTCACAGAACTGGAAGTTTCAGGAGAAAAAAAATAGATATGAAGCTTTGGTCATTACAAGTTTAAACCTCAGATAATCCTCATCCTCCTTAACTGAAAACTCAAATTTAATAGATTTTATTTGAATTTCATTCTGTATATGGAAAGGTGGGGCATTTTTTCCCCTCCTTAAAAAGCTGTGCAGCATGGCAGGTGTTGGAACCAGATGATCTGTAAGGTCCCTTACAACCTAAACTATTCTATCATTCTATGATAACCCTGATGGGGAAAAAAATTAAAATCAGCCTTCCACCTGGAGTTTTGACACATATTCTCTTTCCTTCGAGCCTGACTTATTTGTAAAAACTTCTAATAAACATGAGTCTGACAGTCAGCCTAATATGCTGGAATCAAAATCTATTATTGACTTTGCCATATTGATCAATGGTGGCCCAAGCCCCGTAATAGATTATGGCGTTTCTCTCTAAACACAGCTGCTCAGCTGTTCCCTCTCCGCATTAAATGAATGCTCCTCTGACAAGAGCTGTTAAAATGAACTGGTTCAGAGCCTCTTGCTCCAGGCCTTGCCCTTCCATAAATACATGGTGCACTTCCAGGACCATGCAAACACCTAAGCAGCAGCTTGCTACTTCTGTTTGGATGTGGTTTCAGGTGTGGTTCTTTGCCACCCAATCCTGTTTTATCCCTTCTCATCAATGCCTCCATCCCCTTTCCCATGGCGCATCTCACCAGCATTCCCTGCACTTGTGCTTTGCTGCTCTGCTGTGTGCTGTATCCTGACTGCATAGACTGGGAACGGAGCCACAGGGAGGCTAATTGCCTTGTCACGCAGAAAGCTCATGCCTAAGAGGGAGTTTGAAGCCATTTCTTTCATGTCAGCTGCGGGTATATGAAATGTTGACTAGCTCCTCTCTCTTTATGCTCCTCAAACCTACCTTCTACTCCCAGTTCTAAATTTCAGCCTCTAGGTGAGAATATCTTCATGTGCTTGGAGTATGGTAGGACAGCTTTTCTGTGACATCAGTCTGAGCTCACAGGAATATGGAGAAGGGTTATCTTAAGCACAGAGGTGAGTTACGCTACAGCAGACTGTGCAGTCATGGTCTTCCCTCTGCTACCTGGAGGTGATCACCCCAGTAAGTCTGGGAATGACACCAAACCCCTCCAATAAGCAACAGTAACAACCACCTGGAAGGCAGTCCCTGTGTTTTTCATGGTTCTGGATGGGTTTTGGGACCATGATCAGTCCAGCTAAGGTCCTTGTGGAAGCAAACTTTCGTGAGGCATACAAGGATTCAAAAAACACAGGAAATTTTGCTATTTCTACAGCTGCCACTTCTCTTGAAGCCAATTAAAAAAAAAAAGGGCAACAACTACACATGCTTTGTGGAAATATGCAATTCAGAAATGTTTAAATGCAGGGATGTCTAAGGAAAATTTCTTCTTCTCTTCTAAACAAAAAGATGTAATCTGTACTGAACAGCCAGTTGCAAAAAGTGTTTCAATATTATCTTTTCACAGGAAAAAATTATACATAATGCTGAAGAAAAGTGAGATGAACACATAAATGCTGTTTTCAGTGACACCTTATATTTTTCACAGATTGCTCTCCTAAATTAGAATATCTCCATTGGATTTATTCAGAAGAGAAGCCAAAGATTAAAGAAAGGCAGAGAGGTTGAGTGCTCCACTCAAGACAGGTCATGGTTTTTAAGTGAGACCCAAGAACGTCAGGAGCAAGGTGTGTACAGGAGCTAACCAGAGGAAAGCTAGCATTAGTCTTCCCTGAGAGTAGAGCCAGAATTTCCAGATCTACAAATAAACAGCCTTTCGTCAAACTGGGAGAAAACAAAACTGTGCTGTGAAACAAACAATGGACACTGGTATTGAAATGAAAAGGATATGGAGAACATGAGAGTTTTAGAGCAGGTGGCATCAAACCCTTCCTGAGCAAGTCAAGGGCTTGGTGTCCCCAAAGCAACTCGACAGAGAGATCCCCAAAGCAATCTCTTACGAAGTCTTCTGTAGTATGCAAATTTATTGAAATACAGTCCCCTTTGCCTACTGGGAGATGAATGCGCTGTGATCCGTCCTCTCAACCCACACTGACACAGGCAGCTGACATTGTGGTTTTGAAGATTTCCCTTTTGTTTTTACTGCCAGCTCGTGGGAGGGGGAGAGAAAGAGGAAGGGGAAAGAGGAGGATGTATCGCGCCCGCGAGTGTGTGTAGGCAGGCCAAGAGAATCTGTGCCACCGAACACCCAGATGGCAGGAAAAATTCACCTTTTACTAACTGGATCCCTGGCAGATTTTTATAGCGTGTGGGTGGGAGAGAGGGCAGGGGCTGAGAGGAGGATGCAGGAAAGCAGAGCATGTAAATGCACATATGTTTGCACCAGAAAAAGGGAGAGAATGGCATGCAGTGAATTAAGAGGCTTCTATCTGCATGTACAGAGTGACAGAGCTGCACAGAGAAGAGGAGCGGAGTTATGGCGATGTCCTTCAGGAACAGAGATCCAAACACCCAATAAACCTTTCCTTTGCCCTCTTCTGCGCAGAGGCACACAGGAGGCCTCTAGCTCCTGGTACCCTTGCAAGGTATGTCACAGCAAAATTTCTTTCTCCCAAGATTCCCTGAAATGGGCTTTGAAAACAGCGAAAAACTGCCTGTCTTGAGCTGAACTTTCTCTTCATCCCTTGAGGTGACACAGCTCATATGCAAGTCAAGGTTCACATTCTGTGACTTCATGCTCCTGACCATGAGGCTGTGCCTCTACCTACACCTCTTTTCCATCTGAATTTCTGGCTATGGGAAGAAATGAACCAGTGGAAATCTTTCCAAACTACTTTTCTGAGCTCTCAATATCTGTTAAAAAAGAAAACCAGACCATGGACTGGTTCTTTAACCGTGTGAGCATGAAAGCCTTGCTCACATGTAGTTAAATTCCCTCCTTCTCTTCAAAACTGAGTGGACTGAGTTTCACTTCCAGGGGTTGGATCACACCCGTAGTTTCCATTTACCTGAGCTACCTGAGATGCTCTATGACTTGTGGTTCTTGGCACACAAACACAGCTCAGAGGGACAAGAAGTTTGGCTGGAGCAGGTGAAGTCTGCTTTGGGAAGAATATGGGATACACATAAACAGTTCCACAAAGACTCAATTAAATACTTAGAAATATCCCACATTATTTGCATTCCTGAATCTGTGCTGATGCTCATCCTAAAGGTATCTAGAGACCCCTGAAATTCTCTCCGTGATAGGAAGTGTAATGAAATGCATGCAAGATAGCTTAAGGCCATGACCATCTCACTTTGGGGGCGTTTCTTAAAGATTTGTAATTGAGTCAGATCTGTTAAAAGACTGACAAGTATTTCCAGGGAGATTTGACCTGACTGGGGAAGATGTAAGCCTTTTGGTGACTGAAAAAAAAAAAAAAAAAGAGAGAGAGGGAGCATTTAAAGCTCATTTGGAGAAAGGATGCAAAACCATACAAAGAAAATCTGATAAAGAATGATCTTAAGAGTCTTCGAGACTGTATGCTGTGACCTAACATCTCTAATGTCCTAAAGCTATGGGTCCTGGGTGTTGTGTTTCAAGCCAGAATGGACCATCTGGATCATCATTTTGAATTCCTGGTAGCAGAATTTAAGTCAGTAATTCCCAGAATGACTAAGTGTCCTCTGTATCCCTCACTCAGCAGAACAAACAGAACCCTGTGCAAATAGAGGTATTTTGCCCACCATTTATTGTCTGATAACCACACAGGAAAAGACTGGGCTCTTTATTCTTGATTTAGCCCCAGACACCAAAAGGATTCCCTGCATTGTGCTAACAGACAGGTAGGTAAAGACAACTGGCATGTGCCATGGGGGAAATCATTGGGAATGCCTCAACAGTGACTATCAAGGCAAACCTTTTTCAATGCCTTCAAGAGAAACCAAAAAGCAAATGAATATGGGAAAAAAGTAATCCCCTCACACTTCCCTCTCTGCAGGCAGCATGTGCTTTAAAATTAACCACACAAGGTCTGCCTTGTAGCAGACAGTGGGGCAGAGAGGGTGGCTCTCCTCTGCTCCCCAGGCCTGCTCCCAGGGATTGCGTCTGCCTGGGCAATTTTGGCATTTCCATATATCTGTGTGATTGTTATGTAGATATTTGGTACAGGCAGCTGCTTTTGTTCCCTGGTACTCCTGCTGTGAGGGAGGGAGCCTTGTGGGTGGCAAACAGCGTGCTGCACAGGCCATTTGTAACCTACTTACTGGCCAGTGACCAGGAGCTGCTGCAAGCCCCATTTCCATCTGACTCCAACACTTTGACATGCATTTCTCTGTCTAGAGATTACAAACATGGGCTTGCCTGTCCATCCTCCCTCCAGCATTCTTTCCCTGGCCCAGAGTGAGGTTATTTCCCCTGAGAGGAGACACCCAGCTCTAGAGTTTGCTGTGATAGCAGAAAGGGGTACCAGATGACCAGTGCCAGTAACCGAGAGTATGAACCTCAACCCTCTTCCCAGTGATTCTCCTGCTCCTGTGAAGTCAGAGTTGGGTATTTCCAGCTCTGCTTATCATGAGCCGCACCTTAATGAGGGCCTGCTTCTAAGTACCCTGAAGTCATCCCTTTACCTTCAGGAACTTCAGATCAGGCCCATGAGACATCATCTGTGTAGGCAGTAGACTGATTATTAGATGGTACAAATCAGTGCAATGGCACTGACTTCTACAAAATTAAGCCAAAGTACATTAATGAATAACTATTTCAGAAGCTTTGTTAATGAAGAAAACCAGTATTTTTGTTAAAAAATGAAAAAAAAAGCTGCAGCACCTGGACTGCAAAGTCAGTCCAGGCATTGCTGTGTCTCTCAATACTTTCCACAAAGTTCTGTGCCCAGTTTTGATCTCAAAAGGGATCACTTAACATATATGTGAACCTCACTTGTAGAGTGCTTATTTCTCTGCTTTTGGAAAAGTACAAACAAAAAAAAAACCCAACAATTTTTGTACTACTGTAACAAAATATATTACAGTTTACTTGGGTCAGACGGACTTGTATGCATGTGGCAATGTGCACAATCCATACCTATAAATACTTATTTCAAAGAAATACATATAGGTACTTACCTGCCCAATCTGACCTCTTTTATAGCACTAATGAAAAGTGCTGTGAGTGTCACTTACTGGGTGAGTTACTCTTGGGCCCAGACCCAAGTGCCATAGGGTATGACAGTCCTTTATAACAGGTTACCATCCTTTCTCAACACTTATGATGTGGTCACAGACATGCTAAGTGGACCATCAAGGAAGCCACATTCTCAGCAGATCTCTTCCTTCTCAGTGTTGTCCCTGAACACTTGTTGTTTTACCAGCTCATGCTCTTATTTGAGGATGCATCACATAACAATAAATTCTGGTCATATAGAACAGATTTCATGAAAAATGTATTTTACACTTTCCACTTCATCCTGAACCAGAAGGGAAAAGTCAATTTTTGTCTTAAATACAAATATTGTGCCCTTCTGAGGTACTTTGCTCTTGACATCTAAACCTTTGATATCTGAATTTGAGATACTCATCCCATTACAGATAAATCATTTTGAATGGATTGTCACTGGACCCAAGTGCTCAGTATGATTATTTTAACGACAGAGAGGCTGTTCGTTCCCTCCACTGACCACAGACGGGGTGGAGATAATAATCTCAGATGTGAATATCTGTCTTTTAGACATTTAAACAAATATCGTCCCTGAGGCTCAGCTTGAGTGGGCACATGGAAAAAGCTTGGTTTGTGCTGGAGAATTCCGTGGGCAATGCTACAAGCAGAAGATCCCTGATCCTCGCCATGATGCAAATGAAGCTACTCCAGCCAGCTTGATGTCTCACTGAGCCCATATAGGGAGTTTTTGGCTGTCTCTGTACTGTGAACAGATTTACTGTTGCATCTGTGTCTGCACCAGGAAAGCTTATCCTAGTTTCTGAGTTGTGTAAAGGCTCCTATCATGGATAAGACTGAACTGGCATTCATGGAACTAAAGAGAAGTTATCACCAGAATATTTTAATATCTCCCTGGATGCACTGATTTTGTGTCCAGGTTCAAGCCAAACTCACCAATATCTGAGCTCAGATGCACAACACAGGATAGGTTTGACAGAAAACTGCACCCGGTTTCATGCGAAATCAACCAGAAGGAGAAAAAAACCCAAAACAAACACAAAACCAATGAACCAGGACAACAATAGCAAAAACAACAAAAACAAAACAACAAAAAAGAGCTGACTTAAAAACTAGGAAGGGAAAGTATCAAGCAAAGCAAAACAGCTGTGCTGCAAATAACACTGGTGTGTTTAGTTTCCATACAGAAAGTTCCTTTCAACAAAACAAAATTAAATTATATTTATCTGTATAATATCAGGATGAATTCCAAGATTCTCTGAGTACATGGGTAATGCTCTTCGTTTGGGGTCCAAACCACAGGAATATCTCACTGTGAAAAAGGGCCGTAAGAGATTGGGTAGTGCAGGAGTAACCTGAGTCCTGCCTTATGGGTTTGCTATCCAGATTTCCCCAGGCATTGGTGCAAACATCTGGGCATTCACGTGCATGGTGACATTTATTTCTTTATTTTTAATGCTGCGGGGAATTGAGGATTATGTTTGTTATTTCCACTAACCAGGCATTAAAATACCTCGAGCCCATCGCACCCTCACTGAGTTTTCACTGAGAAGCCCTAGGCAGAGAGAGGATGACACAGTCCTAGGAAATACTAAGAGAGATTAATGCAAACCACAGCGGCAGCACAAACAGTGCCCAGATGTAAAGCACTGAGTAAACAACTTTTCTTTTCCCTTCCTTTCACATCGTAGTAGATGAGCCACCAGAGGGAGTACAAGAGATCGCCAAGAACTGCAGGATAAACAGCTCTGCTTTTGGCAAAATAAAGGTAATTAAACATTTTCTACCAGGGGCTGCAGAATTCAAACCAGTGTGAACTTCTTTAGGTCACTGCAAGATCTGCATCACAGCAAGATTTCTCAGAAAACCTAAATTGGTATTAATTTACAGTTTAACTTCTCCAAGAAAACAAAGGGAATAAAGAAGCAAGTTGATATTTTTGTATCGTTGATGATAAAAATTTCTCCCGTGTATTTCTAATTAAATATTATTATGTGTTTCTAGATCAATTGCATAGAAGAGAAGGTCAGGTGACTGGAATCCAAAGGGCAAATGATGCCTTATCTGTGTCACTGTACTCTTGCTCACGTGTATGGAAATACAGATATTTAAATACAAGTACATTGTACACTGTTCAGTCTTACTGTTTGGTATCAGAGGGTGAGACATGAGGTTTCACACTGCCTTGTATCTTCTATTGTGACTTAAATGGTGGAGGAGGAAAACAGCTCTCCCAGGGGCCTAGGAACGGGCAAAGCATGGCACAGGCAGCTCTTTATGGCCGTGATGGGGCTTAGGGACATGGTTTTGTGGTGGATCTGGAAGTGCTGTGCTAATGGTTGAACTCCATTTTAAAGTTCTTTTCTAACCTAAATGATCCTGCAATTCTGTGTCAGTTTAGAGAGACACTACCACACACAAATTAAATCATCACCCTTCTTGTAAGACAGGGCAAAGAGTAGCACTGCTGGGTCACAAAATTGACATGCCAAACATGTTCTCTGTTATGGAGTTTCTGTGGAACCACATAAATGTAAGAAAGAGCTTCTCATTCAGATCCTACTACTCTCCTCTGGTCTAAGTTGAGACCATCAGCTTAATGTCAAAAAGCTGAGCATTTGCTTTCAACACTGAGCTACAAAATTCTCACCCTTACATTCCTTCTAGAGCAAGTTGGCTGGAAAGCCAAAAAGTTCCTTTTTCCTTCTGTCTTTTGTCCTGCCATAATGAAATCTTACAAGACTGGTCTGAAAACAGACGGGTTTCTGCAGAATATTGACATTTTCAGCAGGAAATGCATGCATATGTAGAGGAGGAAGGGACTCCTACTATTCCTGGGTAATATGGGGCAGACTGTGTTTTCAATATCGTGATGGTAGTGGTAACTGCGCTATTCCATGCAAAAACATATAGTCAAAAGAGATGAAGCAAAGGAAAGGTGAAACAGGAGCTGAGGGATGTGACTACGGCTGTAGAGTGGATTGGGGACTGAGTACACCCTTATCCACTACACTAGAGGCTGTTCCATTGCTATCTTTGAATTTTCTCTGGTTAATACCTCACCCATGGTTGCACTGGGTAGAATATGATATTTCCACAGGCCTCTGTACAAGAGCAAAGAGATGAGATTAAAAAAAAAAAAAAAAAGAAAAAAAAAAGTGAGATTGTCAGTGATTTGGGAGCACTTTTTCAAGGAGATCAGGCTGTGGTTGGAGCCAAACAAGTGGCTCAAGTAGCACCACCTGGACCAAAATGCATCCAAAGTCTATGAGGTGAGACTTGAAAAAGAAGCCTGACCTCTTCCTCCTGCATTTGGAGTGTGAGATAACATTTGCTGTCAACCTGCCTGTTCTCTGGATCAGCAGATTAGTTGGAATGATTAGAAGAAAAGAAAGGATGTTTTCCACTCAGTTATTTACAAATTGTACCTAATGAATTATTGATCAGGTGAGTACCCTTCTGCACCGCCCTCTGGGAATCTGTCCTTTCCAAGTCATGCTCATGGCCCTGTGGCCCAGAAGGGCCAATGGAGATGTTTCAGCCCTTACCCTAAGGGGGTATTTGGCCACTGAGGCCACTTTTGTTTTTCTGTTGCTTTCTCAGTGAAAATTGAATCTCATTAATTTAGCCGGAAAGCAATAGTAATGGGGAAAAAAATCCAAAACTATGCATCTGTATAGGAAAAATGTAAAGGATAACCACTACTCCAGACCAGAAAAACAATTTCCCCATTGTTGAAGGAGGTGAAGGATGAACACAGAATTCAAATTCAAGGGACCTGAGTTCCTTTCTTGTCTCTGCCACCGAAACACTGAGCAGGTCACTGACTGTATCAGCCAATGTAATTACCTGTCAGCAACAAGAGTGCACAGCCTGTGCAGGTCTCAGCCATGGCTCTTCTCACAGCCACTGGGGATGAAACCAAGAGCCCCACCAGTCCGGAGTGCAATTTATCCAACTAAACACAGGTATCCGCTCAAGGCCAACATGAGTCATGCCCTAAAACTTACCATCTGTCTTTCCTACCTCTCCATTAGCTATGAAGGGAACTGAGAAATAGAAGCCTACACTGAATGGACCTACAGTTAGATCAAATGAACACCACCACTGATTTATCTCTATCCCAGTATTTCATGTTCTTTTCTATTTTGTGTCTGCATCTCTGTGTAAACCCTAGGCCTTATTGTCATCTCCGCACAGGTTAGGACAAGACAGTTTTATCGGCATCCTTGTGTTTCAATGCTTCTTTGAGAAAGGGATTAACTAAAAATACAGGCATCACAATCTGTACCCTGGATAGAAACGTGGTCTTGAATTCCACTGTACAAAACACATTGGGGCCCCATGGCTGTCCCTTAGCTTGCACTCTCAGACAGGAGCAACCTGAGCTGTTCCATGTTAGACCTTCCACCAGCACAAGGCAGTATCATGGTACTGAATTCAATGGCAACACTTTAAACTACATGTTTGAATATCTGTTTATAATCTACACGCAAAATTTTATGCCTCATGTAACTTCAGGCTTTTTTTTTTTTTCCCAAGGGAAAATAATAAGTTTTTATTTATTATTATTATTGTTTTTTTGCATAGCTGGCAAGAAGGGTAAAGTCAGTCTCTTTCTCTCTCCTCCGCTCTGAGTACCAGCTGTTCTTCATGAGGGGATATATGAGCAGTTTTATACAGTTTTAATATCCACCAGAAATTACATCTCACTGCTTTGGGGACTGAACCTTTAAAATTCAATTTCAAATAAATATAATTATAAAATAAGGCAGGAAAAAAAAAAAATAAGGGCAAGAGAAGGAAGAGAGTATCAAAATTCAGCTCGTTGCTATAAGAGCTTCAGGGCACAGCCAGTAGGGCTGTGTTCTTTAGCAACAGTAAGGAAAATGGCCTAGGGCTCTGAGATTAGCATGTTAATGTTTTGGTCACCACTCTCTATATGAAGCCAGAGATGGAAAATCCCATGCTCCAAAGAAGGAAGGGGAGCAGGAGGTTTGCAGAGAAGTTTTTGTATCTTCCCCAAATTTCTCATAATTGGAGAAATACAAAAAGAGGAGAGATAGAAAAAACAACCTGAAAATGCTGGGAGGAGGAAAGGAGGACTCCTGAAGTATCATCTCAGGGTTCTTGTCCCCAAAATCAGAGCCACCTCTAAGCAAACTAGGGTCTCAGAGAGCACTGTTGTAATTCTGGCAGGTAAAAAAACCAAACCATAAGCACTGAAAAAACAACCATTCCAAGGCCCAAAGTTCTTCAGCTTTTTAATTTCCTTCAAAAGTGATGGAATGGATGATCTTGTTAAAATTTAAGACTACTGTAACAGTGTGGACATGTTAGCCCTAAGAGAGGCATTGAATCTTATGTGCATGTGCAGTGTTTCTAACAAGCAATAATTTTTAACTGGAGAAGAATTCACCTTAAATTAAGAAAGCCCTTGCTTACAGGTCTGAACAGACCTGAGCTAATAGGTGTTCCTTCTGCTTAGCGAAGTTAAGGAAAACAAAACATATTTAGTATTTTGCAGCAGTGGTCTGCTATTTATTGCTAATAATACATAAGACTGTGCTGCAACACCTGTTGGGACCCCAGTGAATGCACACCCTGAGCACAGCAGCCAAGCAGGAAATGCTAGTAGGAGAAACAGATAAACAGAAAGTGCAGGTAGCTGATACAGAGATTGCAGTGTACGTGACTCTTAGGGTTTTGTTCCCTGTCTGTCAGATTGCCCTGCATCCAGGGAGCACAGACATACCAGGAAAATAATTTGAAATCTGAGGATGGGCTGGTTACAAATATGGCTCCCTAGTCTGGTTGGAAATATAACTGGTTCTAGGGAATCTATGTGGAAATTCATGCACACCGGCAAAAGTCTTGCTTCAAATAAGTACATAGAAGAGACTTTGAGAGGTGAAGATCTGCCTGCACCCTCCACTCTGGAAACAGATGCTCAAGGCACTCAGCAATGTGCAAGACAACTTTTGCGTGTAGGTGCCCAATTCTATGCCCTGCACCTCCATGTGCGTCTCTGCCTTGCTTCTTAGGAGTGATCTGCTGTATCCAAAAGGCAACAGTAATGCTTTAGAAGTGATGCACATAGTCACAGACTGTTTGAGCCATGTGTAGGCTGGGAACCAGCAGCTCACTTCTGATTTTCTGAGCTAAATCTAAGACTCAATCTCTGCAAATCAAGGCAAAGAACACTTTTTCAGAAGAAACTTTTCCATTCATGGACAATTCTCACATTTTAGGCCAACCAAAACACATAGTTGTGGAAGACTGAGCGTTCCTGAGGGTTTCTGAGAACTCAAAAATCCCATAGAAGGAGGGAATCAGGTTTCATGGTCACAAGTGTAATTACTAAACAAGGAAATAAACTGAAAAGGTGAAACACTTTGGATCAGACATCTTACGAAGAGGCCCAGGTCTTGACTACAACAGATTTTGTTCTAAGAGCTGTTCTGGGGTACAGTGATTCAAGAAAACCTTTCTCTTTTTCTCTACCAGTTTTGTCAGTTGCTGCTGGGACTTCAGAGGAAATCCTTGGAAGCAGATTTCCTCTACAGCCTTTCCACATCATGCTCCAGTGACCAACTTTGCTCTGTACAATCTGCCCAACCACAGCAGGACACAGTCACAAATCAGTCGGCACTTAAGGAGCCCCTTCACTTTTATCTCACCTTGCTCTCCGTCTGCTCCCTTCCCAGGCCTTGTCCTTTCTTATACAACTTGTGTATTATCAGATAACCAAGTAAATATCATTTCGGAGAGCTGCCCCCTCTTGCCATGCATCTGAATGAGCACCAGGTTTGCAGTTATTTGTTTAGCCACTGAGCTGAACAAATTAGATTAACACAACACATGCAGCGAGGGGAGGAGGACACGAGGAGGGGGGCCCTTCTTACAGAGACTGGAAAGATGCTGGGGAAGTGCTGTTGTCATGGCAATTAACCCTGTCTTGGCAACGGTGTTCTTCATTCCCCCAGAAAATCTGCTAGGTGATTCCCCCTTCTTCTCTTTTCTGTGTGCTGCAGAACTGGGGCAGAGCTGCACAGGATCAAAGCTGTGCTTCAGAGCTCAGGAGGTTGTGACAGTTGCAGTTGTGTGAGGGGAGATGTGTGGGAGAAGCTTCCTTCTGCTAAATTTGGTGACACACTGTTAACAAGACAATACAACAGCAGGGTTGGTTGCTGTTTCCTCTCCCTTTCTCTATTTTCTCACAGCCCAATGAGACCTTTCATTATATTTCAAATGTGTTTCCTTTTAAGCTGTTGTGAAGATTCCCTCCTACTGCTTACACTGCTCTTCCTCTTCTCTTACTGCAGCTGATAAGCATCTCACTCTATTGGGTCCTGTTTTGTACACGAGACACACAGCATGGGGTTGAGGCAAAACAGCTTGCTCTCCCCCTTTTGAGAAGGGCATTTCACAAGAACTCTGCTCTTACACAGCCAACTAGTCACCCTCACCTTTAATTTCAGGGAAACTTAGTGTGTTCTTCACCCACAGAGATGGAAAACACGTCAAAAACTTTCCAAGGCAGACTTTCTGCTGGCGTAAATCAGTACAGCTCCTCTGAAGTCAAAGAACTTACTGTCAAGAGGGACCAGATTAAAGCGTGGAAACACCGGGAATGTTGCTGCCCATGTTTTATGGATGGCATAGCAGAGTCAGAAAAGGGTGGTTCACATAGAATCACTGTCCTGGGAGCAGCCAGAAAGCTCCTGCATCATAAACCAGCAAGTCAAACACAGAACATCTCTGGTGTGAAGCAGCAGTGACCATCTTCAAGACAGTGTACCAGAAAGTGTACCAGAAAGCCTGGAGACTGGTGCATTTTCCAAGGGGAAATTACCAAAAAGACCATAGGGAAATTGGATTTGTCAAAAGATAACTTTGACTGTGTTCTACAACTTTGACTTGGAGCTGGTATTTTTTTCAACTCTGCCCCTCTCATTGAAAGGTCTGGAAGCAGTTACCTCTCACTGTTGGAAACACAGCACTGAATTGTGATTTTCTATTTCTGAGGTAAACTCCTCTGCAAAGGGGGAAAAAGTGCACCCAGCACACAAGAACATCTCAGTGATTCCTCTTCTACCACAGAAAATATCAGGCAAGTGCTTAGGTAATTGGAAATAGGATGAATCTAATTGCAAGAAAAGCTTTACGAGATTAATCAATTTAATGTCACCTCTGATAATTCTTGAAGCAATTCCATGTAGATAATCAGGATGTATTGATAATCCAAACTAATCAAGAGGTGTGGAGTGATGGAAAAGCCTTTTCCCTCAGTGTACTATTGTTGCAAAAAGACACTTGAAAGACACAAAGAAGAATTATTTTTTTCCCCCCCTTTTAATGAAATCTGTCTCCAGGAAGTTTTAGGCTGGTGGAAAAGGATTCAAATAACTTTGTTTATCTAACTAAACTGTAACAGGCCTGTTCTTTTCCAGGACACTCACAGATTCTATACTTTTTTCCAGTGTTCTTCAAACTGAAGTAGGGACCAGCAGCCAGAAGGAATTAACCAGACTCTTGGCACCAATAATATTAGCAGCAAGAATTCTCTGTTTCTCAGTGGAAATTTCCAGGGGGGACTAGTGGAGATGGTGGCAGAAGGCTGAGCTCAGACAAAACCTGTGGGGTGTATCAGCTGGGAAGCCTGGAGTCTGCCCCTGTATGAGGCAACAATGCCAGAATGAATTTGCTCTGGGGTCAGTGGAACGAACAGTCTTGGAGAAACCTACCAGCTTTTGGCCACCGTGGCTAAGTTCATGCCAGGCTTAGGAGGGATGACGGAGTGTGAAGAGTGGCAGAAGCAGCAGGGTGAAGGTGACCATTTCTCAGCACTCTGGCTGCTGCAGGTGTAGAGGAGGGTGTTAAATGGAATGCCTGAGAACACAAAGCCCAGAGTTAACTAGTTTGTCTGCTGTTTGCAGACTGAATGGTCCTCAGAGGCACTGGTATTTAAAGGGGCTTCCAGCTCCTAAATGCCACTGCAGAGGGGAGTTCCTGTACCACTGTGTTTATATATAGATTATTATGCTCCCTCCTGCCCAGAAAGATGCTGCATGGCTTCCTGCACTGGCTAGAGAAAAGAGTTGACAATGAGGGGGCAGATGCATACTATGGGGCTGACAACTCCCTGCCTTTAACATTTAACAGCTGAGATCACAGATTCCTCAGAGCAGTGGGAAGCAGAACTGATGTGGAACTTCTGGTCATGTTTTTTGTTTTTTTATTTAAAAATATTTCTGGGGCAAAGCCTTCAAATTCTCAGTTTTTTTTCCCCAACATTTAGTTTCACTCATTTTTCTATTGTCCCATCTTAATCTTCAAAGAAACAAGTTTCCCTGGGAAAAAAAAAAAATAGTGATTTTGTTGTTAGCAGATATCACGGTGTCTAAAATGGGGGGGCGGGGGGAAGACTGGCTTAATCTACTTGATTTCCAAGATGTAATTTCTCTTAGCCGTGTTCAGCAGAAAATCTCTGCACTTTTCCATAACCCTGTAGGCTGCATAATGATTGTACTATAGCAGAAGAGAGGGAATGCAGCTGATGTCTAAGGGAGGCATCTGGAGAGTCATATTCCTAGGTTTTGTGTCTGCTCCCATCACCAGCCTGGCAGCACCACTTTTGTCAAATCTCATAGGGCAAAACTTTCAAAACCAGAGTGCTTAAACTCAAACACTTCCATAGATCTTCTGAGATCTACAATCATCAAACCTAAGGCCTTTGTGCACCCTGTGAGTGTCAAACCATACACAAAAGCATTTATATCATGTCTCTGATATCACCTCTAGGCAGCTCTGTTGTCCCCAGTTCTAAAAGGAGGTTAAAAGTCTGTACCCCCAAAAGGCTACTGCACGGAGCTAAAAGGCTTGCAAGTGGCTTTGCAGGAAGTGCCAAGAGGTCTGAGAAGTCACCCTCCCTCCCTTCTTTTGCATTCTCTGAGAATAAAAAATACTCCTGCAAAGAGAATGTACAAAGAAAAAAATTTGGAGTCCTTAATTTGTGCTGGATACTCCTCAGCAAATGCTATTCCAGATGCCAAAGGCCAGATGCAAACTCCAGAGCAAGAGCTGAAATTAATTTGCAGCCAAAGTAAAAATGCCTGGATATCTGTCCCTGGTTCCTTCGCCTCCCAGCAAAGCCATGAAATGAGCTACTGCCTCTGGTTACATGGTTAATTTCAGAAATGAAAAGTCCAGTAGCAATAATGGCATCTCTGGCTACGTATTGTGGAGCTTGAGAAAGAAGATGCTGGTAGCCTTTGCAATCCAAGCTGCCATATACCCTCTTGGAAGCAATTTCCTCCCAGTTTTCAGAGAAAATAGAATAGAGCTACTTCTGGGGAAGAAATTCAATCTTTGAAACATATATTCAGGTGACTGAGGAAGGGCTGAGATAAACAATAGTCAATATTGCCGAGGGGCAAAGAAAAGGGACAGAGATTATAAAAATAATGTCAAAATTTGAGGCATCCAGAGAAGGATCTGCAAGATGAAAATATTTCCCACTATGACATAAATAAAACTGGCCTTCAGTGTATCTGGAAGACCGGCATTTTATTTTCCTCTCTCCTCAGATTTAGAACAAAACAGAAGAAGGAAACTTTGTTTTCACAGTTGACTAGAACAGTCCAAATCCTCTGACTGTGCTAAATCCAGCAAGAGCAAAGCCTGATCACCAGTACCACATCAGCCATTTGACAGAGGCTTCTCAGAGACCTCGAACACCAGGAGCCTGCTCTCCTGCTAAGTGAACTGTTACATTTCATGTTCACTGTTCCTGCCATTCCTCTGTCATTTCAGGATGAAAAAGGCTGGACTCACATACTTTAAGGAAGAAGGTGAAAATTTGAGAGATTTTTTTTAATGTGGTTGTTTTTGGTTTTGTTTTGGGTTTTTTTGTGGTTTTTTTTGTTGTTTTTTTGTTTTTTGTTTTTTGTTTTTTCTATTTTGATGAACAGTAGGAGAAAAACAGGAGAAAAGAAATGAAGTGCCTGGCATCCAGGAATATGCTACACTTAGTCATCTAATGTTGCTCCAAGGGGAGTTCATTCCTGTGCTGAGCACCAGGGGAAGACATGTACACTGAGGACATTTCCCATCATTTAGGTGACGAGCAGGACGTGTTTGCACCAGAGATGGGATTCTGTGCCAAGGCTGTGCCTAACCACACTACTCCTCAGGCAGGAATGAAAACACCCTCCACATCCCCCCGGCATGTTTTATATCCTGAAAATTGACTGCTGCCCAATGCCGTTATATTTCTTTAACAATAAATAAATAAAAAGAGGTTTTTTTTCCCCCACACGGTCTTCCAGAGACTATAGCTTGCCCTGGTATTCCCTTCTCATGACTGTTCCTTGATGTCCCTGCAGGAAAATACACTTCAGTTGGTACTTTGTACCTCAACAGAACAGTTTGGAGACCTGTAATCCTGCCTGTCCAGCATGGAGACAAGAGAAAACACAAAATAGAGAAGCTCCCTGAGTTGCTGTATGGACTTACTCTGTCGAGGGAAACCTTGCTCTTCAGGGTATTAAAATCCAAGTATGTCCATGCTGAAACATCCCCTCATTTTATAAATAGAAACCAAATACAAAGGTAAAGGAAGGACTGTGATAAAGAGGGACTAGACCTCCCAAATCTCAGGCTGGTACCTTAAACATGAAACAATTTAATCCTCAAGGGTGTTTTAGTATTTCTTTCTCAGTTCCCTCTGTGTAATTCATTAACAATTGCTTCTTCATACAAGGGGTCAATGACTGTGTATCCCATTTTGGGTTACTTCTCCTTTTCCCCACTGAAATAGTAAGTAGCTGCCCCCAGCCTAAGTCTGTGCTGGCAGCATCACAGGAAGAAAACTTATACATCAATGGAAGAGCTTAACACCTTGCACGCAAAAGATATTGCTCCAATCCAACACCATTCACCCTAATCACCATCAGCTGCCTGTTTAGAAATGTGATCAAAAATTAAGTGTGGAGGTTTGACAAAAGACCAGAAACTCAAGGGTCCCAAAGAACTGACAAAGCTTGGCTGTGATTTTCTCTGAGATCTGAAGCATTTCAGACAGCTGTGGATCATGCTGTTCACTGAGCATCTTTGGCATGACCATTTTTAAGACGGTCAGTCTCATTCATGCTGCAAGCATCAACTTGACCTGGTGTCTTGCCCATTGTGCGTCAACCCTCCACCTCAAAATGTAGTATTTCCAGACTTCCCTGTTGAATATGAAAGCTCTTTAGGGCAGTTCTCAGCTCCTCCTAGATATCTGAACCATGCTTACTGAACTGGGGCTCTGATTATTGGCATGTTGGCTCCAAAACACCACATCACAATTGTGAGGCAGGAGCTTGTCAAAAACATATACTCAAGCAAGCAGAAATAAATACTCCTTTTTGGGATGACTTTTACCATATTATGAAATAGTGAACAAATGAAATAAAATCCTGTGTTAACATTTCTGAAGTGTTTCAAAGGAAAACACAAAAGGTGGGGAAAGGAAAATGCACCCCTACTTTCTTGCATTATTAGTTTCCAGAGATACTTCTTTCCTTTTGTGTTCTTCTGGAGAAGTGGGAGTGGTGAGAGAGAGAGGGGGAAAAAGTAATATAAAGTGAGAGTTTAACTCCATCAGGACCTCTTTGTAATGCTTGCACAGCAAAGTCTGTGGAGGCAGAAATAAAAATAATGAAAATCTTTGTCCCTCTGTTAAACTGACACACCATGTTTTACAAGCGTTTCAGATATTTTCATTGAAAAATTGTGTTTCAGCAAAAGAAAAGCACAAGACACCCCAACAAGGTTTACAACACTATCCCAAAGAATTTTTTTTTTTTAATAAAACAAAACTGTTAAAAAGTTGCCTTGTGGTACTTTTTCTATTCTTTCTAACAATTTTGGTGATGATTTTACTTTTTTTCAATTTTTCTTCGCTCTGACTTTTTCTGGATAAACCTTCCCATTCTGTTTCCCAACTGAGAGTAAAGGTATTACCTTTGATTCCAGCTTGGGACCAGTATTTGCAAAGCTTGAATGTTATTCAATAAATTTTCAGGTGCTTTAAATTTGAGGACAGCATCTCACCTTGACTAACATTTCTGAGTTTTTTTCACTCTTCCTTACTCCCCCCTCCCTTTTCTTCTAATGCAGTTAATCTGTTCCTGGGTTTTGCTACAATAAACTCTCTAGATTGGTATTATTAATAAAACCTTACCATCCTCCCCCTCATTCAATTAATCTATGCATCCTTTTTTTGTGTGAAGGTGTCTGATGTCAACTTTGATGATTTAAAGGCCATAAAAAATAAAAATAAAATAATAAAATCACCCAATAAGCTCTTAAAAAATAAGGGTGGGGGGGAGGAGTGAGGAGAAGGATGCCCTGTGGTACAAAACTATAAAAGGTTAGATTAGACTTTAGCAGAAAAGTCTCTGTGATAATTACTGTTATCTGCTGATCCATAAACTCTTCACACAAACTGCAACAGTAAACCAAAAAACTGACACTTTAATAGCAATGTGCTTTGTAGCGCGGGGACATCTCTCCTCCTCCTTCCCACATCTCTGTGCCTCCCAATGCTTCATTTCCTCACAGCCCTGTGACAGGCGGAGCTGACAACCCGGATTCCCAGCAAGCAGTGAGCAGCTAGAAGTTGGCACTAATTATTGCTAAACTTCTGCAGACTCACAGCATGATCTAGTTGGGCAAGGAGGAGGAGGAGGACAGGGTGAGGCAGACCATCACTCTGGTAGTTTGGGATTTTTAAAATTTCTTTTGGAGGGGAGGAGGAAATAAGGGGATGCTACGAAATTCTGGGAGAAAAGAGCTGAATGTGTCCAAAATGCAACTCCCAAAAAGGTGCTCCACTCCCTGCTGACCCTCAACTGGTGTAAAGTGTCCCAGTCCCAGCAGCTTGAGCTGGTTTCCATCACCAGGTTGGTGCCATTCCCCAGCATCTGTGGTGCAGCCCTTTTGTGGTTCACAGCAGGAGGAGGTCTATCCACCACACAGATGGAGAGGGAGAGTTCCAGAAGCATCAGGAAATCTTCCTGGACTTGGCTTCTGTGACACCAAATAAAGAGCTGCTTTATCAATGCCAACTTAAGGATGCAGCTCTGGACAGGAAAATTGAATGCTATGTTTCTCATGTTTGAAAATCGTTTTATGAGTGGCAACTTTGTACTGTTCCTGTAGCTTCTCACAATGCCAGCCCCTTGCAGATACCACGGCAGGAATCAGATAAAGTTAGGGAGGAGTACAGCTGAGAAAGGGCAAACTTTAAAGAGAGGGTTGGAGTCAGAGGATTGCCCTACATGTAGCCGTGAAGATAAT
Source organism: Corvus moneduloides (assembly GCF_009650955.1). Taxonomy (NCBI): domain Eukaryota; kingdom Metazoa; phylum Chordata; class Aves; order Passeriformes; family Corvidae; genus Corvus; species Corvus moneduloides. The sequence continues at coordinate 17,885,139 of NC_045511.1, forward strand.
GATTCTATAAAACAATTAAGAGGAAATTGCAAATTTAAATTATAATTGAAGACGTCAGCTGGCATAAATCACTAAGGGTAAAAAGAACTCCACTTCCTTCCACAGGCTCCATCTTTCTCTCATTTCTCAACACGTTAGAATTTAACAGGAAACTATCAGCCATCCCTAAATATTTTGAGCCATCATAACACTCAAGAGAGACTCATACCCAGTTTCTCAAGTCCTATAAGAATAGTGAAAACTCCCCCTGAAAAGATCTTACTTTCTATTTTGTGGCATCAGGTTTATTGACTCATTTCCTATAGAAAACTTAAAATCTGATAACATCCTACTCAGTTCAAGGAGAATATATTCCGAACAACATCTTCTGCAACACTTTAATTTAAAATAATGTTATATGACCAAAAAACTCTAACCAACCAAAAAATTTGCAAGTGAGTTACGACTGGGAAAAAAATGGTTCAACAACTTGGAATTAAGGTTAAATTAATTAAAAATAATAAGCAAAAATATTTTTTCTATATTAAGACACTAGGAATATAAGGAGACACTGTTGTTTTTAGTCTGATGTCATATAAAAAGCATCCTCATAGGATCTTACACTATAGTGTCTGCATCGTGTCCCTCTATTTTGTCTCATCTTAAAACACAATCCAGTGCTCATATGAACATCCGTTACTGATGGAAGATCCATCATGTTCCCAGATACACTGCCCAGCAGCACCAACCCTTTTGCATATTCTTTTAAATCCTTTTTTTTTCCCCTTTAACTCTGTGATTAACAGTTTAATCACCTGTAACTCTGGGATACTGTTACCTAAACTGAATGTGTAACTAAACCTAATTTTTTTTTTTAATGTGGCAAGGATATTCAGGCAAACACATGTTCCCAAAATATGAAGAAACAGGTGCCTAGAAAGAAATTTGTGACATCAGAAAGCACAATCCTCATTCTTCCAAGAAACCATTATCATGATCAGCAGTCTTTCTGTGAATACCCTGCATAAAATATATATGCATATATTACCAGTTTGAGGGAGTCTCAGCAAGCCAAAAGGGGGAATGAATCTGAAGCCGACAAAAGATTTTTATTTATTTTTTAACTACACTGCATAATTATCCTGTGCAACAAATTGCCACAAGTTTCCACGAAAGCCAAGACCTTACCGTAATTCCAAATAGGATTAGAAATTTATACGCATAATGAGAACACCCACAGTTGCACTGTCTCGGATAAGAAATGCTAGGGAAATAACCCTCATGCTTCCAGGAAAAAGTCAACAGCGTGGGGACAAAGTTGGGAAGAAATTTGGTTTATTCTGTACTTACCCCTTAAGTGGATTTTAGCACTTGTCCTGTAACACCGAAAATGGAGGTAGGAATAGACAGTGTGTTCGATCAAGAAGTTCTAGCAAGAGCAAACTACACAAGTGTGATTTTCAAGTAACTGATGGCACACAAAGCACTGTTCTCCCCGGACTGATTTTTTTCACTTACGTAGCTATTTTGTGTATAACAGATATCCATGCTGTCTATGGATATAGGATAGAGGAAACCTGGATGTCCACACATCTATAGAGTTGAATTGAATATGATCCTAGAAAAATCTTTAGGGTGTATCGAAACATCCAGAGCTATCTATCCGTAAGATCAAAACATTATCAAATGATTATATGCCCTCTCAGAGCTGTTTCTATAAAATCCTGATGATTTCATTCCTATTGAGTGTTGTAGGGCTTTGTCATAGGAAACTGATATGTCAAGAGTACTGAAGACTTGGTCTCATTATGCCTGTAGTTTTCATCAACGGCTGAAAACTCAATTAAAGGGCTATTTTGAAAAATTAAAGAATACATAGATTTGAAGGCTGCAGTATGATAACAACCCTACAAGACTGGGCACTGGGCTTCCTTGTTGATTCAATCACGCTCTGGGCTGGAGCCCACTTCTGCTTCTGTTAAGGACATGAATCCTCCACTGCTACCAAGCAAGATTTAAGTTTTAGCGAGAGACATCTTAGGTTATGAACCACACAGACTACAAAACTACAGACAGATATGTGTCCATTGTAAGGGACAGCAGCCCACATCTATCCTTTTGTTCTAGCCTTGCTCTCTGCAAAGGGGTCAGGCAGAAGGCTTTCCAGCAGTGTCTTTTCTCTCCATCCTAAATGTCATGCTAGTCTTTGGCAAGTATTCCTGTCTTTTCTTCTTGGGTTTTAGAAGTCTGACTTGCTTTTTCTGTATGGATTTAGGCTGGACATCTGGTTTCCCTGAGCTCAGTACACATCATGAATAAGTGAACTATAACAAACAATGTGAGAGAAAGCAACACAGAGCAATTTGCTATTTGACCAGTTCAGTTTTGTGCAGACCCCAAGACTGCATTTAAAAACTCTCATTATCACTAGCTGCTTGATTGTTTCTAAATTGTGAGGCTGTAACAAAACCAGCCCTTAAAATCATCCTCCCTTGCCCAGCTGGTACCCTACAATGCACACAAGCCCTGAACACAATAGTCAAATCTATCTTTGCCCTTGCTCTGAGCTTTCCATCATACGAAAGCCTCATTAGTCCAGACTGAGATGCAAAAAACAGCACCCAGCAACCAGCAGATCCTGCTCAGCGATGAAGCAAAACAACATCGGGGGGAGGAGTGAGGGGTTAAAAATATCTCAGAACCTCCGTCTCTCTCCCGGGCAACTTTCAATCCCATTTATTTATTTATTAATTAAAATCATTTAAGCCACAGAAAAAATCTCTGGAGACATAGAGTCTCATTTAGACTTTTTGTTTTGTTTTGGGTTTTTTTTCTGTTTTTTTCTTTTTTTTTTTTTTTTTCCTTCCTCCTTGCTTGGAGCACCCTGGAATGATCTCTGTGTGCCTCCTGAGGGAAGACATGGCACTAGCAAACCCAGAGGCAATTTCCAGGCTCTTGTTAGGCTATGGAAGTCCCACAAGAGAGAGACTGTTTTTTCCAACTTTTCTGTCTGACCACAGTCTAGGAAATAAGCTCTGAAGTTCTGGCCCCACTGAAGTCAATCACAAAATAGCTACAGCTTTCCTGGAAAAAAAACAACTATAGTCAAAGCTCCTCAGCTTTGAAGATGGCCTCACAAGCAAGAGATAAACTCTGTCCACCTTCTGCTACCCCTTGAAAAACAATCTTGAGGCATAACAGCATTAGAGTAGTGGAACTAGGTCTTGTGTGAGAAATAAAATAGAAAATATAACACCCAGGTTCAAAATGCAGTGACTTCCTGAGATAGAGTTGGCCCAGCAGCCACTGACAGCAGAAACGAAGGAGCCAATAAAAAGCCAAATACCCAAGAAGTAGCACAGTAAATGGCTTCATACATTTAGTTTGCAGCTTCCTAATTCAAAGCTATGACCCTTCCTCATGCTAGCAAATGAGGCAGGAAAACACTGGAAGAATAGCTCTTGATTTGGATGTAATAGTCACACATCTTAAAACTGCATCTAGACCTGGCTCCAGTTACCAGCAAGTCTCCAAGTAGCTCTTTTCAGGGAAAGCATGAAGTCTGGAAGGGCTGGGGAAGGGATTGTTTCAGTTCAAATCCCTGAGACAGGTGGGGAGTAGAAGAGGAGGAAAAGTGGCTGCTAAATCCACTCCTGATGCATGCTTAAGGGGAAACTGAGGCATGGAAATATGTGCAGGTACTGGCCTGAAATCACTGAGAAACAAGGAACACCACCAGGAATACAACCCCCTCCCTCTAACTCTTTGTTTAGTGCCAAGATGCCAACACCTTCAACATTCTTTCAATGAAGACACATCTTTATCCCTTCCTGAAAGCTACTTTCCTTCTGCTTTAGCTCTATTCAGCTACATCAAGTCCTTTTCCAAGTACAGGGATTACTATACACCTTTGACAAAAAGCTCTGCATCACCAAAGTGCTTTATAAGGCCCTTCCTTTGCCTACATCTCATTCTTGTTTTTCCTTTCTCTTCTTTTTCCTTTTTTTTTTCCCTCCACAGCCCCTCACATTATTCATCATAATCATAAAACATTCATTTGTGCTTCTGACCAATTGGAAGACCCTCACGGGAGGCCATAAAGGGGGGGTGTCAGGGTTATAATGAATGTAAATGCCAGGTGTTTAAGCTGGATAATGTGCAATTTGCAACTCAAGCAATCTGCACAATAAGCAAACCTAACGTTATGGTACCTGATAGGGGCACGATGGCCATTCTGAGAGAATGAAACATTTTACGACCTCTATGTTGCCCTGATCTCATGATCTAATAATAGTCCAGACAAAATTAGTTCCTGCTATAATGTCTTTGAATGTTTGGGGGGAGGTGGATGGGGAGGAGGGATTGCAAGGAGTTGGAGAGGGGGATGAAAATTATATCAGGTGGCTGAGCTGAAGTTTCAGAGGATCAAAGGGAATTGTGAGCTGGATGTGCTATTTAAGACAATAACCTTCTGCTGAAAGTGAGGAGGTCAAAGACAGGTCTTTCATAACTGTCTCGCACACACATATAGATGCGTTCACAGAACTGTTCCCCAGGATTTGGCTGCTGATGAATTAAAAATAGGTTGATCGTTGTGAAAGGACTGATTTTCTGGCAGTGTAGGGCTGGACAGCCAATTCCCCAAAGCCTAATGGAGCGTCATTGCTCAGAAATTAGCTAATCTCGGGCTGGAAATAATGGTGAAGAGGAGTTATTCCCATCTCCCTCCCCTGATCCCAAAAGCGAGTTTCATTTTCTTTCTTCCCTGCATGACCAAGTCTGGCTCAGCAAGGGGAGGAGAAAGGCAGGTCACCATCCATTCCTCTCAGCCCACCAAAGAAACAAGTGTAGTGTCTGCTCTGCTCTGGTGGAAGGGGCACCCTGAGAAAAGCCTCTCCTCTTTTCTCTTCAGTCTGTGCAGTGCTCTTTAAAATACTGCTCAGGTTGTGAGGAACATAGGAAGGAAAGACAAAGGGAAAAAATATCTTCCCAACAGATTGTTGAAAGCCTCAGAAAGGGCAGTTCCCTTTGGGGAATTCAAACAGGTTTGTTGCTCTAACCCCCATGATATAAACACTTTGCTCTGATCGTACAGCAACTCCAGACAGTGCTCACTGCACCTCCACAGAGCAGGAGGGGAGTGCAGAGGCTAACCTGCTGCCTAGGGAGAGCTGTGGAAACTGCAGCCTGGCTGAACACCACCAAAGAATCCTGCTTATCCTTTCCTATCTCCACTTCTTGGCTTCTCTTTGTCCTGCCCAGCCCAGCCATTGCTCCTTGGGGTGAATCTCAGGACAGGCACACGGCTTTGGGCACTGTGGCGCTCAGCCACAGCCACTTTATCTATCTAACTTCAGCAGCTGTGGAAATGCTCCCTGACCTTTGGATATCACTGTTTCTGCCCACCCCATACTGCAAATGCCACTTCATAAAGGCATCAAAAGCATTTCAGAAATGGTAACATGCATTGTTTTTTCCTCTCTAAAGTAATGTCACAGCTCAGCACAGCCTTGTGAGCACTGTCCAGCAAGCTGGATGTAGTCCAAGTGTCCACATCTATTTAAATTTCATTTCACAATGTGGCTTTTATATATATATTTTATTTGATTCTAGAAGAGAAACATTAAAGTTGTTGGTTTGGATTTGTTTCTTAATTTTTTTCTTTTCCCTAAACACTTTATGATAGATTCTTCCTCTATGTCACTCATGTTTCCTGTTGAGTAGAAACATGTGTATGTGTGGCAGGTAGATAAATATCCCACCTGTCTGACAGGGCCAGGTAGTTGGGTTTGATTATGATGTTGCAGAACTGAGTTTACCACCCCCACTCTTGAGGGAAAACTGACATTCTGCTCTCACAAGACTTCTGGTTTGCTTATCATAGGGAACTCACTTTCAGGTAATTTCTATTGGACTAATCTAATTTTAAATTTACAAGTTTTTGCACCAACCCTCATTAACATTTTTAGAGTTTTAGGAGAGAAATAATGATAATTTACCCACAAAGTCTCCCTGAGAAGTTCCCATCAGAAATTTCACGCATACATGAATACAATAATTGCCAAACAAGCTGTGATCAAATTTGGCTTGATATAGTTTTGTGGGTGTGTTTTTTTCCCGTGAACCTCTGTAAAATCAAAGGAAGAAGCCAAATGCAAAGAAGAATTTGCCATGGGGCTGATGTGTTTACCAGCATCATGCTGCATTTTCTACTTGAGGCCTCTCAGAGTTCCCTCAACCATTTTTTCTTGCTGAATTTTTCAAAGATGTGGATCCAGGCTCCCTTCCTTGCAACTTTCTTCTCCTTCTGAAGTCTGTAGATTTAGTTCTGAATGCTATTTTATAGACTATATATCAAATTCTGCAGCCTGGCATACCTTCCTTCCATTCCCAAATCCAGCTTCCCACAGGTCTTTCCCCTGACGTTTGCCCACCCTTGTGCACTTAGCTCTCTCAAAACCTGGAGAAATCAACTGCATGCCATTGCACTCCAACTTTTACTTTAGGTGTAGAAGACAGAAGATGACCAATTTCTTGGTTATGGACTGACCCATGATGAGATCCCTGAACCTCAGGCTGTTCTAATCCCCTTTACCACCTGAAACCTCTGAATGCTGAGGTCTCAGAAACCACTCAGTGCTGCAGCTGGTCTCTATGAATTCATTAACTTCAGGTGACCTGAAAATAATAACATATATTTGCACCCAGACATATCTCTAGAGTTCTAAGAAATAAAAATCCTGGGAGGGGCAGAATTACTGAAGCTGTTTTACTAAAACTGTTGTAAATTTGAAAGAGATACCCATTCTGTGGAACACAGGATATAGGCTAAAGTTACTTCTAGTCCTTCAAGCTCCATCTAAGTCCTTGACGAAAGAGTCTCCTTCCCAGATCAGCATCAGGTATCTAACGTATGCTGGCAAAGGGATTTAGGCACTGAATAGCACAACGTGGCAAAACTAACAACTCCTTTCTTGTTGACCTGTGTTTCAACGACATAGCCCTAAGTGACTGACATTTTACCAGAACAGGGATGAAAGATAGCTTGCCTGATTTTCTCTTATAATTTCCTGGTTTGGCTTTTTAATTGCATGTGTGTGGGAAAAAATATATCAGATCTTGGCAGGGAAAAAGTGCCCCTTCAGAACCTGAATTTTGCAGATTTTATTTTCTGGAGCAGATGATGGTCTTTGTTTATAAGAAAAATTAGGCCAAATCCAACATTTTCACAGATGGAGGAGCCTGAATTATTTATCAGAGGTTCATGATTTTTCTCTCTCTTTTTTTTTTTTTTTCCTAACTGGTAAATAATCAAGTCCAAAAAGGCTGATATTTATTTCAAGACTGGGATCAACTCCACACCAGCAAAGCTAAAACAATTTCTCTTCATTTTATTCCCTCTCTTTTTCTCTCCCTCACTTCTCTTGGAGATATTCCACTTGTATAAATAATTAAAGATTCATTGGCCAAGAAAGAAGGAGGAAGAGAAAAAGAGACACTGACTTTTTGGTGTTGCAGTTGAAACACAGAAAGAAAAAGGTTTCATACAATTGAGAACAAACAAAATAGCATAATTTAGCTAGTTCCAGCTGTTTCAATCGAGGACACAAGGAACACTGAAGTAGAGACTGATGAGATAATATGTTCCCATGGAAACTTTCATCCTAATGCCTAATCACTGAAAGGTTGGTTTAATTCATGCTTTTGAAAGCTTTGCATTACCCTGTCTTAAAATGTTTCCCTTTTTTTATTTACCAGTTTCTATATGCATTTTTCTCTTCTTTTCTGTGTTTAAAGCCTATAAAAATTATTCTCATTGACTGTAATTGTATAGCAATGAGTTCCTCTGGATCAGAGTCTGGAGAGACACAAACATCCCTGGAAAAAGAATGGGAAGTATGTTTACTCTAGGAGTCAAATGAGTTGTAAAAAGTTTTTATTTTATTTTTTAAACCTGTACACTCTCCCAAAGCCAATGAAGTTGTAGAATATTTTGGGAAATTGAAAGAGGTGCTACAGTAGAAGGAACAAAGAAAGAAAACCAACTAGGAACCCTTATGAATTGAGGCTAATGTGAATTAATAAGTAATTTGTAGTGATACCTTACACTGGGGTAGAGATGCAGGTTAGGTTATATTCAGATTACTCATGAGGAATGCTGGACTAAACCCCATGAGAAAATGCAATCTGAATTGGCTGAATCTACCCATATCATACCAGTCTGGAGATTCCCAAACCATCTTCTTGGGTCTACATCTAAGTTTTTAACTCTGCTCTACCAAAAAAGAAAACAACCAACCAACTGCCTCTAACATATTACTGCAGATCTCACACTCAGAGAAGAATGGATCCAGTTAGCAAAGATCAATTTCACAGGAAGGAACCAAAAGGTGGAGTTAGCTAAAAAAATAATAAATAAATAAATAAAATAATTACTGAATGTGAAACACCTTATTTAACTCTAGAACTTACTCTTTGATGAAAGTGGATTATATATCCACAAGAAAATACTTGGAGAAAATTGTGCTATTGCTGTAGGTGATGCCTTGGTGCTTGAAAAGAAATGCAGGACTTCCTTCACTTTGAAGAAAGGTTAGAACCCTTATCTTTGCCACAGGAGTGTGACATGGTAGCCCTCATTCATACATGTAAGCCCAGTCTTGGACAGTGCCTCCTGTGAAATATCCGGTAACTTATTTTTAGCACAAAGCACAAAGTAAAGGGACAGTTGTGAGAGATCATTACCTGAAATTTAGCAAAGACTTGGCACAACAACCAGAAAAAAACCCCAACTGATCAGTCTGCCCAAAGTCCTGCAGATGCACTCCTGTCAAAGCAGCTGAAACTAAATTGGTTTTCTCTTTGATGGCCATTAAACCTTAGTTATGCTCCACTGATTAGTTGATCTAACGGAGAGGTCAATTTTCATGAAAAGTGGTGGATAGGAGAGCTAAGGAGATGGGTCATTTTTCATTCAAGTATCTGGCTTTGGTTTTAAAAGAAATTGTCTTGCAAGAAAAGTGAGATAAATACGGAAAAGTTTAATGAATGTTCTAACCTCTTTCCTTATAAACTTCAACTCTATCACACCATTATGCTTTTCTTAATCTCAAAGAAATAACCTCAGAAAAAAACAGGGTGATGGCTGGACTAATCACAATCACAGTGCAACAAATAATACGCTGGCCAGTAATTTATCAAACATCCCACTTGAACTCCAGAAACTTTTTCCCAAGCTCATCTTTTTGCCGAGCTCTGCCAGCTCCCCTGGAGAGGGGGAAAGGAGTGCTTCCCAGAGATGCGTGGCAAGGGAACGTTTCCACCTAGATAATTGTGAGTTTTCTCACCCAGGGATTAGGTACAGGCTTTGCACACTGTTGCAGAACAAGGAACTTGGCTATTCAAATGGATTTGAGAACACACTAATTAAATAATTCTTCCATGCCAATTTAATCAGTTTCTTTTTTAAAGATACAAAATCAAACCAGGCTATTTAATTTAGCAAAAAAGGTAGATATATTTTCTGAGATCCAAATAAATAGCAATTCCAAGTTAAAAAATGAAAAAAAAATCATAGATCTTTGAACTATCAAATAAATTAAAAGAGCATTTTGTAATTAAACATGCATTTTGCCAAGGACAGCATGACAGAACCAACTGAGTAGCACTCCTCTGCAAACATTTCTGCTCTAGCTGACTGTATCTACAAAACTAAAACTTTGTGAGATTTTTTCTTTGAAAGAAATGTCAGTGATAAACTAGGATAAAACTCAGTATGTAGCTAAAAGGCTCTTATTACATACCATTTAACTGTCATCACTCAGTAATTGCAATTACAAATTACTGTAGCTTTACAGTCACCAATCTGAGATTAAATACTTGGGAAAACTACTGAATGGACATCCCAAAGCAAATGGTCTCTGCCCTAGTTTCTTAATAATTTAGTCATTGAAATGCTGGGACAAAACAGAATGGGGTTGGTTGAGAAGTCTGATACAGTGAAAGGAAAGGAATTTGCTAGGCAATACAAAATCACAAATTGTCACTTAATCATCAAAGGACACGTGGTGAACACCTCAAAGGCACAGACTATTCAAGTGGAAGTGTCCTAGTGCTGTACATTATGGCCTGTATTTGACAGGCTTTGAAAGCTCGACAGACTACTCTCCATATGTGTTACTTAACCGGGAACCACAATTTTCAAGACAAATATAGTATTTCAGAACAAACACAGGAATGAAGGAGCACTCTGGACACATCAATTTCTTGTAGCAAATTTAACTTGCTCCCTCAAATGTTCACATGGAGCAGCACATGGGTTGCAGAGACAGAAACAAAAGACACCCTACCAGAACACTGCCCCACTCGCTCTGCTGGGGAGATGATGACAAAGAATATTAGCTACAGGTGACATAATAGACCTCCTGATCTGGGCACTTTTGGAAAGTGTTTGGATACAGCAATGACTAGACAAGAAAGCTGGAATTGACAAGAACAGCATGACTGCTAAAAGTATGCTTAAGGAGGAATTTGAGACAAATAAGATAGGAGATTTGGAAAAGGTGATACCAGAATAATCCAATCTGGCTCAGCATCCTTGGTGTTTAGGGGACACTCCTGCTCCAGCCTAGAGCGGACGTCACCACCTATTCGTGCTGCTCTGCTTTCCAACAAAGTGCAAAATCGGCGTTTGGGTTTGAAATCCCTATTCCAAAGCACCTGAAATTTGTATTTGCAATTTTAATTGACTGAGAGACCCTTAAAAGGAGGGAGCTAAGCATGGCCTGCAGGTACACAATGCCCGACAGCCAGTGTTAACAAGGACATACTTAGCTTGCCTGGAGAAACAAACAAGGACAGAATTGATAACTATTTCATGAATGAGCTGTAACATGTTTCTCTAAAAAGATGCTGTCAGAAGAAAGATACAAACAAAACAACACATGTTATTGAAGGGCAGTTGCTATTATCTGGGCTATTAGCAAATGGAAAAAACTATTAAAGCAGAAACAGTGTTAGAAATCTAATTCACTTTTCAGCATTAACACTATTTACTGCTTCACTCTTCTCTTAAGTTGGAACAGAGAAAACGGACCAATCAATTTTCTGTCCTAGTTCTAACACAATTTCTTAGCAGGGCCTGAAACTGTGGTTTTGGACTGTATACTGAGAGCTTACAAAGTAGACAGACATGATCTCAGCAGAGAAAAGGGGTTGTAATGGATGGGGGAAGTTTAGAAGAATGTTGACAACAACATGGGGCTCAGTTAATGCCATCATTTCTGTGGAAATTTTAAATTTCCTGTAATTTACAGTAATATTTTATTTTCCATTTCCATTTAGAGTGTCAAAAAATAATCAGCAATGATCAATGCTCCACACTGTTCCCAGAAGAAAACATATTCTCTCTCATTCACTCTCATATATATAGACAAGATACCTAATCAATTTGTGAAACCAAATACCACCCTTCTCCTTAACTCCTCCTTTTCATAATGTTTTCATGTTCCACTCAGGATTTCTAAAGCAACTCGGTGGTGCAGACAAAACCCATCTCCTGGCTTCTGTTCCTCTAAAATCTCATTTCTTATGGTCATAGCCAACTTGATCATCAGTGGACCCTTTAACTGGTGCTGACTATAAAAAGGAAATGAAAAAGAAGAGGTAACATGGCATTTGCGGCAAAGAAAGGAAAAAAAACCCATAAATTAAAATATGGATTTGTAATATTACTGACTTTCTATTTCTAAAGTTTGAAAATGTTTATGCTGAATTTAAGTTCGTGTAAAATCATGAGCATTTGAAGCACAGGATAAGCACTTTAAATGCAAGCCAAAGGAAAACAATATGCCCTCAGTACTATTTCCACTTAAACTGCTTAGCCACACACTTGCAGACATGAAACAATTCCACTGAGGTCCTCCTGCACTCAGGAAATTCTTCCTGGGTCACTGACCATCATTTAAAGGGCACATCTCAGCCCAGTGTCCAGCGTGAATTTTTCAAATTAGCCTACAGTTGCTGCCTCTGCAGAACACAATTGTGCTCAAAATCCCTGAGCTTTTCAGAAAGGCCCTTAAGCCCATTTAACATTCAAAAAAAAAAAAAAAAATACACAAATATATGCTTGCTATATTTCACATGCTGTGCAAACACGTACACAGGTCCTAGAAAAGTGAGACACCATCTCCCTTCAAGGCTCTCTGTTAGGCTTGCACGCCTTTCTGAGAGAGCTGCTGTGATTCAGCCCAAGTGACTGGGGCCTGGTGCAGGAATCACTGTAATCCCGTGGCCTCTACTACATCCAGAAGGTCAGGATAAATGATGTGCTCTGTCCTCAAAATCCTCTGAGTCCTTAATATTGAGGTAGGCATGGGAGAGCCTTTTGCGACGGTTGGTTCAGATAAACATCCTAACAGCATGATAGTGTTGGCTTAACCCCAAAGCTATGTCAGCTATTTCTACTGTCCAGAGACCTTTGTGTACCAGGGATGTGAAAGTCCTGCCAACATCAGAGGCATCTACTACAGAGTCCGCCTCGTCATCCCTCCTTGAAACTCACCTTTGCAGTGACACTTCCAAACCACTCAACACCCACGAGGCAGCCAGTGTGCTATCACTGCAACTTCCCAACCAAATCATAATCCGCTCTATATTACCTTGCTCTCCCTCCATCTGTTTGCTGTGGCCTCTCTCAGGCGTTCACATCTCTGAGCAGTTCAGGTCAAGGACCATCTTTTCATTTTGCATGTGGTAAGCACTTAGTAGTCCTTTTACCTTCAAACAGGACCTCCTGCGCCCATTGCAATGTATGCTATAACAAACCAACAACAGCAGCAGTCCTGAGGACTGGCCCAGCTGTGAAGTACGACAAGAGCAGCCCTTGCCAGCCTCAAATTTCTTCAGGTTATCCTCTCACTGTTGCTCACAGCACAGGAGAGATGCTGCAGTGACGCCAGAGCAGTTTCAGCCCCCAACCAGAAGCATGACACACACCTCACAGAAACAGACGGAAATCCGTCCCTCCTCCTGAGCCATGCCCTTGTCCTTGGTCCCTTTGGACATCACTTCCATCAGTTCAGTGCAGTCAGGACTGGAATCCTTGGGTCTGTGCCAGGAGTGAGCGGAAAAATCCATCAAGTTACTAATGTGGATTTAAAAATATCTTTACACTAATATCCCACCTTAAAAACAGCTGCAGCAATAAAAACCACTACTTTCTTATTTCACTGCCAGATATCTGAAAACCTGCACCACTAACTAAAGTCCCCATTTTTCTTCTTCCTTTAATTAAAATGAAACAAACCCCTTTGGTCATCTATGATTTAAAAAAAAAATATATATAAAAAAAATAGTTGTGAAATTACGTTGGAGAAGTTATTTTATCCTGTTCCAGTACACTGAAAGCTCCATTTTCTCCAGAGGAATAAATTAAATAAGATCTTATTCTTCTGTTTATTTTAGAAAGAATAAGTGATGGCTCAAATAAGCCCTTTAAGAAGAAGGTATCATGTTCCCCCAAAATTTTGCAGGTACCCTCTCCTCTGGTCTGTATCAGGCCAGCTCTGCCCACTTCAGAACAGGTAATATCTTTCTCCATACTTTCTCCATCTTTCTGCCTACTTCCATATTAACCTTTCCAGAAAAGGCTCTGACTTCTACATATTTTTACTGTATCTACTTCGGCAGGTCTACACCCATGGAAAATTTGGTGTTCCCAGATTTTTGCTGGTGTCCCATGCAGGGATTACCACCGTTAAACCCAAGGCATATTCATGTGTTTTTTTAAGGCTTTGTAAGATACCAAAGCAAAGGGCTGCAATGGGATCCAGTTCTACTCTCTGGGAAGCCCTGTCCACTCACTCCAGTACAGACCCCAAGAACTTGGCCTTGAATATTGTGCCCACAGAAGCCCAGGTTTAGATCAAAGTTGTACCTGAGTAAAGTTTTCTCTTTTCAGGATATGCAAGTGCATGTTTAGCAATGCATACAGCATGTGTTTCGGTGTTGTCCAAAAAAGGTTTGATTTCCCAAACTAGCGCCACAATTTATAGGGAGGACTATGCTGTTCACGTAACTTTGATTTTCTTTTTTTCTCCTAAATACTTTGTTTTACTACCACTGCATGTACACGGAAAGGCAACCCTAAAAAGGCAACCTTAATATTAAATAGTATTTCTCCTATATATTTTACAGTTTCAATCTGATGATTTTTAAACCAGCCTGGTGATTTTGAGCTCCCTGACACCATTCTTGCTTTCCAAGCTGGGGATTCAAGCATGCCACCTGGCAAACACAGCACCAACCCAGGTTTTGAGGCAGAGCTGCCAGCGAGTCTTTGGGTAACACTCTTAAATCAGCCCCAAACCAGCTGTCCCAGACTGTGAGGAAGCGTGCTGGGCTGCTGAAACTCTTCTCCTGAGCGGACATTAAACTGAGTCGTGTCCACTTGAGGGTAGGAATGCTTCAGGGTCTTTTGCACAAGCATGCCCCAGTGATCGGGAACAAATTCTTTCCTTTCAGTCTATCCCTCCGGATTCTATGCACAGGGTTATGACTGTATAAATATTCTAGGGACCTGGGACTTGGGGGCTGAGTTAAGGAGTAGGAAGCTAAAGAAAATACATTTTAACTAGCAAGGACAGTTGCTTCTCCTCTTTCTGTCACCTTGTGGGCTTTTGCAATAGAAGAGATATTTTATTTGTATTTAATAAAGCCCAGCAGTAGAGCTGCTTATGAATCAAGCCGCATCATGCATGGAGCTAGAAAAATATATATTGGGATTTTCTAGCTCGCTAGAGTTATTAATCTGGCTCAAAGCCTGCAGTAGGATTTAATATATTAAGTGAAATTGCAGGCCTTTGCCCCTGTCTTTTCGCTAAGACAACAACATACATACGCCATATTAGATTCCATTTTTTGTACATTTCAGATAAGGAGTGGATTAAATAATGAATGAGATTCCCATTAGCTGGAAATTTTGCTTATTTCAGGCAACCTCCTCCTCCCCCCCCCCCTTTTTTTTTAATCAAAATGACTCCACTGTGGAATATTTTTGCATTGATTTGAAAGGGTTTTTTTACACGCTCATTAAATTTGCATTTACACATCTGACAATACCTTTTTTTTGTGTCCCAGACACTGAACACTGCACTAGGAAGAAAAAAAAAAAAAAGAAAAAAAAGAAAGCCACTCTGCTTTTGCCTTGAATTGTGTGAAATCTTTCTCTGAAAAGGCTTGGAAGGTCTTTGGGATTTCCCTTTGCTTGACAAAGTCAGGAGAATGACACCAGCATGGGTTTGAGGGGCATCAGATGGGGGTCACTGTAATCGATATGAAACACAGAAGACGCTGCTGCTTTCCATCCTACATGCTCTCTCCAGATCTGTATGGCACTGTCCCTTGCAAAGCACATTCTGGTATTCCTGCCTCCAGGACCTCAAGAGCTGGCTTTCCACCACCCTACTAAGAAGATATCTTTCCTTGGGCTAGTGCTGGAAAATTCCTGTTACGTTCAGAAAGCACTAATACAGAGCTGTGAAGTGAAATGAAGTGATCACAGGCTGGAAGGCTGAGATTATTTACCAAGTAAATGGCATGTTTTCCAATGCTATTCTGAATATAAGTCCCTGACAGGAGACGATAGCCACATCTTCTGCTGGAGCTACCCAGGAAAAAGTTCAACCAATCTGTTTGTCTTCAGAAATATCAGCAATAGCTGACCAACTACTGGCTAACACACCACTTGACCAGGCAAAATGATCAAGATCTCTCCAAGTTACTACTGCCAGAGTTCCAAAGCCATTTATGGTTAGACAAGGATTTTAGCCATCTCGGCTTCACATATCGGAGGGAAAACTTTTCCTTCTCTGCACTAAGGATTTTATCAAATAGCAGTACAGGGTGGAAAAAAAAAAGTGACTCTTCCCTATTGCCTTGAAACACTGGATGCAGGAATCGTTGTGCCACCATTCTCCCATTCTCACTATTAAAATGCTATATAAATATTTATCATCGTTATCATACCCTTAACAAAATTCTCCTGATATTCAGCTGAAAATTTCCTTTGCTTAATTTCCTACTACAACTTCTAATAAATCTTCTTTTGTACTATCATAAGCAGTTCATCTCCTGGCTTGGAATTTACAACCTTGTATGTACATGGAGATAAATATCACACTCCCTTCCTCCCCCCAACCCCCAGTCATCCCTTAGCCAAGCTACATGTATTTGGTTCTTTTTAATCTCTCCTCATAAGTCAACATCTCACAGGCCCTTCATCATTTTTGTGGCTCTTGTCTGAACTTCCTTCAATTTGCGCACATCTTACTGGTGAGAAGATGCCAAAATGGAAAAAAATGGGATAAAGCCACTTTCTGTTGTACTGCAGACTTGCTACTGACACTCTGCAAGGATCTCTGCATAACCTGTGGGGCAGGTGGAGGTGTCCTGGAGGCTGGTTCCTCCATCAGGATATTCAGGTGACAGGAAATGGCACTCTGAAACTTCACGTGAAAATAAACCTCTCCTGGTCTTATACCAGTCATGGATTTTTTTTCCTCCCAGTCACCAAAACAACAACAACAACAACAAAAAAAACAAAACCCCAAAAAACCCAGCCAAACTAAACCAAAACCAAACAAAAAACACCTCCCAAAAAAAAACCCCCAAAAGAAAATGTGATCTAGTGCTAGGAATAGGAACTAAGGAGCAAGCTATCTTAGGGAACAACCACACCTGGGCTCTGTCTCTCCCTTCTCCACTTAAATACCCTTCTGGTCCAGGACTGTGCAATTCAGTGACAAAGGAAAAGGTCCTGAGTGACTGCATTTCTCTTCATTTTAGGGAGCTGCAGGCTTGGTTCACTAGAGCAGATAAAGCACTGAGATCCTCAGCCACGCGTGCAAATCCTTTCTTAGCTATTGGGATATACTGGCTTCTCTCAAGCTGCTTAAGGAACAAATGCAGTCAGCACAGTAATGACCTACCACCCAACACATAATTATGTATTTTCACCACTGCAACGTCCTCAAAATATTCTTTTTGAGTCAGAAAATCTCTGCGTTGGGTGCTACACAGGCAAGGCACAGAGCAAACAGCCAGCTGCCTCTCCACACACACAAACTGTTTCGGCTCAGTGCCAACAAATGGCAGAGGTATACAAAAGGACAGTTTTGTTCAGCCTGAAAATCAGTGATTTCCACATGGTGCCAGCTGACTATGGTTACTGGAGTTTTATTTACAGCAGTATGAGAGCTTTTTAATTGTGCAGGAAATAAACTACCAAAGGGCTCCTCCTCTTTATCTCCTTTTTGCAGAAAAGAGATTTAGTTTACAAATCTAGCCTGTAACAGATCCTTTGCACTTTTATTTTTCCATCCAAAGATATACTGATTATTTACAAACACAATTAAATGTGGAGAGGAGGGACTGTAAATTGCAGGTGCTCAAGAGAAAGGTCTACCAGCCCAAATTTAAAAGCTGTATTCAATGAGTATAAAGTGCAGCAGCTCCCACGTACTTTAGTGCACAACCACTTTGCAAAAAGGAAGAGTACAGGGTGAAAATCATAAGGAGTTGAAGAAGTCAAGTCACCTGGGTTCTTTCATGTTTCAGTCACCGTGTGATAATATTAAGCCATTTACCATCCTTGGAATTTAGCAATTTTGCACATAAACAAGCAGATCTTCCCTCCGCAGAATGTTTTAGAGGTAAATCAAATGTATTAGAGAGGGCAGGGTGAAAGTTAAATGAATAACCTGTGTTTCCATGCCTCCCTCTATTCCTACTTGGCTTACATGTGGACAGTTTAGGGGTTCAAATACATTCAGACACATGTGCCACAGGACAAGGAGAAGGTTTGTTTCTGGAGTTAGGTTGAATTTCCCACTGATCAGGATGGCCAGGTGTCTCCTTGGGCCCATAAGCTTCTGCCCAGGTGCCACCATGGACTTGCACCCACAGTTCACACTACTCTTTAGAGCTGAAATTCCCACACATTTTCACTGCTGCCCTCCTTAGCTGCAGTCCCCAAAAATCCCATTTGGGAGCTGCATTTGTGTGGTGGTGGTGAAAAGCCTCCACTCTACAACAGCCAGAGGAGAACACACTGTGCACTGTGCTCCCTTGAGTCCCAGGCCTTGGTCCACTAATGGGTACATCCAGGTCCTCTCAGGGCTGGCCAGCTGTCAAAAACAGATGTGTCATGAATTGGAAACAAAACCCAGAGCAATAAGGTTAATGTCTATTAGCCCGAGCCAGAAAGACTGTGGGTCTTGGCGAGGCATTCCTGAGGTGGCAGCTGATGAAGCTGAAGCCAGTCCTTCTTAAGGAACTGATAAGTTCCTTCTTAAGAAGCTGATAAGCTTCAGCAGCAGCAGTTTGGAAGACCAAATAGGTTATAATTATGCATCAATTAGATATGTCTGGCCCTGCCTTGCAGCTGAACAGAGACACGTTTTCCAGATCCCTAGCAACAAGTGCACTGTAGTAGGATTTTCTTGATATTGATTATCTGCAATGTGAAGCTGATATATAGAGTGAGAAGGGGATGGATAGACAGAAAAAACCTGATTTTAATTTGCATGAGTGTTGGAAAAAAGGTCAGTGAGAGCAACAAGGTGAGGGGAAGCTCTTTCCACTGCCAGATTTGAGCAAAGTCTTCCCTGTGTTTCTTCTTCCTTTCCTTGCAGAAAAGAGACCCCTCTGCAAATCTCAAAGGCAGCAGAACTCTTTTGTAAGAAATCAGGAAATGAGTAATAAATACAGCTCAAAAGCAAAGAAGCTGAGCTAGCAACTACTATCAGATTGTTCAAAAACTGCTATTCACCCAATAAAAAGGGATGAGAGGCGGGTGGGAATGGGTGAAGGGAGAATCCACTGAAATGAAGACAAATAGATAAAAGTACTGTCATTTGCTTTCATTTTGTGTTCATGATATGCTCGTGTTTCAGATTTCAGTGTCCCACACTACCAGCCCTATTTTCATTTACACACCAGCAAAAGAGCTGTTGGAAAGACCTGCTCTGTCCCAGCACCACAGTGTTTCTGGAACATCCTGCTCACCGTGGACACACCATGTTTGTACTGCTCCTCTGACATGCTCTGGGGGAGTTCTGGGCAGTCCCCTCTGTGCCTGGGCCTTTCACTGTCCCTGTGCACATATCCCAGCAGCTACATCAAAGGAACGGGGGAGAGAAAGGAAAGGAAAAGAAGCTGGAAGAAGTTTATTCTCTACTGTTCTTTCCTTTTCCCCCACCACCTCTGTGGGTGGCCGTGGAAGAAAAGGTATCCTACTGACTGATCAGCCACCCTGGGGTAAAGCAGCTCTCCATATTCCAAAACCTTAGTGGGGAAAATCATCCCTCCTGCTCCTGCCTGCAAGGGCAGAGTGCACTTTTTGTCCCCCGGATGCTGAACACCAGGTTCATTGCAGTGATGCTTTTGCTCAGAACAGCAATGGAGAGGAGCCAGAGTCAATTCCTCCTATCAGGCATCTGACCAAAAGACCCTCATAACAGGTACATTTATCCTGGAAATAAGGAAAAAAACCTGTTCATATAAGGTCATACAGTCAATGCTGCCTGGAACAGGTTTCATTATCCTTTCTTTATCTTTTCCAGGCAATATCTGCACTTTTCAGAGCAGTACTGTGTTCTGAAGGGTAGGATGAAGCATGCAGTGCCACAGGAACAAAAGTCATCCTGACTTTGAATGGTGCTTGGAAAAGCTTTGGGCTGGGAACACTGGATTTCAAGAGAGTTCAAAGCTTACAGGGAGCTGTGACCACCATTCTGCAGAGATGACAAAATTGTTGGTACCTTTCCTGTTAGTGATGCAAAACCTCTCAGGATATTGCTGATCAGTTACTCGGTATTTCCTCATCACTGTGCAGCAAGTTATAAGCCACTCCCACTGAGTGCTCATAAAAATAATTTTGTCTTGAATTTGAAAACAGAATTATATTTTGCCACAACACTGATATAGGAGACTCTAAACTCAGCGAAAGTGCTTTTTTTCCCCCAAAAAGTTCACCACAGATTTCTTTCAAGAGGTCTTTTCAACTCTCATTTCCTCAGTGTCCCCACTCACATGTGGGGAAGTAACAATTTCCACTCTCTCCTCAGAATCTTAGTAGCATCAAGACATTGAAGACTACAATTGCCATCAAGTTCTAAGGAAATCTGCTACTGTTCTCATCAAGTTGCCTTTCTTAAGCAAAATGCTTCACATTTTCGCAAAACATTAATATTTCAGATAACTTTGGAGTAGTGAAATATTTTATAATGTGAGAAAATTGTATTACCAGATTTTTCTTGTTTTCACAAAGAAATAACTGTGGAACCACAGACAGCCTAAATCAATGAAACTGTTGATGTCACTGTTGCAATAATCAGATTATTATACACAGGGAACACTTGGCCCCCTGGTAATCACTGCAGTCTTCTCTTAACCTGCCTCACTTTTGTTTTAAACACACCTTTACAGGTCCTACAGGGACACCGCTTGCTGGCTGCCTGGTGGAAAGTTGTCCTGCTTTTATGAAGTGTGAAAGTAGTTTCTTTCCCTGCATGCTTCTCTGCTTAGCCCCTGGGAGAATGCACAGCTCTTCAGATCAGGCCCAAAGGAAAGTGTGTCATCAGGAGGAAAAATTTTGCATACTTAAAATACCCATGACATTATTTTTAATATCTGCAAAAGGGTTAATGGCTTCCTCCCTGAATTGAAGGTTCCAATGCCTGCTTATAAAGGTCATCAAAAATCTGCCTACAATTACCAGTTCCTCATCCCACAGCAGCTTTGTCAATCTGTCCATGGCTCCTTCCCAATGAATTCTGTTTCAAACTTCAATCCTTCGCTTAATAATAGTCAGAATACCCAACAAATGAGGATGAAATAATGCATACAGTAGGGCTAGACCCAGCTAATGGCTCTTCAAGTCCAGCACCTATTTCAGATAGTAATTAGGAGATGTTTGAGGATGAAGAAATAGAAAGAATACAAGTCAATCACCCCTAGCCAGAGCCTCTTATCCTCAGGAAGTCAGCAATTACAGAAATTTCTCAAAAATGGGTTACATGGGTAACCATACTTGAGAGTCACCACAGATGCCTTCTCTGGAAATTTTGCTAAACCAAATTTGCCTAGTGCTCTTATTTATTTAGTTATGTAAACCATCCACTCCAGGAATACCTCTTGATCTTCACAATGCCCTGAAACTATCGGTTCAACATTTTGCCTATTGCGTGGGAAGGACTTATTCTTTTCAATAGAGAAGCTTCCGCCTCATACTTAGATCTTAATGCTTCCACTCCAAGCTATCCTGATGTTGCCTAGCTAATTTCTCCTCTCTTTGTCTCTGTGCACTCAGGGCTGACTGTACATACCCTGGATCTTTCAATGATACAGGTATTTTCCAAGGACATGGAATTTTTCTAAGCTAAGCAGCACATCCTCCTTACACTGTGAAAGCTTCAGAAATAATAATTGCTTTTTCAAAGTATGAAGCCAAGCTAATGAAGCTTGGCTTGCTACAGATTTGTATCTTAGGCCTCCCGTGCTCTCCCATCTCGATAAGCCAGCCTCCTCCTTAAGTTCCACTTTGTCCAAAAGCCTGTGTGCTCTGTGGCTCATGCAGGGTGTGACGCATTCCAGCAGTATGGGCTGCAACCTGGCTGCAGACTGGAGCTTCTGCCCTGGGTGGACTCTGGCCACCACCTCCTCAGAAGGGAAATGCACTGGTATCCCTTTCCTCTGACAATTTTTACACAACCACTGAGACCACAATTATCATCAAGAGTTTCAGGATATTTTAGATGTGGTTGAAACCAGCTGACAGGTTAAAAATATCTTGGGGGAGTGTAGATGGAAACAGGGGTACACAAATTCAGGTGGACAGATGTGGGTGGGCTGTGTGAATGAACAGGCTCTGTTTTCTTTGGAAACAAGACCAAAACAAGCTCAAACCCTGGAAAAAATGAAGTTTGCTTCAATCCATTCTTCCCAACAGAGCACTCTGCATCTGGAACCAGTCTGAATGTTTACTGAATGTCCTTGCATCTGTACAGCATACTGCAGCTGGGCAAGCAGGAGTGAGAGGGGGCAGAGCTTTGCTCTAGCCTTTTCTGAAGACTGGGGTGAGCCCCTTTCTCAACAGGGAGCAAATCCTTCCTCTCTCTTTTGTGTCTGCTGTGTCAGATGTGTCCTCTCTCTATATCCACTGATGTTTCTTCTGAAGATGAAGGACAGAGATGAAACTCTGTAGCACATTTCTGTATCACAAAAGTCCTCCCAGAGTGTTTAGGGAAAGGACAGATCCACTTCCAAAGTTCCTAACTATGTGGAACTCCCTACTAGCATGTTCCCATTTTTAATTCCTTGAGTGGGCAAATATTTGGGTGGGTCAATAGGAAATAGAAGAAGTATGAAGAATTTAATCCTGTGCGTTTTCCAAAACATACCACAAAATCTCCAAACAGAAACAGGAGTATTTTAAAGAAAAATGAGGGAGAAGGAAAATAAAGAAGGCTTGGGATGGATATCTTTTCATTGAAAGGACTGCAAGAAAAAAAAGAAAATCAGCATCAAGATTGAAGATTTCAAGCTAAGATAGTGAGAGGTCTCAGTTCCCACCATGCCCAGTGGTTGGATCCCATATCTTCTCCCTCTCTGAAGTTCTGCTGTTTGAGACATTTCTTCAGGGTCTAAGTATAAAAGCAATAAAAGCAGTTGATTATGACAGTAAAGAATCAGGAGTGTCCTTTTCCTCTAACATGGAGCCTGACTATAGTAGGGAAAACTGTATTATCCCAACAGTGACTCTGTTTGTGCCAATAAGGTTCTTGCCGCATTTCCTGCTACAGGTTTAAAGCAGCAACTTGCATCCTTCACAGGTTTCTCTCTATTTCTCCCACTTGCAAAATTACCACCTGAATCAGCAGGTCCTGCTTCAGATAATCTCTGTTTCTCCCCTCCTTCCTCTTAGTCTTTCTTATCCCCTCTATCAGAAAGTGTAAAACAATGGCCCTTTAGGTCAAAATCTTTTGTTTAAATCTCTGAAAGATGAGACTCAAAATGGATTTTAAAAAGGTCAGAGATCTAAGCTTCCAATTCTCTGTGAACATGAAAAGCCTGAATCCGCTCCAAGATTCCACTGAGCAGAAAGACAGAGATGGGTAAAAATTTACATGGAACCGCTGTTCCTGAATCTGCTTTATCATTTTCCCCATCTTCCCCACCTACACCCTCCATATAGAAGCCACAGCAGCTTCCCTCTGCAAATCACAAAAATCAATAGTGAATGGGGAAATTTGTATTCTTCCTCTCCATGCCTCACTCTTTATTCCCTTTTTCTGTAGTGGCAGTGCACAATACCCCACTGAGATACCTGCCCTTAAGGACAGCTAAAGCTAAAGAGAAGGAGAGGAAGAAAGAAAAAAAAAAAAACAAACCTGAAAATAAAAAATGGAGGGAAAAACCAAAAAAGCTGGAATCATCCAACAGAGAACATATTTCACAGGCTTTAAGGGGTTCAAATCACAACTGTACGTGATTACCACGAAGTACATCACTCATTTTAGAACCAAATTTACCCACACAAACTTGGTGTTCTTTCCCTGTTTATTACTGTAAGTTATTGCTCTCTGAAATGCTGACTCATGAAACTCAGCTTATGGAAAACATTCTGTATGTTAAGGCAGCAAATCCTCACACCATCTCAGCTCCTGCACTTGTCTCTCCTACTACAAGTGTCAGCCAGGACATAAAGCAAGGGATTTGGTACTCTCTGTTTCTTATTCTTGCTCCTAACACTGATGATTTGTACGATACCAGGCACAGTGCTCTAAATTAGACTTCACCTTTATGTATATAGTTCTCTGTAAAATCAGAATTAAGCACCCAGGACTCTCAAAACCAAATATTAAGAGATATTGAACTGCTTCCCTCAAAATGTAAGGTCATTATAAGTTACATTTTTTCCTTAATTTGAAGAGTGTAGAGGTTAGAAATTTATTCCTAGAAAAGATGCCAAATGGAAACTCAATTTCTTATATAAACATGTGTCTAGCAGGAGAAGCCTTATGGAAGGTCCAAATATCATTATGCAAGTGAAAAATATATGCAGACTCAGAGAGGGGGAGAAGGAGAAATGGCAGATCCAAAATGCTGTCCCTCAACAGAGGAGTTGTCAGGTCTCAACAGTTAATGTTGTCAAAAGTGCTTTGGAAGACCCTCAGGAGAAAGGTGCAAAAAAGTGCACAATGGTTGTTATTTGCTTTCTGAAAGCTAAATATCACATTTTAAAGGCCAGAAATGCATGAGTCCAGAAAGGTTGAGGCACCAAGAGGGAATCTCTTCCAGCCAAGCCCAAACAGAGTAGAACTGGAGAGACCTACTATTTACATCTGCTTTGCAATTAAGCAACAGTACAAACATAATGCTACAGCTTCCCTCAGCTGAGTGCTAAAGCTCCTGGTCCCCATCCTGTGTGGGTCTCCTGCACATACTTAACTTGGGTTTCATTGAGTTCAAAAGGATTACTCATGCATGTAATGTTATTCATACGAGTGAGTGCTCACTGGATTCAGGGGGGAAGAAAGCAACCCTTTTCAAAGATTCAGAATATTCAGCAGCCTTTATTATTAATTATTACTCTGATTTACTTTTCATTTAATATCACGCTGCATTTCTCCTTCGTATTTTATAACCACAGACACACACAGATCAGCATCTGCCACGGTGGATTTCAGCAGGATCAAACCCAATAAGGTACCACAAGAAAGACAGTTCCCAATTTTAAGTCCGGGTCAACAAAACCTAGGAAGCCCTACAAATCACACCTGACAGAAACCTCCTAAGCGATTTGAGTCAACAGGGCTCTGGATTAGGTCTGGCTGGGAAACGGACTTTTCTATATGCTCAGATAGAGAAACAGAAAGATTGAAAAAGTAGCATTTTAATTGGACTGAGTCTATGGCAAGCATCAATTTTGCATTGAAAATCAAAATTATTTATTTTTTCCAAAACTTGATTTTCTTCACTGCTTCCCCTTTTAATTTACCAATGCTAAATCATTATTTTCAGGGATGAGGAAAAAGACTTTTCATAAAAAACTGGAAAGGTCAAATACCTAATTTCTGTCTAACACAGCTCCAATAAAACATTTGTGCTAATCCTAATTTGTAGACAACTTACAAACAATTCCTTTCTTCATTTATGACGTCCTTTGCTCACTCTTTCCAACTGATATTTTTCTGCTAGAAAGCTGGAAAAATCAGGCCTCTCTTTTTTTACATGAATTCTCACTGTATTTTCAAGCCTGCCTTGCTGTTCTGACACATATGTGGTCTTACACACCTTCAGAATATCAAAATGTGGGGCTTGGAGCTGGTTAAGAGGTTCTGTCTCTAATGGATATTCTCAAATGAGCCATCTTTCAGAAATATGGGAAAATGTCAGTTCCGGTGACAAATTTATTTGGTGACAGAGCCAGGCTGAAGATCCTACAGTCCCTTAGCGCTCAGAACATGCTGGTAAGGTGGGCCACCTTATAACTGAGAGTAGGTTTTCCCTGTGGAAATGGGGTTAGCATTGCTGTCTCTTCCCAGAGTGCAATCCTGACAGAGACTCCCACATGTGCTTTATACAGACTGCATTGGAAAAATCATGTTCTCCACAGGAAATATCACCAAGTTTGTGCACTGGAAGCTTTTCCTTGGGAGAATGAGGTACTTTCCACTACCTGTCCATGGAAAGGAGGGACCTCCAACACCAGGATATGCAAACACTCCTTCCTGATCCTCCTTGAAAGGCAGAGTGATCCATCCCGGTCACACACTAAGCCAGTGGAAGTCTACATCTTCCGAGTCCCATCCCAGTGCCTTCTCCACAGCTCTTCCCTTTGTTTTAGCTGATGCCCTTTAAACAGACAAGCCCAACTTCCAGAGCCCTCCTGGCCCCGTCTGTCATCCCAGTTGAAAGAAACTCCATTCAGGCTGTCCAACTTGGGCCAGCATGAGCAAGCAGAGCTCACAGATGGTTAAATGCATTTGACATTTCACTGCAGGGCCTGCAGCAGAAATCCTTGCCTGCTGTAGCTGGAGCCCTGGATAGGAGCGAATCAAGGCTCGTGGCTCCAGCACTGTGTGTGCACACTCTGCTGTGAGTTAATATTATTGGCTCGCCCCTCAATCATGCCTTTTCCAGCTAGCTGCTCCTGTCAAAGCACATCTCATTAGGCCTGAAGGCTCAATGAAATGGAAATTCATGTTTAAATTTAAAAACAACATATTGACCCTGGGAGCCAGTGATGTCTACATTTTTAATAACTTACTGAGAATAAAAGGAGTGTATGTGTGTGGAGGGAGGGGGAGGGCCGGGTGGCAGGAGGAAGAGGGAATGTAGAAGTGGAGGGAGGACGAACGGACAGGGCAAACAGCCAGCCAAGGACTCTGGTCCTGTCCACTTCCCTCCAACCCCATTCTCACTTTTTTTGTCCCTCTTGCTGCGTGGAGAAGAGCCCAGGCTTCACTTAAAGGAACCTCATAGCCTCAAGGGGAGAGCATGTCCCTAATCTGATACTAAAGCAGTGAGGGAGGAGGAGAGCCCGGTCTCTCTGCACACACAGACATGCATGCCCCTCCACAGACACGTGCACACACACGTGTGAACCCTGGTCCCCGAGCCCCGAGCATCCCAGCGAGCTGCATTTCACTTGTACAGAGGAGTAGTGTGCTGCAGAGCGCGAGTAAACACGGAGCCTTTTGGAGGAGGATGTGAAGACAGCTACACTGCATGTGACTCGCCATGTGGCACAACCCCAGGCCCCCTACGCCTCTCTCTGACATCATTCCCTGAGAGGCACGTACAGCTCCTGCCACCACGACGGGTTAGGTAACCTGGGGGGGAGGCAGAGACAGCGTGTCTTATCCTGTGTGATTACAGGAGGAGTGATGCTCGTTTCTGCTGGGCTTTATTGTTCCCTGGTAGCACCCAGGGAGCAGCGGATGGGGAGGCAGAGGTGGGAGGTCCTCTTGTTGTGTGATCACTGTGGCCGCCATGGCAGTGTTTTTTGGTTTTTTTGAAAACAAGTGATCTGACAACGTCATCTTTGGCTGGCATCCAGCTTGGGGGATCACAGGCTGTATGGATAAACCTGCTCTGGCTGCTGCGTCTCCAGACAGAAATGGGTTGCTGTGCTGCTGCACTATAGCAAGAGTCTCCTGGTGGAAACTACATCTTAACAGGAAGTGAAAGTCAAAATTGCTAATATCTAGGGAGAGTACAGCAAGGTGAATTTGCAACAAGCTTTGTATGGAACTGCTATAGATGAGCAAAGCATGCCTATCAAACCAGGGAGAGCTGAGATCACTTTCCAAAGGGCTTGCTGATTTCTCCTGTGCTCCATTCTGTTTCTCAACTTAATATTCCAAGAGTACTCAGCAATCCTCTGGCGATGTCTCTGGTCTTTGATTCCAACATAATCTTCTGTCTGGCTCAGTGCTTGTCTGTGTACCAAGAATATGAACAGAGCAGGACTGAAGACTTCCTGACCTATATTCCCACAAAGCTGTCCACTGCAATCCAAACGAGCCCTAAATATTGTAGGCATATGAATTCCCCATGTTTTCCACACTTTTAAAATGAGATTCCCTATGTTCTACCACTTACCCCTCTGTTGTCCTGAAAATTACCTTGTCCTTACTTCTAGACTGCTTGCTGTTAGCCCTCAGTTCTGAACTGTTTTCTGTCTTTCTTACTTGCCCTCTTCAAACACGCTGATAGTTTCTCCAGCATTCTTCATATTTACACTGATGTTTTTTGTTCCATACTGTTGCCATTTTCCAGATGTATTTAAAGATTGTGTTCAAAGAGTTTAAGGCCAGATTTCTCTAATCTCACCTCGTTAACATGATGCACCACAATTTCCACTCACTTACTGAACACCTTGCCCTTGGCTAAAGCATCTTTTCTAGGAAGGAATCCAAATGCTGATTTGAAAACTTCAAGCAATGAAAATTCACCCATTTTGAGTTATGACAAAGTTCAATTACACTCACTGATTACCAAAAAGAAAAGCATACTTTACTTATCATTTTTGTCTGGCTTGCTTTCACAGGTCTTAGTCCTTGGTGTCGTTTTCCCTGATAAACTAGAGAAATTTTGTTGTTCACATCATCTAAGCTATGACACTCTTAAGCACTTTTCATCTTTTGCAAGCTTGCTCCATCTGCCTCACCTTCTCTTTAATTGCTCACTGAGTGATTCCCCAGCCGTAACGCCTTTTTCCTCATGTTCCAAATACCACTACAAGCCATTTCTTGTTTCCTGTCACCCAAGACACCCAGCTGCCCTGGTGAAGACTGGTTCGTGTACATAAGGACCTGGTGGTGGTGTTTCAGACTACTGTGAATCTTCTCTGCAGGTCAAATGCCAGATACCCTGGAGCCTCTTCAGTCAGGAGACTGCACATCTCACCAAAGGGCTACAGAAGTCCTTGGAGCTCCTTCTGCAAGCAGAAGAAGAGGGAGGGGGCAGAAAAGCTGCAGGGGTCACATGCAAAAGCTATTAAATAGCCTTTGGCCTTCTATTTTATTTATTTATTAAGCTAGACAAGGAGCACAAAAAGGCATGGAGGCACTTTGTTTCTCAATTTGTGTCTATTATCTATCGAAATTTGACATAATGTCTCCACAGTTCTCCTTAATATCCCACTGTATATAGAATGTGACTAGCTCCACCATCTAATGTGACAGCTTAGGAAGATTAAAAAGAAAAGCTAAACTAGCAGTAGTTGGAGATGAGGAAAAGTAGCACATTTATGAATAATTTCAGCTGAATTCTAACAACATTGCATTCCCTGGACAGGACACATTTATTATCTTATTCACCATGACTACTGCAACATTAGTGATTTGTTACTGAATCAATTATTAATTCATATGAGTGAATAAGGCTCTGTCACTTAACTCTTCGGCTGACCGTGCCCACTACACACTGATTGCAATTTTTAACTCTGTTTTCTCTCCTCGTATCTTTACTCTCCCTGAGCACTCATATTGAAACAGAATGATGCTTTCCATTTCAGAAATTCATTTGACAAAAGCCACTTGTTTTCCGTTTATGTGTGACTCTCCATTGGAAAGCTCCCCTTTTGACACACCAGCTTGGTACTCAAATTGCCAAGGAGTCAACTGGTTGGGTAATGACTTGATTTGTGAAAGAGACTGGTTAAAAAGACAGACAAATAAAGACTCTTTCCTCAAAAGCTTCTTGTGTTCCCACCATCGTGGTCTAAGGAGTGAGACTTTTAAATGGTTTGATGTGTTTGGTCACTGAGATATAAAGCTTGCTAGAATAAAACATTAAAACATGTAGAAGGCAGATTTTATCCTCCAGTGGTGAGATACAGGAACAGACAAGATCATGGACCCAATCAAGGCCACAAATCAGAGCAGAAGGAAAGATACAAGTAATACCCACACCATCTGATCTCACGCTTGCAGCTAATACCACTCTGTCTGTCAGCTAGCTAGAGAATCAGGCAACAAATTTGAAGAGATGGACTGTAATCAAGGCTCCATCACGGATTTACTGCCATGGGCAGTGATGGTCATATCTGAATTTCGTCATCCTACTGCCGTTGAGAAAAGGCACTATGAAGAAAAAGGACCATGCTAAAATCTTCCCAGTATCTATTACAAGCAACTGAAATGACAGTCATTAACTTACTCCTTGTCATGTGCAGAGCACGACCTACCTCTCAATGGCCATTTGCAGAAAGTAAAACCAACCATTTTAACAGTTATTGTTAATGAAATATATTGTAATTAGGCACTAAGCTGTGCTTAAACTTCATGTGTATGGTGACAGAAGAAGGCAAGATTCAGGCCAGGAGTATTTTTTATCTCAAATCCTCCTACAGTCCAGCGGCTCATTTCTGATTGACACAGGCAAGATGCACCCTTAGCTGCATTCCTGGTCCTCCCAATCATACTGTGTCACCTCAGGGTGGCAATTGATCAGCCCTTTGTGTTGACCAAAACACTCACTGTTGTATGAGTGAAGGATGAACATGTAGCACCCTGTCCACTCCAACAAGCAGTAATGTCTTGCCCTAAGGAAAGAGAAGGTTCCAGCATCCCATGGGTGTTCTGGGATCTGTCAGAAAGCTTGAACCTATTCATGTTCATCATTCCACAGCACTGTCTTCAGAGAGTGCTATAAAATGATGTGAATGGTCACCAAGCACCAATATGTCTGCTGAAACTTGCTGGTTTTCTTAGATAGAAGAGTGCCTCTCACATCCCAACCCTTTGGAAAGGTTGAAGGGTTTTCTTTTTCTCCTTCATTCTGCCCTTCTCAGTCCCTCACCAAAAAAGTTTCAGCAGAAGTGATTAAGTTTCAAGACAAAGAAAAGTGATCTGGTGTTAAACCTAAGCCAAGACCTCTCAAAGGGACTTGAGTATGTTTACTGAGAAATTGGTTTGCAGAACATAGAAAAAATGTTAGTTTCTGTATCAGACCTTTGAAGCACATTGACATAAAGCCATCCTTCAGCAGTGATGGCTGAAAATGAAGTGCCTTCCAATATCTATCACAGAGGGACTGAGTAATGACACCCTGGCATCCTCTGGATTATCAGAATTACCAGGGTAGCATAGGTCAGGAAGTCATACAAAGCCAGGAAGATAACGCTGAAATCAACAGACATCTTCCAATTGACTTTACTGCTCCCTCAAATGAAGCTTTCAGGGCATATGACTCACACCCTTACTACCAAACTGCATTTCTCTCAGTACAGTGTACATTGAGGGTCAATACAAAACCTTAATAGCCAGGTTTTCCAGGATAGCACTTACATGAAAAATTTCCTCAAATTATGCTTTGTAGTTCTTTAATGAGAGACCAGAGAAGCAAAATAACATTTTTAGAGAGGTGATTGTACACCGTGCTTACTCACAGCTAATGTCAGGCTGTTCCCCTCAGTGTTATCACCTGATGTAAAGGTTTGTACTGCCATAAAAGACTAAAGGCATCCAACTTAAGAATAAAATCTGTCTTCCTCCATCCTTCTTTGAACTCACTGTCCAAGCTGTGAGCACCACAAGAACTAAAGTAAAT
This sequence comes from Corvus moneduloides, assembly GCF_009650955.1. Classification (NCBI taxonomy): domain Eukaryota; kingdom Metazoa; phylum Chordata; class Aves; order Passeriformes; family Corvidae; genus Corvus; species Corvus moneduloides. The sequence continues at coordinate 17,916,240 of NC_045511.1, forward strand.
AGCCTAAATGATGACAGGTCAATTAGAGGATTGAAATCATGTCCGATTTCATAATCTGAGGCGTTATAAGTAACACAGAAAGGATTTGTCTACACCCACAAGAGTAAATATTTGATTTTTATCTTGACATTGTCCTTTCAAGGAAAGTCGGAGAGGGGAACAGAGAGAGATTATAGAGAGGATACTAATGCATTGAAAAGCCAGTGCTTTATGGATAATGGTGAGATAGCAGAGGGAGAATGACACCAAGTCCATCTAATTGCTAGAAAATGGGACCAGTCTTTACAAAATGACCCATTCTGTCTACTAAGAGAGGTTTAAAAAGCCTTGATTAATTACCCTGTGCAGCATCAATCTTCTGATACAGTCAAAACCAATATTTCTGCCCCACACATAGTGCAGCCACACAAGGTAGGACATGGATACAATACACATTGCATTGCTTGACTTGGTCAGAGAAAGAGTGTATTTGAGATAGTCACATGAGGAGGCCAATAGTAAAAGAAATAATGCTCAACCCTCTGCAGTCCTATTACAGACAAAAAAGATTGAGATCTGTTTGCTTTTTTTGTCAATTTTTTGTTGTTTTGTTCCAATTTTCCCCCCACACCTGTCTCAATATTCTTCAATATTCCAATTCTCTCTTGGTTTGACAAAGAAAAGGAGATTTAAGTCTTAAAAGTAATTTGCAAGAATTTCATTCCATGCTCCACAAACTGAAATTCATCTCTCATTTTGCCACAATACTCATTGCAATTAAGGTGGCTGTGAAAGACAGGCAAGGTCTCTGCATCAGCTGAGCTGGGTTGATGCGCACCTCAGGAAAACAAAGCTACTCATGGAAAACGTTTGTTTATAAAAGCCTAAAAGGACAAAAACAAAACAAAACAAAAAATATCGTCTATCATTTAAGCCTGTCCATAAATCCCAGTAAGACTGCAAAGTTGCAGCTTCCTTGGTATATTTTATAGACAGAGATCTTGCTGACTTGGCTGACACTAGCTAGGAGGCGGGGAAGGCAGGAAAGTTGAGATTTGGGGTGGGTAAACATTCCCATCCATCAAGTGATTGGATTTGCAACTAAAGCTGTGAAAGCCACATCAGATTAATGTTGTCAGGGCAGGAATGATGTGAAAATCATCCGTCTTTAATTCCAGTGACCGTATCAGGGAATATACACTTGGGGCCAGGGCTGTTCTGGACCCTCAGTACATTCAGGCCAAGGTGCAGGGGGGAAGACTCCCACCTGATCCACACTATGTGCATGACTGAAACATCTCAGCTCTTCGCACTTGGTGCAGAGCAGGGAGGGGAGGGTGGAGGACAGGGTCCAACAACCAGCCCTGCAATTTCCTTTCAGTTTCACATCTTTTGTTCAGAGCAAGATGCCCCAATTGTGCTGAACCGTGTGAAAAAAAAAAAAAACCTACAGAGGCTTTTGTTCTCCGAAATCTCTCATCGAAGGAAAGAGCTGAGACTGAGCAATTTAATTCACTTAGGACTTTTGTGTCTTAATCCACAGAGCAAGGTTTTCAATCAGCTGTGGGGTGACAGGGGAAGGCGGCTCTGTGTGGGCTCCCCAGGGTGCAGGCGGGTGGGTGAAGGGCAGAGAGGGAGGCGAGGAGCTGAGCTGTGATCCGTCACAGAGCTCCCACCCAGCCCGAGAGGAGCCAACCAGGCATTACTCCACTCCAGCTTTCAGGAATGCAAAGCAGCTTATGCGTGTAGGTCATTTCAGGACACTAATGATAACTAAAACGAGCCCTAAAATGCACTCACACACCAAATGACGGCGGGAAGTAGAGTCTGTGGGTGAAAAGGGTCAAACTCCTCCCTAAGGGGGCAGATGGAGGATGCACAGGAAACAAATTAGCTTTAAGAAAACAACACTTACAAGGAGAATCTGTGGGAAGAAGGAAACTAGGGGAAAAAACCCCCCAACAATGAAACTAAACAATCAAACAAAACAATCCAGACAACCAAACAAAAGAGGGATATCACACATTTGGACTGTGAAAACAAGGAGACAAAGAAAACTAGATGAGTGACAGCCCAGGTTGCATCACTTGGGCACTACCTCAGCATATGTAGGAGTCAGCTGCTTTCCATCCTCAGTCCTTTCACACTTATGTAGCCCTGCCAGAGCAGGGACCACGAAACACCCTGACACTGAAACGGGTGAAAGTTTACCGGGGTGTGGGAATGACCTCCACTCTCATGCAGAATAGGATGTGCTTCTCTCCCTCCTCACCTACACCCTGACCAAGCTTGTTTCCAGCTACCAAAGTGTTACTGCTTGTCCTCACTGTCTACAGATTGTCTCCGCAGCAAAACGACCAGAGACCAAGATTTGTACAGTGCTTTGAAATCAGAAGTCATCTGAGGAGACAGAGCAAAATTTTCTTCATATGGGTGATCCCTATATATACACATTTAAACCCATCCACACACATACAAACTTGTTCCCCTACATCCCTGGCTTTATGAAAGGTTTGCTTCTACTTTAAGGACACAGTTAAGGAAGGGCAGCTGTTGAATCACATTTCTCCATAGAGCACGCCGCTCTGAAACTAAATGTTATCATGAAAATCCCTGTGGGCTGAAGCTGGGAAGGAAAAACAGACTCCTGACCTGCAGTTGTTAAAAATGGCTTTTTGCAGAAGGATGGTAATGTGAGGCGCTATCTCACAGCGGGTAAAAAAATAACACCAGGAACTCAAATTGTGCACACTTTTGGTACCCTGAAAACCAAAATAAAACAAAAAACCCCAGCACTGCATTTAATCACTATCACAAAGTAGTTTTGGGGCAGGCCTGTTGTGTGCTGAGAGCCATGCATCTGCTCTTCAGATAATCTGACTGTGGTACCATGGTTAGAAATTGTGTATTGCTGCTCAACCCAGCTTGATCTCTACTGCACTATGCACAAGCAGGTGTGAAAGGGTGTGAAGGAGAGAAGTCCAAGTAAGACAGAGAAGGAACGTTCTACCCTGCTCTGGTGAGACTCCACCTGGACCACTGTGTCCAGCTCTGGGGTCCCCAGCATAGGGAGGGCATGGACCTGTTGTAAAGTGTTCAGAGAAGGCCACAAAGATGATAGGAGAAGTTGAGCTCTTCTCCTATGAGGAGAGTCTGAGAGAGGTGGGGATGTTTAGCCTGGGCAACAGAAGGTGACTTTATTGTGGCCCTTCAGAACCTAGAGAGGGTTTACAAGAAAGTTGGAGAGACTTTTTGAATGGGCATTTAGTGGCAGGACAAGAGCGAATGGCTTTAATCTGAAAGATAGCAAAAATATTCCTTTTTGTGTGGGTGGTGAGGCACTGGCACAGGTTGCCCAGAGAATAGATGCCCCATCTCTGAAAATATTCAAGGCCAGGCTGGATGGGTCTCTGAGCAACCTCACCTGGTGGAAGGTGCCCCAGTCCACAGCAGGGGGTTTTAGAGAGATGATCTTTAATGTCCTCTCAAACCAAAACACTTCTGTGATCCCGTGGTTCTAGACCTGGTTCCTCCCAAGATCTGAGTGCTGTAGAGACACACATTTAACAAGGCTTGAGAGATCTGGGTGGGCTGTTCTGATGGTTTTGAAGCAGCTGAGCCCATGACACCAAGATTTGGTGGCAACTAGTCAGTACGTTTGAAGATTAAAGGCCTGGATGGTGACACCAACACCTTCTATCAGAGCTCTCTCTGCCTCCTTCCCCCTAAACGTGAACAACCAGCATCTTTCCTCCTTCCCACTGACCTCCTCTACCAGAAACTAGGACCCGTGTAATATCTAGAGACAGATCCTGCTCACTCAAGATGTTGTCAGGAAACTTGGCAAGTGGTGAAAATTTCCACAGAAAGAGAAAGCCAGCTCAGTATTACTGAAATCATTAGAAATGAGTTGAATTCAGATGTTACAGCTACATTTACAATTGTGAGGTGGAAACAGAAACGCTGCTTACATCACGTACACTGTGCCTCTGACAGACATATCGGCTCCTTCTTGACAACTTGAGAAGAGAAGTAACTGTCATCCATGGTTTTCAAAAAGAAATCAAGACCCCTGTGAGGCCAGACAGCTACTGAAAGTCTGATCTGAATTTACTGCTGCAGACGGAGGGGGAAGTAAATGGCACTTTATGAACTCCATCATTTATTGACTCACCAACATTGTTTGCTTTTGGGGAGGCTGGTGATGCTTTTAAAACCTACTTTTCTTCACACTGTAAAGGGAGTTGCATTTGTTTGACTGACTGCACTGGCCTGATGGCAGCATCACCACCTCATGTGGCTAAGCAAGCTCCTTCTCCCTCGAGTACTGAAAACGCTCCATTTCATAGTCATTCTACTTCAAGCCTTCTGACAACTGTTATAAAGATATCCCCTAGAAATCCCATGTTTCTGCTGGTCCAGGAGCAAACTGTTGTGCATTAAGCAATAATAACTGGGAACACCCAGAGCTCTTGGGAGCCTCCAGAGAGAAGACAGTGTCCCTCTGCAGCCTGTGTTGCTGAGCATGGCCACACAGAGCTGTAGCAGGCATTCACCTCAGTCCTTCCTACGTCTAACACTGGTCTAGCAGAATAGATCTGGTTTTAAGATCCTTGTATGACTTCATGAAAATTGGCTCACATGGGAATCCTGACTGCAGCCAGATAGAAGTTGGGCCATAGTGGGTTGATCCTGGCAGGGCATCAAGTGCCCACCAAAGCTCTTTCACTCCCCTCCTCAGCTGGACAGCAGAGAGAAAATATAATGAAAGGATCATGGGTCCAGATGAGGACAGGGAGAAATCACTCACCAGTTACTGTCTCAGGAAAAATGGATTTGACTTGGGGAAATTAGTTTAATTTATTACCAATCAAATCAGTGGGAAAAGGAGAAATTAAATCTTAAAACACCTTTTTCCCACCCCTTCCTCCTTCCCAGGATCAACTTTAGTCCTGATTTTCTCAAACACAGTGGCACAGGAGGATGGGAAATGGGGGCTGTGGTCAGTTTGTCACATGCTGTCTTTGTTGCTCCTTCCTCCACAGGGATTGGATCCCTCACACCCTCCGCTTGCTCCAGCGTGGAGTCCCTGCCACAGGAGGCAGTCCTGAATGAAGTGCTCCAGCGTGGTCCTTCCCATGGGTTGCAGTTCTTCACAAACACTCCCAGCGTAGTCGCACCTTCAGGAACAGGTTGCTCCAGCTTGGGTCCCCCAAGGGATCATGAGTCCTACCAGCAAACCTGCTCTTGCCTGTGCTCCTCTCTCCAGGGGCCACAGGTCCTGTCAGGAGCCAGGCTAACACAATGAGGGTTTGTTTCTTCTGCAGGAAGTTAACTGATGGTCCTTCTCTCATATTAAGATGAGAAGAGTAAGAACTAAATAACTTTTAAAAGTAATAAAACAAGTGCTGTCAAATTCCTCTCAAACCCAGGAACAAGTTCAAAAGATACTTCATGGGAAAGGAAGGTGGGAAGAGATGGAAGGAGAAAAGAGGCAAATAGAGACATATATGCACCAGAGGAGGTTTAGATTGGACATTAGGAAAGATTCTTCATTGAGAATGTTGTCAAGCACTGGAGCAGGTTGCCCAGGGCAATGGTGGAGTCACCATTCTGGTATTCCTGTAGAGATTTAAAAGACATGTAGATGTGGCACCTGGGGACATGGATTAGTGGTGGGCTTCGCAGTGCTGGTTGGACTGGATGATCCTAAAGGTCTTTTCCAACCTTAACGATTCTGTGATAGGGAGAGTTGGAAAATGAGACATTTATGAAGGAGCATTTCTACACAACTGGTAAGTTACACCAGAAAGAGCCAGGGATGGGAGAATCACCGGCAGTATCAGCAAGAGGGTCCATGGGCTCACAGCCCCCAGGCCAGCCCTGTTCCCCCTATGCCATGCCTCTGGGGAAGGTGTGGGAGCAGTCTTGCCAGCTCGGTGCTGAGGGACACGTCTCTGCTCCGCTCTTCATGTCCACTCTCACTTAAGCTGCCACAGAATAACCTTGTGCTCCCCACTGTGCCACTGTGCAAGGGCTGGCAGGGAAGGGGCTCGGGGATAATGAATGAAGCTCTATATTAGCCACAAAAGCATAGGACAGTCAAATGAAAGGGTAAAAGTATGGTCATGAAAGACAAGCAGTCACTCTGACTGTGTGCTGGAGGTAATTACTGCTATATAAATAAACCAGAGGGAAAAAAAATCTTTTAAAAATCTAATTACCATGCAGGACTGTGGGTTTCAACCTTGGTCAAGTACAGGCAGACCTGATTTACGCTCCATCATAAAATCCTAAGCACGAGGCTGGTCTCCCTCTCTCTTTACAATATGAGTCAGGGAATCAGCACAGGACACTTCTCGGAGAGGAGCTGCCTGATAGATAGATGTGCCCATGTCTGGGTGGGTCAGCATCTCCAACAAGACCAGGACTACACAAGTACACCACCTGCATGTCTATTTATCACAGTTTCCTCTCTGCAAGAACAACATCTCTTTTTTAAAATAAAACAAATTCTCTCAGACCTCTGTTTCACTTGACTTTTAGTATTTCTGATGATTAGTATTTCTCATGACCCTGAGTAAGGATATTTCTCTCTTGTACAGATCTGTCTTCTCTCTTTCAAGCATGCTATGAGGCATTTCTATGAAACTCCTAATTGTGTAGGAAAGGAAAACTGAGGCAGAGGCTAAATTTATCACTGACACTTTTGTCTCCTACTCAAGCAAGAGTTTTATACTCTGTTTTTCTTAAATCTCAATATGAATGTTTGCCCATCATCCCAAGACAAATAATCACCCAAACTTAGATCTTTATTTCCTGTGCCTTTACTTGTTGCCAGACAGAAATCATCCAAGAGCAGTGGGCGAGTCAAGTGCAGCAGCTAACTCTAAATGCATCACCATTTTGAGCTTGCAGAATTGAGGCACATTCAGTAGCAGAGCAAAGTAAATCCTAAAGCACATCTGATTCTCCTCATGTGGAACCAAGTGCTACACAGCAGCTTCTTAACTGCAGAAGCACTTTTGAGAGCAATCAAGTCCAGGCTGGATTTGCAGCTCCGTATTCAGAGCTGTTGATATAAGTGGACAGGAAGCAGATTTCCCATCATGAGCAAACAAGAGATGTGTTTTTCCCTTTCCAAATTGAGGGAGAAAAATCAGAACCTATTAAGTCAATAATTTTTTTCAGTAGACAAGCGTGCATACATATACACAAATGTGTTAGGTCGCTGAAATATCTCATACAAATTTCAAACTGCAACACTCTTTTTAAAAACCCTGCAACTTTGCTCAACAGATTTCAAATCTCAGCGTTGGTTAGATCTGAAAGCTAATCATTTTGCTTAAAGCCATATCAAAACAATATGCTTCAATAATTCCTAAACATAAACACAGATCTGAAAGTGCTAGGACACCCTAGGGAAATAATAGCTCACTGTGTCATCTAATTGTTTTCAGCACTTTTGGAAAACAAACAGTGAAACCAGAATAAGTATTAAGCAGTAACAAAACTTAGGAAACAAGCACCGTGAGAGTTCAAAAGTAAGACAATTTCCCTATCATCGTTAATGAGATTTATTACCCAGCATCTGTTATCCTACCTTTAAAAAGTCAAAGCCCACTTCTAATAATTGCCTCTTGCCTTTATACTGTATCTGGCACTTGCACAGTTTCCTTGATTAAACCTCAAAGCAGGTTAGCACTGTGATTCAGAGAAAGGAGGATTCAAAGGTAAAACAAATCATTCATAGTTTCAGAGAAATCAGTGCCAGAGCAAAGAATTAGAGGTTCAAGCTCAGATCCTGTACAATAAACCACCCTGCAGCTAAAGCCTTGGCTACTGTTGCCCACCATCAGCATGCATTTTGCAAACCTGGTGGCACTGAAACCTCTGTAGCTGTAGAAGTTACACACAAATATGAACAGCCTCATCAGAAGAGCCCCTGAATGTTTAAATGGACATGGGAAAGAAGGTGGGTACTGCTGCTTCACATGCTGGTCGTGTATGGCACCATCAGGGAAAAACCAATAGGTGCAAGCATCTTTAGACTTGAATGTTTGTGACCCGCAGAGGAAAAAAATTCTTGAAGAGCCTGAGTGAATTAATTCCCAGCTTTTCCAAGGGCGGTGCTGTGGCAGCAGTGGAGAGGAATGGGTAACTGAGATGCCTGACTTGATCTTATGTTAAAGATGTTATGGGAGGATGAGTGATGTGGGGAAATAACACCGTCTTGTACTCACTTCTAACAATCATCTTTTTTAGCTTTTTAAATTAGGATCTAACCCCATTTTGATGAATTTCTTATTGGGCAAAGCAAGAAAAACATTTGAGATTACATTTTACTAGCTGTGAAAATCTCAGCTGTAGCGTTCCTGTAGTAACAATTCTTGAAATGTGTTTTATCAAAACTATGACCCATGCCTCTAAATTTCATCCTATCTTCCTGCAGCCCTTTCAATAAGGGAAAATGTTAGCAGAGAGTTCAAACTGTCACAGATCCACTTACACTAGATTTAAAAGTAAAAAGAAGGGGACAAATATTAAAATTCTTCCACACAAAGAGAAACACAGAGAGAGCTCTAAAAGCAACTGGAATAGCTCTTGGGAACAGCTCTTGTCTCTTGAATAAATACCTTGCAGTTTACAGCTTTCTATAAAAAAAAAGAAAAAAAGGATATTTTATCTTTTCCACCTTTCTTCAAGCTATACACGAGCTTATGTTGTAAAAAAACAAGGTGTTTGTTAAACCCCAGAATAGGCTTCCTGCATGTGCATCTGAGTATGTGCATTTATAGACTGGGTTCAAGAAAAATGCATGTACAGCACGTGCCACACACCGGGGCTGCTGCTGCTCTAAAAACTTTGCTACATGCCCACAATTCCGGGAGTGCATGAGTGGCATGGCTTGGAGCTTCACAGATGAAAGACAGCAGTGGAAGGCAGAACTGCAGGGACATCAAGAGAAACTCAGATGATTCCCATCAAACTGAAGTACATACTCTTCCTTCCTCTGTTCTCCACTCTCACATTCCTTTCTTCCCCATTTGGCTGTGGCCTCTAAGCTCCTCGGTATCTGCAGCATTTGCAGCATTCACAGTTTACTGAACTTTTCCTGGATAATATTTTTTGTTTGCCAATAGGGATTTTATTTTAAGAACTAAAAATAGAAAAAAAAATCATTCATGTTAGTGGCGCAGGAAAGGTTATTATTGCTCTAAAAAAAAAAAAAAAAAAAAAAAAAAAATTACAGAATCTAATTTTGAGGAAGACAGGCAGTTGTCAGCTCATAGCAGAACAGCCCAGTGGTTGCACATGGCTAATTCTCTTATTGGGGTGATCCTCTCTCTACAGACTAGACAAGGAAGAGCTTTGCTTACTCCTGTCTGATTTAGCTGACCTCAGCCAACCTTCCCCCAACTTGTCACAGTGTAACAGTCATCAAGCAAAGAAAGTGCAGTGTGAATTTTGCGGAAGTTCAAAAGCACATCAGAGATTTTGACTTGTTCTTTTAAAGAAATAGGATGCGCCACACTTGAAAATGGTCCTTTATGTTCCTGAAGTGCCTGAAAGTTTCAAGTGTTTAGCTCCTACTTTACTATACTGAGTAAGTGACAGAAGTCTTTCAGGCAGAATATCTGAACGATAGAGGCTGCTCAGTAAGAGACAATCTCTAGAAACAAATGCACAGGGACTTTATCTAGGGCAAACAAGGCTATGCATTTAATATCCAGGCTATTGCTGTTACTCTGGTATGTCATGTAACTTATCCTGTGATGCAGTTTTCCCATCCTGGAAAAAAGGGATAATATATTTACTGTTTGTTTTAATCTCGCAGTTATGTGACACAATCCAACAGAATTTGCTGTAAATTGTGGTTGAATTTATGAAAAAAAAAAACCCAAAACAAAAAAAAACCAAAATCCAAAACAGTCTTTAGTCTGTTTCTTAAATGTCATTAGATGTGTTAAATAAAATTAAATATGTTGACCTTTAAGATGAGTAGTATTCTTGTTTCTTTTTTTACCACAATAATATAAGTTTTTAAAAGTAAATTGAATTTTTCATAGTTCTTCTTGGATGTCTCTAATATTACACAGGATTAATAATAGAAATTCTGACTTGCAGAAGAGAGAAATAAATTCTAAATAAAAGTATAATTTAAAATGTAAAGGGACAGAATTAGGCAATAAGAATTATACTCTGAGAGCAGGAGACGTGCGTCCAAATCTGAGATGGAAACCTGACCACTGAGTCACAAGGAAATACTCAAATTTATCAAACCCTAAAATTAATGTATTTATTCCAGTCTTTACTGACTGCACCATGGATCAGGACAATACATGCACTACTGATTCTGCAGTAATTCCCTAACCAAGGATGGGAGGAATGTTTTGAAACTGGTTCACTTGCACAGTTGCAGAGGAAAGCACTGAGCTACAACACTAACTTCATGGGGGATCTGTGCTCACAGGGCTATTGGGATTCAATGGAACCAGGTAATTTAACAGCAGTGTCTTGGAGGGACAAAAGCCTTACTCACTCCTCACTCACAAAACTCACAATTTAAAACAAGCTTGCTCTTAAAACAAGCTTAGCTGGGTTACAAAGGCTTAAAACGTGCCCTTAAATTCCTTCTCTCTTTCTTGCAAGGGCCCTCCAAGCCCTGTGGTGGCATCCCAATGTTGCACCTGCAGCATATCCAGCTTGTCACGGGAGATTTAGAGCTGTGTCAGGCTGGCAGAGGCTGGGTGAGGGCGGCCACACAGCAGTGTATTTATTGTGCATCACTTAGGAGATGCGGAATATTGCTTGGACACTTTAATAGATGCATCAGTGTTAACTGATTTGCTCTGAGGCACCATATGCTAATCAAATGGGGTGCGATGCATAATGTCTTATTAATGTCGTAATAAAGGAAATCTTGATGTGTTCCTTAATGTCTTTATGATTACCTTTAATTTTAGATAGCTAGTGAAGGAATGTGTTTTCAATACCTGTATCTGCTGTCTAATTACCTTGGATATAACAAGAACCAAATGTACAATAAAAGGCCGTGGTTTTTACTGGAGATCGCTGGTGACAAAATAAACCATAAATAAGTCTTACAATCTGAACAAGCCTGAAACACCACATCCAGATCGGCACATGAGATTGTTTTAGGCATATTTTGATTTCTTTTCATCTTTAGTCACCAACCTGGAGAAAGGAACTGCACAGACACAGAGGTATATAACTTCAAAGCTTCTCCCAGGAGGTTTGAATACACGGGTCCAACAGATGTTTTACATTTACTTCTACAAATAAACACACACATACTTCTGTCACTCAATTCAAGCCACCCCTTATGCTGACGACAGCTTTTCAGGTAAAGTTACCGTAAGCCTGTTCATCTTTTCATAAATGCTCTTACTGCTTCCTTTCTTAACACACATACCCTGCTACTACTTTGAATTAGCTTCTGAGAGTTTGAAGCCATATGGAGAATAAGCTCTTATTAACAGCATTTGGATTTCAGGTGTTTTCTTTTATGTAATTTGCCTAATCCTCAATGTATTTTGCATAGGAAAATGGTAGCTATTCCCCTTTTATAACTGGGGAAACTGAGGCACAGAGTTCCAATAACCTGACATGTGTGACAGCACTTTGAATGTGGGATTAGGCATCAGGTCTCACAAGTTCTAAATCAGCTTCTGAGCAAATAAGCACTTGGAATGGAACTCCTCATACCAAACAGCATTGCTAGAAAATTTTGGTTTTGTTGTGTCAGGTAAGAGAACTTTCGGCAGTCTTGTACGAAAGAAGAATTGATTAAAACTGACATCTTTGCTCTATCAAGATTCTCACCCAACACCAGGTGCTTTTGCACATATGCAAATATCACCCTTTCACCTTTCTTTTATAGAACAGGTTTTTAAACACAGACCCCAGAGGAAAGATTTTGCATCTGAGGAAGGTAAATTGGAAACAGAACACACCTGAAAGTTTATGCATGACCCTTCACAACCAGAGCTGCTCAGTGGTGACATCTAACCCCTTTCATACCGATAGGCTCCAAGGTGGCTTGTCCCTAAACACATTCAACAGGTGCACACAAACAGTTATTTTTCAGGCAGGTGTTGATGAAATGAAGATCAGCATCTGGCCATTGTGAGTGAAATGGAGAAGAAGGATTGGAAAGAGTGAATTCAGGATCTCTGAGTGAACTATAGATTGCTATTTTAGCATGAATCAGAGAAAAGCCTCTGTAGGTCAGTGGAGTCACACCAGGGTAGAAGTAGTAAAAAGCTAAATGAAAACCAGGCCCAGGAATTAGAGCAGCAATGCTGCCTGGGCCCTAAGAGACAGCCAGAAGCCCTTTGATAGAGTAAAATCCTCGTATGCTGCCAGAAACAACCTGCAAGAGAGTTCCCTATCGGCATCATTAATGCATTCCCCAAAGCAGAAATCAGAAGGCTCTTTCCAGAGGAGGGATGCTATAGAAAGAGGCTCCTTGTTTAATGACACCACTGAATGTTTTGCCTGATGTGGAGACAAAGAAATGAGCATTCTGATTTGATATCTGTAACACAGGCTGGTACAGGCCCAAAATTCATGATCAGAATGGGTGCTAGGGAGGTTGAGATGGGGAAAGGAGAAGTCACTTCACCAGTGGGATAACTAGAGAGTGGTTTTACCATTCATGATCCCTTCTAGCCCTTTAGCTTCCTGGAACATGGGATTCACCTTCATTATGATCTGTTTCTCCATCTTTTGGATTTATGGAAAATAGGGAATTGGTGCTCAGGATCAAGCAGAAGAAAATCAAACAGCCCTGGGGACAGCCATGGCCCCAGACAAGAAAGAGAATTGAACTGTGCAAGTAGGCTGAGAGTCACATTTTCAGCTGTTACATGATTTTAAATCTGAACTTGTGTTCCAGACCAGCTGAAAAAGTTATTACAAGGGACATAATATTTCCTTCTCTCTCTTTTTCAAAGTTCAGGTCTCAAATCAGTGTTGCTGTTTCTTAAGCTAGTGATCAGAGGTGTGAGGAGTCCCAAAAGATCTGCTGATCCAGAAGGAGATATTAATATACAGTAGGTTGTGGATGCTTGTCTAATATAATCTTCACAGCTTCTGTAGACTGAGACAGCACAACAGTCCTGAAGAACCCTTGTGCTTAACATCTTTGCTGGGCAGTTCCACATCACAATAGCTTTCTGCAGCTCTTTTCCTATTTATTGAAACTTACTGTTCCCTGTGGCAGTTGTAAACTCTCTGAACAGAGGAGTTATCAACCTCCATAGAAGCACATCTGCCTGACTTCCATAAGACAGAGGCCAAAACTGAGTTTGTCTGTCATTCTTAATTTTTTTCCTGCTCCTACCTCTAACCTTATATTTAATTATTTTATTTTCCCTCATCTGATGAATGTTACTTTTAAAGCTTTTATGCCACAGACTGTGTTTATATATAAAGTCTAATTTGTATAGAGATGCCTTGGTTCTTGACCTCTGTGCGCTGCCACAGAGCTGGATACCAAGATATCACTTTCCTCCTCTTATTCAGATTGAAGCAATTTGTCTCTCTGGTACACCTGGACTTCTCAACATTATGCTGCCCAGGGTGACTTGGAAATAACCCAGAAATGATAGAAAGGACAGGTAGTGGAAGAAGCTAGAAACAGAAACAAGCAAGGAAGAGGAATTGTAAAAATATTCGAGTGTTAGGTCTAGTTTAAATTTTTCCCCCAAAACAGCATTGAAGCACTCTGACCAATATAGATTCCACAGTTTCTGTTTATCCTATGAATATTGCCTCACCAGAGTAAAAAAAAAAAAATATAAACATAGCACTTCAGACCGACTCCAGCTGAAACTTAAGATCAACCTGAATGTCTCTGGGTTTGCCTAACCTGTATTCCTAATGCTGTTTGCTCTAAGTCAGCAAACCCTCATTTCTACAGGGAATGTTTGAACTTAAGTCCTAATCCATATGAACGATGGCAAGAACACATAAGAGTGGGAATCGTAAATCTAAAGCCTTTTATTTTATTTTTCATTCCCTGGTAGTTCCATAGCTCTAAGCACTGTGACTTCCACAGAGGGTAGCAGCACATTGCCAGCAGCACACCTAATTAATTCCTCCTCACTTGTTCCATGTGGCTTCCTTACCCCCCATCCAACTGACCTATTGCTACTCTTCAAGATAGGCTAAATTAATGATGATGAAATTAAGAAAGAAGTAAATTATTTAATTCCAGAAAGTATCAAAGCTTACGTGATCCCAGCTCTGACTAGGCCAGAAGGATCAGTCCATGCCCTGGGGATTGTTTTTCTCGCTCCACCCAGAGTTCTCATAAAAATCGATGGGAATTTAGCCTGGTCTTCAGTGGGTGACCTTTTGATTCTCAAGAGGTGCATAACACTTGGCATTTACTCTGTGCAATGTCTTTCATGAGAAGGGCTCAAAAAATCTCTGTACACCAAGCCTCACAGTATCCTCAAGGGGAAAGTAAGCATTATCCTCATTTAATTAATGCATTGCCAAAGGCTAAAATATGTACTAAAGGAGGCTGATCCTTCAAGGTGTACAGCTTGTTCATATTCTGGTGAAGCTGGTGGGGAGATGAACACACTGAGCATCAAACTGGATTAGCCTCCAAGACCAAGGTCAGTTTTCAGATCAGATATTCTTGCCCATCATGCTTCATCCTGCGTTTATATTCAGTGCCTTCACCCACTGCTGCATCAAGATCCAAGAGATAGCAACAGCAAGAAATATTTTAAATTGATTGTAGTGGTATGTGTACATAATCTATCAAATCCAGAAGCACACCAAGCAGTGTGGCCCCTTTCTCCTGTCAGTCAGCACGGCACAGAAAGCAGAAAGTCTCACTAGGAAGCCACCAACCTTTACAGGACTTGGCTTTATTCCTGCACTAGCCAGGGCTTGGCATATGGCCCTGAGGTAAGTCACCACTCTCAGATCATCTGTTCAACTCCTATCTATTACCCTGACACTAATTATGAGTATCTTGCTATCAGCAGTGTGCTGCCTAAAAGCAAGTAAGCAGGAAGGGGAACTGAGCCATAGACAAGCTAAGTAACTTCTAAAGTCATGTAGGTTGTCTACTGCAGCCAGGGAATTCAACAGGGTTGACTCAGGTCTTTGTGGAATTAAAATTCTGTCCATTGGACCGTAAGGAAAGAACAGAGATGTAAACTTCTCTCTGCCTATCCTCATCTGCCACCCACTCTCTCTCCTCCTTTATGGTCATAAAGCTTCTTACTTTCATTACATCCTAAGTATTTCCAGTCTTTCTGTACTTTTGAAGAAGACTTGATGGCTTGATTGAGACTCATAATAAACATGTAAGCAGGCAGATCCCTAAATTAGCCTAAAAATCCTTGATAGATGCGTTGTCATAAGAAAAGAAAACAGCAGTGGGGGTAAAGAAAACTTTACCATGATGAAAACCAACAACCAAATGCCTAGAGTTGCACTGAAACACAGCATCATTTTTTTTTTTTTTTCTTCATAGCAGCTGTAAAATAGAAATAAGATAGCATGTCACTGAAAGTAGGATCTCTCCTATGGGGGATAATGCCTACCATCATCCCAGAACAATGTGCTTCTCTATATTCAAAGAACTCCTCAGTCTCTACAATAGGCAGTCTGATTGCAAACATTTGGTGTTAATGTTTGACGACCAGAAGCACAGCAAATCCAAGGTGTATTTCAGAACAGTATGTGAGTTTTCTTTGCTTCTGGGGCTGTACAAGACATCCATTAGAAGGTGATGAGCTAACGGCAATATTCCTGGAAGGTTTTATGACTGTACAAAGATTTAAAGAGTTGTTGCTAAATGCACCTCAGATAGGCCCAGGTGTAAGACCAAGTCACATACAGATACTCTGACAAAGTCACTTTGAACTGGAGAACCAGGATTTCAGGATCTGAAGCCAAATAAAAGTGGCAATGAAGAGGAGGGACAACTTGATAAGTCAACCACCAGTTATAAAACTACTGAGCATGTGTGCTGGAGGTGATTGAGCACAGCCTTGAAAATGTTAGTAGTGGAGAAAGTGTATGAAAAAAACATCCTAAAGATGTCAGCTTGATTAATGCCAAAAGGTTTCTTCAAAACTTGATTCTCCAGGTCTGTGTTTGTGTTCTCTTTGGACACAATGTCAGTTGCCAGTAAAATTCTGGTTCTGCTGCAACAAAATCTCAGCTCTAAGAACTTGCAAGTCATGCAGAATTTAAAAAAAATTAAAATCCAATGTTTCTGGAATGTTAGCAGGTTATTTTTTAGGGTTATTTTGCTGTGGTTTTTTTTTTTTTTAATTTAAGTAATTCTCTGTAATCTTTTACACTGGATACTGAAAGATATTTAAACAAACACAAAGTATCTTTTGACAAAAGTTTTCTATACTTTTTTCCTTTCTTTAACCTAACATTCCATGAGCAGGCGACTGTATTTGAACATGGTTAGTACATAGAGTTTATGAAAGAAAAGGACTCATGCAAATCTTCTGGCAGAGTATTTTCCTTGATTCTTAGTTAGGTATTCTTTAGTGCATGCTCCAACCAGGAGCACAGTTATAAGCCCATAAACAACATGACCCATAAAAATTCAACACTAGCTCCTAGTTATATATTGTTACTTACTATTTTCTTTATTATATTAGACATCTCCCATGCTCCAGGTATTTTACAGCTCTTAGGATAGTTAATGCAATTTAAATATATATAGCGACTGTACTGAGTTCTCGTTCGGGGAAGGAACTATAATCTATCAGAAAAAAAACTAATTACAGTTTATCCCATTGATTTATATCTCCCCAAGCCTCCCCTCCCAATTTTTTTTGTAAGTATTAAAAACCTTAGGTTGTAATTTTGATATATGCTGCTAGATAGATTAAATACCAACTAATTCTCATATAAAACTGGTAGTTTGATCAATACAGTTAAAAGCTTCATTCCTCACGTATGAATTTCTCAGCTTTAGAACTATCAATTTTAATCTCACATGTTGGGATTAGATAATAATCAGACCAGAAATTCAGCTCCACAGAATTCAACAAAACCTCCTGTACAAATTCTACAGAAAAGAACAGTTGGTCCCTCTTTGGAATAAGGAAGATATGCTGGATAACCTCGCCAGACTCTGTCCAAGGCTACGCCCTGCACTTCTATCACCAACCCCTTGCCTTCCTCTCTCTCCCTCTATTCCTTCTCTAGTAAGTAACCTCCTAAAGACAGATATGAGAGAAAACACCCGAACCAAGTTAGAAAAAGCAGTTTCAAAATTATTTGCTTCCCAGGCTCAGAACACAGGAAAAGGCACTGGAAAACCACCAAGAAGGTTTGCCCTCACATTCTGCAAGCAACTGAGCAAATCTGTTTTGCCCTTCCTGTATGATACAAATGGATTTCTCACTGAGTGAGTCATTTCATTTCCCAGATAGCCACAACGTCCTTCTTATGAAGGAGGGCACAAGAGAGAAGGGAAGAAACAATAAATAAAAGTCACTTCAGTAGCGATGGGTGTGATGTGGGAACCTGATTAGAATGTCATAATGTAGCCCTGATGAGAGTAAGCAGCCTACAAAGATTTTGGTTTCAAATAGCTTTTTTTGTCATGCTAGGAAAAAAAAAAAAGAAGGAAAAAAGGAGGAAAGCAACAGAGCTGGTGCTGGATCTCCAAGTGGTTTTCTACAATAACTTTGAAGAAGGTTGTGTGAGGAAGAGAGGGAACTGAAGCCCTTTCCTTCCACAGAGGAAAATAAATGGGTGACACTATGCTAATGAAGACAATTCACTCCCAGAATGAGTCATTCAGCAGAACCACAGTCTCTGTCCTGCCTGTTGATTCATATTCTTTTCCCTCCAGCATCAAGAAGTTGTCTTAACAGGGTTGTCTGTGTGACCTACCCACTAACAGGTTTGGGTTTAATTTTGTTATTTATTTGGTATTAGCATAGTGTCACCCCCAGGAGATTTTCCCTTCAGTGGCGTCTCTGTCCCTCAGTCTCTGAGTTATCTTCTGTGAGGTGGGATGGAGGGAAGGTTGAAGAAAGACGTGATGCCAGAAGGACTACAGAATAAGTGAGCCATGAGCAGGCAGAGTGTCTTTGGGTGGGAAGGTCAGCTTGGCCTCCACCTCACAGTACAAAAATTAAGGCAGGATTTTTTTTTTTTTTTTTTATGCCTTGAAAGCTCGCTGTGGCTGTATGAATAATTCCTAACAGCTCTATTTCTCTCCCCTGCTTTGACACACAGGAGCTTTTAAACAGACCAGCCCCTCCTATGTGAGAGCTCATATCTGAACCAGCACACTGATGGAATAAATGTCCAATTATGCAAAACTTCCTTGGACAAAGTTGTTTAAAAACAAAAATAAAATGAAGATGTCCACAACATTGGTTGTAAAAGGAGTATCAGCTGCACAAGGGCTGTACATCTGACCTGATCAACTGCAGTAAAAAAATTATAAACCTTGTCCTTTAGAACTAGAGCATTTTATTTTCATTTAATGACAACCATGATGGTATTTTTAAGAAGCAAGCAAAAATTAAAGTATTATTTTTAAGCATGTATTTTTCAAATGTATCACTTTATGGAGACATTACTAACCAGATAGCTGGTATAAACTGTCATATTTCTAGTGGCTGAAGACAGCTGAATCAATACTTCAAACTAGGCTCAATATTTGAATGCAGCTGTAAGGAAAGTGGTGTAATCCACTGTTATAGATTAGATGGCATGTCAATCTTAAATTGCACATTACAGAAGAACCAGTTAGAGAGACTTTACTCTAAATATAGCTGTTTTTTTTACCAAATGGTAAATATTCTTTGTGATAGGTTATTTAGTCCAAGTTTTTCATGGTGTCCTACAATGCAGAATTTGTCTCCTGCATCTATCACGTTGCCAAAAACACTCAATAAAACATCAGATTAATTATCAAAAAGTATTTAAGATCAAAATCTTTGATTGTCTGTAATGAGATGTCCAATGATGTTAATTGCAGAAAAATTATCTGCTTAGAACTAACCATCAGAAACAGATTTCAGTGGGAAATAAGCAATGATCATTATGACAAGAATAATAAAAAAATGAATCAATTATATATATTGATATATTATACAATATATATATAAAGATATTATACAATATCATTCACATATATTAAGCAAGCACTCATATATTAAATATTCATTTTATGCTTCATATTCACACCTGTAACTTTGTAAATAATTTTTAATGTTTATTGGGGATTTCTTAACTTTCAGAAGTGAACTGTTGAAAGGAAAGCACAAATCTATTTAGAGAGCTCTTTGAAAAGTTGACTTGCAGTGCCGTAATTCAGACAAATACTTTTCCTCCAAGTAGTAAGTACTTTTTAACTTTGATAAAAAGAAATCTGTCTTCACATTTTATTCCCTTCTGTTTAAAATATTTATTTTCTGTCGACCAGGGCCCTGATTCTGCTCTCCACAAAATTAGAGGCAAAGCTCCCATTTGCTTACACAGAAGCACAAGGCAGACTCGAATTCATGATATATTGTCTCTCTCAACCCATCACAAAATCCTGCACCATCTTTCCTGCTAGGCGGGCTGGTGCCACATTGCTTGGGCAGACAGCTGAGAGACACAGGCTTTCAGAATTACACGATCTATTTTCCCATCTTTGACCATACCTGTGAGAGTCAAACATAATGAAGTGAAAACTGAGCTGTGCTACACCAGGTTTACCAAGTCTCAATGGCAGCAGCACTTGGCTCTGATATTACCAATGAGGCCTGAAGCCAGGAGTAGAAAGATCATTCATGATGGGCAAAGACTAGGTGCATTTTGGAAGCTTCTTTCCTCCCTCTTGTTTGAATAGCAGAGGTTGTGCTTGCCTGGAGCTGCTGCAGTGGCAACCCATAGATTGTACTCCTTTATATCATCATTAGCCTGAAAAAGCATGTGATCTGTGCTCCAATTTACCAGTAAGGATTGGATGGATGGCTCTGTTGATGGCAGGAATATCCTGGCAGCCTACTGCTGCAGCAGTGAAGGGTATCTTCCACTCAGGTCAGATCATCAGATCTGCTCTCTGTGAAGGTTTGGGATGCAAAAGGACACAGCAGATCCTACAGAAAAGCTAATTTGTTTGGATGGGGGTAGTTTGAGAAGGACATTTTGGGTGGATGGGACCTCACTGGACTGTGCTCAAGTTACATGTACAAGTTTGACCCTTTTAAGAGTCTCCAAAAGTCCCTCACCCTTGGGTGGGTTCCTGTCCTACAGCTCTGTGCAGAACTGCTGGGTGCTGCTCTCACACCTGCCACACCCCACCGCAGGGTCAGCTCCCATGGGAACCACTTCTGCAGCACTCTCGGGTCAGTGACACCAATCCCCATTTGTTTAAAAAGAAGGAAAGAATTTCATATGCAGTTCCAACAGTATTTTTCTGTGCCAGTAAATTGCTTGTCTCTGCTCTCCATCCCATGGGCCCCAGGGAGGTTTGATGAAAGGTGCAGTGATTTGCCCTAGTATAAGTTCTCACATAAAAATCCTGGTTTAGAATTGGCTTGTGATAATAGCTAAGCCAGACTGGTCATCCAGGTGAAAAGAGTGAAATTTTGTTAAAAATTAGGATACAGTTCTTATTCTTATACCTTTTTAAAATTTTTTAAAATTGTTTACTTATCTAATATTACCTTTCTGAAGGAGCAGATAGCCAGGAAATCTGCATTTAGGTGCACAAATGGTGGAACTACTGAACATTAATTTTTCCAGGCTTCCTCCCAGTTTGGATTCTCTACTGTCAAAGTAATGTTCTTAATCTCAACTAAGGCTTTTCCCTCAGTGGGAATCAGGCTTTCCCTCCTCTATCCACAGCCTTATTTTTATTAGGTTTGTAGGAAATGAATACATTTGAGAGGGCTTATTCCAGAAAAGGTGGGAGAGAGAGGAAAAGAGACAGAGAGAGAGAGAGAGAGGGACTTGGCTAGTCAGTTCAACAGACTGAAAAAGGCAAGAACGGAAGATAGAGGTACAGTAAAAATGTTTAAGACTCATGTTCTCAGAAACCCAAGCTTAAAAGAGAATCAAAAGGTATTGTGGTGATTTCAAAGATGTAGCTTCTTGACCTCTACACTATAATACTATTTACTCTCATTTTACTCACTTGTTTTAAAAAATGAAAAGTATAGAAAGCAAATAGATTAAAAATATGAGTAAGAAAAATGGATGACAATTTAAAACAAAATAACCAGTTACACTGGTCAGCTGGTTAAGCTGCATACGTTGGCAGCTCCTGAATCCTGACGCTGTAGTCTTCTGACTCCTATACACACTCTTGTGTATTTATCAACTCCTTTTGTTATTGCACACACTGATCTTCTAGGTCTGGCACACTTTCTAAACACTTCTGAAGCTCTTGAGCCTCATTTGCAACCAGTGGCAGCACTGTGCATAACCATGGCTCTTCTGCCCTCGTCTGTGAAGCACCAGGAAGTAGTGTCAGGAGTGCAGGCACAGAGCAACAGGAAAAGTCATGGCATCACTAACGCAAGGAGGGCTGAGTCCTGTCTAGGATGAAAAATGTCTCTGTATGCCTGAGATGGAAATCCAGCTTCTTTCAAGGCAGAAGAGCCTCTGGCCATACACAGTGAGTTCAAAGTGCCACACTCACTGTCACATTGCCATGAAGAATGGAGCTTATCTTTTGGAGGGCAGCTTCATCCCTGGTTCCAGTGGGGTCACTCTGGGGAGGGATTGAGCCTAGAGGTGTGGCACCACACTGGAAGCAAAAAGTACTGTTGCTAAGGAGCATGTGGAGAAATAAAAAATTCTGTTCCTCTCTTCTCTCTATAAAACTCTTCAAGTAAAACACTGTTTCCCTGTGCAGTGTAACAAAAATGACAGCAGCCTCAAAAGTTTTGTTTTGTCACTTTTTGTGACATCTCCTGTCTGCTCAATTATTCAGTGGCCAAAGGGACCAAACTTAGTCTGTTCTAGTTCAAAAGCTCATGGTCTGCTCTGGTGACCTAGAGAAGAATCTTTTATTCACAGGTAGCTGAATGGCAAAGTTTCTCTTGAAACAGAGGCCTCCTAGGGCCAAAAAAAGTGCAATATTCTGGAGAGATAAACATCCTAGTATCACATTTCACATCTTGTTATTCTCCAAAATGGCTATAAAATCTAACCCTAATTACTTAAGCCCACATACACTTGATAAGCTAAAAAAATTAACTAAAATTTTGTGCCCTTAAATCACTGGGACACAGGAAAATCAGGTTTGAAATCTTGGTTTCATCCCAGGTTTTCTGTAAAACCTGTAAATTATATGAGGAAATTTAATGTGCATCATACGTTAGCTTGCACACCCCTCTGGATCATTCTGGAACCCCACCATGCAAAAACACTTGCAATGCCTCAGCACCTTGAAATTTGAGTCCAAGGTGCAAAATCAGGAGACGACAAACAAGAAGGAAAAAATGAGACAATGCCAAAAAATTATATTATGTATAAAACATTCCCCTCCCCATGCTGCTGTAGATTTTGTCTACATATTTTAAAAAACACCCAAAACACCAGAATAGACATTGTCTATTATTGAATGCTTACAGCACCTAAAGCACAACAGATCACAATGCCTAAGCAACACGAATAGTCTCAGCTCTTGCCAATGAGACCTTTGAAAATATGTACCTGTTTCTAGATTTTACAAATTTTGGAAAACACACAAAGCATTGTGCTTTGTAAGAGCAAACGTGCACCAGCCAGTCTTCTCTACTCTGCCATCTGTTAAATGCTGAAGAAGAGAGAAGCTCTCCTGTGTTGGACATCTAATTCTTGTGTTCTGCAGGTTCTACAGGGACCCTGCGTTCTTCATCGCAGTTCTCTGTCCCACATAAGCCATGCTCCTGCAGTAGGCAACATGAAACCCTAAAGATACACTTTAGTGTAAAAAAGACTTTCCTCTTCAAGGGGAAACTAAGCTACCTTACAGTTTACCAGAGTGACATCCTGCTAGGTGGGGCAGAAGAGATGAAGGTCAAAACCACTTGCTCAGGGCTAGAATGGCTGATGTACTTGAGTATCTGTAGTCAGCATCAGAGTAGGCCGTGGCTACCACAATGTCCATGCACAGGGTAGACACAGAACATCTAAGTTCATACGTGTGTTTTTTATATGGTAAATGACTTACCTGGAAAACTTTTCAACTCACTGCTCACTTGTTAGTTGTGCTATACTCTTGTAAGTATTTGACAGAACTGTACTCACAGTTCTTCTTAAAAGGCAGCTTTTTTTTTTCACCTATGGCTGACTTTTTGATCCATGCCACTGCTATCAGACGTGCGCAGCAAATTTCTAATCAACACATTTAATCACACTGTCTCTTCAGAGAGGCCACTGTAGTGATCATGTAATCTCCTTTGTCTGGGTTCCTGGAAATTACTTGGAAAAACAATGGTTGCAGCTGCAGAAGTGCTGCAGAGTGAATAGAGAGAAGAGGTGCTCCAGCCTCTTTCTCAGCTCCAGCATTTCTCCCTCAATTTAGAAAATGCAGAGGATCCAATTAGCAACACTGAGTATAGTTTCCAGAGCTATTGATGGGGCTCTGCATGGAGCACTTCTCCCAGCTAGAGAAATAGCATATCTAACCAAAAATACTACTAAGACTTTTATATTATATTGGCTAACTGGTGTTGGAGAGACTGAAGTCATCATTACCATTGCTTAGGGTTTGTCATGCTGCCATACCAAATGCACGTTGGAGATTTCAATGGGCAGAAGTGACAGCAACTTAAAGGGGCACCAACTGTTCAATTTATCTCATTAACTTCAAGCTCTTAAGTAACCTGTCCTTCAGAAACGCTTCAAGAGATTTCATTGACTGCAGAGTGAGCTGAAGGAGATTAGCTCCTAACTTGACACCTCAGCTGGAGTGAATCAGGGACCAGCAGTCAAAGACACAAGGCTGAACCACCAGTTCTCTTCACAGCTGTACTGCTGGCTGCTGGTGAACAAGCCTTCCTCTACCCCATTTCACTGCCACCCCTCTCCACTCCTTCCCCACACTGGAAAACTCCCAAAGGCAAAGCTCATCTCTGCACATTCATGAGACACTTAACCCTGCAGGGTCCTGCCCCTCACTGAGCCCAAAAAGCAATTATTGATGCATAACTTTACAATCTGAATTACTACATCACCAGCAGAACTCCTTTTGACAAGGCAACAGTTCACATTTAAAAAAAAACACCCTCTGAATTAGATGATTTTAATGGAAGTACAATCTTCCACATCTGAGTAGAATATTAATACAAAATTGGAAACAGCAT
The DNA here is from genome assembly GCF_009650955.1 of Corvus moneduloides. Taxonomy (NCBI): domain Eukaryota; kingdom Metazoa; phylum Chordata; class Aves; order Passeriformes; family Corvidae; genus Corvus; species Corvus moneduloides. Next base: position 17,940,548 of record NC_045511.1, read on the forward strand.
CTTGGTATTAGGAGTCTAGTCCCTAAGTTCACTATGTATTGAATGAGCAGAGATTGGCATAGCCAGATGGCAATTCAGATCCTAGGTAGGCTGAACTGACCCCTGGAAGTGTCTGTGAATATTAACAGTTCCCTTTAATGATTTGGAAAGCACGTCTTAATTCATACTGAAGCCTCTAGCGTATTTCTTTCCTTTCCCACCCGCCTCACAAAATGTTGACATAGAAGACACCAAAGCAGAAAATCCCCCCAAAGAACTCTAAAAAATTTACTTTTATCTTCTTCTATTTGAAGCTGTCTATGCAACAGATTGTTTTCACCCACTTAGTAGCATTTTCTGAACAAAACCATCATTAAAAACTGATATTTTATAATTCTGATTTTCAAGAAATAGATCAAAAAAAACCTCTTAGGTGCCACATAGTATAACAAAAAGGATAAACTCTGCATCCATTGACACAAATGTCAAGGGTCTCATTCTTTTGCAGGTCTCAGCTTTAAGTGGTACCTGCTACCACAGCAGTATTGTTGGAACTGCTGTAAATGATGGAGGAGATGAAAAAGAACATGAAATGAAGTTGCCCTTGCACTGATATATCATTTTTCCTTGTTTCCACAGAGCATAACAGTTGAAGAGGGGAAAGCTGGACATAGGCCTATTCATATGAACAGCTGCTCCTGCTAATTACCTGTCGGTTTCTAAACTCCTCATCGGAAGATGAGGGAACAGCATTCTTACCACTGGAACTATTAAAAGATCATCTGTTTCTATCATCAGACCAGGAATGGAGACTCATCTCACCAGGACGCTAGTAAGGATATTTAAGAGGGAACTGTAGCAGACAAGGATTCATTTATCTCAAATTCTGCCACTGTGTGTCTGCCCAAGACTTCTTCTATTCCCACCTGTGGTGGGGGATTCTGTTCTCATGACCGAGCTCCCATTTAGGGACTGCAAATTCATGGGTAGCATAGGAAGGCAGTGAGACAGGAGCGTATGTGAATGGCCAGAGACACAAAAAAACAATTGTGAGTAACGTTTTTTTTGAGAATAACACTGTCCTCCACTGGAAACTGACCCTGAGATGTTTTTTTCCACTCTCTTTGTGTGGGTTTTAAGTTAGAAGGAAAATCTCAGGCTACTTGCTTTCATGGACCATTCACAATGGTGCTAAGGATTCCTGCTAACATCAGTGAGGTTCGGATCAGGCTGGCAGCTGCTCACCAGTCATTTGCACCAACGACTGATTAAGACCCTACTTTAGGCTACAATTTAAAATCAGAGGGGTTTTATAGGGAGATACTTCAGTCATCTTCTGGCTCAGACTGAAAAATATATCCAGTCTCATCCAGTTTATGTAAAGAGCAGGCATCATGAAAAATATAATCAGCTCTGTAAAATCTTAGTATTAGCCACTGTTAAAAGCCCAGATTACTTTTGTTCATTATCAAGATGGGATATGAAATCCAACAGAGGAGAGGGTTGGTGGATACTGTATACAGTATGGATTTTTCATGCTGTCAACCATTAATTTATCCCACAAATTAAACACCTTTCATATCATTTTATTCTGGAGATACCAACTTGCCATCAGTAAGGTCTTTTGGCAATGTAATTTATACATACTTTTTACCCATCTGTTAGCACTAAGGCTTTCCATTGTTTTGGTGGTGTTTTGGTTTTTTTTCTATATCCTCTTCCAACTCTCCTTGAAAATTGAAGGGGATTAGGTTAGGATTAGGTTAGTTTTTTAAAGTAAAAAGTCACAAAGATGGATGAAGATACTTTCCAAGAGACAATATGCTGGGGATTCCTTGCTGCTAAATGTTCCCAGGTGGAAGGATTTTTCTCTATTTTTTTTTTTAATCTCTATATAGTTTTTGCTTCTTCTGTCAAAGTAAACTGGCCAAGGTATCACTTAGCTTCATTTTCTGAGGCCTGACCAAGGGTCAGAGATTACCTTGAACTGACGTCTGACATTAGCAAATAAACAATCTCCTCTTGTTTCCCACTTGGTGAATCAGCAGTCCCCATGCTAATCGTGTCGACAGGTTTTTGCTAAAGCAGAGGAAGGGGAATTCCAGGTTGACAAATAAGTCCCCCGAGAAATGCACCTGTCAGTTACAGGAGAGCCTGCATGGCATCTCAGAGTCAAGAGCAACAGGACGGATCTGTGCCACTGAAAGTGATATTCACAGGGTCATGGCAGGAATGAGCTACACTGGTGCACACAGGATACCAAGGCAGCACAAAAACTGTTGGTATTATCCACCACAGGCCCCAGAAACAAAACCAAAGCAATGCATCTTTTAAAAGCACAGCAGTGCACACACAGGAGATGCTCTGGCCAACTGACCTTTTGCTTCTTGTGTTGTTTCTTGCTGTGTTGCTAAACAACATCTACACAACATCACATGCCACTAGTTCCCTGCTGTCCGTAAACTTTCCTCCACTCAGTTGTCCCAGAGAAAAAATGCTAAATCATCTGTAACTTTATGCCTTCCACAAGGTTCCTTTCAGAAATATTTCAGAAAAAATGCCCTCTGTTTCTTTCCCCCACTCTTTCTCCAAATAGGGTCATTACTTCCCCTCCCACAGTGAGCACAAATTGGTTGTTAGGCCAGATTCTAAACCAGAACCAAGCCTGTGAGGATTCAGTCATGCAAGAAGGAAACCTAGAACCACTGTATTATTCAGCGTGGAAAGAAAAGGACAGACACAAAAAGCACTTTTGTGACCTGCTGTGGAAAATGTGATTTCAAAAAGAGCCAGATGAAGGGAAACTGGGGATAGGAAGGAAGTAGCTGGGTCATGGTTTGGTGTCTCTCTTTGCCTCTTCCTCCCTGCTCCCAGTAATCTCCTTTCTCTCTGTCACACCAAGGCAAACTGGGTACCTGGCTGGAATCCGAGACAATTTCGTCCCACTCTAGGACCTGCAATGCTGAAACTACAAAACACCTCTCTTTACTCAGAAATCTCCATTGACTCCCCACTCCTGTGGCAGCTCTGGTTACTGCAGCACTTTACCAGGGAAAATAAGTATCACCCTGGGCTAGGGAGATCATCTGGCTGACATCTCCTCCCCACAGAACAGGAGACAAGTCTGAGCAGTCCTAAAACTACAACCTGGCAGGACAAGGCAGAGTGAAGCACAATATTAATAGCACCAATATTGCCATTATCACGTTAGCACAAGCTCCAAATCCTTTTGAATTACAAGACCAGCCTGGGATCAACCTTCCCAAACAAGTAATGGAAAAGCAGGGAATAAACTTCCCCTAGCTGTCAAATTGTGCTCTTCTCTCAAGCAAAATGTAATTTTTGCTTTCAAAGAAGTGAAAAATATATTCCATGGGAGGTTAGCATTTCTGGTTTAATAATGAAATTTACATCAATCCAATTTTACTCATCAAGAACAGAGAGGCTTTGAGAGTGCCCTGAATTTCCAGTATTCAGGTGGCCACTGATGCTCAAATTAGCTCTGTTTCACAGCTGTTATTAGTAGTGCTTTGTGCCTGCTTCACAACTAACAAAACCATTTTATATTAACACAGGGACCTATATAGATTTGTCCATTAAATGCTAGTACATTAGACCCAAGGTGTCCCTTACAAGTATCCCAGTGGAGTTTTCTAAACAATCTTGGCTAGAGCAACCTTGGGAGGCAAGTTTACTGAGAAACATCACTATTAATAATAACCCTTCCAGGGCTGAATCCAGGGTCTAACAAAGAGCTGTTTTGGAAGTGTGACTAAAGTTAGACCATCCTAGTGGGAAGAGGGTAAAATAAACTGTTAGAAGTAAGATAAAGAAAAATAAAATCTCAGCAGAGAATGATGCGATCAAATATTTAGATTCAAAATCCATTATATTACGTAGAATCCTTTTCCCCTCCCCCTGTCCCCACTCTGACAATGATATTGCAAAGGCAACAAAAATATATTCCTGACAGATCTAAATAAGATTTTTATCTCTAGAGGGGAAGAGACTTGTTAAATTTTTGGTGGGCTGGGCAAAGCAATGAGATCCATATTGTTGTAATTATTAATTTCTTCAGCAAAGTGATAAATCTCCAGGTACTTTACATATTGGCTACATTCTTTTTTTGTATTTCCAGCAAAGCTATTAATTTAATACCATCTTCTCAAAGGAAAGAAATCTGAATGGAATTAAGGATGCATGATCACAGCTAGAAAAATGAGCAGAGACAGGAAGAGGGACAGAGAGAAAAAATTAAAGCTCTGATAGTTTAGTCTGTTCAAGAATACCAGTAGAAAAGTGTTCTCTAGAATGTTAATTTGTCCTTATTTAAGCAGATTCTCTGTCCTGATCAAAGCCATTTTTCGAACTTTGGTTGTGCCAATAAGTAGATATTGGCTGTATCCGACCAAAGTTATTCTCTAGAAAGGGATATTCTTACAAGATGATATTTATCTAGAAATGTCATGCAAACATAGCCAATCTGAGTACAAATATGCATGTATATCATTTGTGCCTACAATTCTTTCCTGGAAGGCTTTGATTCCTGCTAAGGCACACTGGGATCAAGGGCTCTGTGACTGCAGATCAGTCCCCAGCCAGGGAACACAGCCTAGTCAGAGAAAGGAAGGCTGGACAGAGCATCACTGTCAGGAGGTCACCATCACCATCTCTCCCTACACTGCACCCCAGGGAACAAGCTTCATCCAGGTCCCTTTTCCCTGGCTCTCACATGCTGTGACCCCTTATGGAAGGATGGACCATTATGGGAGGTCTGGGACCAGTGGAACACCTGCTGGACAAGGGGTCCACACTGCAACAACGCTCATGCCCCACCATCTGCTGGACATGTGCAGGAGAAGGAAAATCAGGGAGGTAAATCCAGACTCACTCCATCCAAAGCAAGGGCCAGGCTAGAAAGGATAAAAGTATCACATTAGGTGATGCACTGACAGCAGTCTGACACTTCTGGTAAATGTCTGAAAAAACCTTTAAGTCCCAATTAAGGGATTTGCTCAGCCCCAAAGTTTTTGTTTTGTTTTGTTTTAGTTTATTGAAACTACCAAGATGATTGTGCTGGGGGACAAGCCAAAAGGTTTTGCTTTTAATCTTTTATTTTCCTGTTTCCTTTCTTCTTTTTGCTTGCTCAGTGGTATTCATAAAGCATTACCACCTAGGGACAGGTTGCAAGGGGTTCAAATGTGATGATAGTTTCCATATCACTACCTGAGACTAGGAGAGGCCAAGGGGGAACGTGCTTCCTACTGAGCTTAATATTTTCAAGGAACAATGCCTGTTACAAACCCACAGTGCCGCTGGGCCCCAAATTCTCCTTTTATTAAGAATCAGTCAATGCAGCTCCACCTTGGGAAAATTCAGTCTCCAAGCCTCAGCCACGAGTCTTTCTCAGAAAAGGGGGTTCTTGCCATGCCTTTCTGGTTCCCTCCTTTGGCCTCACTGCAGCAGACCAGGATGTTAATTGGAAAAGCAAGGCTAATTAAAACCAGAGAGGCAAACGAAACTGTGGGGGGAGTGAAGGGAGGAGAGGGAAAAAAAGTTAAATTCAAGCACATAATAAAGAACATTTCTGCCCTGCTGTTCCTAGGAGGAATCTCATAACAGTGGTGCAACAGCCCAGAGGCTACAAGGAAAAAAATTAAGCTACTGTGTATAACAATGAAAACATCAAACCCTTTGTGTACCATCAAAATGGAAACCAAGAAATAAAGTTAAGATGCTAAACATGTGTTTGAAGAGCACTGAAGCATGCGGCATGTATTTGACTTCCACCTTCTGGGGCGTGCAGGGAGGCATGACTGAGATCTATTAAATCCAATGATGGCCAAATACTCCACAGGTGCATATGGCTCCAGTCAGGCCACAAACCTTGAAGTACATACACACAGATTTTAGAGAGTCGTGCCACCAGGCAAACAGGGTGCCTCGCTGGAGAGGAGGATCCGTCATCTCTTGGGAGGAGGTGTCATCACCTTTGCTCTCTGAGGATGCTTAGAGGTGCTACATGTACTCATCCTGCGACCCAGCACTTGCCTCTCTCACTCTGGGACCAGCCTGGGACCCACCCACCACGGCAGGAGGTGCCTTTGCAAGCAGGACAGTTTATAAGAAACCTCTCCTAACAAATGTGACATCCCACTTCCTCACAGCCACCAGGGCACTGGTGCACACAACAGCTTGCTGATGGAAAGTCGAATCAGCAAGGGCCAGAAACGGTGAGTAACAGGATTTAAAAGATCAGAGACATTGTTTTTCTCATCTCTAATTAAAGACCTTCTTTATGCTTTATGTCTCCAAGAATGATAAGACCAAGCTAAATCTCAGGTGATGCAGACACTTTTCTTTTTTGTCTGGCAAGTCAAAGGGGCTGCAGAAGGAAATGAGAGGGCTAAGGCTGATGTCCTCATTTCCCTCCTTGCACATCCCCTCCTCCCTTTCCTTCAGGAGAGTTTCACATCTTTTGCAGAGTCCTCAAGTGCCCTCAGAGTTGTTAACCCTTTTTCTGGCTGCACACAGAGCCTGTTTTCTGCAGGTCACTGGATGCTCCACATCCCAGCCTGCACAAGTGAAGGAAAAGCTTGTGGCAGCAAACATGGACAAGGTCGTATTCCTGACCATTTTCTTTTCAGCAACCCAGAGGTGACTGCTTCCTTCAGAAATACAGCTTGAGACTCATTTTAAGGCCATTCAGACACAAGGAAATTTAAACTTTCTCAAGTAAATCAAAAAGCCTGTAAGAATATAAACAAGGTTCTCAATAAGCGGGTAGGAAAGACTGAATTTCCCCTACAAGACCACTTTCATTTCAGCTGAGAAAGAGACCTGAATATTTGAAACACACACAGAATACCAAAAGGAAAACACAGCGTACAATTCCCTTTTTTTTTCTTTTACTCTCAAGCTCACTTTTGTTATTAGCTTAAAAATTTACCTTATTAATTGGCTGTGGCGAGGAACACCATTCACAAGACATTTAGCTACTGAGAGTAGGAATAAAAAGAAGACAGATAAAACAATATATATTGAGAGATTGAACACTACTTTGCATCACAAGAGGGTACAATAACTTGAAGCATTTCTGTCCCCACACAGTGAAATTGCCCTTCCCCAACCTGCTTCATCAGCTTACAAAAAGTTCCTGTTTCTAAGGGATTTTGACCTCTCTCTCTTTGTTTCTTCACCAGGATCACAGTAAGTGTGATAGGACCTTAAAGACAAAGAGAGGAAAACAAATAAAAGATGGCAAGGACAATTGCAGAGCGGCCAGTGTTAATGTCACCATATAAAGGGTCTGTCAGCATTTCCATTAGAAACTCCTATTTTCGAAGGTTTATAACTTGGCCATAAAAATTCGCTCTGAGCAGCAGCTGGAAACTTGGCAAACAAAATCTCACTCAGCTTCAATTGATTTTTCTTTTCTTTCTTTCCCCCTGTTCCCCATCCACCTTCATCCTATATCTCCTCCACTCCCCCCTTCTTTTATCCTCCTCCTAGACAGTAAGTTTGAGTTGATTTAACCAAAGGATGCAAGAACAGGCATCCTGTTTCACATTGTCAGATGCACTAACACTGCTCACTTTTTGCCTTTTCTAGTCCCTGGTGCTTTGTTTATAAGGCCTGCAATCTTTTGGGGCTTTTGTTTTGCTTCCAATTTTTTTTAATAAAGCATTGTCCAAAATTTTCAAGACAGATCTCTACTTTGGGCTGACTGCAACTACCCTGGATCAATATGTCAACCCCCCCCCCCCCAAACTTCTTTGAAGAGAAATAATTAATTAAGAAGAAGCTCGTCAGGAAAGTGTGGTTGCAGTCAGTCCTTTGTGGCATGTGAAGTCTGGTCAGAAATATCAGGATAGTTCAGCTAGAAATAGGAGATGCTGTGTCTCCTGGTTTGTGCTGGTTTTGACTCACCAAATCACTTCTCCTGTCATACAAAGGGCTCATCTACATGGGATGTTTAAGTGAATATGACAGCAGCCATCTTGGCTGACACTTGAGAGCAAACTGGAGACTCTAAGCATGATGCTGTGCAACTTGAATTAAATTGCCAAGGCGGACGGACCAGGCACGGAGAGGGGATGCATAACATATGCTGAACAGCAGGAAGGCAGCTCTGTAGGTGTAAGGAGTGACTGGAATTAAATGCAGTTTGCCCTGGTACAAGTCACTCCCCCAACAGCAGCTCTGAGTATTCGCAGATGAAGAGAGTGAGAAGGGAAAGGAAGTAGGAGGAGTGAGGAGGAAAGGGAAAGAGGGGCATTGCTGTGGTTGGATAGGGAGATTTCAAAAGAAGTCCCGTTGAAGGTAGGTTTTAATGTGATGCTAAGCAAACAAACATTGTGAAAGCAGAGCAAGGAGACTGAAAAGTGAGGTGTGAAAGGCTGAGAGTTCAGGCTCAGAAACATCCCTGTGTTTGAGATGCTTCTCTGAACTGCCTGAGTCAGCAAAAGGGAGAAGATGATGGAGAGGCACTGGCCTCTGTCATGAGATTTTCCATCCCAGTTTTCATTGGCAAGAGCAAAAACTCATACACAAAATCAAAAGCAAAAGAGAGATTAAATAGGAGGAAAAAAAGGCAAAATATTGATGGTCTGAATTTTGGGACATCTAATATCTGTGTGTGTGTGTGTGTGTGTGGGATTACATTCATGCCTGTACACTGGCTGTTGAATTCCACTGAGCAGTGTGTTTTTTCCACCACGTGTCACAATATAATTCAAGCTGGACAAAGTGAGATGACAAGACCAAAATAGCCACAGAATGATTTATGGATCACCTGAAATATTCAGTGCACTCTTTCTATTTTTACATTATTCTAAGAAAAATAAACAATTATATTAGAAGCCTATAAGGAAATTACATCAGTGCAGAAGTAGCCTCTATACCATGATCTCATTCTTCAGACTCTGCACAAAGAATTATCTATAGAGTGAGGCATCTCCCTCTGCTTTGTTTTGTACATACTAAACTGCCTAAGAAAAAATTTAGGGCAGTGTCTCTGTCTTCCTCCAAGTGTTTTATAATCCTGCATCAGTTAAACATGAGAAGCGAGTTTAAATGTGAACAATTGGAAATCCAAGCTTTTGTCAAAATTAATGTTCAGGGTGTTTTATCTAAATTCCATACAATCATGTTTTGTCAATGTCCTAAGGTATCAACCTACCTGCTCAGTGGCTTAGAATTTATCCAACAGAACATATGAGCTCATCTAATTCAAGCTTGTGCATCTTGAATACCCCACATGCAATTGAGATAACAATACTTATCTATCCTTTGGAAGAAATGCTGCAAAAATTGGTGCTTTAAAGAAAATTTTAAAAGTCAGCTTCAAATTGAACAAGAAGAAAAATTTAGTTAAAAATCATATGCTAATATTTCTGCTAGAGTACGTAAGCTCAGTAAATGCTTGTTTTCCCCTATTAGAGTAGTGGTGTCCCCTAGCAGCAAAAGAAAGGGCAAGTAAATAAAATGTCAGAAGAGAATTGGGGCTGCAAGAAAGCTCACAGAGAAAAGAAGGAACACAGTAATTAGGAGAAGGACTTAGGGAAACAGTTGCATCATCCCACGGAGTAAGAGATCAAGTGGAAAGGAGAGGAACCAGGAGAGACTTTGTTTTTGATGTTTTTAATTGATGCAATGCATGGCTGATGCCTGAAGATTTGCTACCAGTTTTGTTATTCTAATTAGCGAAGTGTACAGACAGGCAAACCAACATCAAAACCCTGATCCAGCGCCACAGACCTCAGGCAGATTCGGCAGCAACTAAGGAGATGCGTAAAGCACTGTGACACCAAACACCTACACACTGTAAAAAAAGGGATTTATGGGCTAGCATGCAAGACTGGCAGGGAGACTGTCCCTTTTTGTGGGATGGAGGCACCTCTGGTGAGCTACAGCTTCAGCAGAAGCAAAGCCAGACTTAGCACAGGCACACCTCTACTGGCTTAATCCTGCACTTGAGGGGGAAGGGGGTGTTTGCTTTTTTTTTTTTTGACAGAGGTTCATGAATATGTTTGATATGTAGATGTAGATTTATATCAGTTAGGGTAGGCTAAGTAAAGTTACTGGATAAGAGAGGCTAAGGAGGTGTATGGTTAGGGATTAGAGTGCTGTGATAAATGGTAATATGCTTTTGTAATTAAAGCAAATCTTATGTTAAAAAGGACTGGAGTCTGTTTGACTGGTAGATAGGGGTTTGGGTCTATTTACAGTCCAAAGGCACATTTAAACTGTTGAATCTCCCAGTTCCAAGTAGATCCTTTGACTGTGTGATAAGAGTGTTTTTCATTTTCTTACTGACTCCTCCTTATTCAGGGCACATCCTGGTTTCTGAAGGAATGAGTTTTTTCTTTGTGATTGCTATCCAGAAGCTGAGCTTGGAAAATGTGACTTAGTTCTGTAAATATTTGACCTCTCCATCCCTTGTACATCCCATCCTCACCTTCCTCCATCTCTCCATACAAACTGCCAGCGAAACACTTTCCTCATGGCGTCATCTCTCGTGGGGTAGGAAAAGGGCAGCACAAACCCAAAACTGGCACACAAAAAGTAGTGGTGCTGATGTTTTCCCCTGACCGTATTCACTTTGCACTTCACAAAATGGCTACCCAGATATAAAACATCAGTGGGGGATTTAAGTATATCATATATATATATATATATATATATATATATATATATATATATAAAGACAAAATAATCTTGGATATAACTGGGTATATCACAGTCCCAAGAAAATTACTTGAGGCATTGCAGCTCTGAAGGAAGCTAATCTTGGTATCATATTATCCCAATTACCAGTTTATTATTTCTTCCGCTTCCATTCAGAGATGGATTTTCCAGTCTGATAAAGCATATGCCAACTTGAAATTAGGTGCTGGAGCTATTCATGTGTAAGAGTTGGACCTGAAAATCATTCTTTGACATCCAGAGTTTGGAATTATTTCAGCAAAAATGAACAGTCTTTGTGGATACAAAAATGATGCTAGCAAGGATTTTCTTGCTATTTTCTAAGTCTGTGAGAGACTTTTCTCTCTCACAGAGAGGTAGCAGGGAATGTAAACAACCAAGCCACCTGCAACCTTGAAAAGTCTTGTTTATGGTATAGTAGAAAAATATTTTAACAATGGATGTTTTAGGATTTTAGCCAATCACCCCAAGGGGTGGCTGATCCTTTGTCCAATCAGACTATGAAGAAAAACGTCTATAAAAGAGTTTGTAAAATAATTAAATAATTCAATCTTGCTGCACAATTCCTGCCTGCTGGATCTTCTCTCCTCCTCCTCCCTACGGCTGCGGGACATGGTGATATACCCTAAGGCCCAGGCCTGTGGTAGTAAGTCTTCATAATCAGTTTCTGTTTGGTTTGGTGGGGATTTTCTGGGGAAAGAGACCGGGTGCAGGTGGAGGGAGAATATGTTTTGATCATTCATAGAATTCTTCAAATCAAAACCAATACAAATTCCTCTGACAAAGAGCTCCCTACTCTGCAAAGGTCTCCAACTCCCTGTCACCCCAATCTTCCCACCATTCCAACTTTTTTCCCTCCTTTAAATGTCTTCATGAAATTTCATTTATTTTGTTTAAAACCTTAAACTCACCCCTCTCCCTGAGCAGCACTTCCCTCACATAAATACCACAAAATGCTGAATGTATTTTTTCCTCTGAGGAATCATTTAGACCACTGCTAAAAGTACAGCCTGGCATTCAAGTTGTTCTAAATCCTCTGGATTCAGGCTAACTTGTAGCACACCACTCCCACTTTATCTTGCAGCTGTAGCTAAACCCTTACCAGTGCCCAGTGCAGGACACCTGTACCTAGGATGTGGCCATTATTGTACCCAAGCCTGAACACATTCCAAGTTGCACACACCTGTGGGCATATGCACACATGTGAAACACATTCTCGGAGGATTTTTAAGCATCTTTTAATCCAAACACCTAACTCATTCTATGCAATCACCTCCTATGGAAAAAGAAAAAAAAAATTAAATGTCCTGACACAATCTCTTGCAGTGGAAACAGGAACACTATGATCAAAGAGACCAGAAGGGAGTGTGGGATTGAGTCAAAGAATTTCAGGCGAAGTGATGCCAGATGACTTGCCTTTCTGCAGCCGGGCACTCAAAACAGAGCTGCAAAGACTTATCTGACCTCTGAGAGCTGTGCCTTTGACACAGGACCTTCTGGATATAATCACACACTGCCAGCTTCTCTGCCTGCAGCCTCCCTCTACCTTGTCCCCCGGGCAAAAAGCATTCAGGGACATAACCCCGTTCACTTACTCAGGGGAAATTCTGCATTCCCAAAATGGAGATCCCAATGAGATTCCTTCCCAAACCAGAAAGTTCACAGGATCCCTTGGCGCTTATAATTTCACACACACAAAGGCAAAGAGCAGGAGAACACAGCTGTATTCACCAGCTCAGATTATTATAATTAAAAAAAAAAAAGCAAAACAAAAACCAAAGGCCAGCCAAACACAGTCTGGACATCCACATTTGTATGGTTTACAGCAGGTGCAAACCTAGAGGACATTAAAAAAAACAACAACAAAACATCTAGATCTTAGAAGATATGTCCAGAGCTTGTCTTTTAAATGATATTGTTGCCTTCATTACACTGTATTCACTCTGTGAATCATCTTTCCCAAAAACAGTTCTTCATGTTTTTACCTCCTCATATTTTCTATTTTTTTTTTTCCACAAATGGTTTACTTGGGCCCTTTACCATCAGTTCCCGCTGAAACTGGTGTCATCTCTGGCAATTTATACAGATACTAGAGAAGAACTTTATTATTTATGAAATTTCCTATGCTTTACTGTATCCCTATGGGCTCCATGAAGAGTTAAACTCCTCTGCTGGAAAGATGTGTATCTAAACTTGTGTGGGAGTCTAATATATTCACAGCCTCAGACAAGTTACGTGTGGCATCTCACAAAACCCCACATTCTTCAAGAGCCACACTCACAGCAGACACGTTTACCTTCAACACAACCAACTGAACCACTGTTTATTAGGTGTCAATTCTGTAACCCACTGTGACACAATGAAAGGTCTTCACGTCATCCAAGTAGGCCCAATGCAGCCTCTTGCACAGGCAGGAAAAGCCAGTGAGCTCAGACGGGTGGTCTCATGGGTGACAGTGAACATACCTGCTGTAGGTAGCTCTCAAAAGGTTCTTGTCCCTGTTGGCTACTGAGGGACATCAGTCTGGCACCTATTTTTGAGTGGTCTGAGTATCCATTCCTGCATCCCAATGCTGCTCCCATTCCCTCTCCAGTGAGAGTGATGCCTTAGGCTTTAACTTCTGTATTTTTCAAATCCTGTACTGCTTAGTGTGAAACTTCATACAGCCTGTTAGCTACTTCTCTCATGCTGGTTAGACATAACAGACCCTCTCTGGGTTTGAACTCAAGGACACCTTGTTATCCCAGGCACCAAAATATGTAAACTAAAGGCTGTGACAGGAGGAGTAAACTTGGGGTAATTACATCATTACCTGAAATTATAATTAGAGAATTAACCCTGACATGCAAATGGACCAAACTTATAAAAGTGTGAAGAACTCGTGACCCAGGGTCTGTCTTGTGTGGAGCCCCTTGGAGGCTTTTGGCTGCCCAGCGTGGTCTTTGAAGGCCCTTCAAATAAATACCTGGTTTTAGTCTCTTAATCTTGCCTAGCCTCTGTTTTCAGGTGGCCATGTCAAGGCATCAAGGGGACTACCTGCAGCAACTCCTGACCTCTGGTGTCCACTGCCCCAAGGATGCAGTCAGAGCAGCACTGACTGCTCTGGGATGAAGAGGGTCCACACCCAGCCTGGAGACATGGCACTCCGAGGAGCACAGTGTCGAGGCACGGCACAGCACACGCTTATCATTCTGAGTGCAGAAGCAATGCACGTGAGCATGGCTTCCTGCAGGAAGACAGGAAGAGTTGCCTAAAGGTTAAGTGACTTATTTCAGAACCTGATGCATCTGCAGGAGACACTTAACTCTAGGAAACAGCTCCTATTTCCTCCTTAATAGGAACAAAAATTACAGTCTCTATCAATAACCTGAAAAGATGTTGGAAACTCCAACCCTAGAGCAGGGTTTCTTTTTCTTGGCTATGAATATTTTTTTTTCCACACTTCATTAAAGATGGATGGTTGTAAAAGGAAAGGCAATAGAGAAGCTCTGGTGCTTCAGCATCCTTAAGAACAAGAAGATCTTTTCAAATTTCTTTATTCAGCTCAATTAATATGGAAGTGCACAGGGGCAGCAATTTAGGTGTGGGTTTATGTACAGCTAGATAGATGCAGATATCCTCACAGTAAACTTGCATGTAGATATATATTTATCTATGTGTGTGCGTGTGTGTGTGTATATATATAAAATCTTCAAGACAGATAAAATGCACACAGCTGTTAGCAGCTGAAACGGGCCTTAATTACACTCAGGTTGTCATGGTAACATCTGACAAGCTTTGCCTTCCTGGATGGGAGCGTTTGCCCTCTTGAGTTTCAACATACCAAGAGAGAGGTTCTAAGGAAAATTAGAATAAATCACACAACTTTCCCTGGCCTTTGTGTCTTCCTGCCGAGGCCAGAGGAGTAGGAAAGAATATTGCTCCACAGGCCTGACGCATCAGAACAAGGCAAAAAACAAAATGGTACAGGAACTTAAAGGATAATGGCACTTAAAATATTTTGTTTTGCTGAGAACTAGCATCCAGTTAAGATTTCAAAGTATTATCATCATTATTTTTTAACATTTGTAAGGCCTCATTAATGTCAATAAGTCTGGTACATAAAACTGTCAGTATAACATCTGAACTTTTGTTTCTTTTATTCAGATAAGATAACTAATGGAGAAGGATGTTACCCATTTCACCCATCATCTTGTATCAAACCAGTGACACAGTCAGGAAGGGAACTTAGGGCAGTTCTAACTATGAGTCCATACTCTACTTAAGGGCAGCTGGTAATATGTATTTGTTGATGTCTCCTTACCTCAGCTTTTGCCTTTCTCTTTGTGGGAATCAATATTTGTTTCCCTTCAAATACCTTAGAAAAATAATTATTCCTATGAATAGGGTGTTCAACTAGCTTCCCCCTCTTCATCCTTTCCATGTCTTAAAACCTAAAAAAACCAAGCCAAACAGGAGAAGGCATACTTAAATCACCACACATCAAGGCTACTTTAATCCATCTGGCCCACACACATGTTTTCCTCAATAGCTGGCAAAATAGCAGTCCTGTGGTGCACAACTTCAACAGAAAGCATCCATCTGGTGAGAGTGGTTCCAGCAAGTTCAGGAATCACAGAGTGGGATTCAGTGATCTGAACTCCAAGTTCGAGTTATTCAACCTAGACTTCCTTTATGGGCAATGCAGACCAACAGACAGAGGTCAATGTGTCTCTGAAGGTTCCTGTCCCTTTCCTGGCTATAAAACGGGTCTAAGACAGCCCAATCATGCATGGACAGTTGACTTTCAAGTGCTGTAGACTGGGCAAGATGAATCTCCTTTAACAGCTCTGCAAATGCCAAGATACAACAAGTGGCAGCTCTGCTTAAATCACGGAGATGTGGCTCAACAGCTCTTGCACAAAGGGATGTTAACAATGCAGAATTCATGTGTTTGTACAGCAGGCCTCCAAACACTGCTGTAATACATCTAAGAAAGAAGAACTGAAAATCCTAATGAAAGCAAATTTGCATACAAATGAAAGTTATTTTTGCACGCACTATTCCCCCACCTCCAGTTTCATTCTTTTCTCAGAACCTCAAAGATGCATAAGACACGAGGAATTACTGCTGGACAGAAACCTTGTTTCCCACAAAGAGAAGAAACAGCAGAATTTCTCACAAAATGTGCTTGGCTATGTCTATGCACTGATGTATTAAAGGAAAAAGAAGAGGGGGACAAAAAGATTTATCTTTTTTCTGTAACTTAAAAAGGTGGAAGAATAGCATTTGAAAGTGGAAAGTCAAAACGCTTCAGTTCAGAAAACTGAAGCAGAAATGAGAAAAGGGATAAATCCTCTGGGCCGTCCCCAAAATTTCAGAAGGCGCAATGCTCTAAATGGTTTTATGGCAAAATGGCATTTTTACACTAAAACCTATCTTTAAAGCCAAATTATATTTTAAAAAAAAATTATTATTCTTTATGCAGGGCACTGGATGTGTGTTATTTTGTCTCTGAAGGATTCTCACATATTAACTTAGAGCTTTTTGCATCAACCTTTCTGAGGAACCTGTGTTTCTATCTTTCATTCCTCTCTTTCTCCACCTCCCCCACTTTAATTTTATTATTATTTTTTTCTTTCATTTCATAAGCTCTTAGCTTTTTAATATGAGAGCCTTTTATTTCTATAAAACTGCAGCTGCTTTCATTTAGTTTTATGGATTTAATGTATTTAGAGGTTCCAAGAGAAGCTTGGAGCTGGCGGTATTATCCAGACATTTGCTGCTTAGTGCCTTTTCTAATGACAAGACTTATCTGATTCAGAACATTTCATATCTGTAGAAAAATTAATTCTCTCTCCCTTTGTCTTTAGGCCTCAAGATTTAATTTGTTCAGGGGATTCTTTCAAGCACTTTTTTTTTTTTTCCCCTTTGCAGATACCCTGATGACTTACTTCCAATGCTGATGTTGTTCTTCCTGCTGGCATTTTAGTCTGAACCATTTGCAACTTGGTGCTTCTGTGCCTTCCCATCACCACAGCGTTTGAGCTGCTCTCAGTATTAAATTAAACTCCTGCTCTGTGAGGTAGAGGCTGTCATTCTCTCTATTTTACATACATGGAAACGAAGTAAAGAGAGAACCAGAGCTGGTATCTCCAATGGATCCATGTTGATTTCAATATGAGTCACCTATCCCAAATACTCTTTTGAGTGTAATTCAAAGTGCTTTAGTCTAGGCTGAACAGGAAATTTTCTGAAGGAGTGTAAGTGAACTTGGGCATGATATTAAGGTCACCATCCTTTCAATGGGTACCCCACACCAATCTGTGGTATGATGTCCCTGGAAACATTGCTTATGTCAAGACAAAGAAACATATCCATCAGAGAAAATCAGTCAATGAATGGTTGAAATTTTTTTAGACATCAACTTTCATAGTGAGAAACACAGTACAGCAAATTGTGTCATTTAAGACGGCTCCAGAGGCAAAACTAAGTGAGCTACAGCTGTCCTGTGCGGGTTGCAGGTGAACAGCATGTGAGGCAGCCTATCAGCATTCTAAAAACACCATGTTCTTTTTGTGGGTTGGATCATTAGACAAGTATATTCAATTAAGACTACTTTGTCCTCTCATCAGAGTAACCCAAGGACAGCAGCAGGATGCTAAGGCATGGACCAAGACTTTGCAATTACTGAAACACCAATTTAGTTATCACTTGCTATTACTCTGTCACCTCTGTTGCACAGGAGAAAACTGCACCTGTTCAGAAGCACAGTTATTATCCATATCTACTTTCTCTATTTCATCTCTCTGCTTTTTGTCCTCTGCAATAACTCCTGAGGACCTTTAGAAGGCCTCATACCAGCCTTCTTCTTCACCCCATCTATTAACCTGATCAGCAATGAAAAAGTTCATTGCAATATTCATCCATCATTTTTAGGCTTTATGGTTAATATCCTTTAATACTTTTATGTGGAATTTACGCCTTACAGAAGCACCACTTCTAATCACTTAGGACAGTTCACTGTCTTTCTTAGAGTTAAACTCTTCCTGCATTTTTCTTGCAATATTAAGAACCAGACCACTGATCCCTTATGTACCATTTTCACATATTTATTTTGTCCACCCTATTAAAACAAAAAACCAAACAAAACCAAAACACCATACATATATTTAAACATTGGTTTTGAAATCTACACCTGAAAATGTGTATTTTAAAAATTGACAATGGTAATTAGATCTGAATTTAAATTTCTGAAGTTGTGAAATGATTGCAAGAGCAATACTGAAGAAACAAGAAACAAACCTTAGGATCAGATGACAAAATTTCTCCAAAGTCATCAAAACTTTTATGTGTGTCTTTCAAGTCCTTTTCATAAAAATAGTAACCGTATAGAGATCTGAATTTGAGGTGACTAGGAATGGGATGGGGTTTAGAGATCAGAACACAGAAAATAGTAGCAACAGCAAAATAAAAGTTAGTGCCTTCCCCACCCTCATTAAGACTTCTGGAAACTTAAAATTTAAAATATTGAGAACACAAGACCGACTGAGAAGGAAATATATTCTCATGTTTTTGCTTCCATTTCTTCAAAGATCTGGGAGGGAAAAAATTAAACTCCCTATATGTCAAAAACCAGCCATCCCTATCCCTTTAAAAGCTCATGTTTATGAGGCATTTCAGTAAAATGAAGAGGAAAAGATTTGCTGCTTTGCTAAAGAACAAAGCCACAAAAAATACCTTCATGTTTACATACCATAAGGCAGCTAAAGGGCACCCCTCAAACCCTACTAAATGCATTCCCATGTACCTACTTTCAAGACTTTTGATGGGAAAGCTCATAAAAAGCTTGTGTTTTATCAATTGATGGGGCAGGCTAATTGTAACTGCATGTGCCGCCACCCCTGAAACAGAGGAAAAGACAAGGGGTAGGTATAAGACTGGCTCTGTATTTCCCATCTGAGTCCCACAAGACTATTAAATATTAAGTATGTGTGTTAGATGCCTCACTGACCACTGAAGAAAGATTGTGCTAGGCACTGCACAGGGACAGACAGTATCTTGAAGAGCTTACAACCCAAAAAGGTGAGACAGCAAATGGAGGTGACAGCAAAAGGAGGTGACAACAGGCTGCTTTTCAAGGATCGCTTCAAACAGATTAAGCAAAAGATGAAGTGGAAGCAAAACCCGAGTTTTCAGCCCAAAGTTGGGTAAGTTGTATAGAGAGATAGTGCCTGTGTAGCTGCTACCTCTACATACAGGCACCTTCCCTGCACACACAAGTTTGGGGAGATCTCGTGGAGGGAGGTGCTTCTCCAAGGATTCTGGAGAAATGGGCAGCAGAGGACAGATCAAGATGAGACACACAGGAGTTCTCCCTGGGAACCCGCAGCTCAGACTGAACCATGTCTCTCCAGGCCAGTTTTTCACAGTTTCCATGCAGGGTTCAGAGGATGGGGAGTTTGTTGTCTTGGGGAGGAGGCAACACTGCAACACAAGGTAGAGGGGTCACAGCAGTGGGTGTTTGAACACATCACTGACCCCCAGCTCTTCTAGAAACACATTCTCCCTGGTTTGACTCCCCAGCAGAGCCACAGACAGCTGAACTCCATACGCTCCATTTCATATCCCTTCCCTTATAAACCTTTATTAAGGCTTTATGTTACACAACTATCACCGATACAAAACTATTGCATTTAGGCTTCCAGGAGACCAAGTGCATTAAAACTCCTTGCGTGGAATGGCAGGAACCAATTCCTCATTTTTACTGGCTGGGAGCTGAACCTTAATAGGCCACAGTGCACAAAACTCATAAACCATTGGAGTAAGGGGAGGAGGAGAGAGGGGGAATAAGGAGGGAGGAGGGGGAGAAGTTTGTTGCTGAGGTTATGAAATTATTACAGAACAAAACAAAAGACGTGAAGCAGGGCACAGCGAAGAATTCTCCCCACCCATGGCAGAGTTAAGCTTGCCACTGATGCCCAGCAGCTGGAGGAGAAACAAAAAAAGCAGGACCATGCTCTTAACAAAAGAAAGTGTTGTTCCTTGCACTGGAACAGCAGCAACCTTCGTCTCCAGCTCTGGTGCTCCTCAGGAGAGGTTGGGGATTGCTGGCTCAGGCAGGAGTTGCCTTTGCCTAGCAACCAGCACAAAGTCCGTCTGTCAGCCTGGTCTACAGTCGCTTCATCCTGCCTTCCCCCTGCTCCAAGCACAGAGCAGGGTCTCTGAGCTCATTTGTCAGACTTCAGCTCCATCCACCTCTAAGTCCATCTAAAGAGAGTGTTCTCCTGTACCAACTGCGGGTAGCAAGATGGTTTGGACCTTTGTGTATTTCACCCCGTTCCCCTTCATGTTATTCTGCTGTTGCAGCCCCTCATTGGGAAGCTCTCAGAGGAGGGACCACCTGCTCTGAGGAGATAGTTAACCCAACATATTCACCTAGGGGAAAGGATTAGGCAGTTCTGCAGCCACACATCTCTCTCTGTGCCTGGCTGTGATGTTAAAATACCTGTTTCTGCTGATGGGAACATGCTAGGTGCAAGGATGCTTTTAAAGCAGGATGTGGAACAAAGCAAAAAAACCACCAAAAAACAGAACACCAAACTCAACCAAAATCCCACAACAGCTGGAATTTGATTTCTAAGGGTTCCTTTCCCTAGCATACATCAGGTTCTTTAAATGCAGAAACAATTCTGCAGATTGCAGAAGAAAAGTCAAATCTACAGCTCAGAACACTTCCCAGCTGAATTAAATTCAGCAGCCATTTATTTTGCTACAGAAAGTTGCTGCCGGGATCCCTCCCATGTTGTGTCACTCTGACCTGAACCACTTGAGCCAGGGATGATTGGACTTCCTAGAAGAGTGAGAACAGATTTCACTCCCCTTCCCAAGAAGAAGAACTTATTAGGAAATTAAACAAGCTGAAATGTGCAAGACAAGCCTGGTAAATGCAATTGTTCTCCAGTCAGAGTCAGAAGAAGTGGCTGCCCTCCAAAAGTTGGAGCAAGTTAGTCCCTGCATCAGGGTTTCTTCAAGTCAGAACAGAAGATAATCACCCATTCTGGGCACGAGAGGGATATTTACTTAATGTGTTCTGACTTTGGAAATGGAAAATTATGAGATACATGGCAACAGTTACCTTCCAGAGCTCAAAGTTATCATAATGTCATTCTTCTAATTACAAGTCGGACTCTTAATACCAAAGGGCCAAAATGAACCTGATTCTAGAGGTAGGAGCAGTATCAGCTAGTATTACTTTGGAAGCTGACTGGTATCAAATCACAGCCCACCATCAGGAATCTTCTCCCCTCACCAATGGGCACCTCTTTTAAAGTATTTTTAAAACTCATAGGAAGTAAGTTTCAGCTACAAAATCTGTATGAACAGGGGAAGAATATCTGAAATCAAGGAGGGATTTTTTTTTCCCCTCTCTTTTCTAGAAATATTTTACATTTGAAAATAAAATACTTTTTTCTTCTGGGAAGGAAAATTGAGCAGTACTGGGAAGCTGCTGCACAAGTCAGTACTTGGGATGTACCAGGTCCTGGGAAATTGCAGCCACAGCCCAGTCTAAGCACAGTGGTACAAGATGCTGGATTCAGCTGTGATAATCCTAGACAAGCATTGGCAAGGCTGAGACAGATGGTTGGTTATTCTCACTCTGTTGGGTTACTAGGACAGCACCAAAGTTTCTCATTGAAAAGCTTTTCTCTAAAAAAAGGTGGAAGAGACAATAGTTTTTTTTAACATTTTTAATGATATCAAATTCAATTGAAACGAGCTACTTTGTCATCACGGCTTGTTATCGATTGCAAGCTGAACGTTCTTGGCAAAACTGGGACAAGCAAGAGTAAATCTTACATAAAAAGCACAGTTCTATTGATCACAGCAGCCACCACTGGCTCTCCACTGAAGCAACAACCAGCTACTTTAATAAAAGTGTAATTCTCCTGTAGAGAGGAACCCATCTGCCTTCCAATCCACTCTGCATCATACTCTTACAAACATTCTTGAGAGAGAAAGTAGACCAGTTCATCCCCCTGATAAAACACTATTACTATGCAGTGACACCATCACACTTGATTTAAGTACATCTGGCATTTTCAGGTGTAATGCCTGAAGCAATAATACTAAAAAACCAGAACAACCCTAGTTACACCCTCGGGGAGTTGCACGTGTGTGAACTAAGTAACTTATAGAGTTCCTATTTCCATAGTATCAATCTCTTTACATTCTGAAATGTATTTATCCTCCTCCTACTCAGGGGAAGGAGAGATCATTGCTGCTCCTTTTGCTTTCCCAGTGCTTTCTCAGATCTTCATTTCCTGTGGCATGGGAGTTGGAGACCTGAATCTTGGTGTGGGCTTGAGGCTTGGCTGTGGTCATGCAGGAAGGGGGTGCTGTGTCAGAAATCTGGCTTTGACACCAGTCACAGGTCAGACCCCCGGGCTCTGCTGGGAGCCATTTGGTCAAACTGACTGTGATAATTACAGCAGATGTCCCTGAAGATGTACTGGGACTTATATCTCCATTTATACCACTAGGAAATCACATCCGGTTCTGAAGAGGCTGGTATGCATATTTCCCTTACCACCACCCACAAAAATATGCACTTTTAGGATAAGAATGGGGAAAAGGAGGCCCAGAGCCCCCATTCTTTTACTGAGCCCTACGAAAAGTCCCTCCCCTCTGTTACAAGCTGGATCCTTGCACAATAAAGGACACAAGGCTCCTGCGCGGCGGTGTGGTTCTGGTGACTACAGGGCCTCTGCTCAGCAAGCTGAGGAGTTAATAGAAGCAAAACAAATCCCCCTTATTTGCCTCAGGGTTAAGGGTCAGTGTAAGTAAATCATTAATTAACAGGCTGGCACCTCAGTGCTATTGACAGGGTTTTGTGTACACAGTGGGACTGTGGCACCCCCTGCAATTAAGCAGGCAGTGAACTTTTCTCCTCCTGCTGCCTCCCACTTGGCTTGAACAGGCTCACTCTCCCCTGTCCTCAACAGAGGCTCCTCTTTATTCTTCCTCTTAACACAGGTTACCAGCTGCCCCCGTGCTTTTGCTTTTCTCCTGCCCAGCCCGGCTGCCTTCAGAAACCAAGTCCCCTTATTTTGTTGCTTTCCAGCTTCATGCAACACCTGCTCCTTTAAAAAAACTCACTGGCTATGCATCCATCAACTTAGGTGTTTATTTTAGCCCCCTGCTCAGGTAAAATGCACCTACAGGCTCGAAAGTGTTCATATGTATGTGGTGATAACTTTTTAGCCTTAAGACACTACAATATCTCAGAGGGAAAAAATATTCTTCACCTCTCAGCCTCTAGATTTAAACCAAAATTTGGGATCCTAATGCCTTACTAATGACACCTGGATTTCTTCTTTTTTTTTTATTGTTCTAATCAAAACAGGTCTGTTGACAGCCTGATTTCTATACCAGATGGGAAATTGCCATAAAAAGAGCAGTCATTTCAGAGACTGCAGTCACAGACCCTCTTAAGAATCAGGCCTATAATGTCAGAGGAACTCCTAAGAAACTTGTTATACCATTTTCTTTGCAGAGTAGTCAGCTTTCTTTTGGTTGCTTTGGGTTTCAGAAAGGTCTTGGCCTGCAGTCTGAAGGTCTGAAGTTGATAACAAAGACCAGCTGCCTCAGAGCTACATCATGCTGAGATCAACACTGACTTTGGAGCTGAGCTTAGAGTCCCAGGGAACTTCAGCTGGAAACCCAAGATCAATGTTTCATCATTCTCGAACTCAAAGTTAAACATCCCATCAGTGTGACCTGATGGCACAACCTGCAGTCTGCTGGTTCCTGCACTACAAATCAGAGACTGCCCTGGCAGAAACTTAATGTATATTTATGTGGCTCATAATCCAAACTAGTTACAGATGCTCTGATCTACTCAAACTTTTGAAGCAGAAACATCCGAACAACCAACTTTCTCCACTCCTGAAGCATTGTATTAGTTCAACATTGTCTTAAGATCTTTGGCATAATGTTTCACTTCAGATAGAAATGAGATGAGAAACATGATTGTAACACAGTAGGAGTTCAGACCATCCCCCTCCCCAAACACCTACAAATTGCTGTCATATTAATCTGATTCCCACAATGGCTTGCCTCCCCCACTTTTTTTTTTTTAATTTATGCAATTTTGTAAGTGCCCTGTCATTGCTTCATTATACCATTGAGAAACTACTTTGGGAACACAGTGAGCACACTGTGGTACAAAGTTGATTAGCTTTCCACAGCACTTTCTAGAGGCAGAACAAATAGCACAGTCCGCTTTTCTCTCTTTCAGTTGCAGGCACTGGAAGAGCTGATGAAAACTAGAAGGTTGAAAAATAGGGCTGAACATTTCCAGAAATTGTGCAACGGCTTTGCTCAAATTTTGAGACACCTTTAGCTGTGACAGACTAGCATGTCCTCAAGAATTTAGATAACTCACAAGTCTGTCTTATTTCAAAGCTTGAATGCCAAGATACTACTAAGTTTAAAGATGCCTCCAATGCAGTAGAGACAACTGGTATTTTAAGTATGCTGATGGAACTAGCCTGTACTAACCTACAACTCCCTGCCCTGCCATTGTAACCTAAGTTCTTTCTTCTTGCTCTTGAACGTAGTTATGAAAAATGTTAATGTTCCTATCTACATGAAAAGTGTATATATATACCAGCAAAATTTGTCTGTGCAGTGTACTTGTGGATCATGCATCTTAGCATTTCTGGACACCAGGACAAAGGAATCAGGACTTTCCTCCTCTTTCTGAGGGCTCCACAAGTATATGCTGCCTTTGTCTTTCAGCATCCAGTTCACAGCCCTTGCACTAGTTACATGCAAATTCTACCCTGTAAGGTTCCCAAATCAAATGGATGTTAAAAGCAGAAAGCTGCTAGCAGCCAAATTAACAGCACATAATTAGTCTCGTGCATAAAGCACTTTAAAAAGTACAGGGCACTTGGTGTCAAGATTAGACAATTAACTTTGTCAGAGCACAGGAGAATGCACTGAAACGCTTACATTTGCACCGATGTATAAAGTCTGCAATTCTCACTGGGACTCGTGTGAGTAAATACTCTAGGTCAAAGCCTTGACAGCCTTATTTAGATTTTGCTCACTTAGTGCAGGCTCTGCTCAAGTAAAGACCACATATAATCCAAGGAAAGTCTTGGCTCTGTGTTTTGACAGCCTATAAAAGACCGGCTGGAGCATAAGCAGGATCAGCAAAAGTAAGACCTTCATACAAAACTCTGTCTGAAACCAGTGCTGTTTTACATGCTAGCCAAAACATGACTGTTCACTGCAGCACATTCTGCAGTGCCCCAGCCAGCCAAGATTTAAAAATATCCAAAATCGAGAAAGGGCTTCAGCCAATTCCATTTATGGTGAGATGTGTCATCAGTAGAATGATCCATCAGCAATTCAGGTCTAGGACCAAATGGGCTCTTTCCCTGGGGAGTGGCAGGCCCAGGGAGATTAGCACCTGTCTCTCCTCTGTTTATCACTGGCAGGTGCTTAACTGAAGCAAGATATCGGCTCTGCTATAGTGAACAAAGCTCCCAAAAGATAAGATGGATGTGCTGGGCCACTAAGCTAATGCTTGGTCAGGAAAGAGAGCAAATGAGTCTGTTTATCAAAGGTGGCTTTGTGAGCTGATAGGAGGAACATGGTAATTCATTAATATGGGAGTATTCAGAGTCAATGAACAGTTACTAGGAGAAAGCCTTCTGCAGCACAAACAAAAGAAATCTACTGGTCCTGCAAAACCTGGGGACCTTGGTGACTGTACAACATAAGGAGCGGGCTGGCACAGGGTGGCTCTGTTCAAGGTAATCCCTGATTAAGGAATGCCAGGGCAGAGCCCTCTCTGGTTTGGAGGCAGTCTGGCCACATTCATGCAGCACCTCTGCTGACAAGCCTCCCCAGATGGCACTGTTTGTAGCTTAACTCCATCAGCTAGATAAAGCAAATAGTAAATCAGCATTTGGGAGTAGAACACCTAGGTTTCAGGTGGCCATGTGGCTAGAAGAGGATATGGCTATGAGCATAAGGAATGCAAGAGGAAAAAATATTCCCCTCGTTTAAATTTTGCTGAGATATTATCTAGACATCTGTAGGAGCATGTTTCTTCTCTTTAAATTACTGAGCATATAGGTTGCACTCATTCAACCTGAAGCAGAGGTTTAGAACTCTGGTGCTGCTTTCTGCACCACTGAAGTCTCCAAATCTTTAGGATTCAAAGACTTTGCAAACACATTGACTCACAAACACTGAAAGACTTGCCTGATATGAGAATGGAAATGTCTGCCAAAGGCCTCACCCAAAATACTGATGCCCAATATCTTTGTCGAAAATGTATAATCCTTTAATGTAGGAAAAGAAGTAGGTGTCATTTTTTCTTCCCAGTTGAGAAAAAACTAGTTCCTTGTGAATTTGTTTAATGTAAATAAGCCTTCTATTTGTCTTTAATAAATTCATACATTATTAGAAAATCCTTTATACAAGAAGACCCACTGAGCTATATCATCTCATTTTAAAAGATTTCCTGTTAGTGGAAAACAAAGCAGCCACCTGCAAGGGCCTAGTGCTCAAAAGGATTTAAATAAACACACACAGATAATTAGATCAGTTAACCTTGCAAATTAAAACAAGCACATTGCATTATCTCCAGTTTATCCTAAAAGAAAATATGAAGTTACCTCAGATAAATTGTTTAATAAAGACAGTGAAGAGCTTATAACAAGCTGCATAATGCTAAATCTTCTAAGCATGTGGGTTAATAGGATGAAAACCACTTTCTGACTAGCTTCATTTTGGAGACCTGGCTACTGATTTGCCTGGGACCAGGGGATTAATTCATGAACCATACTGTCAGAGCAGTTTCACCTAACATCACTCGGGCAGCCTTAGCCTTCAGGTCACTCTCCATTAAGACAAAAGAAAAGATGGGATGACTGGCCACACTCAACTACTACTCTGCAATGGCTGTAAGAAGAAAACCAAATATTTTACCTTCATTAGGCTGAAGTTAGGAAGGGTGAAATATAACCATGATCACAAAGTACCACCTTGGTTGGCCAGAAAAACATTACTACATTTAATGCACACTTCAAGGCTATAGAATTTATTTCTCTCCTGTGAAGAGAGAACTGATATTTTAAGAAGAGAAATGTCACTGCATATTATCCAGTGATTAGATGCAATTTAGAGGAGAATTTTCTACCAGTTTCGGAGTAGATTTACTTACTGGTTTGTAACCCCATGTGTCATCAAAACAGGATAAAGGGAAGTAGTTGGTCAAACTACTGTTCTGAATCTGAGATACCATCCCAGTAAGAAATATGCCGAAAGCAATATTGTTTCAGAAAACATTTCAGTGCTTTCCAGCAGAATAACTTTTGTCTGCTAATTTTTCCATCATCTCTGCTCATTAAATTTGTCAGTGTCTTGTGTTTTAAACAAGCAAGGATGCAGCCTACATTTTAACAGTGAACTTAACTGCACTTCAGATCCTGCACACAGGTAGCTCCTCATCACAGGCCAGTTGCTCCTCTCTGCTGGTAGATGATAGGTGTTGGTCCTGCAGCCAGGAGCTGCTGTTATTCTGGCAGTTCTGTCACTGCAGTGGATGGCACCCGTTTTACATGACCAAAACTGCTAAATTCTCAAAAATGTTTGGTGAAAACCTGATTTCCATGACAGTTTTAAGGCTTTTCTGGTTTTGGTTTTTGTTTATAGACACACACACACAAACACACACATATATATCTAATAGAAAGAGTTGCAGTGAATACCATTCAAACACCAGGAACAAACAGGTCTTCTGGCTACAACAATGCCATTTTTTTTGCCTCAGTATTGACACCAAATCAGGACTGTTGAAGATTCAGAAACAAGACCCTATGTGAGGCTAGTTCAGAGAGCTACAGAGATATAAGGTGGTGCCCCAAACAAAATAAATTAAGTTTAGACTGAGCACTTGCTGCTGTATCACCTAATCTGATGTGCTGTGTTACGTGGGTCACAGAGGTTTTTTAAAGATATTGCAAGCCCTAGCAGAAATTGGTACCTACAAAAGTAGACTTTACAGAAGTAAACTGTGAACTGAATGGACACGGGGCTAAACTGATTTTTTTGTTGTTGTTCACAGTGCATTTGGGTTGCACACCAAGAGTAAGCCAGACTCTCAGTTTTTTCTTCAGTCTTGTTTCTGTACACATAATGAAATTTCTAACTCAAGTCTTGATTACCCACTGCCCTTGGTTACCGAATTGTTCTGGTTAGCCTAGAAAACAAGCCCAAATTTGCATCTGCTGCTCTGCAGATAAATCCCCTGGGCTAGCACAGGAGAAGGTCATGGCATTGGGAGTGCATCCCTTAATGCCACAGGCTGTACTATGAAGCCCTGTAAATAAACCCTGTAAATAAATACAAGGTTTGGTTAGCAAGACTATCTCTTTTGCATTTTGCACCGTAACTTGAACATTAAGAAGAATAATATAGAACAAAGTAAAAACCAAGAAAACTCAACCTCAAAATAAAACAAAACAAAACAAAACAAAACAAACAAA
Organism: Corvus moneduloides; assembly: GCF_009650955.1. NCBI lineage: Eukaryota > Metazoa > Chordata > Aves > Passeriformes > Corvidae > Corvus > Corvus moneduloides. The sequence continues at coordinate 17,968,783 of NC_045511.1, forward strand.
AAAGCTGGAAAGTAATCTGGCTGCTTCAATGCTACGGAACAGCTCTTCCCTTGTCTATTTTACACCCCCGGCTTTCTGCTGCAGATCCAACACACTCAAGTTTCATTTCAGAAAGTGAAGCTGCTAAGCAGCTACCAAATGACCTTTGGCTCTTGGATGAGTATTTATGGCAGGCAACACATACATCAACAACAACAAAAAGTTTCCCCAGTAACGAAAATGTTTCTGCCAGCAATGAATCTTTTACAAGCTTGCAAGATGTATCGAGAGTCTAATAATCAGATTAAAATTACATCAAACTATGTTGGGAAGTCAAGGTGAAAGCCTTTGGATTGTTCTCATGAATAGCCCTATCCAGACCCACCAGGTGATGATAAATTCAGGTTTTTGCTTGGTTGGTGTTTTTCAAATTTATTTTAAGGGCTTACAGTTTTTAAAAGCCAAGAGGTGGGAAAACGGTGTTTTAGCAGTTCTTGCCAGCATCTGACAACAGTGAAATGGTTAAGGAAAAAAAAGAGATTTCTCCTGTGCAGGGGGAGCAGGTGACTGGGCAATAAAAATGTGATCTTTTTATACCATTTTGCAAAAGGCTTCAAGAGCTTTGTCTTCATTTTATAGGTGAAAGCCCAAGTCTCAGAGAGGCAAAGTAATTTGCCCAATATAATCTATATTTCTAATAGTTAATTTGGGAACAAATTTGAAACCTCAGGTCCAAGCCTGTGGTTGGCATTTCCTCCCAGGATCGCTGGGAACCAAATTAGTGTATAGGTTTTCCATTTCTATTTACTTCAGAACAAGAATGGTCAGCTTTATGTTGCCAAGCACCAGAAGAAATGCTGAAGTCCCAGTGCTTTATTTCCATCTCCCATGGATTGCTTTCCTGAAAGTCTGGCTTGAATCTTTCCTCTCCAGATATACACCCTCCTATGTATAGGTGCTTGAAATAAATACTGTGTCCATGTTGCTCCCTGCTTTTCCCTCCCCACAGAAGGCCCCCTGGGACTTACAGATGACCATTGACAAAAGAAACCATGTCATCTGTCAAGGTGAGCTATTAGGTGTGGGAACTGGAGTTCAAAGTGTTAATGACTGCTCTGGAGATGTAAAGAATAGTGAAAGTTTATCTTGGTATATGTGGTACCTAAGGTGAGTAGCTTCTAGCCAGTTAGGCTACAGATGAGCTACAAAGACCTACCCAGCTCATGAGAGCAGTGCCACAGTCACCTGGGCATCTCTCTGCACTACAGGGAGGCAGTAATCTTAGTTTCAGGCTCAGATTAATCAGGTTTGTACAAATCAGGAATTAAAATAACTTCAGCCACCCAGCTGCTTGTGCAGAAAGACACTTTGAGAATATTCAGGTGAGACTGCAAATGGGCGATAATCTCCTTCACCCTGTCCACTCTGCTTTCCTTGAGGACAGCTTCCCACACCATGTAGGACTGTGCATCAGGTCTCTCTACATTATAAATAGGTCAATGAACCATGGGAAAAAGACTGTAAGAATACACTTAGGAAACTGCAGGATGGCCTTGAATGTCTGTAAGGATGCCTACAGCTAACCCAAAATACCAAATCCCAGGGAGAGAGTTTTTGAGGTAGGGAAGGGTTAATATCTGGATAAAGAGGCTGAGATCAGTGAGCTCACACAAAAACACTGAGATACCAGAATATTGCTCCCACTTTAGTTTAATCTGAAAGTCAAATCACATGACTGCATTTTCCAGTTTAACTTGCACGTCTGCCACTACCAAGCCAGCCTCTGAGAATTGTATTCACCTACTCACTGCACAACTCCCACCAGCTTCCCAGTATAAGAAAAACAACATCCTTGGAAATAAAAGAGCTCTACCATCAGCTTACTAAGCCCTGTTCCACCTCCTCCCACACATACTGGGAATGGACATAATGGATAGCTCACATGAAAAGAGGGGTTTATGGTGTCCTTGACTTAGCTCTACTTTCTGGGAATCCAGATGAAGATTTTTCACTGGTTCCAACTGAGAGCAGAACAAAACAGATACTGAATACATATATAAGAAAAATCTACCCACATACTGACAGTAAATCCAATCGACTTCATCCCTTCCCCCAGTACTAACTTGGGTTCTCTGCACTGAGTCATTTGTAATTGACTAATTCGCAGAGAGAGATCAAAACCAGCAACAGACAAAGCCTGAAGAGCCTCCTCATTGCCTTCCCTTTGGAATAGTAAAACTGTGCTTTAATTCCAACTTCAGAAAGCCTCTAGTTTTCCCACACAACTGCTTAAAACTGTGGACTCCCAAGATGACATCAAATAAACACCAGTGGGGCTTCACCACACAGAGAGGCAACCTCTTGCAGACACGTGAGCGCGGGTTGCGGAGGCACCGGTGAGTCAGCAGCGAGCAGGAGTGTGACGTGCACACACGGGCCATATGCTACTGGATGTCTCATCCTTCTGTAGTAGATCCCACAGGCTCCAACACGTGCCTCCTGCTCCCTGCCTACCCCAGAGAGAAGCAGTCCCTCAGATCACAGCGTTTGTACCCAATGTGGGCATCGATATTGTAGCCCTGGATCACCTGAAGGCCTGGCTGAATGCCCAAAGAGCCAAACATTATGGAATAGTTCACCCAGCCCAGCACCCTGAGCTTCAGAAAGGAAATTGGCAACTGGTAAGAAAGATTCAGTGGTGCAGAGCAGGTCTTGGCCTGGAAAGACTTGCCTGTGGTAATGAATAAAGGTGTAGAGAAAAGTTGTCAATGCCTCCTGCTTTAGCCCTTTGAGGACTGTGCTGAGCTGGTCCACACAGTCTGGGTCCACATCTAGAGAGCTTAATGTAATAGGGTGTTACCAATCTCTTCCTGTTAATGTCTTCCCCCTCCTCACTGAGCGTTGTTTCAGCCCCTTTTGGTGTTTTCCAGTTTAGGAAGGGTCCTATTTTCTTTTAAATCACTTTAAGATCATTCTTTTGGTTATTTTTCATAAATTGAAATCTTAATGAGAATTACATCAGTATTTTCATTTAAATGAAGCTGTTTTCTTTGCATGAAATTGCTTCAGTGTACTTTTGAAGGAGGTTTCTATAATGCTCATTTTCATAGAGAATCCGAAAAACTATGAATGCATTCCTTTCAAAAAAGGTAAGATTTTAAATCCATTTAACCATACCATATTTTCCATAAAACTGTTTTCCTAGGTTTCCTTCTGAATTTATTTCTTTGAGGGTAGGCAAGGAGGTGAAATTATAATCCAGATGTGGAGAGCCACATTTGGAATGGATTTGAAAATTTTTTTAGATTTTCAATGAACTTGTTGGAGTCCACATCAATTTTCTCTATGCTTCCCATGTATTACTCACATTTCCTCATATTAAAGTGCATACGTACACACTATGATTTGTTGTGTAACCATTTCATTCCTTGTGGAGGTTTGAACTGTCACTCCAATTTGTGAATTCATAATTATTTTGCTGACTTTTTTTTAGTCTGTGATGCTGCACATGCATCTGAATTACTCTTGAGTTACCACATCAGCTGTCTGTAATGACCCACAGGGATATTTCTTAGGAAAGAAACTTGGACATTACTTTACTTTGTGAGGAAAGAATTTGAAGGAGTTGATGGTGGGAGAGAAAGGCACACTGCATCTCCCTTGTGGTGATAGAGGACTTTCTTTCCTTATTGTCTCATCCAAACCAATAAACAAAGAAACTCTTCAGGGGGAAACCAGCACCTCCTCTCTTCAGACAAGACAGAAAATGCTCTCTATGTAGCAAGGAAATTAACAGCTATTTACCCTGCATGCACTCCAGAAGAGAGGCCATTGAGGCAAGCTAGCAAGTGTGTGATCCCATAATGGGTAATCACAAGCTGATGTGGGTTCGTGTTCTTGCTTCCTGACAAACAGTTTTTCGGAGCCTATCATCTACATTTTTCACATCTTCTGAGGACCTGTGAGCCAGCTACTTGTACCCTAAGAAGAGTGGATGTTCAAAATTAGAGAAGAAATACCAGCTAGGAATGAAACTAAGACTCTACCAGCAAATAAACAGACCCTGATGAAGTGGGCATCAAGGGAGGAGTTCTAATTTTCTTCTTGAAGGCAATATGTTTCATCATGCCACTTATAAATAAGTGCTTTTTTCCATCTCTGTGATTCAGGATGAACCAGAACAGTTCCAAACTCAGTAACACTATGAGTAAAGAGAAACATTCCTGAGCTTAATTATTAAAAAGAGCTTTATACTGATTGATTATTTAATAATAGAACGTGAATTATGGAGTATGAGGATTATTTGTTCAGAAATATTAATCAGCAATTATTTACCCTAGCAAAAATATAGATTTTTCTTCCATTAATGTGGAGAGGGGTATTACTTACTGTTTACATTCCTTACTTTTCCATTTTTCTGACTGTATAGAAAGTGGCAAAGAAAATACGTTGTTGGGATTTTTTTCCAAGGTCCAAGCAAAATTGTCTTTTGAAAATAATTTAAAAGGGATTTTTATCAAATGGTCCGAAAAATAAAACACAACAAAACCTGAGTTGTGCAGCAAAGAGCGTTCTCGGAGTACTGGAGACTAAAGTGAACCTCTGCAAATGGGATTTACAAAATTAGTATTTGCATTCAATTTACAGCATCTACGTCACTTAAATTTTTAGAAAGCTTTTCAGAAGCCCCAAAAGATAGAATACAAAAGATACAAGCTAGTCAGAAAATTGTACATTAATACTTATATTTTCACTTCATCCCCTTTGAAGGTTTTCTTGAAGCTGTACAAAGACGGGACTCATAGGAAATATTTGCCCACAGTAACTAGTATCCTGTATTGAAAGTCATTTGTCCAACTTTCAAAACATGCTCTGGACCCACCTGTCACTTCAAACATCAGAGGTTGTATTGAAGGGATATTTGAACAGGAAAAACCTTATTGGGAAGTGAGGACCACAAGATATTAAAAAATATCATCAAAATGATGTAAGAAACAGGCAAGTGTCTCAGTCCTCTCTCTTTCTTGCTTTTTACATTAGATACATTCATCCTTCATTAAAGGTCTCTGTCTGCTACTTGATACAACAAATAAAGCATACAGCACTGGAATATTAAATCTCTCTCCAAAGTTTTAAGAAAGACCATCTCCCTTATCTTCTAGGTAAAATGAGTGGGTTTTTTACCCTCCCCCTCTGTCTGAAGAACTGGGGGGAAGGGCAGTGGAGGTTTCCTTGTGAAATCAAAAGCTACCCTTGAATCAAGTCTGATAGGCTGCTGAAAATTCAGCACAGAAACGTGTTTCTGTCAGTGAAAGACCTTGTTTGTAACTGTAAGGATTGTATGCAGCACATTGTTTGATCCTGAGAGGACTTTGATCTATGCTAGCATCTAAAATATAGCAAAGGATGTCACTAGGCTTTGGAAAAAGAAGGTGAAGGAGAGACAGAAAGTGAGGGAAAGTGTACTTGTGAGGTGCCAAAACAGGTAACACTGAGTTATTGAGGTACTGGGCAAGTGAAAGTGGGTTTGTACAGAGGAGAGCTGGGTGTTGCACTTCTGGGCAAAATTAGATTTCACTGTTTACTCCAGAAAACCCTATTCAGGAACAGAAAAGGTCCAGCCAAAGCACAGCAGAGCAACTTTGGGCATTAAATTCAGAGCAAATAATTCCTTTACCTACATGACTTGTCTTCTAAGCCTTTTATGAGGTATGAGTGAAATGAAATCAGTCTCCCCTCCTCCTTGTTTCACATTGTCTCACTAGAATTGGAACAGGTTTGACGGAGGCTCAGCGTTGAAAATATTCTTGACCACCACAAACGTGCTGATAAACAAAAAGATGGTTATACAAAGGTACTCCTGAGCCACCACAGTGCTGTGGGTGCTGATCCAGAACTATTAGGGCAAGATGTATGAAGCACTTAAGGCCAAGGGCCATCTCCGGATGTGAACAGGTCAAAGGTGGGCGCAGGTCTGTGATCGCACATGAATTTTTCTGGTGTTGGTGGACAGTGTAGAGCTGTAGCAAGAGATCTCATTGCTAAGACAAAGCAGATAGAACATTTTTTACATACAAGTGCCTGAAGTTTGTGCACATGTAAACAGCATGGGACACCTTAAGCAAAAAACACTGAAGGGAAGTTGCCTAGGATCATTTCTTTCATATGCCAATGTGTGGTTCCCTCATCTGTCCACAGCATACTATTCATTCACACAAAAAAGAAACAACCCAACATACACCCTCTGCTTAAGAATAACAAGAAGAACCTGAAATTCCCCTTGACAAAAGCACCTTTTCCCTGCAATTCTCACCCACAAAAGTGGAGAGGAGACATATGATCACACAAGACAGTGGATGCTCCACTTTTCCCTGTGCTCATTGATGCTGGAGCAACTTGGAGGAGTTTTGCTGCCTGCTAGCCATCTCCCCTTTCCATGCCCTTTGGTGAGATGTGGTGGAACATGATAGGCATCTTGTATTATGTCTTGGAGAGAAGCAGAGAGGAGAGAAGTGAGGAATACTTAATATGATGCAGAGGTTCGCTGCAGTGACAATAGTCTCTATTATTCTTGACATGACCCTAATGCAAGCACAGGGCTGTTTGTAAGATGCCTCTTTTTATCGACAACTGTATCTGACCCAAATTTTATTAAAGATGTCAAATGCAGTATGAAAAAGTACAGCATGAGTCTAAGGGAAATTCTCCTTTCTTTAAAAAAAAAATATAAAAATAATGCAATAGCAAGAATGTCATTCCTTCCTTATTTATTTTCAGGTCAATCATGAGAAATGGAAGAGAAAGAGAAGGACAACCCCCTTCTGAAAGGCAAGAATCATACGAGCCATTGACTTATATTGGAGGAAAGCTTTTCCCTCCCAACAGTCATCATCCTTTGTCAGCATCACAGGAGTGTCTAGGACACTGTAGTCAAAAGCAGGAGCTGTCACTGCTAAGCACTGTACACAAATACAGATGCATATGAAAGGAAAAATCCTTATTTGGAGGACTCTAAATGTCTACTAATCAAAGAGATAACACTGGGGGAGGGTTAATTAGCTCCATTTTGTAGGTAGGATATCAAGGCAAAAGTGCGTTCGTTGACTTCTGTTACGTAGGCAGGTATTGAATCTAGAGTTTGGAAACCCTGGTGTTGGTTCAGCCCTCAAAACTTCTCTTTATCATAGGTATTTTCTCTCTTCACTTTCTCACAGCTTCACTTTCCCACCTCTTGGAGGACAAAGGAGACCAGAGACAACTGAGGAGTTGCTGACGTCTTAATGAAACCTGAGGTCATGTGCAGCAAACCTCGTCTGTGTGCCTGGTCCCCTCTCACCACTGCAAGTCAATAACCTATATATTCATCTTAAAATCAGCCAGGTCTGGTGTTGTCCCTCAACGACCCTTACCAAAATATTCATCCACTCAAAAACATCCTTAGCATTTCTAGAAAATTACTTAGCAATTTCTGTAAAAATAGAGGGCAAAGAGGAGAAAATAAAGGAAGCACCTATGCAAATATCTTCAAATAGCCAAGGATCAAACGCGTAGGAAATTTAGCTGAGGAGGGCAGAGAAAAGCCAGAGTCTGTTCACTTTTTAGTTTGAATTAGGTAATGCAGGGATTTGTATCAGGGAATCTACGTATGTCAAGCAAATGTCATGCCTGCCTGTTTGGGTTGATTTCTGCTTTTCTGGCCTTTTCATTTAAGCAAGAATTTTCTATCAGATCCAAAACTCAGTCTCACATAAATGCATGACCAAATCCACTATGATCCCTCAAATGAAAAGGTCTCGAATTGACATTTTCTAGAGAAAATACTTTCATTAAAAAAAATCAACATATCTATATAATAATAAAAAAATCCACCCCACAAACAAACAAGCCTCTCCCCAAACTCTAAGCCAACCAGAAAAAAAAAAAAAACAAAACATAAGGCCCTAGCAAGGGTCTTATGCATTATCAAGCACAAGGTCTAGGTGAAGACAAAAATAAAAAGAAAAAAAAAAGGGAAAAAAGGAGAAGCCAGATCATGAGATGACAGAGGCTAGTGGACCTCTAAGTCAATACAGCAGTGCTGATTTCCTCTAGATATGCAAAATTGGTATATAAGCAGAGCATTTGAGGAAGAGATACACTTCTTAAGGAGAAATAAAGTTTGGAGTTTTATATCCTTCAGTCAAAGGAGAAAGGTTATGAAGTGTTCATTCTGGAAATTAGCCTTTCCTCACAGGTTGAGAAATAATTTTAGGATGGGAAAACATATATGCAACTCACACTCCAGGTTCAAAGAGCAAGTGGACAAATGGGTGATTTTAAATTTGCATGATTAATACTATGGTCTCCCTGCTTTAGGATTTCTGCGTGTCACGGACATGGCTACTGCTTCAGAAACTAAGCCCACTCACAGAAAAACAGTTTTCTTTAAGTGGAACAAGAAAAAAATTGGAGGACAGCTTCTGTAAAACTGGTAGGGGTCACAAAGGAAAGAAATAGGTGTGCAAGCAGTTGGAAGTAGTTGTACATTGATGTGATCCATGACTCGATGGTTGTGCAGGCTCTAAATGCTGAATGGTGTTAATTGTTAACTGTTGTCTTAACTTTAATTTTATTGAAGCAAGTGCTTCATGAGTAGAGTCATTGGAGAAAATGCTCCAACCACTTGGGTTTTAAACAAGTTTTTCTGGGGAGTTGTTTTGTGTGTGTATGTGAGTAGGTGTGCATGTGCGCACAAGATATCAGAAAGAGAGTGATAAAAACCCAAACGTATTTCTAAAGGAAAAAAATTCTGCGATGGAGTAATAGCTTTCATTTTTAAACATTTTTTTTCTCCTTTTTAACAATGTTGAGTCCGCTTGGTGCAGCTCTGATTTTATCCGAGTTGATTTAAGTGCTTAAAAATGAAGTAGGGGAAAAGGATCATTCACTTCGATTAAAAGGGCATTAGGCTAGATTTCAAAAAGCCACAAGGTAGCATATCATCTTAGTCAAAGTTCAAGGTTAGAGATGGTATTAAAGAGCAAAGCAAGTGAAATCAAGAGGGTTGCTGTTAAACTTGGCTCTTATAATGGTGTCGGCTTCTGTTCAGAATTCTCTTGGCCTCTGGACAAGATACTGCAATTCAATAACAGCTAGCAGAGACTTTCTAGGACTCTCAAGGATGTTTTCCGAGTTTCAAATGGAGAGACCTCCAGTGGCTCTGATCTGTATCATCAGGCCACCATGGATAGGTGCAAGACTTCAAGCAACATCTCAGGAGCAGTTCTGGCTGACTGGATGGGCTATGAATAACCATAATAACAACGATTATAAAGAGCGTTTGCACATCAGTGCGAAAGAATGAGGAGCAAAGAGGATAAATGTGACTCTTAATCTTCAGCTATCTGCATAGGAAAGTATGATTAATAACTACAGAGGCTTAACATAACCTCCTCAGATAACGAGTGAGGTGGCCTTCTCCAAGCCCTGATTATCCTCTTCTAATGGGCTTCATTTATTGTGTAAACTAATAACCAAGGCCTAAGCATTGCACACTCCAGGGTCTGCAGGAAAAACACTGGGCCCAAATGTGATTAAGTTGGTGAAAATTGCCCAGCAACACAGTGTGCTCTGCTTGAGCAGAGGGGGGGACGGGGAGGAGGGAATGAGAAGCAATGTATCCTGCAAAGAAATGAAGCAGAAAGTAGCGGCAATCTCCCTTTTAGTATAGATATGCTGGTATAAATCCCTTGCCTTTCGACTGGGATTGTTATGAGTCTTCAGCTGGAATTAGTGGAAAGGCAGGGCACAGCCACAAAGTGTTAATACAAGGAGGAGAGGCACTGGTAATGAGGAGATCTGATTGCAGTGCTATTCAGAAAGTCAGCAGCAATGCCAGATCTGGACAGTAACTCAAGTTTTCAGTCAGTATTTCAGTGGTGGAAGGGAAGAGATGCTCAGAAAAAGCTGAATTCCCTTAAGTGAGAGTTCAACAATACAACCCCAGCCCAGGGAAAAAAAAAAGGGAAAAGAAAGACCTTCCAGCTCTCCTGGCTGTATTTCTAAAACACAAGTGCAGCTGAAGGGACTCAGCTTTATAGGGCATATATGGAAAGAGGACGAGATTCTCATTTGAGCTGCACTGATGTAAAGAAGCTTAAACTCTGCAAGAGCCCATGGAGTTACTCTGAATTTACATCTAGCCAACAAGAGTACTGGATGACAGCTCCTCCTCACTGGAAACATATTTCTTAGCTGAACAATGAATATCACATTAGATTATCCAAACTGACATAATTGTAAATATTCGATTTATCTGGACCCATTTGTCTGCTTAATTGTTGCACTTTGTTCAACAAGGACAATGAAATTAGTTTGGACAAGCTCACTTTAGAGGCATTATCATTGTGCTGTTGCAGGTTGGGTTCAGAGTACTGGTGGAAAAGGTTTAAGGCTTAATAGACTAAAAATGAAAGAGAAACACATATCAATATTCATAAATTTGGGACCTCCACTGGGACATGAGACGCTGTCTTTGAAGGGTGTCACATCTGTACTCTTTGTAGTGTACCCACATTTGTAGAGCCTGTACTTCCAAAAAAAACCATACAAAGACTTCAAATATCAGCATTTTCTCAGGCTCCTCTCAGAAGTTCTGTGCTTGTTGAATGCTAGCAACACATGCCCAACTTTCCCAGGAGTGTCTTAGCCTCTACCATCCCAGGTGAAAGCGTGAGTCATGTCAAGCAGTGTGAAAATACAGCGGTAGAAAAAATAACAAGGTGGGAGCAGCAGGCTGCTACCAACAAAACAGGCACCCTGAAAGGTTCGAACGGTTCACCCCCTGTACGTTCCACCCCCCTTCCCTGTGCAGGACAAGCACAGACATGGAAATGTATCCCCAGGCGCTCCCCAGTTGCTCTGAGGAAGAACAGACAAGAAAACACAGCATGTACAACTCTCTCCTGGCTGCCTTGTTTCTCTTGGGCAACATGAATATACACTGAAAAACCCATACACCCTAAGCCTCATAATTTCAAGAGACATCAGATTTAGGACAAGCCAACTCTGCAATCTATATACGTGTGGTGTCAAAAAATGTGGAAACATTCACTAAGCTGAGTCTCTCCCTTTGTCTGGAGAAAATATGTGCTCTCCCAGGCAGAAGTAGTTGGGAAGCACGGTGTTCCTCCTCAGCAGCTGTAATCTCAACTCATTTCACCAAGCAGGCATTACGGGAACACAGGGTAATGTTTCCAGCAAATCTACAAAGGAGATAAGAGATGGCAAGGACAGACATGCAGGATGAGAAGGGATGTAGGAGAAAAGGAGAAAATGATGCTCGACCAGACAGGAGACATTAGTGTGACTTCATTGAGAAAGGACACTACAAAATGACCTGAAAGACAGAAGCAACATCTCAAATGTTTACCAGGGAAGATCTTGACAGAAAGCTAGCCATAAATAAAAAGACCAAGAAAAACTGATTCCAGTTTTACCACCTTGAAAACAAAGTGCTCTTCCACCGATCAAAGCTGTAAATGAAATCAGAAACTCACGCCAGCATGTCTTATCAGTTACATATTTACCGTGCAAAGTCGACATAGTAGCATAGAAATTATGAGCCATTATAAGAACAAGAGAAAAATAAAATTTCCCCATCTGTTTGAAGGAACAAACTGAGCTTGGAATGGTTTAGTTATAGCTGGACAAAACTTGCTCTGCCAAAACCTGCCTACAAAGCCAGTGATCAAAACACTCATTTTTTGCAATATGTCAAAGAAAATATGCACTAGAAAGTGGCAGAGGATTTTAGGATTGTAGTTTACCATACCTAAGGGGAAAGTAAGAGAACAACTTCATTCTAGCACCATGGGATTCATTTGGTGCTGAAAATGAATGCATATCAAGGTTAAAAATGTTACAGAAACCAAAGAAATTTGAAGGCACATGTTTTTACAAGAAATTGTATTTTAACAAGCTTTTCTTTTTAAAGGAGTGACATGGTGGGAAGGGGAGGGGAGAAAAAGTGTGGACACAAGATATAAGAAGTTCCCATTAAAGAGAAAAATGGGAAATGCACATTTCTTCTTTGAAAAATAGGTTAAGCTTAATTTTGTCCTTGTACTTACAGAAACTAATCAGAGAGATTTGACATTGCTGGGAACCTGCCAAGTGCAGCAATTCATACATGTGGTGCCACTGTAAGTCTCTCACTGCAGCTACTCAACAGAGCAAAGTCACTTCAGATACCTGCTCGCCTGAACTGATAGTGCAATCTCATGGTCAGTCACTCCTCACCACTTTCTCCCTGCCAGAGACAGAGCGCAGCAGAAGGGAAACATGGGAGCTAAATGGGTTACATCATGTCAAGTTCTATCAGAAGTTATCCGTAAATGGAGAGACGGGACAGTTTCTGTCACTCCCAAAAGCATTCCAGCTCAGATAGTTCTTTAAAAGGTGCTCTTAACTTAAAGAGCAGTTTTAAGTCTAATGCACGAATCATGCTCTTAGACTATTTAATGCAGGAAACACAGCTTTTCTTAAAAGATCTGCAGCCAGTGGATGGATTTCACATGGTAAGGCTGGCAGCCTGTCTACTCTGCAACTGAAATGTTTTCAACAAGCATAGATGTTCTTAACCTACATAGCATAAGTAGCGCTACCAGAAATAATGTTTCAGGCAAGATTCAAGTCCTTACTGGAGGATTGCCCACCACGAATTACAGGCATGGAATGCAGCTGCTCCACAACATCCAAGTCCATGGTTTTATGTTTTCATTGTTGTTATTATATAGACTATTCAAATTAAATTAGATCAAGACACAGGTCTGTGAGTTTCAAAGATAATGATTTTGGAGGCAGACACATATATCTGAGCCATCACTCTTATGCATGGTCTTCAACCTTTGTATTTAAAAAAAAAAAAATCATTGTCACTGAGCATCTGAAGGGTTTTAAGGGATGTATAGACAGCATGAAAAACATTGGGCAGACAGCTTGCACCAGGGTAGGCTATGGGTAGTACAGCTGGTAAAGCTATAGTATAGGTGGGCGTATCACCCCAGGGAGAAATCCAAATCACATAACTATACAGGATCTTCTACCAAATGCTTTACTAGGAACTTACACTGGCCTCACAGATCACAACCACCACATTCTTTGTAGTGCAAATATGGGAAGTGGGTGTTTATGGAAAGGTTAGCCTATGAACAATGACTCCTGGGCTATGTAATGTCATGCACTATCATCCACATGACTGAAAAAATGAAAAGTAAAGGGTGCCTGTTCTCTTCCTCTGTCTCTCTGTGACTGGGAACATGGGGTGAGGAATGAAGGTTTACTGCTTTCAAGTTATTCCTGGGTGTATCCCATCACTGCTGAATCAGTAGGGTGATGCAACTGGCAATCCAAATGCTTAGGATTGATCAGTATCTAACAGTTAACACTGTTGAAACACCAAGACACCAACCATCTTTAATTCCTACAGTTTGGAGCTGGGACCTCTCTCTACCAAAAAGGCCATGGGAGCTATGGAATGGCCCAGCAGGTGCCAGGGATGCTCAGTGTTTTGTGAGATCACGTATTCCCATGTAAAAATATGTTTCCCCATTTAGAGCTATGGTACTTTTCACGATGACATCATTTCAGCAGTGACAAATATAGCTGAGTCTGCTCTTTCCTATGCCATATAAATCCCTTGACCTCAATCAGATCATTGCTGATTTACACTTGTGTAAATGAAGTCAGAATCCAGCCCATGGTATTCACAAATGTAGGCCAGAGTAAGCATTACTCACAGACAAGAGACAACCCTTCAGAGGAAGGAAAAAAGATCATTTTCATGCAAATATCCTTAATAATAAGGAACAAGAGTTAGAAATAAGAGTATGAATGAAATGCAATCAAGAACTGCTCTGAGATCAGATTTGCTTCTAACTTTATGATTCTGCATCAGCTGCTCTTAAAGCAGCTTAAGCCCAAAATTTGACCTACCTGAAACTTGTTATATATAATTTTTCATCAGGGATCTGTGAGCTAACTCAATCCCTAGGCTTGGCTTTGAAGGTAGCTGGAGGTGCTCAGCTACTTGCAGGATTTAAAAAAATTTGATTGCCATGTTCTATGAAAATGGAAACTTTTTTTTCCCTGATATCCAGCTTTGCCCTCAAATCATTACACATTATCTATTTATTTATGCATAAACAGTGGCATTATGGTTTGGAGAACAGGGGTCCTTTGATGGGAGGTAAGCTTGACTAGCCTATGGGAGTTTACTGCTATGCATGTAAATGAGGACGTACATACAAATATGCAGAACAGACAAGCGAAAATATACAGCATCTCTTTAAAATGAAATACTTTGATTGCTCCAATCACAAGAAGTTGTAAAACTACCCTGAAGAATTAACAGCCTCAGTACATGCTAACTACATCCATCATAAATTCGTCTTTAGTTTCTGTTATCGTATCACTGTCTCTTGGGACCCCCAGTCCTGTCATCATTTGCCCTTTATAATTTATTCAGCTTGTACTTGCCTGAATCCTTTCTACTTATCATTCATCTTTACAGTTGTACATAAAATTAGATTGATCCTCCTATGGCAGACACGTCAGAGAGAAAAGTTGTCATTGAATAACACATAAAGCAAATGAAGGTCCAGCTAAAGCTTTTGTTAAATAACTTGGAAATCATCCTTTGAGATCCAGAAGGTGTCAAATTAAAAAGACAAGACAACTGTACCTTTATAATTTAATTTTTTGCACATCATTTTTCAATTGCCACCAAATCTCAGGTGCTACTGAGAAGCCTTTTTGCCATTTTACATCTCAGGCTGAGCTTGGTTAGCCACCACAAAGGTGATGAATACACCAGTCTCAGCTGAGATAACAGTATGCATCCAACACACTGGTTCTGTCAGGATGCTGGCACTGTGTTCTTTCTCTGCAAAGCTCTTTGGACTGGGTAGCAGAGAGGGAGTTTACTTTGTATTCTAGAGGCTGCCTTATAGGGATACAGAAGCCAATCTTTAACTAGTGAAATGGAACTTTAATGTTTACCAAGCAGATAGGACCCAGGTGTTTCATCTCATCTGGTGAACAGAACAGCACTGTCAAACTACAGGGGTTTTTAGCAAATGGAAAGTGCATATAGCTTCCTCTTTCTCTCCTCTCCCCTGCTTTACCCAAAGCAAGATCCAAAAGTCCTTTTACTGGCTGGTCACTCTGAAGGAAGAAACAAGGAGTAAAAAAAAAAAAAAAAAAAAAAAATCTCTTTAAGCATGACATTGACATCCAAAGATTTAAACAGAGAATTTCTGGAGAATTTCTGAAGGACTGGGTTTTTTTCTTTTTTGTTTTTCTTTATTGTTTTTTTCCAAGTCTCTTACCTCAAATCTGGTTTTATTCCTTTTCATCTTCATTTTTAACTTCAGAAAACAGACATGTTTCTCCTAAGGGAACAATTAAATGTGTTTTCTTTCAAAATCTAAAGGGCATGGTGAGCAGGCTGTGTGTTCAGCAGGCTACTTTAATCAATGGAACCCATCCAGCCTACCACTGCTGACCAAATTGCAATTTACATCAGTAGAGAAAAAGTTTTGAAATGGGAAGTTGTGGGAATATACCATTTTTGGCACAACACAGCATGCAGGGTGATATGTGGTTTAATGGTTTTCTAACAAGCTTTTGGAAAAAGCTTTGAAACACAAGAAAGAAAAAGATAAGAAGACAGTAAAATTTCAAGGTCTGCTTAAACAGTGAAATCAATGCTATATGTGCAGGACTTCTGAAGTCCACATGACACTTATGTCTCATTTAAGCCTTATTACAAGGATTTAAGAGAGGCAAGACCTTGCAAGATACCCACCCTCCTCTCTCCTGTGCTCAAATAACTTTCCTTACATATACGTACGAATTTAAGTCAGGTATGACCAATAATGTTGGAAAAACCTTTTTTTTTTTTTTAACTGTGGGCAAATGTAGTTAGATAGGGGTTTTTTTCTTCTTTAAAAAATGGGTTTAATATGAGTTTTATGAGCTCACCTGTCTTCTAATGTTAAAGATGCATATTTTTGCGTATGATGAATAAAACAGAATGCATTTTTTCTAGATGGCAAGAAGAGACAAAGAATATCAGAACAGTTAGGGAGAAAACTAATTATGTTACGCACTGAGAAATTTAGCATACCAGTAGTACCACTGTCTCTTTCAAGAGGAAGAGATACAGTAAGAAAACCCAGCCTATTTCCCAGACTGAACAGGCCCTGCAGATTGCTGAGGTTAACAGCTTCGTACATACTTAATTTCATAGTTATTCTTTGCAAGTCTTACAGGAAGGTTTTAACTCTGCAGAGACAGTGCCTCCAACCAAGTATACATGGACTGTTCACTCTCGTTGCCTGAGAGAGACACAAAGAACTAGGGGAAGAAAAATGCTGCTGTGCTTATCATACAAGAGCTCAGTTTATTTGTGCTATAAATAAAAGTAGATCTTGATAGCGTAATTACATTTCTCAGCATTATCCTCTGCCATTCACTTCAGAAAGAAAAAAGAAAGGGGAGAAAATGTTCGCTTCACTATAATTTGTAATCAAAATGACTACACTTAAAACATAATTTTATTTCCCCTATTTCATTTCCTGTGGAGCTTTGTGGGGCAAATAGATAATATTATACAAAATCTACAGGCAGATAATTCTCCCATATGTTGCACTGTCATTGTCTAGATCACTTTTTCCCCCTTGCCTTGCTTTCCTCAGGATCATGGCCTGTATTTTTGATATTGCATTTTATCATTGCGGGGTATATCAGCATCAGATATACCAGGGGTGAATCAACTTTTACTTTCTCTACTTTCTCTCTCCTGCTCCCCCAAATTACTCTTCCTTGCCTTAATTCACTTTTTATAATGCTATGTAAAAAAAAAAAGGAAAAAAAAAAGGTGGTTTCCCACTATGAAGGATTAGCACAGATTATGGTGAACAGTGTTAATTATAGGTGAGGAAAAAGAATAGTGCATCTCTCCAATCTGTTCTTGATTTCCCCCGTGTCTGTCTGTCTGGTAATAAGCCTCCTTTAATCTGGCAGTCCCCTTGGTGAAATCAGCGCCATGGACAGCAATATTGATTGCTTCTGAGAAACCATCACAGCTGCTCAACCAAATTACCTTTGATATGTGACCTTTAATGTAATTACTGCAACATCAAAGCATTTCTATAAATTATTAAAGAACTAATATACTTCATCATCCAGCCACTCTATTATATGTAAAATAAACAATCACAAGTAAACACTAGAATTTGAATTGTCCAACAATCACAAAGTGCTCTTTACACATACATATACACTCTGCTACATTAACCTTCCATTTCAGGCAAAACAATTCCAAACTCTCCAAAAGAACCTAATTTACTCATTCAGATGAAGAAGATCCAACTGATAGTTTTATGTTTTACATTCCATTCTACTTGCTTCAAAATATCTATCATGATTCCTTCCCACCCAAAAACAAAGTGCCGTAAAGACTTTATTAATCAACACATACCTGCTTGGAAGTCTTTTGATTATTCCACAGGATGAGTTTATGTCCTACATATAACATAGAAATATGTGAAACATATTTCTGTCATCTTACAAAGCACATCCAGAAAGTAATTACTGTAAAATATGTGCATGTAGCCACTCCACTAAAAACAAAGTGATACATAGCTGAGAGGCAAGGCATCTGAATCTGGACAAAACCTCTGCATGCCTCACCATTTCCATACATTAACATGCATGTGCATATTATTAAAAATTAGGCAGTTCTGTGCTTTATAATAAAAAGAACATAAACAGCAATACTGCAAGAGCAGGAAAATGTGCAGTTTACTGGGAAATGGGAAAGAATGGCTTAGTCTAGTACTATTTATTTTTTCCTGTACCATGCCTGTTAATTGCTTTTGATACCTCCTCAGTCATGCTGTTTGTGTCACAGACAGTGGATTGTCAAGAGAAGATGTTATATATGTGTCATTTGTGAAATTATGTGAATGAGGACTTAGACCCCTGACCCTAAAAATGCTTCTTATTTTATGGTGATGAACTATGGTTGATATTTTTGGTGCATGTTATCAAGAACAGTCAGGTAAGTCATAAATAATTCCCTTCTACTCAGATAGGAACCATAAAACAGTATCCAGGCATGATAGTTTATCAAGAGACAAGACTGGTTTCCTTAAATAAACTACAGTGACATCATTCAGAGGATGAGTTCAGAAACTTGGCAGAAAGCTGCCTGCAGAGGGTTTGCTGGTGGAAAGTAAACCTTTGTCCTGAGACAAATAGAACAGGAAAGGAAAGGAATGGGAAAATCAGTGTTCAGAACTCTAAGAAACCTGGCTGCTCTTTTAGAAAGAGGACTCACTGTTCACAGTTCAATCAGATCCTGATATGTCTCCCAAATTGTAAAAGGGCAAAAAAAAAAGCCTTCTAGAGCTTCTAGAGCCAGTGTGTCCAGTTTGGAGTATATGTAACAGAAATTACACAAAGCAAAGAAGAAATTGTTTCCCTGTAGTCTAGAATGAGTCAGTGCAGCCTTTGAAGGAAGTCTTGATCCTAGACCAAACGCTGGTTGATTTTTGCCACTGTCCAAGAAAACAGTTTTGACTTTAAGAGTTTCGTGATTTGAAGTCTCTAAAACAGAAGTTGAGATTCAGAATGGTGGACATGGAAAGAACTTGGAAAAAAAATAAAATCCTAAATCATCACTTGCCCTCCCTCTCCAACTCTGAGTCCTAAATTTCACTGACCCACTGTCTTCTTGAAGATAGCACCATCATACAATTTCAGGATGAGATTTTAACCTCATAGAGAAGATAGAATTCCATGCGCAAGTGAATGGTCTGGCCCCCAAAGAGAAGAGCAAACAGTCTGAGTGGAAAATCTGGAATTTCAATTAGTCTTTTTTAAATACAAAACACCCTATTCATCACATCTCTAGTTTTGATAAACAGATGTTTTATTTCTAGCATATTTCAGAAAAAAATAAGTTAAAATGTTACCTGAAACACCCTTATTCAACATATCCTCATTCTTTTTACATCCAGTTTTATCATTCAGGAAAGAGAAAAGCAAAAAGAAAACACTGGAAGGGGGAGGGGGCAGAAAAACTTAAACGCCCCACAAGACTGAAGTTACTTTCAATCTGCTGCTAAGGAGTTTCTAGAAAAAAAAATAATTCAGAGGGAGTTGTCAGCTGACAGAAATATTTTTAGGGAATGAAGTATGTATATATTTGCATAAGGTATGGCCTTTTAAGCAAAGATAGATGTAGATGAGCAAGTGCGTGGGCATCTCCATACTGGCAAGGTGGCTTAGAGATAGGTAAATAGACCCAGGATGATGGAAACAGGCAGAGCAGAATCAACACTCTCCTCAGAACACAGAGCAAGGGATGTGTCTTAGATTTGTGGAAAGGTAGGTTAAGCAACACAGGAATCAATCACCCAACACCAGCTAATAAAGACACATTTTTAGATAGATTTCCTCTCAGTTTCGATGCAACCTGGAACCCTCAGAAGCCCGGTCTTAGTTAAGTGATCACTGACTCCTGGTCATTGTAAAACTAGCCCCATTCCAGCTACAGGAGCACTTCGCTGTTCCCAATCCACCTTACTCTGGCTGAATCTAAATAGTGTCTCCCCCTCCTCTGGGTAACGGCTTAACTAGAAACCCATCCAGCAGGGCAGGTCTTCCCCACATAATGCTGATTCTATTTTTAGTTTTGCTTGTGTTGTCTGAACCTTAGATCTTGCTCATGTGAATAATTTTCCTCATTATCTCATGTGCGTCTTACCTCTCTCTCTCTTTTCTCCTTGTCTCACCGCCTTTCCAATCTGCTACAGCTGCTTGAATACTAAAGTAACTGAGTCAAACCACTTTGTCATCAGGAATATGTTTTCATTCTGTGATAACTCAATAATGTGATCTGTTTCTTGATTTCTTGCTGCCAAAACTTGCTTCAGAGAAGAAAAACAGTGAGAGGAAGCACATGGTGAGGACTTCTAACATTTCGTTGTTGTGGTCAGAATCCTAAAGCACATCCTCAGCTAGGTAAGACTGGTAGAACCCAGACCACAAACAGCTGATTACTGTTTTCCTGACTTCCCACAAGGGTAAAAAGCTTTTAGTTTTGTGCATGGAAACCATTTGGGTGGGTTGGTGGTGTCTTGATTTTATTAGCACAATGCAAATAGTGAATCATCCAAACAAACGGAGACTTTATACTTCCAAATCTGAGATGAGAGCACCATATGTAACCCATTTCGGATTTAAAAGGAAAAACAAAAAGTTATCAGTCTGGACTCACCCCTGGCAGTGTCTTCTGTTCATGCAGTGCGCTCTGGGCCTTTAGAGCAGACTCCCTTTCGCAGTATGTTAGGAAGGCACAGCCTGCAAAGAAAAAGAAAAACCTCAGTAACAGTGGTACTTCAGAGAAGATCCTCCTGAAATTGATATATAGAGCAAACCACTTTCCTGTCATCATCCCGTTCCCAGTAAATCAATCATAAAATCCTCTCCTTAGTATGTCACTAGTAAAGAGTCGAGAAATGAAGCTATCATAGCTTCCTCTGAGCCCTGGTGGAAAGTGAGCAATAGTGTACCTGTGAGTGCTTATTTTTCCTTCAACACATGCTTAAGTGTCAGATACAGAAGGCTGCACAGGATTAAGGATCTGAAAGGTTCCACATGGTGGCAAGGTGGGGCATGAGATCCCAGTCCTGCTCCAGCAGCAGCACTGGGAACAAGTGCTGACATATGCTGAAAGGTCTCATGTCTTTCTTTTGTACCAAGTACTTTAAGAAAAGGGCATACAAGGACTTGGAACTTCCTACTGCAGAGGAATATTTCTATTGTTTAGCCTGACCTGCACCAAAAACTCGCTGCTCTTTTTGCATCACACCAGAAAGGCACCACCCTGCACCAGCTGCTGCAAGGACTCACAGGCTTCCAGTCATATATCATGCCACACGCAATCATGCCAAAGCCCAAACAATCACTCCAAAACATCCCTGACCCACAAATCATTTGAACTTCAGGGATACACCAATGGGTTATATCTTTGATTCTTTCAAAAAGTTGTCTTATCCACTACAAAGGCTAAAGCCCTGTCAAGGTACAGCCCTGCTTTTCTTTCTTTCCCCACCTTCATGCTTCCCTTCTGGTAAAACTGGTTGATGTTGCAATATCAGTTATGTGTCTGATGTGATCAAATTATTTCTTCTTACTGCAGTATACTGAAAACCTGCCAGTTCCTGCAGCAAAAAAAAAGGTGCTTGTTATGCAGAAGACATTTCCTCTGAAATTACTACAGAATGTCTCCAGCTCCTTGAAATGGAGGTATCATAGATTTCAAGGTTCAGGCAGCATGTGCCTCAAACTGAGAGTCTTTCAAGAGCAGCACAAGTGCAGAGAGACTACCAAAGAAACAAACATGTTCCATGACCTCATCTTGACCCACCCGCCCTCTCCCCAAGCATATATAAAGTACGTAACAGGTGAGTAAACAGTAGGCTGTAAACTTTTTTCAACTTTGATTGCCACTGTGAGCATTTTGTCCATGCAACGTTCACTGTTTTTTCCAAATTATTTCCTTAGATAATATTACCGAAGAAATACACACTTTTATTTTTACATGCTTTTAATAGATTAATATATACAATAAAATAGATTTTTTTTTCTATAAATATGCATTTTTTCTCAAGGATTGTCTTGTGAAAGTCACCTTACTCCTCTCACAATGAAACTATGATATGGCATGAAAAAGAAGAAAAAGAGCAATTTTTTTCATTATCTCTTATCCTGTGTTACTTTCTGGAGGTCTTATTACTTTCAGTTTATTCAAGCCAATTTATTATGTCTCCATAATTGAGACTCAGAAGCAGAAGGTGACAGTCAAAAAAGGAGACTGAACATCATCAAAAGTTTGCGTACTTGGAATTATTTTGATTTGTTCCCCTCTAACTTTAAATGGATGAGTTTCAGTTAGTCTGTATCTACCAAAGAAGAGGAAGAAATCGTGGCAGAGAGTTTACAGCTAGCAGAAGTAATGGATTGAAAAGGATCCTTAAAAGTCACCCATAGCCTGATAATCAAATGGGAAACTATGCTTAAATTTAATTTCAGTGCTAAATCACAGGCTGAGAGCTCTCTGTTTACTAGACACAATAAGAAAGTCTTCCTTTAGTAGCAGACATGGAGCAGCTGATACAGTCTAATTAGGCACATCATAGCACACTGTTATAGAGATAAACTATGCAGTGTAAAGCTCTCATAATGATAGCTATATCTTTCTCCTCATTGTGATTGCCATGATGACAGTTCAGGGTAACAATGTCCTGCAGCTCCTACTGTACTATGACTGTAATTCAGACAGAGTAGGCAGAAGACGACTCTTCTCTGAAGGTGCAAATTTTCCATCCAAGATCCACAGTAAATGTGTGTGTGGAGGCAAGTTCTCACCAGGGAGAAAACTCCATTAAGTCCTCTCCAAACCTGTTGTAAAAAGTGGTAGAAGTGCCAAACTCCCCAAAACAGTACTTAGAATGAATCGAATTATCACTGACATACCAAACACAGTGTTACGGACAAAAAGATTTTGAAGTGGAAAATAAAACTACTCTCTCATATGATCAGACAAAAAAGCCCCCCCTGTTTTCCAGGGACAAAAAAAATACTCTGTGGAAGTGTTTCTTTTTCCCTTTTCATTCATATATCATGCACACGAATTACAATCTAGCCCACATGTGTTGGGCAAAAAGTAATATCTTTATGAAAAAAAAATCTCATTTATTTTAAGTAAGACTTAGTTGCTTAGAGACACTAAGAAGTTCCATCCCAGCAGCGGCCAAATGAAATAGATTCCTGTTCATAGCAGGCCTCAAACCTGAACTTGAAAAGGACAGTTCAGGGTTTTTTGTGTTCCCTTTCCTTACCACAAGATTGCTCTGTAAGGCACATATGCAGCATTAGCCGTCAGCTAAAATAGTATTTTTCAAAAACATGTGGCCTCTTATAAGATGATACGTATCCATTATTCCATCCTGCAAGAATTTCTATATTTCATCTCCTTGTGCATTAGGATAAAAGGCAGTGCTCTTTCTTGCACCACCCCTCCTGCCTCCCTGAAACATCAAAATTGATCTCTACTTTGTACTATGGTGTTTAATGGAGGAAAACTGTAAAACCTCTTTCAGGTGTTACTTTTCCAAGGCTACCTCTTTCCATGTGCCTCCCTATGACCCCTCCAAAGGTCTCTTCCTTCCTGGAGAACACAGCATTGAACACTCAGGTTAACACTGTGGAGTACAGCACTCTAAGCCACTGAATCTTGAAATAATGTCATATGATTAGCTATGTTGGTTTTTTTGTAGAGAAAAAAAAATGGCAAAAAAAATTGTGTTTTGGTTTGCTTGGGTTTTTTTTTTTTTTTTTCATTTCGATTTGCCAGATGGAACTCAATTTCAGAACAATCAATTTTCCCTGCTGAACCTTATGATTGTGTACAGAACCACTTATTTCACTGGGAAAAAAACAGAAGTTTTTCATAGCAAACTCTTAAGTAGCTCCGCTTAACTGCTCACTCGCCATCAACTGTTTGCTCCAGATGTGAGCAGGATTTCTGGGTGAAAGGCTTCATATTCCATTACAAATCATTTGCACCATCCATCCCCTTTTAATTGCCCAATCTCAGCAGTATAATGAACATTTCTCAACACATCTCTTAAGTAAAGATAGTGTGAGGGCAATGCATTATTTCTGTCCTCCACTTCTACGGGTGGTACTGACTGAGTCAGTACAGTGCTTGTGAATTTTATCTGAATTGGAACAAAAATTCTAATTGACTAATTATTGATAATGAAGGACTCGCTCCAAACTGTTCCTAATTTCAATTCCATTTCTCTCAAACATGTTATGCATTCCAGACATATGTCAATCAACTTAAAGATGCTTTGTTTGGATTGCTTCTTTCCAGCTGTTCACTTACTACCAGTGGACAGCTTTTTGGGCAAGCACGTAAACATCTGGAAACTCCCACCTGCCAATTAACTCCAACCTATTGAACAACAGTCTCTTGGAAGCATGAGGACATATCAAGTTGTCTCCTGGGAAACAGGATTGTTAAAAGAGATGGCGGAAAACAAAAACAAAAGTTTGAGATGGAAAAAAAATTACAAAAGATCTATTTTAATTTTATCTCCAGAGAATTCAATAGTGTAAATAATAATTGTATGAGATACAGATGGATAATGATTGTGGTTACGGCAACTTCAACTCCACAGTAAGTCTCCAGAAGATTTTGCACAAGTCTAGGAGGCAAAACTATCAGGAGATACACTGTGAACTGAACACAATAGTTCTGAAAACTCAGAGCCAGTCACACAGCCTGAGTTGAAGAAGGCAAAGGCAGGGACTGGCAGAATGAAGAACAACCCACTTTAGCAGAAGATCAGGTTTGAGACCATCTAAGGAACCTGAAGATGCACAAGTCCATGGAACCTGATGAGATGAATCCATGGGTCCAGAGGGAACGGGCAGGTGAAGTGGTTAAGCCACTGTCCTTCATATTTGGGATTGACAGGCTGGCAAAGTACCTACTGTCTGGAAAAGAGGAAAAAATCCCTATTTTAAAAACAGAAAGCCTCAGGGAACTGCAGGCCATGTTGGGCAAGATCATGGAGCAGACCCTCCTGGACAACATGCTACCTGGAAAATCAGGATATGCTGGGTGACAGTCAACACAGCTTCAAAAATGGCAAATGGTGCCTGACAAACTTGTGGTCTTCTACAACAGGGTTGCAGCACTGGTGGAAAAGGAAAAAGCAACTGACACCATCTACCCGGATTTGCGCAAAGCACTGCCTCACACAACATCCTTTTCTTTAAAATGGATTTCAGGGATGGGTCAGTGGAATTGGCTGGAGGGCCACACTCAAAGGGTTGCTGCCAATGGCTCAATGTCCAAGTGGAGAACAATGACAAGTGGTGTTCCTGTTCCCCAGGGTCTGGTATTTGGACTGTTGCTGCTAAACGTCTTTGCTGGCAACATGGATACTGGGTTTGAGTGCACCTTCAACAGGTTTACCAACAAGAAACTTGGTTTGTGGTACAGTTGACACTCTGGAGGGAAGAGATTACATCCAGGGGAATCTTGACAGGCTGAGAGGTGGCCCTGTGCAAAACTTGTGAAGTCCAACCAGACCAAGTACAAAGTCTTTTATCCATTTTGGGACTAACCTAAGCACAAATACAGACTGGGCAGAGAATGCACTGAGAGAAGCCCTGCCGAGAAGGACTTGGAAATGTTGTTTGATGTCAGCAATGCACACTGACAGCCCAGAAAGCCAACTGTGTCCTGGGCTGCAGAAAAAGGACTGTGGTCAGCAGGTTGAGGGAGGTGATTTTCCCCTCTAGATCACTCTTGCGAGAGCCCACTTGGAGTACTGCTTTCTTCTCTGGAGTCATGAAACTAAGAAGGATAGGGAGCTGTTGGAGAGAGTCCAGAGGAGAACATAAAGATGATTAGAGGGCTTGGGGCACCTCTCTTGTGGAGACAAGTTGAGAGAGTTGAGCTCGTTCATCTTGGAGAAAAGATAGCTCTGAGGACATCTAACCTAAGGAGCTGCAAGAAGATTGGAGAGGAACTTTTTACATGGCCATGAAATTATAGAACAAGGGGGAAGATGGCTTAAAACTTGAAGAGGGTAGACTTGGATCAGATATTAGGAAGAAATTTTTTAGTGTGAAGATGATGAGGCACTGTAACAGGTTGCCCAAAGAAGTTGTCGATGCCTTATATTTGGAAACGTTCAAGGCCAGGTTGGACGAGGCTTGGCACCTTGGTCTGACAGACCCTGTCCATGGCAGGGGGGTTGGAACAAAGTGGTGAAATTACACTGATGATTTGAATCATAATCCATTGCCTCTCTTGGAAGAATCCTTGGCTCAGTTGCTCATCTCAGCCACAATATTCCAGAACACTTGGGATAACCCTAGGCATTGAGAAGGCTGGCTCGAGTGATCTAAGCCAATTTTTGATTCACAAACTTTTGTGACTGTAGCGTATGCGCTCAACGAGTTATCACAGCTCGGCTGACAGGTGATAACTTCTGAAACTACAGCCCTTCCAATACTTGTGAGTGTAACTAAAATCAGAATCATTGCCCAAAAAAAGATAAAACTTTCACAAGGCTGTCAGGTTTTTGTTGGTTTTTCTTCTTGGAGTCAAATACGTTCTTGCTTTTGGTTACAAATATATTAGCTAGCAGTAAGGATTTCCTTAACTAGCCTTCCTGTGCTGTTTTATGTTAGAATTCTGCACAGCACATGAACTAGTGAACAAGATGGTCTTCTGTAACAGAAGAAAGAACATGGATCAGCTCATAGTGTCTACTACTGTGGGACCTTTTCCACTATCATCTTTAGAGTACCTCACACCCTAAAACCCCAAAGCAGAGAAATCAAGCGCTTTACTCCAGCAGACCACTATGGGCTTTCAGCAAGCAAGCTGCAATCCAAGCCCAGCTCTACAAGAGCTTCAGGCTGTATACTGAAAATGGAGGAGGCTCTAGTAATGCTGCATACCTTGGGTCACAGGCTAGTGGTCATGCTCCAACTTAAGAAGATCCACAGTCTTCTAGAGGAGCTTGTTTGACAGCAAAAAGCTCACATCACTGCTAAAAAAATAGGAGCTCTCAACTGGTCACAGGTCTAAGCATCACATTTAGTGATGCCTCAGTTTCTCTGTGCCCTAATTACCTTTGAAAAAATTAGACCAAGATATATGAGCTGTCTGTGGTGGACCAGAGATCTGTGCCCCATTTTCCAGTCTCCTGGTTTGTGTTTTAAGAGAGCTCCTTCTCTGGAAATAAAAAAGTTCATTGCTTCAAAATTCTGAGATCTGTTATATAGAGAAAGATCATGGTTCTTAAGAAAACTCTTGCCTTAAAATCAACGTCTCAGGTTACGTCTCCCAGCTACGATTTCAAACTGAAAAAGAAATCTTTTTTCGCTTTAAGTATCTTAGCTCTACATGTCTGGTTTTGAAACAATTCTCATTTGCTCTGTCTACAGTGGACTGCCCAAGGTTTAATCACTTGAGGGTTTCAAAGATTGAGCTGAATTTTCTTGAGGGAGACACAATCAATAAAGACTTTTGGAACTGGAAATGTTTTATCCAATTTCTTCATCTGTTTCTCTCTCAGTGATTAACTACCTTCTGACAAAAGTTAACATCTTTGCTGGTAAAGAACATTCACTTGGCTAGAACTTTCTTTTTCTCCATCTCCCCTGCTGCACAACAACTGAACACTAACTGTTTAGAGAAAAAGATAGGAATAAAAATCTTCCCAGATATCAGCTTCCCTGTCAATTATATTGCAAGGCAGATTAACATCCGAAATGCCCTGCTGTGTGGAATGCTAATTTTCTTTTTCCTCTTATGCTATTTTCCATTAACTATTATGATGCTGTAATATTCCTGCTATAGATAACTTGATAAGGTTCTGTGTGTTAAAGGCATACAGAAGACCCACTCATAGACACCCATGAACCAATAGTAAAAAATAAATTAAGAGGCCAAATATGCAAATGCAGAAGTTAACCATATTTAAAGAATATTAGCTTGCTTAAAATGCATTTATGATAGTTCAAAATGAGACATTGATATTCACAGTCCAAATCAGAGTCAGTCCTCGTCAGTGTTTAATTATATTTAGCAGTGTCCAGGCAGACAGCAGAGACTTGAGCATCTGTTGGCATATGTAAGCATTTCAACAACACAGGCAATGGTTTCATCCTGATTTTTGATAACTAGTAGTTTTTTAATGAGGGCATCAGTTTTTAAAAGTCAGAATTTCTCATAGAAATTTTTAATGAAATAGTTCACCAAGTTTCCCAGCCCCATGATACCATTTCTGACAAGAGCCTACAGCAAGAGTAATTTATTCCAGGACTGCTAGTAGTCTGGACTGTAATCTGGATCAGGCAAACAGGGTCTTGAGTGCAGAGACTTGACACAGGAGAGCACATTGTCACTGGCAGACCCCCAAGGCTTCATGCCTATTTTTTGAGTAACACCACAGTTACCTCGCTCCACACCACTGCAAAACTGGAAAGCTTTTGATCTGTCAAACTTTCTTCCCCAGGATGGAGGAACAGTTTCTGGCTCTGATTCACACATAGATGTTTTTTTTTTCCTGGGGTCCTGAAAGTTCCTTGCAAAGTTTCTTCGAACAATCCTTTGCTGACTGGTACACTCAAGGTGCAGAATGAACCATTGATTCGACATACCATGTACCAGGTCTTGTTCTCTCACAACTGCCAATGTTTCAGCTTTAAATTTCATCCTGAAACTTCTGAGATAATTTTGATCATCCCAGTCCAAGTCAACAGAAGACTCACTGCTCAAGTTTCTGCAATTCTAACTATCCAGAGCATTTTCTCCCCAGAACAGGTGTCTAATTTCCATACACACAAGAAATGGCCAATGAATAGACTCCCCATTAAAGAAATCAGAATTTAGATTACTGGTTAAGATAGTTGTCTACCACAGAAAGTGCTGGTGTGTGTAATAAAGCCTGCAAATATTTAATGCTTTGAGTTACAGTAGAAAACTTACATTTAAACAGACCAGCCTCCCTTCAATTTCTCATTTGTTGCCTAATACCTTTGGACTTCATGTTGTAAGGAGAGGTGTATGCCTTCAGGCCATATTCATCAAACAATTAAGGCACACTTTTGATTTTAAAATATAAAAAGAAAAACATTAAAGTGAAAATAATAATCAGGTGGTTTTCTGGACCAAGCAAGTATTCCCAGTGTTTCAGAACTCTGTCACTGATGAGAAAACCATGAACAAACTCTAGAGATCACTCAAGTGAGAATGAGAATAAGTAGGTTCCAGCTTCTACTCCATAAGGATACATCAAGTTTGAGTTAAAATCCTGATAATCTCTAAGCTTGACTCACTTCAACCTACCTATTACTTCAAAGAAAAATCCAACATAATTATGTTACCCATTTTACTTTGCAGCCTCAGGAAAAAAAAAAGCTTGAAATCTTCAAGATTTCTTGTTTGCAAGAAAAAATATAGAAGTTGGGATTTTTTTGTATCTTGTGATTCACTAGTGAAAGTCAGGTATATAGCTGGAAACAATCCCGCTGTTGAAACAGTACCACTTACATTCAGAATATTATGGGTTAAACCTCCTTAGAGTACGTGCATTAATTAGACTCTGTACCTGCTGTTCTGGGTCCTGCCTTTTGAGTTCTTTCTATTGTTAGCAGCATATGAATAACTCAGTGGATTTTCTAAAACATTCCCTATTTCAGAAACTTTTCCTCTTTTTCATTTTGTTTTGATTTTTGGATTCACTTCTTTTGGGGAGACTTCTTCAAGAATGCTCAACTAGTCTCCAGAGGTTATGCTACTGTTAAACAACAATCACTTTGAATACCTTGAAACTTACCAAAATAAATCTAAAGCAAAACCATCTCTAAACTAATTAGACTGCTCTGCTACTTACAGCTTTGTCCAAGCCTTTCTTTTCTACATCTATATACAGTGAGTTTGGGTTGTTTTCTTCTTTTCTTTTTTTTTCTTTTACTGCTCATTATATTTCACAAGGGCTAGGAACAGACATTTCTTGGAAAATAACACCAAGTCTATGTGCGGGAAATGTGTTTGTACTTTTGCATAAGAAAAGTTGGTATTTTCACCCTTAAAAAAATGTCAGGGCCATGCAGAAAACATCTTGTTGATAGCATCATCAAATGATTAGTTATTTATGCTTTTGTCTCAGAAACATGTAAGTAGCTTGTTCTAAATACAGACTCGTAAGCTCTCTAAACAACCTCATATTCTTTATTCTCTCTGACAGGGCACAAGTGTCAATATAGATTTCTGACATTTCCAGCTCAAGGTTGAAAGCAAAAGGCACTAAAACAACTGCAGAAAAGAGCTATTATTAGATAATTCCTAGCCCATTCAGAAACAAACTCTTGCAATTATCTCTCTAGAGTTATTGCTTTTACTGACTTTTCCAGCCCACATTTTTCTGATTAAGGAAATTCAGATTCAAAATGGAACCTCAGAACACCTCTCAAAAGCAACCTTACTACTCATAGTTACCAAATTTTTCTCCACACCATGTACACAAGAACTATAAACAGGACAACATTAGAACCTCTTTACTAAGTTCCACAAGGTTTTGTTGAGTTGGAATTCAGGGAAGAGCATCCAAAGCCACCTTAGGTTTTTTATGTTACAAAAGCAAATCCAAACCACAAAGAATGTATTTCCTGATTCCAGCTGATATAGAAATGAAAATCTTTAGGCAGTAGCTGCTCCTACAAGATGATCACCCTGAGACTAGAAGTCTCCAGAAACTTGTAAGAGTCACAATATGAGCCAGAGAAAACTCTACAATACCAGCTGGCTTCGTGAGATTTCTGGAGACAAATTTCAGCTGTCAGAACAATTAACATCCAAGCTCCCATAACCAGATGCTGTTTTCCATATGTTTTGACTTTGAATAGCTTCTTCTATCCTCTAAGAGATGTTGGGAGCAAATAAGTGTTGTCTCTTATCACCTATATCTTTCTCCTTATTCTTCTTTATCAATTTAACTTGTTCTTTAAGTATAGGTAGCGGAATGGTATGGAGTAGGATCAAGTTATTCTGCAAGATGCCAGTGACGAAGTAATCTTCTTAATCAACAGACCTCTATCTACTCAGGGCTGAGAACCACGAGGCATAATCCGTGTGTGTGCATGAGAGAGAAAGGAAGGTGAAATGAGGTGCTCTGGGAGCATGGCAGGAGAAAGATGGAAAGGGCTTCTTAAAGGCCCTATCAATCAATTATAATATAAAGGAAGCGAGGTTTGTGCCAAGGGCAAGGGCCTCCACTGCCTCTCTGGTAAAAACTTCTAAGATAAGTCGTCACTGCATGGTACAATCTTCCTTTAAGAGCCTGGCTCATGCATAAGGTACTTAGGAACTAGACAAGGCAAGCAGAGACTGAAAGAAGATTTAACCACCTGTTCAAAGCCACACAAAGAGTTTGTAGTAAAAGTCAAATTTGAACCAAAAAATCTCCCAAGACTCCACCTAGAGCTATGAAGGCCTATCAGTCTGTTTGTCTTGAGAATGGACACATTCCTATGCAGACTCACAAATACATTACATTCGCAGTACATTATCTCAAAACAGCAAACTGGGAAAACCTTACTGTCCCTTGTATCCAGGTGTATTTTCCCATCTGCTACTGTGGGACTAAGTTCCTGGGTAACAAGTTTAAAACAAACTGAGTGAATTTAAGCCTAAAACTTCAGATTTTTACAAAAGGTATAAGGATGTAATCTTTGAACTGAAAAAGAAACAGTGAATTTAATTAAAACAAGATCTGTGCAATTTACAAAGCTTCAGTGCACTGGGTTTTAAAACGGTTCTTGTCAGGCTGAAGTAAAGGAGGTACAATTTCCTGACAGGTACAATTTCTGTAGAGAACAGAAGGAAAAGTGTGTAGTAATCAACCATCAGAGACATATTTTGATCACATTTTTTGTTGATCAACTTAAAAATTAGTGAACGCTGAATATATAGTAAATTGTTTCAGTCAAACATTTGAAACAGCTTATAGCAGAAATTTTTTTGCTTTGAGAACTGAACTCCTATTACATGATGAACAGTGTAGACCACAAAACACTGAGGGCTGCCAGGAGGAACGTGCATGATGTCAGTTGTAGAAGAACTATCTAAGAAAGCAGGAATTCTGATATTAAATTTAAACAGCACAGCGAAGAAGACTTCACACATCAAGAAGAATGGGGAATAAGTTGCAACAGATCCTAGAGGGTGCTGAGCCCCTTAATACCGTGGTTGGTCATCTGAATCCCTGCTGGACAGGATTAGCCATGCCTAGAACCTTGCATGGTTCAGCTCTGGAAATGCAGGTAACGAATAGCCACAGAGGCAAGTGCTCAAGAGGAAAATGAAGCTGAAAGGCAGTGCTGTCAAAAGACATTTTCAGATGACAGTGGACAATATCACATATAATAGTGTGTATTCCTCCTCCAGATCAAAGACACCTCCTTCCTTTGGTGTCAGTAGAAAACCCACATCTAAAATGATCCTGTCAGCTCTAATCACCTAAAAGTGTTCAGAAACACATGGAAGGAAAAAAAAAAACCCAGAAAAGAAAAGATGAATTTCAGAGGTGAGTTATAGAAATTTGTAATGGACTGGGAGGACTGACTTAGGAGAGAAGATTAACTAAATGTGTATAATTTGGGTAAATGATGACTCAGGGGGATATGTGATAACTGGCTGCAAGTTTTGAAGGTATAAGCACAAAGATTGGAGAAAAGTTGTTCGTGGTGATACCAGGGAGCAATAACTGGTAACAACAACAGGAAATTCAACACCAGAACATTTAGCCTGAGCTTTAGGAATGTTTCCTAATTGTTTGTTCCTCCTGCACAGCCTCAGAGTGGCTTTTGCATATAAACAATTTGCTAGTTGGAAATATACTTAATTTAATTTTTATTGGCATTTATTTGCATGAGTTTAGTGCATGACCACATAACCTAGGGTTTTCCAGATCATACAAGTTCAAGGGAAATAGTGGAATAATCTCTTAAATCTGATTGAAAAGTGTCTGTGTGTGTTGGAGGTGGAGATGGAGAAAAAGCAGGGAGGCAAAAAGCAGAAGTGTTAAATAAACATGGAAGGGCAGAGGGTGCTTCTCAATGCAAACTTTTAACTCAGTAATTTTCCAACACCGTTCTTTGTCACTGTTTCATCTGACTGTTCTGTAAGGTTTTTGTCTCCTTAATCTGCTAAGAGGCATAAGGAGAGAGAAATTCTTGCATCCCTGGAACAGAATCACAACCACAGATTCTTATGCCATTTAGGACAATTGCAAGCTATAAGATGGAAGTTTATGACCCTACAGAAGGTAAAAGAAAACATTACTAACTGTCTCTCCCAGCCATTAGAGCAAATCAGTCCTTCATGGAACTTTTATTACTTAAGTGACTTGAAATCATAAACAAAAGCTAATACTGATCCAAGAGCAAATGCATTCAGAGAGCCTCGATTTCCCCCCTTCTCCCTATTTCTAACTTTAATGATTATATCCAAAAGTTTAACATATTTTCTAACCCAAGAAAAAGCCCATTTTTTAAGAAAACAGTTTCAATAGCCTTTCTTGGTAAAAACAAAAAAGAATGTGAACTGACTGTGATAAAATTTGCATTAAAACACAATTCCATCCATGGTCAGCTGGGCAATTGCAAGTAATTTTCAACGGGTTGGACAGAGCTGAGCAGCCAGCCAGTCACCAAGTTTTTCTGAGTGGTATAATGAGGGGAAAAAACTGAGAATAAATCTCTCTCTCTCTCTCTCTCTCTCACACACACACACAATCTTTTATAATTTTACTAGATATTGTTTTTAAATAAAAGTTTAATATGACATCTTTCTTGGTATTTATTTAGCCACCGATTTAATATAGATTGAGAAGTTCGAAGGCAGAAATAAACAGAAAGGCATGTCTGTACCAACACAGTACCAGCAAATAGTTCACAGTGGGGAATTATTCAGACTGCAGAGCAGTCTCCTCAAAAGAGACTGTTGGAAGCCATTTTGACCAAGACATTAAAAGATGGATGAAAGAAACTTTCTAGGCTACCTCATGAATACAGTGACCTACCAAAACTTTCCCTGTTACCAGTCAATGAATCAGTGGATAGTGGATGCCTGAAAGCAGACACACATCAAAGACATGGTTACATTTTACTATTTTTTTTCCATCAGGAAAGCTAAAAATAGTGAGCCAGCTGCTGAGCATCTCTGGGAGGCTAAAACTCACTGGAGAATCCCTGCTGATGTCAGAAAGTAGGAGAGCAGAGTTTAATGAGTTTAAAAATCCCAAGCAACTACTTTTGCCTTCAAAAGTAGTGGACTAGAACATTATATAAGGATCATGGTACTAGATCAGACAAAGTCCACCTCAGTCAATATCCCCTCTCCAATGGTGGCCAGAAGCAGATACCCTGAAAAGATTATAGGCAGAGGATGTGCATCATGCTTCCTCTGGGTATTCTCAGATTTCAGCCTTGTGGCTCAGGGACTTCTGGTCCAAATGTGATCTCTGCATATTCAGTAATCACTTGATGAAACCGAATCTCTCATTTTCCACAGCCTTTTGCTGTGTTTTAGTATTTCCATTTGTGTTGTTTTTTTTGTTTTGTTTTGTTTTTCTTTTTCCTTGTAAACAGATTTAAGGGTGCTTGCTTGTTTGTTTTGCAGGTTTTCTTATCATTTATTATGCGTAAGTTTTCCAGGAAAAGTAGTAGACTCCTGCCTAGTAACCTTCCATCTTAAAAACATTC
The DNA here is from genome assembly GCF_009650955.1 of Corvus moneduloides. Lineage (NCBI taxonomy): Eukaryota > Metazoa > Chordata > Aves > Passeriformes > Corvidae > Corvus > Corvus moneduloides. The sequence continues at coordinate 18,003,178 of NC_045511.1, forward strand.
ATTATAAAAGCCTACTTCCACCAATAATCTGATTTTATTGAGCAGTCCAAAAGGTGAATCAAGAAGTTATAGACTTAGAATTGTCCTACAGGGTCCCCAGTATCTTACCAACCCATTTACAGACCCAAGTATTCAAGATCCAAGCACATCAGCTGGCAGAAACTTTGAAGTGAAGCATTTCTCAAACATTTTGGTTCCTGTAAAACAACATTGCTCAATAGGGAACTAATTTATCACAGAATTTCTTCTCTGATCTACCTCTGCTGATAAACCAAATTTCTCATGATAATACATTCTGCATGATAATGGGATAATACCCACAGGAATGCTATTCGAATTTCTCTGACCCCAGAAAAAAAGAAAGCTTACATACACTCCTTTCACCTCATCCCAGCCTCCCCTGGCCAAGGACTATAAAATCACTGTAAGGTTCTTACATTTTCAAAATACAAGAATTTGAGGTAATTTTTTATAAATGGAAATTAGAAGCCAGGAAACAGCAGAATTTAAATCGTGTCTATAGCAAAACTATATTAATAGATGTATGCTTTATAGAAGATGTCAGTTATATGATTGCACTCTATTTTTCCTTTCCTTTAGCTTCTCTCACCGGACTGTCTTTGTCTCGCTCTTGAACAGATCCCAACAGATCAGCATCCTCATCAAAATAAATCCATGCATGCACTTTCTTCAATATAACTGGAGTAATTCTCCATCTGAATTGAAATGTGTGATACCATCACCATATGATTTAATTGCAACAGATTAGGTTTATCAGGATATGCAGAATGTTATGTTACAGCTAAGGCAGCAGGAATTCTTACCTTGGGAAAGGGACAAAAGCGGCAAAACCAGAAATTTTTTATCCAGCTATTTATTATTAGGTAGCCCAGGTGCTGGATGGCTCTGAGAGGCACACATCTTCCTCCCAACCCCTGACAGGCATACAACCCTTCCTCACACCACTCAGACTCTAATTGTTCAGTACTTTTTTCCTTCTCATCTCTCTACAAAAAGATTTCAGAATTGCTTCTCACCAGGATTCATGCTGCAAGAATTTCAGCACCAAAGATGATGAGGACATGTTTTGTGGATGCATGCTGCAGCTTGAAGTTGCCTTACTAAGCTTAAGAGTTAAACAGATAAAATGTAGCATCAACCGCTCACGCGATTTAACGTCGCAGTGTGTTAACACAACCTTTGATGACTCATGGTCAGGTCCGTCCGACAGAAGAACCCTCCTTAGCGACAACCCGCTGACACGCTGGACTAGCTAATGGCTGTGTTACCTTACCTCTTGTCTTTGCCCTCTGTGGAGTACAGCCAGGTATCCACAAAGTCTTTCATCCGCTCTGCATTTCCATGTCTAAGACTTTCACAGTTTTTGAGCGGATGCCCTGCAGCCATATCACTGCCCCTTTGGCTATGATTCCTGCAAACTCATGGAACTTTGTGTCCCCAGAAGAACTCCACTTGTGAAGGCTTTACTTGCAGCTCACATCCCACACCAGGAAGGACTACATGAGACTGGTCTTTCTCCTTACACATGGTTTTGTACTGTGTACTGCTTTGTGAATGGAAGGGCAAAGACAGAGCTGCTTGCAGCTACTGTTTGTCCTGGTTTTGGTCAGCATTCAAGATTCATGTGCAGGTCTTTGCAAATTTGGAGAGCGCTTGGAAAGGTGGTGGAGGAGGCAAGCCTCGTGTGACGGGAGGTTGTGACACTTTGAAATGCATATCTGGGGGTGTCTGTGTTCCAAACTGTTTGCTTGGGTATGATTACGTCCCTTTCTTCAGGTGCGAAAAGGAAAGGAGAGTGTCTTAATCTCAGTGTGTTTCTCTAATGCTGTTTCCAGTAGTAAGAAACAAGGCATGTGTCAAGAAGGGTGTTCAAAAATCAGGAAAAAGGGCTGTTGGGAAGGCTCAGCATGAAGTGGGGTGTACCATTCCCTACACATGTATTTCAAGAGGTGGAATACAAAACCTGGAGCCAGAGATGTTACCAAATTCTGGTATTATGCAGGAAATAAGAGCTTGCTCTGTCTGGATGGAAAAATGGAAAAAAACTCCACATAGATAGGATTGCTAGCTACATCCCCACAGTAAATATCAAGGAGAAAAGTAGCATTTAAAATAAAGGACAATGTTGCACAAGGACAAATAAGTATAAATTGACCATGAATAAATTTGATCTGGGAATTAGAAAAAGGTTTCTAACCATCAGAGGAGCGATGCTCTGGAACTGCTTTCCAACAAGGATAGAGAGAGCAAACGACCTAATTAGTTTAAAGATGAGGCTCGATAAACTTATGAAAGGGATTATGTGATGTGGTTGTCTGCAGTAGTAGGGAACAGATCCTGATGAGCCAGGATTTCCCCCCAGTCCTGTGTTCCAGGCTGCATCCTGTCAACCTAAATCCTCCTCTGCAGTGCAGTGATTTACCAGCCATCTCAGAGACCACCCGATTCTAAAACAGGACTGGCATCCTTTTTTCCAAAGATCATACATTTCAACTTACATTGAAAGGGAACATCTACGACTGGAAATGCAAGAAAAAAAGAGAGAAAAAAAAAGAACAGGAAAAAGCCCCTAGAAATCTTTATAGATGGTGGGAAATGAGGAACTTAGACATTTGTAATTGAAATAAAGGTGGGGGGAAGAAAGGAAAGATTGTTTCTATTGGAAACTTGGGCAAAGTACTCCATTACTTTGATAAATAAACATATACACAGGAAACCATTTTGATATTTAATAAAAATCAGTCCATGCATTTGGAAGTTTTGTTGCAAAAGGTCTAGATAAGAATATTAGTCATGCAAACCATATTTTCTATTCAACTCTGAATAGTGAGAGCAGCGCTCTTGGCTACCTAGCAGTTTCAGGTGAATCACAGAACTGTCAATTCACACCAATTACTATGAAATGGAACCTGTGAGGTCAGCTCATCCAACCAGCTACCAAAATGCATGGCATACGTAAAGCATTTAACATTTTTTGTCCAATCCTTTCCTAGAAACCTCCAGAAAAAAAAAAGAATCTACATTTTGGAATCATAGTGCAATATAAATTGCCTCAGTCTGAATCCTATTAAATATTAGGGTGGCAGGTGAAGAAGATTTAGAATATAACTACTCCTCCTTTTTCAATAAAGAAGCCTTATGCTACATTTCTGCAAAGTTAAAGCTGTCCCAGGATTACCCCAACAGCAGTCCTGATATTAGCCATTATTTTTTCCTTAAGATAACTGATAAAGTTCCCAGGAAAGATCAGTCTTGATATGCAAAGCAGTTTCACACTGCAAGGGAAATTATTTTCTGATAAGAATATAGAGCAAGTACCGCTAGGGTCTTGAGAGATCTTAAGGGTGTCATAGACTCACCACACAGTTCACAGTGGGTTTATGGCTGACCACTCCAACAGTGTTTCCCATCCATGTTTCTCAAATCAGATCACTTCGATCATGGCTGTTAAAGCCATAGGGAAAAACCTCCCTATGTCTACCATTTCTAAAAGAAAAACAGGCTGCACAGATACAGTCCAGGGTGTTAGATCTCATCTCAGCCTTCACCTAATGAAAGTGTACGATATACAGAAGCACAATAGCTGATGAGTACAGTGTATCAAACTTCCTAAGATGTAAGGTTTTCTAGCCATGTTGCATGATTCCTCTTCTGTATCAGTGCCACTGAAAAGAGAGAAATTGTTATCCCTATTTCATAGACGTTGGAAGAATGTCTGGAAAAAAGCAGAACTCTGACTACCTTTCTCATCTATACATACAGAGTACTTAGTAGGTCAGGACTGTTTATCCTAGATACCAAGTTAAATCCAGTATTTTGCCTCTTTCAGCTTTTCCCAACTTGTCCATAGTGCATTTTACCTTGTCTCAACTGAGTCCATAAAGAGATTTGGGATTTTTTCTGAAATGGAAGATGTTCTACAGCTACAAGCTGTTATAGCAACCAGCCTGCCTACTGCTCTCCTGGGCACCTGCATTATGCAGAGCTTGGTGCTCTCACTCTTCGCTTCAGGATTTGGTGTGACACTTCTGAAACACAGCAGACTATAGATAGGATATTTAAAAGAGATAAAAATCCTTAAGATTAGCTTCAAAAACTTAACTTTTTCTGAAGTTGCCTGGAAGAGAAGATTTGAGACCTAAAGGGATACAGATATGTTGGAGAGAAGTGCAGAGAGTACGATGGATGTAAAGGAGTCAGGATGATCCTGCAGCAAACATTAATGTCTGCACACCTTGTCCCTCCTGCTTTGGTTTTACATGTTAAGAAACAGAAATGTGTTCCTCTGTAAACCTGTCCTCCAGCTCACTTCCAGTATGCACGACCAGCTCTCAGTCAACAGATTAACCACATCTCCCTGATTTTGGTCTGTTGAACAGGACTGATATTTTCAAATGCCTAAACAGTTCTTGAACCTTTGAACTCCTCCACAAAGAGCAAACAGCTCCTTCCTTCCCTCCCACTACAATGTCAACTCTTTTCCTAACTCCCTCTTACTTCTGCCACATGACATTCCCGAGTTTTACTTTAAAGATGAGCCTGTTCTGGAATCACACACACACCCTCCCCATTCTTGCAGGAACAGAATAACATATATTCTGAAGCACACTTAAAGATGTTTAAATGTATGTGTAATGGCTCATCATTCTGTATCTTTATGAGACAAAAAATGAATGTCAGAGTCTTCTTTAAATTCTCAAACTCACTTAGGAATCGCTTTCTCAAATCACTCTGGAAACTTCACCCAATGTTTTATGCCTTTACTTATGCCCTTTTAAAAGCTGCCAAGCTGCATCTTTAAAGCTTGGGCTTTATTCCACCAATTTTGTGAACACAAGCCATTTGTGACTCAATTCCCTTAGGCATGCAAGAGTCCAAGAATAAAAACATACACTAACCCAGATGATTTCAAGGAGGTTACTTGGGAATAGGGAAAGAGAGGGAAGAAGGTGCAAGGCCAAAACAGTGGCATTATTCCTGAAAGAAAAGTCACAAATTTGGTGTTTGTAAGGAGCTTTGTTCTAAATCAAAAGACTGTGATGAATCTTTCTGTCCAAGGAAGGAGGCAAAGGGACCAAAAAATCTCAAAACAAAGCTTCATTTTTGTGCAAGTTGTTCCTCTGTCTGTGTCAGTAACCTACTGCTGCATCTGTAAATTCACATTGTAGACAAAGAATAATTTCTATTTTCACCTCTGAACTTGATTTGTTCTGAAATCTTAGTGTTAAGTTTTGAGCAGCTGAAGGACAATTCTAAGAAATCTCTGGAAAAGGAATAAGTGGAGTCCAATCCACCCCCAATCTTGCAATTTTATGTCAATGACATTAAACACCAAGTAAAGACTTACAAAATATGGAAGTCACTGCAAAGCGGCATTCTACTTAGCTCAATACTATTTCTGAGAAAGGAGTTCATGCACTTAAGTTCAGGCATTTCAGACTAACTACTGCTGAAATTAGTGGAGATGCAAGGATGCTCTGCCACTGAAACTATGTACTTGCTCTTATGATGCTTAGGTCAGCAAAAAGGTTGACGGGCAATTCCTTTCCTGCCCACTATCCACCCTTCCATGTTCTGGCTTGAGGCTTTGATTCCTGATGTCTACTGACAGAGAGTTGATTTAGGACAGGTTGCTTACAGATCCCATCTGCTTTGCAGCAGCAGATGTCGGGCTCTTTCAAGAAGGATTTGGCAGCATCTTCTCCACTATTTGGTGTGGATCTACCACCATGGCTGCAAGAAACATTAAATAACAGAAAGAGAGCATGAACACAGCAGACTGGTCTGTCCATGACACTCATAAATACACACTTTGAGCAAAAACCCTTTTTTCCCTCTCTTTTCCCTCTGTCCCTTAAATCAAGCACACCATGGGATTGCACATGCCTTGCATTGATGGCCAGCAGGTTGGAACTCGAATGCAGGCTTAGATCCAGGTTCCTTACACAGTGCAGAGGTACCCTGAGGCATTTGGGGAAAAGCTACAGTGAGAAAAATCCACTTGTTTTCAGCACAGAATATAGACAAAGCGACAGATTATCTGGATGGGGAGCAGTTGGCCCTGTTATAGAGTGTGGGGAGTGAGAACAAAACTAGGCTCTGGGACTGACCAAAGTTTGGCTCTAGTCCTCCATGGCTTTATTCCTGCTGCAGCTACAAATGTGTGAGTCTACAATTTACTAATAATACACTTCTTGACTGACCTTTTCTGGCAAGTTAATGACAGGAGGGAGTAATAAGGACATGCTTTTTAATCTAACATCAGTCAATAATAGTATACAACTAATAGACTTAGACATCATACATTCAATAATTGTTTTTACTTAAAGCCCTTACAGTTTGCCCACTGAGACACAGCATGTCAGCAGCAGTTGCTGCCTATTGATAGGCACTGGTGAGACATTTATTCATACCTCTCTGGCTACTTTATCCTCTCCCGAAGCATCCATCACTCGAGGACCTAAGCACTGAGATATACATTCATTTATATACACACACATTTTGGCTCAGATGCCTCAGAAGCTGGGATCATTATACATTTCTCAATAGAAAGCTAGCTCCCCTACAAGTACACCCATTTATTTCACTTCATTTCAAGAGGAGATTATTTATACCTTCTAATACCTAGAAATCTCAACCAGAATCAGTACTTCCTTTGCGTTAAGAGGCACACGCATACCTGGGACCACATTCAGATAGGTTGAACACAAATCTTTTTCTTAAATCAATGTGTCTTGATTGCTATTCAGAGGACTAAATAAAATACTGAAGAGGGAGAGAGTGAATAAGAAGCACTCAGAACTCCAGAAGGAATGAATCAAGGGTATGACCTCAGTCAATGGCCAAAGAGTTGAGGGATCCCTGCACCAAGTCCCATAATGCTATGACAGAAACATTTCCTCACCCAAAATCACCCATCTGGGAGCAGGATCAGAATTTTTTTGTCACCCAGAACTGGTCCAGAGTACCCATCAGCTTTAATTGCCACTCAAGCATCAGTAATTTTAGAGAACAAGGAACATATTACCAGGGGTTCAGTTAGAGCTGAGATACCTAGCATGACTACAATTAACTATTTTCTGTTTTCATATGAGCATTATTCTTTTTATTCCTTTTGATAGGGGGCAGGAGAGGCACATTAATAGTTAGTTATTTAGATAGTAGCTGCCCTGGGGTTAAACTGCTAAAAACACCCGTCTTGCTTGTTATCCTTATTTTGTTGGAAAGATTAGGTTCACCTCATTTTGCATGGGAAAGATGAATGACCCAGTTCAACAGCAAGGTCTAAATTGCAGCCTTTTGGATGCTGAAGTCTTCCACCACTTACTCTTGTCACAAACAGCACCCTGAAATCCATTTAGTTTCATTTACAGCAGATTAATTTCTCTCTGACCTTTGCCTCTGATGCCAAATAGGCCTGAGACAGACAAGAGCTTTGGAACAGTAAGTGCATTTGATGATGTCAATCACTGGACCTCTGGTATATTCTTAACTTCTTATGTGCCATAACGCCACATAGAAAACTTTTCTCCTGTTCTGGATGTCATTGTCCACACCAAACATGTTGTTGCCAAACAAGCCCAACACAGGCCCCACAACTGCCTATAAATGAAGATGGAATGCAAATATTTTACTTATTTTAAACTTATTTTCAAATCTCACTCCACACCTCTGACAATTATGTTTATTTTATTTAGATTTAATTTTGTAGGCAAATTCTCTATGACAAGGGTCATACTGCTCAAATTGCTACTACAGCAATTTTACTGCCTTATTGCCATTTGCCTGCCGTTACCCAGTGGGCCTTGAAGCATCATTAGTTTGCTTTGAAGTCTCCATCTCTCAGGAAAAGAACAAGTTATAGTCATTCCTCATAAGGACAAGGACGGCCAAATTCAACGACTGCCTGTCATATTCCATACTATAAAGGTCTTCCATTCACTTACACCAAGAGTGAAATCATCTGAATTGGATTCACACTGAATGAACGGATTTCAATTCACTAAGTTCACACTGAATGAACTGAACTGAATCCAGAACAGAGATTTTGCCCAGAAGAGAAGCAAGACAGTTTTCTTTCCCCGGCACAAGGACTGTGTGTGTTTGGAGGCTAGGAACTACTTTGGTACATATTCCTTCCAAAGGGAGAAGAAGCTATTCACATCCACTGCCAGAGTTCTACTCATGGCTGGACTTCCCCAAGACAGAAATCAAGGCTAAAAGAGAGGGAAGGCAGTTAAATTACAAGGTGTGGTTGGGTTCATCTGCAGTACTTCTCTCCCAGCTCAGCGGTGCTCATGAGCATGACGGGAGTTGGACTCCTCGCTATTTCCAGGGCACCACCTGGCAGAGTCGCAGGACTTCTCATGTCACCTAGCCTCAGTGCCAGCCTCTTCCTGCAGCACTATGCAAGTCCTTCAGCTTTTTTTCTCTCCTCCATGAATTTTTCATGGGGACTTCAAGGTTTACTGCAGCAAGTTAGACATTTCCATTAAAGAGAACACCCTGAGTGGAATCAGAAGCGTCTTTTCAGTCTCTGTTCAGGAAATTCTTTTGCAGAGTTGGAAATTGCTTGTGGAAAATTATTTTCCAGAGCACATTCAGACCCTCTTCCTCTAGCCATATGCTAAGACATCACACTTCATAGTCTGAAAGGCCCAAAACGATTTGAAGGTCTGTCATTTCTCCTTTCTCACAGCTGTAAAAATTCTTTAAGTAAGACCTTGATTACCAAAAGAACATATATTATTAAAAACAAACAAACAAACAAACAAACTGAAAACAAGAAAATAAAGGCAAATTTGCACAACTGAGTAATTTCTTTCAGAATGTCTCTTGAAATTAATAATGTTCCTCCTCCAGAAGATCCAATTCCTCTTCTTGGAAAAAAGTGCATTCATGTAGATAATTCTCACCTTCATTTTTAACTGCTGCTTGTTACAGTTGGGACTAAACTCAAACATGCAGCAATGGGAGCGGTTTTTGCTATTTATCTGTTTCAATAAGTACTCTCACATCACTTTACACTTTGAGCAATGTCTCTGACTAGTTCTTCACTGTCTCTTCCGTTTACCAATATTTCAGAATTCATTTTGTTTAGTAACTAGTACAATATGTCCACTGATTTCAGGTGGTCCTCCACCACTTCAAAATGGTAGGTTAAAATGTTAATGAAATCTGAATATAAAGGTGCATTTTCTCAAATACTCCACTATATATTGTTGTGTATAGAACACCTGATTGCAGTGAGTTTCAAGAAACATTATTAGCCTTCACTGGAGATGATTCCTTTAACTTAAAAGAAACCTTGCCAGAGATGGAATAGAGTTGTTTCAAAACTCTGTCAACACTTTTCTAACTTCCTATATCAGGTTTTTAAGCACATGAGAGAAGCTCTAAGTGTATTGTTCTCCTTTACTAAAGGCCCTGAACAAATCTGCATAAATATTATTGACAGTACCGTGTAATATTGTGTGCCTGTGGATTTATATGCAAGACACTCCAGGCATAGAAATTCATGGAGAAACAAGGATACGCAATATTGTACCAAAATAGTAATACTTAGAACTAAAGTAGTGCCTTTTAATAATAATTAAAAAAAAATTAAAAACTTCCCATAGCTGATGGAAGATTCGGATCATAATTATGACAGAAAGAGGAGCCAGAAGTTCCATGCTCAGTGCCAGCTGCTAGGTCATACTGAGCCATCTGATGAGGTACGGTTGAGTTGACTCCACCTTCTCCTCTAACCGGGAGTTTGTGTTTCTCATGCACACATGTGAAAAAGAGATCAGACAAGGCTGAGTCTGTTTAGAGTTCACCAAATACCTACCCATTTCGTACTCTTCTGACTAACTGCTCTGGGAAAGTTGTTTTATTTTCAAGTGGCTAGATACATTCAAGGGTAAAATCTTGCCTGCACCACCAATACATGCCTGTCTCTCACTTTTATCTGGAGGTTTCTACAGCCTAGTTTATAGAAGCAGTTCTGTTTTCACATGTGAATTGGAGTTTTGTTGGTTTCCCCTTGGGGGCTGCTTTCCAGATATGGACAGTCCTTCATGGTGCAGAGCCTACAGAGCAATTGTGGAAGTAGAACTGAGAAACGGAAAAAAAATTAAAGTGTCTTGATAGAAAAGAGTTTAGAGCTTTCTCAATCTGATTGCTTGAGAGGTTGTCCCTCTTCTCTACCCATCTCCAGCTGAAGAAATTTGCCACAGACCTACTACTCATGTCAAAGTTACAAAAACTATCATATCTATCACATGTTAGACACAATACATATCCACAACAAGAGAAGACTTCCAAGTTCCTCCACCGTTATCATCTACAAGTAAGAACTGGACATTTATCGAGAAGTTCTACTTTTCCCTGGAATGAATAACCTAGAAACCAGTGCTGAGTCTCTTGAATCCCTTCCCACCCCAAAGAAATCCAACATACAAGGGTAGAAACAAGTATCTTGTTTCCACCTTGGAGCTGCATGATTCACTTCTAAGCTCTGAGGTGGCCAAGGACAGCTGACTTGCAAGAGACAGTTGACATGCAGGAGATTTGCAGGGAGCAAGGTAAGGATGAATCTTTCATTTCTCATGGGGAAATCTGAAACCTCACTGCAGTCTGTAAAAACTGTTTCCTGAAGCCTCTGCACTCACTGTTGCTTTCATAGGTATACTCTGTGCCATAATAAAACTATTTCAGGCCCAGAAAAACACTGATCCCTCAGCCTCACTGCATTGCTACGGCTGTTCAGGAGACTGTGCTTCAAGTCTTAAGTAATGCTACCCCACCTTGCTTCTAGATCTCTTCTGACTTATTTTCAAAGGATAGATCTTGGTTTCTGAACAGTGGCCGATTCTGTAATTATGTACATTTAAATATGAAGGGGGGAATCAAGAGCAATTTTAAGGGCGTGTGGATTTGGTCTTCTGCCAAAGTGCTTTATTCTATAATGAACTCTTCCTTTTAAGCCACTTTGCAGACACTTTGGTCTGAACCCAATATCAATAATATAGGTTAAATTTCACATGCTTAACAATATTTAACCCTGGGGCCTCTTCTTGGGCTGTTAAACACCAGACAGTACACCAGCCTGGGCTACCGGGACAGCAGGTGAAAGCCAGGAAGGCAGGCCACTGATGGGTAACTAAAAAGAGGAAGGAACACCTTCACCTGTGCCATATGAATTCAGCATTACAAATGGTAAAGCAAACCTTCTCTTTCAGACTCTTTGTAGTCACATTTAAATAGTCAATAATTCATCACTTACAGCTAGAATGTTAAATGCAGAAAGCAGCAGAATGTAAATTGAAATGCCTAATCCTTTTTAGCATGATCCATTAACACCAAAATATTAAAGGTGAATGAGAAGAGACTTCATAGGTGAGTGCATTGGCCTTATGCCTCTGAGGAAAGGTCTGTACTCAAAGCTTCATTAGGTTACATGCATAAGTGGATCACGCTGGTCTAACAGACATTTGTCCATATCACAAAGCCAGTGATGGTCTGCAAGTACAACCTAGAGCCTCCTACAAAGCCAAGGTTACAAGAGGACCCTGTTCAAGTCTGTGCATCCCCCAAGCTGTGTGTGGATCTGAGCACACTGCTTTGTTTCTTTAGCTCTGCCTCCCATCTGCAAGGGGATAGTAACTGCTGTGCATCTCCATAGTGCTGGAAGAGTTAGAAAGTTAAACCAAGTGCTTAGGGATTGTCATCATAGGGGAAGGGAGAGGATATTAAAAGTGGAATTGGCGCTATCTAGAATAATGATGTCACTCTATATGAAAACTGGGATGTAGCAGCTGAGCTGGAGACTAAAGCAGCAAGAGAGGATGGAGCTTAGGATGCAGTTTTACACTTTTACTGTTTTTGTTTAAAATCCTACAGAAAAGATTAAAACCCTAACAGAATAGTGTGAAGTCAGAGACAAAGCAGCTTAACAAGTACTCCCTGATGATTTGGCATGACAATCTCCAAACCCTTAAAGCAAATCAAAAGATCAACTGTCCCATTTTAACCAGGATGCTGAAAGACTAAAGGACCAGCTCTGAATGTAGGCGTTATAAACTTTCAGAGCTTGAGCTTAACCTATTCAAATTGAACACTGACATCACCTCAGATGTTCTCTGCACAGCCAGAGGTTTGGTGTCAAAATAATGTTTTCAATTGTTTGTTGAGATATTAGACTTCTAAAGAAACATTCTAAAAAAAATGTTACAAGACCAATATTTCAGAATGGAGCCCAAGTGGGCTTTTGTGGACTTTGGGAGTACTCATCTGGGACTGTGCTCATTCATCTTCTCTTCAAGACAACTTGCTTACTCCAAGATTTTTTTGGGTGTTCATGACTTGGGAACCTACCACCGCACCACCACTTTTGCTTGTGAAATCTGTGCTCTGAAGCCATTTCTAGGCAGTGCTCCAGAACACAGCATTTCTGCTGGGAAATGACGACTACAAACAAACATAGCATCTACTTAGCAACAGAGAGAAAAAGAAAGAGAAGTGGGTTTTCTTTTACTTTTTATAAAAGGTGCAATAATCTCTCTCCTGAAGAGTAGTATAAGTGCTTCTCATAAAACATCATAAAACAATACAGTCCTGTAAAACCAAACAACATGTCAAAGCCCTATTTATTCCTTTCATTAACCTGATCTAATCCCAAGAAGTTTCTAATGGAACATGCATTGAATTGATGAGTCTTCCTCTAGATCCTCAACTTACCCAAAAGAGATGGAACAAATATAAATATATCTACACTTTACACTCAGTCTTAATTTGTTCAAAGCTTGGAAGAGCTTAAAAACCCACTAGTGTCTCATGGAAAGCTAACAAATATTCCGTTTAGAGAGGTTTTGGCTGCTTACACCCTTGTTTTTCCAGTGACATTCCCTTCCCCCATAGCAAGGACTCATTCACATTGAGGATATGAAAATTTTAGTGATATTTGCAGTGGAAGGGCCCTGCCACCTAGCCCAGACCACTCTCTGCTAATGGACAACTGTTGTCCATAGCCTTCAGTTGTGGAATAAGTAATTAGGTAAATGATGCTTCCCATTTTCAAGACCTCCCCACTCACCATACAAAAAGAAAAAAACCAAACCAAGCCAACAAACAAAGAAAACCCCAACAACAAATAAACAAAAACCAACCAACAACAGTAACAAAAAATCCCCAACCAACAAACTGCCATGCTTTTTTTTTCCCCATGAGAAACATATTTATCAGATTTGATTAGTATGTTCTCCCTGACCTCTATAATATTCCCCACAGTGTTTCCTGCTGTTTAGTTTCATCCCCATCTCTTCATGAGCCCCAGTTCAGAACACACCTCCCATTTAACTACATTTTTTCAAAGGTCTTGCTGCATTAGATTAGGCTGGAGGAAGGCAGGATGTGATAACTGGAAGGGAAGGGTCCTTTGAGGAAAGAACCCCTCAAATTTTAAGCAGGGAACTTTGTGTTGGAAAATAAATGGATGTGTTTGCTCTAGTTCAACCTGGGAAGAACAGGCAAACATGCTTCATCTCTACCAGAAAGCAAACGTTAGCAGGGGTGTTGCTCTGTGGAAGGCAGCAAAAGTATATAAGCAGATGGTGTTTGAGCATTTAACCACCGCAATCCAAGCATGACTTGGCAGTGAGCATACTCGAGGCCCTGTTTACCCTAGAGCTTTGGACAGCGCAGCTGCTACTCCAGTTCTGGTTGAAATTTTCAAACACAGGTATGCTTTGTGAGGGACATGGATCACTATCCTGGACAGGAAAGAGGCACTGTCTCCAAGTCAGCAGCACACTCTGTACACAATCTCTTCAGGCTCTCTCCATTGCTGGTCTACATTCTAATCCTAACTGAGATAGCTGTTTAATTGATATTTAAGAAATAAGTGGTATTTGGCCTGTACACACTCAGTCAACCAGTATTTAAGGAGCTGGCTGCTTTCTCAGCAATCAGAAATGTAAATGTGTTTTAACTGCCCAGCTGTAAACTTCATTCTACTCACACCCTTCTCACCCATTTCTTCTCCACTATCTGCATGAAACTGAGAAGACAATCTTCAACAGAATCCTGTCTTCTGCCCATGATGTAAATAGTTATGGATGTTTGGAGATGCTACTTAAATGTATCTAAGGACGGGAAGAAAGAAGGATTGTCTATAAAGGAATAGAAATCAGGGAAATAACCAATAACTCCACATGTTCAGGCAAGAACACTATTCTCTGAATGAATTGACAGTGATTTAGTCTATTTCAGCAAACATTCTACTTGGGCATAAAGGCCAACCTGATAGACCACTTTTCCTCTACTGGAAAGTCGCACCCTAACCTCCAAAGTCAGATCCCAAATACCCCCTATTTCTTAAGCAGCCAAACATAAACAAGTACAAAAACAAATCCAAATTGCCTTAACGTCACATTGCCTGCAGTGCAATGGCGAGGTGATCCCTTGCCTCCCATTACCCACCCCAATAATTCTTTTATATGGAGTGTGAAATAATTAGGAACAGCAAAAATAATTTAGGAAACAAGAAGAAACTAATTGTATAAGCTTGTTTTGGGAAAACACAAAGGACAAAAGCAAACCTGGTAGAGATGCTGACAGATACAGTACCAGTATATTAAAGCCCACACATGTATTAATAATAAGCTAACTAATGGTCCCTTGCACAATACACAATGAATTTACTACACAGCAGCCTGCTGCTGTGCTGCACTGTGACTACACACCACAGAGAAGATCACGGTTTGTGAAGCAGGAAAGTTTAATATTGTGTCCAGTCCAATGACTTTACACTGTGGTTTGGGAGAGACCAAGGTTTCAGAGTGCAGCTCTGGGAACCCAAAATCTCCAAGCCGGAAATGCTGCTGATTACATCCTCTAAATCTGGGCAAGTTGCAATCTACCTCAATGCCCACTGCCCCTAAGTTATAGTCACACACCAAGATACAACATTACTCCTCAGCAGCACTGCTCAGGCTTTTAACTAATGCTATGGCTAAAACTCCAGGGGTTAAATTCATCTTCCTGCCTCCCCATCTGAACTAAAGAATACTCTCCATCAATAACACAAGTCAATGGAAACATATCTAAGGTCCTCTTCCTTTCCTCAGAGCATGCTGGTGCTCTGTGCTTGCTGCTAGAGACATTTCACTTGCTAAATGGGGAAACCGAGGTACGGTGGTGACTGGAAAACTCATTGAAAATCACACAAGTGGTTGAGGTTGTGGGCATACGAATCAACAGTTAGTGCACCCATGTCCTACCTTGACAGATCAAAGGTCTTCAAAAACCAGGGAGAAAGACAGACAGCTCGAGGTCAGCATTTGTCCCTGACTGCTAAGCATGACACCTATTTGACTGGACTATCAAGCTCTGACCTTAGGCAACAAAACTTAATAGCAGGTTACCAGTAGGCCAGACCACATTATCACTTTAAGACAGACATTTGCATTCTCTTTCACACTGTATTGCACCATCTGCTTGTGAGCAGAACATATAGATACAACGTGTGGCTTTGCAGATGCGGACAGGGGTATGACCTGCTCACAACCATTCTGAAAGCCCCTGTGTTCCAGGGCAAACAGTCCCACAATGAGGAAGCTAAAAGAGACAGCAAATCTGGCACTTGTCTCACTGTAAAAACCAGTCTACTTAAACAGATATCCTTTTGGGGGTCCAGTCCTGTACATTTTATACTCAACCAATGCTAAAGTTGCTGTCTATACGGTCCAGCTTTGATCTGCTTGCAGGATGTTGTTTTCTCCATCAGCTCAACTTCACTGGCTGAGCTTAGCCTGTATCCTGAGTTTTAGCTGTTAAAAAAAGCCCTCCGTTCTTTGAGTCCCTCTCTCAAAGAAAATTGCCGAGTACACTTGATCCTCCAGAATTAATTTCCCCCATTGCAAGCTTCCTAGCTCAACACATTGGTTTAGAAACAATGCACTAACATACTTTGAAAGCTCCTTCAGTTTTTTTTTCTGAGCTAATGGCATTCACTGAGGCCTGTTCTCAACCTCACCCAAGTTGCCTACCCAAAACTCCTCAACCACTTCAGTGCATTACTCCTTCTTTCTCCAGCACCCACTGCAGCTGCAGCTGCTGTTTGTTTACCCACCTGCTGCAAATCACCCCAGCAGTGGCTGATTGTCAGTGCCAAAGCTAAAGGTCTCCTCTGCACGCATGCAGAGTTTTGCAAAGCACTTCAGGATCAAAGGTGTCAGTGAAACACAAGGAAATTATAAAAGCCCAGAGTTTCCTCACAGCCACCTTGTCAACTAATTACAGTTGTGTGCTTTGCTGAGAAGCTCAGAAAGGTATCAAGAGCAAAACCCCATGGCATCCTCTGACACTGACAATGCTGTAGCTGGGAGTGCTGCCATTTTTTATGCTTTTGGGACTGTCTTTGAACTGAACGTGAACTTGCATAGATATGTGCCTGATGCACAAGTCAAGTGCACCAGTGCAGTGATCCACCACACTTTCCATCACTTTACACTTAACTGCATGCCAAGCCTCCATAAATTACACTTGCTGCTTTCCAGTCTGCCTCTGACAAGAGCACAGTTGACCTCCGTGTCACTCGTGCGAGCAGCGCAGAGCACAGGCACACCTTGGATGGAGGACTGCACAGCAGAGCTACTCCTTCTGGAGGAGCCATCACAAACACTCTTCTTCCTGCCTTGGCCTCTCTGGAAAGCTGCAAGTGATCTGCAGCATGGATGGACCGACAGTGAAGACCTTGTAAAGGAAATTGTTTGTCTGGGGTTGCTTAGGAAGACTCCAGGACAAAGACAGAAGCAGAACTCAGTCACATGAATCTCAGTGCAGCATCTGAAACTGCTACACTGTCCTTCTCTTCAGAGAGGACTAGTGTATCAGCACCATCGTTTCACTGATCCTGCCTGGTCTGACACACATGGGTAACACCTCCAAGCAGATGACTGCATGGGTTAATTGGGGAAAAGAAACCAAGAGAGCCACATCTTCCTGCTTCTTATTCTAAGTGCTCTAACAACACGTCTCCATTTCTTTGCCCTCTATGCAAGAAACATCAGGGGATGAGGGTTTTTTTCCCTCCCCCACCTCCCTCACAGTCACTTAAAAAGGGATTATTCTGGCTTTTAACAGGTAGTTTATGAAAGGAATTAAATTATGTGGTTGCCTGCTGCAATAGCAGGGGGGCAGACTCAGTGACCCAGGGGATCCTTTCTAGGACTGTGTCAGCTTATGACTAACGTCAATAAAAATGATTTCATCCCAGCTTTTACGTGTAGGCAGGAGAGCAAACAACAAATTAATGAGAACAAGAAGCTCAGAAAAGCTGGAAGGAGGGGGATGGAAGGGAATGGCAAAGCACATGTGCAATATTAGGTAAGGAAAAATCAAGCATTCAACTTGGACTAAAATATGAATTATGAGGCTGTTGATTTCCACCCATACTCCCATGTACCTGATGGGAATAGAATTTAAGTGTCCCAGCTCTGGCTTTGTAAGTGATTTGACAAACTGTTTTTTGTGCTGCTGCCACAGTCACCCAAAATAGGTAAAATATTTCATTTTGGAAAGGAAAACATTTACATGAGGACTTGACCTTTAACTCAATGTCAGAAACTCCCCAGGTGGGAGGTGAGACTGATGGGAGCTTCAGTAGAGTCTAGAAATCTCCTGGAGTAATCACTGTCTCCATGGCAACAAAACACTGACATGGGAAGAGAAGGAAGAGGAAGGAGGGGGTTATGAACCTAAAAACCGCATGGGTTCCCTTCTCCATACGACTTCCAGCCATTAAAGGTGGCCTGTTCACTCTTCTGGAGCAGAAAGGGCTTAGGCAGCCTGGTTGGGTTTCCCACTTGGTTGAGGGAAGGATCTAACATGGATGGACATTCCAAGTGCCGGGTCCCAGGAGAGAAACAGCTTCCACCCTTGCTCATATCTCAGCTTTCTGCTGAGACCCTCACACAAATGTTGAAGAAAGACAAATTCAGAGAAGATTCTACCAGCTCTAGGAACCTCAGTTCATCCAGAAGTGGAGGTACAAAGCAGCCAAAAAGCCTGGAGACAAATTACAAGTTTTTAATCAGAAGAACTGAAAAGCATTCAATTCAGAGAAAAAAAAAACCCAAACAAAAACCAAACCAACCATCCAAACAAACATACAAAAACTACAAAAAAACCAAAACCAAACAGAAGAAAAAGGTAGCAAAACATTCTTTCAGAGTACTTTTGTCCTGTTCTCATCATTGCTTAACAAGCCAACCGGACTAACTGAGTTTTAAATGCTTTACCATGACATTAGAGTTTCTGGCAGAGAATTTCCACAGGCCAAGTCACCAGGACAGAAATCAAAACTACACCCTCTCAAAACCAAGAAATTGTGAGTCAGAGACTGAAATATTATAGTCTATGACTTAAACATTTTCTTGAAGGACTTTTAAAACTGTATTACAAAAGCTGTAGAGACGACTACTGCACCCTGGATGGGGCCCTGACCGAGGCCTTACACAGCTTGCTGATGAAGGTAAGATAAAGTAACAACTCAGGGCTGGGGACATTCACTGAGCACAGGCTTGACACCTCCAAGATGAGGACCACAGCCCCAGGGCTGTCAGCTGCCAGGCTCGCACAGACCCTCAAACCAAAGGGCGGGAGGGAGGAGAGTCTTTGGGTATCTTGGAAAAGCCTCTGGTCAGAGGCGCAGTGACTGCCCATCCTCCACTGTGCAGAGGAGCCCAGCTGAGGGGTCCTCACCAGGAGAGGGAAGCTTATCCACAGCAGAAGGGGTGACATGGCCCATCATAGGGGCCCCAAAAGGGGTCCCCAGACCCTTCATCAGAGATGAGGCAGCAGACCCTGAGAGTTGCAAGGGACAGTGTCAAGCAAGCCCCTGCAAGGGGAGGCACGTGGGCGTTCCCACCTGGCCCAAAGTGTCTATTAATCCATGGGATTCTGCACTCTTCGGTGTGTGGTGTGGTGGTGCGTGGTGGCGTGGCGTGGTATGTGGTGGTGGTCATGGCGGTGACAGGGGACCCTCACCACCAGCAGACCAGATGGAGGGGAGAAACTAGACGTCGGGACCCTCAGATGGGTGATGTGCTTCCACCTAACCCCGTCACCTCTCCCTGTCCCCACACCCCTCATGCACACTTCTTCTTTCTTTCTTTTCCTTCCTTCCTTCCTTCCTTCCTTCCTTCCTTCCTTCCTTCCTTCCTTCCTTCCTTCCTTCCGAATTCCTTCCGAATTCCTTCCAAATTCCTTCCGAATTCCTTCCTTCCTTCCGAATTCCTTCCGAATTCCTTCCGAATTCCTTCCTTCCTTCCTTCCGAATTCCTTCCTTCCGAATTCCTTCCTTCCTTCCTTCCTTCTCTTTCCTTTTGTCCTTTCTTTCTTCCTTCTCTTTCTTTCTTTCTTCTTTTCTCTTTCCTTCTCTTTGCCTCTTTTACTATTAAATAAAATACATCAATTTTGTGGCATCAACATTTAACCTAATTTGGTTTAAATCTTGTTTCTGGGAATATTTTGAACCTTCTAAGTTCCTTCCGGTTTACTCACAGAGATGTAGCTTGCTTTGCTTTTTATGGGTTTAAACTGTATCATAACAGTATGCACGTTGATGACCATCTTGACTGATAGAATTGCTGATGATGGGAGGGGATTCTGGAGATCTTGTTGTCCAAGATGACCAAGCTCTTCCCTCTCCTTGGATTGTATAAACTCATTCAAAACCTGCAGAGGTGATGTAGGGTCTGTTCTGACTCTAAAGACATTCTCTATTTAGGAAATGCCATCTGCCACAGGAGCAATGCTATGTCCAGGTCCTATGTGACCCTGTGTCCTCAAGTCTCTCAATCCATATTCCTTGCAAGTGGCTGGAAGTTCTTTAAGGGAGAAAGGAAGATGGAGGGGGAGGAATAAGAATTTTGCTTCCTGATGTTTTAAGATATTTTTCATCTTGGTGCTAAGCAACAAATGTTTTATCTTCTTCCATTCAAGGTTTGTGTTTTAAGCCTTTTTGTTCTTTTTACTCCCTTCTCTTCCTCCCCCTCTCTCCATTTACTTACAAAAGCTGTTCCATTCAGTCTAATTGGAACAGATGGAAATATAGAAAGTTCCTTTTAAAAATATAAATAAATTATATACACATGCACTACTTATATTATGATCTGGAGAGGGGAAAAAAACATCAAAATTTGAGAGCAAAGAATATGAAGAGCTAGTACTCATTGTTCTGATGCTGAACTCTAATTTTAGATGTGTTTACAAATGTGTGCCTCAAAAAAAATTTGCAGAAAGTGCTGCTCCATGATGTATGGTTTTGCTTCTCCTGCAGCTAATGCTTTTTTGCTAGAAACTAGCAGTTGGAACCTTCACGCAATGCAATTCCATCCTTCAGAAGATGTGGTCTATGAAGTTCAGCAAACACTTCCCCCCACACTCATACCTTCCCTCTCCACCTAAACAACTTATCTCGTTTTCCCACCACCCCCTTCTTTTGACCTTGGTACATTTAACTTTGTCTGTAATTATACATTTTGCATCTGAATTTAGTGCTTCTGACAAGTGACAGCTACCGGATTGACAGCCTGAGAGAACTGCATCCTATTTACCCAGAAAAGGGTAAAGCTCTCAACCTACCATGTTAATCCCACCATGGTCTTAGAAATTATCTTACCTGAGTAGGTCTCAAAGCACATAAGGTCAGCATCTTTATTCCATTTGCTAATGAGAAGACAGATAGTTGGAGAAATATGAAGTGACTTGGCCCAACTTAACCAGGAGAGGGGTAACAAAGCTGTGTAAGAAATCCACCTTCCTCAGGGTCAGCTCCCTGTCCAGCTGCTCCCTCCCACAATCCCTCCTTTGCGGAAGGCAACACATTACCTTCATCTCTTGCCCCAGCCAAAGTGCATTTTGAGGTCAGATAAACACACTATGGACAACACGAACCGCAGAAACCACTGGAGCTGTCAAAGGCTTCTTCATGGTGTCCCTCTGCTCACCATAAATAGTAAGAGACATACTCCCACTCATTTCCTGCAGGCTATTAGGCAGCAGTTAATGGTATTACTGCCATAATGAATAACCCTGATTTTATATATTACCTCTTTTTCAGGCACGAGGAGGGTCAAATGTGCAGGCAAAATAGAAGTCTGAAAAGTCTACTTGCATATCTCCTCCCAGCACCACTGAAGACCTCTGAATAAGAACATATCATCAGGGAGATGTTACCGGTCTGCTGAGAGACACTTTCATTTTTTTTGGGAAGCAACTTTTTCTTGTTTGCCTTCCAACTGTTTGCTGAAGGATAAAATTCAGCTTGGACGATGATTTTATGAGAAATTGTGTTCTTTAATGTAAAAGTTAAATATTGTCTTTTTTGGGAAGTTCAGATGTGAAGAATTTGTTTCACTATTTAATTCAATGGTAAAAGCTTTACAAGTAGCAGTGTCCTCTATGAGTCCTGTTGACTACCAAAGGTCTTTGTTCCTATCATAACCACAACTAAAACCTCACAATACAGTCCAAAAAGCAGAAATATGAAAAATTAAGGGGGTGAGGGAGGGGAAATTAAGTCTAAATCTAGTCTCATTTCATATGTTTTGTTCACCTGAAGTCACTTGATATCTTTCTATCTGCACTGTACTGCAAAAAATGTTAGATTTCCCAGGATCTGCAACTGTGAGTCAGAAGTTGCTAGGGGTACACACTTAATACTGGTTAAGAAATTAAAAAGGCTGATCTTTCTTTTTTTACTAGCCCTTTTTCAGCAAAATTTTTCCAACTACAAATCTCCCAAAGGAGCAGAAAACCTGAGGTCTAAGCTAGCTAAGAGACATTTCACCAGCTGAGGCTAGTGAGACTCATATGTTGATCCTTGAGTCTTCTGCAGAAGACCCAGAGATTGTCCAGAAGGATCTCTGACTCACACTTGAATCTGGTATTGAGACAGACACAGGAGACCAAGACTTGTACTAGAATTTTGTTGAAGAAGGTTCAGAATTGATCTGGGTGAGAAGTGAAGCAGAGGTACTTGGATCTTCTGAGAGTTCAAGTGGGAGAAAGAAAGGCAGTGGACAAGTACATGTTAGATGTAGACAGGCAGAAAGATCAGACTCCATTGTTCCCCCACACATGAACCCCTAATTCAGAAAAAAGAGTTTTCTCCCTCTGCCTCTCAAGCAGTATGTTTCAACCACCACTATGGAAAACAGTACAAACAAGACAAAATGCAATGGGACTGGTGTCTCACCACCCTTCCTGTTCTTTATATAAAATTTTGAAACAGTTGTATCATTTCCATACCTTTCTCTTGGGTTTTCTGTGACTTTCTGCAAGTTTGCATCATTAAGCAGTTTCCTGGCTCAAGGAGATGAGAGGAATGAATGTGGGTTTGCATTCCCTTGACACCACCCTAAACTAACCCTCTTCCTCCTTGAAGTTGTGCCAATCATTTGTGACATCAACGCCAGCTGCCTGCTGATGTGAAAAGTGTGGCTTCAGTTCCCTCTTCACCAAAATCTTTCTAGGTGGCAGGTGGGTTTTCCTCTCCCCTCTGTAAAACAAAGATTTAATTTCACTTCCCCACTGGGAACTCGAGAGCATAGAACTGCAATGATGCTTCAGCAGCTCCAGTTCAAAGCTGGTGGAAATCTTCTATTAGAAATACTTTGGAACTGGGTGATGGGAACTATTTACCTGCCATGCTAGTAAAAAAAAATCTCTACCACCTCATTTCTAAGTTTTCTGTAAAAATGAAGAAGAAATTCCAGCAAAAGTTGCAGGCAAAGAAACTTCACCTATGCATGTCCCCAGGGCCAATTTATTCAACAAAAATACTTAGAGCCATTTGAAGATAATTTTTTTAATAAAATTCTTGTCCCTTTTTAGAAAAACAGTACATTCTGGTCAATCCCTAAGACAGGTAAGAGCGTTTCTCTCTTTAAGATATGTCAAGACAAGCATTCTTTTTTCTCTATGCTGACAAACAGCAATGTGGAACTAATGGGTGAAGAACAGAGAACTTTTCCTCTAAGCATGCAGGGCCCACAAAATCAGGAGTTACGAGGTACCAGTTGAACACCTAGATGAGACAGAAAGGAATGTAATTCCATACATAGATAATCTTAATCAGACAATTTAAAGATGCATTTTGTCTCTTCTTCTTAATTGGGGATGAACATAAATAACAAAGGTAACAAAATCATCAGTGGTCCCTGTCTCCCCAGTTACCTGCCCATGAGCTCTAAGAGAAGAGAAAGCATGAAAGAAATGTTGGCATGTTTTATTTTGGACCATCAGGCAGCAGTTTGTACTGATAGATGTATTTTTGAGAGCATACAGCTGCCTTATTCACTAATTAAGGCTTCTGAGAGTGTAAAGAAAAACTGTGTGATTTCACTGCATGGCAAACAGCCAGCACAATTTGTTTCAGATCTACAGAAGATATTTGAGTTGCAGATTATCTGGGTTCTGGTAGGGTAAGTTTTATGCAGGTGTGCAGCAAAGGCAAGGGAAAGGGGGCTGGCCCTACATTCCCAGCACATTTGCAGATCCTGCCATTGGAATTTCTTCCAGAGGAAAAAAAAAATCACAAAGCACTAGGTTCCAGTGTAACAGCCCTTATCTGAGCAGTGAACATATGTACCTGATGGTAGCGTACATAGGGAACGTACAAAAGGAGGAGGAAGAACAGTTATGGTAAATTTTCAAGCTAGCCTAAATTTTGGAGTATGTAAAAAAAAAATATTCAAGGAAAGGGCAGGATTATGGCTTTCCAAACTTTATTATGGTCTTTCAGTACTTGAAGGGGGCCTATAAGAAAGATGGGGATAAACTGCTTAGTAGGGTCTATTGCAGTAGGGCAAGGGGTCATGGTTTCAAAGTAAACAAAGGAAGATTTAGATGAGCCACAAGGAAAAAGTTTTTTAAAATGTTTTTTAAAGAGGTGGAGGGTCCCTCCTCCCTGCAAACATACAAGATGGGGTTGGACAGGTCTCTGAGCAAACTGATCCAGTTGAAGAAGTCCCTACTCATTGCAGAGCTACTAGAATAGATGAGCTTTAAATGTTCCTCCCAACTCAAAATATTCCGTTATTCTATGATTCCTTCTCTTTCTCTGTATCTGGTATGAAGGTGCCGAAACATCAAACATTTTGTGTTCTTCCAACCAAAGGGAGGAGAAAAGCCTCTTTCATATTGTGAGAAGGGACACCTATAAAACTATTCAGACTTGCTCAAAATTGAGCAGCCCTCAAACAACACAGTTCTGACAAAACAGTCTCCAGACAATGGATGGTGTAGGCACACATCTCTGAACAAAGTTAATATTTTTACAGTAAAAAAGACAGAACTTAGTCAAGATGCCAAGACCAGGAACTCCAAGAATTGCTGACAGGTTAGAAAAGTACTAATTCCACAATAGCATCTATCCTAGAGCATCATGTCAGTCTGTCACCCTGACCACCCTGGCAGAAGCCATGGGCAAGCAGAGAGTGTGAAAGATGCACACTATCAAATTTACATACATCAAGAAGACAACAATATGACCAAAATTAAAAAGATACTAATGTGTAGCAATCTGCTAAATTGAAATTCTGGACTCTTTGGGTATCCAAATCCATGTCTGTATCTGTTATATTATGAACATATTCTCTGTGACTACCAGCAGCTGGAATATAATAGGTTTGTTTTCCTTGGCATTTGGAAGACAGCCTCACTCTTTATCCCAGTGCTCCATAAACAACACTTTTCCCACCATACTGTCTTCCTATAATCAAGATTATATCCCAAACCTTCAGTCAGAAGCCACTGGCTTTTAGATATTAAGGAGATTACTGATCCATGGAGAGAAAACCTACCAGAGAACCAGATTCCTCCCACTGATGAATATATTTTTGGAGATAAACCTCAGCTTTGGACACATTTTTGACAATCTGATCAGTATAAGGCAAAGTTGCTACTAAAACCACTCAGGATCTTTAAGGGAAGGCATTCCTAGAAGGAGAGGCAATAGGCAACTTCTTGCAGGTTCGTTTCAGTTTAGGAGAGATGGCAGCCACTATCTGCATCTTTAGCTACACAGTTTTAGAAGTCATTAGGAGTCACTGGAGTTTTTAGAAAGGCTGTTGTACTTAAACTTGCTGACAATTCATTTTTGGGAGGGAGCTTGGAAAACAAAAACAGTGTCAAGTACTGGACACCCCTGTTTTAGCAGGTGCTTAAAGGCACCTTTCACCATTAACATAGCTGCAGGGAACAGATGCACTTCTTTGGTAAGTTTGTTTATTATTTCCAAAACGTAACAGACTTTTGTTTGGGTTTCAAAATGTTTCTTTTGTTTAGATGCTTTTCAAAGTGATTATTTGCTACACAGAGACAATTTCATTAGAACTTGCAACGAATTTGTTTTCTACTTTTTTCTGACCTCAGAATAAAATCTATTTTTCTGCCTGCCCTTGCTAACAGTGATATCAGTCAACTGTTCCATGTCTCAACAAACCACAGCAATTAGCAACAAACATCACCACAGCACAAACATTTCTAAAGACTGTCCACAAAACATGTCCAGAGACAATATTCAGAACACATGAATCAAGAAGCTCTTAACACACCAGTCATGGGAAACCTAATTAATCTGATTCAAAACAAACACTGCAGCCAAACATTAAGTGACATTAACCAGGCTGGAAAAGACTTCTGCAGGAGCAAAGTGAACCTTTGACATGGTCAGTGAAGCAGTACTGCGATTTAGAGAGGGAGGAGGGTTTGAGGGATGGATTGGTGCAAGCCACAGCATGGCGAGAGTAAATCAAACAAGACAGAAGCTCCTGTTCAAAACACTGAGCTCCATATGATCCTGGTCTAGGTATATCTTGCCATAACGTATTATGGGAGGAAGACATTAGCACTCTCTCTGAAGGTATTATTTGAGAGCTTCTGAGCACAAAGACGCCACCACTGATTTTTGGTGGGATCTTCTGTGTGTTTGGTATCTCTGAAAGCCAGGCTGCATGCTTTGGTTCCTATATAGAGCACTGCAAGTCTAACTTTCAGAACATATTTAAAAATAAGCTACAGAGATTTGAACGTCTCTTCCCTCCTTTGAGAAAAGATTTGGAACCCACTGGGGGCCAGCACTTTCACTGTCTTTACAAATCCTATTGCCCCCCTCAAAAAAGTAACATTCTGTTGCTGCTCCTGTACAGACTGTAGGAAGGCACCATGGGTTTGCCTTGGTTTAGGCTAAACAAATGCATCATGGTTATGAATGAATAAGGAAACAAAGGCACCCGCCTCTATTACTGAGAAATATGTCAATATTGGGATCATGGTCACCACCAAAGTCTTCAGCTCTTTATTGTGGTGAGGCCACATGTCCTTAGCTACTACCTAAGGAACAGTGCCCCAGCATGGTTTAAAAGCTGTTACCCACCACCCCAGAGTGGATGCATTTCCCTTCTTAAATAAAAAATAAATTAAAAGTCTAGTTTATAGTGAGAATGGCAGGTCACCTTGAACACATCAGGAAAGAATACGGCACTTAAAGCTTTATGTGATTTAGAGATGTTAACTAGTGACTTTACCAGCCTGCACAGCTTCTGTAGTATGTTAGGTGCTTCAAAAAGTTTATGACATTGCCTGTTTTTAAGCATGATAATATATGAGGGTATTACCTCTGAACAACCACTGTACTTCATTTGACAGAACAGGTCATAACGAGCCTTCACTTTACACCTTTGAAGCTTTGAATCAAGGGTAGGATTTTTGTCTATTTTTGTACTAAAGCTGTTAAAATTGAGGTCCTTTTCCTCCCCTTACTACAGAGCTTGTGTTTTTTTCTACAGTTCTAAAAAAAGTGAATACTCTCAAAACAGGGACTTATGTTGTTCTAAACCCTAATATTAAGCTGTTACAACAGTGAAGTATGAAAGGATCAAATATATTGTTGCAGTTGCCCCACCGATGAACTAAGGGTTTATAGTCATTCAGTTTTCTTCAGTAAACAGTTTTGCATCACCGAAAGGGGGCAAAGCAAATATACTGCCTTGCCCAACATCACTTCTGGGGTTTGGAGAGCATTTGTCATTCACAATTATGGTTTTAGTTTTTCCTCAACAAGAGTAGACCCGGAGACAGAGATTCCTTCTACTTCACTTTAGATACATGGCTTAGGCTCTCAGAACAGACTGTTACGGTTCAAAGTTATTTATGCAGCCAGTGAATGCTGAGAGAAGGGTCTCAGGAGGGCTGTTTGTAACCACAGCCTGCTGGGTCGGGCCCAATTCCTATTTATCCCAGTACCCCGTCTCTGGCAGTGGTCAGTAATGGCTATTAAGTGAAAAAGCACAAGAACAGGACAAATATGTATGCTCTCTTCCTAGTATACTCTCTTAACCTCTGCTATCCGCATCTCAAAGATATGCTGACTCCAAAGCAGCAACCTTAGATTAAAAAAAAAAAGCAAAACACTCAAGTGGAGTTATCTGAACATTTGCCTAGTCACTTTGAGATAGGAAACTTCTTCCAACTACATCATACTGCAAAGATAGGCAGTGATGCAGAAACCAGTGCATAGGCAATGATGTAGAAACTACTGCCATAATATCATAGCTTCAAAATCTTAGCAGGGTGCTCATATCAGATGGCAGGATATGAGTAGGTATAAGTAAAAAACCTCCAGGGACACTCCAGCCTCTGGGAGCAGAGGTAAAAAGGCCACAGAGCCAAGATCAAACTACTTTTTGAGCATCCAAGTAAAATGCAGAAGCACTATGGGCACTTCTGATAAGACGAGCCAATAGCATTCATCGTGTTTTGCTTGTGAGGGGCTGACAGGGTGTCTTGCTTCAAGGTGCAAAAAGTTAGAAAACAGTGAGACCCTCAGCTCAGCTGTGTAATCCCCAGTCCAGGGACTGGGATGCAGTCCAGACATCTCCTCTCAGATCTACAGCAACTACTTAACAGGAGCAAAACCACTGCTGCATGCTAGAGAGGTTTCTGTGGGGCTTCCTGGGAAACTGAGATACTGAAATGCTATTTTCAAAGATGGTTTCTAAGCAATATATTTAGCTTTATCAAACTCAGTTTAAAGCCCCAAATTTATTATAGGGTTAAAAAAGAAGACTGAAAATAGACAGAAAGTCTATTGTTTGACAAATTTTTTACATCTTTTTTTTTTAAGCTAGGTGCATACACACAGTTGTAGCATGCGTCAAAAGGCATGTAAATCACTTTCAGGTTCTACTGCTTTTTACTCCCAAACTGATCCAGTAATCAGGTATCATGTTATCTGTTTAGTCTGTCCAGTCAATACATTGCTATTTAAGTTGCATTATCACTGAGATATATTTGGTACAACATCTGCAGAGATTGCATTACAGAACACTTAATAGGTTGCATAGCCAAATGCAGGGCTATTCAATCGGCCCTATGCTAGTCAACAAGAGACCTCAAAACATGACCCTGTCTCACCCATACCTGCATTGCTTTCCCAGACTGCTGTAGGGGCAGGACCTGATCTATGTCTTCTGGACTCCACTGCTGGTTGCCACTGCAGTGGACTGCAGAAAACGTAGTACTTGTACACACAGACCTCTCTGCACTGCACTGGAAATTATCACAGAGCTGCTTCATGCTCTCACCCTCCATTAAAACATAGGCTGTGTTGAAAATGAGCCTGTGGTGTCCAGTGTGATTCATAAGCAGTGCTTTAGGCCAGAGGAAAGGAGGAGAGCAGAGCACCTCTGCTCTCACCTCTGGTACAGGGCTAAAATTCAAAAGGCAGAATTCAAAGGGGTGTGGGGGGGAACAGTGTTTTAAATTAGCTCTAAATTAGCAGTGTCCAGCTGGAAAAAAAAAAGGAAAAACACCCAGAGACACAGGACAGAGTACCTCTAGCTGGATCTGCTAGACAGGCCATGACATAAGGGAAAAATATATTACTTTCTGCTTTGCATGAGTTGATTATTGCCACATTTCTCCAAAGTCTTCCATACAGGGGAAAACATCTCCCACTGTTGGGAGTGACACACATGCTGGGACACTCACAGTTGCAGGTACCTGCTACAGAGACGTAAAAAGACAAATCCATTCTGCACCTGTGACCAAGGCTTGTGGCTCAGCCACTTCCAGCTTGCTGCTGGCAGCCTGGATATTACCTCTAAGATAAATGAATAAGAGTTTAAGGTCTTATTGGATTACTGTTTATTGAACTTTATAAATTCCAATTAACAGACCCCTGAGCAATATGAGACATGTAGTGTACTCTTCATTTTATAGTGCAATTATTACTGAGTTTATCCTCAGCTGAACAAGAGGTATTAATGGATAAAACATGGGAAAGAAGACATACTAATAGATAAAAGCAGATATTGGAGACACGGAGATAAACAGATACAACCAGGAGAAAATGCACAAGGCAAGAAAGAGCACACGTGTTCAGCTGATTAGGTTATTTCATTGCTTATACTACTACGCAGGAGGCCTACAGGAAATAGATGAGACAGTTGCACAGATGAGTAAGTGTCCTAAATATGCAAGCAGAAGAAGAGAGTTGGGGAGGGGGGCAGGGGGGAAAAAGAAGAAGAAGAAGAAAAAAAAAAAAAAAGAGATAAAAAGCAGTCAAAATAGGACAGATTTTGGAATTTATCATTTTCACAGTTGCTCTAGAGGCATAAACATGTTGAGAAAGATCTCCGAATTCAGCATTTTGCCAGCATGCAGAGAAAGTTGTACTAGTGAATCTTTGGTACTATTTAAGATAAGAAAACATGTGCAGGGTGTTCACCCATTAATTTATACAATCAAGATGCAATGTAATCTCTCCTTCCCCACCCGAATATGGGACAGAAACCAAGTTGCTAACACAAGATCTGTAGGAACTCAGCTGCATTAAAAACCATGACGAAAGAAAGTGTTTTTAAAGCTGCTACAGATATTTCAGGCTTTTTTTGTCCCCCTTCTCATTCCCACATGCCTTTTTTTTTTTTTTTTTTAATTTATTGAGCCTGTGCATACTGTCCTTTTCAGAGATAAGAGGAACATGTATGTGTATAAACCCCAGCAGTGACTAACTACATTGATCCAGTCCGTGTTGCCAGTGCTCCGTGGTACTTTCACATGCCAAATATAAGAGCTCCCCTACCTGTTTTCTGCAGGTATTATGAAGTGGATAAAGGAAACAGGTTCATGTTGGCTTCATTTCATGCTTGAACTTTCACATTATGATTCTCTGTTGGTGGGAATATTATTAGCAAGGTGGTTTCCAGTTCCTTCTCCCCCATCCCACCACGGTGTCAGAGCCCAGGTGCTCCCCACAAATTTAAGTGTCCCTCAGAACTCACAGCTTAGGAGATAACACAAAAGGTGAGTTTTGCTTCCTAAAGTCAGCTACTTAATTCAAAACAGGACTGAAACAAAACAGGTGATTTTTAAAGTTGGATGACTTCTTCTTGGCCCATAGAAAAATTGACCCAGAAACACCACAGCAAGCTGAAGGCATGGTTTCATCAGCAATCTTAACACTCTCCTCCCTGGGAACCAATGTCAAGGGAGATGAGGGTTGGGGAGATAATTAGACATGCTACAGCATCACTAGCAATTTAAAATAAGGCTACACCCATGTGTTGTGTGTACTTGTGATGAAAGCCCTGAACCAGCAACACAAGGCTTGCAAAGGAAGGACAGGACAGCAGAGCTGCACACAAGGAGGATCACCATTGTTATGGTATTTAGATTTTTCCCCACCTGTGACTGAGCTTGATCCTAATTCTGTTCACCCAAAAAATATTTCATCTTGTCATACAAGAGTTGTTAGGGAGAGCTGGCAATGGTCTTGTTCAGTCCCCGCTCCTCGAAGGAAAACAGGTTTAGTTGTTGCAGCCTGGTCCAAGTTTTGTCTTCTCTTAAGGGTCCTGCATGTGAGTGCGACTGGAGCTCAGTAGGTAACGAACCACGGCAGCAGATACTGCGGTAAAAGATCAAAACCTCCAAATTCCTCTCTGAATTCTATCTGCAAGCTACTGCCCATGAAATGAAGGGGCAAAAATGTTGATTTAGTATTGCCTTAAATGAATGAATCTTTTCTAGCAGGAGAAAGAAGATACCAAAAATAACCTCAACCACGGCTTGTAACTGTTTTTCAAAGCCATTCTCTAAATATCAGAGTGATTTTACCAGAATATAGGTACAATCAAGTTTAAGAAACCTGTCAACCTCAACACTCTTCTTATAGCTCCCATCCAGGGACATCAATCATAGGAGTAGCTTGCCTTCTCGACTCCTTTCCTGTGTTCCCTTCCCCTTTAGATTCTTGGAAGCTGTAATACCCATCCCCTTTAAAGCTATTTAGTAGAGAGTGGAAGTGAAATATTTCTCCAAGAGCACCTCTTGCTGATGAAATACAACCTCCTTATGCAGGCACTGACCCAACACGGGGCCGTCAGCAGAGCTGCAAACTCTCCCTCAGGTTACAGGTTGCACAGTTCCTCAACAGCACTCAAAAAGAAAGACAGCAATCGAGTCCCAGGTCAGGCAGAGTTAATCTACTCAAAGGGCTGAACATACCCAAGAAAGTAATGCAAACTCAGAATGGCCACCCCCCCGCCTACCCCTCTTACCACCCCCTGAGCCCCCCACCCTGCAATAGATCATACAGAATGGATCACATTAATTTTCTATAAACTCTATCAACTTGAGTGGCATGTCCTTAAGGGTTAGGTGATTGATATCCACAATGAAGTCTTATAATCTAAAATCATATTAATATTAATATTAAAGATTTTCTGTCCTTTATGTACATCATTAAATTCTGAGTATAAGGTGAAATTGACAACATATATTTTGACAGCTTATCTATAATAAATATGCAAATCTTGATACCAGCATGTCATCACAGACTTTGCTGCTCCTTGAAATATCAGAGAGATCCTTTCTTTATATGACATTTACAGTGAAAGATCAGATATAAAGCATTTTGTATAACTGAGATTTTCGTTGGCTTGGTCCTCAAGTACAATGATAGGGGCTTCATATTCCATTGGCACCAGCTTTATCCCTCCTTCCTGTCTCCTCTTCATGACACCAAAGTGGGGAAAAATTTCAAGTGTTTCTACCCTTTCTCTGCACTCCTTACAGAAAACGAATTAAAAAAAATGTGCTCTCTTAAAGAATCTTAGAAATGTCTTCCCTTAGGCTCACAGACACTACCAGAAAGGTGATGATTCAACACAGGAGGGTTGTATTTAGCCCAGGAGAAGAATTAAATGACTTAATAGACAGGATGCCAGCTGTCCTTAACCCTGTGAGTCTACCTCAGACTGTGCAGTGCCACCCCACTCCCACAGAGGGTTTAGAAGCCCAGACTTGATGAAGGCAGTACTTCGGAGTAGGACCCTGCCTGTTCCAGTCCAATATTCACGCAACCCCAACCCACGGATGCGCGCTCCATCCTATCACCTGGTACGTGCACCTCATACTCCTGTGTTCTCAGGAGTCCAGAAGGCTGGCAGGAAGATCTGAGTTTTCAGCCTGTCGCTTGGTGGGACTGCACATGCAGTGTGAGGCAATGTCACTCCTGGGCCACAGCACTGGCAGGGAAAGAGATCCAAACCAACTGCCCTATGATGACTTTTATGCATTTTGGAGCCCTCAGCCTTCTCCTACCTCCATCAATCCTTATCAGAGGCTGCTGCCAGACAACAGTGTCAGGAATGTTGGGAGAAGAGGGGTGGGTGTTGTGAAATTGGTGTGACTAGCAAAGAAACCATCTATTTTTGATTGGGAATTTGAAGCATAACTAATCTAAACAAATAATCACAAGTTTTACACTACCTTTAGAGAGAGCGTGTACATGTCCATGTACACATGCAACAGATCTCATCCTCTCCTTCCAAATTAGTCCTTGCATATTCTTGTAGAAAAAGAATTGAAAGGAAATATAAGGAGATTTTCAATGAGGACAATAATTCATAAGAAACCAACCCAAGGCTATGAAATTTATTGTTTCGAGGTCTGTTATAACCATTTATTTCTGTCAAGGGCAGGGCACAGGTAGAACAGGAACAAAAAGATCAAAGAACACTGAGCCATTTTTACTTCTTTTGTCTTCTGGTCACAGCCTAGTGCTGGCCATGAAATGTGGAATATGAGCAGGGCAACAGATAAGCCAGAAGCCTGTGATAAAGGCTTCACTGCATAGTCCATATGTATGTATGGACAGTTGTGCTGAATGAGAATAATAATGGAAGGTAGTTTACCCTACAGTCATTGAAGGATTCAATGCTGAGCCATTACCATATGGCTAAAGCACAAACCCCAGCAGTTTGGAAAGAATAGGACCCCTGACCTTCAGGGAAGACAGAAGTTTTATAATTTGTTCAGGTCTTGAAACCTTCAGGGTCTTTTATTTTCAAAAAAGAAATAGGGAATGGCCAGGGAAGACCAGCCCCTTTTTCCACGGACTTTTCAATGTTGCCAAGTCACCCCTCACCTTTCACCAAAGTCACAGGACCCTGTATTTAATAGCAGATAGCTTTACTCAGCAGCATTCTCCCTCCCACAGCAGGTTTGCATGCAGAGTTTTAATGCTTCAGAAATTTCCACTTCCCAGTATGGTTAAGTTGTTTGGAGCCTGCAAGGGAAATCCTTCTGCCAGAGAATGAAATCTGTGTCAAAGCAGGCATCTCCCAATTCATCCTGTCAGCAGCCAGCCTCTGCTCACAGCCACATCACACAGCAGCTGCAAGCCACGAGATGTGGCTGAGGGCTGCCACCCTGCCTGCTGTGTAGGAGGCCAAGCAGGAACTTCCTACTCTAAGAGGTGCAACTCCAAAACCTGGGCTATAAAGAAAACGAGTTCCACAGGAAGGGGATGCAACCTCTGCGAACTAGAGTCATGTCAACACGATGTCAATACTGACCCCAAGACAGGCTGTGTCTGCAGAGAAGTAGGGGATAAATAAAGGAGGTTTTATTTATTCTTTTCCTGCATCGTTCCCACAATTAACACTCAGCTCCCGTGTTGCATTCATCTCTGACTAATCCTCCCCTGCATTATTTTTTATTTGTGTTGACTTGACACACCTTAATCCCTGAGTCAGCTCCTATTTCTTGCTAAACCAAAGGTAAATTATACCAAGTCTACCCAGCAATGTTAAAGCCAGCAGGATTTATAATGCAAAGTACCTGCTAAAAATACCCAGGCAAGCACACCAACTGCAAGAGCTTTCCACAGCACCAGAGACAAACATGTCACACCCAGAAGACGCGGAGCAAGACAGGGGTAAAGCAGTGAAGCTTATGAGAGACCAGGTCTCTGTCCTGCACCCAGGATCCAATGAGGTATCAAAGGCAGGAGAATTTCCCTCTTTGCCCCTGCTAGTGCAGCGATTTCTCACACTCCCATCCTCTGAAATCACGGCTGTGTCACGAGTATCACCCATGTCACTCACTACACCACACCTTCAGAGCAGGCAGAGTGCTCTCTTTCCATCACACACGTATTTCTGCTCACTCTCAGGGGACTCCTCACCCAGGGCACTGCCTGTGTGTACTCCCTCAGCTCACTTCACATACATTCCACCAGCACCATGCTGCTGTGCTTTATTTTTGCCTTTCTCCCCATTCTTATTACCCTGCCCAGCTCAGCCTCTCCCACTCGTCCCACTCTCTCTGCATCCATGTCCCAGGCACTGAGCGTCACTTATGCTTCCTCTCCCTTCCTCCTGCCTTCTCCCTCCAGTCTCCCTTTCAAGCTTGCAGAAGCCCATGTGCCAGGTGGGAAGACAGTTTTTTGATTCATCCACATTATCAGCAAAGTGCATCCAGATCTGAACAGCCCGGTCAGCTCTTGAGAAATGAAACAATAGCAAATATCTGGTGAATTTCATGGTTATCAACACTCCTAATCAGGCAGATGAACTGTAAAAAAGAGCATTCATTACTTTGAACTAATGATTCCTTAACATCTTTGCTTTTTGAGACTTGACTCTCTTCCGGTTCCTATATTTATTTTTAAATGAATTGGAAATCCAGCCCTTTTTGCCCCGGAATTTCTGCAAAATCCTGGAGCCTGAAGTCTCATTCCCTCCTCCCCCTCCTCCAGCTTCTGTTTGCAGAGCATCATTATCATTATGTAATGATGTTTCTGTTGAGCTAGCAGAACTGCATAGTAAAGCGCATTAACCTGGCGATAACTGATCACTTACATTTTTTATCATGATCTATTGCCGAGTTAGCACACCGGGCCACTTCCAATGGCACTGTGCACTCGATAAATTAGTGTGCTGGCCTAGAACCTGTGATGGAATATTGTTTGGATTTCTGGTGTCTCTGCAACTAATTGTATTTTTCCCCATCTGTTTGCTTTGCCTTGACTCAGGGCTGTCGAGGGAGGAAAGTGTAGGGGATGAGCGAATAAGAGAATCGTCTGTGTAAGATTTATCCCTTGGCACTAATTGTCTCACCCTCTGCTTCATTAGGACCTCTCCCATCAACTTATCCCCTGTTGGTAGCCTCCAACTCTGCCTGATCCAGGCCAGGTGCTGATCCTCTCCTTACTCTTTGTAGGGAGACAATGTTTTCTCAAGGCTGTGTTTCCTCAAGGCTACCAGCAGTGTCTGTATCCAGATCAGCTCAAAAGCCCTGCATCTCTGAAATTTTCTCAGAAAAATCTGGAATAGAATTGGGCACTCAAAAGTTTTGACTTAATACAGTATTGGTCTCATTTACAAACCCACATGCCTCAGGAAAAAAAAAAAATCCACTTCCAAAGCATGCATCAAGCCAAGGGAGAACTCAAACTGCTTAAGTGACCAACAGCAAAGCCCGTACAACTTCTAGGACTTCACCCAAAGAAGAAATTATAATGTTTTTTGAAGTCAGTAGTTTTTTGTGAGGTTAACACTGGAGATTCTTCCCAGGTTCAGTCAAGACAAGGTCCCTGTACAATGATGACAGGAGCAAGAGATGGATACCTGCAGCTCACCTGACAGCCCAGAGAAAGGAGACACATATTGCTATACCCTCTTTGCTCATAGCTTCTGCAGTGCACACCCCTGATACAGAAGGGCTTTTTTGTTCTTTTTCTTGAAACCCTCATTTGTTTTCCTTGAACTTCAGCAATCAGGGCCAAAAATAAATCATATTGCCACTACTTACATTGGACCTACAAAGCCAGATTATGGCACCGGGTATCTCTGTGCATAGTCCTTTGAGAGCTGCCCTGTTGTTACTGCAAGCTAAGCAGGTCACTAGAGAGACCTAGAGGTCCCAATTCTGGAAACTTATGCATGTAATCCTTGTGCCACTGCTGACCACAACAAGTTTATTTGTGTACTTAAAGTTAAAAAACTTCATGAAGTGCTTGCAGGATCAGAGTCGTATTTCCCTGGATGGTAGTTCTGCTGCTGGTAAATAAGTGCCAGGAAATAGAGCAGAGACATGCTGGTTTGTGCATCCCCAGGCACACAGAAGACAGAAGCAAACTCTAATATTTACCAACCTGAAAAAACTGTAAAAACCTGGAGTTTCCAGCTTCCCTGACAGTACTAGCAGCAGAAGAGTGAAATAAATTAAATAATCATGCCATAAATACTAATTAATTGCCATTAAAAAGTACTCAAATCGTTTAAAAGAAAAATGCAGCCATTAATCAGAATAGCTCAGGTACCTAAATAAATATTTACTATTATGCGTGCATATTTAATCTACCTACCCATCAAAGACTAATGCTTTCTTCCTTGCCAGTAAGGTTTATTAACATCCTAGAGGGATAAAACAGCGTCCCAGAACAGTGCAGGAATGTGGCATAGGGATTTAGGAGTAAGACAGTTGCACAGGGAAACACATAAGCTGGCCCAGGTGGTGCTATATATAGCCATACATCCAGGAATAGCCTCATCTTATTACTTGTGTTTAAACTAACAGCTCTAGGCCCTAATGCACAAACTCATTGTCCCAGGCAAGCCCTTCTTAATGGACAGATCCCATTCTGAGCATCTCCTAAGCCTACACATCAAAGTCTTCTTGAGACTGGGATTAAACATATTGTATTAACAAGAATTACTTCCAAGGAACTGTGCAAGAGTGGGTCTATCCATGGCTTTCAGAAAACAACAACCAAAAAAAAAAAAAACCAATCCTCCATGTTTGAAGTC
Source organism: Corvus moneduloides (assembly GCF_009650955.1). Taxonomy (NCBI): domain Eukaryota; kingdom Metazoa; phylum Chordata; class Aves; order Passeriformes; family Corvidae; genus Corvus; species Corvus moneduloides. The sequence continues at coordinate 18,040,350 of NC_045511.1, forward strand.
TGCTTAGAGATGATTTTTTAGGGGGACAGGCTGGAACAATTTTCAGGAGAACAATGATCATCCAGGGAAGAAAAACATAAGTACTAGCCTTTAAGTGGGGGGTGAAGGCATAACTAGGTTTGTTTGAGGACACACAGTCCAACTCAAAGCTCACAAACAAGAAATAAGGATACTCCCAATATGAAACAAAGCAATTTAGCAGTCTGCTACCTACTGGAAAATAGACTCTTTAGGGCTTTTGCTATGCTTCTACCCCTTGTGTTAAGAAGTCATCCCTCCAAAAGGTAGGCTGGAAAGTGCTCTCATAGAGGGGAAACCTTGACAAGATACAGCATGTGGGAAGGAAATGATAAAAAGAGAGGACATTGGGACTTGTTTAGATGCTATTATGTGATGCTTCTGGTGCTGTCCTGAACTTGTATCCTCCTACTTTTTGAGTAAATTGCTTTTCCAAGTGTCTTCAGGGGAAATTAAATATAAACAATTAATAAGTATTGGAAAGACTATTTGTAAGTGTTCTCAGGAGCATTTGCTATGATTGCTGTTATTTTTAATAAAATAACTGAATGAAAAGGTTTTGAGGTTTCTCCTGGTTTTGTTTCATTTTGTTTTTTTTTTTCCTAATTGGGTTTTGATAACTCCGCCCATGAAATACAAATAGATACTTCAGTAGTGACAAAACTAAGAAAGACTCAAAGGGCAAGCAAGTCAGTTAAGCTTTTAAGGAGGGCTTGCTGAAAAATTTTTTTTGGTACAGTTGTATAAAACCCCTCCTAACTTCTTATGCAGAGAGAAATGTAAAGGGCTATGTAAAGGGTTGTGGACAGGAAGGGGGTACCTCAGGAGCTAAGCTTTTTTAAACACAACTGCCTGTAGAATAGCAAATACTTCTCCCGCTTCCTAACTTCTCTGATGTGATGTTTGCTTCTGTTGAAAGTGAATTTCAGAGCTTATACATTCCTTAGCAGTGAAGGAGTTACTACCCTATAGCTCCAACTTACCAAGTTCCATTCCTATTCTTCCTGAAGGAAAAGAGTTAGACTACCACATCCTAGGTGGGCAGCATATGAACTTATGCCCATAAATGAAGAAACAAGGAAGTACTTCCTTTTTAGTGACTAAGGAGCTCAATTCAAAACTAGAGTCAGGTGTATGCCTTCAAAGGGATTTCAACAAATCTGCTATGTAAACATTTTAGATGCAGCTCTACATCACCCTCTCTGTGGATGGACCATTAATTCACACAGAATAGCTCTAAAAAGGAAAAAGTTAAAGAAACAAGAAAATGGCTTTACAGCTAACACTTGGGCTGCTGCTTTATTGACTTTGCAAAGTAATGTGAGTTTGTAGCAGCTGGGAACCTGCATGACAAATATAGTGAGTGGGAACCAGGTCTGATCTTACAAGGAGCTCCTGCCTCCACGTGAAATCACTTCAGCCTGGAGAGCTGTCAGGAACAGGAGCAGAGCTTTGCAGAGGAGCCTGCCAAAGTCCATCTTCCTTTCTGAGCAAAAAAAAATTGTATCCCCTCTCCAAACTATGCAAAAGAACCCCTTTTTGTCCTAATCCTGTATTGTTGCACATTCTCTAGATAATCCTTAGAACAAGAAGAGCAATTTTCAGGAACTAATTTGGTGGGCTTTAGGGGAAACAATAGAAAGGGCTAAGACATCAATTGCCTGTCTGGTACTTTCCCAGAAATGAAGTGGGGTTGCCAGGAGAATAAGAAACAGTAAGAGAGAAAAAAAAAAAAAAGCAAGCAAGCAAAAAGAAAACCATTGACTCAAAGGTTTGGGTACACCTGCACTAGAGGAATTATGTAATGGAAAGGCCTATGAAGGTGTTAAGGAGCACAGACATGAAATATCTGTTGACAGCATGTGGACAGTGTCTTCTAAACCCGCTGTTTATTCTGTGACTGCATAAAATTGATATTCCCTGTTCACAGGTTGCTGTGGTGGCAGCTGAGAGAACCAATGTTGTCGTGGTGCTTTCAAAAAAAGAAGACTCTCTTGTCACTCACCTTTCAGCAGTGCTGAAGAATCTCCTGCTTTCACTGATGACATTGTGTGTTTGTTGGTTTGTTTTCCGAACAGCATATATGCTGCTCTGCCCTGTGTTGTGGCTCTGTGCAGCCAAACAGGGGAGCAGAAAATGGAAGCAATTCCACATTGTTCAGATGCAGTCTGGGACTTGCATATGCAAAGCTGGAGCAGGTGTGACTGTCACTGTAACTGCGTGGGGTCTCTTGCATGAGCAGTCCAGCGTGTATGTCTGTCTCAAATCTACGTCAGCCTTCCAGCTGTGATACTTTCCAAAGATGTTTGCAGGAGGGGGATAAGCTAACCTTGGTGACTCTGGCATCCCCTTGAGGAGAAAAGTCCTCCTAGGATGTTTCAGCAGGAAGACTTTAATGTGAGCAGTTTAGATTTACTATAGAACTCCATAAGTTTTGATATCTTGTGGGTTTTTTGCTGATTCTTTCTTAGGATTTATTGTCTTTCTCTTTTGCTTTAAGTGTAAGGCAGGTTCAAATCAATGTTTTAGAAAACAGCAACTTGATTCTTTGTCCTTGGCCCCAGCTGGTTTTCCTCTGCAAAAAAGCAATGTGGTTTTATTTCTGTCAACTGTTAGAGAAACTAGAAGCTTTGTGTTTCCGTGACCTAGACTGGTTTTTAGTGCCAAGGAGATTTTAACAGAAAATCCTCAGAAAACCCAGTGCCCTAAACATTTCAGATAAATATTTGTCTTGTATATTTGTGTGGAGAGAGAGAGAGGTTTTGGTTGGGGATCTCAGGCAGCTGATCTGGGTGTGCTGAGCACTGCCGGGGGATGTTGGTGCTGGAGGTGGCTCTCTGGACCAGTGCAGGTGAGTGAGTGCCCCACCAAGTACATGGCAGGGATTTGATGTGACAGCTACTACTGTTCCCAAAACAAACAGTGTGCACTGAAAAGAATCAAGGTGGTGCTTTGGATGCTGCAATAGGAGGAGATAAAAATGTTTTGCTGCTTCTTCTGTCTTAATTCTGGACCAGAGATTTGAGAAAATGATGCTCTGGTAAGGGCATTTATGTGACTCAGAGGAGACCTCAGATCTGGGCCCTGTTCCAAGGTATGGATTCGTTAGAGAAGCAGTATTTATGCTGATGGAATAGGTGCTTTTGGGGTTGAGTAGAAACTGAGCAGGGCCTTTGAGGTTGGGACATAAGCACCACAAATTATGGTCTAGACGTGTTTATTTATTTATTTATTTATTTATGGCTGTAGCTCCAGCTTTTTCCTATATCTCAATTTCTCTTATGTAACTGGGAACAGAAGTAGCTTTTACCTTCTAGGGGCAAAATAAGGATATAGTCTTTAAGGGGCTCTTGCATGATGATGGTGTAAAGTGCGTAAATATCAAACTCTCTGACCTCACTGATGGCACAGAGAATGGTGCAGCATAAGGAACACTGGGCTGGTGGTCAAAAAACTTAAGTTCATTTTTTCCCTTGGCTGCTGAGTTGCTGCACGGCCTTGAGTGTATGACTTCCTCTCTTCTGTTTCTTTTGGCTTGTGTTTTTGTAAAAGAATGAACAGCACCTTGCACTGTGGGGCACTGATTGCAGCTGAGTTTTCCAAACGCAACCATATTGCATAAGGCAAACTTATGAATTATTTCTGTTGGTTGTCTGATAGAAAACAAATTTATTCTTACTCTTGTAGTAGAATGTCATTACTATTGCAAGGAAATGGAGTTTCTCCCAGCTGTGCAAAGCTGGTGACAGAACTAGGAAGCTTTGAACTTCCCGTGAATTTGCTAATGCATGAATCGTCACTGACTGGCAAGTAGAATTTTTCTTCATGTTGTTTGTGGGTGAAATTCATTCCTGTTTAGGCTTATACAGTCATTTAAGGCTGAGGCTGACATAGAGGGCTTAAGGATTTCATAGGCGTGAGATTGCTCTCTGCAGAGGAGTTCAAGCTTTTCATCTCCTATCTGTCCTTAGTTTTCTGTTAAGACGGATTATGTGCTGTTAATGTTAATTTGGAGCTAGAATCAGAGTTGCTGTGAAGAGTCAAAGAGTTGGTGGGGAGAGTTAAACAATGATTTCAGTGGAGCATCATCTATTTACAGTCGTGTTCTGAATCAGACACTGGGAATTTAGTTCAATGACTCGTGGCTTTGCATCGGTTGACTGGAAGTCACATAAACTGTCTCTTGCCTGATGTAAGGCCAGAAAGAACAAAAGAGCTGCTTCCTGTTGCATCAGCTTCTTTTCTAATGCTAGACAGAGACACTCATTTAAACCTGGACCTCATGAATCATTTCTTAAACACAAAGGCTAGATAAAGTCTGTGCTAGTGGAAAACTGAAAAAGGTTTCTGGATTGCTCACAGGAAATTCAGGGTGTCCTTGCAGATTACCAGGAACTCATCTGTGGAGAGGGATAAAGACAGCTTGAGGGGCAACCTTCTTGCCAGCTAATGTTACTTACCTATCTTCTCTCCTTGAAAAGAGGGTGTATTTTTAGATTAGTTTTCAGAAGACAAGGCTACTGATGGTGCTGTTACTGTCTCTGACTCTCCCCTACTTCACTCCAATGACTTCCGAAAATCTATTCAACCTCAGAAAACTTGACTAGGTCAAAAATCTGACTGACTGAACTGGAAGAATTGCTATGAAAATGGGTATCTGAGCAGAAAGGAGAGATTTAAATTAAAGGTGCCTTAGTGAGACACCACAGAGATGGCTCAACTATGTTAGCTGAAATAGTTCAAGTTCTATTTTGGCCACATGAAGCTCCGTGTCTGTGGCAGAACACTTCATCCTGCTGGACTAACTAACTTTTTATTAAAAAAATAAAGGCAGCAGCTGGAGTAGTGTACTTCTGCTCTGAGGTTGCTAAAATCATTGTACCTAACTTGGTCTAGGCTCATGAAGTTTCCCTGAGTGCTTGATGATTCAACAGCCTGCGTACCCTGCTATGAAACACACACAGAACTCATTAGGAAAATGTGCAGGAGCTGGAGTGTGCCTTCCTCATCAGGGATGCATTTGTATGAGAACACGCAAAAGATGACTGGCAGCATTTATGTCAGTGGTACTTTTAAGCTGATTTCTTAGTGAAATGTGTTTTTTTCAAGCACTCTGCTGTCTGCCTACCTAGGCCTGGCTCTGTCTTTCAGTCTGTCCTTCCAGTGTAACCCTGAAAATTACTGGGCAAATTCAACATGATATGATAGAGAGGAGAGGTCTCAGTGACTGTTATAAACTTCATTAATGGGATGACTGATAGTGAAATCACTGAAGAAAAGGCTACTAAGCTCACCCTTTAGTAGACATTAAGGAACCTGCATGAAGAGCAAGGCATCAAATGTGAAAATCACCAGCTTTCTCTGCTCTCCAAACAACTTGTTTTTAGCTGTGCTGGACCAGAGTGAGACAGGGGAAGGACGGATTTAATTCCCCCTCCCTGGCTAGGGAATATGCTTAGCCCCTGACATCATTACAGATGAATCCCTCCAGGGATATTAAAGATGGAGAGCATAGTTCAGTCTTGGTGGCGTCATGTCCAGAGGGCCAGTGGGAGAAATCCTCCTTGCCTAGTTAGGCTTAAAGGGAAACTTAACATGAGGAGGATGACTAAAGTGCATTTACAGCGAGTGATTTATGTAAAACTATAACCTTTATAAAATAGGATTAAGTGCCAATGTGCTTGCATTTGGATGGGAAATGCTTGTTATTTGCCCTGCAAGAGTTATGGCCAATAGGTCTCTGGAACAGAGACCGAGCAAGAGACAGAGAGTCTCAGTCATTTTTTCTTTTTCCCTTTCCTTCTGCTTGCCCCCCTCCTTGTTTCATTAAAGCTACACATCATGCGAAGTGGCACCAGCCTCAGAGAGTCTCTGACAAAACCATTGCATGGAGCCTCAGGACAGAACTTGCTGCAGTTCATGTTCTCTCCCCCTGCCCTCACTCTCTGCCTTTTGCTTTCCAAGTGTACATCCAATAAGTCTGATGAAACTTAATCTTGTTTGCTCTGTCTCTAATTCTCTCTTGCTTTCTCTGTTCTCCCTTTCTCTTGCTGCTCTTCTTCCTTGTCTCTCCTCTGCCCTCCAGCCTCTAGAAGAACAGCAGCACTTTTTGGGCTTGCCTTTATCCTTTACTGTTTCTGGCCTTCTCCCTTAGTTGCAGATCAATAAGTGCAAATAGTGGGCAAGGGAACATCAATGGAATAAAAATGAATTAATACCATTCATTCCTTATTTTCTCCCTCTTAAATTGTTGAGCAGACTGATTTTACAGCAGAGGTGTGCTTGGAGCAGAGGGGGCAGCTTGCTTTTTTGCTCTGAGACCCACAGAAATTGCATACCTCTGCTCAGAGACCCTAACACCCTTTTCAAGATGAATCCCTTGCCCAAGAGGTACAGGATGTCAAGTGAAATGATGCTCTGATCTGTGATTACTAGGGAGTTAATATCCACTTGCCACCATCTCTCTTTTCCTATCGCAAAACCCTGGGTGCTCTGGGATCTGCTTTGTTTGGGTTTTTTTTTCCTGTTTTGTCAATTTCTGGGTATCTGTACAAATTTACCAACAGGCGGTATGCTCCTGCAGAATGAACTCAGCTCTCTAAGAAGATGAGCAACCATTATCTTGCATTTTTAATTGCTTCTTCTTTGGTTTTGTTTTATGCTTTTATTTTTTAAATTTTAACCCCATTATTTAATTAGCAGACAAGGTGTCCAATAATCACTGAAGTGTGAACTCAGCTTGTATCTTTATTTCTGTGCAAAAACTTGCTCCTTTTTAATGTCTTCCTCTATGGATAATGGGATATATCACCCACCTGAAATGATGGAAGTGGGTAGCTCAAACCACTTAAGAATAACCGCTGTCCAATGAATCTGACTCCAGTAATTTCTTGAGTTTAGGAAAATCTTTCCCTTCTCATGCCGGGAGGAGAACAGAATTATTGGTACTCTTTGCTTTTCACATCCACTGCTGCTATCTCAGAAGGAAATTGTGAGTATAAATCAGTTGTGGGCTCTGATCCAGTGATTCTCTTCTCTTTTTGAGTGCAGATTGCTATGTTTTCCTCCCAATGAAATGGGAATTAGACTCATGGAAATGCAAGGCCTGTAAAGCTGATTTTTATCATGCTCCAGTTTTCTGCTGATATTATTGCAGTGACTTCTGTGTTCTTTGCTCTTGGTATATATCAGGATTTATGAAGATAAGGGTTGGTGCAATAAAGTTTCTTAATATTAGTGAGCAAATTAATTTCTATCTGTGCCCTAACATGACATGTGCCAGTTATTGATGGATGAATAGTAAAAGGGGCAGAGTCTTTGCTCATTTTGAATTCTTGCTCCTCCAAACCTTTCCAATATACTTTCAGCTTTAGCCAGGAGCCGTAATGTTGCATTTCTGCAATAAGTCCTTTCTCAAATTTTTCATCTTGACTTAATACGACCTCTCTCTCAAATGGTTACTTGCAGCTGTCAGGATTAGGAGCACTGATCTGTTCTTGAGACAAAACATGAAGATCCTTTCAGGACCTGATTTTCTCAGATTTTCTCATTCTCGTGGCTAAGCTGGCCATGGTCAAACAACAACTTTTCTTCCAGTGACTCTGCTTTGGTACTGGACCTCTAAGCCCTGCATTGAGCAGGGAGCCAGGAGAGCACCGAGGTAACTGAACCTCCCCCCTCTCAAAACCCAAGACATCCCAAATCAGTTTGATTACATCTTTGCTTGAAAGCTGCTGGGTCCCTTAGAGCCTAAACGGTTGTCATGTTTTATAGATGGATTGTTCCAAATCCTTAGGGAAGGGACAAAAATTAACAAGGAGGATGAAGGAGAAAACCACTGCTGCAACCATCTCACCAGCTCCAGCCACCCGATGGCCTCCGCTGTGTAACGTGATCCCCGTATGCGGTGCATTACTGATTTCCAATATGTGGTAATATTTGCATTAACATTAGGACACCATCAAACCTTTACTTATCCACATAGTTAAAATTGTTATCTGTATATGAACCCCAGAGATGATATATCTAATTGTCAGCAGTGACCTGATGATAATAGCAGTACAATTTAGTTACACTATACAATATCATTAATCATCCAAATGTAGCATAAACAGAATGGACCATTTGCTAAGGTCTTTCCAGGGGTGGGAGGAAGATCCCTCACTTTTAACAGCTGTATGTGCCGGAGGCTTCCCTAAGGAAAGAGGCTGGCAGGATGGGGGGGGAAGATTTCTCTATTGAAATCTGAATCACCTTCAAGGGTGGTACATGCCTCTATTTATTAGCGTTATGCTACATATGCTAATGGCAGACTGTACACTATTTCTGAGCATTAACATCTGCTCAAAGCAACAGACTTTCACTTACAGAAACTGATTTAAACTCAGTGAAGCAGATAAACACAGAAATCTAAGCAGGTGGCTGCAACTGAAGGAAGAATTCTCAATTCCTGCACTCAACCGATGAACTTCACTAAAACTATAATTAATATTCAGATAACTGTATTCCAACACAGAGAATAAACAAGATCATTTAAAGGATGCAAATGTGTACCTGGGATGAGGGGAGGCCAAGGCTTGGGTTTGGAATACAGAGTGGTTTGAATAGAAATCCAAAGCACTCCTTATTTTTTGTACTGCTGACTTCAATGTTGGCCTGGGCCAGAAAACACAAAAAGCAAGAGGATGTTATTGTATTGTTCAGAGGCACAAAGTGGGAACTAAACTTTTAAATGAGCATTTTGTGTAAGGTGATGATAGAAATTAATTTTTCCTTGTAGGATGTTGAATGGTCTAAGGATTTTGTTACAGAAGTGCTGGTAAATTTGGTCGCCATTTTTATTACCCCAACCTTTCATTTGGGAAATGTTGTAAAGGCATGATAAAAGTATGAACAGAATATAACCTTTTCTGTTCTCTCAAGTCACACTTTTTCAAGTTTTTTGAGCACCGATAGCTGGTTCCAAGTGAAAAGCTCACCAGTGTTTCATCTACAGGTTACTGTTACAAAAACAAAAGTCCTTCCTGTTTCTCTCAAACTTCAGGCTCATCCAAAAGATCGGATGGACTTTAATTCTAGTCTAGCTGACCCTGAAGCTTGGAGTGAAACATTAAATGGGAGTGAATTTTACATGTATTCAGCTTTTTTGCAGACATTTGATCTGGCTCCAGACGTACTGTTTCTCCAAGGAATTATATGATCGCTCTTTTTCTTATATTAGTGGTATATATTCCTAAAATGCCAGCCCTAAAAGGCAAGCCTTGCCTACTCCAGGCAGGTTTCTGGACTGGTATTTCCTCTTGGGTTCTTCCAGAAGACTCTGCTCAAGGTTTTATTGTGCCCTCTGAATTACTTTTCTTCTCTCTACTGACCAGATGCACAGATATAGGTGGAATATTTCATTCACCTATGGTACAAGGCCTTCAAGAGTAGTGGGTTGGAGCTGCATGATGATGAAATAGCTCATTATGGCTCACTGCAGAAAGAAGTGAACAGCTTCAGGCTTTGGAAATCCCTTGGGCTGAAAATGGTGAGAGCCTGGGAGAATGTCTAAGGGAGGTGTTGCATACACTTGCCCTGTTCTTCGTTTTCTCTGGGCTCGTGTTTATGGCCCCTGCTGGTGGCAGAATGGCGTTGTGAGCTCCATATGTCTTAGTCAGGGGGCTGTACTTACATTCTTAAGGAAGCAATGTCTTTCTTTTCTTTTTATTTATTTTTCCCATTATACCCTTAATGCTGAAATGGTTTTCTAAGCAACCCTCAAAGGTGTCAACTTTGTTTATAAATGTGATATCCGTGTTCACTGGACTCCAGGAGAAGATGAATGGAAATGAATAGCAAGCAAAGCAAAATTTAAAGGATAATTTTGAGATCTGACCCTGAAAATAACTAAATGCACCATGTGCATACTCAAAGAAAAATATTCCTGTTCTTTTTTCGGTTTTGCTCTCTCTTCTAGTTCCTCCAAGTCTGATGTGCTTTGCTCTGCTTCCTCACAATCAGCTCCAGAATGTGTGAGAATATATGAGAATCTCAACTTTTTTTTTTTTAATGTACATTTTTCAGCCTGTGTGTTAACTGAGAAAATCTGAATCTTATAGATTGAAATATTGCAAAACAACAATTATGAACCTCAGAATGTACTGTTTTGAGCTAAAACGATTGAATGTATTTTGTCTAGAGATTTTCAGTCCAGCATTATAATTTTGGATGATCTCTTCCATATTTCTGAATGCATCAGAGCTGAAAATAAAGCCCTATTAACCTTAAAACTTCAGTTTGTTTTCTTTGAAATCAAAAGTAACAACTTTGTGGCCTTCCATACTCTAATAGTAACTCCCTCTTCTGTGTACACTGGGAATCACAGGGTATAACTGTGTTGCTCTGATCTTTTGGGAGGAGGCCTGGGATTGTTGGATACCTAAGATACCTATATTACTTTGAAGATTTGAGATTTATTCCTGCTGATCCAGCTTCTTACACTGTCACTCCCCAGATACAGGTCCCCCTGTTGCCCCTCTCTGATTTCTGGGTATTGGATTGTGTTAAGTGGGGGGTTTTATGTTACACATTATCAGAAATGTGGGGGCAAATTCTGCTACACCTGTGCAGTCCATTTGACTTGAGGAAGGCTGCACCACATCATCTACTTCATCATATGCTCAACAAAGTCAATAATAAAGCTCCTACCATCATCAGCTGTGCAGGGGCAAATTGGGGGCAGAATATATGGCATTACTCTAGCTTTGAAATTACTAGCTTTCATATGCTCCCAGATTTGTTGGTATGCAAAATGATTGTAAGAGGCATGCATAATTTTTTTAGATTCTGCTCAAAAGCACTTGTTGCTTTACAATATTAGATGTCTGGAGGATTTTTTCAGATGAAATTATTAGGCTGTTGTAGCTGTAGCTTTTTCCTGCTTCCCCCCCCCCCCCCCCCCCCTTGTGCTTAATTGTATGCATGTAAATGGTTTCATTGACTGCTTTGGAGGGGTGCAAAAAGATCTGCCTGAAAAAGTGTTCTGTATAAAATCACAAGGGGGAAATTAAAAGAATGCCTACCAATCTGTTAAAAAAAATAAAATCGCCCAAGTGTGTGGTATCAATTTCCAGGGTGTTTTCAAGAGGCCCTAATGCAGTCCTAAGTAAGTCTTCACTGCCAGTTTAAAAGAAGAATTTGTCTGAGGAAAAACAAAGCAAGAGCAACCACCAAAAATGGAGCATGCCTGAAAAACCAAACTTTCTTTGAAAAGTGTCCTTGCAGCTTTTGTCAGACCATGCTGCAGAATGTGACGCAGTTGCAGCCATCTTTTCCCTCCTGAGTGCCCCTGCCTTTTTCCGTGTCTGTATTAAATGCCTGGCTATTGACCACTCAGCATTGCAGGGTCACCAAAGATCGGGTGATATTCTTCTAGTCTGCCATGAGTGAGCAAAATCCAGCGTCTGCATTTAGAGATGGAACCCTGGTTGTGCTCCATCAGGAGGCACGGATTCCTCAAACAGGAACAGGAACAACCATGGGGTTAAAGTAAAAGGTGTGGAGATGTTTTCAGGACATGGGCTGCTGTTACAGAGGGCAGGAAATCGTGTGTAAGGTGGGCTGACTGCAGCTAAGCCGTCCTGCTGCCCTGAATATGTGAGTTGCTCTGTGCCAGGGTACCCCTTTGGGTAATGGGAATGCCATCGTTTTCCCCCTCTCTGCAAGTGAAGGAGAGGCATAAGGTTTGCCAAGCAGTCAGAAATCTCCGTTTCAGCAGTAGGACAGCTGTACGAAGATGTATAGTTATTATAGACATATATATAGCAAATAAACCCGACTGGAATCAGGACATCAAAAGACTGATGCTCTCTCCCAAGTATTCATCCTTTAAGTACTGTGTCTTTCTTTCTTTCTTGTTTTGTTGACTGCCTATTAGTGTGCTAATCTCTTGGGGGAGATTATTGAACAAATAGCTGTTGGACAAAAATAATGACAGGGAAGGAAAGCATAAAAAAAAAGGGTAAGAAATGGAGGAGGGGCCAGTGATTGCAGAAGCAGAGATGTATGAAATCACACACCAGTTTCAGAGTGAAGTAGGGCAAAGAGAATAATTTCCCTATAGGTCAAAGAGAAAGAGAAATCAGCTCTGTACAGAGGGAACTCAGCACCCTAGCAGGATCTGTCCATGTCTTCCCCAAAACCATGTAAAATCACATCCTATGCGAGAACAGCAGCTGTCACAGTCCAATTCCCCTCTTCACTGTTCCTGCAAGGGTGAGGGTTGCTGTCCCTGTGAATGCTCCAGATTAAAGCAAAGACTTCCCGAGCTAAAAAGTCTGAGTGTGAGCAGGGACAGAATCACATCCTCCATGGGTCTGGTGTGGATGGAATGCAGGCAGCATGCCCCAACCCATGGGTGGTTCTGGTTACCCTGTGGACCTTCACCAGTCCCGAGCACAGCATCCACAGCCCCCAGCCCTGGCCTCAGTGGAGGCACAGCTCAATGTGAGGCAGAGCCCTAACTGATTTTCCATCTAACTCATTCAGAAAACAAATCTATTGTCCACATTGTGTGCCGCACAAATATTGTCGCTTCCTGGGAGAGGCTGTTTATCTATATTTGCCTAGGATTGCTTTTGAACCGGACATTGAACCCGTTTCCATGCAATGATTAACACTGGTGGTGGAGCAAACAAAGAGAACTAGCTTGGAGTGAGCTGGGTTTAAAAGAAAATAAAAAGAAGCAAAAAAATCCCTGTGGACTGAAAATGCTACAGTCAAGGGAAGGCATTCTGTAATCTGGGAACAGTCCTATATATAGCAATATGCCTGAGTGCCTCTGGGGAGCTGAAGCACTTATAAATCTCACGTATTAGATGGAGGCAGAGTACAGCACTCTCTCTGTTCATATGGAGGTGGCTGTTTCTAGTGGTTCTTGTGCATCTTGGAGTAATATCCCCATACTCCAGGCTGATGCTTTAAGAGAATAAATCCTTTTTGCTTTTGTTCTGGTCTCTTTGGCTCTTTCCTAATTTCTTTTCTATTTTGTATACTGTTTGCTTAGTTTGAAGAGACTGAGAGCAGACTGTTAGCTTGATGACTAGACTTGCACAGTTTTTTTTGTCAGCTGATATTTGTAGAGGAAAAATAGCTTAGCAAGAAGGAAATCTGTTCACAGATTTGGAGGAAATTTGGCAAGTTGTTTCAAGCAGGACATAAAAAGCATAAATTCAAAACTTTTTTTTAATACCTAAAAAAAGTTTATCTGTGGGAATAATTTTATTTTTCTTAAATGGGTGTGACCTGGTTTTGTTATTTTATTTTATGAAAAGTATAAAAGATGTCCCAACAGAGACATGTTAAAAAATAAAATACCTGAGGGGTTTGGTTTTTTTTTTTCATAGAAAAATAGCAAATTAACTTTCAAGTTTAACCCAAACTTCTTTTCTCTTCTTTTTAAATTTTTTTTTTTATCCCCACAGGTGAAATATATCCCAAACCTTCCAAGCAAGACTTGATTAAGTGTGTGCAGTTCTGATTTCTCCCTGGAGCTGCAGTCCCTGGCTTTCACTGCAACCTCCGTCACTAATGTGCCCTACGTCCTTGGTCAAGTCACCAAATCTCTCACTAAAGATTTCTTTCTCATCGCATGTGTGTGCAGTGCCTTGCACAGAGGGGACTGGTTTTGGTAGTAACCTGAAGGTGTCACTACTACACAATGAATACTGGTACCCACCATGTCCTGCTCTTTAGCAGCAGGATGGCTGCACTGCAGCTACAATGAATATGCAAAAAAAAAAAAAAAAAAATTGCAATAGGTATCTCAAAGTACAATTTTAGCACTTAAAAGGCACCAATATATTGACCCACTCGTGTCAATATTTACTCCTTAGCAGCTGCATTACCTCGGCTTGTAAGCCCCTATCTAACTTCCATTAAAATCAGTGACAAACTCCCATTGACTTAAATGGTGCAGGATAGAGCCCTAAATCTTTAATGTAGTCATGTGCATGTTCCCTGTTTTTTCTAGATAATGTAACCACTACAATGTAAAAATATATCGATTATATGCACTTTGCTCAATTATGTGTAAATGTGACAGTAATCACGCTTTCAAATTATACGCTGTATATCAACAAGTTATTTCTATTTAGTAATAAAGAAAAAAAAGTTCATAAAAAGTTCTTTTCCAAGAATTCAAATGTACCTCTGTGTAGAAATTCCCAGCTAAGATGGTCTATAAATATTAATTCTTCATAACATCTACCAAGTCTGTCTCACGCTAGAAATTTCACTCCGAAAGATTCAATCCTTGCGCAGTCACTGCATGCAAATTTTCCTCGGTGCCTTTACATCCGCCCATTAACAGCATCAACTGGGTTAAAATAAGGCTGGCACTTACACCGAATGCTGTCACCGAGGATGGCAGGTCCTTTTCAACCTCCCTGCAGCCCAATCCTGCAGTTGGGATCAGGTTATGGACAGTTTTACTCGCCGTAATCTGCAGCTGCTCCTGAAGCACTTTCCCCGCTGCTGCCCCGCAGTGTTATTCCCACCCGGTGGCAGGGAGGGCATCTTCTGGACTGCCACGGCTTCCACAGGCTTGGTGGGCAAAAGATGTCACACCGGTCCCTAAAAGTCCCCCCTGGCTATCCTCACAAGTCTCACCCTCCCCAGTGGGCGAAAGATCAAGAGATTGACCCTTGTAGCTGCTGAGGGTTTGGTCATCTCAAAGGAAAGAAATGGAGGAGAACATTTTCCCTAGATGTACTTGCAGCCTTTCTCAAACACTGCCAGCTCCCCCTTATTCCCTGCCCACATCTGCAACTCCTGATTCCTTAAAAGAAGGGTGAAGGGCTGCAGAGGTTTCTACTAAGTGAAGATACAACAGCAAAGGAGACCTTTTCAGGCCAGGAATCACCCCAGTGCTGCTGTCAGAGCAGGCAAGACCCAAGGACATACCTCCCCCCTGGCATTTCTCAAGTTGCGGTAAAGAAGAGCAGGAAGGGCAAGAAGGGACCTGGTGGGTGACATCCCAGGATGGCTGTCACATTTTCTGGGTGAATTAGCCAAGACCAAAACTCCCTCGGTTGCTGCTGAGCCCTTTCTCACCCCTGGCTCTTGCCTGGGAACCCAAAGCTGCAGGGTGGGTGGGATGGCTGCCAGCCATGTTGCTGAAAATCATCTCAGCACCTACTCACACTTCCCCTGTCTGCTGGTATCCATCTGCTGTCTCCTGTCCCCTGCATGGCATCCCAGCACCTTGAGGCTGGAGGTTCTCTTTGTCCCCCCCTGTGCAGCACCCAGCAGTGGGGCTCTCAGCCCCAGCAGAGGTGACAGACTCATGCCCAGAGTCAAGGCAACCCCAAGGTGTGACCATGCCACATGAAGCAGGTGGGTGCATTTAATGCAGAGAGGAGGCTTAACTGCCCTGCATCTCTTTCCTCTCTATACAGCATCATGTGGATTTTATTACACCCTAAGAGGAAAGACAGGCTCATCCTGTGTGCACCCCAAAAGCTGTCTCACTGCACCCTCTGAGGAAGAAACACCCACACAGGAGTGGAGACAGTTCGGCCAGCAGTAGTGTCTTTAGGCCTGGTCTGCAGTTGGATTTGAAAGATGGGAATTAATATGCATTAATCCTGCAGCCTTCTTGAAGCAATGTCTAAATAGCTTATATGTATTAAACGCTTGCAGCCCTGACTGCCTGAGCCTGTTACTGCCTTTCAGCTAATGCCTCTAGAGAAAGTCCTAACCAGGCACCAAGACAGAACACAAAATAAAACTTCAGACAGCCTGATCTTAAGCAAGGATTTTTGGAGAGGGAGAATTAGGGACACAGATTGCATCTCAAGTGATCCTGATGCTCTTTTAACTGGCAGGTCTCCTGTTGTCCTGGCAGGTAAGTGCACAGAAAAGCATAGCCACAGTGTAGTGACTCATGGTCCTCTAGAAAACTCTCCCTGCATGCTCCAAATCCTCACTTCAACCCTGCAGTATTAGAGCCAGCAGGCTGGTAGGAGATAACTGAACTTAAATCAACACCTTCAGCATAATTTTTTGGGTAGGCTTTGAACCCGTTCTGTGAATCAAAGGAACTGTATCGGCATAAGGACGGCCCCACCCCACTCTCCTATATAATTGCATCCACGCGAGTAATCCATCAGGGCTGTGATCTTTTTGGAGAGTGTAACACGCGCATTCAGCCTGTGCAACATCTTCTGGTCCCAGTGACTTTGCAGTGGCTGTCAGAAGGTTTGTACCTGGCCCCTCGTGTTGTTCTGTATCTGCCTCTCTAGTTATGTGAATTTTAGTGTCTAGGGAAGGGAGATGGAAATGGTCCCCATCTGTCCTGGTTCTGAGAAACTCGAGCCTGATCCTTCTCTGAGTAGCATTGCCCTGCCAGCCCATCCCAGGCAACAGGGAATTATTTGCGGGGAGTAAAGGTGGAAAAGGAGAATGTCAGACAGCCCCTCCTGGAAAGATTTATAAATGCATCATAACCGAATTCACAGGCTTAGTGCCTTGGAGAGTAATTGAAAGAGATGTTCCATATTGATCTTTTCAGAAAGTTCAGTTTGTCTCATCTATCCCCTCTCTAGAGCCGGGTGAAAAATGTTTGAACTTGTAGTGCTGGGGTTGGATTCTGCTCTCTGTCACCTGGGTGTAAACCTAGGGAGGAAACTCTGAAGACCATGGAAGTTTCTATGGTGTAAAGAAGAGCAGAAGCCAACCCCAAGCACGGAAGAAGTGTACTGGTGTGTGTCTGTAGCTGGGCTCGGTTTGAGGAAAACCATTTTTGTCATTGCAGGTTTCCAGTGATTTGATGGGGTGGAGATTGTGTATCCATGTTGTGATGTGAATGCTGGGGATTTATTGCACAAAATACAGAGAGGAAAGATGATTTTGTGATTAAGAAATCAGACTGGGACTTGTATAATCTGTGTTTAATTCCCAACCCAGCTGTAGATTGCTGCTCTGCCCTTGGATAAGTTATTTATGCTCAGATCCATAAAGCTATTTAGGTATCTAACACCCATTTATTTCAATGGGAGTTGGGCTCTAAGTGTCTTTAAGGATCTGAGTCTTAATCTCAGCGCAACTCAGGGTTAGGAACCAAACATATTTGATCACAATCTGGTGCTTCTTGTCCCCTACTGGACGTGTGCTTGTTTGTGTCCATTTGGAATATGGCAGGTCTGTAAATGCCTGTACACTGTCTAGCACAGTGCGCTCTTTATCTCAGCTGTTGCTGAAAAAGTATTATACAAATGTGATTACAATTGCTAAAAAAAACCAACCCAAACCCCCAACACATGCTAAGAGCTAAACTGAAAGAAAAAAATCTAAGGACCTTAATATTACAGTCTCTTTGTTAATGTTCTCTTGTGCTTTGAAAATTATCAGCAAATACCATGTATTTTGCTGTGCATTGATCTCCTGTGGCCTTTTCAATTATTCAGCCCTTCTACTGACCCTTCCTCAAAACATCTCAATTATTTTACAGGTGTAAACTAGGCTTTGCATTCTGCTCTCCTGGACATGGGGTTATTACCTTGCTTACTTTTCAGTCCAGGAAACTGAGTCACAGAACTTTGCCCCAGACAAAGGATGCACAAATAAGCACTTAGGTCTTGAAACAGCAAAACACCCCCATAAATGCGGTCCTGGTGCCTCTTGTTTCAGTCAGATTTACAAGTATCCCAGTTTTAAAAAGGTGCCCTGAGATGAAAGTCATGTTCCACTCCTCTGGCTACTAAACCACTCCTTTATACCACCTCTGTCTGCTCCTCACCAGGTTTGTTTCTCTAATAACAGCGCTCTGCACCCTAAAGCTGTCCCTCTCCCCTGGTAAGAGCAGGTCCTTCATGTCAGTAGGAACACAGAATGAAGCAACCACTGAGAACACAGTGTTTTCTGGGTTTGTAGGGTGTGTGAATAAGAAACAGTTTAAACCTTGTGGCAGATACACCGTCGGGTGTGTGGCAGAGGACTGCAGGTGTATCCTTTGATAACAGCCGCCAGGGACAGACGGGGCAGGAGAGTTTTCTCTGTTCTCATTCCCTTGGGCTACTCTGCCCTGCGCAGGAGGTGTGGGGAAATTCCCAGCCTGCAGTTGAAGGTTGGGGTTTGCTGGGACTCTGTCACAGCTGTTTCTTATCACGCTTGAACATGTTTCCAGGAAGTGTAAGCCACTTCCATGGATAAGCACTGGCATCTTCCTGTCTGGGGCACATCTTCCTCAGAAATAGCAACTATTTTTGATATACTTCCATTTTTTTGAAGTGCAAATTTCTGAACTTGTGGCAGTCCCTCCTGCTCTTTGGATTTCAGTATCTCCAAGGGGCAGATCCTCTCTGAGGACGCACTGCGTGGAGGCAAACCATGGTGTCTGTGGAGCACTGAGGATGAACAGGGAGCCAGAGACATCCAGTGCTTTCTGGCTGTAATGTTCATATCTTCCTAAAAGAGCAAGAGAGATTTGAAGGAACTACTATGGCCTTATTTTGAAACAACCTTTCGGTACAAAGCAATGGATTAATTTGCTAAATTAAAATGAGCCTTGGAATGCCTAAGTGGTGTCGCAATACAGCTAAGACTTGCTTAACCAGGATGACGTGGGGAGAATCTCGCCAGGAGGAAGCCATTATCCTTATCATATCCAGGAAAATGGGAGCAGTTCCACCTGGTGTTTCATTCATGTGAGTGTTGCTGGTGAGCTTAAAGCTCTTTTAGTTTTCTCATGTGTATAGGGAAAAGGCAACAGCCAATGTCTGAACTCTCCAAATAAATTAAAGGACTTTCTTTCCTCTACTTAGTCACCCTCCTTGTCACATCTTTTTGCTCTCTCTCTTTCCTTTCTCCCCTATAAAAAATAATCAGTGCAAAACAAACGAGTGAAAAGACAGCATCTTACCAAATCATCTTTGTGCAAAGGTTTAATTTCCTGTCCTGCTGTGTTTTTGTGTGTATATGTCCTTTTTTTCCTCAAAGGAAGGAAGGAAATAAGAAAAAAGGAATGGTAGAAAAAAATAAAGAGGATCAAGAACCTGACAGACAAGAGAAAAGATTTTTAGGAAAAGAGTGGCCTAAGTGCATTTTTCTTGCACCAAAATCATCACCCACCTCTGTAAGGATCTGGAGAGGAGAGTAAAACAGGTGGTGTCTGTCTGAGGAATTAAGTTTGGCATCCCTACACCCTCCCTTCCAGCTCAGAGGGTCTTGGCTAGAAGCACTAGCTGCCATGCAAGACAAGCTATGGGAGTGCACAAGGGGCTTGTAATAGATGACCACTGTCAGAGGGGTCTTTTTTTTGGTCTCAGGCTATTGTGGAGGCCGGTGGGGCTGGATGGCATCCTCGACCAGGCAGTGTGAAAGTTGGAGTGTCACTAGTCCTCCCTGGAGAGAAAGCTGGGATGCTCTCTGGCAGGATGAGAGCTCTGGGTGAGTGTGTGCAGCAGAACAGATAGGAAGGAACCACAAAGTGGCAGCATTGTATCTGGTGTGTGAAAGAGACAGCCAGAGTCAAGCGAGCCTGACCTTGGTCCTGCCTGTATCAAATTCGACCTGACTTGTTGGGAGAGGGTCAGTGTTGAAGGCGGCATATGAGGAGTAAACTTTGTTCTCGGGTACTGGTGCCTCAGAACTGCCCCTCTCTGGAGAAGAGGGGGAAAAAAAAAAGAAAAAAAAAAAGAAATTGGGGTGGCTTGATTATTATGTGCCAAAACAAGCTGGATTCACTTAAGCAAGAATCTGGCAAAGTATTCCTGTTAGGAAATATCTGTTTACACAGTATGTGCAAGTCCAACAAGATCTGATTCCTGATACTTCAAGTGACTGTCAATTGCTAACTTTTTGGAAAATCTCAAAGTTTTTATAGGGAAATTTTATTTATCCATTTTTGTAAAGCAAGAATCAGAAAGGCAATGCCAACAAGTTAAGTATCTTGAGATTTTTAAACCGATCTCAAATTTACAGTGTCCAGCTTGAAACACCAATAGTGCTAGGGACCCCCCTTCCCCAAAGCATGTACGTAACAAGCATACAAAACAAGTAGGCACTAAAAAAAGTGACAGACAGTTTTAATATTTCTCTAGAAATTACTAGCTCAGCGTCTACAGAGTAAACCAACAGCTGAGCTAGGAAAAAAAACAAAACAACTATGTCTCCTAACTCTCAGCTCTCAACAACACCGTGTGTTAAAAGTCTAGAAAGGGCTGTGAAACACAGGCCATGCCTGTGGAAAGACCTGGGTGAGGTGGGTGGCTTTTCTGGGTTCACTCCAGCAGCTCACCTGGAACAGAGGGGGAATGAGCCACCGAAATAGCCCGTTTGCTCATGAGTGTCATTTAGACTGCAGCTCCTCAGAAGGACTCCTGTGCCTCTCTTTCTCCACCCCTTAGAGAGAGAATGTGTCCCATTGGGGCGGGGGGGGGGGGGAGGGGAAGGAAAATGCATTTCGGTTGTATAATTTGAGCACGAAGCTGACATAAAAATAAGGGCTTCATCATTTGGGCTTGGCGAGGGAGGGGAAGAGGGAAGAATTGGAGGAGGGGTAAGGAAATAACAATTTGCTGTCTCCTGAAGTATTTTTTAATGCTTTACTTAAAAACGCTGACAGCTTCTGCACAGCTGTATCCGCGATAGAAGCAGCTTGCTGGCACATTGATGAAGTATTAAGACGAGCACAGATCTGGGCACGATACAAAGAGATGAGAGCTCCTTGCAGCTGAATTAAGGCAGCGCGCACAAAGTAACCGTTACCTGGCAAAGGATCGTTTTGATGCCGGCGTCTTTTGTTTTGATTCCAGATCAAAGGGAGGAGGATAGGTGGTTTAGGGCTGGCACTCCGAGTTGCATGGCTAACTTATCTGTGCCATTAAAGCAGGCATCACATTACCTGCTTGTAAGCAGAGAAAGATCTGAAACACATGAGGGAGGGTTGGGAGACAAGGGGGAAGAGCAACACCAGCGCCATTCTGGGAAGATGTGCTGTCTGGAGTCCTGCAGAAGAGTGCTTAAATTCCTGCCTTTCTTCTTTAAAAAAGTCTGGGTGCAAAGTCCTCCTGCTGTTCTCAGTCTGGAAAGTCTCACTCCAAATCCAGATCTAAGGTTTTTCTCTGCTCTTAGGAAGCCCTGGTTCCTGTACTGGGACACCCTCTGGATCTGCAGAGCCAGTGTAACACCAAGTGGTCACGGAAAATATTATCCCAGTGGAGTGGCCACGGTCATATTGGTTTAAAAATACCTAATGCCAGCCTGCTTTTACTTTCCTTTCACATTTTCTATATTTGTGTGTACGTCTGTGTACTTATATGCAAGTGTAACCATTTCTATGTAGATACTACAATGTCTCTAACAGAGAAGTTTTGTCATCCTGATCTTGCTGCTGCAGTTAAAACAGTGCTGTTTTCTCCTTCCACGGACCTAAACACAATCCTGTAAGATGTCAAGCCCTGTCAGTTCCTGCTGGCTTCAAGGGAACCACAAAACCTCTTTCCTGAGGGTCTCAGCAATTCTCTCTGCACCCCAAAGGAGAACTGGGCCCCAGGTTAATAAAAAATAAGGCAGCCTTATCCTATCAGCTGTCTGAGAGGGTGCCTGGCATTTTGAGGAAGAGCGACAGAGAAAATTCAAGTTACCAAGGCAATGGGAAACCTCAACATAGTGAAGATAGATGTAAAAAATATGTGCTGGATCCGCACAGCTGCTCTGAAACAAATGCACTGCATGCCTTGCCTCGGTTTCCCTTAGGAAAAAGCTTCCTTTAAACCCGCTCTCTCTAAAGTGTGAATGGGTATCTGGTTTGCATTGCATCGAAGTCAAATAGATTGTTTTTTCTGCTGCCTCTGCTGGAGCTTCCATGGAAATGAATTCTGCAGTGAGATCCCAGCCCAGCCCATACACTCTTGGAAAGGAGAAAGTGAACACCGACTCTTTCCCTTCTTTCTTTCTCCCACCAGACTGGGCCAAATCTCAGTCCCATTTATATCACAGTAATCCCAGAAGAAATTCACGAGAGTCAGTTCCTCTAGATTTGCATGGATATAACCAAGAGGAGAATTCATCACCAAGTCTTCATCGATGGTTCATAAGCAAGGAGAATACTAAGGCCTCCTTTATCTTGACAGCACAAGATGGCTCAATAAATGTAAAGCACATGTTACATAACAGTAGAATAATCTATGGTATTGAGGGCTCACAGATTCTGAAAGTCTTTTCCACTTGTAATGGGGGGGGGGGGCAGGAATTAAATAAGGAGAAAAAAAATATATTGAATAAAGTGCTTGTTGCAGAATATTTTTTTTTTTAAATACAGAGCTGTGAAACCTAAAGTAGGGCAATACCCTCCCTTTCAACAATACTTTGACTTCCTACAGTCAGCAGATGCAATATGCATAGGATTCAGAAAGATCCCATTAAAATTCATTAAACCGTGTTTCCAGCTATTTAGTAAATTTTAAAGAAAATAAACCTATTGCTCCTTCTGCTCCATACGATGGCCTCTTTGAATGCAATTAACCCTTCATTCATGGGTCCTTCTATCCAACTAATCTCCCACCCCGTGCCTTCCGATGCATTTTTAATACCGCAGCTAATACCGCCACCTAAAATCCTCCAGCAGACACCATGCAATAGAGCTCTTTGCACAGGCAAGGAACTGTAAATCTCCATAAACAGTGCTTGGATGAACAGCAAATTCAGATAAGTGATGTGTTCTTTTTCATGGCTTCCAACTCCAAATGGGGGATGCTCTTCATCCTTCAAGGTAGATTTTATCCAGGAATTATTGTGGTTTCATACCTGCCCAAGGGATTTAGCCACTGGGTTTGGGGAAGCTGGGCAAGAAAGAGTGTAAAAAGGTGGAAGGAAGCATAAGTAAATAGTGAAACAATAAAGAGAGACCTAGTAGTACACATTCAAATAAATATTTGAAATTTTAAAAAAAAGGAAAAAAATTGAAAAGAATAAAAGATCCAGAAAAATCAGAAGACATTACATGAAGTGTCAGATTTATCTGTCTGAAGTGTAAAACTCTGTTTTCTTTATTACATGGTTGACAGAGACTCAGGACCCAATCTGGTCTCATCCTGAGTTCGATAAACTGTGACCAGTTTCAGATTGGAGCTCCTATTTACGGAGGTGCTAAGTGGAGAGGGGGATTATATCATGCAAAACAGAAGCAACCAAAAATATTCCTATTCCCCCCATCCTCTTTTCCCATCTGATAAATGAGCTGGTTTGTCAAAACAGGGAGTGGAACTGGAGGGGCCAGGGAAAAAGATTTGCTATAAAAAAAGAAAACAGAAGATGAGAACTGAAAATATTCTGTGTTTCTGTTTGCTCGAAGCAAATCCCATTCCCAAGCCAAATCTAATCAGAATCTGTCCATGAAGAAAGAATTCAAAAAGGAAATATTTTGAAATATAGAGGTGGTCTCAGCCTGATCCACCCTGCAAGGTGTTCAAGGTACACAATGTTTCTTTCATTATTTCACTGTTCTGTCACAGCTATGAAGGAGTGTTATTTCTGAGTCACAGAATTATGCTTTTCACTTGGCTTCTGTAACACCCCTACGCTTAATTATTTCATCTGAACTACAGATTTCCACAGATCCAGCAAAGCATTTAAGCACCTGCTCAACTTTAAGAACCTATTGCGTTCTGGGAGGCTTTCCACAATGTGAATTAAGCACACACTTTGCTGGATGGACAGCTCTATACCATAACTACATTACATCTGGAAGAGAGCCATACTCTTTCCCAAAGGGTTCGCTGCTGTTCAATGTATCAGTCTAAATTTTTTCCATAAATGTATGTGCATTTTTTAATTGAAGATTTTGTCATATTTAATCGAACCCTCGCACGGTGCTTGTGATGAGTCTTGGACAACTTGGAAAGGACTGATTCTGGCACTTCAGAACGGGACAGAAGCATTACAGTTTGTGTATCGGATGCGAGTATCACCCTAAGCCACTGGGAAGCCAATCTGAAATCTGCCTGCTTAACAGAGAGGCACTGCCACTGCCTTGCTCTGCCAAATCAGGGTATTTTAAAAAGAAAGCAGAGTGATTCTGTTTAAAATTCACAATGCATCTGTACAGGGGATGAGAATTTCAAAGTACAGCAGAAGTCTTACTTTATGGGGAGGTATTATTCTCATTGTTCTTCCAGAGCTGGGAAGGGAGGAGAAGAAAATGTATAGGAGCTCAACTCTGCAAAATTTGTGGACCTGAGTGGCAGGCTAAGAGCTACACAGCAAGTTGTGGAAAAATATCAGCAACCAAAAGCCAAAAATCTGGTCTCCAAGCTTCCTGTTCAAAGACATGTGATGTACTATCCTCCTACCCAAGAAAGAGTGGCAAGTGTGCACTAAAAATTTAGAGGTTAAATACCCAGGTAGGGGGATATGTTGACTACCTTACACTCCGCTGGCACTGGGCATGTTGCCTGCAATGCCATGGAAATATGTATACAATGAACAGCAAAGTTCAGTTGCTGCGAGAAGATGCGTATGGATTATTCCACTTTAATTGTTTCCATGATTTAAGCATTAGGCACCAGGAAATTAATCTGGGCAATAGTCAAGACAATCTGCAGAAAGCTGGGTCCAATGTTGCTAAAACAAGCTGGCTGAAATGAAAAAGTGCAGCTGTGACTCTCTTCCTGATACCAGCACACAAACACACGCACGCACACAAAAACCGGCCCTTATTCTTATTATTTATGGACACAGATGAAAAGCCAAAGGGGGCATGGTAGTGCACACAGATGCTGATTAGCTGGAGATTATATTAATGATGCAATAAAAATTCACTTTGTCTCTTAAGCTGCACCAGGACAATCAAAGAGAGATTAGATAAAAATCAGAGAGAATGAATAATAGAAGGGAGAGGTAACATTGTAAACCATAACTCCCTGCAAAATGTTCTACCTTTGACTGTCCTCAGTCAGAATAAATAAGAGCTGGAGGGTGTAAATACAGCCCAAATGTACAGAAGAAGGAGGCAGATGTGGCTTTGTAAGTGTATTATTTATCAATAAGCAGCCAGATATGCACATTTACCTGAATGGGTTTGCAAATACACACATACGCATATCTACATGCACGTACCTTTCTAACTCTGTTGAAGAGATGATGAGAGGGAGTGCAAGAGAGAAAACATTGTGTTTGGAGGGGGACAGATGGACAGAGAAATGGATGGGATGAACAGTTAACAGCATACAGGAAATTATCTGAGTGAGAAAGATATGAACTTGTGGGGGAAAATCAAGTCAGTGTCTACTTCATAGCGTAAGAGACACGCATTCGAAGATCCACATGCACATCTATTTATCCAGACATACACCCATGTGGATCCCTCTCTGAAAAAAGAATCCCTCCAGCCGCAAAAGGTCTCCATCAGAGAGAGACAGGAGAGAACTTTCCCCTCTCAGAGTGCTTACTTGAAAAGGAACAGAACTCCTGCACATCTAACGTTGGTTTAATTTTACTGACCATGTTTAATATTTGATTAAACCTTTGGCATAGCTGACTATCCTGATCTGAATAGATGATCCGACGCTTTCCCTGGTAGTAAAGCCAAGCATAAGTAATAGCTGTCCTCTGACTACTGCTGCCTTATGCGTACGAGTCAGATTTTGCTGTATCTGAAAACCTGCTATCCGCTTCTGGATTCTTTTCTGCTGCTCAGTATTTTCAGATATACTTTACGAAATCAAACAAAAAACCAAGCAAACAAAAAAAAAGAAACCCACCTAAATGCTTCTCCCAGCCATGGAGGGGGCTGCAATTTATTTACAGGTATGGAAAAAAACCCTTCTTTCCAAAGTCTTTCCTGGCTTAAGCATTTTACCTGTTCTCCTTGTCGTACTTTTTGCCTGTGGTTTGCATTATTACTTGCTAAATACATTAGAAAATGCTCATCAGCTTGCTCGGCAGCTTGGGGATGTTTGTGTGGTTGCCCACACACATACGCACACACACATACACGCAGCAATTTTATAAATAAATCACAGTCACAGGGGTGAGGAGAGGGCACGTGGTGCTTTGGAAGGGAGCAGAACAGTAAAATAGGAAGGACATCTCCAGGATCAGAAAACAGGGGCTGTCAGAGCTTCTCTGCACCTCTCAATGCCTGTGAGATGACCACTGCCGCTGATCACAGAAAGTGAGAGACAGGGACACCAACCTGGGGTGCTTTTACCCTATCCACCTAGGTGAGGAAAAGTCTAATCCCTCAACACACACAAAAACCAGGCCTAAATTACCAGCCTACATGCTTTACACCTCAAATGAGACAAGCCTTGCTGGGAGAGGTAATATCTTTTATTAGACCAAGTGATACAGTTGGAAAAAAATAGACAAGCTTTCAGGCACACAAGGAAGTCTGTCTTTTTTTTCCCAGCTGTATCAGCTGGACTAATAAAAGATATTACCTCTCCTTACAAATGTGGTCTCATTTATAACCTTAGACCATCACTGCTAAAGCTACAGCATGACTTCTGCCTTAAATACACACAAAGCTCTTTGCAAAGCTGGATATCATAAATTCCTCTTTACACATAGCAAACTAAGGAAGAACAGGTCTAGGAACAGGATCAGGTATGATACAGAAGGTTAGTAAGAGGACTGGGCTAGAAATAGGCTCCTTCCTACCTAACTCTGAATGAAGAGGACTCTGATGCAACACCACATCAAATGCTTATTTTGCCTTCTCGCAATTATTTGGGATTGCTACAGAGAGGTTCTGGAAGTGAAGGGTAGTTATGTTTCAAAACAGCAGGGAAAAATATTTTTGCAAGAAGCTGAAGTATAGTCCTAGAATGCACTGCCAGGGATAATTAAGAATAAGATCACAATTTTAAGAATTCAAAGGGAAATGTATGCAGGATCTTTGTTCAGGTGTGAGAAACAAGCTGCTGATTTAATGAAAAAAGAAATGTTAAAAAATAAAAAGGTGCAATTGCCTTGGTGAAATTACAGGTTTACTGCATTATTTCTTTTTTTTTTAATGTTTAAATTTAAAGAGGACACTGAATTTTGAACCTCAAAAGGAAAAAAAACAACAACTTTTTATGTCTACTCTCTCAGTAGTTTATGTACAGAAATGCGTCTGTTGGTGTATCTGTGTTTGTGCTTACTTCGTGAGTGCAGGTCTTTCTGCTACTACCCGTGGCTGTTTTGCTTTCTGAAAATATGGCCAGCATGGCTTCCATTTCCCAAAACTTGCTAGGGAAGGAGATGAGAAAGGAGAGGAGAGACAGCTAGAGTGGTCTGAGAGGATCCAAGTGGTGACTCGCAGCATGAACCGGTGAAGTGCTTTCTGCAAGGGACAGCGTGAGGGCAGAATGTCTGCGCAGAGCTGAACCAAGGGAAGAGGAATGTGAACAGCAATGGTGAGAGCTGGGGAAACAGATCTGTAGCCTGTCTATGGAAAATAAACAACTCATGGGCACGGTAAGCTGACAAGTGGGAATGGGCAGCAAGCCTGGAGTGGCACCTGGGGAAGGATCCTGATCCCAGAGCCTGTGGTCTACACATCCACACCTGTACCTGCAACCAGGCAAGGAAGGCTGGGAAGCCAGGATGAAGAGCTGGTCTTGGATGCAAGCCCAGCCAGTGAAAGCCTGGGTGCTGCACTTGAAGAGCAAAAGCAGAAGCCAAGGATAGAGGCCCGAGCTGGGGAAGTGAGCTGATAGCCCAGCAGTCGGACCTGTATCTTTTGTCACAGCAGAGTCATCTAGTTTGCCGGTGGCTCAGCTATTTCTTCTTGAATTAAGAAGCTGCTGCCAGAAGTCCTGTCCCTGGATCGGCGCAGAGGAAAAGACAGGGGAATGACACACCTATTGTGCAGCTCATTTTATGAATAAACTCGTGAAATCTAATTCTACCAGCACCTTTTTGGCCTTTTTCAATGAGCCGGTCTGTAACAAATGATCAATGAGCAGAAATCAGCCATTATATGGGAGAACAGATTGAGGCTAATATAACGCATGTTCCCCTCCAAAGAAGAATCCAACATTCCTTCTTCAATTTTTTTTCCCCATCTGCAAACACTGTCAGTAAAGCTGAGTAAATATATAAATAATTAAACAAACAAATACTTTCTCTGCTGCCTCCAGGCCTTTGAAACTGAGACTTAGTTGGATTTCAGGCAATCAAACAGCATCACGTTCACGCACTTACACTGCACGCACGCTTCCTCTCCACCTTTGACAGAATATCATTGACTTGAGTGCACTGTGATGATTTCAAATAGACTAGGGGTTAGATAATCGACTCTACACACACACATAACTGCATGCACACTCCAGATCCTTCATTTATTTCGTAAAAGACATGAGCAGAGATGGGATGGGGACACCAGAAAAGATCCCAAACAAACAAAAGAATCCCACGTACATTGCTATTGATGAACGAACTAAAACTACAACAGAAATAATTTTAAAAAAAGCAAGAAGCCTGATTCATTTGTCTGTCAGATTTTTCCTATAGGAGATCACCTGAAACTGTCCTCTCTGATGAAAACATTACTAAATTAAATTTTTTGTGGCCGGATAACTAAGGACACTGGGATGTTGTTTATCCTCCACAACCTACACCTTGGGTATCAGCAATGAAAACTCCCTTCCGGGCTACCTTGCTCTGACAAAGTCAGGGATATTCACATCCCTGTTTAAAGATTCACACAGTGTCTGTCTGTTGTTTGTGAGGCTGGGTCAGAGTCTAACTATTGACTTCAGAGAATGTTGGGTCGGTGCTAGGCAAATGGGTGACGACTGCCAATTCCATCTGCCTGTACTGAGGGCAGGAGTACACTTGTCTAGAGGGAACTTGCTCTTTTTACTGACCCTGTGAAGGCAGATACCTTCAGTTTGATCCAAACCGTGTTGCAAACATTAGGTTTGGATCAGGCCCTTAAAGGAGAAAGGTGGGATGCAGCCCTTCATCAAATCCTTGCTTTGCAGCTCCCTCAGTTGCCATAACAATGAAGAGTATGTATGTGATTCACTAAAAGAAGGAAAAAAAATATAAATCAAGATCCTGAATCAGTGAATGATGACATTCCTGTAGACAGAGAAATTACAAAGGCTGAATCCTACTCACACAAAGAAAACTGGCAAAATTGCCATTGACCCTTTCCTAGCAAAGCAGGGACAAATATGCATTTACAAGTGAAATCAGCAAAGCTAATTTTCCATGCCCCCACTGAGTGTTTTTTGAAAGCATGTTTTCCGTATCTACACTGAAAAGGGCTCTGATGTAATACATTTACCATCAGAGATACACCAAAACCTTTACACAGAAATAAGTAAATGCCAAATTTATCCATTACCTTCTCCCTCAAAAAAAAAAAAAGAATAAAAAAAAATAAATTCCAGCTAGCCTAATATTGCAGTTGGGGAAATAAAAGATCAATAGCTCACTAGAGCCAATGGGAACCTTTCCATTGATTCAACAGGTTTCAGTTCAGGCCTGAAGGCACCGAGCTTAAGTGACTCCATCAGGGAGTGTTGGTGAGTAATTATCCACGCTGTGATTAGAACCTAGGCATCCTCACCGCCCGCCCTCACCCACCAGATAATGCCCTTCCTTTGAATGAAGCTGCAGGCACAGGCAGCAATTTAAACGGAGCAGCTCTGAGGTGTATTAGCTATTACAAATAATTCAGAAGGAATGGCAGTGCTTGCGTTTCTTGTTTACTTATTTGTTTGTTTAATTTGCTGTTAACTTTTCCAAGTCCCTAGCAGAATGTAGAAACCAACACCACTCTAGTAACCTTGTCTGCTGTGAGATCTTTAGGTGCATTTTCTGCCAGTGTTCCTACGGGTTGACTCACTTCTTTTTTTTCCTTTCTCTGTCAATGACTAAACTTGGAGTTAAATAATTTCTAAGATACTCTTTTTTTTTTTTTTTGGTATCAAAATTGGCTGTATCCCCTCTTGCAAATAAACATGAAGCAATGGTATGCTTTTAAAGGATTTGCCAAAGGATTTTTGTTGGTTGTCTTGCCCATTCCTCACTTCCACTCCTACTTTTCTCATTTATTGCCAGTATCTTGAATGAGATTTCTTTTTCTAAAAAGAAAAAAAAAAATCCATATAAATAATAATAAAAGAAGATAGGAAGAAGGAAAACAAAGTAAAAAAATGAGCAAGCTCCCTCTGAATGCACAGAACAGAACAAATCCCACAGAATAGCATAATTGAGTAACAATATATCTTTATAAAAGAGGGTGAAAAATTGCATCCTCATCCATGTATTATTGAAGGTGGAATATGATCAAATAAATCACGTTTAAAACCAATTAAATGCTCACAAAAGAAAAACACTTGCCCTGTAAACTGAAAAAAAAAAAGGCGTAATGAAATGCAAACCTTTTTGAAACCACCATACGGACACTGGAATGAGATGGTTGAAGCTGAATAGTATAGCAGAAGGAGTGAACTAGCTTACCTAGATAAGGCAGCCTATTGTTGCAGAAGGAGTAGTTAAGAAATTCGGATGGAGCCAGGTCTGTGTGTCTGGGTTTAGGTGAGTAACCATCTTAAGTCAGTCACATCGCATGTTATCGGCCGCTCCTGCTTCAACCAGCGGCATCTCACAGAACTGCCCGTAACTTCAGGCCCAATCCAAACACTGCTGCAGGCAAGGTAGAGTTTTTCCGGACTTCAGCAGCCTTTGGAGCAGGTGTGTGGCTGCTCTGCAAAGTCCTTTCTTGTCAATTACAGATTTTACACAGTGTAGAACATACGTTATTTCCACCATGTTTTTCCCCCCATCCCTTAAATGCTGATAAAGGTGTGGGCAAAAAAAAAGAAGAAATACTTTCATTGCAATTCTATGTTGAAAAAGAGCTCTCTAGGATTAATCCTATTTTGAGGAGGGCTGAAGTTGTAGACCAAAATGCTCCTTGCTGAAAGAAGTTTCTCAGGTCCCTGGCTTTTGTGCACCTGCCGGGCCAAGACCCAATCATAGAGAAAAACAAATCTTGTTTCTGTCTGCAGTGGGTGAAAAAATGGGCAAGAAAGAGAGCATAGGCAAGAAAACAGAATTTTCTCTATGTTAACTTTCAGAGAGGTGCAAACCAATTCAATCTGCTCCGCAAATGTATCTCACTCTCGCTCTGCTTCCATGCACTATTTCAAAGAAATGTGTCTTTACCTTATTATATTATTAGAATCAATCAATATTATTAATATTACATGTGGGCAATTCTGTAAATTCTTCATAGTTCTCCTCCCCGCCTGTTAACAGCAGGTACATTACACAGTCTCTGGTTAGATTGGTCAACTAAGCTATCGATAGTCTTAAGCAATACCTGCATTGTGACCTTTGCTCACAGAACTGAATCTCTCATATAGGGCTGTCAGATTCCTTAAAGAAGTATTGATAAGCTTATTACTGTATTGCTACATATAATTTTAGGTGTGATTTTCACTCACCCTGAAGCATCTAGTAACCTAATACTTTTTTTTCTCTCCTAAAGCATTGGCCCTTTTACAATTGATCAAATAGTGAATTAGAGCATTATAGAGAGGAAACATAATCAGGGGATTTCTACAAGCACACTGTGGTATATCTTTTGATCTGCTGACAACCTTCATCCCTCTCGATCCTAGGAAGGAAGCGCTGTTTTATAGGGATATTATTAGGCTGATGCTGCTTTATACTCTACCTGCAAGAAGCTACCGAGTCCGACAAAGATATTTGTGTGCGTTTGCAGTGAGTGATGCATATTATGTGATGCGAATCTATCCTTAGGGACTGGGAAGGAGAGGAACTATGTGCAAATGTAAGTCTGCCCTTTCCATACATGCAGGCATACACAGTCCCTGTGTAGTATATACACAGGCATTTGAATTAGAAACAGGCCAAATATACAGTCAGATCTTATCAGACCAACTCTGACTGCAAAGCTCCGTTTTTATTCTGTTTGAAGAAGCTTCATGTCCAGAGTTATCTGCCCCGATGCATAGGGAAGGCAGCCTGGTAGCCTCTAAAATATTTTGGAGACTCAGACACAATGTAGAAATAAACCAGAGATTAATTAATTGTGACTGTATCATTAAAATAGGATAATGAGCAAATGGTTACATATCATATTAAACTCTGCATAAAATTCCAGGAATACCCAGTTAAGTCACCTGCCACTTTCACATAAGAGTGTGTTCTCTGTACTGTCTTTCAGAAAGGAATTATTTAGAGACCTATATTATCCTGTCTGTACTGAATGTATGTTTTCATTAACATGAACATAAAATAAACAGTTGCATGCGTGTGATATACAAACATGTCAGGTACACTTGTATCTCACTGCATACGCAGTTTTCATATAAAAGTTCGTTCTCAACTACGCTTTTTTTATGCTTTTTTAAGGTTCTTATATTCTTTTCATGTTTTCCGGGGTTTAAATAAGGAAATTAAACACCTCAGATACATAAAGGGGTAAGAATACTCTGCACTGCAAATTGAGTCTGCACTACACCTTGGTCTACCAAACCATATGCAACTTTCTGTTGGCAAAATACTTTGAAAGACCTTACAGTGAAGGTCCTCATCACCACAACCATATGCCCCTGGAGGCATCAAAATTGCCAACAAAGTCATCTACTAAATAGTTAATGTTAAACAATGACTTTCCGTGTTCAACAAAGGAGGGAGAAATAAACAGATAAGGGTGAGGTAGATCGAAATCTGCATGCCTCATTGGCTGAGCTGTCGGATATTTCTAATGCATCTGAAGGGTTTGTTACTAAGAACCTGTTAAGTATCTTTAAACCTTTGATCTGTAGCCAGTCTTAACAAAGGTGACAATTAATTACAGGAGAGTGCATTGCAATAAAGTTACATCGTGGTCAGTTTATATATACTGTCCAAAGCTGGTTCATAGAAGTCACTGTCAATTAAAGTCTTCTTGGAGTCCAGTTCATTATCAATTTTTCCCCCTTGCCTTGATCAATATTTTTGGCTGCTTCTGCTTGACAAACTTAACACAATGTCTATATCTATATGTCTTGCCATTCATTTACATGGAATAGATGGCCGTATATGATTTATTTTTAGCTACTACATATGGTCAGGCACTTTATTTGAGAGGTTTAGAGCTCTCATCCATCTTTATTTTAAGGAGCGACAATAATAAGCCCTCTCTTCCTTCAAGGGGATGTCAGTTGGATATAATGAATGCACATTAAAAGCTGCATTCACCTGTATGTGCATTCAGGCTGTGGCTCACTGTGAAAAAAGCAAACAAATGCAATCTCTGTGGTGACATCCTGACTCCAGACCACACCAAGAGATGCAGCGCAGACAAAGTGACTCAGTAGATCCTGAGATCCCCAAAATGTGATGATGGCTCTCCCGGAGGTAGAGGGAAAGAGAGACCATTGTAATATATACCCCAACTCAGTAAATGGAGCAATGGTGATAGAAAACCATAACTTTTACTCACCATGGTTTATACTTTTCCCTTTTTCTACAGCAGATTTTAATGCATAAGGGTCAGTCTACCATGGCAAACCCTGGCAACAGTCACACAAGCATCAGTGGAATGTTTAAGTGAGTGAGAAATGTGGCAAAGATCAGGCTTTTGTCAGTTCCTCACATTTGTTTTAGTTTTAGTTTCACTTACAGAAGTAAAGCTAAGTTAAGGCACAAGCCAGCAAGTGCAGAAATTAGTAGCATTAGCTGCAAGTGTTGAGGTTTGCTACGTAAACCCATAATCCAGAATTTTAAAGGGAATCTGAAACACTCAGTAAGTGCCAACCTGCAGCAGGATTTCCAAATGTGAAGCGACCGAAGTGATGGCAGAAACCTCACTGAGTTCTGCCCAGCAAGGAGGCAACAGGCCTTTGCTCCCGAAGTAAAGGTGATGCAGGGATTAATGATTCAGCTTAATTTGCTTAACACCTCACCTGCTTAGTGCAAACTCTTATGGGGCAGGAACCACACAGTACTTGATGGACAGGTCACATTGAGCTCTGCAGCCCCCTGCTTTTTTTGAATATTACTTTGAGGCTATAGCCAACACCTACATGGGTCTTTGGGCTTCTGATGCTTTCTCTCTATTTTAAATGCAGGTAAGCGGTCCAACAGCCTAGATCATCTTCCCCACTTTTTCTCCCTTGGAACCATTACTGCCTGTCGCATAAACCCGCCTCGGTTCACACTTGATTGACGGGAGGGACAGTAACAGCTCCTTTAGTGTCGTTATGGTCTGTCGGGTCAGTGCGGCTGGTATGCATGCACACAGGGTATGCATGATAAAAAAACACCCTGATGTCTTGCTGAAAAATGTGGCTGCATACTTCCAGCTCTTAGGACTGGAGGAGACCCTCCTTGATCATTCAACCTCATCCGTCCCTTGCTCTTGACCACCATGAACAAAGACTTCTCTGCCTGTCCTCCCTGACTGGTACAATACGCTTTTTGGTTGAGCACAAGACACTTTCCGCAATCTCGCTCACTCTATTTCAATTTCCAGGTAGTTTCTGACAATCTCCTTCAAAAGACTACTCCATCAGCTGTCTGGCTTTTATTATGCTGTGCAATTTGAATCCTCTGCTAAAGAAAGCCCTGTCGGTGGCACTGGCCACTAGCCGATGTGGGATCCAGGACCAGATGAACCACGCTTTTCATGCAAGGTGACAAGGATCCTCAATTTTTCCCTCTACTTCAGTGCTGAAATTTCGGATCTTTTCTGGCTCAATACAGGAAAAAAAATACTTAAAACTAAACCAAACCATCCCCTGTTCCTATTGTTTTTTTGCAGAAATTAGTGAGTTTCTGATACACCCCTTAATTAAAACCTTGGTAGGGACAAGTAAATACTATGAAATTTGGTTGTTGTTGCTAATTAGTTTTTTTTAAAGAAAATAATAAGTACCCATTTTTATCTCATGAAATGCCCAAAGGCACCAGTATATATAGATATTGAGAGACAGAAGTAATCGTAACCTGTAAAAGTGTAGGAAATGTAAGTCTAACCTGGAGAAACGTAAAAGAAGAAACAAAAGCTGTGGACACACAAACTTTAATTTCTTTCTATTTTCCGCATTAATGTAACTTTTAAACAAATCTATCTTGTAAGGATGATTAGGTCATATAGTAGTGGGACTAGCTGAGGAACAGCTTTCAGTGCAAAACTTGACAGGCAAACAAGAGATCCCAGAAAATTGGAGTTTGTATTGGAAATGCTGACACAACCGTAACAGCAGCATCATAACTGGCTGCAGCTGCTTTTAGAAACCAGAATCCATGCCCAGACCCCTGAAAAAAAAAGAGTTAACATATACCCTTCTAATTTATGAAGCAATCTGGGCTATCTGTTTGACATTACCAAAACACATAGACGCTCATCTGTACAGGAGATTTTAATGTACAGGGGGTTGCTTTTTTCCTCTCTTCCATCAAGCTATCCAATTGCATTGTGATTGTTTTAAGGGGTTGTTCTTTAGACCTAAGGCATAAAGTCTCCTCTGTTTTATTCCAGTTTATTTGTGCATTTACCTCCCTAAAACTTGTTTGGTTTACTACCATACTAAATGCTGTATGTGTTGCTTTCAGCCAGGCAAGTCTTATGTTTCAATTATGGAGGAGTTTATTCAGCACCTGTATTGCGTTGTGCTTCAACTAAATTTCCATTTCCCAAAGGCTATACACATGAATGTGTATACATCTCTTTTTCTGTATGTATACACACACACAAACCTATACATTTCTACATATAAATAAATACATCATCTTAATTGAATGCTCATTTTCATCATGCCTTTGAATTTCTGACATATCCACAACCTTCATAAACATCCTTAAACTTAACAAGGTTCTAATTTTTCTATCATCTATCTTTGTAATCAAACAGAACAGAATACAACGAATGGAAGCCTTGTTTCCCTACCCCAGAGATGTCTTAAATTTTAAAATTATTTATACTTTTCAGAAGGTAAAGCTGTGAAAGAACTAAACTATTCTCTTCATACTGCGTTTTTCTATCTGCTTTGAATGCTTATAGAGTGAGGTTCAGGTCAGGTAGGAAAAACACCCTAATCATGGGATTGCAGCGGTGGATTTCAAGGAGGTTTTGGGGGGTTTCTGCTTTTTCCACCCCTAAATAAGGGTTTGAAGAGTGTTGTTGGTCTCATGTCTATACAAGACTCCTGCTTTCCCAGTGCACACTATCTCCACACTTTAAGTGCATTTGCCCGCATGTGTTTCAGTAAATCTCAGTTAAGGGTGGAATGCTGATTTCTTCTGACTTCCTAAATAGAATATTATGGAGACTTGGGTGTTTTAAATTAAAACATTTCCCAGGCCTTGGGTACAAGCAAGCTTCAGTAGAAAAGGCTGTTTAAACCTATGGGGACAGTCCTATATTTAGATTACATTAATTCATAAATATTATACTAAATACCACTTAAATTGGCCTTAAATGACTTCAAAGATAATGCATTATAATATGGCTGTCCTGAGAGCACTAACCTTTATATCTCCCAGTAACTCAGCCTTTAAGCATACTCCACTGCTAGATAAGATGGGGGGAAGTTATGAATGAATATCTTGCTAAATTGTTAAAGTGTGATTAGTTAACTCCGTGCATGTGTGTGAGTGTATATGTGAGCGTGTGGGTGGGTCAGCTCAGCCCCGGTAGATTTCTACCCGTGGATCTCAGCACACAGCCTCTTCCCAACCCTACAGCAAAGTACCAGAGCAGGAGCCTGTTCCTGCCCCGTGTGGAGAGAAGTGAGGATGGGGGAAATATGCAGCAGCTACGCTCGTGCCATGAAAGCTTATTTTCTCGGGGATCTGGCAAGCCTTTCCCGCCTTCCCCCGCATGCTGCTTCCCCCGTACCCTTTCTCTCTTTGCGTATCTGTAAGAGAATCATAATCCCCTGCCTCTTTGCTGGTATCTGTACTGGTATCAGCCAGAGATGCTGGTGAGAGAACCTGGGACTTCACTCTCCTTTTGTGATAGTTTTTCTCGGAGGAGGGCATAGTAATGTACTTTAACTTTAGGTTCTTAATTTTCAATTTCCTCCTTCTATGCAGGGG
Organism: Corvus moneduloides; assembly: GCF_009650955.1. Classification (NCBI taxonomy): domain Eukaryota; kingdom Metazoa; phylum Chordata; class Aves; order Passeriformes; family Corvidae; genus Corvus; species Corvus moneduloides. The sequence continues at coordinate 18,077,409 of NC_045511.1, forward strand.
CACCGCAATTGGATGTCTTCATAACATTTTCAAGAATACACATCCTTTGATCTCATTTCAATGGATTTACACCTGAAATTACTCTGGTTGCTGGTTTTTTACTTTAAGCTAATTCCTGTCTCTTCCCTCCTCCCAGAACAATCCCACCTTCTCCCCTCCACACCCAAGGTCTGCTCTCCGTACACTTAAATAAACTACAGCCTACTATTAACCCTTCAGGGTATACCCCCGCCACAGCCTCATCCTCTGAATTAGGAATGAAATCAACTGAGAGTGATGGATCAATTAATGTATAAGCATTATGCATCTCTTATGGAAAGCATCTTGGGGTTTTGTATTGCCAACCTACCCCTGTGAGCCAAGTTGGACTATCTTTATGCAATTCTTCACCTATGCCTGCAAAGCAAAGCCAAAATAAGGACATCTGAGTGAATACAATGCTTCACATGACTGCATTTAGAGAAGGGAAAAGAGAAAAAATAGATTAAAAATGAAATAAAATGAATAAAATAATAAAAAAAAAGGCAAACACAACCCTCATCCTTCAAAGCCCCATCACCCTTTTTGACTTAATAGTAATTAATCACTACTGGCAAGAAAGTAATTTTTTTCCAGGTAGCCAGAGGCATATTTTTATCAGGATTAGCTAATAAATCAGCGGCATCGCTAGAAAGGAGTTCAAACTCTTCTCGGATGTACTAAATAAAACCGATCTCTAAAATTCTGTCAACTCGGTGTCTACTGAAGCTTCGCTCAAACCCTAGCCTGCAAAATAACAATCATCATCATAAATTTTCTTTCAAAGTCCAAAACTTATAGCAGGTTAAAAATGACTGTTTTGAGATGAACTCATGCAATTTGGTTTGATGAGGTGACAAGATTCCCCACCTGGCTTTTTTCCTAGGTTGCAGCTTTACAACAGAAATGAAATGAAGGGAAATGAAGTTAGTATCTTGCTTAATTCAGGGATATGTGTTAAACACATCCAAGCAAGATAAATGATCCCTCTCTCTCTCTTCTCTCTGTCTCTCTCTCCCCCTCTCTCTCTCTCTCCCTCTCTCTCTCTCTCTCTCTCTCTCCCCCTTCCTGAGTTTGTCTCTGTGAATACAGGCATACAGTAAAAGCAAAACTGAACTTAAAGAGGGAGAACTCAAATCTCTGAAATAGAAATTAAAGTTAACGCATAGATTGACTAATTTCCGGTTTAAGATAAAATATAACAAAAGAATAAAATCTCATCAACAAATCACAGTAAACTCCCAGTACAAAAAAAATACTTTATCGAAGTGTTAGCTCAAAGATTTCCTCTACACTATGTTGAGTGATTCTCTTCAGTGTAGGTTTTACTGCTGTTATTTTTCTTTTACAGAAACCTTAGGTAATTTTTTGCAAACACATGCACACACACGAGCTCAGTGTCTACTCTCACTATTAGATAAAATCTCCCAGGACCTTTCCTTCCCTGCACTTCTTACTATTATTTTTATTGCTATTATTAATAATTATTATAGTACAGATGTCATGTTTAAGTGATGCCAATCAGACCTTGATGTGGCTTCTAGGAAGCCAGTCTGAAAAGAAAGCAAGGTTCGAAAGAGCTACACTGATCATTTTAAAAATGAGAAGGGTGTTTGAAGCGACCGGCAAGAAAGGATGGAAGAAATATCCTATAACTTGGACTGAGTCCCTAGTCCCCGAGCCCTGAACATTTTCTCCAGCCTGTGTAAAACTGGCACTTTGCACTGTCAGGGTATATTTTCATTCGCGTTTCCTGAGTGGAAGCAAGGAGGGGAGTGAGTGGGAAGGGGTAAGAGATGCCTGCTAAACATGCCGTTAAGTTCAAGATTTACAACTCGCCAAGGCACCTGGAAAGCTGGGAAGCCAGTAATGCCATTACCGGTGACTGTCACTGCCAGGAGTCCACCAAACTGGACTAGACACTGGTACTGAAGCTGTCCTGTAAAAGATACAACTTCCACTCTCCCCGTGGCCCCATGCAAAATGCTTTCTCCTCCTGCACTAAATCTGGAGTCACACCCCAATCACTTCCAACCCAGTCTTTTTCTTTTCCCTTTTCTTTTTTAAAAATAAATATAAACACACACATACACACACACACACGTATACAGAATCTGAGTTAATAAGGCGGCTCATATCTCTCCTGGTTCTCTCCTACTCCTGAGCAGGGCTACCATGCAAATTATCTTCAACTTCTCCCTGCGAGTCCTACTTTCCTACCCGAGGAGCTGAGCATCTCTCCCCCACTACACACACCCTCCCCCACCCCCAAAACGGAGCACCATCTAATCTGAGAGGCACCTCCAGACAGCCTAAGCTGAGCAGGGAAACGAGCGGGCAGAGATGGAGCAAGTGAGGCACCGTGTGAGGAGTACATCTCCACTACCTTTAGAGAAAACCTAAAAAGTTCCCGGCATGGACTTTGGGCACATTAAAGTAGTGCTTGGAATCTGCCTGGTCAGGGACTTCTTCCCTCTGGAACTAAGCTGCCACCTGTCCCTTCTGTCTTGCCTTCTCCCACATACTCACACATAATCGTGATTTTGTGCACACACCCCTGCCCCGCTTGAGATGGGCTTCTTTATTGTTGTTGATATCCCTGTTCCCGTGTTGAATAGAACTAAAATGAAATAGCCCCCCGGAGCAACTCACTCTCCTCCACTTCTTGTTTTGTAGAGGACTACAAATAATAATTGTGACAGCAGTAAAAATAAAAATTGTCAAAAAAAGATTATTAAAAAAAAAAGAAAAAAAAATAAAGAAAAGAAAAAGAAAAAGAAAGCCGCCGGTGCCAGATACAGAACAGTTGTAAAATAGGGGGTTGCCAGCAAGCCCAGGGACAGACAGACGGACACACACACCCCTGGGCTGACGATGAGCGGCTCCTGAAGGTAAATACAGAGCACCCGCTCCCGCTTCAGCACCGCGGACAGCTGCCGCCGGCCCCGCGCCCGCGCCGCCGCTCGCCCGGCGCTCCCCGGGAGCTGTCTCTCACCCCTCAAAAAAGCGGGGAAAGAAATAAAAATACTAATAAATAAGCCAAACGGAGCTGACTCCCTGCCCTGACTCTCGCTCTTCTCTTCCCAGGATGGGTCTATTATTTCTTTCCCTGCCCCCCCAGCCTGCCGCCTCCGCCCCCGGGCCAACCAAAAATGAAATAAAATGAAATGAAATCGAAAGGAAAGAGAGAGAGAAAGAGAGAGCCACGGAGGGAGAAGGAGCCTGCCTTTCTCTCCCGATCTCTCCCGGGAAAGTTCAGGAGGTAACTCACCTTTGTGCATGCCAGTGAACCTGTCCTTCAGCACCGTCAGTTCATAGATCTTCCCGAACTCCTCGAAGAGCGGTTTGAGGTCTTTCTCGTCCAGGTTACGGGGGATCTGCCCAATAAAGAGCTTAATGGCATCGTGGTCCTTCATTGGGATGGTGGATGGGTTTCCGGGACTATGGTTTAATCCGTTCATATGCCCGTTGGTGCTGGGGTTGCTGTGATTGCTACTCAGGCTGGTATTGTCTGGTTGTCCGTTTGCTAACGTGGCCATCTTTATATACATAGAGAAAATCTTCTTTCCTTTTTTTCCCCCTCTTCTTTTCTCTCTCCCTCCCTCTCTCTCCCTCTCTCTCTCCCTCTCTCTCGCTCTCTCGCTCCCTCTCCCTCTTTCACACACACACACACACACTCACACACACACACACTCCTCCCTCTCTGTCTCTCTCTCTCTCTCTCTCTCTCTCTCTCTCTGGGTCTGATCTGATTTTTTTTTTACATTGAAGATCTGTGTCCTTTCCGTTTAAACAGGCTGGATCGGTTCAAATTCCCAGCCAGACTAGGGGGTGGGGTGTGAGTGTGTGGATGTGTGTGTGTACGGGGAAGGGAGGCTAGGGGTGGGGGATTGCTTTTGCCTCTACTCTGGCTAAACCCCCTCCTCCCATCCAACCACCCCCCTGTCTGTCTGCCCGGCAGAAGCTTAATGGTATCTTCCAACACAGCCCCTGGCTATAAATAGCACTAGGCGCATGGCTCTTTGAGAGACAGTCAATTTCTATTGTGCCAAGTGAGCAAAGGGGAACGGTTGCGTTTTTAGGACCAATGATGATGATTTTTTTTCCTTTTCCTTTGCAAGCCCTCCGATCAATCGCTGTCGTTATAATTTCAGTGATCATCGGGAAATCTACCTTTTTATTTGAGAGGGAAAAAACCCCAAACCCAAGGTGTTCTGACTTCTTTCTCTTATGATGATGTCTCTTACTTATTATTTACTCTTATTATAATTTCGCAAATGATAATAAAAAGCAGTTCAGATACGGATGAACCCCCCGGCTCAGAGGTTGCTTTTGCTGTTGTTGTTGTGATTGTGATGTTACAAGCTCTCTTTACTATATCTGTTCATGTTGCATCTAAAAAAAAAAAAATGCATGCTCTTTAAGCTCTTTTTCTTAATATATATATAAATTATGTTACTGATGACATCAAACTAGGAAAGCGCAAACTATATTATTGTTGAGCTTTGGAAAGAGACAAAAAATATCGAAATGACTGTCGTTAATTTTCGTGCTGCCGATATTTATTTTATGTACAGTCAGCGCGGGCGTTATCTCCTATACCGGCTGTGCGTGTGTGTGTGTGTGTGTGTGTATGCGAGTGTGTCTATTGGAAAGGGATTGATTAGGTAAGATTTTCTTGCCCGACTTCCAAGCCATCAGGATATTCTGTCTGTCTCTGATGGAAACATAAATCGTATTTTGTAGTCATCAGTGATCGGGAGTTGCTTGTCCGAACAATGCTCTCTAGACAAAGTGTACTGTATGGTGGAGACGAAATCAGCTCTTCTTTCATAGCATCTGGGGGTGGGGAGGGCAGGGAGCCTCGGATTAAGGACACAACTCCCCCTTGTCCCCCAAATAATAATAACAGTAATCCGGACAGTAACAAAACAAGGCTCTGCGTGCGCTCAGAGCAATTTTTCCCTTGTTGTTTTTTTCTCCCCTTCCCTTTTCTCGTGTTCTCCCGCTTCCCGTGCAAGCTGTGCGGGAATGAAGCTCGGAGAAACACCACCAGGCGAGCTCGAAGCAGCCCGCGAGTTACCTGGCCTGAACCCCCGCTCGCCTCCCGGCCGGGCTGCAGCCGCCCGGCGCCCGGCCCTCCCCCCTTGCCCCGGGGGTGTCCGCGGCCCCCGCCGCGCCCCCGCCGCCCCCGGCCCCGCGGGGCCCCCGGCCATTGTTCCCGGCGCCGCCGGCTGATCCCCGCGGCGGAGGCGGCGGCGGCCCCGGGCAGTTGGCGAAGCGGGGGAGCGCTGGGAGCGGGACCCCCCCCCGGCCGCCCGTCCCCCGGGAGCGCAGGTAACACGTGTGACTGCCGACGGAAGGGGCAGCCGCGGAGAAAAGAGGTTATTAGTTTAAAATTTCAACCTTCCTGCCTGCTTTACTGACCGGGATTTGGTTTTTATTTCTGTTTTAAAAACAAACAAGCAAACAAACAAAAGAAAGGAACAAGCTTAACCGCCTTTCCACTTTATTTGGCTTTTGTTTTAATAACAGAGAAGGAAGGCAGTGTCCTGCCAAATCCCCCCCCCCCCCACCCCACCCCGCCCCCGTCCCCCGTCCCCTCCGCCTCCCTTAAAAAAAAAAAAAAAAAAAAAAAAAAAAGCGTAAAAAAAGAAAATCACCCCATTGCAGGTGGCTCGGCTGTTCCAACTACTCCTGTGTCTGAAAGTGCTCCCGTGTCCTGCCAGCAGAGGAGCGGGGGTGGATCGGGGGGGAGCAGGACTGCGCCCCTCCCCGGGGCCACCGCGGATCCCGGCGAGGGGAGCGCTGCGGGCGGGGGCGGGACGGGGCCGGCCCCGAGGAGCCTCCCTATCCCACCCTCCGGGGGCCCGCACCTGGGGGCGACACCCGTGCGAAGCCCCCGGCAGCCTGCGCTGCCGTTTACGGCTCTTTAAATATCTCCGGGCGCTGATGGGTAGCAGCGGCTGTCAGCCGCCTGGTGCCGGGCTGGTGGCAGGCGGCGCGCATTGTCTGCCGTCTGACCAGGCGTGCCGTGTGCTGGGGTCCAAGCCGAGGGGGTGTGGGGGTGGTCTGCCCGTCTTCCCTTCCTGGGCACACTCCTACAACATTTAAAGGCTACAGACACGGAGATCTGACAGCCCAGGAGCTGCGGGGAGGGTAAAACCCTCAGACAGCCCCACTCCCAAATTCCCAGCCCCGTGACTCACCTGTTTTCAAATCCTGCCTTGTGCCTTGGACTGTGATAAAAGAATGACAACAACAACAAAACCCGCATGAAACAAAATCTTTCAGCCCTCCCCCCGCCCCTTACAAATCCTAATATCCGCTCTTTCTGATCCCTAAAACCACACCCGTGATAGAACTAGGAGGACTCACTGAAAGAAGACCTAAACCTATTTTTTTTTTTAAGAAGGAATGTCCACCATCCGGCACTGATCCATCCCAGGGATAGCTCTGTTAACACCTTGTCCACTATCAGGCCACTCTGCCTGCAATCACGGCTTATCCCAAATGAAAGCAAATTAAAAAGAACAGGGCAGTAAAAAGAGTCATTTTGCTGCTCAGTGCGGGTGTCCCTTTTATAACAATCTCTATTTTTTAAAACTTTGAGCTGGTCCACGCCCCGTTTTCACAGAGCCGTAAGTATAGTCATTTAGAAATGGATGCTGTTCAAGTACAGCCCCCTGGTGCACAGGCACAGCTGTGAGGGGTGGCAGGATGAAATAATACGGACACAAATATTGCTACAAGGGCTCCAAGATGAACACAGCTGCTGCTGTGGGTGGAAATAAGCTATACCCCATAAGCACCTTTACACATGTACAAGGGGCTGTAGCAGATTTTAAACAGATACAGGCAAAGCAGGAGTGAAATTGTTATCTATAAACCAGCTTTTGCTGAACAGCTCCCCAGCGAGAAATGTTCCCAGTGTAATCCCAGTGGGTCCAGTTCAGCAATCCAGAAGTCCACAGGAATTTTGTAAGGATAAGGTCTTTTGTAACAGGCTTCAGTTTCTCCAGGAGAGTAAAAATTATTTATCTGCTTGGGACCAAAATAAAGCACTTCGCTTTTTTTTTTTTTTTTTCCTTGTACTTGCAGGGGAAAAGCAGCCCCCTTCCACAACTACTTGCAGCCCTATTTTCTCCTGCTTCTCACTCTGGTTAGTGTGTCTTTTTTTTTTTTTTTTTTTTTTTTTTTTAAGAACACAAACATAATTTATTTTGGGTGTAGATGGCCATCAATTTTTACCTCCTCAGAAAAAATGTTACCCCAAATCAGCACGGATGGAAAAAGGCACCAAAACGGGCAGGCCGGGAGCAGAAGGATGCAGCAGGACTAGCCACAGGTATATATACACCTCCTGTGAGAAAGGCCTTGCTGACCAGGCTTTGGCTTTTAATGTGCCTTTCAAAGGCCTTGATTGATTGCTGTTAATCCTGTGAACAACTTCGGTGTTGTTAACAGGACTGGCCGCATTAGTAAAGGTACTTGCATGCATTAGTATGCTCCTCATCCCCATGACGTCAATAGACAACTTTCCAATGACTTCCAAGAGGGCTGGATCAGGCCCTTGCTAGCAGCAAGTTTTTAATGAACACCGTGTGGTGCAGGCAAGGGGGACACAGCGATACATCAGTCCTGACTGTCTTCATTCTCCAGGAAACGAGCAAGTAAAGAAGAAAGGCAGGAATAGGCCGAAAGGTTGCTGGAGGGGGATTCTTCTGCTGAACTTCAAACCCCGGGACCCATAGCACACAAAACCGTCAGTCACTGTATGACGTAAAAAGAATTGCAGGCAAGTTTTGTTCCAAATAAATAGGCAATATATGTGAATTTTATTTTTAAATAGATAAGCTAAGTAGCAGGAAACTTTTGCTCCAAAGAAATAAAAATACATGTGACTTTTGTTTTTAAATAGCAATTTCTCCTTCTTTAGATCTAGTTAGCTATATCAGCTCATATACTCACAGATTTTCTGCTCTCTTTTTTTATTCAGACTATTTCTAAATGAAACATGAGACTGTTAATAGCAAAGACATTCTGATCACAAATGAGACACAGCTCACAGCTGCTATTAAAGGGCCCAATCCTGCCAAGTCTTCTAGCTCAGCTGGAATTGTTTACTTCAGCTTGTTAGGCTTTGCGGGGAGTGCTGACAGGATCAGGGCATATTAACTACGTAATCAAATGAAATAATTGAGAGCTGCATGTGGGCCTCTAATAATATCTAACAAAAGAAGAGGGACCATTATCCACTAAACTTTGGGTGAGAACCCAAGCATCAGGGCATGGGCCCGATCCTGAAAACCTTAATCTGCATTGTTGTTAATCACTCTGCTGTGGTCAGAGGGATTATTCATCTGAAGAAGGATTACCCATGTGAACATTTGCAAAATTGGTCCCTGAATTAATGCATAAGTCAGTGTGGGTTGGTGGGATTTTTTTGGTTTTGTTTTGGTTTGTTTTTTATTTCCTCTGCCTTAGTTAGAATCAAGAAGGTTGATTGAGAAGAGAAATGAAAAATTATTTGTATCCAAAGAAGCTTAGCACAGGATTGTAGGCAAAAAAAGTATCACTGTTATAAAATAAAAGTGTTTGTTTATGGAGGCATTTTGTTATTAAAGGAGCACTCGTGAGTTTGAGGCAGCAGAGGGAGGGCTGCAAAGAAATCCATGGTTAACAGAGGACAGAAAAGTAGAAGAGAGCGTGCATGCACATATTTGCACGTATGTTTAGACACAGGATTTGTGCAGACTCATACATACACATCATTACATTCCACACAATGGATTCTGCCATTTAAACAGAGCTCTCCAGAATATTCCTATTGCCTGTGCTGCGCACGCTGTAAACATGTTGGATTAGTCCTTTGAAAAGAGTATCAAGTTTATTATCTTCACATCCCTTTTCATGATAGGTATGTCCCTGTACCTAATGAGTAATGAAAGCAGGCAAGCCTATATTGTAGGGACAATAATGCTTCATGTTAATATGGTTCTTTCCATCATCAAGTCATTGTGCAGTCATTAACAAATTAATGCTTACAGCGCCCCTGTGAGGAAGGGAGATTTCACTTTAATAGGATCTGGTAGCACCACCAATTACAAAGGTTGCCTCAGCCTACTAAAATCCTGTTCAGCTTTGATAAACTGCACGTGTTTGGGCTGAAACTCTAAGTTGGGCACCAGCATTCAGTTCAGATTCTTTAATTATTTCCCAAAAAATTTGTCTGGAGATGTTTGTCAGTCCCTGAGAACAACCCATAGGAGAACTGGGTTGGTTTGATTTGAGTAAAACAAGATGCTTTGTAAAGCATCTCCTATCATGCTTTACAGCATGATACTAAAAGCTGTCAGGAGGTGAAGCTCTTTCTCAAGTTTTTTTGCCATCTCTGGGAAAATCTGCCCCAAAGTGGCCAATTAAAAGCCTGGGGAGAATGGCATTTCTCGGACACTCACTAGAGATGCAGATTTCCAAAACCAGATTCCGCAGTGACTCGGCTCTCACCGGGTTTGCTACAGTAGACAAGAGTTATTCCTATCATTGCAGCTCGGGGCCAGGACAGGCCAGGAAAAAATGGAGTCTGGATACGTGAAACAAAAGCAGGGAGCGTGTCTTTCCTTTGCTTTCAGGGGCTGACAGAGTGAGACTGGAGCACTAAACTAAGGAGAAACAGCTGTGGGGAAATTCAGGTAATTTGGAAAGACAAGGAGACTGGAGTATCATTGGGTTGGATTCAGAAAGGACTCAAATGGGGAATAGACTGAGGTTCAGATTCAAAGATAGTATGTGTAACAGGAAATGAATGACCAAGTTCAGAGTACAAGTTTAAGAAAAGTATTAATTTCCTTAATCTTAGCACAGTCTTAGACAGGTTTGGTCCTTACCAGCCTCCCAGGTACCTTCTGGGTGCAGCTTGGAGGTCATCACAGACTAATGTAGTGTTTTCAATAGGTGCTACAGATAAGGATAACATGGGGTTTTTGTAATGTAAAAGAGCATTTAGCCATATGGATAGTTGGTGCCATGCCACTTGGACCCAGGGTTAAAGAATTCTCCTGTTATTTATTTGTATTGACCCAGTTAGCCACAGAGACCTTTGGAGGAAGGGTTGTGCTGAGACACAGCAGTCTGCTTCTCAGTAGGAAGAATATGGGAAAATGGAGAGAAATGGGAGGGGAGATAATCTAAGGGCAACCATCTGTGGCACAAAAATAGGGAGAGAGGTTAATATACAATATGTGATACAAGAAAACATCAGAAAAAAACCCCTCTGGTAAAGCACAGAGGATCTGAAATATCTGGGACTGGTAAACTAAGGGGTAAGGCACTCAAAGACTGAGGCAAGATAAAAGAGACAAATTGAGAAAGAGCCAAAAAGTGAAATTGGATACAGGACTGGAACAGGGAAAAAGAATACAGAGTGAGACGGGGTGGATGGGAGATGGGGATGACTTAAAGAACAGGAGGTCTTGCCCGAAAGAATATTTCCCCCTAAGAGCCCACTCTTCTGTGTACTTGAAATATGAGGCAGAGTCCCTCAGTCCTCTACAGTCAACAAACAGCACTACACATGCCATCTACTCTGTGCATGATCGTGTAATTAAAGTCTGAATTAGAATGCATCTGTACAACAAAGGAAAATCCAGGTTGTGCAAGTAACCTCAATTCTTGGAGCTCTTAATATTTAAGTGCTTGTCTTTGCAACCAGAATAATTTTCTTTAATTAGGGCTTGTGTGCAAGAAAAAAAAAACAAAACAACAAAACTCTTTTTTTTTTTTTTTTTTATATCCAGTTTGGGATTTGGGGACTTTAACTCAATTTAACAAGGTTAAAGATGGATTTTAAGCCAGCTTTTGGAGAGTGTTGTCCTCCCAGTGTTGTAGTCACAGCCAGTGTGTATTCTTGAAAATCAGGCCTAACTCTGAAAAAAGACTTTAAGCAGCTAATTCATATTTGGGCACCCAGCTGCTTGCTGAACTTTAGAGAGAATGAAGCGTGGAGATTAGGTGTGTGACGTTAGTATCCCAAATCACTGGTTCCTTTTCACACGGACCTTTACAGCCTCAGGGGAAAAAAATGGCAAAGTCAGAGCTCAGATTCAGAACACCCTGACATCCTGTGGCACGTTTTACTTCTGAAGCTATGCCCAGCCTTGCTTTGAACAACACATGTTGTAGGCACAGTCTCAATGCTGTATTTGTTTGCATGAGTGAATACTTGTTTTATAAAACCCATTCCTGCTCCTATTTTATTCTCCAAGCGCCCAGAGGGAATGACAGTCAGGGTCCAGCATTAATGGTGATGATTTCATGTGCCTCATTCTAACACAGATGCATGGCAGATGACGAAGTGCTGACAGCATGTGTGTGTGTGTGTGTGTCTGTCTCTGTGTGTGTGTGTTTTTTGGGGGGGCTGTGAGCCCATATAGGAGTGCATCCACACATGTACACGTGTGGAAATACTGTAGACAGAGAAGGGTATTCTACAGCCAAATGTGCAAAAATACTCCTCATCAGTTTTCTTCTAGAATTTCACAGAGCCCTTAAAGATTTGTTTTCCTCTCTCTGCCAGTCTTTCTGCCTATTTCACTCCCTTTGTGTTTGTCTACATACCTACAAATATATCAGTTGTTTGCTCTCTGATAGATGATATCTCTACCTGCATTATTTGTTACTGGTGTTGCAAATATGCTCAGTTTCCTTAATGGTCAAATTTATAAATCTGTCCTAGAATTTATGAATGTAATAAAATGTAGATCTGTTCTTACATATTTTTAAACTCCTATTGATTATTTCTTTTTTGTCTTTTTCTGTCCAGAATAGTAAATCACCTGTACAGTGAGCTGTCTTTTGAAGGCCAGACATGCAGGTGGAGACAGTAAAGGAAATAAGCAGGGTATTCAAACTGTCCATGGCTTCAACAGCAGTGGAGAGAATACTCATGGTTCTGGTTAACTGTGGGGCTAAGCCCACATTGATAAGCTTGTGGAACAAATACAAGAGGTCTTCTGTCTGCTGTGTGTGCACTCAAGTGATCATCCTCTAGAAAAGTGTAGGGTCTTGGTCACTTCAAATTGACTTTTCCACCTGGACGCTGGTTTTCTCTCAGACAGCCTTTCAGCATCTCAGGAAAACTGCATGTTTCATGTACCTCCCCGTGATCTGAAAGTAATAGTTGTAGTACAAGTGACAGCATAATACAAAGATTCAGACTCTGTTTGTTCCATTGACTGAAATAAGACGGTGAAGAGGTCTTTTCCTGTATTTCCAGCTGGTGGGTTGCTCTGGGCCTGAAATTAGAACAGACAATTTTTCATCCTTTGTGCTTTCCGCATGTATCCATTTAATTTAGGAGCCCCAGTTACATCTGCAGTTCATGCTAAAAGATAGGTGTTATTGAGGGCTGTTCATCTCTCCAGACCTTTAGCTGAAGAGGAAATGGTAGATTATAATTCAGAAAGCAGAAGTGCCAGATCTCTAGGAGGCAGCAGATGAGAAAAATGCTTAAAGAAGGTCAAAAGAGGGACTGGGAAAGGGAGGTAGAGAGGGGAAATTGAGAAGAAATGCAGGGGGGAAGTCACAGTGCAGGCAGAAGAAGGTAAAAGAACTACATTTCCTGGAAAAACTAGCAAAGTCTTGGTGAGGATATTTATTGGGATAAAAAAATGCAGAGTTTATCAAAAAAGAACTGGGTAGGTGAGGCTACTGAGGTCTTTTGAGGAATGTCTGAACAAACACTTAAGGAAACTAGATGCAAGAGCCTGGAGGGGTAAATGCATAAAGTCAAAGAGGTCATGCATGGGGAGAAATGGCAAAAAACACATAGGCACTTCCAGAGTCTGTAATGGAGTAACAGGCCTCTGAACCTTGCCATAATTCCATAGCTCTGAATTAATCTAAGAGTCTGAACAAAATGTTCCAGCTCCATCTACAGCGGCTCCTCATGGAAACCTTCTATCACTATTACGTTGTGATGGGAAATGATGGAATGAGTGTAAAGATATCATGACCTTTGTGAATTTATGTACAACAAAAAAGGGCATAAGATGAGCAGAGAAGTTTGTACATGTATTTCCATGTGTATTTTGACATTAAAACTTTGGATACACCAGCACCAGCTTCACACACAGTTGAAAGCCAGCTTTTTTTGTGTGAAATAAGGGGGCAAGCTTAAATATTAGTTTCAACTTCCACCCACTGGACTGGTTGGAAGGTCTGTTATCAGAATAAACAGCAAGTCATCTCAAGCACATAGAACAAGTCAAATGAAACACAGGTATCCAAAGTAGGATCAGCTGGAGACTCAGAGGCAAAATGGGAGAGTTTCTGTCCAGGACTTCTGCTTCTATGTGCTGGCAAACAGCCAGAGAAGCACTAAGAAGAGACTGAGGAGAGCCCTGCTAGGTCCCAGACTGTCAGAATCAGCCCTTGCTTTCCAGGGGCAATTGATTTTGGATAGAATAGGCCTGGTCTTCTTCCCAGTCTGTGCAGAGGAAAGCAAATACTGTATTTCTTCTTGGTTTTAACTGTAGGAAGTGTCCAACTAACTGGCCAAAGGAGAGCATGGTGTCTCCTTGTTTGCAGTGCAATTTGAACAGAACCAAGACATTACTGAATGGGACATAAGGGCGAGGTTATACCAGGCTTTATAAGAGATATACAGCAAACGCCAGCCACGTGTATTATTACTCTTGCCTATGAAATCAGTGGGGAGAGAGGCTTTCTTAGTAATGCCTGTGAGAGAGAATTCTGATCCCTTGATCAGAATGCCAGGATCAGGCTATGGGAGAAATTGGCTACTTTCAATAATTTTACATGGCTGATAAACATGTAATGACCTTACAACCCTGCACATAATAACACATTCAGTGTCTTTGGGGTTCAGTTGTTCTGAAATGGAACATTTTCAGCAAAGGGATTATCTATCTCTAGGTGATCTTTTTTTTGCATCCACACAGCTGAATCAGTTGAATTTCTGTAACTCCATATAGCCTGTGAGCCTCAGGACTGGGGAAGCTTGTCCTACTGATATGTAGTCAAATCAGGCGGTTGGAGCCTGAAAGCTTGGTTGTCTTCCACAGTCACCTCAAGGGGTCAAATTATGACAAAAGCCCTGCTGGTAGCTTGTGAGTTTCCATTACATAAAGTGGGCTGGTCTGGATTTCAGAACCCACAGTATTTTGTGTTTAACTGAAGATGTAGGATATAGATTTGGTGTCTGTGTTCTAAAGGAAATTTGCTTCCCAAGGGAGCAAGTGTGGCTGCCCAAAGGACAACAGTTTCCTCTGTATCTACGCCTCCCAAACTTTACAGAAAATTTAGATCAGATTTCACAGCCCATCCCAGAAAAAACACACCTTTTCCATCTAAAAGGAAGAGCTCTCTTATGCAAATGTGAGTTCTGTTTAAATGATCGGTATAAAATGTCTTAGTCCATATCAGGTAAGGATCTGCTCTTTCATGCCAAACAATTAAATAAGAAACCTTGCTGCTGTTCAAATCCTCTGTTCTACTTTTTAAAATGAAAATAAGAACTGTGGGGTCGAAACCTCTGCCTAAGCACATAAGACTCAAAGACACTGTATGGACCCCCACCATGCCCCTCAATTTCAAAGCACTAAAACTCATCTCAAGTGTTTCTTAGGGTCGAAAGCTGCAAAAAATTCTTTATCATTACCTCTCAAAAATGTACATCAAATGTATAAGTATGCATTTCAAAGAACTCTTTTGGCTGCCATATCCCCTTTCCTTTCTTTCAAAGCAGTCATCTTGGTCAGCAGCAGATTAAATACCAAATCATCCCCAGTCATCATACCTCATTGATTTTGCTATACTTGCCATAGAATGTATTGAAGGTTTGAAAATCACGGATTCTAATATAGAACTCAATAATGTCAGGTGGGCTTCGGAGAGAAATGTGCCTTCTGATAAATCAATACATCAGCTGAACAATCTGTGCACCCTAATACTGACCTTAGTATTCTGGCACATTTCTCCACATACAGCTTTCAGTGGTTTTAAGTACTGTTGTGACATTAGTAGGACCATGTTCTTCTTGCACTTAAGCTTGTGTAAACTGGAAGACACTGTTATGAACTGATTTAGATGTGAGCTGGAGTCAGGCTGAGCAGTATTAGTTCCCAAACTTAACTGAGCACAGAACAGCTTGTAGACCCAACAGTGTTTTTGTGTCCCTGAGCTCATATAAGGATGAGTTTCAGGACTGAATCAAGGCTCCCGTGCCATGGTTTCCATGCAAAGAAATGTGAGACACGCAGTCTGGATGGGAATTGTATGGTTTTTCAGAGCCCCCTGCTTTGAGCAATCAGGGAGTTAGAACAATGGTGATTTAATAAAATGAAGAAAATTAATAAGTATTTGGTCATCAGTTTGGATACAGTCTTTAAATATGTTGGCTTAAACTGAACTCTAAAGCACTCAGCAGACTTTCCAAAGTTCTGACACAAAGCTTGCATTGTGCTAGAAGCGAAGGATGTGAATGATAAGGATGGAATCTCATTCCTGACTTTAATGCTGCTCACAGTAGGGACATCATCTATCTATGCTGACCTCCAGCTTCCCATTTGATCTGAGTAACAGACAGTAATAGACTCTGTTTTTTCAAAAGTGAGGAATTTAGATTTTTGCCCACACAAGACCCCAGACAACAGGAGGTGAACATCCAACTGAATCTCCAGATGCCATTTTATTCCTGACTAATCAAAATTGGCTGGTGGAGATGCTTTTATCGATTCAATAAACACAGAGTGTGACACAGAAAGACTCACAACTAGTCACTAGCTTGAGTGAATTCCTGAAAGTAGGTGGGAAAATTTCAGTTCCAAGTTCGTAAGTGGTCCATGAATGCACATAAGAATGGTGATTATGGTACATAAATACCATATGACAAATAGCAGTTCCCTTGGACACAATAATTTCCTGGGAGGTAATTTGCATGATGGTGGACTGAGATTCCTGGGAATCTTAGCAATGATGAAACACTCTTTTGCAACATGACTCAATGCATGCAATGAATGGAAAGGGCTGAGTATAATGCTGTTGTCGGCCCTTATCCAGTCTTCTGATTGAATAACAGTCTGATATCCAGCACACACTCAATCAGACAAGGTCCAAGATGGAAGAAAATAAAGACCAGTTCAGTCATAACTGTGCTGTGAAATGTGAGTACTTGGAAGTGATAATACCAGGGGTTTTTAAAGAGAATGGAAACTGTGATGCTCTTGAAGCCATCCTCTCAGAGGCTGTCCAAGGAGAAGTTCAACATTCCTTGGCAATAAGGAAACAGAAGAATATAGAGTTAATAATGTTCCCAAGACCATTCTCCTGCTGAAACAGATTCTAATATAGAAGGCTACATGTGAGCTATTTTTGTGCCTACAATGACTTCTGTGTTTGCCTCTACTCCTGGCATCACCCTCATTGTACTGTATGTAAAGCACTTTAGGACACATTAGCTATGAAAGGAAGTTCAATTTGTAAAACCAAATTCTATTTTACCCTCAGTCACTGCACACTGAGCCAGGTCAGCTCTGCATTCATTTCACTTTTTTTTTTTCCAGAATTTCCAGCTCCTGCCTGCCTTCAGAGTTACCAAGGAAGCACACACATGATTTTATATAAGTCATACAGATATTACGGTTTTATGTGTAAAAATATATACACACTTACACAAACACAGAGAGACTCTGTAGAGATGACTCATAATGACAAGCAAGAGACAGGGAAAAATATCAGTTCATGCCTTCCTTTGCTTGAAATTTTCTGTTGCTTTTCTGCTGAATGATGTTCCTTTACTATCTACATAATGAATACCCTCTTTCTTCAGATAATTAAAGAGATGCTGCCCATATCCAGCCAAAATTATATATTTACACATGGCGACCTTCTATTAATAAACATGTGAGATTGCTGCAACTGAACAAAACATCACAAGTCTTCATTATTTCCCTCCACTTAGAGTCTTTGTTATTCTTCTCCACAGGTGTTTAGCACTGGTGAGAGAAGCCAGAGAAACAGTCTCAATAAAAGGACAAGGCAATATTGTCTGCTTTCTCACACCTGGAGTCTGATGATTTGGACTGACTCCTTGGTTCTGATCTCTGAGGTGCCTGTGGGCCACTTTGTTTTATGTTTCATGAGCTCTAAAACGGAAATAGCTTTATTTCTCCCTTACCTCACTTCCCCCTCACATAGTCTTTCAAGGAAACAATATAAAACTATTGTCTTTTTTAAGGTCAAATACTCACACTTGGAATATCACTGTTCGTCTCCTGACTGTGATCCTACGCCCACCACCCCCAGCCTATGATAAACATCCCTCTAAATGTAGGTGGTGACCCATTTTGGATTCCAGTTTTGTGGTCTTCCGTGTAACACTAGAAGCAGAGGAAGTTATATTAGACCAACAGGTGAAACAGGAAAAAACCACACAGGTCAGCCACCAAAGCCCAAACCCCAAAAAACTCAGTTACAAGAGCTTGAAGAAGACCTTGGAGAAATCTGATGGGTAAGGAAGTATTTATTGTTAGGTTTTTGTTTTGTTTACCTTAACAATATGGCTGGATTAATAAAATTAATCTAATTCACCTTATTCTTATGCTTAATTAATTCTCACTACAAAACAAATCACATATTGCACCTCTGGAAGATAAAACCTAGCCACACTCACCTGTGTAAAATAGTCTACAAGGGAACAGACTTTTCTCCACCTAAAAAAAAGGCAAGCATACAAAGCACATGTTGCAGCCTGCCATCTTCCCCGCGTGCTGAGGAACCTGAAAACAACGGTTCTTGCTCTGTAATGGATGGACTCAGGTGACCTGCAGGATGCAGAGAAGGAAACTAGATTTTATTCTTTGTGTTTCTCATTAAACAAATACATGAGCAATATTCTCATACATGTCTCTTACTTTTAGCATGACTGAGGTCGACTGAGGTCAAGAAAAAATGCAGATAATCAATCATGGCTAGTTCACGTTTAAACAGTATGTTATTTACCTGTTTCCCACAGCCTGGCCTCAAACCCAAGCAAGAGGATTTGCTCCACTCCCTCTCCTGCTCAGCATTCATCATTTCATCTCATCCTCCTGCTCTCCTGCTAAGGTGTGAGTTGGTTTTTGTATGATTGCTTTCTTTTTTCTCTGTTAACAATCATTTATTCTCTTTCTCCTCTCTTCCATTATACTGGTCCCAGGAGTTTGATTTTCTTAAGGTCTAGTTTGGTGTCCCTTGTTTTATTGTTTTAACTCATTTGGTAGCCAAAAAACATTTCAATTCACATTTGATTTCCCCAATAAATCCTATTATCTTTGCCTAGTTGCCAGCCTTCTCACTCACTGTCATTATCAGTTACATCTTATTTGCCCTAATCTAGTTATCTAGTCTTTTTATCAGCTTATTTTATCAGCCCACACATAAGCAAAACTCCTTTGAATGCAGTAGAAGGCAAAGGCAAAGGTGCTCCTGTCCTCTTTGGAGTGGATAACTCAAAAACTCACAGCATGTGACAATGCAGTTCTGAAGGAAGACTTGGAATCAACATCCATGCAAAATATCTCAGTGATTCTCCTCAGAGGCCAGGTAGGCTAAATGATTCCACCCAAGCCATGCTGCAAGCAATCATGTGGGAGCAAGACCTCCAAGATTTTGCTTTATAACATCATATATAACATAGCCAACAAACCCCTCCACTTCTCCCACTGCTGGCAGCAGTGCATTTCTATAGTTGCCCACTTTCTAGCCTCTCACAGAATCTTCCAGGTACTCACTGATGAAAAGCACTTTCCTGGCAAAGAACATTTCGGCAATCCACACAGTGTATCCTTATTTCCCGCAAATAACAGTATTTCTCATCCGCTCTTATGTGTATTTGAGTCTGGGCTAATTTTTTTTTTTACTAAACTATTACTTCTGATTGTCTAAAAGACACGTCTTGAAATGTTTGAATTTTGTATGTAAAACACCAACTTTCACATTTCAGATCCCTTGGAAAATCTGCCCCATAGTTCTCTGTGTTGAACCAATAGCCCAGAAGTGTACTGCAATGGCTTTCACAGGTGAGATGCAAAATTGTGGTCCTAAGAGGACAGAGACTGTAAAGAACAGTGCATGTTTAACAGCAGCTAGCAACCAGGCAAAGTTTTAGATCTGGGAGTCAAGGAAAAACTTCTTGACTGATAATGCAGGATCAGTACATGGGGAGTAACTGTGATTATTGCTTTTGATCTCTGGATAGGACAGGCTCTGTATCAGTAGCCAGGACTTTATTTGATATCTCATTTGAAGGAAGGCATCTTCAAGATCACAGTATCCTTCATGGCCTCAGCAAAGCCCTCCTTGGTAACTGGAATGAAGTGGAAAAGGAAAGAGGTCTTATATTGACTCATTCAATTTCCTGAGCAGAGTCACAGCTAACTATTATTCTAAGCTTGCATTAGTGGCAATACCATAGTTAAAAATGAGTTGTGATATCTTACAATGCAAATTTCTCCTGCATTACACTTCAGTGATTTAATTCTTTCTCCAATCTTTGACTGAAATTAATCAAGAAAAGTATATTTTCCAACATTTATTTTCTCTTTGACATGAAGACACACTGATGCCTTTACTGACTTAGAAAACCTTTAAAGACAACTTCTCTAGAAATGTGAATACCTTTCTTTGGTTTGGTTTGGTTGTTTTTTTTTTTGTTTGTTTTTTTTTGTTTTGCTTTTTAGTGGGGTTTTTTTCCGGTATTTTTTAAGCACATCCATTAATTTAAAACAATCTCTCCACACTTCCTATTTCACCCTCTGACTCATCTTTAGGATTTCTCAGTCATCTGCTGTGTAGTGGGAGTTGAAATAATCAGCAGAAAAGTTGGGCTCTTGTCTCGCTTTTCTTTTTTCGTAATGCCATAACTGAATTGAGATATGTCAAAGAAAAATGAAGGACTTAACAAAGGTGCATTAAAAAAAAAGCTATAAATAATCTAGTGTTAAACTAAATGAATGCAGCAGAATCTAATTAATAGTAATATTGTTTTTAAACCTTTGCCTGTTGGGCAGGCAATCAGTTCTAAAAACATAAGAGGGAACAATTCAACAGCTACAACCTAGGAGCTGGAGACTCAATTTCCTTCTTGAGCACAAACTCTCTGCGTGACTGTTTCTGTTATCCATATGTCAGGGAGGAATTATAGCATCTCTTTCCTTCACAGGAATGTTGGTAGGATAAATACATTGAGGACTGGGAGGCACTCAGGTCCAGACTCATCCCACTTAGCTGTGACACCTTTCTGAGTAAACCAAGAAGTTTGGTGATTCAAGGATATATAAATTAGAGGGAGAAGGAAGGACACCTGCAGGTGGATCAAGAGCTGTTTATCATTTTCCATTGGATTCACAACACCATGTACCTGGGGAGGGGTTGCAGTTGTCTGAACACTGGTATTCAGTAATCTCTCAAATGCCCTACAAAAGCTAAGACACGTGCTTGGGGCAGATAGATATGACACAGGACTCCCAGGACAGAGTGGATGTCCCACTGCTCTTCCTGTGACAGTGGATGTCTATGTTGAAAAAACTGAATTTTGACCAAGTGTTTAACATAGGTAAATAAATGCCTACAGCCTTAATAAATGGCTGAATTCCTTTCCTGAGGTGCTATCTCCATCAGCCTAGGACACCTCTGCACCCAGCCTAGGAAACCCAGCTAAATTACAGCTTTGTAGGCCACAGTGGTTTAAAAAATCATATTTAGAAGCTCTGACAAATTCCTTCCTCAGCAGTGGAGATGCAACCCTGGTGCATCACAATGCTGGTTTCTTTTCCCATCTCTCAGCTCTGGAGACTTGCCTCTGACTTGCTGAATGTGAAAGATTACAAACTCTCTTCTCCATCCTCTTGATTATTCCTTCCAAACTTGCTAATAGCTGACCAGCTTTCCACTGTACTGTAGCACAGTATATAATAACCTGCAATTATTGTCCATTTAGGCCTTCCCCTGGGTCTGCTTTATTCCTGCCATCAGTGGACCCATACACTGCTTTTCTGCTGATTTTACTACCAGATTCATTGCTGCTGAGAAGGAAAAAAAACCCACAGATGATCTACAACTTGTTATATAATTTTTCCGTCTGTTGTTCTTATCCCTTTTTTTTTTTGCAACTGCGTACTGTAGAGACTTTATGAAAATTGCTTTATAATAGGCCTTGCTCAGCTGTTGCATCATGTTTTGTACTGGATCATTCCTAAAGTTTTTTGCTGCTGTGTTTTGCATTTCTGTACAGCAGTTAAAGTTTACAGGATACCTGGAGGTCATTATACACAACAGCTGTGTTTTCACTCTCTTTGACTTGGCTACTTCACCCTCTTTTCTGATCTGGACAGCCAAGGTGCACAGAATCCTAGATTGATAATGCATTTTATTGCTTTTAATTTTCATTAGGAGGGAGAAAATTTTTACACCAGGTCTGACCTGTTTCTTAGTATCTCCACATGACATTTACTCTCTCTCCAGAGCTTCTGTCTCCCGTCTTTCTTCTCAGTCTTGGGCTGTGCTTCAGGCTTGGGGTATGTAGGCTAGTAAACCTTTCATCCTGTGAAAACTTTGGTTTGAAATATAAAAAATTTCTCAAGGCAAAGTCAGGAGGTTGTGATGAGACTTATAAGTCAAAAGGTTATTTGTGGGAGCAAAATTTCTAAACAATTCAGAGAATCCAGCCTACTGTACACGTGAATTTACAGAGGCATGTTATTGTTATTCTCACTTCTTTAATGTCTTTTGATTACTTTTTTTTTTCCAATATTGCACTCATTAATTCTACCATTGTTGAGTTTATCCAGTTTGTTCCTGTAAACATCACAATTAGTGTCTTGTGCACCCTCAGTCAGATCCATATGAATGCTGCCCAAAGGGTTAAACACAAACAGATTCTCGCTAAAACAAACCAACCTCTCCCTCAAATCATTAACATATATGCATAAATACCCTTCTTTATCTCTCCAAAACCACACCTAGGCTTGGTTAATGGGAATGTTCATCCATGTCTAGATCCAGCTGGTCCAGGGGTGACTTCACTGCTGAGTTAAGCAGAGGCAAGGAGCTCTGTCCACAGCCCCTTGCTGCTGCTTCACCACCCCACTCCACCTCTCCTGTCCCCCGTGGTCTTCCTGGGGGTCCTTGGACCTTCGCTCCAGGAGGCTGTTTGTGCTACCCTCTAGTGGCCAAAGCACAGAGAAAACAGCCAAATTAGGAGCACAGACAAAATTTTACGTGAAGGTGATCACAGATTTTATTTTTAACAACATGAAATCAAAGCCAGCAATTTTGGAAAGTGGAGAAAAAAAACCCCACCAAACCACCCAACAAATAAATCTGTTTAAAGTTGAAGGTTGGGAACGAATCGGAACTTCTAAAATATGAGTGTCTTCTCACATTTGCATAATACAAAACCTTGATGAAATGGAAGGTGATTTTGTAGTCTAGGCAGGGAAGCAGAGTATTTTAAAACATCAGAGATTTCTTGTGTGAACAGAAGGCAATAGTTTGATGTTCCCACTCAACCTCAGAAAAATATGACAAAAATACTGTGTTTCCTTCACTATCTGTCTCTTTTGACTATAAATTTTTCAGCAACAGAATCTCTCCTACATTGTTCATACACCTCAGTGAAGTCCTTCTCTAGGCCTAACCCTACCACAACAGTGAAATGAATAAATAATGTTTGATGTGTTACAAGGCTGTAGAATAAGATGAGATGGAACTCAATGGTGGAGAACTGTTGGCCAAAGACAGATGTCTGAGAGCAGTGGGGGAGAAGGAGACAGGGTTTCCAAAGTACCTGATCCATCTGAGGTTCTGGATTCTATGGCAAGACTCACATAGGGCAAGGGAAAAAATTCCGGTAAAGATAAGGAAGGTTAAAGGGGCAATTCAGCTAAGTGATCTCTGAAGAAGAATATGGCAAAGACATGAGGCTAAGTGCTGTAGCATCACAACTGGCACTGAGATTTAGCATGTACAACAAAGCAACTAAACATCCCCCATTATTCCCTTCCTTTCTAGCCCTTACCAAGAATTATTTGAAACACTCTAATAGGTGCATTTTTTGCCTATTCTGACTCTTAGAAAGTCACAGATTTTTGTAGAGAAAATAGGCTCAATAAAAAATATGTGAAATGCTAGAGGACAGGACCAGCAGAAATCATGTTCTTCCAGCCTTGCTTTTCAAATCAGTAGAAACAACATTTGACGGAAGACCTGTTTCAATCCAGACTTGAAACAGGGACTTTATGGCTATTTGTAAAGTTGCTGGGAGCTATAGTAGAGGTGCTCACACATATTACTGCTGGCCTTATGTTCTTCCAAAAAGCTGAAGGCCTTTTAGCAAAGTTTCAGACTTCTCAGAGGTTCTGTCTGTTCATTTACACTGAAGAAATTTAACTTCTAGTTATCTGAATATTCAGATGGTTCCAGTTGTTTTCAAAACACCTGGCAGTGACTTCCAGAGACATGTGTTCTCACTTGGGATACTACCAAATTACAGTACAGGTGACAGAGAAGCCACTTAGGTGGAAGTTCAGACCAGTAGTTTAAGGTAAAAAAAAACCAAAACAAGCTTTTTAAACTAGTTTAGGTAGAGTGAGGCATCATCTAATTGTATTTCCTGGTAGTTCATAATTACCTTACAGTGGTAATTGCCCAGGCAACTTTATTTCTACTATTAAGCAAGTGGAAGAGAGTTACCATTTTGTTTGTGCTGTGCTACTGGAGACATAGGCCCTGTGAGGCTATTTCAGTCTCATGAAATAGTAACCCTTAATTTGAGGGGCTTGATGCAGCAGGCAAAAATCAAAGTAAGACTTACATTTATAAAAAAATTATGAGTTGTCAAATAGAGGATAAGACAGCAGCTGAGAGTTTTGAACGGTTGCTTAGTGTTTGTCTTGAAACACTCCCAGGAAGGAGGGCAGGTAACCTAGATATAAATTGGAAGAACAGATTAACCCTGACATTTCTAGGTCAAGGGAATAACCGAGGTCATGTCTTTCCCAGGCCTACCAAAGTCACATCTGTGCTGATCAGGAGAGCTCATGGAAGTACTGATACAAAATTCAGGAGGGCAAATGGTGCCGCTACTCTTCAAAATGCAACATGTTAACAATTACTTCTGTTTTCACTCACTACATCACTGTGCATGTTCTACCCTGTCTCTCTAAAGCAATCTTATAAATCATTGAAGAGAATGGTTCTATTTTTGCCTCAAATATCCTAGCCTCAAAATCTCATGAATATTTTCCAAATTAGGTCTTCAGTTTACTAGATCATATGCTTGTCTCCTGGTTCTGTATGTTACAGAGAGTTTCTGTTTAAGAAGAAACGAGAGTCGACTCTAGTTAGTAAGACATGGAAGATAAGTCACGTCGCATGCTAGCTCAAAGAGAAGACTGGAGGTCTAGCTGTGACTCGACTGGTTTACAGTGGCTTCAGACAAAAAGGCCAGAAAGGAATGAGCTACTCACCTGAGGGAGCTGTCTCTGAGTAGGGTGTGAGGGCATGCAGGTGGAGACGAGGAAGCAGAGAGAAAGGGCTCCTGGTATAGGTTCGACACAGAAGGTTTATTCAGGTGAAAGGGTAGGGATGAAGAGCCAAGGGTGTGAGGGTCTGAGGCTGTGGGCAGCCGGAGCAGCTCGGCTCCCCCTCTCCAGTAAGGCCAAGATTCAGCTGAAGCTGCACCACTGTCTGGCAAGAGATCATATGACCAACAGAGATAAGCGAAATTCCAGCTGCAAGGCCTAGGTGAGATTAACCCTTTTAGTGCTGTGAAGAGGTGAAAATCTGAGGGAGAAGAAAGAGGAGATGCTTGAAGCTGAAATTCTGTTGTAAAGCTATGATGTATCAGAGTACCCGTTGTAATTTCATGAAGGCATGGGGGGTGGACTGTTCAACTTTTACTTGTGAGCAAAAGCACCTGTGCTGAGATAGGCAGATACTGAAGCAGCTATTATTTCATGAGAAGTTTGAACAGGAAGAGATGGAAGCGATGAGGACTTTTGCTTCAAATGGAAAAGGAGAAAACCTCAGTTCCTAGAGATGCTCCCAGAGATAGTCCTAGAGATGAAGGTGAGGAGGACCCTTTGCTCCCAGGGAAGGAGGAGGGCCTCTGTTCTTAGAGATGAAATGGTCCCAGAGATGGGTGAAGAGAACTTTTGTTTCTGAACGGCTCAACCTTAAAATTGTACCCCAGTAATTCAAGAGCAGACCCTTGAAAGCAGTTGTGGGAAGAGCTGCAAGTTGGGGAAGGGACTCACATGCGAGCAGAGAACCAACCCGGGCGGCTGTCTTGTTGTGATGTTTTCATAGCATGGGCAAGAGAGACTCCTCTTCCTAAATGGACTGAACAAGGTTATTATGGAAGTGGTAAACAGAGTGAACATCTTAAGGGTTGTCTTTTTACATTGCCACTGGGAGAAGGGAGAAAGGTGGGGGGGAGGAGAAGTGTTCTGAAGGTGTGGTATGATTTTTTTTTCTTCTTTTAGGTCTGTTAATAAACTTCTTTATATTCTTTCAAGTTTGGTGCCTGCTTTGCGTTTCTCCTAATTCTTATCTCACAGAAGATAAATAGTAATGAATATTTTAGACCAAACCACTACAGCATCCCACACTCGCCAACAGGACAGGGGATCATCGAGAGGACTAACCAGACACTAAAAGGACTCCTTGAGAAGCAGAAGGAAGGCTTTGAGGTGAGCACACCCCTCATAAGACTGAACCAAGCCCTTTTCACCACGAACTTCCTCAACGGTTCATTCGAGGAGCCCGATCTGCCTGTCCTGAGGCACTTCTCCAATGAAACCCAAGCCAAACTAAAGGAGAAGGCACTTGTGCTCATCTGGGACCCAGAAACTAAAGAGGTACAGGGACCTTTTGACTTACTTACTTGGAGATGGGGATATGCCTGCGTCATCACCCCAGCAGGGCCCTGCTGGATCCCCAAGAAGTGGGTAAAACCATACGTACCAGCCAAGGCAGTCGAAGCCAGCCCCAGGAAACATCAAAGCCCTTCAGCCAACAGCGAGCCCAAAAATGTCACCATGGCTGCATGGAGAAGGAAAAGACGCCCCGTTGATGACGATGTCACAGATCCACAAGTTTCTGCATTTCCCTGGTCCCTTCTACCCTACCCTATTTTTTAGTTGAACTTTTATATAAAGGGGGGAACCTATGGGAGGTTTTTGGAAAGTCGGGTTTTTCTGGTTTTATGGGTTTCTTGATTTTCCTGTTACGCACTTTAGAAATGTTAAGCTTATATGTTTCTCCAGAGAAGCTCCCCCAAACACCTTGTGCCCGCCATGTCCAGCCTGTCCTGTTACTTTCTGCTCCTGCCGCTCTTGAACTTCGTGATCTCCTGGATGCTGATACCAGCTTTGGTGTGGATGGCCCTGTGGCCCTGAAGAAACATCTGGGTCACCCTGGCCAAAGCGTCGAAATCGGACTATCTGTGCCTCCCGATGGTGGACATGGACGACCGCCTTTCGGCCTGTCTGGTTGGGATTCCTCTTGCCCCATCCATCTAGCCTGCTCCTAAGAGGAAGCCACCCCCACCTAGCCCACTGGACCAGTGGGATGTGTGGACAAGGACTTGTCCACATGCACCAGAGGAGCCCCAGGAGCTGGTACTGCTGGGATTCTCTCCAGCCCCCTATTGCATTAATTTCTATTAGCAGGGGGCTAGACGAGTCAATATCGTTATTAGACCATCCTGTATTGAATATCACTCTGAACACTGGTGCAATCATACCACCAGAACACTGTCTGCGTCCATGGATAAATCCATTAGGCTCCAGCTGGGTGATTTCCTCATTTGTGGGGACCAAGTTTGGGCAGGAATCCCCTCTCATATTCAAGGAGAGGCAGGCACACTCGGTCGTGTGTCCGTGCTTGTACCCAACAAATCTCAAATTTTCAACTGGCAGAATGAAACAGAACTGACCACCCAACAATCCGATCTAAATTGTGATCTTGAAATCATTAGTTGGCTACACAAAAAGGAAACAACAAACTCCCTCTCCCTGCCTTGGGTGGTTATTACAGCTGGTGGTGGGGTCCGAGGCTGTGACCCAGGAAGAGGTGAAAGGTCTGGGGAGATGGTCCCGAAAGGAATCGCCTGCCCGAGGTCCGGTGTCTTCCTCTCAGCTGCTGGCAGAGGAGCCCTTGCAGAAGCTGTCAGCTCTTTAGTGATTATCAGCTCGTGATTCCAGCTCAGCTCTGCAGGGCTGCCTCTAGGCCAAACCAGACCAGAGAGAGAGACGAGAAGACCTGTATGGCTGGTTCCGCACGAAGGTAGCTTTATTGTGGGTTCCCTCCGGCGAAGGGAAGGCCAGGGACGAGTTCTCTCTCTACAGAGGCGAGCTGGTCTTCTTTTATAGGGATACAGGGGATCAGCAAGGGGACCAATGGATTACAGAGAGTCTGGGATAGACCAGTGGGTTACAGAACGATCTGCATAGGGTCTCCCAAAGGATTGTGGGTCTACTTTTCCTCACCATGACTCAAAAGTCCTTTCCAGGGAGTCCTGCTGGGCGGTTGCGAAATCTCTTATCTCAGCAGACATCCCTCCAGGGCAGCGGCTGGGCATATCCCACAGGTGGTGGCAGTGAAAGTAATTGGGAGTATTGAAAATACCGGGTGCTGGCTTGAGAGGCACGTCCATTCAACATCCCAAACATTGGCTGGCCTCCTTGAAGATGAAGATATTGCCAGACATACCACCTTACAAACCGCCGCCATCGACCTCCGTTTATCGGCACATGGCCATGGGTGCCAAGACCATGAGGGGCTGTGCTGCTTTGATTTGTCATCAAATGGACAGTCGATCCACGCCTCCCTCCAGGAGATCTGAGACCAGTTTCATAAGATCCAACAGGAGATTGTCTCCTGGACTGGATGGACAGTTTATTTTCAAACTTTGGGTTATCAGGGTGGGGGGCTTCTATTATTAAATCCATTATTTGGTTTATATTAATTTTCTTCCTTATCATATTTGTTTTAAGTTGCTTTAAAAACTTTCTTATTTCTCCAGTGACCTAGTCAGTTTTAAAACAAAAAAAGGGGGAGATGTGGTGGTGCAAGTGGCTGTGGCCACCCTGACCCCTGAGGATCAGCCGACACCAAGCTGTGGTGGTCAGACACCGAAGCTTAATGCCTTGCTCTTGGTTAGGGTGAGAGCCCGTAATCCTCCAGTTCCACAGCTTACATATTTTTGTATGATTGGTCCATGTTTTCCCCTCCCTGTTTTAGGTATAAGTGTATGTATATTCAATTCCCTCAAGTTAATATGTATAAGTTCTAGAAAGTTCTGTAATACTCGACACCCCATTGGCTCCTTCCCTTAGTCCCGCCTATGTGTCAATCTCATTGGTTCCCTTTCTCTCAACCCCGCCTCCTATCCTGTATCCTATTGGCTGTATCCCTTATCCCTGCCTTTCCTATCCCCACTATAAAGACCCTGGAAACCCTCAGGCCGTTGGCTCTTTGTCCCTACCCTTTCACTTGAATAAGCTGTCTGTGTGGAACCTGTTCCAGGAGTTCCTTCTCTCTGCTTCCTCGTCTCCACCTGCATGCCCTCACACCCTACTCAGAGACAGCTCCCTCGGGTGAGGAGCTCGTTCTTTTCTGGCCTGTTTGTGAGAAGCCACTGTAAACCAGTTGGGTTGCAGTTAGACCTCCAGTCTTCTCTTTGAGCTAGCACGTGACATGATAAATGGCACCCAAACAGGGATAGGGACTCTTCTAGGAGGATTCCCTGACCTACCTACGCCAGTTCTGAAACACCCAGGACACGTGCCTCGGGAAAGCCACTTCGCTCCTGTCGCAGCACACTGCTTTTTGGTCAGTGGTGCTCCAGGAGGCAACGGTCTCAGCTCGAGACCTTCAGCGGAGGACTTGGGCAGCAGTTTTTTGTTTCCAGGACATACTTTTGTGTGGTGAGTCTCAAATTTTTTGTGGGGTTCCCGGGGTGGTATATTTTAAGTTTTTCATTTTCCTGCTGCCAGGGGTGAAGTAGGGTTAAGAGCAGCCCTCTTAAACTCTCACTGCACCAGAGAGAAGTATATGTCCAAGTTGGGGATTCCCTAAAGGAGGGTGGGATTCTATATGAGGAGTCCCTTCTCTCTTTTTCTTCGCCTCCACCTGCGTGCCCTCACACACTGGTCAGAAATAGCTCCCTCAGGTGAGGAGCTCATTCCCTTTTGACCATTTTGTGTGAAGCTGCCCTAAACCAGTCGGGTCGCAGCTAAACCTCCAGGCTTCTCTTTGAGATAGCGCACGACGTGACAGATAACTCGGGGTTCGAATGTAGAATCATGAAGTAATCTATTCCTTTGTCCTTCTAAGGCTGATTTGATGCCTCTTTGAGGCCTGACATTATGTTTTAAAGAACCTCCAGAAATGGAGATGTTACAAGCTTCCCAAACAGTTTACTCAGATACTTAACTATTCCATATCAGGAGAATATATTACTGGTGTCTACTTTAAATCTTTGCTGTAATTTAAGTCCATGCCTTCTTTTCCCGGTCGTGGTGCCTCTGAAAAATAATTCGTCACACTTGCCTTGGCAGCTCTTGAACTGAAGAACCATTATTTTGCCTCCCGTGTTTTCGGACAAAGTACCCCAGTTCTTCAACTTTTTGTTTGGCGGACAGGTGTAGCTTATCCATGTAACACCATATTTATGTCCATAGTATTCCATTCTGTTCTTTTTGCTTTAGGTTTTTTATTGTTGGTGTTAATTCTTGTCTCACACAACAATGTAAATAGAAATTATTTTATATTTGGTCCTGGTTACCTGTAACTCTGCATCTCACCCTTTGCCCTCTGACAGCAGTTTAGAGAATGTGCTATGGCACTGTAGCTCTGGTACGACCAGGTGCAAGGATTTCAGGAGCTGTGCTTTAGTCTCTGTAATAAATTACTGTAGGTTTCAGCACAGTGACTGCAGTTTTTCCATCTAAGACTCCATGCTATGCCACCCAGTAAGTGAGGACTATCCTGAAAAATGGTGAGCCCTGCCAGTGGGCTAATACTTTATTTCTAGGACTTATGGAGTGAGAGCAAGTATTGTCCTCACTGCAGATTACGCAGAAAACCCTGTTCAGCTGCCTTTTTGCTACCTGTATGACTGTGGGTAAATCATTAAGCTTTCTCTTGACTAAGCTTTCTCTCACTTTAAGATGGAGAAGGAGATTTCCAGACCTCATAGGGAGAAAAGAATTTAAAACTGCATAACGGTACTAAACAAATGATAAGATGCATAAGCACCATTATGGAAAGAACAACTGCTCTGTAACAAACTCTGAAGAACTGACACTCTTCAGATGATGCACAAAGATCTGGGTACACAAAAGCCTTTTACCGTTTAACTCATAAACAAATGCATTTGCTCCAGGTGCAAATCATAATATGTATAAAAAATACATGCCGTTTTACCTCAAATGAGATTTCCCATACATATTAATTTTACCAAGAATTTATACTGTAGGCATTTCTTATTTTACAGGGTATACTTAGGTACCAAAATCAGGATGAGAAATAAATACAAAAATTGGTTTCTTAGCACAGCACCACTTTAAATGTCCATTTCTTGATAGCTTATATGACTTGTGAATTTGTCTATTTTGTGGGCAATGTGGAAGACTCAGTGCTTTCAATAGGTAAGATTTTTAAACTGTGTGATTTGTAAACTATGCAAACGATGGCAATTTGCAACTGTAATTATTCCTTAAGTGGAGAGTTTGGCATTTTGTAAAGCAGATAATAGTTCAGATAATGGATTCATTAGATGTCGTTGGGTCTTGTCACCTCGAAAAAATAGGCCATATTCTCTCAGATAAACAGCTCTGGTTTTCCCGTTTCTTCCTAAGGTTCATGACACATTATTTGGCCCTAAATCCAGTTCCTTACAGCTCTGACATCTTGGGTATTTGCTTGTCCAAAAAAAAAATAAGCAACCAAGCGAAAGAAAAACAAAAACCAATGAAAACCAACCATCAACCTCGGCTTCCGCCACCCAAAAAAAATACCCCAAACAAAAGCAAAACCAAAAAAATTAAACCAATCCAACCCTCAAAAAGTCCAAAATCACTAGGTTCTTTTTCAGATAAAAAGACTAGAGAAAAATATATTGCATATCCTAACTACCGATTTCTGGTAATATTTTGTTAATTAAGCTCTAAAGCTCTGATAAACTGCAGTAAAGATTCAAGATGTCAGTGGGTCACTTGTTGTGACCAGGACTTGACTGATGTACAGGCCTCTAAAACCGACAAGCTCATTGAGCTCTTTGAGATATTTTAAATTTCAGCTGCTAAATTAAATTTCAGCTCCAATTGCAGTTTGTGTGGTGTGCTGTGAAACTCAGCATTTCAGTACCTGAATGCAATGACTCTCCTGTGCTTTCCTTGGTATACATCCTTTCTCCTCTTCTTGAGTGAGTCTTGCAGGAGAATATCAGGAAATTGCTTGCTGCACATGTGAAAAAGAGAAATCTGTCATGAGAATGTTGGAAACAGCTCAGGACAAGAAATATATATGGCAGGAAAAAGGAGGAGAAGTAATGAAAAATAAATTGGAATTAGGTCCTGATGAGAAGGAGAGGAGGGAAAATGGACAAGACAGTTGATGCATCTAAATAAGAATTATTGGGATGTGGGACAAAAAGGCAAGAAGGGTCTGAGGATGGATGCTATGCTGGGGGCAGAAACCACTGTAGGCAGACAATATATGCAAGAAGGGCAGTTATCTTAATTGATGAAAATGCTGAGTCTTCAGTGACAGGTGAATTCACCACAACTGAATTTTGAACGTGCAGGAGGGAGTACAAAGTGAACCACACTGTAAGGTCAGGTACTGGCCATTTTCATAGAGTATCTGTGATTTTAAACTTTAATATCTCAGTGCCTCAGTTTCCCACTATGTAGGATATGCTATCAAAGCAAGAACTGTAAAGTAATCTCTGATCTATCCATACACTGAAAAGGAAGGCAATTTTTTTTTAAAAGCTTTTTAAAATAAATAAAAGGACCCTTTTAGTGCTTTTCCTCCATCCCCCCTCCCCCCGCCCCCCGCAATTAAGGTGTATTATGAAAATAATTACCCTTTCACTATGTTAATAAAACAACTTTTTAATATAATGGTTTTTTTTAAATTCCCCGGGAGCAAAATATCTGAGTAAGTTAAAAATACACCTCTGTCCTTCACATGAGTATTTTATTACATAAAAGACTTCAGTTTTCAGTTCTACTCATCTATGCTGCCTGTTTTCCTCAGAGTTATGTGAGAGGAGCTCAAAATAAAACATAAGTCTGTGAATCTTTCCTGTTGCAAGCCAGGAAGCTGCCAGCACAGTGCTCCTTGATGCAACTGGGAGTGGTGGTTTTTCCGAGACAAACGTTTGCAGCATCAAAACTCACTTCCCCAAGCAACCATCAGATGGTAGCAATGCTTGTTTGCTATCTACCATGGGCTAGATTCAAAATGGGATGCAGAAGCCCAGGCATTACCTCCAGCCCCAGCAGCCACCCAGTTGCCTTTTGAGAGTGCCCTGGTGTTTGCATTTCGGAGGACACGGAAAGCTGCAGACCTGAGTGCTAATGCTGAGGTAGACACTATGCAAAGCAATCTGATCTTATATGCACAGAGTTGTAGCCAATAGCCCCATGCATGAGGGAACAGATGAAACCCAAGGGAAATGCAGATGTCCTGTCCCTGGGTTTGTTCCCTGGGTTTTCGTTTGCTGCAAAGGAGGACTCCAAGGGGTGTGGAAATGAAAATAGCAAGAAAATTAACTTGGGACCTTGAAACTAACTGTAGTAGAGACTCTCAGGAAAATCGATCCAGTGTTGCAAAAGGGTGATAGAGCAGACTCCTGTAGCATGTAGGAGTCCTTGGTGAAGTGATAAAAAGCTTTCTTATTGAAGGCCTGGCCTAAGGTCACTGAAAAGGTCATGGAAAACAGCTGTCTACTAGGGATACTGTTAGTAAAGCATCATCCTTGAGGCTGAGGACAGGATTCAGTGCCCCTGATTCTAAATGTCACACAGTAAGACACTTAAGCCTGACTTTCCATCTGTGTTCCCTGTATAGTTCATGGGGAGACAGAGGAACAGAGAGAGAAAAAAACCTTTCCCAGTTTAGATTCCTGTCTTGAGGTGTGGAAAAGCATCCTATGAAGGTGTCTGTTTTTCTCCATGAGAGAGAAATGGATCTTGTTTTACTCGCTTAGATTTTGATTCTGATGTTAAGTGTCTAAGGTGGTATAAATCAAAGCCTGTGTTTGCCATTGAAAGTTGCAGTTCTCAACATTTGTTCTGCTTTACTGTCCTAGGCAAAAGGAAAAAAACAAACAAAACCTACTTTATAATATGTAGGCAAGTGACATCCTGTCACATATATCTGTAACCATCACATTTTCTTTGTTTTTAAATTAAAATTTTAAATTTAAAATTAATTTAGGCCTCTCTAGTTGCTTAAATTACTGAGTTTCTCCTGAGATATCAGTGGTATTGGGACTTTCATCAGTACTTAGAATCTGTGCTTGTTCACTCCTGTGATTTTTGCCAGGACTGACTCCTTTAACCAGTGCCATTGCTGCCCTGAAGTACCAGATCCGGCTGTCCTGGGACAGCTATCTTTTTGGGTTTTCCTTGCTTTGCTCTTTGGTGCTTGTTTGATGGTTTCTTTGGCAAAATGTCCCTTTTATTTTGCCTCTGTGCCCTGTCCACTTTGTCTGCACATATCTCCTGCTCAGTCTTCCCGAGGTTGCTGAGGTGAGCAGCTCTGGTCCTGGCAGGATTGGTAGCAGAGTACCCTGGTCAGTGCACAACAGAGCTTCCAGAACTGGGGGAAGCTCAGGAGGAGCTGGGACAGCTGCTGGAAGCCCACAGATCACCTGATTTTGGATGACAGGACCCAGGTGGGGCCAGTGGCAATGGTAGCCAAGCCTCTGCACCTATGAAATAAGACCTTAGAAGCACTTGCAGCCAGAAGTGACACCACCAAGGTGGGAAAACAGGGCAAGACAGAGCCGTCAGGGCATGGCTTGGCAGTTTGGGTGGCAGTTCCTGGAGAATGGCATGCAAGAAGGGCACTGAAGCCCTGCCAGCTCTACCAGGGAGCAGTGGTGTCCACAGGGCAGAAAGCCATGACCTCTGTGAGCTCCATACCCACCGTAACTGAGGCAGTGACCCAGGCAGAGCTCTGGGGGAACACCCAGGGCCGGCTGCAGGGTAAGTCCTGCTCTCATGCCAGTGGGAGGTCATCCAGGCAGAGAAGCTCCTGTGTTTAGTGACAATGCTCCAGGATGAGAGGAGTAGTTTGAGGAGTGCTAGGGAATGTGAGACAGACTAGAATTGAGCTCTGCCTTCCCTGAGACAGGCCTGACAGACATGACAGACATGACAGACATCCCTATCCTCTCTGCACCTGACTGAACACAGTGACTGAAGGGACAGGGGGAATGGGGCTGAATTCCTGCCCAGCAGAGCTGGTGTGTCCATGACTGCAGACCAGGCCCATTCTGTAGGGAACGCTGCTGCTGCCCTTGGGCCCAGTTAACACAAAGAGAAAGCCCTGCTCTGGTAGGGCCCTTAGATCAATATTCACTATTGATTTTCCCTGTGGGCACTCATGAAGTTACAACAGGAAATCCGACGGCCACCAGGAGAGACTTCAGGGCCTTGGTATGAGTGGCTAAGGGAACAGGAGCACAAACAGTGTGCTTCTCTATCCTTCCTGCAGGGAATAGTGAGGGATTAAACAAGAAGACACATGGTTTGGCTTCTTGAACCACTGGCGTGCTGCAATGGATGGCTTTAAGCTCTTCAGAAGGCAAGGAAGGAGAGGTGGTGGGGCAGCCATGTATGTTTAGGGAGTGTTTTAAGTGTCTAGAGCTTAATGATAGCTGATAATTTATGGGTAAGGATCAAGGGGAAGGCCAAGGCAGATAACAGCTAGGACTGGTGGGTGATAATGGGGTCACAGAATGGACTGGTTTGGAAGGGATATTAAAAACCCCCCAGTTCCAACCTCCTTGCCATGAGCAGGGACACCTCCCACTTGCTCAGCTTGGCCAGAGCTGGAGGCAGTACTCCAGGTGGGGTGTCACCAGAGCAGAGTAGAGGGACACCTTGCACCTGGCCTTGTTAAACCTCCCGAGGATCCCATGGACATCGTCCTGGCTGGGCAGCCTGTAGCAGACTCCCACTATGGCATCTGCATTACCTGTTTGTCGCTGGCCATTTACCCAGAGGCTTTCAACTGTGCTGTGGCCAGCTGTGAGCTCCTTCTATTCCACACAGTACCACCCCTCCACCTCTCCTGCCCCATCCCCCTGGAAGTGCCTGTAACCACCCAACAGGGCAGTCCAATCTTACCGGGTTTCACTTAAACTGACAATGTCAAATCTCTGGGACCGAGCCAAAGCTTTGAGCTCATCTTGGGGCAATGGGACAACCATTCAACCAATTCCATATCCATCTAGCAGTTCACTTGTTGAATCCATCTCAATTTGGAGAGAAAGATGTTGAGGGCCACCATGTCAAAGGCTTTAAAGAAGTCCAAATGAATGACATCTATATCCCTTCCCTTGTCCACTGATGTAGTCACCCATCATCAAAGGCCACTGGGTTGGTCAGGCAGCTACAGCTGGTCAGTGATGTGATGGTCAGAGGCTGCGCCAGTCATAGCAATCATGGAATAATAGAGGTTTTGATTCTTGCAGAAGTAAGGAGGATGGGGTTAGCAACACTGACACTTGGGGCTTCTGGAGGGAAGAATGTCCTGCTTAAGAGGCTTGGCTCCTCACAAAAAGAAAGATACTGAGGTGTTGGAGAGTCTCCAGAGAAAGGCTGGGAAAGGATCTGGAGCATAAATCTGATGTGGGGCAGTGGAGAGACCTGGGGTTGTTTAGTCTGGAGAAAAGGAGAACTTACTGCTCTCTGAAAGTACCTAAAAAGAAGTGGTGCTTATTCTCTCCTACCAAGTCACAGCAACAAGACAAGAGGAAACAGCTTCAGTCTGTGCCAGGGGAAGTTTAGATTGGATATTAGGAAAAATTTCTTAATGGAAAGGGTGGTCGAGATTTGGAATAGGCTGCCCAGGCATGTGGTTGTGTCATCATACTTGTAACTATTTAAAAGGCATGTAGATGTGGCTGTTAGGAACATGGTTTTGTGGTGGACATGACTGTGACTCCATGTTCTTACAGGTGTTTTTTCAATATAAACAATTATATGATTTTATGGTTCTAAGGAGACAACTTCATTAAACCACAGGATGGATGCTTGGGGCCTCTTTACTGCTTGATATATCTAATTCCCATCAGTAAATTACAAAACTGTAGCCCACTGTCAGACTTTCTGATCGCAGGTGTACTATATTTAGCAAAAATAGATTTGGCATATCTGATTACCTGTTTAGCCGTAATGTCTCCTAGTAAGCTCTCAGGGAAGTTAGAATAATATTCTAGAACAAGTGCTTTATTTTCCTCTGTCAGCATAATCAGACCTATGTCAGCTTTGCTCCAGAGAGCCTTTTTGTTTTTTCTCCCATTGCAGTGGGGAGTCCTGCAACATGCATTAGACAGCGAGGCCCATGGAGAGAAATAGGGGCTGATTCTTATTAGCTATTTCAGAGATGTTTATTTTCCAGCCACATTGCTGGGGGACTGCTGAAGAACTGAGCAATCAAGGGACCACCGGGCAGGGGAACACAAAACAACCAATGGGGAATGGGATTGACCAGGGAGTAGGGAAACCCCCTAGGCCCTGCCTCTACTCCAGGGTCCCCTCCCCCCGGACCCCATGCCAGGGGTGAGGAACCCCAACGTTCTCCCTCAGTCATTGACATTGGATTTTTTTTGACTTGGACTGGACTTATATTTGTGGCATGTATAGCAAGTCTTGACAACTTCTTAAATGTCAATTTATATTTGTCTAGCTGTTTGTTGTTTTGTTTGTTTTTAATATATCTTTTAACTTTTTGTTAGGCTTTTCAATTCTTAATTGGCCCTAGTGGATTCCCAGAATTAATTGCAATGTCTGGGTGCAGCCATAATGTGGGACAAATGGAGATGGTCTGGACAAGTTACTTTTACCCTACATGCTCGTCACCAGGTAGCACAGTCAGCTTCGTCACCCTGGTGTTGTCTCACCAGGGCTGGGATATTATGTTTTACCTCCCAACATCTGCAGTTTCTCTTTCAGAGTTGTTGTTTAGCAAATACAGTATGATTTTTTTCAGGCATTTGTTAGTCTTAAAGAATAAGCTGAGAGGAAACCTCTGCGCTGTGTTCCTTCACACTTCCAGCAGATGTTCCAGAGACAGGGACTGAAGTTTTAGCTGTCTGCAGAGTTTAGCTTTACCTCGCAAATCATATCAGAACCAAAAATATGTATTTCCAGCATGACGGTAGGAAGTCATGAGATGGGTACATGTGGTTTATGATCAAAGTGGAAAGTAGTTGCCTCTTACTAAATAAGTACATGCTGCCTTTCATACTTTGAGCAACTTATGGCTGGGCTGTTGTAAATGAATGTGTTCTGTCTGCAGTTCTTTACTGAGACTTGATCACATTAACATCCGGGTGGCTTCTCTGCCTGTCACTGGTTTGGATAGTTAGACTGGTGGTCAGTTTTCTAGATTGGTCAACTGTGCAATTTCCCTTTTTGTTGCAGCAGAATGACTAGTGATGACTTACGCAATTGGCTTAAACACATCAGATTAAATTGTGTATTTGTTTTCATGCTCTCAATTGTTTGAGGCTGCCCAAAGCCATCAGTTTTGGAGTTCTAGTGTCCCATGACAGAACCATCACAACTAGGTCTGCAGACCTCTCTGCTGTCCACAGTGTGGCTTGTTTGTAGGGAGCTGGGTCAGGGGTTGAAACCAATCGAAACATCAGAGTGTTCGGGAAATGATGCCTCATGGATATGCAGAGATATATGGCATTTGTAGAAGCACATGCCAAAGTTCTAACTCATTAAACAGAAAATATTTTGCATGAACCCTAACCTTTCTTTTCCCTGTTTTCAGTCTTACTTTTCTCTTTAAGGATGACAGGACACATTTCATTTTTGTGCAGTTTGGAAACACCTATAAGTGGGAGGTATTTCCTTCTTCCCACTATCCCCATTTGTCCTTTACTCACTTGAGCAGTGTCATGGCAATTAGACTACATAATCTTTTCTTTTTAGCCTCCTTTTTAACAAGAAGCTTTGCTTGCTGATACTTGCAATGGCCACAAAGTTCACCTGTGTCCTGAGAACTTCTCTTTCTCTCTTCATGGATTTCCAAAATTGTTCCAGTCCTCTAGGTTGTTTTTTTTATCTTTTCTTTTCCCCAAGGATGTGACAATTGCCACATAGCAAGCATTTCTGATAAATGAAAAATCTTTTGCTTGTGTGACATTGTGGAAAGCAGAAAACTTGGAAGAGAGGATGATGCAATGCTTTGGTGACCTTACTGCATAGCCTGAAGGTGGAGAGTTCCTCCCCACAACTTCTCTCTGTCCCAAACACCTATGACTGAGCCACAGCACTTTCTGAAAGCTAAACCTGTTTTGATCTCGTTGATGTCGTCAAAGGGAAGGAAGTGGGTATACATAATGCAGGTGCTGACGATTCGAGGAATGTTTCTCCTCTTGTGGCAATGACAGGGCTTGTGCTGTGATGTGGCTTTGAAAGCCCCAGCTGTATCTCTGAGCATGATACTTTATGAGTCTAAGAAAATTGTGGAAATTGTATTCTTTTGACTTCCAACAAGAATAAAAGCAGCTGATATATATCAGACCTCTATTTTAGCCAATTTTTTTCTGTTGTTGTCAGAGTGATGACTAACGTTTCTTTCTTGATGGACAACAAAATAGGGTGGATAAAACAGTGAAAAATTAAATCAAAGGCATCTGTGATTACTAAAAAGCACCATTCGACAGAAGGAAAAGAGATTGAAAATCTGGGATCTCTTAGATTTTTGCCTTTGGTTTAAATGTCAGTCATCAGCATGGTATTTTTCTGAGTCTATAGAATTTAGATTCTGAGTCTTTAAAATAAGGTAAATTAAATTAAAATAAATTAAAATGAAATATAATTTCTGAACCTTTCTGTTCACTGGCCCTGACCCTGTCAAGAGTCTCATTTAGCCCTCACTCAGTTATCCAGTGTAAGTGGAGAATGTTCAATGACCTCAGTGTAGGGTCAACTCATGCATGAAGAGCAAGGCTTCTTCTCCCTTGAGGCAATGTCCAAGGAAACTGCCGAGATGTTGAAAGAGGTGATTCATGGTTTGAAGAAGCTGTAAGCTGTTCAGACTTTTTTTCCAAATAATAATGGAAAGATTATAATGTACAAATTGAAAACCATACATAAATGACAGCCATCTGTTTGTCTTACAATTTAGAAACTCCCAGAACATTACCCCTCAAGTAAAATAACTCAGCTATGTGCCAAGAAACACAGAAAGAGATTGCTGCTTCTTCACTGTTGGTAAGACTTACACCCAGTTTCAAAAGATAATGTATTTGGAGGGAGAACGGGAACAGGGAAGCCTTAAGAGGGGAAAATGTGGTGGGCAAAGAATATCCACTGTCATCAGTCAAACCAGGGCAGTTTGCTGTCTGTCCTACAAGCCTGTGAGTTATATCAAGTCAAATTTCTCCTTTATATTGGATATACTTTATTTTAACCAAAGAAAATTCTCAGATGCCTTGAACTGATTTTATGGTAAACACAAGCAAACCTAAATAGCTGTTTTATTATAGCTTATTGTGCAAGTGTTGGTTCATAATAAATCATTGTACTCTTTAGAAACAAGCTTGAAACAAGTGCATAAATATTAAATGGCCCCAGGAATAAAGACATTTTTAGCAAAATTATTGAGTGTGGTTTGCCAAATCCATTGGGTAATCCAAACTCCCCATAGTCACTTAAGGACCAACATGTACTACCATTTATAGTAGTGTAAATCCAGTGTAACTCTGTTGAAGTCAATTGAGTTATTCGAAATTAACATAAAAAAATAGTTTGGTCTCTAAAATATAAACAACATAATTGCCTGAAATTCCATCCATTAGGATAAAAAAATAAAAATTCTATACCTCTGCAGAAATGGGAACTGAAGTTATCTGTATTATGTGTGTAAATTTAGGCAAAAAAGATTATACTGATTTCATTCATGCAATAAAGCTCTTATACCCTAATCAGAGACATTGAAGCAGAAGTTATTAATTTAAAAAATAAAATGCTATTCTACATTTTAATAATTCCAGCAGAAAAAGAAGAGGATGAGATCTGTGGCTTTTGCAGAGCAGAGATATTCAGACCAAAATTACTGCTTTTAGAAGGAAATAATAGAAAAAAAGGCACAGTTTCTGATAGTCCATAAATCTCCTACATCACTAGGGATTGGCCCCTTGGCAATTGCCCCATGTTGTGCCTCGGTTATCCAAATCTTAAATCACAGCTGCTCAGATTGTCCTTGTCTCTTCTCTTACACAGGCTTACAAGATAAAGTTTGCCTATGTGATGGGTAGGCAGAAATGGGAGACAGCTGAGTCCATGAGAGACATGAAACTTGAAGGTATCCATCTACAGCAACACCAATTATGGTACAGTTCTGATAGCACAAAAGAAGGACCAAAGACCTGGGGCTCCCCAGTGTAGCACATGGCAGTGCCCTGGGGGACTCCCTAAAATGCAAACAATTGCCTCAGAATGGCACTGACACCGAGAGTGAGCAGAGACCAGGTAGTGTTCCTGACCCAGCATGGAATTACTGGTCAGGGACTGTCAGAATGGAGAGAACATCCTGGGGTTGAACATCCTCCCATTTACTCCTGGGCAGCAAATGGAAGTTCATTAGTGCTCTTCTGCCAGGGGATGCTCTTTTTGTGGAGGTGGTGTGAGAAGCAACACAATGGTGAAAGAAAGCACTTACTCAGTGGTGGAATTACAATTCCTGTTGGAAGGTAGAGTGGAAGGAACACTGAGCAGTATCATGTTCCCCTCAACCGTATTTACTTGTATATTGATAAGCAGTTACAGCTCATTTCAGCCCAGCAGGTCTGTACTACAGACAGTGTGCATCTTGGATGCTTCTACAAAAAATGCACACTAAAGCTTCTGGGGTGCTTCTACCCAGGATCATCACTTGAGGTCCAAGCAGGGCTCCAAGGTGCTGTGGGCAGCACAGCAGACACCACTGCTGAAACCTCCCCTGCTAGGACACGACTGCTGACTTACTCCCTACCCTGCTATCCATCAGGAACAGACTCAGTCGCAACTACAGGGGACAAGGGGACGACTTCAGGACATTGTGTCGTATATTTGAGTGCTTGATTTATGAAACATAGCAAAGGCAAAACAAAGCTGGAATGACTTGTCTATAGGAAATCTCCCTGTGCTTCAGCTAGGAGACGTGCCTTTTAATGCAAAACATTAACCTCAGAACATTTATTATAAAATGGAACAATTTGTATCGTATTCAATAATGTTTTCAAAGGACTGTCAACCTCTGTCTGCAGGTGCCTTTTCTTACAACATATAATCTATAACACTCATTCCCCCCCCCCCAAATAATCATATTACGGAGATATGCATTACAGAAAATGTGTATAGGTTTGCTTCTATTATAGTCATGATCAAAAGGCTGTGATATGTTGAAATATTTGCTTTGTACAAATACATCTGTTATCAGAGGGTTTCTTAACATAAATGGTGTATTTTCTATAATGTGTTCCTTCTAATGAATGGTTCAGCAAAGGCATGAGAACCGAGCTATGTGGGGAGAATGCAGTAATTTCTCTTTAGCGTGCAGGAATTCTGAATACAAGTAAATGCATGCCAAATTTTATTGCTTCTAAATCTGAATAATTGTATTTCTGAGCTGTGCATCTGGGTAGATAATAAAGCCACAAAACAATTTAATGAAACATATAAAAAATCAAATGACATTACTAAATATTATAATATGCAGAAAATATATTTTGCATATTGTCACCTAATCTTTCATCCACATACTAACAAATAATGCAACAATGATTGAAAGTCTTATTATCCATCTACGTAAATTGAGACCAAATTTACCTTGTTTCCTTTTCTTTGTGTGTATGTGTGTGCGGACATAAAAGTGAGATTGATATTATTACTTTATGTTTACTACATTTTTTCCATAATAACTAAGGTGACCAACATAAGTCTTTTCTCCATTCAAATCAGTCCTCAACTCATATTGTGATTATGTTACCTATCCAAGTACTTATAAGAGGCAAGACTTGAATATGTGGACTTCATAGTTTCCTGTGTTTGATTCTGCAGGAATGAAATCTGGAATACCCTAAAGAAAGTGTGAGTCCTCATACATAAATGCAGCGTCTGAAGTTTACAGGTGTGGACTGCCCTCACCATCCGTTATAGTCAGAGGACAGATATGGGTAATGCAGAGGGCAGTACTGCTGACTCATTCCCAAGGGCTATTTTAGGATGAGGTGAACTGCCCTTTTGGAGGTTTGTGTTTCTTCCAGTTGACTCTTAAGGAATCATAAATGGCTACCTTAGACTTAGATGTCTAACTTTCAGAGGATCATGTGAGGTAACAAGAATCTCATCTAAAGAGGTTAAGATACAGGCTCCAGGAGGGAGGGATCTCTTTTGTTCTTGCAATGATTCTAGCACTTTGTCACTGATTTATTCTGCTCTGCCATGGAAGAGGTCATTGCAGACTTCCAGCTGGTTGTAATGTCTGGATTTAAAGGACAGCGATCTGAACTGTCTGCCGCAAAACGTCTTTTGCAAAGGTGAACCTGTATCATCAAAGGCCACACAAACAGTAGGAAAAGGACTGAATTTCCCGAAGACCAGAGCTTGGTAATGTTGTTCTGGCTTTACTCAAGACAGCTGTCTCCCCTTTCTTTCTTTGTGATGTGTTGGCCCAGATTCTGACGTGCTTGAACGGGGAGCTTTCCCCTGAGAGGTCCTGTACCATTGGAGGCTCAGTGGAGGCCAGTGCAGGAAATTGTACAAGGTTAAAAGTGGGTAAGACTTTGCCTTGTTTCAAGAATATATAACCGACTGCTTTTTGGTAATTATCATCTATATATACCTATCTGTGCTCCTGAAGAAAGGTTACCGCCACCATCCCATCTATCCTTTGCTCCCAGAAGGAAAACATTTATGTCCTCTCTTCCTTACTCTGTTTTCATACATCAAGCTCAGAGTCTTGAACCTCAATTTATAGATTATGGAAAGGCAAACCTGTGACTGATAAACACCCTGAGCCTATTAGTGCAAAGACTTCTTGTGAAAGAAGGAACTGTCCTCAGTTTTTCTGAAATAAGAAAGAGCCATTGTATAAATCATAAAGCTTTCCACTCTGGGTGTCAAGTGCACTTCTGCATTCCTTCTGCTGGTCCTAGA
This sequence comes from Corvus moneduloides, assembly GCF_009650955.1. Classification (NCBI taxonomy): domain Eukaryota; kingdom Metazoa; phylum Chordata; class Aves; order Passeriformes; family Corvidae; genus Corvus; species Corvus moneduloides. The sequence goes on from NC_045511.1 coordinate 18,120,899, forward strand.
GACAACTCACACTGCCTTGATATAAAAGAGTAATTTAAAAAACTACAATTTTCTTACCAGAAGAGGGAGTAAGAAAGACCAGGACCTAACTAACCCTGGTGGCCACATTCCTTGAGGTGTTACTGGAATGAGCAAAAATGCTTTTTTAAGTATATAAGATTAAATATGCTGAAAACAGAGATTAGGAATTGTCATATAGAGTTTTCCTACAGTGAAATGCTGAGCAGAATAATCAATGCATACAAAAATATTCTGCTTCCTTGATCTAAGAATCAAATGCCTGTAGATGGGTTGTCGTCTCACTTATAGCAGTCTAATTTATTGTGCTTCACAGAATGCAGAAGAAAACTTGGCCCTTAATCTGTGAAAGGAAGTTTTCAGGATGAGGAATTTGATTTGACTTCAAAGAATATGAATCGGTTCTTTCTGTTCTGTAGTCAATTATTCCCTCTCAGTGCAACTCCCTTTGGGAATAAAGCTGTCTCTGATGAGGTTTAGCCTTACAGTCCACTGCAATCCCCCTGGATTCAGCCTGGACTCTGAGATTCTTTCTTTGCCTGCCTTCCTTCCCTTCCTTCCCTTCCTTCCCTTCCTTCTGTCCATTCTCCCTCCCTCCTTTTTTCTTTCACTATTCCTCCTCTTCTTTCCCTGTTTTTCTACCTCCTTCAAACTAAGATTTTCCCAACAATTTATGGGAGATTTATTTAGACAGCCACTACCTAAATCAGAACTAAAATTCAGGTAAAGAGTCATGATTAAATCTTTGAAGCTTAAATGAAGGAAATTACATTGTCTAGTATGTCTAATGGGAGATTTATGCTTCAGATATTTGCTTTATATATGATTTATGATGTCATATAATGTTGAAAAAATAAAAATCCAACAGGTCAAGATCTGGGGTTGAATAGCTGTCTGCTTCCTAAAATTAAAAAAAAAAAGAAAAAAACCTAAAAATAAAATAAACAGGTAAAACCACCATAACTCATTAATTCCTAAATAGAATTCTTTATTTGAAAGAGTAGTAATGATCTTTATTTTTTTTCATATTTTAAAATACAAAATGTCATTATGTAAATAATATATTTTTCAGCCAGCATAATCATGGAGAATGTGTGTCTAAAATAAATCTCCCTGCAGTTACCCTTTGTGATGGTATTGATGTGGTGACTACTTTTTGTTTGGTTTTTATTTTTTTTAGGATTAATATGAATTAGTGTAAGTTTTTTAATGTGGACTAAATTACAGGATTTTACGGATAAAGTACATTTTCAAGTGAACATAATCATAAAGTTCAATCCTAGATTCAAATTTGATTGTTTTTTGGAAGGTTTGAAAGATAAGATTTTTCAGCTAAATTTTCAAATAACTTATTAATTACTGAGCTCCCCTCCCCTACTTTGCTCTGGCCAGATGTGACCACTTTTAGGAATTTAAATGGAAAGAGAACTATTTAGGAAACATTTCCCATAGTTGTAAACACAGAGTTCATAGCTCAGTTAAATGGACACTGTAAATTTAGTTGAGGATTAATATGTAGGTTTGATACACTTCTATTTTCTGTAATTTAGCTATATCTACTCCATCTTTCTCTCAGCCATAAAATTTCAGAAATATACTCTAGAGGAAATTAAACATGGGCTATCAAAATGATCAGAACTTGTAAAGGAGATGTCATTTCTCTGTTTCAAAGTGATGCATAAGTGGTGTATGGTGCAGAAAAGTAGAAAAAAGTGGAGTTATTTTTTCCTAGTTTTTATGTATTTCTAAACTTTCCTAACAGTCCGTTAAAACTGTCACTTAACCTACTAGATAGGAAGTGTTAAATATCTCCATATGATGCCTTAAATGCAAACAACAAAATATTCCAAAATTGTAATTGGAAATGAGGAAGTGAAATAGATTGTAAACGTGAACTTAAACTGATTTTTCAATTTCAGTGTCCCATTATGTGGAAGCGTAAAACACAACAAAAAGAAAAAAAGGAGATCAGATTCTTCATTAAAAAATTGAGAACTAAATTACTCACTCTGGAATCACTGTCTGGAAAGGGGGAGGGTTGCAGACAATTTGGGGGATTCCTATGGTTGCAGACAATTTGGGGGATTCCTACGGGTAGAAGCTATGCCTCTTTTTTCCTTTTTTATAGGTGAGAGAGAAGGCTTGGTACTTTTTGTTCTTGCTATATACCTTCAAGATATTGAAAAAAGGGTGATATTCTGTGATCGAAGGTGGAATTTATCCAGACAGGGAAACATCTCTTTTTAAGATGCTCAGCTTTTCTTTCATATTTTTACCCGTTAATGTTAAATGGGTCACAGGACTTACACTCTACCCACCTTTTAAAACTATCCATGCTTCCTTCTCTTGTCTGACTTAACCAGCAGTGATTAGAATTGCTTGATATTTCAGGCAGAGGTGTGGGGTGGAAATGCTCTAGCTTATTGGTAAGCAAAGTAAGCTGCGCTGGTCTCACTGGTAGCAGGAAGATAAGTGGTTTAGCATCAGACATTATATACTTGGAAGAAATAAAAAAAATCAGGAAAAATATAAATAAAAAAGAGTGCAAAGTTTTATTGTCAAGTGCGGCTGTCACTTCATGAAACCAGAGTCATATATAAGATATATGTGACATACTAATAGGAAGTAATTTACCCAAGGATGTTTTTGTGCCTTGAAGTGCCTTCAACATTTCTGCTTTGAAAACTTTGCAAGTGTGTATGCATCAGAGCAGTTACCGAGGCGCTGAAGTTCCCAATTTGTGCACAATGTGACTTTTATAATGCTATTAAACTCATCTCATGGAAAGCGGTGTGCACAAAACAATGATACATGAGATCTCAAGGAGGCTGCTGAGTGGGGGAGAAGACTGGAATGAGGAGAAAGCTTTTATAAAGTCACTTTGAGAATGCACCTCTGCTCCAGAGACCCTCTGTTTATTCTCCTTGGGAATTGTCTCCTGTGCTTTGGGTGGAGATTCATGCATGTGCTGGTTTTGTCTGGAGTAGAGTTAATTTCCTTCACAAGGCTCTACCGTGGGGCTGTGTTCTGGATTTTTGCTGAAACAGTGTTGATAATTCAGAGATGCTGTCATTATTGCTGAGCAGGGCTTGCAGAGAATCGAGCACTTTCCTTCTTCTTATCTCATCTCAGCAGTGAGTGGGTACACAGGGAATTGGGAGGGGACAGAGGCAAGACAGCTGACCCTAGATGATCACAGGGATATTATTGTAGTCATCATTCTCAGCATACAAAACTGAGAGAAGAAGAAAGTGTGTGTGGGGAGTTTGGAGTGATAGCACTTGTCCTCCCAAGTCACTGTTGTGTGTGATGGATCCCCTGTTTTTCTGGGGTTGTTCAGCACCTGCCTGCTGATGGGAAGTGCTGGAAACATTCCTTGTTTAGCTTTGCTTGTGAGCATGGATTTCTTTCACCTGTTAAACTGTCTTCATGAAAAACCGATGTGTTCCTTCACTTCTGATTCTCTCCCCATCCCACCACGGCCAGGTAGTGAATGAGTGGCTGTGTGGGGCTGAATTGTGTTTAAACCACGGCAGTGCTGCTTGCATTCCTCATCCCTCAGTATAATAAATTGCATGCATCTGTTTCTCTCATTAAAGTAAATTGATTGTGGTACTCATCTATTTACCTCTAGCATGGGGCAGAGACAGCCCAAGATTCTCTCTGTCCCATGAGGTCTAACTTGAAGGGATGGCCTCAGATAAGTATGTAGGATGTGTAACTCTACTGGTCATGCAATCAGAAATAAAAGCTCACCATTTTCCAGCTGAAGCGTGACTCTGCTCTCGTACCCTTGCTCCTGCCTTGCCTACCTGCCCTGCTCTTTTCTCATCTGTCTTGTTCTGTATCCTGACTGTAAATTCAGGAGAATTTTTGTCACCTGTGTGAGCAATAGCATGCCCAGTTCTGGGCAGTGGTTTTCAAGGATTGTATTGGAACACAAATTATGCCCACAGTTTTACAGCTGAAAATGCCCTCCCTCCTCCTTTTTGTGTGCTGGGACAGTTCTGAGCATTACTTTTGCCCCATGGGAGACAAACTGAGGGCACAGATTAATTTTCTACTGAAAAGTGGTGAGATGGTGGTAGACCTGGGGAGAGAGGACACAGAGATTTCCCTGTATGATGGGAAAGTCTAACCCCATGATTTTGATTTGTTCATTCATAAAATACAAAAAAACTCCTTGACAACAAACATACAGACATTTTGCTTCAAAATAAAATTCCCTGGAGGGAAAAAAGGGAGGTGAAGGTCAGTCCAAATACCTTGCTGTACTAAATTCAGAGCATTTAATTCACAGTAAAACTATATGATTTTTTTAATGCACTAAACCAATGATTTTTTTCTAAGCTATTTTGAAATTTTAAAAGAAATATTCCATGTGGAAGCTTTTGCCACAGTACAGTTTGTCACCGTCACTGTGTTTCATTTGTTTTCCTCCTCACATGAAATTTTCTTGAAAACAATACTTTTTTAGGAATTTTGAAAAATAAAATTTTCCTCACCAGGCAGGCATTCTGACAGCAGTGTTTCGAACAGCTTTAAATGGCAGTGACTGTGGCTCTGAAATGCTCTGCCCAGCTTAAGGCATCTAAGGTAGGAGTGCAGAGAGAGACTCCAAACTACTGAGGCAGTGTGGCTGTTTTACTCATGAAGACTTAGGCTAGATAGTCCTTAGTCATAGACTTAAATATGTTGGATGTACCCAGGCTTGGATTCAACAGCAAGGAACAAATAAAACCCAATACAGCTGGGTTTAGGTGTAGGAATATCTGTTTAGTTAGGAAAAGAAATAGGCTTGGCTCTGTCCTCTTTCTCCAGTGGCCTTCAGAGCTGACGTAGCTCTGCAGCAAATAAATGGCCTTGCATTAAAGCAAGGAAAAAGCAGTGGAAGAAGATGAGCCATGACAACTTAAGACCTGGTCCCGAGGTGGTCCAATTAATACATTTTCTTTTATCCATTCCTCTTTCCACCTGAAGACACAGCTTTAATCTTTGTCTGGGGTGTGAATGTGAAAATATCTATATGTGAGCTTGTGCCCCTGTTTCTCTTCCCTCCCCTTCAATTTTCTTAATGGTATTCGGGGAGAGTCATACTTTTATTTTTCAAATTACACCAAGGCATTGTATTAAATACAGGATTTGGGACTTGGCAAATCAACAAGCACATTGTACTCCTATGGAGACAAAAAGTGACTGAACAGTTTAGCCAGCTGACGTACAGGCAAAAGTAATGCTCCACAGTAAGAGGATTGCTGGCTCTATTGTTGGGCCCACAACAGGAACCAACTTATTGCAACATTAATTTCCCATCTCACATGGAAGTTATTTAAGGGAGAAGACTAACAAGCAAGCAGTGCCCACAGTTTAATCCTATTGTCACCCTGATGGATTTATATTTGCTGCTGGGCTGTAGAGGTGGAATGAGGCTGCTTTGTTATTATTTCAACTGCATTTGTTGGGGGAAAAAAACAACCCCAGGATTAGGAAAACATGGCTTCTGCTACCTTTAGATAGTCAGGAACTGCTGTTCTGTTAGTGTAGGTATAAGATGACTAAAATTATGACTTAGTGATGCAGAAATTCTTCACTCAGGAAGGACAGAAATATTTTTAACTGCAATTAAGGCTTGCGAAATGTCTTTTTTTTTTTTTTTTTTTGCTACATCTGTTCGTATGACTTCATTTCTCATTCGCCTTTTTTAAGTTTGTATAGCAGCAGTCACAGCAGTACATGGGGCCAAGTGTAGTAGTTATTGCATGTTTCCTGCTCTCTGCATCTTGGGAATATTCGTAGACGTTCATCTATAGATGTGTATTTCCTCTGTAACCCAAAGGTGAGCCTTTAGTTGGTTTTGCAGTTACAGGCAACTACTTTACTGATGTTGAACAGCAGCAACAGACGTCTCCAGTAGACCAGGCATTCAAATATTTAGTTCTCCAGATCTGGACTAGGTGTCAGAGCCTCTGGTGATCCTTTTTAGCACAAAGCTGCTTGACCTTACATGCACAGAAAGACAGTCACAACGTTGGATTACCAGACAGAAATACTTCAGATCCAGTTTAGCCAAATCTTCTGCTGATGTTGATCGTCATAATTACACTAAAGTCAGAAAGTGTCACAGTGCTTTACATGAGAAAGACAGCTACACCTGTAGTTTTTGTGGCTTTCTTGAAAGAGATAGCTCCTTTTCAAGGTATTCACAGTCAGAGTGAGTAATACAGGAGGAAGTCAGGAGTACTCATTGTTTCTGTTGAAATCACAAATCTGGGTCATTTACAAGTAGTCACCATTTCTTGTGCTTAGGAATTTCAGGAAAGTTTTATTTGAGAACATGAACGAAACCCCACATCTTTTGGAATGAAAATGACCCCCAATTTTTATTTTTGGTTTTCCAGAAATGCTCATTATTTTATTGTTTTTCGGGATTTTTGTTGGTGTTTTTTTGTTGTTGTTGTTTGATTGGATTTTTTGGGGGTTTTTTTTGTGGTTTGTTTTTTTAATTGGGCTTTTTCTTTTGTGGTGTTTTTTTTTTAATTTTCAATTTGCTGAAACCCATACCTGCAAGTGTACATTGAACTCTTTTTTATCTTGATTAGGCTTACAGGCAAACTATAGAAAATAAACCCACTCCCAAATTTTTAAATTGATTGTGAACAGTGTTTACTTATTTTTTTCATCCCGTATTAACTGAAAATATATTTTTGCTGACAGGCAACTGGCCTAAAGCAGAATCTTTCTTCCTTGACGCACATACAAATGCTGTCTTCCTCTCCACTTCATTTGATTGCATCAGTCTAGCATTCAGAATGGCACCATGGCTCTTCTTAATGCTCCTCATTATGTCATTTAGTTATGTACATTTTTTTCCTTGCGTATGCATATTATATTTTTTGCTGCTAAATACTCTATTCCATACGGATGGAACACATTCAAGGGCCTGTCAGCCTGACAGTCTCTCTCAGTCTTCTTTAAAAATAATCTCTTTCGGTATTTCTTGATCTAGATCTCTGCCTTATGCTCTTTGGTGCAGGGAACATATCTGATTTTTAAGTACAAAGAGTTCCTTCTACAATTAGTAAACCATTTTCAAGGGTGAAATTTGATACACAGTTCTCAAAAAAGACAGAAGTATGCAAAATATCAACTAGTCCTCTTCTCATAATCCTGGTGCTAGCATTTTTATACTCCCCAAATACCTTCCTTCAGATAGATTTGAGGCAAGTCTATTGGAAGTGTCTGTCTAGCACCATTTTAAGTCCTGTGTGAGGTCCCCAGTTTCCTCTTATAGCTTGTTCCTGAACTTCAGCAGCCATCATCTTTCAGCCCAACTCCGGAATCTTTGATCAGAAATTACTGCAGATCCCTGCTCAGTGGCTCATTTGCATTTAATATAACTATAGCTATTTAAAAATTATGAATTTGGGATTCATTTCACCTAATTTTAGTTAACTGCAGGGTAAGTGTCTACATAAGAGCTAGTTTTCTGAGCTCCAGTTGCTAAAATTGTGTGACTCCTCAGAGGGACTCCTCTGATTAAATGCCGTGCCTACTTCAGGCAGAGCTTGATTATTCACCAGAATACATTGGCTCTCCCTGGAAAAGGATCCTAAGCACGAGGTTCATATTGCAGGACAGGAGGCACCTGGAAGGTTCTGCGTGCTGTCCACCAGCCCAACCTGGATGCCTTGGATCATCAGATGTCAGTACCTGCAAGTGAGCTCATGAATGTCTGGGAATTTCTGAGCTGTCGTGGTTCCCTCTGGAGTCAGCAAGGAGAGAGAGCTGGGAGGACTTTGTTTTGGGAGGTGGGTATTCCTCACCCTTTTCTGTACAGGAAAATTATGTGCCTAAATTTTAAGTCAGCTGAGGTGGTCCACAGTGAAGCTCACCCTTGGATAGTCATGGCAGATGATGTCAATCCTTTAATAGTGCTTTTAGAGAAACATGTCATTTTGTCATGCCTTGAAAGTGAATCTTAGTCTACTTTGGTTTGGAAGGTTGTTTCTGCCCTTGATTTGATAGGAGCCTAGGGCAGTTTCCTACTTACTTCAGTGTTTCTTTACCTGAGCAATGAATAACAATCTTAGAGGGATTTTATTATTTGTTATTAACACTGATACAGCACTGATTATATACAGATGTATTTAGTATCACATTATGTTAGATGTTGTAAAAATAAATCAAATGACACAATTTCTATTCCACAGAATTTGGAGCCTGAAAAAAAAAATACAACAAAAGTGTCCTAATAAAGATGTGAGGTCGGTAAGAAGGAACAAAATTAATCATATAAAATCCATAGTCCATCAGAAGTAGCAATTATAACTCATTACCTGATATTTTTCAGTGCTTTTACATGTTTGGATGAAAGTCTCTAGACAGGCTAATGCCAGTGTAAGTGAATCATGTGGGGGATGAGAGTTTGTAAGCAGACTTGCTATATTTGGGAGAATAATTGTTTGTGTTATGCCAAAAAAAACCAGAAAAAAACTCCAAAAAACAACTCAAAAAAACCCCCATATTTGCTTTGAAATATTTGGAATAGAATTCCATTTACATTTAGTAAAATTCATTGTTATGGAAATGAATTGCTTTACATTTAATGTGCAACAGTTCAGCGAAAGATTATGAAACTCTTTTGATTTTTTTTTTCTACAAGAAACATATTTTTGCAGTGCCTATAGTAAGTATAGTCTAGTGGATTTGATTGGAGAAAAAATATACCATGACAGGAGAAACAGATTAACTGTACAGGAGAGGGAATGTATATTGGGCTAAAGCAAACAAGCCAAAGACACACAGAAGTCCAGACCAATTTAACACACAACCTTCTCTCTAGAACAGTGCCATGCTGTCATGCACTAGGTGCTAAGGCACCCATGTGCAGTTATCCTAGGCAACATCCACAGCTATCAGAGAACACATATTGAGAATTTTTTGCAGCCTAGATGAATCTCAGCCCTAAGATTTGATGCTAAAAAGACCAGGTTTTGTGCATCAGAAGCTGATGTAGCTTATTTAATTGGACAATATGCTTTAATTTACTAAGTTGAATGCACACATACGCACTCACCTATGCTGAACTGGGACCTAAAGCTACAACATACGCAAGCATGATAGATTGCAGCACCTGTTTAAGAACAGGTTCCCACTCACATACTGTCTTAACTGTTGAAGGGTCATCTTCACTATACAAACTTCAGTTTGTATCTGGTAGTCTGTAAGTGAAGTATCCAGATAAATGAAAAAATATATATGACTGATCTGAAAAAAAACCCAGGGTGTGTTATGAGGAAAGGCTGAGAGAGTTGGGATTGTTCAGCCTGGAATAGAAAAGACTTCAGAGTGACCTAATTGCAGCCTTCCATCTTCCAAGAAAGTCTACAAGAAAGATGGAGAGGAATTTTTTACAAGGGTATGTACTGATAGGCTGAGGGGGAATGGCTTCAGACTGAAAGAGAGGAGGTTTAGTTTATATATTAGAAAGAAATTCTTCCCTGTGACGGTGATGAAGCAGTGGGACAGGTTGCCCAGAGAAGTTGTGGATGCCCCACCCCTGGAAGTGTTCAAGGACAGGCTGGATGGGGCTCTGAGCAACCTGATTGGAAAGAACACTGGTAAGGTTGGAACAAGATGATCTTTAAGGTCAATTCTAACCCTGGCTATTCTATGATTTTGACATCTATGATCAGTGTAGAGAGCTTTACTTTTCCAGTTAGGATTGCTGAGTGGGTTCTTTCTTCCTGTTGCATAAAGATGCAGCCATTCCTTGTCCTGGCTCACTGTGCAAAGACAACTGCACAACTGCCAACCTAGTGCATGGATTGAAAATCTAACTTTTACCATTTGCTAATTTTTCCTTCCATAAGTACTCAATCTCCTTAGAAAATTGCTGGAAAGCAGCTATTCCTCAAAGTTGCCTGAAATTGTAAGAATAATTTGAAGATTACAAATCAAAATATTACTTTCTTAACTTTGTCTTATGTGTATTCTTCTCTCTTGCCCCTAAAAGTGTTCCCTGCTTTACTCATTAAAAATGAATCATTTAAATAGGCAAAGCTGGGAATGGGTAGCGTCTCGGTCTTGCCTATCACAACGGAACACCTCTGTTGGTTATTCTTCGGGTGTTAACATACTGTATCTAATAAATAGTAGTGACAAACTGCAAACACCATGGAAAGTTGCATTGATTATAATATTAATTCAAGAGCAAACAAGACAGATTTTTTTCTTTAATTCAGGGGGAACAAAACAGCATAGAAATTGAACATAAACAGAGTTTGGATCTGCAATTCATTTTTCTTGTTTACTGGGAAATTGGGCCTAGTTAAGTTTCAAAAATGCTAATGAGGAAATAAATTAGGTAGCAATTTTCCAAGGCAATATCTCATTGGATTTGTATTTGTTTACTTTTATCTATATTTGTCCTTGTTAACCCCTTTTTTCCCAGCCATTCAATTTCATTCACTATGTTTTCTTCCTCTTTCTATATTTGCATATTTGTTTGTTATGATAGCATTTATATGTTTCCAAGAAATTAATATCCACACTTCGTAGAAAAGAGAGAAAGAATCCACTTTGAGGGTCCTGTACTCTACTCTTGTCTCACTATCAAGTGAATGACACATCAGTCATACTGGATTTCCAAAAAGCTCCTGACATTTGACTACTTCTATTCACAATAAAGTTAATGGTAGTTCATTGAAACCAGTGAGATCAGACTTAGGCCAGCAGTAATTACTTTTGAAAATTCCATCCTTAATCCCAATAGTTTCTACTGACCTTTGTGAGATGCTTTTCTGGAAGGAAACTTTAACTGTAATGAACCTTAAAAACAAGAGGCAAATTAAGATACTTTTTTCTTAAGGCTAAACTATATACTCAAATTTAAATATAACTCTCCTGTAAGTATGTTTGGGGTTTTTTTTAAAGTGAGAACCATTTCACCCTCATAAGAAAAAGTTTAAGATTAATTATTGCATGACATTAAAGGTATATGGCTCAGTGTAATGCCATTGCTCTGTAATTCCCTTAAGTTTTGCTCTGGGCAACATACTTTTTGCATGGGCATCAATCTGGATAGAGAAAAGACAATGCACTTGCATCAGAAAATTCATCTGCAATGCAATTCCTTTCTGTTTCACAGGACTGTCACCATTAAGAAGTCAATTTTCAAACCCCGTATAGTGACTTTGAGAATGGCACTCGAGGACCTGCTGATATAAAACCTATCATTATCAGGTCAATCATTTCCCAAAGCAGTGACAGATATTCAACATTATTTTCAGAGATAAATGAATAGTCTTCATCGCAGCTCCTCTCCTTGTTGGCAATTTCAGTAAAGAGGCCAAGAGGTGAATAGCCTGCAGAACTAGTTCTCTTTTTTTCATGCCTTAGGTTGACTTTTTTAAGTTAAAGACCTTTTGGAGAAAGTTTGCCCTCTCACAGCCTTTTTTTGCAAAAAGTGGCCATGTATGTGAATTTCGAGCAACCAGCAACACCCATGGCTAAAGGGCAGGAGCTAACCAGGGAAAGGTCATTCCAATTCACAAAGGGCTTTGATATTTCAGAATAACTGACTTTGTTATGAACTGAAGGAGAACCTCACATTTCAAATTCTTTGTGTAAAATAAAAAATGTCATGGTCTTCAGGAAACCCACCAGAAGAGCCATCCTGAAGGTATGAACACTGCAAGCTCCTGGGAGGGTGGCTGTACAGAGGCTCCACAAGTTTTGTGTTTTTCTTATCCTACACATTTAAAATGGGAAGCCACTTCGATATGTAGCAAGGTGAGGAGGGGCCAAGGTATTCAGGAACTGAAGATCCAATAGCTCCCAAGTTTTCATCTTCCCTTCCATGTGAAGAGGCACAGTGGGATCCTGGCATTCCCCATAACCAACGGATGGAAAAAATGGAGAGAAACAATGACCAAAGAGAAAACAACCTTTTCTAATGGAACCCAGTCTTAGATTCCAGCACAGCTCTATCAGCATTCAACAGCTGTCATAAAACATTCATATTTTATGAATTTTTATTTTATAAATTATCACCTCCTGAGGGAATAGTAGTATTATTCAGGAACTTTCTACTAAACAATAATGAGGATAAAGCACTTCTAGAAGTTTTGTTGTTGTTTGTTTGTTTGTTTTTAAATTTTACTGTTATTCTATGTTAACTGCTTATACATAAATTTAGGGACCACAGACTCAGCTTCAATAATATTTTCCACACTTACTCATTCTTTAGTTTGTTTTCCAATACACTTTGCTATCATGTACTTGTATTAGCATATTTGTTCAATGTCAAATATAAGGTAAATTCAAAAATGTTTTGTTGTTTGAGTTATTTTGGGGTTTTTTTTGTTTTTCAGAACAGGGAAGTGAGTGTGACTCCCTTCTGTGCTAGAGGTATAACTGGGAATAGACAGAAAAAGCTTTCTAAAAATAAGACTTAATAATGTTTTCTTCAACAGAGTTACAGACCTCTAAGATATGGGAAGAAAGAAAAAAAAATGACAGCTACATGAGAAAACATAGGGTTTGGTAAATATTATATTTCTGTTTTGATTGTTGCCTCTTGCATGTTCATCATCCCATGCATAATTAGTTTTTAAGCAGGCTTTTATTCCACCTTTTGTAAACCCTCATTCCTCTGAAATGAAATAGGTCAATGTTAAGTTTCACATGTAAGCATCCATTGCCTGCCTGAAACCTCCAGTAGAGGCCTTTTTGCGTCTGTCATATTCCTCTGACAAAGTCCAGATTGTCACAAACTGAGGATGGCCCTTTTTTATCCTCTGCTGGGGTTTTCCCCTACAAGCCCATGCCTTCCTGCCTTCCTTTCTCTACTCTCTAAATGCCTGCACCAAGACCTCGTTCCTTGAAAGAAGACGCCCGTTCCCTGCTAAGCACCTCTTTAACAAGCCTTGTTCTAAATAAACATCATCCATCACATAACTGTGTGATTTATACTTTTCATCTACGAAGGTGTGCTGATCCAGGCACCAAATGCAGACTAAGCTCCCTTAGGGAATGAATTCATCCTTATGAAACTTCCTCTTCAAACTCCATTTCTCATTAGAATGAGTGTTTTCTTTTTCTTCTTCATTTTCTCCCACATTTTACTGTCTCCCTTCTTCCTCCCGTGCATCAAATAGTTCTACATTACTCTTCCTACATTAAAAAAGTGCTTTGTTACAGGCAACCTTTCAATTAAATTTCTAAGTAAAATGACTGTATTAGGCAAAAGTTTGTGTAGTAGCCAATAAAATGTCAGATAATATTGAACACAGGCTCGGACTAACCTTGCAACCAGTAAGTTATTATGTGTAAATGTTACAACTTGATTTTGAAGAGAATACACATGTATGATGAAGCCATTTTATGGCTAAGTTGAGTGATTGATTACAGCATTCTGATCCATCTCGACAAGATAAACTCAGATAAAAGAATCTGGTGATATTTCAGACTTGACAATTTATTATCCAAAGACTCCTGTAAAAATGATTTTATAATTCCCTTCATTTAAGTGGGGTTTTTTGAAAGTAATAAAATATATTTTTCAGAGTAACTGACTATGATCAGAAACTCTTTTTGCTCACTAGCAGCAGATTCCTCTAAGAAATAAAAATGAGATGAGACAAAAACAAACATAACTGTTTGTCCTAGCTGCTTCTTGAAGCTGCTTTATGAAAGCTAGTCAAATGGGAACATGTTTGTCTGTTAAAACTTTAAGCTTTTTATTACACTTAAAATCTTGTTATGTGCTAAAGGGAAATGCAGTGAATACGTGAAGTCAAGAACTTATTATTAATAAAAATGAAATCTTAATGGCAAAGCCAGACAAGTGTTACTGGTTCAGATTTATTTATTACAGGAAAAGAAAATAAAGGATATCTGTACCCAGAAAAAGGTCTCAGCACTGTAACAAACCAGTTATCATTGTTACACACACAATAGTACCTATCCCTTTCATGAACATTATGGTCACTCTTCCGCTGTCCCTCTGTATCCTCTACCACACATCTTGCTCAAGCAAGGGAACATTTGGATCCGGCCATTAGTGTTCCAAGTTCACAAATGGGAAAAATGAGATGTTAATTGATTTTCTTCATTATTACTCCTTTTTGGGGAAATTGGCATGGGCTATTTTTATATTTTCTAACATCCTTATACTCCTTGCTCGCTCTTCCTTGTTTGCACCCCCATATTACATCCCAGTTTACTACACCTAGTGTGTTCTATATATGTTAGATATCTGGTCTTTGATGTCTTTGTTGCCTTAAACCTAATTTCACCCAGCTCCAAGACTTCATTTCTTTTACCACTGGTGACCTGACCAGAACTAACCTGTAGAGCAGGATTCTTTTCTCCTAACTTAACCTTTTAAGTTAGACCCAGTCTTCCATTAAGGAGAATGATAGAGCACTTTCAAATGACCAAAAAGGAGCCTAAAATGTATGGAATTAATTACATACTGGAGGCACTTGTCTTCCTTACGCTCTGAGAGTTATATGCCCTTCTTTTGGCACCAGTTACATGTACTCCTTACTTCAGTGCGATATTTAACATATAATGGCAAGATCAGTCCATCAATCCACTGTGCTTTCATTGTGGTAATGTGGATTCCAGATTATTATGAAAATATGAGAAGATTTTCTGAAAACTATTGCAGGTTACACAGTCTTTCCCTCATCTTCAATACTGGCAAGTCTCTGTTACCCTCAGAGTAACAACTTCAGTTTAGTTGAAGAGAAACAAACCCACCAAACCTCCAACCCAAAATAATTTTTTGGAAAGCTCCTGTTGACTTGTCTGAGAACTGGATGTTCTGCATTTATGGATGCATTCAGCCTTCCTGGATTTCAGACAAATGTTTTCTAAACTGACTCTGTTGATGTGAAAATCAATCCATTTTGGTGATATGGCTGCAGAAGTAAGCCAGATACCTACCACTGGTACTTTTTTCATCTATCGCTTTTAGTTCTGTTTGGTCTCAATAATAGAGTGAAACATATTGTTCTAGAAGCAATTAAAACCAGAAGACTGTGAGTCCCTGCTCCAACTCATTTTCTCTCCTTAACCGCGGGCAAGATTTTTAATTATTATTTCCTTCCATCTCTAATATATAAAATGGGGAAACTGTTATAGCCTGGTATCAAAGATCACAAATGTCAAGAGTGTGGAACTGTCTAACTACCATATGAATAATACTCTGCATATATTCCCTACACATATTAATAATCATAATAAATGTCATAATAGGTAATAATGCATTTGCTAGCTGTGCCTATTCTTTCAAATAGAGTACAGCCAGAAGAACAGCAGTAATTGGTATGAGTAATCAACCATTGCAACAATGAAAGTTTCAACTGAAAATAAGTACCAGATGTTGAATGAAGAACAGTGTAATAAATAACCCAGAGGTGTGAAAAAGAAGCAAATTTCATTTCATCAACAATTTCTGAATTGATTAAGTTATTTTTTTTCTGAACTGTATAAAATACACCAAAAAAGTGCATTAGCAAAAAATAATATCTCAAAGATATTTAACAAAATAATGAAGTTCTACCTCTAGTTAAGTCACTAAAATCCTGTCAGCATCTAAGACAAAATGTTATCATATTATGAAAATCATATTGGAACACAAATACCAAGTTTTTGTTCTACCAATACTGAAAAGGGATGTTACAATGCCCTAAGAATTCTTCCTATATTACTTTAAATTAAACTGTAAGTTAAATCAATCTTCTTCACTAAAACTTAAGTTTATGCAATTTGTCAGTTTATAACCCCAGCATAGGAAGGACATGGACATATTGGAGCGGGTTCAGAGGAGACCGCACAGATGATTGGAGGGTGGGAGCACCTGTCATAAGAGTAAAGACTGATTGAGTTGGGATTGGTCAGCCTGGAAAAGAGAAGGTTCTGGGTTGAGCAGCCTTACGGTACTCAAAAGAAGCTTATAAAAAAGATGGGGACAGACTTATCAGCAGGACCTACAGCAAAAGGGCAAAAGGGTCATGGTTTTAAACTAAGAAGGTAAGATTTAGTTTAGTTAAAAGAAAGAAGATTTTTACCACGAGCAGTAAAACACTGCCATGAGTTACCCAAACCTGGTCGATGCCTCAACCGTGGAAACATTCAAGGTCAAGCTGGAGATGGCTCTGAACAAAATGATCCAGATGAAGATGTCCCTGCTCACTGCAGGGTTTTGGATAAGATGACCTTTACAGGTCCCTCCCAACCCAAACCATTCTATGATTCTTTATTTGTGACCAGATGCAGTCATAACACATATTAAATATGTCCTGTTTCTGCCAGCAACAGGAGAGAAGATTGTTCTTCGGCTGATATTACTGCATGTGAATGACATGTCTTAATTACAGGCTCTGTCACCCACTCTTGCCATCGCACTGGACATACTGTGACTATCATTCAGCAATTCACATGATATCCGTCTGGAGAGGGTCACATCCCTTTTGTTGACTCTAGGTGGAGATTAGACAATCTTGTCTCCTAGTTTAAAACCTTATTTAGACTATAAGCTTTGGCAAGAAGCATATAAGATCCCTATCTTATGTTTTAAAGATTTCCAGTGATTCATTTCTGTTTTGTATCAGTACTGGAAGTCACCTGTTCGGTTGCAGGAAGTGTTATCATGTAACTTCTGGGTTACTTGAAAATTAGCAAGATTATGCCCACATTCACTAATCATTAAATCGATAAAACCTGCCTTTGGAATTATTAGTCAGCAATATTTAACTGCCCACTAGTGAAGCTTTATTCTTCTACCCGTTGAGGAGATCTGAGCTTTTGTGAGCTTGGGACAAACAAGCAGACACACTCACTGTCTTGAGCAATTTCTAATAGTCTAAAAGCAATTGCTATGTGATACATCTGTTTAGTTCAACTATATAATTGCATCTCATTACCATCTGGAAATGCCCAACTGTTTTGACCCATTTTCAGTTTATTTTGAGACAATTCATTCTCACAATCTCAGTTCAATGAATCTCTGTACCATTGTGAGTGAAGCTTGATATTAAAACTTTGAATTCTTATGAAGAAAACTGTTCATTTCACTCTAAAGCAGCTGTACCTTGAAGGAATACACTATCCACTGCTTTGTCTTGGCATGTGCATTGCTGTCATGATTTAGCATAGCCACGGAAGTGATTCTCTTGCAAAGAGGTGCTTACAGCTTCCTCTGTGACCTAACAGAACCTATCAACTGGTTAGTTTGAATATTGGCAACTTTTAAAGCCACTTAAGAAGCTTGACACACCTCTGTGATCCACATTTAAGAACAAACAGAGCCTGGGAAAGCTCTCTTGTTTTCTGGCTTTCGGACAGGTGGTGGGGTGGGGCGGGCGGCCTGTAGGCGACCCAGCGTGGCTGGGCCAGGCCTTGCTCGGCCCGGCTGGGTCGGCTGTGGCACGTCCCTGTTCCATCCGCGGCTCCCCCACAGCCCTGCTCTGTGCAGGCGGGGTGGCCTGGCTCCCCATCCCTCCCTCCAGTGCGGCCAAAGATTCATCTGAAGCTGCCCTGTCTGGCAAAGATCATGTGGCCAACAGCGATAAGTGAACTCCAGCTGCAAGGCCTGGGTGAGATTAACCCTTTTTTAGTGATGTAAGTTTCCTCCAGAACAGATGAAGCCTGCAGACATCAATTCTCTCCTGAGTCAGAGGAAGAGGGAAGGTGAAGGCATGTGAAAAAAAAGAGACACCAAAGTCAGTAAAGAAGGAAGAGCTGAAACCCTGAGGGAGGAGAAAGAGGAGATGCTTCAAGCTTAGAAGCTGAAATTCTGTTGTAAAGCTATGGTGGTGATGGACTGTGATACATCAGAGTACCCGTTGTAATTTCATGAAAGCACGGGGGGTGGAGCGTTCAAATTGCAATTGTAAGCAAAAGTACTTGTGCTGAAATAAGCAAGTGACAGTAGCTGTAATTTGATGAGGACCCTTGCTCCCAGGGAGGAGAAGACCTCTGTTCCTAGAGATGAAAGTGATGAGGACCCTTGCTCCCAGGTGAGGAGGAGGGCCTCTATTCCTAGAGATGAAGATGCTCCCAGAGATAAGTGAAGAGAACCTTTTCTTCTGAATGGCTCATCCTTAAAATGGTACCCCAGTAGCTACAGATTGGACCCTTGAAAACATTTGTGGGAAAAGCTGTAAGTCGAGGGAAGGGACTCTCACATGTGAGAAGAGAACCAACCCAGGCGGCTGTCTCGTTGTGATACTGAAGCCATGAGAGAACGGTTTCTCATGGAGATGTCTCCATAGCATGAGCAAGAGAGACTCCTCTGCCTAAGTGAACTGAAAAAAAGGATTATTATAGAAGTGGTAAACTGAAAATCTCAAGGGTTGTCTTTTTACATTGTCAGTGGGAGAAGGGAGAAAGGTGGGGGGAGGAGAAGTCTTCTGAAGGTTTAGTCTGATTTTTTTTCCCTTCTTTTAGGTCTGTTAATAAACTGCTTTATATTCTTTTAAGTTTTGTGCCTGCTCTGCTTTCTCCTGATTCTTACCTCACAGAAGCAAAATAAGTAAGTGATGTATATTTTGAGCCAAACCACTACAATTGCTCATCAGGCTGAAAGAGGTACAGCCATTTCCTTTGCAGGGTGTTTCTGGGCTGTGCTGTGTGGGGCCACTGAATGTGGTCAAGACTGGAGTTGTTTTATGCTGGTCAAGAGCTTCTGCCCTGTCCCCCCAGCTGGCCTTGGAAACAGCTGTGCAGAAAAGAACTTGGGGGGCCCTGGTGGACACTGAGTTGAACGTGAGCCACAATGCATCCTTGCAGAGGTAATGGCTAACCACAGACTGGGACACATTAGCGAGACCACTGATGGAAGGCTGAAGGAAGTGATTATTACGTTCCATTCGGCACTAGTGAAACTAAACCTGGAGTACTATATCTCCCCTGCATCTTCAAGATACTCAAGCTTCTCTGACAGGCAGCTGAATGGTGCGAGATGTCCAGACTGTAAGAAATACAAAAAAGTAATTGAGAGAGCTGGGCTTACTCAGTCTTCAGAAAAGCAGAATAAGTAAATGTCATTAAATATGAGTTAGGCTGTTAAAGAGGAAGTGAGCCAGGCTCTTTTGGAAGGTAGACATATAAAGGACAGGAGGCAATGGACACAGGTTACAGAGTGGAATTATGGTTAGAAATTAGGGAAAAAAACCACCATACAATCAGGGTGGTCAAACATTAAAGCAGAAGTCCAGACAAGAGGTGAAATACCCATTCCTGGAGACACTCAAAACTTGGCTGAACAAGGGCCTATGTCAAATGATATAACTTTTAAATTGGCCCAGCTTTGAGCCATCCTGACCCTTCAGGTGCTCCTTACAACTGAAATTACTCTATGATTCCTTGATCTCAGATATGTGAAGCTGGAGCTCAGAAATCAGGTTATCTGGCCTCATGGGTACTGACTCAAAGGTCTAACTGTATATGTTTACTGAAAACCGTAATAACTGTAGAAATAAGCATAAACTCATATGTTTGAAATCTGTCCATATCAAAATAAAATTAAAGTCCTAGTCAAATAAATAAGATGAAAAAACCCCAAACATTTAACCTAAAAAACTGCAAAATAAATGCAATAAATCTGGCCCTCAGGAAGCTTCAAAATATTGCATTAAATAAATAAAAAACAAGTGAATTACAGTTTTATCCTTAAATGAGCTAATTTGTAAATAACCTAGTTGAGCCTTAAAAAAGAAAAAAATCTAGAAAACTCAAGTGTAAAAGGACTTGGAAGGCAAACATTTTTTTGAAATATCTAGATGACATACGAAAAGAGCAAAAGCGAGCCCAAATCACTAATGTTTCTCATTTCCATAGCAGCAACCCTAGGAAGAAAAACTATGTTTCTTGTCTGATTACATTCCCATTTCTTGTCCAACATTTCAGCTTTTCTGAAATGTCTAGCTTTACAAAAGTTCAGGACAAGTCTCTCTACTCTTTGATAGCCATGAAGTCTGTAAAGGATGTTTCAACTGATCATTTATCTCTCAAGGCAGACTGTAAAAGAAAAAAGGGACACAAATCAGAAGGCAATTTCTTTTTAAATTTTTGATGTGGAAAGGGGGAACCTCTAGGATTTATGGGGCCATGACCAGGAAAGAGCATAAAGTATTTTGTCTCAGAAATACTTGACTTCTGTCAGATGACTTTGAGCTGGTTTTGTACCTTCTAGTGGGCAGTGGGTTCAGTGGGATACACAACTATCAAGCTCTACTGCTTGTATAACATTTGCTGACATGAACACACATTTCAGCAGTTCAGAAATGTTCTGAGGTAGCTGCACATATTCATGATAACAACCTGTATCTGATAAAACAGCATGATGTATGGTAAGTAAGAAATATTACCCCTCTGTGACCAGTATTTCCTAGATCTCACTGTCCAGTTTCCATTTAAGACTTGTGACATGTCTCATTTTGTCTCTCGTTACCCCATTATAAGTCTTCCTGCTCTCTTCTGGGGTATGAATTTGTGGTGAAGTTTTATGCAGGAAGTGCAGTAGATCTCAACAACTGAGTCCTGCTTATCTTCTCAGCTGTTCTTCTGTGGAATACCCCATAACCAAAAGAACATATAAGAGTACATACTAAAAAAAGCCTCCTTCTAAGGAATTCAGAGCACCCAGTTGTGTGAACAGATGTGAAGGTCAGTGCCTTGTGACGTGCTCTGGGTTTTATATGCAGATGAATTAAGAACTAATATTTACCCTACCATATTCCAGCCTAGACTGAGAGACTCAAACTGGCAGGTAGTCTTTGACCTCATGCAAAACTTCAACCCTATTCAATTCAATTAACCTTTTCCCTGGGATAAGGACAGCTTTTTTAACAGTTTCAGGAAATCTGGTAAATCTCTTGGAGAGTCAGGCTCTCCTTTGTGTTGCAGGTGCTTGCTTTTCCCTCCTTCTAGGGCCCAGAAAACCCCAGAATTGCACCTCCCCTGCTGTGCATCCACAGCCAGGAAACTTGCTTTGAGATGTAGTTTCCAGCCAATCAGTTCTATCAGAACCCTATTGGACATTTCTAATCTGATGTGCAGAATCCCTTGGCTCCGCTCAGATTCTCATTAGAAAAGAGTGAACCTGTCATATAACTTCACGGACATTCACCACATCCATACTTCAACTAATATTGTCTTCCCCATGAATGGTACCACTTCATCATGGCTGTCTGAAGATAGAACTTTTCACTTCCCAGGGAAGCAGTTAGAAAGACAGGCTCTTAGTCTTTTCTGGCCTGCGAGGGGAAGGACCAAAAAATGCTGCATTTACTAGGAATATGAGACAGAATTTCTTCAAGGCAGTAAAGGCATTTAACATGCTCATCTGTCACTAGAATTTGACTGTCACAACAGGGGCAAATTTTTAAGTCTAGGGACTGTAGGAAAGCCGTGACTGTGGAGAGGTTTAATAAATGTCCCAGACTGGGTAAAGAAAGATGTGTCATGTTATTTGTTCTGATCAAAAGAAAACAAAAAAAAGCCCCTGAATATACTAATTCTATCCTGTAGCCCACATTTCCCTGGGAAAGGGAAATGTAAGCTACAAAGAGGGAGCAAATGGATCCAGTGCAATCAGATATCCTGTGGCAAAGAATACAGGGTGTAAAAAGTGAATGTCTCTAAGAGTGTGTCATAACAGAAATACTTTTCACAGCAGTTGTGAGCATTTATAGTATTAAGCAATACAGTGAATAGGAGTCACGAGGATCAACCAATGGGTAAGCATCTTTGTTCAAACCTATCACATTTGACTTCTTTTATAATTAAGTGAAAGTACTAGTATATGCAAAAGGATGGTTTATTTAATCCAAAACCAGGTAGCTAAATTAGATCAGCTGGGTTACCAGCTGGACATGCCACCTTTTCTTCAATGACTGTGAGAGCCTAAATTGACCTGTACATCTAAGTTCAGGTCCCTAAATATAAGTGATAAAAATCCCACCAATGTGACTTTCACAATAACACCAGTCATTTAATTTAATGATGGAGTGAAACAGTCTAAGAGTGTAGTAGAACAGCCATAATGCTGGTCATTTCATGAAATATCTGAAAATTTCAGTTATTTCATGAAATGACTGCTTTCACCATCTGACTGTAACATACAGCTAGGATTAGAAATGAACAAGCTACAACCACGTTCCTAGTTACTGCATTTGTATCTGAGCACAGTCTCTCACTGTGGCTAAATCCTTATGTAGGTTCTTATCAGGAAATTTTGCTATTACAGTTCCTTTTTAGCAGATAACAATTTTTGCTGTTCTGTTCTTTTTTTCCCCCTATTGTTACCAAAATAAAAATGATTATAAGCATCACTTTAAAAGCATGCCATGCTAGGGATGGCTGTGCTGCAATATATCATTCTGAACTCTACCGTATTCGCTTATGGTGAAGCATTTTATATTAATGTTTCCATTGCTTATCACAGACACTGGCATTATAAGTGCTTGAGTCAACTCAGCCTGGTTATTTATTAGGATAGGTTTCACTGCCATTTCCTTGAATAAAATCCTCCCTGTCCCCATTCAGTGAAACTGGTTTATTCTTGCCAATCACTGCTTCTTGACTGTCTTTACCCATTACACAATTCAGTCCATCAGCATTAAATAAATTAATAATACATTGGGTTTCTGGTAACTAATAACTGTGTTTTTCAGAAATGCAGATTATATGCACAGCTTAAAAACCTCACAAGATTTATAGTAATTAGAAAACAATCCAGCATCTGAACATCCAGTCACATGTGAAATTTCAGGAAACCTTGACCCTTGAATTCCAAGTTCAGCACTTCTGGGCTGTACTGATTCTTGTTATTCCATACAATTACCTGAAATAACCTTTCTGTTTAAGGCCTTGACCTTTGCTGATGAATATTAACTGGTCCAAGGCAGCACACAAGAAGCTGTGCTTCCTCGTATTCCTTGGCAACTTCCCTGTGCATCAGTTGTTATTCTTCCATAGTGAACAGCTCAGGTGGCAGCAGAGAGATGACTTTCTAAAATTTTTTTTTTATCTGATCCTTTGCCTGTAAGCTGCCTTCCTTAGTCTACTCTTAAATGTGCATTTCATTCTCAGGTATCTGTTACCGAGTGCCTCCCAGCTGAGAAGATTTTGTACCAAGGTCTTCTCTGTTACAACAAGAAATTCCTATGCCGAACCCAGCGGAGCTGGACTACTTCATAGCAGCTGATGTTTTGCCCCCATGTTATTACCTCTTCACCTGGCAAACTCATGTACTTAACCGGGATTAATTACGTGTTTTGTGGTTATTTGAGCATATTGACACTAAGATGCTTAATAGGTCACAATGTAGAAATATTCCAGGACAAAAATAGGTTTTGAGAAGGAATTTGTAGCTACTGGAAAAAGAGGGACAGAGAAAGATCATACAGAATGTTCGTGCAAGTCCAGTCTGAAGTCGGTAGGAAATTCTTTAGCCTCTAAATATCTTCTTATCAGGGAAAAACAAACAAAATAAGTCCAACTAAGGTGTGAGAAGTTGAATTTGATGGTGGCCAAGCAGACTCTCACTAAATGAGGAGGTCAAATGGAGTTTCACTTGGAGATTTCATGTAAAAAGAATGAGTGTTGAACCTTCTAGGGTTATCTTTAAATCACTTATTTTTTTTTCCCCAAAAGCTATACATACCTTTTTAAATACAGACGGAGTTGCTTCTCCTTCTTCTCTTTTATTACATTTTTTTTGTCTGCACCTTGAAGAATGGTGCTGAAAATGCTACTTTGTCAGTAAAGATGTAAACAAAAATTCAATGGTATTGTGTTCCATGATATGTCCTACTGTGGGGAAAAAATAACAAAAAGCATGCATTGTCTGATAGCTAATCCTAACAAATAGCCAGACCCGTGTAACTAATTGATTTTTCACTTGGCTGATAGACCCAAAAAGATTTTTTTTCTTTTTGTCACTGAAAAAAACTCCCAAAAAACCTTGGAGAGAAACAGAAGACCAATTTGGTTTGTTTTCCTATCCCTTAACTTCTTTGAAATGACCAAAGCAGTTTTTTAAAAAAAATTAAGTTGTATTTTGGTTTGAAAATACAGAAAGGAAATAACGTAACTTGTCCCTTTCTGGAGGCAGGGAATTAATTTCCTTCATTATGACTCAGTGTGTAAATAGTTCTTGTACTGCAACATCTCAGGCCACGGGCTGAGGTCCCATCCTGTCTCCAGGGTCCTGCCTGGTAATGCATTTATATGATTTAAGTTAAGAAGGTGCTCAAGATCTTTGCTTGGGGACGAATTTTAGGGGAACTAATTTACAAATTTTGTAAAAATTAAAAGTATCTAGTGGCATAATCTACTAATATAATGGGCACAATCTGATAGAAAGTAATACTGGAAGTTCAGCAGAAGAAATTTCTGGTATATCAAGAGGCATAGTAGTTAAGTCTTCTATTTTCTGGAGAAAGAAGTATTAAAAGAACAAATAAACACCTTTTCTTCATGAAGGACTGCTTTCAGAGCACAGAAAGGGCTACTAGTTCGTAGGGCATGTGTCATTATTTGTCAAGATCAGCAGTAATTGGTTTAATTTTATCCAAGAAAAATACTTTGGAAAAGTAATTGAAAATCTGGAGAGGTAACAGAAAGGGTGGAAAATGACTATAATATTGATTTTTTGAAATAAAAAAAAAAAGAAAAAGAACGATCATGGTAGTTACCACCTTCTAGGCCCAGCTGAAAACTGCACTGAAATAATGGATTTAGTACTGCAAAATAAAAATTACAGAATTTCTGAATAATTTTGTGAGCACAATTAGCACAATTAGTGAGTTTATTAAATTAAAATGCTTGAGACTCATAACTTGACTCATCACTGCATCACACCTAATATAGATTCCAATATCTATGCAAAGACAGAGAAAAACAGATTGTCCCACTAGTAAGCAAAGAGTTTTCCCTGAAACGCTTATAGAGCCATTCACAGAAGGTGTCCTGAAGCTGTGGGAAGAACCTACGTCAAAATTCCTCTGCTATGCATTTTGATAAAGCTGTTGAAACATGTATTTTTTTGAAACAGAGAAGTGTATCACAATTTCTGAGTTTTATCATTGTTCAGATGTTAAAGAATAAAGTGTTGGCTTCCTGTTATGAAAATGAAGACCTTCTGAAATACTGAATATAGCCAGGAGATGGTAAGAATCTTTCTTAGACTTCTAATTTCTGCCATTTTTTCCCTCACCAGTAAATTGATTTGGAGTGCATCCTTTGTTTTGGGCACTGTCATATCTCTTGTAACAATCTTGGATGCCACTGCAATAAAGAATGAGTCATTTTGCATGTGTATAACTGTATAGCAGCTAGATTTTGGAAAGAGTTTTGCTGTCTACCTTAGATGGGAATATCATCAGTCAACTTGATCCTTTGTCTGAAGGTGTAAACCCATGCTGGCAAAAATTACACATAGACAACAAGTTCTTCTCCACCCCACCTCCAAATAAAAAATACCTAAACTGTGGCCAAGTGGCATCAAACTATCACAGCTCTTCCATCATCAAAAAGGGTGCTAAATTGTCTGGGTTGTCATAAGGCCTGATGGGCTAAAAAAAGACCTTCATAAAGAAAAAACAATTTTCACTTAAATGCCACATTAAACTTCAAAAATTGAAAAAAGTTGACAGATATTAAACAAGTCATACTTATTCATGTAAACTTCTCAGCTGAGCAGTTTCTACTGAGGTTCATAAAACCATTCTCAGGAGTAAGTGCTACCTGATGAAGTAAAAGTTGTCAGGACTGGGCCTTCACTTTCATCACTCTATTCTGAACTGCAGAAATTGTATTAAGGGTCATTATTAATCAAAATCTAACCAGTGGGAAAACTGACACATCAAGAATTGATTTATTAAAGGTCATAGAATAAATCCTGGTTGCAGAAGCTAGATTAAAAGCTTTCCAGCTCTTTTCTTTAATATAAAATTAACATTTCCCATCATATGAAATTCATGTGCATGCAAAGATTCTTAGAAATACAATAATAAATAAGTAAATAAATAAATGACTGCATGTATAGGTATGTGAGATCTTAGGGTTTCCAAAGCAGAAACTTCTCTCTTGCTTTAACTCCATCCACACTAACTGGCTCCCAGTAGGAATGCACTTGGCTGTTAAGAATTACCAATTCAAATGTACTCTGCGCCTATGTGTTTTTGGCTAAGAAGGAGGAAGGTAATAATCTACTTTTCAGTTAATTTCCAAGGTCACAAGAAACTCCACTTGGATAATTATCTGCATTTCAGTGTGTGATGGGCCTGTGGGGTTGTCCCATCTGAAACCAGGTTATCCCAGACAAAACCAGGATACAGAAAATGCATTACGAGCTGCAAGGAAAATGAACAAATGACGATAAATTCTTTGGTCTGAGACAGATTGAAAGCAAAACATAAATAGCCATTTAGCTAACAGATATGTCCACAAAGGGCTCAAAAGGAGGAGTTTACAAAGAGTAGGAGACATTATAGTTGTGAGTTTCCAAACTTCTATCAAAATCGATAGGAATGGGAAGGACTACAGAGAAATCCACTAAAAATCTCATTCCTCATTCCAGGTGAGAGTCAGGTATGATTTCTGCAAAGTATTTGAGATATTTATAGTTGCGGAGAAAAATAAATAAGAACAGATATGCTTCAGAAGACTTTGACCAGAGGTGTGTTATATAATATTTTTAGCTACAAAGCCATCTATTCTTGAGGAAAAAAAAAAGCAAAGAATGAAGAGAATTTCATCAAACAACCAACCGATGAACCTGTATCTCCCTCCATGCAAAACGGGGAGAAAAGAAAGCTTGGAAAAGTTTAACAAGGGACCAATTTTTGGTGTAAGTTGCTAACTCTGCTGAATTCACTAGTTGAAAGGTGCAGTTCAATGTAAAGAAGAAGGAAAAAAATATCACTATAATGCGTTTTTACATAGATCTCAAAGCTACTTCCTAAGCTTTGTTCTTTGGGAAGCACCTGGCACAGGCTGGGGTCTGCAATAACCTAAAAAGAAATAGGAAAGGATGAGTTCTATGGAGGTACAGTGACTTGGAAGGATGGAGGAACCTTAGCCAAGATGCTGATTACTGGATGGTTAGGAAAGAAAATCAATAACATATCCCTAAGTCATATTACAATATGCAAATGCTGATATTATTGCGAATCAACACGTAATACTGCAGCATTAAGTTCTAGCTTGTAGTCTTCTTAAGGAGGCTTTACTTCGTAAGCTCTTTCGGGACTTAAGGGTAAGTTCCTTCTCTGTTCCAAGCACAAGACAGTGCTCCAGAGTTTGCCAAAGGCCTGGGGTTTTTCAGCAATAACATAGCACAAACAGTTTTGTGGTGGTATCTTTAGCCTCATCCAAGACAATTACAAGTTTTGGGTGAGTCAGATTCCATTGTCTGCTCCACTAATGCAGTCCCTCAGAATACAATAATAAAATGCAATCAATGACTACAATATTATCTCTGTTCTTGCAAGCAGAAATCCTGGGAGATACTAGATAAGCTGCCAAGAATCTCAGAGGATGGAAAAGTTGCTCTGGACTTTGCACAATTCTGATTTCTAACTGAACTCTTACACTGACTTTAACTTTCGCTTTAAGGTTTTTTCCTTCCATTTTTTTTTTTTTCTTCCACTGATTTTGCCTTTGTCAGAGCAGCTGGATAAAACTAAGGATGCTGAAGAGGCTCCATGGTCTTCCACTGAGGCAGACTAAGAATGCTCTCCCTACCCTTATTTAAAAATATGATTAGACTAAACTCTGAGTTGTTACAAGGTGACATTCAATGAAAGGTCAGCCTGTTCCCTGAATTCTGCATAAACTGTGTCATGACAGAGTAAAACTACATGTGATAATGTCCTAACATCATGTCTTTCTCCTATTTGGCTTACCCAAAAGAGAGCAGAATTGTTTTTTCCACACTACCACCCTCCTCTGTACAAATATATTTGAATAGGAAAACAACCTTGCAAAAAACTCTTTTTACTTGGGTCCAGTGGTTTCTTCTTCCTCTGAAGGATGCTCAAATTTGACTTTGGGTATCAAATACATCATTGTTAAGTGGGAAAGAGACACCAAGAAAAAGAGGGGATTTGTGGAATCAGAATTGCCTCTTTTGTAAGTGTAAAAGTGAATAAAAATGTGTCTGACAGTGAAAGACACAAAATTTGAAATTCAACTGCATACCCGGTGATCTTGGAAGCATCTCTTGGAGCCATAGGAATTTAGAGATGCCCCACAAATGCGGGCCCATGCTGCCTCCCTGCAAAGAATCACCAAATGTCAGGACAATACCTAAATTATTATTTTTACTCTGTCCATATGTAAGATCAGAATTACTAGGGAAGCACTTGCTAGTTATTGCTGATTCAGAAAGAAAAGCAAGTGTGACATGATGTAAAACTACGTGTTGAAATCAGGGTGTACATGGATTTGCTTTTAAGCTCGGCCTGCTTAGGGACTGTGTAGTTAGGGCAGAGTAAAATCCTCTGGGAATTATTAGCCATCATCGCATCAGCCCAGATTTTCTTGATTGACTGGCTTTCTAAAGCTGAAGCAGAGCAAACAGAAGCATTTTCCTGTATTCTGATTTCCCCTTGCTGTTACAATTGGATATATGGGGTTGAGGACATGCATCCCAGTGAAACCTCTTGGTGCCTGGTAACAGATGTTTCTATATACAGGCAAGTGGTACCATATTATTCTCTACATCCTCTGTGCAGGGAGAGGATAAAGATAGACTATCTGGAAAAAAAGGTTGTATTCATTATTTCTTGGCCTTAAGAAAATGTGCCTATCAATCCATCAAAAACAAATTTTATGCTGTAGTATTAATGTTTAAGGCTATGCTCTTCTGGCGTATTGATTCTCCATAGGCAGAAGAACTCTGAAATGGAAACAATTTTAGAAATGTAGTTTTCGGTTTCCTTAATGTCGTATGTTCCTGTTGCGAAAGAAAATGGCTTTTCCTTCCCCTTTCTCTCTTTCTGTGCTGTATATATTAGTCACAGGGAAGTGGGCCAAGTTTATCTCTTGCACAAGTCCAAGGACCTTACATCTCTGTGAAATTTCCACAACCAGTTTGTTTCTTAAATAATTAAATACCACTGTGTCTTTATTTATAAATATTTCAATAAAATCCTGGCCCAAAGTCAGGATTACAATTAGGATTTCTTTTTTTATTTTTCACTGAGCCCCCACATGCAGGGCAACAACTGAGTCAGGATGCTGGTTAAACATATGCTTAAGTTGGGCTGTGCCCTTTAGGAATGTGAACATTTACTGCTTCTAAAAGATGGAGTTAAACATTTGCTGAAAGTTTTACTTAACTTGTATAATTGGGGGATGTTTGGGCAATGAAAAGTAGAATCTTCAACCACTTTGGAACCAAAATCTTGTATTTGAATGAGCACTGGGGTAAGCGTTGGAGAGTGTTATGGAAATAAAAGGTGCAGTATTGGACAAAGTTCTGGGGAACTAAATTCTAGATCTCTAAAGTTGAGACTGGAATTGAGATGGCAACTAAAATCTCACGTCTCTACATCTGGTGCCTCTATATCGTGGCTAACATACATGAATGCTTCCATTGCCAGTGCTTCTAGTATGTGACGTGGTTCGAAATCTGTTTTTCGCTGTAGGGGAACAGAAGGTTTAGGTCTCCAGTTCTGTCAGTTTGACACCTCTTGACAGCACAGACCTCCCACTTTGGCACTGTGTTTTTTAGCTTTTCTGTCAAACATCTCCTGCTTTTTGAGGAAAGAAATCACTTAATTCATCATGGCTGAAATGCAGTCCTCTACAGATAGCCAGCATATGATCTGTGCAACCCTGGGGTATTGTCTGCCAGCATCTAACACAGGGCCTGTAAAGACTTTGGAGACATTTCAGAGGTGAATGGATCTGGTTCTGGGCCACTGCCTACAAGAGAACTTCAGTGTAAGGGAAGAAAATGCACATGAAATAATATCACAGATTTCATCCAATATGCTGTTATTTATATAACAGCTACTGATAACCCACAGAAGGTCTCTAAGCATGGCTTTCCAAAGGAGATCATGTAAACAGGAATGCTTGATAGACAGCTGTTCTCTTGAGCCAATAAAAAGAACAAATGTAGCTTGTTTATAAACTCTGCTAAAAATGAGATCTAAATGGCATTAAAAGAAAAAAGAGAAGTCCTATTTATAAACTCTGCTTCCACACTCAATAAAAGTCTGCAGGCTAAAAGTGTGAAAAGCCTTCCACCATACGGGTTTGCAAAACACTTGGAAAAATAAAGATGTGTGTGTTTACAGAAAATATCCCAAACTCTCAGCGCCCTGGTGATGATCACAGTTGACAAGTTCCATGGTGTCGCTGTATGACTCATTATGTCAAGCATCCATCTTGGCTCAAAGATTTCCTACATTCCTGATCCCATATCGCTGCTGAAATTAATTCTGCATTTCACAGGAGGAAGAAGTGCCGTGCAGAGAAGGCAACAAAAGTTAGGTGGAAGGAAAACTGGTTCCAGCCCTACTTCTGCAGTGCTGTGGGGAAACAGGATTCCTGACACCCATCTATTATTATTTGTGGCCAGCACCAAATAGGTATCTGTGAACAATTACTCCAAGGTGCAATTGCACAGTTTTGAAACGTCACACAGTCTCACACAGCTTCCCAGTTTGTCCAGCTTAGTCACCAGATGGTTCCTAGTACAAAGAAGCTCCCTAAAGTTTAGGCTTTTAGTTATGTGAGCGTGATAAAACACTGAATTACTCACAGTCCATTCCTGTATCCTTGCTCTGGAGCTCGCAACACAGTTTAGGGTGGCATCTGTTCCAAGGATGACACATATTTTCATGTAATTTTTTTTAGCATCTATAGTATGTACACTTGGCAATATTTTAGAAGGTGGATTGACCACATCTAAATTAGAGATATGTTTGGGAAAAGGCAGCAATGCCTGATGCTTAATCAGGAGAGTGTTACAGGGAGAAAACCATTGCTGCAGAGATGTGTCTTTAACTTATGCCAAATGATTAAGTGGTGATTAACCAGGGGTTGAAATTCTGAGCTCTGGACTTTAAATAAAGTGTCAAATAAAGATTAAAAGGAAGAAGAAAGAATAGTCGTAGAAGAAACTCAGTAAGCTTCTATTTTATTACTGTCTTTTTATTCAGTGTAGATTTTTTTAAGTCCTATATATTTGTACTTTCACGTAAAATTCTGTAATAGTGATGGACATTTAGGATGCAATATTCAAACACACTTAATGGATTTGAAAGCCTGACTGTTATCAGGTAGTTTATCATGTTACCTAACTTTGCAATGCATTAAATGGAATCCTAACTATTTACAGTATCACTTTTAAATATAAATAGATATCTTTGTTACATCATTTGTCTTAGCTATACTAAAACTCCACTGCAAAGCACTTAGTAGCTCCACAAACCACTGATCACACTCTTCAGGTTTTACTCAGCTTGGATAACAATTACTTGAGAAAACAGTGTTGCTGAAGTCAATGGACGGAGACATTGGTGCTGCTGTGCTACGAATGTGGGTCATGGAATCAAAACCTGTGGTAGCCAAACTACCTTACAGACTCCAGGAGACTTATTAACATGCATTGGAAGCTCTCAAGGTGGTTCTACTCTCTAGAGCCAGTGATTCATGCTAGCTATTATCATCATGTTTTGAGGGCTGTTCGACTGCAGTCCATCTAATCACATACAAAGAATTTAAATCCTGGATTGCACCATAAAAGTTTTAACTCCTCTTTTGGACAGGCAGATGTTGTAAGTACCTAAAACCTAAAAGTTCCCCTTCAAGAAAAAGCAAGAAATGAAAAGTAAGAAATTACCTGCATATTTTTTTCCCAACCTCAGGACTGAGCCATCATGGGAGCTTGAAAAACCAGGCTCCAGTTACTCCTGTTTCTGCATGGTGTAAAGGTGTCAAATTACTTCTTAACAGCCCATGCGCAGCTGCTTTATGGTGGTTCCCAAATGTTTCACTGCCAAGAGAGAGGAGGACTATTAAGCATTTTCTACTAAGTGAGGACTTCTAGCATGGGAACTGCTGTGGTAATGTTGCGAGTTTACCAGTGAAAGTGAAATCTGAAAGACCATCCAAAAAGTAAAATATCAGTTACAGCCACACTGACTAAGAGACTAAAGTAGGAAGGCATCCTGTCTGGAAAATCTATGGCTTTCATGACTGAAACTTCCGTGAATCTTGTTAATTTTCATGAGTGTAAAGAATGAGTGAGTACAAACACTCTTACCATGCAGTGAAATAGGTACTTCTTGAAAGTGTGATGTGGAATCTCTACTTTCCTTGCTTCAGATGTCTGGGAAAAAAAAAAAAGATGCTTTACTGAACATGGAGAACCTTATATTTGTTTTACTTCTAACACTAAATTTACCTGTTGGGTTGAAGAAGGGTTCAACCTACCCTGTGTTTGAAAAGTGGAAAACCTACCCCTACAACTAACGAAAAGAAATGCCACAGTGAGGCTCTGACAGCTGCGGTTCAAGTCAAGCATAAGATTTTGTGTAGCAAGAGTGTTAAGTGAAAAGTAATATTTATCATGATCTTGATGGAATCTTTTCCACTTTTGATCATCCACACCTCTCTATATCTCTTTTTGGTCACCATCTGGATTAAGAAAATTCTAGCATCTGGTTACTGGAACTCACAGAAGTCACTCATTTAAAGGGTTGACTCTAATAAATCTGCTTTGCCTCTATTCCAAGTTCAGATGCAAAACCGATTAACACAGACATTGTCACTAAGAAAATGGTAACTGACTATCCATAAACTCTACAAAAAATGTGCTTTTCTCTCATTGTAGTAGTTAGATCAATTTTTCTTTCCTTTGCACTGCAGTCCTGCAAACTTTCTTTTGATGAAAACTTGCTTGGCTTGTCTTCTACTGCTGGGAATATACACATAACACTGCAGTGAAGAAGTGTTGAAGTCAAAGAAAAAAAGTTTCTTCTACATAACAAAGATATGAAGAATGTTTGCTACCTTTGCCTACATGCATTGCTGATTCCTGTTTCTTCTAGTTTCCAGCACATTGTTCTCACAGGAATGTGACTTTTAACAGAAACAACCATTGCCTCCCTGATCTTAATTTCTGGATAGCTTGGGGGATTGTGTTCATGCTCTCCTGTTGGAAATAGCTTTTTGAAAACAACTCTTTTGTGTTGAATTGCTTATTGCACTCATGTAATACCAGCCCGAGGTGAAACCTGTGGCCACTGTCAGAGACATACCTTTTGTTTCATCTCCCACTGCCACTTCCTGGCCTGCATTGCTGGGCACCATTATCAGGAAAGACTTGTTTGGATAAGCAGATGTTATAGAGTAAGAGTCACAGCCCATTTACAAATCCAACACAGTTGGCTTAACATAATAATAATAATGAAAAAAAATCA
Organism: Corvus moneduloides; assembly: GCF_009650955.1. Classification (NCBI taxonomy): domain Eukaryota; kingdom Metazoa; phylum Chordata; class Aves; order Passeriformes; family Corvidae; genus Corvus; species Corvus moneduloides. Next base: position 18,154,381 of record NC_045511.1, read on the forward strand.
AACATAAAATAATGGGAAAATATGTGTATTGTTTGCTTTGTTTGACATCATGAAAAAGGTGCACACTTGGGATGCTTATGCCCCAGATTGTTATTTTCTGATAATGTACGTGGTTAAAGTAAAGTTTTCCCTCTGGATGCATATATAACGCTTAGATAAGAACAATTCACAAAATCCTATTATAGTGCTGGTGTACACAAACACATTTTCAAATGCTTCAGATAACATCAGGTACACATATACAAGAGGAAAAGGTATTTCTAGGAATATCATTATTGGTGGCGTATCTGTTTAAGTTCCCATATGTACTGGTGGCTCTATTTTTGAGTCAGACATTAAAAACATTAAAAAAAAAAAGCATTTGACTTTTTGAAATAGCAGTCTTCTTTATACATACAAACAAAGAAACACAAAGTTTTAGTATTCTTCCTCTCCTCTAGCTACTCTATTCCATCTTTATACCCAGGAAAAAAATCATCACCTTTAGATCTCCAAGATATTCTATTCCTTTTACTATATGTTTAATTCCATCCAAAGGGAGAATGCATGAAAATTTTCAACTGTCAGAAAACAAAAAATGTAATTTTTTCCTTGTTTTTGAATAGATATCTAAATAAGTAAAATGACTAGATCTTATACTCTGGGAGACATTGGTTTATTTCTGTAGCACTTCCCCAAAGGAGAGCAGAATTCTAAAAGGGGTGTGCAATCACTGCTGATCCTTGAGTACCTGTAGATAGCACTGGAACATATTATTAGCAGAATTTACTCTGAGTGGTTAGTAGCTTGCCAGAAAATTTTAAGATAGCTTTGTAATTGTTTTGAATCTCGTATGTTTAAAATAGGTTTAAAAGTATCTGGGTGTGTATTTTACTAAAATATTTAGGCTATTCAAATATTCAGGCTAATTAAAAATAGTCCATTCTGATCCTATTTCTTTCATCCAGGAATCAGCTGTACATGTTAAAGGAGGATAATACCACAGGCTTTAGAACAGCCAGTATTATATGAAGTCTGAAAATCAACTTGTATAATTATAACATGTTTTAGCTTTCACTGTCTTCAGCTATTCTTGGCAATATATTTATAAACATTGAATATTTTATAGCACTTACGGAAAAAAAAAACACTTTCAAAAAGAAAATCATTAACATCTTTTTAGTAGGTTTAAACTAGAGCTTAAACTCGAATTGATATAAGCATTATATTTTTTACTTTGTATGGAATATTAAATAAAAGCCTATAATTATGAAGTTGCAAATGCAATGCAGTTATAAAACCAGGAGCCATTTGGTCAAGAATCAAGCTACTAACATGAATGTCTCCTCAAAGAACAAGACTCCTTGTACTAGACATCCAGCTGGTAGAGACATTATCATCATCTCGCAAAAACAGATTTTTATAAAATATGCTTTAGAAAGAATCCTGACTTTCAAAAACGTAAAGAGCAAAGAGTAATGTAGGGATATGTTAACAGAATATATCATAAACAACTCTCATTCCACAGTCTAAAAAAAACTTCTTGTTGAAATAAAATCAACTCTTCCTGATGATTTCTTATTGAACATGTTTTCTTCTAAAAATGCTCTAAACTTTTGAACCTTCAGAAGCATATATTTATAATCCAAAAACGCTTTAGAGGAGAAGGCAATTACTTCTATAATAAATGTATTTTCTCTTATTCTTATAGATGCTTCTTTGTTTTGATCACCCGATAACCATGAAATAGTAAAATTCTTCCAAGACATATGTCTATAAATATTACATTTTAGTTTGTACATGATATGAGCCTAACCTTTAACAGTAACTGAGGCAGTTATTGTAAAATAAAATTGTGATTAATTTTACCTAAGAGAAAGAAGTCTAATCTAAACTAGCCTCACAGGCTCCCCCTGTAATGAATACAGGATGTGTTCATCCCTTGTGACATACGTCATTTCTTTGACACATGACATGAAGCCACCCAAAGCACAATCTCCTGCAGCTGCCTGTCTGACGCAGGGGACATCTTAACTGACCAATCCAGTGAGATGCTAAATCCACGCTGTTGAAGACAAGTGAGATGAACTTTCCTGCAGGTCAATAAGAAAAGGTGTGTATCTTCATAGGGTTCTTTCCAAGGGGAAATTGGGACCAGATACCTTAAACACCTAAACTTGCATAGACTTTGTCTTTATTTAACGGCTTTTAAAGGCTTATTTATTTCTCCCAGGGAAATGAGAGACTGTTCAGTGTGTGGTTTTGGGAGGCAAACAACTTAGGACCATAAAAATTTGCCTTACCTTTGCTTACAAAGCTTACAGAAACCTTACCTGGCCTCATGGACAGAGAAGAACTGCACTTGTGAAGCGACTGGTTATTATCAGGAAACCTTTCAAATATAAGACTGTGTCCTGTTCTGTAGTGTGTACAATACAAGATTAATATTTCAGTAATTGTATCTTGTTTAGCACTGGATGTACTAATCAAGGTATATCTATGCTGAAGATTAGGCTGAAAAAGGAGAGAGCTTGTTATGCCCGTTGTTCGGGCAGAGCAGAAGTCTGCTCTACTGAAGAGAACGTAGTGTTCCTTCCTAGTTCTGCTTATTCATTTAGGCTTAGTGTGTTTTACACAAATCTTTACATATTCTAACCAACTTAGCAGAAAAGTTGAACCATTGTTCTTGCCTGCAACTGATGATATAGCTATAGCCTTCCTTACCAAATGGGAAATCAAAAGACAAAAAAAGAACTCAAGCTTGTCCACACAGGTTAATAAGGTAAACAGCAATGTTTTTTCATGGTCATTCAATTTGGAAAGCCCTCTTGAAAACCAAGTCTTAAAAGACTTTTATGAGAAGTGTTAGACTGTTCTCTTATTCTTTTATAAAAGGGAAGTTAACTGCAATTTACTTGAAACAGAATTTCAGCTTGTACTGAGCCTCATGTAACTAAGTGCTCAAAAAATGCAAAAAAATTAAAACCTTGCCTCAAAAGGAACTCTGAGTCATCCTTTCCAGATACACATACATACAAAAGCGAGTTAGAAGTGTCCTACATACGTATTAAATTGACTACATAGTCCTGAGCTATGTTTCTAAAGCCATGGAGGTGTTAAGGAGCAGATGAAAAGAGCTGATTTTGAATCCAGTGAAACCTGAAAGAGATGCACATTTTTCCCTGCCTAAAGTAAGAGAGAAGGTTATAAAATCCTCTGAAATAAAGAGGCAGCTCTCCTACTGCTCAGCTTTATAGTATGGCCAAGAGCTTTTCCAGTTCACTCCTGGGAGTTTTCAGCAACCAGAGGCCTAAGAAGAAGGACTGAGAACAGAAGATAGTACAACTCAAAATAAAACAGCAGTATTCAATAACTCAGCATTATTCCTACCATGTGATGACATCACTGTGGTGACATTTGAAGAGGTGATGTGCAGCTGGAAAGTTTTGCCACAGAACTTAATTTAGATTCTTTTTGAACAGGATGTGGAAGTGCTATTGCCATGCCAGGCTGAGGGCTTTTTACTTCTTTTTTGGAATATATATTCCTGGAGAGGGCACTGAGGCTAAAATTTGGTAAACAAAGATAAGTAATGGGATTTAATACCGATTTAAGGTTCTTGATATTCATTGATTCACCTACCTCAAGACAACTGCTTGACTGGCTTCTTTTGATTAACTGACTTAAAGGCTTTCTTTGGTTTCATAGGATTTATTTAAGATTAGTTACATTTGCCCATTTATAAATTGTTTAGGTTCTCTATGATACACCAAATAGGATTCACCAACCCTTTAATGCATTTTGCCCATCTATAAATTATTTTAATTACCTGTGATACAGTATTACTTGCTTGCTACTAATTTTTATAATAGAGTACTTGGTTCCATCAAGAATCAGCTGACCCTCCAAGGTGTAATATCTTTCAAAAACCCTTTATAAAGAAATAGGCAGGAGACTGAGGTAATCACTGTTTGTGTACTGTTCTCCTTTTAATGTAATTCCCTTTTTCTGAGAATGAAATGATCATAGCAAAAAATCATCCATTTTTCCTTTTTTTTCTTTAATTATGACATGATAAACAACCCAGTTCAAGAGACTAAATGAAGGGAATCAACCCTGATTCACCATCCAGAGAGACAGATATTAAGATTTAGTTTCTACCTTTAATGATTTCTTCAGATTGTAAATAGCCTGAAAAATTTTAAATAAAATGAAGTTATGCTCAGTAACTTGAAATAACTCCTCCTTCTAAACTCACAAGTGTTATTAGCAATCAAGAGTACTCCATGGTCATCTTTAATTTGATTATTAGTTCTTGCTAAAGAGGAAACATTTTTATCAGGGATTTTTTTTTTTTTCAGTTTAAGAAATGGGGAGCTGCAAACCAGCGAGTGTGCCACAGTATCAAGCTAATTGGAAGGAACTGTAATCAAGAACAGAACTGGCAGGCAAGTAGATGGATATAATGTAATGTGAAAGAGGCAACACAACTTTTATAGGAGGTAGTTATCCCTTACAAAATTTATTACAGTGCTTTTAAAGAGTCAGTAAGCATATGGATGGATAAAAGCACACTTGGATTTTTGAAAAGTCCCTTACCAAAGGCTTGTAAAGAAACCAGGGTACTGCAGGAAGAAATAGGAAATGCTTTTCTTGGTTTAATAACTGCTTAAAGAAGTAGGCATGAAGTGCAGTAATAAATGGTCAAATTTTATTGGAGGCAGGTGACCAAAGGAGTCCCACAAGGATCCTTTCTGTTGCAGCAGGGACAAAAAATCTGTTGATGGGATTGAGATAGCCACGGAACCTAAAATAAATCTGACAGCTAGAAGCACAGATCTTACGATGCTGAATGATAGGGAAAAAAAATGGCAGGTGAAATTCAATGCTGATAAATGCAAAGTAATTAAAAAGGGGGAGAAAATCCCTAATTATAGAGACACTGTGCTGGGATATGCTTGGCAGTGCTGGATTTTCAGTTGGGATTGTTCTGAAAGGTCTTTTCCAGCCCAAATGGATCTATGATTCTACAAAGGCAACAAATGACAGTACTGGACATAGTAAGTCCAGTATCCATAGCAAGATATTATATGATCAGGAAAGAGATTCAAACTTTTACTAAGTATCAGAATGACAATTAAGGAGTTGTTAGATACTGTAACAGGTATCCCCAGAGCACTTGTGTGCATTTAACTCATGCAAACAGACATGTGCCTGTAGATAAAAAGTATGAGGATGACTTATTTTCCTTTCCGCACAAAAGTTTGTAGTACATAGATAAGAAAAATATATATCTATGAAATGTTCACCTGCTGTGTTTCTCTTTATACATGCCTATATTTATATGGGCTAACAAGGAAAGCTTCAGCTCCTGACCTTCTGAGGTCCTCAAAGCAAGGATTTCAGTGGGTTGAGGACTCCAGTTTCTGCTAGAGGGAGAGAAGGGCTCTTTTTTGTTCTCCTTTAGTTTTGAATGATATGCAGGAGAAAGATGCAATGGGCCAGACATCAACCTCCCTCCCACCGAGCAAGCCGAGAGCAGCCATACCAAAGGCAGCCACATCATTCCCAGTGTGCAGCAGCTGAGCTGAGAGTACACCCTTGCCACACAAAGTTTGATGAGAGCTTGCCACCACAGAGCTTCTGGAATAAGAGATTACAGTCATGTGGCTTAAACTCTGAAAGTTTCTGACATTTAATATCAGTAATTAAGAGTTCAGATTGGTGGCTGGATCAATAACCCCTTGCAGTTATTGATCAGAAGCTGCTGCCCTGCCAATCACGGAGCAGCGCTGACCTTATGAAAGCTGGTGTCTGCTTCTAGCGCTGTCCCCGTACCACCTCCTTATGGCCTGTGTGCCTCAGAAGTGCTTAAAAGATGTGAGGATGTGGTCATCAACATGTGCTCTGATAGGAGGCTTTTTGGGACACCCAGCATCGGCTGCCTGCTGCAGCTCGCTCAGGTATGGAAAAATCTACAAAGGCGTGGAAGGCAGGACTACTGGAGATGGGCTCCTTCCCCCAACTGCCTCCCAATCTGCCCCTCACCTGCTGCCAGCCCAGAGCAGCTGTCCCCCCTCCCCAGACTGGGGCAGGACCATCCTTTCTCTCCCACATGTAAACACAGAAGTGTCCAAGGCACCCTCCGCAGCCTGGAAAAGTTCACAAACTGTAGGGTGAAGCCTCCCTGCCATCCCTCCTTGCTGATTGCTGCTGCTGAGGCACCCCTGGGATCCTCATGACAGTACCACATTCCAGCCTGTGGATAAGGACACTTTGGCAAGAAAAAGGCACTTAGGTGGAGAAAACACCCACAGAAAAGTTTAGATGGGCAGCCGAGTAATTTTTTTCACTGTTAGATCTCTATTGTCTTCCATAAGATCTCCCACCTGAGATGCAGGAGCAGCAGAAAACTGCTGTTTGCCAATGGTTTACAAAAAGTAGTATACATATAAAGATACACATATGCAATACATATATATACATAATAATAATAATAATAATAAACCCCATTATTAATGCAGTATCACAATGTAATATTTTGCAAAAAAAGTCTTTTTTGTAAACATTGAATTTTCTTTCACTAATAATAATAATTTTGTGGAACAACTGTGCCTCCCCCTCTCCTTCCCCCCAGTTATATGAGCAAACACAAATATCTTAATTCATAGATCTGGCTCTTGGACTGTCTGCCTGGTTAGCTGTGTTCAGGGACTCTTTTGCCTTAGTATCTACTCTCATAGCATGTAGAAGCTCTGAGGTGCAATGGGAAATGTAGTTTAACCAGACAATTCAGCCAATTAAGGGGAATGAACACACTAAAAATCTCACAAAACCTGTGGAACCTGTGACTTCTATGAAAGTGTGTGTCAGGTGACATTCTGAATAAAAACTTTTCAGATCTTTATTTTCAAAAATTTGTAAAAAAAAAAATCAGAAAAAAAAGAAATCTACAAAGCAAAACCACAAAGTCCAACATGTAATCCATTTTTCTTACCAGCTTCGGTAGTACTAAGCAGATCCTGTCATCCTTGCCATTTCTTCCACTGTAGCCTGCCAAATGGGTCCTAGCCAATTAGCTTGGAGTTCTAAAAAATTCACAAGCCAGTGTTCAGAGTCTTCCAACTACTAAATAGTACACTTTATCTTCCTGCCTTGTGCTGTGCCATGAGTGGTACGAGATAGTGTTTCGCATCCTCCTTCACACAATGCATCTCTACAGCCTGGTTTAATACCTGGCCCTGAAGGGGAATTAATAGTTATTTAACATTTTGGACTAACAGTGGATAAGTATTTTTAGACTTGGAGGTATCTGTAGATCTGGATTTTAGTCTTTAGAGATATTAATGTCACATAAGGGCTTAGATGTTAAAAGAAAAATTGATTAAACTTTAAATTAAGAAATATCTGAAGAAGCAGGTGTCTGTGGAAAGCAGGAGGGGAAGGCATGGAAAAGGAACAACACTGGTTATCTTTCCTCTCTTGAGACAGCTCCCCCTGAGCTGACCTTTCTGAGATGGGACCTGCACTCAGTGCACCTCCTTCAGCAGGCAGCTGGGAGCAGTAGGAGCTGGAGAATGCTGTGAGTCTGCCCAATTAGCTAATGAAAATTAGCTCTGCTGATCAGGTTCAACATGTTAGTGGCTGAGTGCAGTGAGACTTAGTTATGGATGAGGAAAAGTCACTGTGTTTGTCTCCACTGTATGCTGCCCAATTAAGCCCAGTCATTATGTTTATCCTCATTGAGCACTGAGCTTCACCTTCCCTTGGCAAAGAGGAGGACACGCAGCAGCAGCATGGAGGAGAAAGGACAGGCTGAAAATGCTTTGAAAGGTTGCTTCATAGGCAACATCTTGCTGGCATGTGGTTGGACTACATGATGTTTTTAAGGGTCCTTCCAACACAAACCTCTTGGTGATTCTATGAGCTCAACAGTCTAAACCAGAACCTCAGTGCTCACTGTCAGATACAGTCAATCACACAGGGGCTCTGCTTCACCATAATGTTTTTCAAATGAGAAAAAGACTCAAGATCTGAGACCCGGGTCCAGCCAGACAAACATAATTATTTGGTTGTTTCTGTGTACCACAATACGCAAATATTGAGATAAAATCCCTGCCCCCACAACAACTTAATAAACAGGGGCAGAATCTACAGTGTAGTGAAAGGTTTCCATTTTTCTCAATGATTTTCTCAGTCTTTAGGGTACAGAATATTTCCACCATGGACACCAGGCATCCCACCTATCTCCAGTTACCTTAGTCCAGACTTCAGGAAAGGAAAAGATTTTGCTTCAAATCACTTCAAAAAGACTGAGGATTGAAAAGTTACTGTATTCCTGTGTGAACATTTTCTTTTCTGTACTTCTGGATAAAAGAGAGCTTTTTCTAGCAGAAGAATTTGTCAAATGCTTTAGGATGTTTATTGAACATGACTTAGATGTGAAACAGGCACTCAATGGTTTAGCATCCCCAGGACCTCGTCAAGTCTAGGAATACATGTGGACATCCTGTGGCACTTTATATTAGCAAACAGGATTCTATCAAGAGCTCCAAAAGCTCTGTACAGAGAGATGTGTGTCCAAAGTTAAATGTTCTCCATTTTCTGCCAAAAATAGTTGTAGGTACTAACATCATCTGCGTTTGTTACACTCCTTTTTGTGCAGCTGCCCATCTGGGACAAGGGATGAATGTCATCTCCTGGAGATGACACTTGCCTGGGAATAAGCGTGCTTTTGTCTTAGGTGGTAGCTGAGGGCTTGAGTCTACCATGGATGATGAAAATTTGGTCTTTCCCATGTCTGTGTGAATCCACCAAAAAAAAGGTTTTTTACAGCATACTTTAAAAGCTTTCTTATCAAGCAAGGAAACGGTACAAGAAAGATATCATGAAGTCATGCCTTTTTTGGTTTTGGTCTTGGAATTAGGCATTTAAATTACCGGTTAACTCTTATGGGGCACGCACAACCTCATTATTGGTGCTGGCTATTAATTCCTTAGAAGCCTCCTGTCTCACAATGCTGTCTGTGTGCTTTGGTAAGGTCTCTCAACCAAATCGGGCTGTTCTCACAGTTTCCCTTGCAAAGAAATTAGAAAGGATTCCCAAACAGGAGGAGCCTTCACCAAAACTCACTGAACAGGAGGCAAGTCTCAGGAGCCAAAGGATGATCCAGACTGTGAGTGGGCCATAAATACTTGTTGTCCATGATAACCCTTCCGTTGTCATATGCTCCTTGTTTCCATTACCTGTGATAAGGAAACACAGCCAGCATGCGTGTGCCTTTCCTTATGCTGTGAATATACCTTAATTTTGTGCAAACACACACTCAGCTGTTCTGTTCCTCAGCACCCCATCTGCAGAGAAGGAGATGACAACACTTTCCCACCTCAGAGATCCTCGTAGTGGAGGCTGTCGTGATTTCAACAGATGGTGCCTTTGAATTTAGGGGAGGAAATCGGCTGGTAATCTGGATTTAGAGAGCTACATACACTTCATTTCATGCATCACATTGGGACAAACCTCCTGGAGCCTGTTCCTCAGGTTGGGAGCTTGCCCAGGGGAGGGCTGTGTAGATATTCCATTTCCTACAGTGGCTATTTCAATTTTAGCCCCTTTTCTGAGCAGGGACAAATGTCTTAATTTTACGAATAATGGCAGAATGTGTCTAAGGCAAGACAATTTAGATGGATGGATTTTGGCTGATATTTAAGAACTGTAATAAATAATCTCCTCCTCGCCCACGCCTCTCCTAGAAATCTACATACCTTTGTGCATATATTATAACAAACCCTAATAAAGAAATAATCCAAAATGGTACCTGTTAAAAAAAAAAAAAAGAATAACCCCAAAATGTAGGTTATTGAAATATGAGTGTAATATAGAAAAGATAGCAGTGCTGATATTAATGACCTATCTGTCTCCTGGTGCACTTAAAAAGTCTCTCATGTGTTTTATTTTATTTTTTATTAGAAACTGTATCATTAGCTCTAAAGATCTTCCTGGGAAGGGCGAAGAGAAAGATCTGACTTTTTAAAAGCCAAATTCAGCTAAACTTTTTTTCTCACTTAAAAAAAAAAAAGAAGATTTTTTCATAAATATTTTTTCCCCTCTGGCTGGAATATTAGGACAGTATATTAAATTCCTGCCCCCAATTCCACAAAAGGAAGACCCAACTACATTTACATAATAATGTCCCTACTGTGCTTTTGACAGATGGGTTTCATTGACACAGACATACTGTTAGGGGCCTAGCAATAGATTAAAAAAACAACAACAATAGATTGTAACATAATAAAAGTGTATTGTAATGTACATCATAACTTTTGGCCAAAGTTAAATATCCAGTTGGTGTATGAAAGTCATATTCCATTAGACAAAATAGATGTCACGCAGCAAAGCATTAAAGATAAATTGACTGAGCCATTTGTTTTTATTTATATTACATTATATTTTCCTTGATTCTATTTATGCAGTAAGTTAGGGGAAAAAAAAGATCCTCTCATCCCCCTTTCTCACCTACACCACTGCACCACGATGTTATTGACAGTGAGTGCCTCCATGTGAGGCTGCCCATGGTGCAGGGTGCTGCACAAACCCACAAGATCCACCTGCTGAAGTGCCAGAACTTCTGTGTGGATACACTTGAAAAGCCTGAGAGCTCTTATATGGATAGCAAGCCAGACACAGCACCACCAAGCTCACCAAGTATCAGCCTCTGCTTATGATTTCAGAGTCCATGTTGAAAGTCACTTGCTGAGCTGCCATGAGGTCCCTGCTGCCCTCACTCCTTGCTGTCTGCCAGAATAAGTCTGACAGAATAAACTGATTTGTAACATAGGGACTCTTAGAGGTATTATCCAGGCAAATTCACTGGGGTGCCATGTGTAATGCTACTCCAGGAGTCCTGTCCACTGCAGTGCTCACACTGTGTCAAATTACAGGTGGGTTGTGGTGTGCACTGTTCCCTCCTTACGACGTCTCTGCAGCTGCCTCTAGTCCTCAGGAGATTCTCCCAAAGCCTCTGAAAAGAGAGCAGCATGTGTCTTATTTTTATTGTTGTTGGTTCTTTCCCCTTTCCTCCCCCCTACCAGCTCCAGCAAATTTGTGCCTTTCTTAGTAATGGCTTTGTGCAGCTTCACGATAAAAGTCATCCACCAAAGAGACAGAGCAGTTTTCTCTGCATGTCTCCCTGAAAGGTGCTCTTGGTTGTGAGAGCTTCACAGCCTCTCTTTAATGTCAAGTTATATGGTTTTGGGGGCTTTCCCAACTCCATCAATCCCCCTGACGGCATAGACACTTTGAGTGGAGTGGTGAGGACAGAACTGATAAACTGCTGCCTCCTCTGGTACTGGACTCTCTCCAAGGAGACAATAATGCTCTCCCCAGGAAGCAGTTTTTGCTCCATATAAAAACACTTTTCCACCAGGAGGTGGTAGCCAAGATGCACATGGGGACGAGTGCCACCAGGCATCAAGTGAGGCTGACCTCACTGGTGACACCATCCTTCCCTTAGCAGCTGGGGCAGGGGCAATGGCCTCCTCGAGTTGTTTCTCACATTGTCATGACAAAACATAACCAAAGGGTCTCAGCCTGCCTTGGAGAAGCTGTTGTGCTGCCCAGAGCAGCCCAAGAACAGAGAACTGTTGTGGAGCTCACTGACAGATGCCATTCACCAGAAAGGAGGGATGAAGAGAAGGAAATGCAACCTCTAACAAATTAGGAATTGACAATTCTGTCACTCCAGGTTTTCGGTGGTATGTACCTACTGGGGCTACAGAGAGTATGGCACAGGTAGAGGGAGTTCTCATGGAAAGCAGCTCACAGCCTAAGGGAATGGACCTGTGATAGAAGACAGGAAATGCGTTTTGTTGCTCTGCATGAAGGAGGCAGAGATAGACTCAGCCCACTGAACAGTTTACACTTTGTGTCTGCAGAAGATCAAGGAAATTAATTCCAGATCATCTGTAAAGACACTAAATATATTCTTGCTTTTATTCACTTCCAATGAACTCCAGAAGTGATCCCTGGAAGAGTAAGAGGTTACCTGGACAGGCAGGTGTTCCTTTTCTGGTCCTAACAGTCAGACAGAGAGACTGTAGGTACCTGTCCACTAAAACAAGTCCTTGGGATGGATATGCACCGCACAAAGATGTAGAGGCAGTAGGTTTTATTTTCCCTTCCTTACCTGGTGCTGTAAAGTAAAAGAGGTCGCACAACATTTTGCCTATTTCCAGACTCCAACTCTATGCTGTCAGAACACCAGGATCATGTCAGAACTGCCATATCCTGAATTACTTCCCATCCTGGAAAGAGACACTTTTCCTGCCATCACATTGCAGAACTTGATTTCTAACATTAAAAATTAAATATGGAGAGATCCATGTTTTGCAGTGGGTTAACATAGCACTAATCCAAACTACTCTTTATTCGTAAGTATATTACATATACCAGAAGGAAGATTTTTGTTTGTTTGTTTTTATTTCTTAATCACATTCTGAAGAGGTCATATGTGAAACACAGCTGCAAGAAATTTTATTTTTCTTTGTTTTTTTATCAGTCTTCCTCCTCATTTATTCTTATAAGATTATACGGCTATCTGCTTTAATTTCCTATTTAATGCATGTCTCCAACTTGTAAATAAATAGGCTTTTTCTAGTTCAGGTCAAATTTTAGTCTCCAGTTAATGAGGAAAATGCATTAGACATCAATGCCCTCTTCTAGGGTTGTTGGTAAAGTAAAATCTAATTATATTCTGGTCTTTGCACTTGCTGGAGATATTCAGAATTTGTTTATACTTAGAGTCTTGACTAAAGGTAAACTGACACATCATGTTTGTGTTTTGAGAACCTACATCTACTTTCACTGACTGAAGAATATTTTTGTGGTCTAGCATCTGTCTACACAGGGATGCAGGTAGGGAAGAAGAGGGAGGAAGCCATTTTTGCGATGTGTTCAGTTTAACCGGGGAAAACTATGACCAGCCATTTGAGATCAGTAGAAAACTTCCACATAAATCCATGTTCATAGATCCATGACACTGGGATAAGCACCAGTGAAGGATCCAGCCATTCTGATTAATGTGTGGTTCAAACTGGCAAGTAAATCTCTGATGAAGTTACGGCTAGTTCTTTCCAACAAGAGAAGGGAAGAAATTCAGCAAGGTCTAGGAAGTACTCACTGTTGCCCCAGGACAGAAAACAGCTTTTGTTTCTGTACCTAAATTCTGATATGCAGTGGGTAAAAAGAGAGGCATCCATGCAGATAAGATCCTCAGATGCTGCTGCAGGGCTAACTCAATTGCTTTCCTCCTGTGTTTGCTAAAATTGGTACCTCCTGTGCAAAAGCCATGATAAACAAATAGCAGTATCATTCCAAATATACTGTCATCATCATCATCATAGGCCTCCTCCTGACCACTACACGATGAAGACCTGACCTTAAAAATGGCACCCCTGGCTCGGACCAAATGTGACCACTTTTGTCTGTGCCATCTGTCTATTCATCTTGGTGACAGGCAGCCCTGGCTCTCCTCTCTACCCAACCACTATGAATAGGCAAGTGACTGCAAATGAGCTTCACTTAAACGGAGAGAGTTGATACCAGCCTCGGGAAAGTATTTCACACATCACAGTAGGAAAGGGCCATTGTTTTTGTTCAGATATGGGTTTTATTTCTTGCTGAGCTTATAAGGAAGGAAATTTTGTTCCTTGGGGGTAATGCATATGTTTGTATGGGTAGTTAGTTAAGGGACAATAGAACAGTTTCAGGGATGTGGTCCAAGCAGAAGGGGCAGCATGGGGCAAGAACGGAAGAGACCGGTGAGAGGAGCAAATGAGTGGATTTTTTTCCCTGAGGTAAATACTCAGAAGTAAGACCATAGGGAAGGTAATAAGTCTCTGGAAAGCATTTGGGATTTGTTTTGAAAATCATTTGATTAAACCATGTTCCTCACGCAGCCAGTAAAGACACAGCTCTTTTTTTTTTCTCACAAAAAATCTTACCTCCTAGGAATTAATGAAAATTTAGAGACTGGAAATCACAGTGAGAGAGGAAATAAAGAGCAGTGATCAAGATGCAAAAAGAACTGAATTAATGTTTCTGTTCTGTCATAAAGCGTCTTTTATAAATCTGGACAAAATAACCTTTCTAAACTGAAGTTTCACAGGTAAAATAGACATAACAACACTTATTTACCTTTCCACAGCTTGGAAAGGGCACACAGATATGAATAATCTAATATATGGGCATCGCTTCGGGTGACATCATTATCTTACTATGCTGGGTCACAGATTTTGCCATAAGCTCACACTGGTTTCTATTTCACAGAATCACAGAAGTGTTGGGGTTGGAAGGGACCTCTGGACATCACCCAGTTCAACTCCCTGCCAAGGCAGAGTCACCTGGAGCAGGTGATACATCCAGGAACACATCCAGGTGGGGTGTGAATGTCTCCAGAGAGAGAGACTCCATGACCGCCCTGGGCAGCTGTTTCAGTGCTCTGCCACCCTCAATGGAAAGAAGATTTTCCTCATGCTGAGGTGAAACCTTTTGTGTCTTAGTTTATGACCACTGCTCCTTGTCCTGTCACTGGGCACCACTGAGAAGAGTCTGGCACCATCCTCTGACACCTGCCTTTGAGATACTTATACGCACTAATGAGATCCCCTCCCAGTGTTCTCTTCTCTGGACTAAACTGGCCCAGCTCTCCCATCTCTTCTCGTAAGAGTGAGGCTCCAGATTCCTTATGCTCCAGATCTTTATGGCCTCTGCTGGACCCTCTCCAGTAACTCCTTGTGCTGAGGAACCCAGAACCAGACACAGCTTTTCTTCCAGGTCTGCAGCTGGGCATGATGTGTTCCTTGACCATATCATACTGATTCTGTAGATCCCTTTTGTTCTAGATGCACAGTGCAGTACATTATCTGATGGAAGACGGATGAGAAAATGGGATAGGTGTTAGGAAGGATGTGCATGGAATATTTTGGGAGGGGTATGAGGCAACCAGGGGAATACCACTAGTGGAATAGGAATGGGGGAGGAGAGAAGGCTGGATTAGACAGTAGACTGGCTGAGTGGTAAAGTGAGCTGTGGCTCCTGGGCGGGAGTGAGGAGGGTGGCTCAGACAGCAGTGTCATTGTGTGCTGCTTGGCTGCTTCTCCAGATGGAGACTTTTGGAGCCAGGCATCACTGACATTTTGCCCATAAGTGGTGTGCCAGTGCCTGAGATATTTATTAAGCCAGGACTACTAATTCCTCACACAAGCACTTAAGTTCACTGACAATTGTTTAAAAGTCATTGATAACATTTAATGGTGGTAAGATGATTAGCTTTTTATTTCACCACTAAGCATCATTAATGTAGGGGACAAAGCCAGAGGAATCCAAAACAGCCCTCTCATTGCTACAAAAATGTTGGTATTTTGTTTTCAGAGTGATTATTGTGAAAGCGCGAGAAAGTGACAAAGAACAATATAAAAATCCCCTGTTTACTAAAGTTCTGTTTAATCTACATCCATAGACTTCTGCACCAGTATGCAACATGCCTGTCTGGTGTACTAGAGCCAAAACACATGGCATCATGGGATGAAGAGACACTTCCTTGATTGCATTGTGCAGCTCTGCTCAGACAGTTGGTCAGATTATTCAGGAAAGATTATTCAGGAAAGTCCTCCCTGTTTTTTTTCCAGATCCCACCATGACGTCTTTGTACAACAACACAGTCAAGGAATCTTTCTTGTAGCAGTAATCTGTTGGGACAGACCTGGCTACTATGTACAGAGGAGAGGAAGGACACCCATGTTGGTGTTTAATAGCTCAAGCTACCTCTGTGTTGGCCTGAGAGTCTCTGTGTGGTGACTAGAGGTCTGGCTTATGCATAATATTCCCAGATAACATTTGTGTGCCTCTACTGCCCATTTGAGGCTTCAGAAGTGCGTGGGCAGGGAGCTACACATTTTAAAATGTGTATCAAGGAAAATACAGGCCACAAGGGTGGTAAATCCAGGCCTGGAATTCAGAAAGAAAAGGAAACATCACCTTAGCAAGGAACTGAGATCTTGCTGCAAGCCAGAGTACAGCATTTTAGCACGGCACATTACCTAGATTTAGGTGGCAGTTTGTCACTGTGGGACCTTGTGCTGCCTCTCTGTTGTGACTAATGAGCCTGTATAGCCAAGTGGGCTCCTTGCACGGCTACCAGAGAGGAAAGAGAAAGGTGATCTTAGAGTTTATGGGGTTTAATAAAGCCCTCGAGCACACAGCCTCTCTCCTTCCTCCTGTTGCTGTTCCAGATTCCATTTTACCTTATAAGCAGAGAAAAGAAATGCAAAGAGGGGAAAGTCATTACTGTTTCTGGGTTACACATATGGAATAATGGTGGAAATTGGACAGATTGGCCCAGAGGTGAGCAAGCATGGAAATCTCATGGCCTTGGCAGAGGCAGGAAGTTCCATGAGTGAAGTCTGGTCTTGGACCCATAACCTAAACAAGTTACTCGAAGGACCAGCTTCCCCCTGCGTGACTACACATCCGATGTCTCTGCTGATGAAGTAGAAAGGAAGGGCTTCAAATCAAACTGGTCTCTAGGATTGTATGTGCTTGGCCTAGGGATCATCTCTGTAGCTGGGGGTTGTACTTTGAGACCTCGATGCAAACAAGTAGAAAACATCCATTTTAGTGAGGGAGATGATCATTTCAGATGGGGTTTTTGTAGTATTGTAGAAATTTGCTGCCAAACCCTTTTTTTTCTTTCTGCCTGTATAAAAAATGACTCTGAATGCAATAAGAACAAGGTGTTCTAATTAAATAGATTTGTTTACATCTTGTAGCATGAAAAACTAATTCAGTCTGATATACTGTAGGTTCTTGCACTATCTCTCTCCCACTTCATATAAAATTACCCATTTTAAGTAGTATTTTATTTAAGAATATTTAAAAAGTAGACTTGATTAAACAAAAACTGATTTAAGTTCCAAAGTGTTTATTTCTAAAACAAAGATTTCACTTCAGAGTGCAAGAAGATGGGAGGGGGAGAGCAGAACCTGTGTTATATCTCACAATATTTTCTCCCTGTTTTATTACATTGCAAAGGTCCCTACCTTTGCTAGTCATGAGAACTCATAGCCTGTGGCTAGAACACATTTTTATTAAGTGAAGGTTAAAGTCAGGGCCCAAACAGATCCACTGTAATATGGTTACAAACATAATATCCTGACCCAGACCTGTGCCACAGTATCAGCTCCAGATCAGAAGCAAAGGCAAAAGCTTCCTGACCTCAACTGTGTTCCTACCAGTGTAAAGAATTCTGCATGTTCTCT
Source organism: Corvus moneduloides (assembly GCF_009650955.1). Lineage (NCBI taxonomy): Eukaryota > Metazoa > Chordata > Aves > Passeriformes > Corvidae > Corvus > Corvus moneduloides. The sequence continues at coordinate 18,171,675 of NC_045511.1, forward strand.
ACCCACACAGAGCTGGATCACCCTTAAAGGTACCACCACATGAATTATGTGGAAGATAAAGACTGCAAGCTGAAAAACCATGTAAGAACAAATCTCAGCAACTCAGACCTGCCCATCAAGCAATTTTTGTAGGTTTATACAGTAAGGCTGGATTAAACTGTTGCAAGTAAGAATAATATCCCAATTAATTTTATTTCTCAGGTTGTCGAAGCAAGATAAACAGGAAACTTTACTGCCACTTAGAGAAATTTCACTTCTGGAACAGGGAGCTGAGAGGAGAAGAACACAAACACCCAGTCCATCCTTGACCCAGAAAGACAGCAATGTCTTCAGGCAGCACCTATCAAGCAACAGCCTTCTGTACGTTATATTTCCATCTATGTGAGCTACAAGTGGTGAAGTACTGGCCTGCTTAAGAAGTAGGGCAAGTACCAGATTGGCCAGTATTCTTTAAGAGAAATTCCCCCTGTAGAAAGACAAGAATAGGACCACTTCCTGAGACCACCAAGTGCCATAGTAGGAAGATAAGGAGGCTCAGAACCCCAAATAAGTAATTGCTGCACTATCCTTTCATTCCTGGTACTGAATATGGCCCCTGTAGGCAGCTGTGTTCATCCTGAAACAGAGCTTGGGAACTGGTGGCTGCAGAGAGACTTGGTCAGCTCTCAGCCACAGGAAGAGGACTGTCTCACTGTGTAACCCCAGCTGACAAAGGTGCAGTTCTTAGGACATCAAAGTCACTTTTAATATAATAAATTCATTAATATGTATCAAAGGAAAATAAAGTTTTGAAACATCTCTTTTTTTTTTTTGTTAAATCCTTTTACCTAGATGATAAAAACTGTGCTAACTTGCAAAGTTCTTTTTTTGAGGGGTAAGAAAATTGCTTTTGCAAGTTCTCACTCTGCTCCAGCTCTCTGGCAGCCAGTTTCAGGAGATGTGGGGATGCTAAGCAACTTGGGTTTGTGCCTCTCTGGCAGCTGGAGCTGTAGGGAGACTGGGATCCATGCAGGAGCTGGGTGCTCAGCCCCTGGCCCCCTGCCTGCCGCAAGGCTCCTGCTTTCATTAGTTGTCTGTCTGTGCACAGAAAGCTAAAGTGACAAAAAACTTCTAGGGGGGAGGATAAAGGGAACAGCCAGGCAAAATCACAGCCATCTCTCCAAAATCAAAAGAGAATTATAAGAAAAAAGAGAAAAGCCTCAAAATTTTCACTGATTTGAAATTTTCCACGGGAACATCACTTGGTTGGAGAGGGAATGTTCTACCAGGAAATCATTCCAGTGGGCAAGGGAAGAAGTTGAATTATGCAAAACTGTCCCAGCCTTGTGATGGTCTCACTGAAATGTGCCCACCACCTTTCAGGAAAATGATCAGCACTTTCTAAGAGACACTCTGCACCTGCTGAGAGTTTTGCCTTAAATTTGGTGTAACTTGGAGATAAGGCACACAGAGAGTAAGAGCTCTGGGGAAGAGTAATTTTCACCTTTCCGGTGCTTACAGCATAATAAAAAACTTTCCTCCGTGCTTTTGAATTAATTCCTCAAAAGTTCCAATGCCTGCACACCCATTTGTTTCTTCATTGTTTTTATTAAACAAGAAAGGCGAGCTTTATTACTGCGCAAATGAAAGCATCACCAGAAGATAGATACTTCCCAGATTCTTATTAATCTCTAAGACTTATGAGGCTGCCTAAGTTCCACAGAAATTAACATACTCTACAGATTTCTTCCTGCAAGTCACTGAGTCCTTGCTACCCTCTATGTGGAGTGAAGGGAAGCCAAAAAAGCAAATCCAGAGGAGAATAAATCTGTATTATTAGGAGGTTGTTCCAAGTCAAAATGTGCATGTGCATGCATGTCTTTGTCTCCAGATACAGGGCAAGGCTCTGTGCTATGGTGCATCATCTACAGCACCATAATAGTAATTTACCATAGACTGTGGCTGTACAGTTTGAACTGTATGCCACAAAGTAGAGGTCATAATCATAATTAAAGCCCAATTGGATTTGCAATTCAAAATAATTTAAGACTAATCTCTAAAACTGCGACTGTGGAAATTAAAAAGGCAAGGCATTGAATTTATTCTTTTTCCCCGCTTTCCACTGTAAGACTACCTGTGTCTAACTGCAGGCACACTTAATGCCTGTGTGGTAGCAACATTTAATATCCCTAGCAGAGACCAAGGTCCCACAGCAGCATCAGTTATACACACTATCAGTTATACAGACCCTACCCTGAACGTAACAGTCAAGGAAGAACTCAGAGGCATAGCAGACAGGAAACTGACTTAATCATCCAAGTCAGTGCCTGAACACCCAGTTAAATACCAAAACCAGAACATTCTACCTCTAATGACTCAAAAAACAGAGTGAGAAGTAAAGAGAGAGAAGTGCAAACAGTACAGGAAGCCCTGTTCAAGCCCAGGAATAAGGCACATGCAATTAGGGCAGAAGAGACTTACAGCACTGGTAATATTCTTTGTATCTTTGGCTCTTTTATAGTGACAAATTCCATGTTTTGTATCTTTTGGTTTCTTGTGGTGTGGGGATGCATTCAGCTAGATAAAGATGTGCAATGCTGGGAAGGTTTTTATACCTTTTTTTTTCTATTTGCAGTAGATTTTTTTTTTTTTTTAAATTCTTGTCATGTAAGTAGCTAAAAAAATTTTTCTGAGAGAAGACTGAAGTATATGTTCCTCTTGGTCTTCATGTGACTTGTGCTGCCCAGTTATTGTGTTCTCTTTGACACTTCAATTTCTGTAAGATCTCACCCATTCTTCCAGGTTTAATCTATGCATCACATATTTTCTACAAGTCAATACTGGTCAGCCAGTGAGTGCAAAACAGAGAATGGGTGTGGTGGTTTTGGCTGGCCTAAGAAGAATTTTCTTCCCAGTGGCTGGTATGGGGCTGTGTTTTGGATTTGTCATGAACACAGAGTGGATAATACATAGATGTTTTTGTTATTGCTGAGTAGGAGTTGCACAGAGCCAAGGGCTTTCCTCTCCTACTGCCAGGCTGGAGAGGCTGGGGGTGCTTGGGAGGCTGGGAGGAGACACAGCCAGGAGAGGTGACCTCAACTGACCAGTGGGACATTCCAGGCCATGTGACATGGTGCTCAGTGTGTAAAGTAGGGGGAAGAAGGAGGAAGAAAGGGGATGTTTTGGAGTTTGTCTGCCCAAGTCACAGTGGAACATAATGGGGCCCTGCTCTCATGGAGATGGCTGAACACCTGCCTGACCATGGGTGGCAGTGAATTAATTCTTGCTTTCCTTGCCTGTGTGTGTGGCTTTTTGCTTTCCCTATTAAACTGTCTTTATCTCAACCCATGAGGCTTCCAGCTTTTACTCTTCCAGTCCTTTCCCCAGTCCTGCTGGTGTGGGAGTGAGTGAGTGGCTGTGTGGGGCTTGGTGGTCACAGCTGATGTACACAAAGGTCAGCTGCCCTCTATTTGCCCCAGGACATAGAATTATAAAGATGACCTGAACTGCAGTGACTTAGAATCAGCTAAACCTACATTTTCAGGGCTAAACTGATCTCTTTCAGCTGAAAATCTGAATCCTTGGTAACTAATTTAAACTTCTTCCCAAAGAAACAAGACACCAAGACATAATTGTTTGTTGTATATTGTCTTGTGTGTTTCTTTGGGGATTATTTTTTGGGTGGAAATTGTTTTTTGGTTGTTTTTGTTTTTTTTTTTTTCTTTCCTCCCCTTCCTCTCTGCTCTCTTTGATTTTGGGCTGCTGAGGTTAGCATTTGCAGTGTTCTTTCTTTAACAAAAAATTCCAATGTATACGCATTGTGTTCCTCATTTATGCTTCCCCACTACCCAATTAATGTCACACTAAATTACATACCTGCAACAGATTTAATTCCAGACCACTGAGCTGTCGCTTTTTAACCCTCTGCATGTATCTCTACAATATTTATGAGAAAGCTGTAGTTACTTTAACAAGTAATGAGAGATTTCGATAGGTATTTAGCAATTCAATTTGTTATAAGAAAGAATATATTCCTCCACTGAAATCTGTGGGATGGTTCCAAATACATACAGAAGGATTTTCATATCTATTCAGTTCTCAAGGTTTTAGAGTAGTTTTCCAAATCCCTATTATGCTGTTATGGAATGAAAATGGATGGATCTATGGCTAGAGTTAAGCAGAGATCTGGGCTCATTTCCAAGATCCATTGAACTCCTCTCAGATGACCTTGAGCAAAGCACTTGAGATGCGGTCCAGAGTGTTTATTTCAGTGTCCAAATGGGGCTTTGAATGAACTTAAAACCTTAAATTCCAGGAAGCTGTTTTCAAGGGATTGTCTAAGCTTAGAGCCTCACAAATCTCACTGCAGATTTCCATGATGCCTGACCTCAGAAAGAACAGGACAATCATGAGTTGCCTGGCCTGAGTCATTAGACTGCAGTCAGGCCCGTCACATACCTGGACTTCCTTGAAAAATTCCTGAACATGAAATGCCTCCCACTACTCTGTTATTCAAAGAACAACTTGAATAACAGAGGGAAACAAAAACACAACTTGAATAACAAGGGAAAACAAAAACAACCCCCCAAAAAATCCAGCAATATCAAGCCCTCAGCTGATTGGTGTGCACTGATTTGTGCCTGTATTTTCTGTAGAGGTTTGGCAGTGGCCATTACGTGAATAACTTGGAATGGAGTCTGTCATCATTCTGCTTTTAAGAACTGAGCCTGTGAGTGGACCATCCTCTCAATAACATTTTTGATGTACTGGAAAGAGATATTTCTTTCCATGTAGTACCAAGCTATTGTATACTCAGCGTGATGAAAGCAGGTTTAGTTTGTGGAAGACCCTAGAAGTGTTCAAGGCCAGGTTGGATGGGGCCTTGAGTAACCTGGTCTAGTGGAAGGTATCCCTACCCTTGGTGGGGGGTTGGAACAAGATGATCTTAACCACCCAAATGATTCAATGAATGGGGGGCTAGGTTCCAAATCAAGGAGTGAGCTATTTTTACAAGAAAGGTATATCCCTAAAAAGTCTACAGGTTGTAGGTGACCCTTGAACAGTTCCCACAGAGCCTCTGACATGAGAATCAGGTGCTCTCCCTGCTCAACAGCCAGCATAGGATCAATGAAATTGATTTTTGGCCATTATGATGTGAAAGTGAGTTCTCTGAATATTGCTTTTAAAGTTTATAGCTACATCTCCAAAGATATTGCTATATGATGATTTCAAAAGGAAGTAGGAGGTTAAATACCTTTTTGGTTTGGCCCTCTCTGTCTCTGTTTCTTTCATGTAAAATTGAAACAAATGTACTCACTACCTTCCATAGCTGTTGAAATGGAAAATATGTGTCACCTCAAAGAAATGAAATCACATGAATGCTATTTCTGAGAAAAAAAAGCAATTTATGTACATAAACACTGTTTGGTTTTGACACAACTAGTTTTCAGAGGACATTTTCTGTAGGGAGGCACAAATAACCTCTAATTAGGTAAGAATGAGCACTTTCGATTCTTGTACAATCTTTTGAATAGTTTTTGACACTTCTGTCCTATCCTGTCCAGTGCATGTTCTGCTTTCTGCAAATTTTTAGTATTCTTGTTGTAGTTACAGTCTTTCAACTTCACCAGACTTATCTGAAGCTGGTAATCAAAACCTTGTTTGTCCTTTATTTAACAAGAAAACAAATTGTCTCCTGGTATTGCTTAAAAACAACAACAAAACCACCGAACAACAAACCAAAAATACCCAACAGCAAACAAAAACAAATCCCCCAACAACAACTGCAAAAATTAAACACAAAACCCAATAAAACAACACCTGTAAAAATGCCAAAGCTTGAGTAAACACTTTCAACAAGGTAAAGTCTACACATGCAACTGCACAGAGCTGAATGTTACTTTACTCACCTCTCATGCCAAAGCAGCCTAGAACAGATCTGATTCAGATCCTTGTGCTCAAGCTTAACAAGACTTTTAAGTGTTGACACAAAGCTCTAGTAGTAAGGTTACCCAAATCTTCAGTCAGGTCTGGCCAGTACTGCTTTCCAGGTGGAGAAAAGAAGCCACTTCTGTAGCTGTCTCTTAATAGAATCACAGAATCATGGAATATCCTGAGTTGGAAGGGACCCACAAGGATCACTGAGTCCCACTCCTGGCCCTGCACAAGGCACTGTCCAAGCATTTCTTGAACTCTGTCAGGTTTGGTGCTGTGACCACTGTCCTGGGGACCCTGTTCCAGTGCCCAACCACCCTCTGGGGGAAGAACCTTCTCCTGAAATTCAACCTAAACCACCCCTGACACACTTAGCTTGATGACAAAATAGAGCAATCCATCTTTTGAAGTTTTGATTGATATTTCATTATTCAGAGTGAAGAAGCAAATCACCACATACATGAAGTTTCTGGTTTTTTTTCTTCAAAAGCCCAGTTTCTGATTTTTTAATAATTTTGTTGTTTTGTTTTTTTTAATTCCTGCAATTCATCAAAGGAGAAAGTAGTATGGTCATCTACTCTTTCCAACTAAGCATAGATGAAAGCTCAAAGAAGGCTCGAAAATGATGCAAAGGTCCTGTAGTTTTCAATTAATTTACCTTAATTAGGAATCTAAAAGTTAGTGGTGTGATTAGGCTCAGGGATTAAGACATCTAATTTTAGATGTCCGCATGCAAGATAAATGGCCAGGTAGCCATTAAAGAGAGTAGAGGTCTAGTCAATACAATTAGTGGTTTAGAAAGAGATGAAGCAAATGTCTATATCTGGTCAACCAATAGCTCTCCAAGCTTAGACACCTAGCTCATATGCAAACACCTAAATTTAGATATATAGTGGCTTGAGTCAGTTGCCTGAAAATAGAAGTCTGACAACACTTGAAGTGTCCTTGCATTTTGGAGGCACCCACACAGAGCTAGCCCACGTGGAACAGGACTTTAGGGAGATGTCTAGAACCACCTGCCACTGGGAGCCTGGTGTCATGCCCTACCACCTGTTTGTGGTCTACTGAAAAGGTCCCCCAGCACTGAGCTTAACCTGGGACTTTTCAGCTGATCATGTAAAAAGTAGTAACACTTGAAATGTTCTAGGCTAAGACAGCAAGAAGGACGGGCAGATACCACATATTATCAAAAGGATGCTGCTCCCAGAAAATAGAGGTTGATCAGAGTAGGCAGGGCCTAAGTTTAAGAAATTGCATTGAGCTGCAGTTGTTAAGCTCATCATGCGGCTCTTGTTTTCATAGTCAGTGGAAAGAAATACAGAAAGAAGCTCATCTCATTCTAAGATGAAGGTCAAAGGCAGGTCAGATGAATTGCCCTCTAGATTTCACTCCACTGACAGTAAAGAGAGACCAGCATGGCTTGTCTTTATTTCCAGCCTGGGAGACAGAGTTGGTAAAGATGCAGGTTGCATGGGAGTCCATGTAGCATCCTAAGCAGCCAGGACCCATCATCTTACTAACAAAATATTCAGATAAACCATATGCATTTATACTGTCACTATATGCCTTTCAAACTCTATTCCTGACAACTGACTGAAGAGACTGACACACGATGTGTATTACAAACATCTATATTGGGATGGAATCCCTGGCAACAGTGCCCATCAGTATAAAACAAACCACCACATCTTGCAGTCCTGAATAAGATCCAGTGTAGAGATAGCATATGACAAATTTGCAGACAGCTTTTTTATGACCAACAGGCCATTTTTTTCTGTTTGCTTTACAAGCTAGTGCGGTTATACTGCATGGACCTTTTCTCCCAGAATGATCCCAAAGCATTTCATAAATTGAAAAGATGCAAAGGAGCTGGGGGGAGAAGGTGGAGGAGGAGGAGGAGGAGGAGGAGGAAGTAAAAAAAGTTTCACCTCTGCTTGGAAAATGAATTCCTTTTTTCCAGTGGAGGAGTCTGGCAGTTAAAATTGGTAATGGACATTGGCAGCAGATATCATCTGTGAGCAACATCAAAAGGTTGGTTCTTCTGAGATGTAAGGTTGGATCTTTTAGTTATATGATATGGCACAGACTGGAGGGGTAGGGCCAGAGGCATTTCCTGGGTTTGATTTCCCCTTTGATTTCCCCCTAAGCAAAAGGTCTGATTCTTGTTGTACCTTTGAACAAGTTCAGTTAGGGAAGGGAAGTATAGTCCCAGCAAACCTTACATGCTTACAGCTAAAGCCATATGCAGAGGGAATCATATGCCTTATACAGTTGACCAGAGGTTGGTGTGTGTTATTTCTCATTTATATTTAGTGTACAATGCAATACAGTTTATGTTTCTCTATGCAAATTCCTGTCTTCAGCCTAAAAATCTCTGTGTACATCCTACTTTCTCATACTGACTGAACTGTCTTTCCTAAGGTTGTGGCTGAGCATGTGTCAGTGCATGTCATAGATGGGTAACTAAATTTCACCTGCCTTGTTACTGGTTTTTACAGGTACTGAGCTTCATGATTGCTTGGAATTGGCAGATTCCCTTTTTCTTTTTGGTCTGAGTGTTCTGTTCACTCGTATTACTGCACCAAGAGCTGTTATAGCTGCTCTCAGAACAGAGATAATCACTGAGTTCATTAAAGCCAGATACTGTGTTAGGCATGATCTTTCCAATTCAACAAATGAAGCAAGAAGACCTCTTCCTGCAACAAAAATAACAAGGGATTAGAGCTCTAGCATCCCAAGAGATGGATGCATGAGAGGCAAAATGGGGAAGGTCTCTGGCCCAGAGTGTGGTTCTTCAAACCCAGGACTAAAGGTTTGTGTGTGTAGCCCATGTGGTGGGAGGCTGGGCAAAATCAAACTGGATCCAGAGAAAAATCACAACCACAGTTTAAAGTTTATTGGGAGATGGAAGCAAGGATTTAGAAAGAAAGAAAATTCTGCAGATAGACTTGCTGCCTGTGGGAAAATGAGGAAAATTCCTCCATATTTTGTTTCTTGTAGGACATCTGAGTTCCGCCACAGTGGTCTCCTATCTATATTGTATGTGATCACCTCACCCAGAAGACAGAGGCTGGTGAACTTCTGGTATGTCTGGTCTCCTTTGATTGACACTGCCATGTCAACTGTTGCAGAAACAGGAATACATCTGATGGAGGAAAAGACTATGTAGTGTACGAGTTAAAATAAATAATACTCAAACGGGGCATCGATGTCAAACTGATGCAGCAGCCTCATTCCAGGGGTCTAGCCCAGAGTCTCCACTTTGGCTCAGCCTGACAGTTCTGATCACCCACCTGGCAGCTCCTCCTGCTTTGCCCAGTGGGCAGACAGCTCTGTGTGTCCCCAGCCTCTCACCACGCACACTACTCACAGAGCACCAGCTCCTCTCTCTGCTCCGCTCCCACTCAGCGCCCTGTGCTGCAGCAGGAAATCTTATTGCACTGGTGACATTTCCTTGCGCAGGCTGACATTTCCCTTTGGAAGAAGCTACTCACTTTACAGTCCCTTTTATTTATTGTTGCTTTGGCTCATGGGCCACTACAGAGGTTACTTTAACATAGCTGTAATTAAGGATCTATGATGATAAGGTCCTTTAAGTAGGGGTCTGCTATTTTTATTCTACTGTAAAAATTACATACAGCCAAAGGGATTGTGAAAACCATAAATATAGACATGGTTGTGATTCAGAGCTCAGCAACAGTGGTGTAAATCACAATAAAAGCACTGTATTTAGGAGAGTCATACTGCTTTAAATTAGAAATAACTCCATATAGTATTAAGCATTCTAAATGTATAAATTTTGAAAGACTGTGGTGGAAAAGTACCATCTTTTTTTTTTTTTAAGGTGGATACAGAAGCTCTAGGGTCACATTCCAAGTCAGTCTGATAAAGAAATTAATTTTTTTAGTATTTAGGATAAGAATTTGTATTTTGGATTAGTGGAATAAGTAACTAATCGGTAAAAGTGCTAGAATACCAAATGTTTTTCATTTTTGCACTTGAAGGTTGAAATAGAAAACTACAGAGTTGGAAAGAAGGAAAGCGTATCAATATGAAACTGTTCTCTTTATTTTAATTTATTTTCTTTCAAATATGAATACACAAAATGAAAAGTACCACAAATGGATCACTGAAGAAAATATTCAAATAAAAAAGTTAAACTTTTCTTTTATTTGGAGATGCAGCAGGAAGGAGAGGATTAATCTTTCAAGGGAATAACAGAAATGATATTTTGGAAATTGAAAGCTATAATGTTTCATTCTAAAATATGTCAAAATATGGTATCATAACAAAATTGGCACTAAAAGTTTATTTTTATTCAGATGATTTTTTTTTCATAAAACCAAAATAAAATAAAACAAACACATTTAAAAGTAACAAGTAATAGGACAAGAGGAAATAGCCGCAAGTTGAGTCAGGGGAGGTTTAGATTGGATATTAGGGAAATAGTTCTTCATCTAAAGGGTTGACAGGCATTGGAACAGTGTGTTCAGGTTTGAGTCATTGTCCAGTTGTGGGGCCTAGGGACATGTGGGCTTGGCAGAGCTGGGTCTACTGCTGGACTTGATGGTCCTAAAGATCATTTCCAACCTAAATTACTCTATGATTCTGTAAAAAATCTTTTGTCGGTGTCTTAGAAATTCCTTCTATATCCAGATTATTTAGTAATTGTTCATAAAAAATACTTTTTGCTTTCTATAGAGCAACATAAGATGTGAAATACTGAATTAAAAGAGTTTAGAATCTTTAGTACACAAATTATTGTGTCCTTATGACTCATTTCAGATTACTTTTAAGGCCTTGATTAATAAATTTAGTTTAAAAGAAGAAGTGATCCAATACATGTTGCAATTATTTAGCTACCTACAAAATATATTGGTTGGGAGACATCTTTTGAAGCCTCTAGTCCAGCTGCCTATTTGAAGTAAGAAAGTATTGTGTTAGGCAAGGCACAATTTTACCTATCTGGTCTTGAAACCATCTAGGGATAGAAACTCCTTCAATTTCTTATGTGATTATCTCCAGGGCTGCACAATCCCTAATAGCAGACATTTTCCCACTGTCCAGCCTGGATTGCTCAAGTTGCACTTCCAGTGGATCTGTTAGCTATAATTTCTTTAATATTTTCTAATATTTTCAAAATAAAACTTAAGGTTAATAGAAGAAATTCCACATCCCCCTGTATAGACTGTTCTTTGATGCTCATGTGCTCTGTACAGTGAATGATGTGTCAAAATAAAATAATATAAAAATAAAATAAAGTAAAATAACATCCTAGTACTAAAACTGTCTCTTATTTGATTAGAAAACATGTAAAGTAGAGAATTCTAGACAAATTTTTACTGCATAAGGTTTCGTCAGTTTCTCTTCGGGTCATTTCAGAAGGTTTTACATCAGGTTGGTGCATGACTTGTAATCTCAGGCAGAAGTTCTCAGGCTTAAACCAGTTCATTTTTAAGGAATATACGGAGTTTTCCTGAATCCTTGGAAAATTGACTCCTTGAGGACTTATAAAGTGAAACAGGCTAGAAACAAGGAGAATTGATGCAAGAGTTTTCTAGTGTTACTGAAAATTGTGAGACATTTGAACAAAACCAAATGAAAAAAATGTTGGTTACATCTATCACCCTTTACATGTTTTTCATCTCTTCAGTCTAAGCTTCATTATTTTGAAAATACATTCTCCACATGGCACAAAAGTAAGTTGATAATTGTAAATTCTTATTGAAATCCTAATCCATACACTCTTAAGTCAAAGATTTATTCCTGTAGAAGTTTCTGGCCTTTGGAAAAGGTCTAGCAATAGCTAGTTCTACCTCAGCTGTAAAGTCTTTGGTGTCACCATTGCATTGTGTGTCTTTGGTGTGGGTATACCTCAGAGGAGACTGAGACCTAACTGGGGACTCCAGGCCATAATGATATTCCTGTCATGATCTGATGTTTACTGTTTCTTTATAACCTTGACATCAATTGTTTCAAATGACTTAACATGAATTCTAGTAAAAAAATGGGGAAAATGCGTTATTTATCTTAAAAGGCTGTTCTGAAATCAGAATCCTCTCTAATGTAGTGAGAAGGCAAAGAAGAGGCCACACTTTAATAACATTTTTCCTGTCCACAAATTTGAAGTGTAATAAATACTACCTTTCATTGAAATGGCAACCATAAACAGTGAACACTTATAAAAAATAATTAAACAGCTGGACTAAATCTCTTAGATACTGAACGAATTTTTAAGCAATTCTTGAACAGGAATGTAGTCCTTCTTTAGAACTGCACAAAGAAATGAATGTAAAGTTGAAGCTTTTTTTTTTTTTTTTAATCTTCACTTTTTTATATTGTTCTTTGGAAAAGAAAAAATCAGTTCTGCTGGATAGTGACCACTCTGAAAATATCAAATCCAGATACTAAGAAGGGACTTGTGCTTAATCACAGAATCACAGAATGGGCTAGGTTGGAGGGATCATAGTGGGTCATCCCAGAGCACATGGCACAGGGTTTCGTCCAGACTTTTCTGGGGTATTTCCAGTGAGGGACACTCCACACCCTCTCTGCTAGTAAAGAAGTTTTTCCTCATGTTCAGGTGGAACTTCCTGGGCATTAGTTTGTGCCCACTACCCCTTGTGCCATTGCTAGGCACCACCAAGCAGAGCCTGCTCCATCCTCTGTCACCTCCCTGTAGGTGCTGACAGAAATGGATGAGGTCCCCTCTCAGTTGTGTCCTCTTGAGGCTGAACAGCCGCAGCTCCCTCAGCCTTTTTTCATGACAGAGACGCTCCAGTGCCCTGATCATCCTTGTAAGCTCTCCACTGGAATTTCTCCAAGAGCTCCACATCTCCCCTGTCCTGAGGAGCTGAGAACTGGACACAGTGCTCCATGTGACACCTCAACAGGGCTCAGCAGAGGGTCAGGATCACCTCCCTGACCTGCTGGCAATGCTTATCCTAATGCAACCCAGGGCACCATTAGCCTTCCTGGCCCACAGGGAACACTGCTGGCTCAGGGGCAGGTTGTTGTCTGCCAGGACCCCCAGCTCCTTTTCTGCAAAGCTGCTTCTCAGCAGGGAGGCCCCCAGACTGTACTGGGGCATGGAGTGCATGGGGTTATTCTTCCCCAGCACTGCACAGCACTCTGGGGTATCAGCAAATAAATAAGAAAAAGGAAAAAGTAAAAAGTAAAAAGAAAAAAAAAAAAAGTGAAGAAAAAAAAAGAAGAAAGAGAACATTGTGCGATGGCATTAAAATCACAACAAAACAGAGCCATCTGGAAATAATAGAAGGAGACATAGTCTGTATGATCCTCATCCCTGGTATCTGTTTTTCTGCTTGTAATGAGAAAAGTAGCAAGTGTCTAGCAGCATATTAAAACTCATGCCACACTCGTGCGTGGTACATCGGTTTCCTGGAATAACTGGCTGAGAAAATGGCAGTAGTCCCTTTATTCAAGACATTGCAGCTAACAAATTCAAACTTCTAGCAGCACAGCTCACATTTTATCAATCTATTTGAGTTTAATTTTCTAGTTCTTTTGTGTTGTATCTTCCATTTCTTCTCTGCATTTCACTAAAAACCAAAGAAACAAAAAGAAAAACCAAAAAAAAAAAGCCCCACAAAACAGCCAAAGCAAACAAAAAGACTCAGAAAGGAGATCTAGAGCTCAATTACTTAATGTTATTCACACACATATATATATATTTAAAGTAGAATATTGATCCTTAAAATTGGAAGGCTGAGCTCTGTGAACTGTAAACCCTGAAAGTAAAGTTCTGATGTTGTATCTGACCAAAGTTATGTTAATATCCCATCTCTTTAGGGATATAAAACATATCATTATTTAAAAGAAAGGATGTTTCCGTACGGTACTGCACATAAAAAAAGACAAGCTGCATTTCCTGGTGCCAACTGGAAAGCATAAAAGGCTCTTGAGACTGGAGCTTTAATATATGAGCCAGATTAGTTAGCTCAGGCTCATCCCTGTGCTAACTACATTCACTTAGCTTTTTGTCATCTCAGTGGACATCAAGAGACCTCTCCCACCTACCTGTACCATATCAAACCTGCACAAACCTGGGCTGAGCTATGCCCTTTTATTAAGAAATAAAACTTCAGCCAAAACAGATCTGAAAAAAAAAACCCACCCCAAAACTGTCTTTTCTGATTTGGAAGATACCAAGCAACAGGGAAAACACTGTTTCCCTCAGTAGTTTGTGACTCTGGTTAATCATCTCCTCCGTTGTGCCTAATTTCTAATTTGAATTTGTCTGGCTTCAGCTCCCAGCCATTAGTTCTTGATGTGCCTTTCCCCACTAGATTAAAGAGCCCATTAATACCCAGTGTTCTTCCCCTGTGAAGGTACTGATACGCTGTACTGCAGTCACCTCTCAGTCTTCATTTTAATAGGCTGAACAGATTGAGCTCTTTAAGTCTCTCTCTGTGAAGCAGTTTCTCTGGACCTGAAATCACTTCCATGGCTCTTTTCTGCACCCAGCTCATTTTTTTTAATAAACTCTTTATTTTTATTCATGCAGATGCCACAATTGTCTCAGTCCTGTGAATGCTGAATGCTGAAATGGAATATTTTCTCCACTCTTTCCTACTTCTTCTCTTTTTATGCAGCCTAGCATCACACAAGCTTCTCTTCTATCAGTGCCTCTCTTAAAATCATCATTTACACTTAACCTTTTCAAAGTCTTCAGTTTCCAGCATCCTGTGTCTGGGGTGCATTTCTTGTTCCCAAATATATGATTACATTTAAAGAACCCACATGCCTTTGTATGGCTGCTTGGATATTGTTAATATTTATCCCTCAATCAGCTAAAGGAAGGACAAATATTGTGTCATCTGCACATTTCACCAGTAATGACGTTTTATTTCCTTCCAGTTCCCTGTTTAAAATGTGGATGAGCACAAAACCATTTTTTAAACTTCTCTTATTCACTGGTGATTCTTTATCGATAACAATTTTTTTTTCACAGCTGCCAGTTAATCAGCAGGGAGGATAGCACAGAGAAGTGTGTGTGTGTTGTTGATACTCTGAAGTACATATTTTTAATCAAAATGGTGTGCTGAAATAAGGAATACTTTAAAGTATAGCATAGTAGCAGAATTATTCTTATTAAGCAACCTGTAAGTGCCTCCAAACATTAAACCAGGTTTGTTTTATGGAACCTATTTTCAATAAAACGTTATTAGCATTATTATTATTATTGTTGTTGTTGTTATTGTTAGTTATTGATCATAATCTACCAATTTTCTACCGATTATATATATATTATTCAATTTTCTATTTTCTGAGTGTCTTGTAAAATTTTCCATTGTCTTACCCAGAACTGATATCTAATTTTTTTTAATATAATGGAACAATAGTGCTATCTTTTTATAATCCTATGGTGGTTTTGTGTTATTTTGGGTTTTTTTTTCTAAAAAAATAATACAAATTTACATTAACAGGAAGATGGGCACTTAGGACACACACTGACATTCATGAGATGAGAATTACAGATCAGTCCCATGATCTGTAAATGTCTATGTCTAGAAATAATATTTCTCTATCTTTACTGGTTACTACTGGACTGAAAAGTGCTTAATTGACCTCATCTGCTACAAGTACTTCATATTGCCTCTTTCAAATATGAAAGCTAACTTTTCATATAAAATATATCATTTTTTCCATACTTGTTGTCATTTTTTTATTACTACTTAATAATGGAAATATTCCACTCTTCAAATCTTTTTTACTTCTACTACACCTGAAAATTTTTTTTGTTTGTTTTTTTTATTGTTCTGAGCCCTGCAAGAAACATAATTTTACTTGAGACCTTTATAAATATTCTTTATATTTTAGTTTCTGTTCCAAACAAACCAGGATACTCATAACTGGGATATTTTGTTAGCACACTGTTAGTGTTGGCTGTACCAGGTTCAGATGAACTTCAGTTTAGTACAAGCACTGGGAATGTCTCCAGGATTGAGTCACCCCAGATACTAATTTTTCAAGCTTTTCAATTGCTAATTGAATACTGGAACATGCAAAAGAGTAGTGTTTTTGACTGTGATGGCTCTGTAGTGGAAAACACATTCTAAAATTTAAAAAGCAAATGGATATCTATGGTGAGCAACCCTTTTTTTTAATTTATATTTTTGACCAACCTTTTATCTTACATTTGGCAATTTTTTCCTACTTAGAACAAAAAAGACAAGAGACTTAGGAAATTAACATCTGCCCAAGGAGTGTGTGTGCGCTTGGGTTGCTGGACACACACATTGGTAAGGCTATCTGGAAACCTAAAATTGACCTACTCATGGCATTTTGGAGAAAGCAGCCTCAGCTTCTGTTCCAGATGTTAAGTCAGTTTGGTTAAATAGGGAACACCTCCAGATTCCAGAGAAGCCGTGGATACCCCATCACTGGAAGTGTTCAAGCCCACGCTGGATGGAGCTCTGAGCATCCTAGTCTAGTGGAAGGTGTCCTTGTCCATGGCAGGGGGTTGGAGCTGCATGACCTCTAAGATCCCTTCCAACTTAATTCTATTATTCTGTGATCTCCATGATCCTTACTCATTTGCAACCCTGATTCCCATAAGGGTCATGTATAAATATTTAAAAAAGGAAATATTTGCATTAGCTAGCAGCTAAAAATCAGAAAGAACTCTGAACATCTCCTGAGGTTGTATTGATAAACATGTTGAAGACATGGCCATTTTCACAAGGATTTGATGCTTATTGTCATCATCATGATACCTTTCCCTTAAATTTCAGTGTGGCAATATCCTGTGATACCAGTTCTTGGGCCTGGGCACTTTAGTTTAGGATAGCTTTGCTTTGCTGTGATAATTGCTTATATTTTTACTTTGTCCCGACATAGCTTTCATCTCTTTGATAGACAGGAGAGAGGTGAAATATGAAAGTATTGAAAAACCCTATCCTAATGCTCAAAAATACACAAACCCATGTAATAGTAGGAATTTATTATAGCCCTTTGACATATTTACCTGGCATATCTCTTCTTTTCCTATGTTTATACATGTGCATATCTACATGTATCTGCATGTATTTGTAGATATACATATGAAAAAAATATGTACATGCACATAAATAATTTCAGATTGAATATGCATCAACCTGATATCTCTCCCCTTCTCTCACTTCTTCAGATAAGAGTAGAAACACATCTGTTTTCCTGAAGTTGTGCTTCCCAGATTGCTCAGGGAAGACTATAAGACCTGAATTTCCTTCAAATTGTCCAAATGAAGGGCTGTCTGAGGGACTGCAAGAACACAGTCCACACTGACAAAGTAACATGTGAAAGAGAGTGAAATGAGTGGTGAGAGAACAGGTACAGGAGCTATCTGTCATTTCATCTTACAGAGTCTCTCTTGATATTTTTGCTCTTTATATTCTCAGCCTTAACATGGCTTGAACTTTTGTGGAAAAACCTATGCAAAGTGGGATATTGCAGCACACATGTGATAAATGGGATGCCTCTCAGGAACATAAATCTGTGCTGGTGCATCCTGATGCAGAATTGGTGTTGATGCTAACGTGTCATTTTCCCAAATGCTTCAGAGTCCTTTGGGCCTGCCATGAAGGTAAGGATTTATCTTCTAATCGCAAAACCCTTTTCTCTGTCTGGATTAGCCATGAGCAGGAAAGTCATTAACATTTATGAACTGGGATTAATAACACTCCAGAGCATATTATGTGGTCTCTTTATCCCCTGGCCAGCCCCTTAACCTATGTCAGAGATAGGCAGGAAAAAAATGGTAACACAAACCCCTACTCACTTGGAAACTTAACTCAAACACAAAATAGCTGAGGTTGACGCGGTCTCTAGAGATTGCCCAGTCCAACTCCCTGATCAAATTAGGGTCAGATTAGGTCCAGAGGGATTTTGAGTATGTCTGAGAATAGAGACTATGCAACTTCTTTAAACAATTTATTGCAATGTTTGATCACACTCACAGTTAAGAAGGTTTTTTTTGTGTTTAAATGGAGTTTCCTGTATATTGATTTGTGCCCATTGCTTATAATGCAAACTTGCTGAGGGTTCATTTTTCCACCATTCAATTTGTTAATACAGATTTTTAAACAGTATTGGTCCACATTTTAGACCCTTGGGACATACCACTAGGAAGTGGCCTCCATGGATTTTGCTGATCACCAACTCTTTAAGAACAGAAGTTAAGCAGATTTCAGACTACCTCACTGTCTAGTTAACTGGCCCGAATTTCATAGGTTTGTTAGTGGAAGAGTTTTGTCATAAATTTTGACATAATCATGAGAAACCAAGATTCACAGCTTTTCCCTTGTTCACCAAACAGTTCTTTTCATCTTAGATGGTTATCAGGTTTGTCAGGCATGATTTCCCCTTTTCTAGGTCTGTACTGACTACTCCAAATCACCTTGTCTTTTGTGTGTTTGGTTCCCTGATTACTTTCTCCATCATCTCACCAGGGATTGACATAACACCAAGCATCCTACAGTTCCTCAAATCCCCCTGGTTGCCTTTCTTGACAGCGAGGGTAATGTTTGCTTCCTTAGCAACCTCCTCCAAATGCCACGACATTTCAAAGATTATTTAAAAATGGCTTCACAATGGCGTTGACCAGGACCTCAACATTTGCAGGTTCTTCCCATCAGGTCCCAAGTTCTTATGTAAGTTCAGACTCTTAGAAGAAAAGAAAGGGGAGACAGAAAGGGTGGAATAGAGTAGAAAAGATAAGATGATCCTCCTCCACCAAGAGTAAATCTTCCTTGCTCAGACTTTTCTACTGCTCCTGGGGTTGCCTCAAGACCCTTGGAATTCCCAAAGAAAAATCTCACCAGTAAAAAACCAAACCAAATAAAGTGTTGAGTATCTCAGCCTTCACCCCATTGCAAATCCCCTACTCCACTCAGAAGCAGACTTAAACTTTCCATAAATTCTCCTTTTGTTGATTAAAAACTCGTTCTTTTTGTCCTTCATTTCTCTTGCCAGAGTCAAATCCACTGAGTGGCCTTTTCTAACATCATCAATATGAACTCAGTCTGTATATTCCTCCCAGGTCACCAGATTGTGCATCAACTTTTTCTACACTTACTTTCATATCTTGAGTTTTGCCAGCTTACTGTCAACCCATGCAGACCTTTTGATGCCTTTTCTTGGTTTCCTACTAGTCGAGATGAACTGTTTTAGTGGTTGGAGGAGGTGGCCTTTGCAAAATCAACCGGCTGTCCTGGACCTATTTTCACTTCAGGACTGTATTTCATGGGATTCCTTCAAGCAGATCCCCAAACAGATCAGTGTTTACCAACTTGAAGTCCAGGCTTTCAATCCTGCTGTTAGTTTATTTTTTACTTCCTCTTTTGGTCCAGGAGTTCATCATCTCATAGTCAGTCTCTAATTGAAGACTCAGTCTTAGAAAAAAAATGAATGAGAAGTATTGAGCTTTCTGTTGTATATTAGCGCTGGACCTCTTCTGAGATATTCTAGCAGAAATTATTATGAGCCCAATCCAAAGGACATGGAGGTCAATAAGAAGATTTTCAGACTTTATGCTCTACAGATTACATTTCATGACCTTTTTTTCAACACAGAAAATAGAGGACATCAAATTCAATCATTAAAAAGCAAACACAAATCTAACAAATCAAGAGTGTTCTGACTGTAAAGACTAAAAGCCTGATGAGTTGTTGAACTCCCTGCTGCAGGAACATTTGAAGATTAAATATCTATATAGGTTCATAAAAAGCCCTTCATGAAAGAAAAAGCCATCAAGGCTAACATAAAAAGGCCATCCCTTATCTTAGAAATCTCTGCACTGCAAATTGCAGTTAGCATTGGAGACTGAAAGAGTATACTGACAAAATGCAATTATATGTTTATCTTACCTGGGCAACCACCAATTGTCAGTATTAGAGGGGCCACATAGTTTGATCGATTAGAATATTTAAAAATATTGTCACAGAGTCCTGGCGTAAGCTTCTGAGGTGCTTGGGGCAAAACATTTGAAATGACTGGGACATTTGCCACTGTTTTCAATTGAGTTGAGATTCAGCTCTCAACAATTCATTTTAGGAAATCTCTCATATTTTGATATAATTGGCAAAAGACCTGTGGATCAATCCATTATGGCACTGTGGGCCAAATTTGCAAATTGTTTTTTATCTATTAAAATTTCTTAAAGAATGACATTTTTGGTGCTTTTTGGACACCTGTCCCATCATTAAAATCTGGATTTCTAAACAAAATGGAAAGATTAAAAGTGCTACTCCTCACAGCATACATCAAGAGTAAATATAATGCAAGTTCTTTAATCCTTGTGTTTATGTATGTATAAAATAAAGAAATAATCCCATTCTGAAGTGGTTTGCTGGTTTTCTTTTTAGTGCTTCTTTTATACAAGTAATTTTGTTGGTCCAGATTAATTTCTGGTGCAAGTCTACGAAAAGCTCTGCATCAACAGAAGGGATAGATTTGTTGGGTAATCTTTTTCCATTCCAGTCAATGATAAGCCCAGCACTTTACTCACTGTTTCTCTTTGTGAGTTAATACACTGTATTGAATTTCCTCTTTGTATTCTCATTCTTCCTTTGTGTAGGCATTTGTTTTTTTCTTTTCTTTTTTTGCTAGTTTCCTTGGGGGATGAGGCAAAGGCATCATTACCAAGAATGCTTTCAAAAAACAGCTTAGAAAAAAAGCAAAAAAGTCTGTTTGTCCTTGTTTTGAGCAACATTTTATAGCTAATAATTACTGTTGTATGGATGGATTGGATATTGGAAT
Organism: Corvus moneduloides; assembly: GCF_009650955.1. Classification (NCBI taxonomy): domain Eukaryota; kingdom Metazoa; phylum Chordata; class Aves; order Passeriformes; family Corvidae; genus Corvus; species Corvus moneduloides. Next base: position 18,192,348 of record NC_045511.1, read on the forward strand.
TATTAGTAGTCAGAAGACAACATATAATTATAATGCAGTAAATCACAACTGGATTGAAGAAAAGAAAGGGGAGACAGAAAGGGTGGAATAGAGTAGAAAAGAGAATAAAGGACACAGACAAAAAGAGCAATGGACCGTATCTTTCACTGTTGTGAATCATACATATGCTTTTATTAACAAACTAATTAGCAAGTTTCTGGTCCTACTTACTATTGTGTGACTCCAAAATCCTTACAGAGCTGCTCTATTACAACCAAGATCAGAATCAGGATCACGTGGGAGCAGTCAATGACACGTGTTCTGTTGTACACTGAGACACTGTCCTGTTCTCTCTGCTTTGTTGGCTGAGGATAGCATTGACATTTTCAGTTTTGTTTAACATGTGCAAAAAGGTAAAACTGAATCTAGCTGAGGTTTCTTAAACTGACCTGAGAATTCAAACAGTTTTCACCTGGCATTGCATGCTTTTAGTGACAGGGTAACAGTGGTCAGACTTCTGTTATATTGCACAAAGAAGAGTGTGGGGTTTGGTCCAGAACAGCAGAACTAGGTGCTAAGGAATACAAATAAACATTCTTGAGTTTTGAGACAAGTTATAACAACAAAAAGACCAAAATAAGATACTCATAACCCTTCCTGCCCTGTGTTCTTATTAAAACAAGGTCGTTCTCACTGTAGTATTTTCTTTGCATTTCTTTGCTGAAGAAACAGAATATATAACTATATATCTGCCACAAGAACTTCACACCATTCTAAGACACATGAGATAAATCCTGTGGTGACACCTATTTTCCTCCATGGATCCCAGAGATAGTCTAGATACTTTCTTAGAACTATTCATGTCTAACAGTAGATGACATAAACCCCACTTCATGTATCTAAAAAATTGCTCACTCATGGTTTGACCAATTTGCTTTTAAAAGTAGAACCTGGCTGCAAATGTATTTTCTGTTTCACAGAAAATTACATTATCCCCATAATTTTCACTCTTTTTAGCTGGATAAAAATAATAGCAGAAATATGAAATTTACTCCGGAATATGAGCCTGAAATAAAATAATGATGATTTTTATTTGAAACCTGCTTTTTCAAAGAAAGTGAAATGATTCATTTTAATGCTCATGTTTGATTTTATACACTATGAACAGGTTTAAAATGATATACACAAAAGGCTGTACTGAAATGGAAACATCTGAACATTCTGTTCCATTACAAGCTCATCAGAACAATCTTCTCAGATATCTTCATAATGAAATTTTATTAGAATTGATAGATTTTCACACATGCATGCAGTTTTGACAAGCATTTTCTGCAAGAAAGAAAGAAAGGTTGGTAGAGGACATTCTGGCAGTTTTATTTAAAAATTTCTGTATTATATTAAAAGAAAAAAAAAGGAACCCCACCAAAAAATAGCTAATCAGTTCATTTGAGTTCTCTCTAGACACTTATCTACTATAGCTCTTCTACAGAAAGATTTAATTACTTTGTACCTAAAAATATTTTTCAATTTAAGGAACTTTACCTCATGTACATTTTATTCTCAAAACAGCTCCAAAGGGTAGTCTAATATACTTGCACTTATCTTCCCACTAACATGCTAAGATATGGAGATTCTAAATTATTTGCAAAAATGAAATGAGTTTGATGCAGAATCTGGATTGAGGCATCGAATAAGGCACCATTATCCACCCCTGCCTCTCTTTTTCAAAATAAAAGAAAATTCATCTTTTTTGGATAAATGTTACAGTTCAGGCATGTGCAGTATAAAGGGAAAGATATCATGCTAAAGAATTGAAGAAACACTTATGAGGAAAAAAATATAGTGGAACATCCCATTTTTGCTTCTCCTGCATAAATAATGCAACCCAAGGGCAATTAGCATCTGGAGAGTGGTTTCTTGTCATATCAAGCACCACTTCAGCAACCAAATGATACAGACAAGTCCCCATTACAATGGAAAACACAGTGGGACAAAAGAAAATATTTCACTTCACTGGGTAAAATCCTTTATATAAAGGCCAGCTACAAAAGAGACAATGATCTTTGCTCCTGGACACCTACTAGCTCTTAATGGAAAAGTTCTTCTGAAAACATACACATGCACTTACAACTCGGGCTCTAATGAGGACTTTGCTGTTTGATGACGACACATCTGGCATGCTTTCAGAACTCTGCAGTCCCAATTATAAAGATGTCCAGCAGGAAGACCCATTACAGATCTGAGCTGTCAGACCTCTGAAATGAGGTTGAAGAAAAAAAAAAGAAAGAGGCAAAGGAAAGGGGTTAAAGATGTCGGGAAAAAAAAAAAAAAGAAAGGAAAAAAAGGAAGAAAAGCAAGGAAGCTAAAGCTCGATTTGGTGGGGGGAAAAAAAAAAAAGAAGAAAATAGTGAAGAGTAAAATGCCTTTAAAGAAAACTTGTTCCTAGAGCCCCCATAATGTTACAGAGCTAATTTGTGCTTTTAAAGATCTAAAGAGCCTGCTAGCTGCAGGTACAAAAGAGGTTACTTCTGGCCTGGACTGTGGGCATCAGATAACATAACACAGAAAACTTCTGTCCCCCATGGAAAAGTTAATGAGATCAACTCTTTTAGGATCCCCTAAAAGAGTTCCTTCAAGCTCACCCCATCCACATCTCATTCTTGCAGGCAAACAAAAAGTGTCTGGTTGAGTTTAATTGGCCAGCCAATACTTTGATATCTGGGGTTTTTTCCTTGTCCTTGGGATTACTCAGTGTAGCAGAATTAGGCCAACTTGCTGAAATATGAAGACCACTTTTCAGCCTTTTTTGTTTGTTTGTTTGTGTGAATTTTCACTGCTATTGAAAATCTAGATTTGGTAGTAAATTTTAATAAATAGAAAACCTTTTAAATCTGTTAGCTTTTTTGGTGTGAAGTCTCATAATTTCATCATTCCTAGTGAGGTCCAAAGATTCTCCAAGGCATGTCTAAGCAAGGAAGACATGTCTAAGCATTAGAAGAAGAAATGGTGCATATGTTTAATGATGTGATATAATCTATTTCATATCTGTAAGAGATATAATATTATGCAACTCAACTATTATGTCCAAAGTGCATTAAACATGCAAGTTATGGAGTCACAACTTGGGGATGACTCCATCACATGGAGTTGTTGCAAGATGTCCTGTTTGTTGTACATTCATCAAACAAATGTCACCGCACAGAAAAACTGAACAAAACAATAATTTGGCAAACTTATTCCACATTCCAGAAGCCACAATATCGGTCTCTGTCACAGAACAAGAGATCAGATATATGAAGCAAGGAGAAGTCTATATAATCTTAAATAGTGGTCTCACTTAGAACTGCTGTCTCAGTGGTGTCCTTTAGCACACTGATCACTGGAACAGTTTTTCTTCCCACTATCAGTTTGTTTCAATAAGTCAAAGCATATAAACCGACTGAAAAGGTCTGAACTCAGAACATGCGTGGAAAGGATGGACTGCAGGGCATTTAGTCCTGACTGTATATTTTCTGTTCAGCCAGTGTGTCTTCTAAGAGCTTGGTTTGAGACAACAAAACATTCTTGGATGCTCCCCAGAAGGAGAACTGCAGATCTTGGCCCCCATCCATGCCTGCCTGGAGTCCGTGTATAAAACAGAAAGTCTGGGTTAGAACCCAGCCTTTCCCAGCAGAGGACTATAGATATCTTTTTGTGAGTCTCAGGAAGTGTAGCAAGTTCTCTGATGTACCAGCCTCATGATGATATTCTTGTTCAATCTTGCTTGTCCAGGTAATCGCTACAGCTCAGCTGTCTAGTTCCTCTGTAGCTCCCTTCACAAACTCTGCTTTCCTCTGGCCTTCAAGCACCCTTCCACTCCTGTTCTGTACATCCTTCAGATAAAAAAGATGATGGTACCCCTTTACCCACCCCTACTGTCATTTATCCAGGCCATTCTCCCCTCTGTCAAAGGTACTAAGGGAAATCACCCCTCAGTGTAAGAGGCCTGGCAGTTTAATCTCTCTTCTTTTTCACCTCTTAGGATAATGTGAAAACATTTTCCTTCAGAAAACATGTTTATGCAGCATCAGCATCAAAAAGCCATTTTCTTGTTTTCCCTAATGACTTTATCAGACACGCAGAAACACAATGAAAGATGTTGTTATTCCTTTTCCTTTCCTTGATCTTTATATTTTCATGGAAGCATCATTAGTGAGGATAATATTTGCACCAGAATATATTCAACACATGGGCCTGTCACTCTCGCTCTAATGTATCACCAAGACTTGGATTTTTTCTTGACTAAGCTCCCCAGCATTCATCAAAAGCCATTTCAGAAACAAGCCCTGTGCTGCCACCATTTTGAGGGGTGGATGACAGGATTTATAGAGAGCTTACAGAATTCATGTAGTGGGATTGGTATATGCAAAGGCTGGTAACATCTGAATTATCAGACTTGAACTCAAACTTGAACTCAAACTTGAACTTTCTCTCTGGAGAAGGAGGGAAGTTGGTCTTCGCCAGCTATGCTGACTACCAGTATGATGACATATGATCTCACTCCAAGTGCTGACAGAAAGCTCTACATAATTAAAATTACATAAACAAACAAAAATTTAAAAACAAACAAACTGTCACAAAACCTAAATTCCATTCTGGTTTTTTTTTTTTTTTTCCCTTTTTAGCCTGGTCATTTTATTAGCAAAGGTTTTTGCACTCAGGAGTAGCTGTTACAGGATGTCAGTCTATGTCCCAGCTTTTCTAAAGTATTGAAACCTATCACTAGGATGACTTTGCTGAGAGGTGCCACTGCCTTTCCTTTGCTACTTAGCAGCTGCTGGAGAAAGCATGACTTGAGTCTCACTGAGCAGTCATTTTTCTGGGAATTATATACCAGTTTTAACCTTCTGCATCTCCATTTCTCTGTGAGATGTTAGCAAGGTATGCCTTCAGAAAAATCAATATCCAAAGAAGAAAACAGAGCTCAGCTGTAAGGCAGAGGTAGCTCATGTCCTCAAGAGTTCAGAGACCTGTTAGAGAGTGGAGACAGAGAGTAAATAAGGACATAGTGTTACACACACAGCAATCTCAGGGAGAATTCACTTCCCCAGCTCCCAACACAACACTGGTTTCATGCACTTAGGACATGTCTTTGGAGAATAAACTTCCAGTAGTTTATATTCAGAAACTATGTTACCTAAACTTTGTATGGAAGAGTCCAAATAGATGAGCTTTACTTTTCAGGGCTTGCTAGCTTGCAATCGGTGGGTTTATTCCTTTTTGGATTGCCACACAGGAAGGAAGCAGGTCCATGTCTCTGCCATCAACTGATTTATCATCTTCCCCTCCACAGGCTCCCTCTGATCTCCGATGGCACCTGCTCATCCATAATCCTTGGTTTTATGCTGGTGAGTGTGTATATACGGAATAGTAATGGCTAACTGCCATTTGAGTTTGCTGCAGGAGGTCTCTGTTTCCTTAACTTTGCAGGCTAGTTTGCAGAGAATTATGGTGGGAGTTTGTTTTGGGGGGTGTTATTTCCTCAATGGAAAAGGGTAGAAATGCACATTTTATTTTTGAGCACTTTCTTGGCTGGTCTCTTAAGAAGAGGCTCCTTCAAGTCTTCCCCTCAGCAGTAAGCCTTTCTCTCTGTATATCACTGAGTCCCCTGCTCACAGTTCATCTAGAAGAGAGCAAACTGCTCAGCCTCACTTCATAGCTCTCAGGTCCCAACTGAGATCTATTCATGAGAAACTCTACAGTACAAATCAAGGGACCCTTAGGGCGCTGTATAAATTCATAACAAGGAATAATCCATCCTCAGCATTGCATGCAATAACACTTTAAACAAACCCCAACAAAACACTGTAGAAAACATTGGAGGAAGGCAGAACAGCAGGGGAATTGCAGAATGGTGTCACAGAAACACCAAATCATCCTACCCCCAGTGTTGTCAGGGTCCCTGAGCACCAGGCAGCACAGGCAGGAGCTGGGCAGTCTCCTTCAGAGAGGGGAATGCAGGCGCTGTGGAACAGCAGTTGGTATCAATCCACTTTCTTTGAGAAATGGGATTTTCCTTGGTGTTCTTCAGAGATAACGCTGGGACTTGAGACTCCCGTCCAGATCTGGACAATGTTCCAGAGAATTCTCTCTGTCTCTTCGTTAGGTTTCTTGGGGGGACAAATAGGGTAGTTAATCATCTAAAGAAGATAAACCTAAAAAATTAAACAGCATTACATGGCCCCAAGACCGTTATCCAAAATTAAAAGGAATAATTATGATAGCACTGAAATTATGCTCCAGTTTACCAGGCTCCTGAGCAGACTGTAATTCATTTTTCAGTTAGAGCCATTTGCCTCATCCTGCCTTTCTTGTCCTCTCTGTTGTAACACAGAAATAAAACCCTGTAATGTAACACGATCTTGGGACACAACAAGGTGACTGGAAAGTTCTATGCTGTAAAAGAATCCTGGAGCAGCTTAAGGAAGAGCTAGGTTTATGCCTTTTACAGAGACTTGTCTCAGATACTTGGAAGAAACAGATTTTCACTGATGAGTAGTTAAGAAATGCTGCTTCTTCCACTGTGTGGGGCTCATTAAACAGTCCTTGTATGCTGAGTTTGCCTAGAATAAACAGGACTAGCTCAGAGGGGCTTCTAACCTGGCCAAAGCCAAAAGACTTTTGTGATGGCCGCACAACAGCTGAATCTCTCTGAGACAGAAAGCTTTCAGGTCCTTGCTCTTTCACTAAGCGTAGTACGTTCAACGTGTGCACTGTTAATTCATACATCTCTGAGCACAGCAGGCAGGAAAGCTGGTCATGGACTGACTGTGCACTACCAAGTGCTATTCAGTATTTCAAAATATGGAAGATTTTTGTGTATGTGCTTAAAATGTCTCCTAGCTTGGGTTTATTAAGCATTCTATATTCAAACTTGCTCAACTGTCTTTATCCAAACTCAGTACTGACAGTTTAATGGCAGCACTACCTCATGAGACTTCCAAGAGTTTTGAAATTTATCTAGGAATGTAAACTCTAAGTTTTGGGGGTAAAAAAATAATGAAAATTTGACCAAACATTTTAAACTATTAAAAAATCCCCAAACTAGTTGGATTCATAAGAGAAAAAAACCCCAAAAACCACAAGTAAACATTACCAGGGAGTAATTTTCAAATTATGAAGTTGAGTTAAAAAAATGCACTTTTTATTCTGTTAAACAAGAGAAATCCATAGAGCTTTTACTTTTTGCACAAGTTCATAATAAAAACATAAAGAGATTTTGTCCATATTCCATGAGTTGTAAATTCCTCAAGAACTAAAAAAAGTGACAACAGGGAACAACAATGAGGAACAGGCTTCATTACCACTTTAAAAGGTGTTGTAGCTCCTAGGAGTTAAGGAGCTCCAATTATAAGCAAACAGTTATAGTGTTTTCTGGGAAAATAGTTGGTGGTATCACAGAAACATAGAATGTCCTGGGTTGGAAGGGACCTTAAAGGTTAACTAGTCCCAACTCCCCTGCTGTTGACAGGGACACCTTGCACTAGACCAGGTTGCTCAGAGCCCCATCCAGCCTTGAACACTTCCAGGTATAGGGTATTAGGGTATCCACAACTTCTCTGGTCAACCTGTGCTAGTGCCTTACCATCTCATAATAAAAAAATTCTTCCTAATATCTAATCTAGACCTGCTTTTTTTTTTTTTTTTTTTTTTTAATTGAAGCCATTTCCTCTTGTCCTGTCACCGCATGCTCTTGTATATAGTCCTTCTCCACCTTTCCTGTAGGCTCCCTTCAGGTACTGGAAAGCCTTATCTTTTCCAGGTTGAAGAATCTCAATTCTCTCAGAATTTCCACGTGGGAGAGATGCTCTATCCTTTTGATCATCTTGGTAGCCTCCCCTCTGGACTGGCTCCAGCAGGTCCCTGTCCCTCCTGTGCTGGGACCCCAGAGCTGGATGCAGTGCTCCAGGTGGGTCTCAGCAGAGCGGAGCAGAGGGGCACAATCCCCTCCCTCCCCTGCTGCCCACGGGGCTCTGGGTGCAGCCCAGGACACGTTTGGCTCTCTGGGCTGTGAGTGCCATGGTCGGGGCATGTCCAGCCTCTCACCCACAGCACCCCCAAGTCCTTCTGGGCAGGGCTACTCCATCTGTTCATCCCCAGCTTGGGGTGACACTGAGTGTGCAGATTCATCACCTTGCACTTGGTCCTGTCAAACCTGATGAGATTCCCATGGGCCCCCTCCTTGAGCTTGTCCCCATTCCTCTGAATCAGCACTAAAGACCTCATCAAAAGTCCTCTTAAGTCAATGGAAGAGCTGCTTTTAGATTTACTAGGCTTCAGTTGGCTTTGAACTAGGCTTTGAGTTCAACTGCTTTGACAGGGATGAAGGGAAAGGATGAAAAAGTCCAGAATAATAAAGAATGGAGCAGTAGTGTAGTGGAAGATGTAGTCTCCAATAGCAAGACACAGGAAGGAAGTTGGGCTGGTGAGGGGACTGCTGAGCTGTGTGCGTGAATTTACACAACATCCATTCACAACCATTTCTCAGATGCTCACTTTTCCAAGCAGTAAATTCAGTCAGCATTTTTAAAAAAAATATATATTAATTTATTTCTAGGAAAAGAAAAGCATGATGTTGAATATTGGTGACTCCAGGATGCTGAGTGGGAAGGTAGTGATTTATAATACATTATAGGAGTGGGCATGATAAAAGTCTGAAAAAAGATTCTATTGCTCTGCAGCCTCTGGTCTCTGCATAACTTAAGCAACAAGGTGCCTCTTGCAGACTGCATGGTTTTAACCTGAAGCTATTACCAGCATTTGAGATAACATATTGTTTAATCCTTCTAACTTCAACATGAATCACTCAGAGGAATGAGGGGAGGAGGGGAAACCTGAAGGGAGGGAAAGAGAAGAGCTCTTATAGGAATTATTAGAAGTGTGACGTGCAGGATCTGATGATGAGGCAGCCAGGGCTGCTGAGCTGTCTGAGTAGGGAAAGTAGAATGCTACGTGACAGCTCTTGGGGATCTGCAAGCACATCTACCAGGCTGGGAAATGAGAAGCACACAGTGGCTTTCCCATAGGATTTGCTCTCTGTCAGGGGGTATTTGAATCCCTGGCCAGTGATGTCTCTTTTGAAGCCATTTATTTTCATTCAGCAGTGACCACTGCTGGTGTCACTGCAGCACTGGAGTCTTTTCCCCATGGTGGGTACGCCTCCCATGGTGAATGTCTCAGTACTGCCAGTCAGGGCCACATCAGAGTTGAGCATGCACCCCCCATCTCATACCATTCCTGTGGGGTTAGGCAGCCTTTGGGCTGTCCAGGGCTGAGCTGAGGCATCAGGGTTCACAGCCAGGTAAAATCTTGGAGAAGACTATTTGCATGCAATTACCAGCAGGTTATCCTAAAACATTTTTGACTGAAAATAAAGTGAGTTACCTTATTCAAGTCTATATGTCCATCTCACTGGGACATTCTCCGCCTTTTCTTTGGCCCACTCTCACAGCCACTTGGCTTATTTATTTCTGCCTTAAGAGGATTATAGAATGCAACTTCTGGTACTTTCTTTACCTACGAGAAGCCTCCATTTTACTCGTCCCCAGCCTGTCAAGTACTTTCTTTTCAGATCTTTGACACAATCCAGCTGTTATACTGCAAAGAACAGCTTGTTTCCTGTTTTTGCTGAGCCTGAAGGATATTTTTTGGCCAAAACATTAGCTTTAATACATCGATACATTTAATGAGATTTGTATCTGCATCCAAAATTCACCCATTTGGGTGGCCTTTCAGCCTTTCAGTCAGCTGTTGGCAGCCTTGTGGTCTTGACTATTTGTTTGAAATTCAAGCTTGCAAAGAGTGTTTCTACCCATTAAGGTGACATGAATTAAATATTCCCTTGGAGTTTACTTATGCATAACCAAGAAAATGCATTTTTTTCTCAACACAGGACAAACAAGCCACAGCAAGTAGTTGGGTATTAGTCTTATACATTCCCCTTTCTCAGTCCTATTTGTGGCTTCAGAATAGAAAAAGACCAGCATTTTTATTTTTCACCCTGAATCAAGGTGATTTTACTAAATTGACCCATTGATTTTAAATTGCAAGGAAGAAGAATCCTTGAAACCAAGAGATTTTCTAAGTGACTTATGTGCAGATAAAACTTGCATATATGATGTTTCTGTTCATTGTGTAATACCTGAGTCCGTGTGTCTGAATACTAACTCCTATGCTCTCTTGTACTGAACAAAATATTACTTTGGGTAGCCAATCTCATGGAGATCTATTTTTTTTTTTTTGGCATTAGTAGAATGAACTACATCTTCCTTTCTGTCATTTTTTCTCTTCCATTTCAGTAATGATATTTTCAAGGAAAAAAAAAAAATCAAAGTTTGGAACACAGGCTCATTTTAGCTCCATTATGATCATTATTATTACTACCAGTAGTACTACTTAGCTCTTTATAGCTTTTTCTTGTATATATCTTAGAGAACTTCATAAAACAGGGAAATGTTCTTATTCTGGCTTTCCTGAGGCACCGAAAAAAATGAAATAATTTGCCAACAGTTAAAATGGAGGTTAGTGGAGTGGCTGGAAATAAACCATAGCTCAGACAAAGTTCAAGGGTCAACAGGGTAGAATAGCAGTTTCCAGTGTATGTTCGTCAAATGTCTGGCAAAGTGCCCTGGTTTATATTGGGATTTGTTTTTTAAGACAGAAAACTCTGTTTCAAATGAGAAGCAAGAATATGGGGCAATGGGTGAAGGGAAAGTGTCATAATAACATGTAGGAAGAGAAAAGACTCTGGACCTAAAAGGAAGACAAATGTGGTTGGAGAAAGTAAGTCAGATATAAGCAAAAAAATATGAGCAGGCCCATTCTAGATGATGTTATCTCTTACCAGAAAGGGGAATTTAGTCCCTTTTTATGGAGGATGGAAAAACATTCACACATGACTCTTCAGCCCCTTTATAAACATATAAACACTCTTTATGCTGAAACCAGAATTTTCTCTAAGCATATTTTAATCCTCGAATATCTGGTTCCTTTCTCAATCCCAGATATATTTAACAAAAAAATAAAAAGGGGGAAAAAGCAGAAAAAAAAGCCTCTACACACTGCCAACTCCACTGGTATCAGTCACAAATGCTTACAAGGATTACAGTGCGGTAATGAGCTTTTGTACTAATGGTACATCTTTTAATAACTGCTATCTGCACTTCCAGTTGTAAGCGATAAGTGAGGCTATATTGTTAATGACAAAATGCCTCACCTTTCCCCCACCCCCTCCTGATACTTCATCTCTCTCTGAATTCCTCAGCTGAAGGTTGGAGAGAAATTAGAGTTGATCCTGAAGCTGTTGTATGTCGCTGATGTAGTCCAGCTGATCACAGGACTGAGTTCCTGCTCTGCTGCTCGCTCTGGGCTGAGGTACTAGGCACCTGCACAGGAGCCTTGGGAGGATGGCCAAGTGGAAAACAGTGAAATGCTTCCAGCCATGGCAGGGACCGAAAAAAGCGTAATAATAATAGTCATGTTTCAGAGGCAGAGAGAGCTGTGAAAGAACAGGAGGATCAGAGCGTGGCACTCAGGCAACGGCTTCAGCTTTCTGCTCTGCCTTCCTGTGTGATGTTGGCCAAAACATTTATTTTTTCACTGTCTCCTCCAAAGCAAGGCTAACAGCATTTCCCCATCTCACATGAAGGATTGGAAAGGAGAGGGAATGGGGATACAATCATTCAGTGAATGTCAGGTCATTACTTCTTGTGATGGAGACACAATGTTGTGAAACTTTGTTGCTTGGGAGCTTTTTAAGAAGAGATTAGACAGTGGCAGTGCCAGACTGGATTGCTCATCCTCCCTTGGGTGCAGATGGGCCTGTGTCCTGTGATTCTGTAGCTGCAGCTACATCTTTGTTCAGGCTTTACCTTCCCTGTCTCTGCTCGTGTGGAGGCATTCCTCTCAGTGCTAAGCCAGGCACTCTGGGGTCTCAGTCTATAACTGCATCCCCTCTCCCAGCACAGTTTACAGTCTGTACCCATGTAATCTGTGATACCCTTGTCCCTGAACAGGTTGTATTCTCTAAGAAGGAGTCTATGCAGCAGTGGGGGAAGATGTTGGAAAATTCTTTCAACTTTAGCACATACTGAATGATCCCTATATTCGTGGCTGATGCTTAGGTTTGTACATAGAGTGCTTAGTGCAAATGCCAGAGATTAATGTGGCCTTGTGTTAACTCCCTACATCGTGACTAATAAGTCTTGTTCCAGCTAATGCTTCCTTGTTTACTTATATCAGTGACTAATATGTACTAGTAGATATCTTAGTTTTGAGAACAAGGATTGTATGTCAGAACAAAGTATGATAAGGAAAGTACATTATGATCTGACCTCCTGCTTGAAATACTCTCAAGGAGAAAAGAATAATCAGAAGATCCAGAACCATATCCAAATAAGTCCTCTGGAAAAAATTAGCATATATGCATGTATTCAGAAATGTGATGAATATGTATTAATTTCAGGAATATAACCTGGTCTCTTAGGTTACTGGGCATGAATGCTTTGATGAGAATTCGCCATGCATCTGATGCTGCTAATAAAGTAATTTTGGCTCTCTAACCTAGCAAATTGTTTGGAGAGTTTATTTCCCAGTATTCGGTGACACCCTTGTTTTTTTTTTCATGGTCTCTCTTGAGTACATGAACATTTCTACTCAAGTCTCAGAAGTCAAAGAGATGCTAGACTTCTGTCTGAGAACCTGTCTGAGCAATATCCTCTGACTTGGCACTCTGGTCTGGCTCATCAGTTCCAGCAAACTTGGTCCACACCATGGAAAACTGTAAGAGAGGCAGAGCTGGAATGGACTCACTTAGAAACAATAAGAACAAAACTAATAAATACAAATAATAAAGGATTTGGCTTCTTTACAGGGTTGGTAATGATAAGGAGAATGAAACCTTTCACAAAGGACTTTTCATGGGTGGAGTTGCTACCCAAACTTGTAACAGTTTGGGTAGATCATCTTCTCATTATGGTTTATAATAAAAGAAAATGAAAGCATTAATAAATGTACTTTGTTCTTTAAGTGATGCATAGAATTCACCAGAAAATGGATTTTTCAGAAAGATTTCAACTCTTAAACACTTTTTTTTTTTAAATTTGATTTTAATTTAGAACAAAATGTAGTCTGGAATTTCATGTGAAAGAGAATATTTACAGAGGGAAATGTCAGAATCACAGCAAACACAGCTATCACTACCACCTGGAACTGTTTAAAAAAATTTTCCATGGAGAATTTTATCAAACTTAGCACATTCTGGAAACATTTTGTTTTTGCTTAAATGGCATTTTCAAGCAGAAAAGAAAAAAAAAAGTTCTGTAAAAAATAGTTTGAGCAGTTTTATGGGTTATTTTTTTCCCCAGTAAACTCATTTGCTTGGATTTTTAAAACTAGAGATAGAAGAAAATCACTAGACAACGTAAGTGCGGATAATAATCCTACCCTGGGAGAGAAATGGAATATTTTAATAATGTGAGGTCCTTATGATCTCTGCCTGCTAAGATTATATGGTAATAATATCTTTTTGATGCAGAAACAAGTGTAAATTCTTTCCTGTACAAAATGACATTGCGGAGAAACAGTGCCATATAATATCAACACAAATCTGAAAAAAATCTTTTAAAGAATTCCCTTCTAGAAATATACATAAACATACTTGCTTCAAGTTTGTCAAAACATTTCAAAAAATGTATAATTCTGATTATCTGTGCATTTATGTATTCCATACTAAATAAGGCAATTTTCTTAGTTCAACTGTATTTTGGGATATTAAATTTAAATGTTCCATTAAGATGTTCAAAAAGAGAATGTACTACTCAAAGTTTCTCCTAAGATACTTGAAGCAAAAATATTCATCAGTGTTTCATTTCACAGATGTACATACATACACACATGTACACACAGAGAATAGTCCTATTGAAATAACATTTCTGATGGAATTCAGTTTTAAAAATCTTTTTCTGACCAGTTCCACTGAAGAGCTATAGGGTGAGAAATGTTGCATGAGAAGAGGGGAGTTCTGTTTTTCCTAAATATCCTCCAAGGATTTCTTGTTTCAGAAACATTTCTTGTTCCTGTTCCAACAGGCAGTATCTTTGGGAATAATAACTATCAACAATTTTTCTACTCATTCTGTCTGTTTTTCAAAGCCATAGGAATTTTAGCATACCCAACAACCTGTGCTAAGGAGTTCCAAGAAGTGCTTCCTTTTGTTCATTTCTAAATTCCCATCTGCCAGTTTCATTTCATGCCTTAGCTTGTATTTTGAAAGATCCCATAAACATTGTTTTCACAGACCCTTAGCATATTGTCTTTCAGTCATCTCTTTATTTAGGCCTCAGAGTTTCACGCGTGGATGCTATTTCATACCTATGATCTCTCTTGTTGCCTTTCTTCTATATCTTCTCTAGTTTTCTTACTTTCTGTAAGAGATGAGAAAAAGTAGAACTGCACACAGCATCGTGTTAAGGGATGCTGCAGACTTGCAGTGCTTTTCTCTCTCTTGCATTCCTAAATTTAACTATTGGTGAGATGATACTTTCTTAGCACTATCTTTTATCATCCCAAGACCTCATTTCCAAATAGCTCTGAACCCATCATGGCACAAATAAAGTGAAGATTTCTGTTCCCATGTTCATCAGCAAAACCTGGGACTGAGTTCTTTGTGTGAGGAAAAGGAAAGTAAGGGACAAGAAGTTCTAGATACAGTAACACCTTTAGATAATGATCCTAGGCAAGATGTTCAGAGTGAAAACCCTCACAGAAAGCTGTTATCTACAAGAAAGGCTGAGTGAGCTGAAAGATGATGAAGAGCCTGATGCCAAAGGTATAATTTGTTGGAGAATAAAAGATGGGGAAAGGTTAAAAAATGAATTAAAGAAAGATTAGCATTGTTTGGAAACTATGTATAGAAAGTAGTCTGCTAAAGGAGAGCACTATGGTGAAAAAACATTCAATGTAAAGTCTGCTTATCCAGGAAAAAGGAAGAAACTGAGGAATAAAGTGCCCAGAGCTAGACACTATCATCTCTGCTGCAGCACTGGCAGTTCATTTAATAACTTTCAATCCTATGTCTTGGTATTACAAGCTTTAAAAGCTCCAGCTGAAAACAATCGCTATTAATAACCACCCTGCTTTGCAATATGAAAGCAGCAGGTACAACAGAGAGACACCTATAATCCCCCCATGTTAGACAGCAGCAGAACAGCACTCAGCCAACCATGGAGGAGAATCCTATAAAAATACCCAAATCCATCTCTCCATGATGGATGGTCTTTGTACAAGCACTAAAGTGTATTCCCTTTAGTACCACTGTCTATTGATGCTGAGCTACTAAGTAATCTGAGGGAAACTAGGAAGCGATCGCCATGATAAAAAATAAAATGGATTGGGGATAAAGATGGAATTTCATCAAAACCATCATGATCAGAACAATATTGCCTGAGAAATGGGGAGCTTTATATCTGTCAACATGTCAGTGTTTGGACAGGAAACCAAAGCCTTGGAGATTGGTGTCAGAAGAGCGATCTTTTTCTTCGATAAGCACCATGCATGTACCAACATGAAATACAAATGCAATCTTTCTGACTAGAATTCATGACAAGTAGCTCCTGTGAGAACAGTCTGAAACCATAAGACTGCTCAGATATTCCTGGATGGCTTCTCATGTTCACTAAGCATTTACTCAGCCTTTACTCAAGAAATACATCCTACTAATTCATAGGACTTTTCTGAACCATTCAGGATTTATTTCTGATTTTTGAGTTGAGCCAAATCTTATATACTTTATCTGGACTAATGAGAAGGAATCATTAATGCTGACAAAATGACTTGCAGGATTAAAGGTAACAGGTAGGATCAAGTTCTACACAAGTACTAGGACTAAAATGCTAGTAGCATTAGTGGGATTGAAAGCTAACTTAAAGAATTAACAAAAAAATTAGGAAAGATGTGTTGACACCACAATTTTGAGAAAGAAAAACTGTGAGAAAAGTCCCACAGAAAAAAGTTAACTAGTTGGGATTTGACAGCTGGGGGTCACAGTATTTCTGAACAGTATCAGCACAGAGACGAATGATTTCCAAGGACAGAAGCAACTGTTCAGAAGGAATAATAGCATGATGCCAGGAAAGAAAAGCAGACTGAAACCTATTTCCTCTCTGCATGTGTTAGGTACTCACAGCCACGAACAATCATAAAGTCACAGAAAATGGGAGAATGGAAGGAGGGTCTGGAGTTCCTCTAGTCTTACATCCAGCTCAGCAGGGTCCCCTTAAACAAGTTGCTCAGGACCATGCTCATTTGGGATTCCATCATTTTCAAGAATGGAGATTCTCTAACCTCTCTGGATAATTTGTTGCAGTATTGGACCACCCTTTTAGTTAGAAAGTTTCTTCTTGTGTTTGTTTGACTAGAATTTCCTGTGTTTTCATTCATGCCCGCTGCCTCTTGTCCTGTTTACTGTGACTTCTTTACTTCTCTCCTGAAGTATTTATACAGATTGATATAAGATCCCCCTGAGTCTTCTGCCTTCTAGGATGAACAGTTTCAGCCCTCTCAGCTTCTCTTCATATGCCAAATGCTCCACATCCCTCATCATCGTTGTGGCCCTTTGCAGGACGTGCTCTGGTATATCCATGTCTCCATTTTAGGGAGCCCAGAATTTGACTTAGTACTCCAAGTGTGAGCCTGATTCCTTTTTTCTGCACTAGAACCACTTTATGTCTCTGAACAAGAAGGGAAAAACCAAACAACAACCAACCTGTGGAATGAGTTTTCATAGCCTTTTATCAGGAGGATTTAAAATAATTCAATAGAACCACAGGGAAGAGATTGACAGCGAAGAAGAAAGGGAAAGCTGTGTAAGCAACTCTTACACCAACAAGGGAAAATATTGTCCAATTTCAGTTAAAATGCTTTTGGAAAGAAATTGATTGAAAACACATGGTTTCTGAGACTTCCAGGCTTTTGAAGTCTGCAGAGGGACATTCATGAGTTGTAAGGCTAGAAATGTTCAGCTGCTCTGAACTTGATCATTTGCTGCAGAGTTCCAGTGCCTCTCATGAGAGTATTGTCTGGTTAAACTCCGACTAAGACCCTTACAGTGTAGCCTTAGCACCTTTACCAGTTTGAAAAACTTTTGGCATGGGAAAAATTTCTCTAGGCTGAAATGTGTCTCACTTTCTGAGCTGAATAGTTTGGTATTTATTTTTTTGTTCACAAAATGCTTTAAAATCTCATGGTTTGAGTTATCTGTGGCGGGGGAATTGCAAGCGCTTTTCGTTCCTGAAGACCATTTCAGATGCTTTGCTTGTGCACAAGTAATTCAATGGTTGGGAAAACACAATCTGTGCATGTTGATCATCTGCAGCAAGTAACAAGACTGTAGCTTCTTAATAAGAGGACAAGAAATTTAAAAAAAAAAAAAAAAAAAAAAAAAAGAAAATATTAAGGCCATGGGGCTGGATAACCTGTTTCTCCTAGAAGATGTTATGACTCAAAGGCTGAGACAGATGCTCAGATAGGATGAATACCAACAATTATAATAAGTATTTACCAACTATCATCTTTCTGTGTTTAAGAAAGAATTTTCCTGGGGGCAGGTTAATCATTAACCCATAACAGCCTTTTTAAATCTGGATTTTTTTTATTTATGATTATTTTCTGTCTGGTGTTGATGCCTGCGATTTTTTTTTTTGGGTTTTTTTTTTTTTTTTTTTTTTTGAGTCAGGCAAGTCTCTTTTATGGGAGACAGGACACTGAATCCATTAGCTCTTTTTCTGAGCCAGTAGAATGGGCCCTGTGTTCATCTATTATGCATTATCTGCTTTTCTTCATATGGATCTTCCAAATAAAGCCAAAACATGGAAAAGGATGCACAATCACCTGTGGCCTGCAGGGAAAACAGGTCAGATTTTTGCCAAGGCTTTTCACACTTAAATGCTTTATCTAAGATGGCTCACCTAGGTTCTCCCAGGATTCAGCAGCGGGATGTATGCAGTGATCTACAGGTCCTATCTTGGACAATGATGTCAATCTCTGTTGAATCCTCTATTACTCTTGATGTTTTTTCCATTGATATCATCGCTGCTTGAGCAATTTGCACAGATTAAACCACTAGTGATATGAAATCCATTCCAAAACTTGCATGAGTGTATAACCAACACTGACATCATATTAGAGGATGATAAGAAATGTGGATGCTTTATGGAATGCCTGCAAGAGAGGGGAAAGGGAAATAAACATCAGGGACAAAGAAGAAACTATTAGGTTAAAAGGCATTCTTGGCACAAGGGTATCTGGAGGTAAATTGGCAATGAATAAATGTGGGATGGAAAAGGAAAGAACATTCCTGACCAAAGAAAAAAGGTAATTTATGTGCATAACATGGATCTCCCAGCCTTGTAATATGAAGATTGGGAAAAGGAAACCTAATTCTCTTTTAATTCAATAAATAATGAAAGCAATTTTAAGATGTAGTACCTGCATTTTGTGAACAGAGAGTCTGTACATTCTTGTGGTAGTGATTTTGTAAGAAGAATTTAGTTCATATAAATTTATTTCAATGTATTTCACAAATTTTATGGGTACTAATATTCTTTCTTCATTAATGTGAATATTCATTGCAGATTTATTTTATTTCACTGTTTAGATGTTAATAGAATTGCAACAAACTCAAACAAACAACAGAGTACCATATTACGTTAACAGAAGTAAAAATTTTGACTGAATTTTTAAAGTGTTTAAATTAAGCTAGTGAGAACTTTAAAATTCAAAATCAGGAGCTGGTGTATGCCCAAGCCATTGAGGCTGTCAAGCCAGCTGGAAGCTCCAATTTTCCTAGTGGAAAGGAAGGATATGGATAGTTGTCATATTTTATGGCATTTGACTATTGCCCCTCAGGGTCTCCAGGCCTGCAGGGAGAAGAGCTAATGAAAATAAAAAAATTGTGTTTCAGATTAATTTCTAGGAAAGATTTGGGTTTTTAAGACTCAAAGGATCATGGGCTGTGTTGTAATGACACTCCTGAGAAATAAGATCTGTCAGCAAATCTTTGCATTGAACTGGAAGGTACAATGGAGATAAGGTGAGGAGCTTTACATGCCTCAAACTGGTTAAGAATAAATTTAGGCTGGGTTCTACATATCAGTGTAGAGATCTTGCAAGATACAACATGAAGAAATGAGATCAGCACAGTAAACCTGAGCAAAAATTTTTGCTTTGAGATATACATGTAAAAATTACTGAGAAAAGGAAAATTCTTAATTCCGTGACTTTTATGCATAACAATTTTGCAGCTCTATAGTTTCATTGCTTTGAATTCATTATAATTTGGAGGTTGATTTTTTATAATGTTTTCAGTTGCTTTTGTTTTTTGAACCAAGTTTGGATGCTCGGTGTACAATCTCTTTTCACTGCAGAAACCATAGCAAGATCAATCTGTGTAACTAACATGTACAGGAAATTAAGATAGAGTTTTCATAATTCGTGGGCTTGCACAAAAATCTCCAATTTCTGAAACACAGACAGCACTTCCCTCCCTCAGAGCTGAGGATAAAAGCCTCTGAGTGATTCTGAGGTGCTAAAATATGATGGAGACAAGGAACAGATAAGAATCTTGGTAGATAGGATAGACAGATATAAACACTAACCCTGGATAAGATTTCAAACAAAAATCTAATCAATAAACATATGGGCAAATGAAAATGTAAATGAGCCACAGAGGTATAAATGTTCAGGAGGAAAAAAAGATTTCTGTAATACTTACCCGTATTGCATTGACTTCAAGTAGCCCTTAAGTGGAACTGACGGTATTACAAACACAATAAGCACTTCTAGACAAACTGGAATAACAATCACTTCAGGAGCCTGGAAGCATTCACAATTCTGCTGTTGTCAACTCTTTCAGTGGCTTTAATTTTCAATGGTAAGCACAACTCCTATATAGTGTTGTCAAAACCGCAATGAAGTTATGTCATTGAATATTAAAGCGCTGGCCTGCGGAATGCCAAACACAGAGATTTGAATTTCATGCTTTCTACTAAACATCAAGACAAATATGTCTAATTTCATAAAAACCTCACCAGCCCAGAAAGGCTGACAATCAGGCCCAGTGTTGCCACTTTTCCAGCTGAAATCAGGAGTTTCTACTGTAAAAACCTCTTCCCATGAGATCAGGAGAGGGAAGAAGCAGCATAGAGTTAGGATTCATGGATGTAGCATGAGATCAAGAATGAAGAGGCTGGGGTGCTAAAGGGTACTGTTCATCACTGGAAATTCACCCAGAAAATTCACATATGAAAAGATTTTCCTTATGTTGTTCAGAAAAGTTTGGGAGACAATACAAGAAGTGCATAAGAAAATTGAATTATATACGAAAAAATGTAGGAGGTTGATTTGCTGTGGTGTTTTCCCAGTTCCAGCCTTGATTTGTAACCCTTGTGGTGGCTTGTTTGACAGGAGGAGCAACACACTTCTGCCCCTCACCAAAATCCAGTAGGTTATTGCCTCCCTTGTTCTTCCTGCCAATGTTACCTTATGCTTGTAAGAGACGGTCCGAAGATCCCTCATCTGCCTCACGATCATCGCTGAGGACAGAGACTGAACACAGGAGTCCTGGCCTGGCTGAGGTGGGATGTCTGCCAAGTGTTGCCTACGGGTGTGCCCACTGGAAACTGGTACGCATTTCTGAGGAAAATTAGTGCAGGTCACAATGGACTGCACCGTTCTTGCTGCCCAGGCGGGAAGGACTGCGCTGAAGCGGAAAGGAATGACCTGTCCTGTACACCTCTCCTGTACACCTGTCCTGTATGTCTGTCCTGTACCTGTTTCCCAAAGCAACGGACCCCATAACAACGGCTGTAGATTTCCCAACCTCTTGGCCAGTTGCTCCTGGCTTCTGAAAAGGACTATAAAGAGACTTTCTGAAATAACCGAGTCCGAGATCTGCCCACGGAAAGAAGACGAATCTATTGGCGGAAGACTACGAGGACTTCGTCTCATCCGTTGGTAGCTATTGCCCCTCTTTTTCCCCCTCTTTACTTTGTTTTTCTCTCTCTCTCTCTCTCTCTCACTCTCTTCTATTGCATTACTGTGTTGTGGGCACTTAATAAAGGTGCACTGTTTTGATTAAAACTGAAATCTCTTGTGTCCTTCTACTCTCTGAGATCGATAAACGAACCATCACGACCCCTGCTTGCATTAGGCGGATCGTGACAATGCTCCAAGACGTACCCAGGGCTTCTGTCTTTCCCTGTCTTTCCCTGTCTTTCCCTGTCTTTCCATGTCTTCATAAGACCTGAGGTAATGTGGTAGTCCTTTGGAAGTTTGTAGTCTCTCTGTTAAACGTACTCATGTCGGAAATGAGCTTTTCCCTTTGGGGTAGGTTTTATTCTGTCTTACAAACAGTAGTGGAGGGCTCTGACCACTGGAAAGACCTGTGAAGCCATATGAACATGAAATTCCTGATAATCTCCAGACTATAAAGGGAATTTTCTTCTGGAATGTTTTCCAAAAGTTCTTGATTTGACCTTGAAAGTAAAATTTTGTACCTGTTTTTACTGGATGAAATAGGTCTATTCATGGAATAGAGACCCAAAGCTTACCAGTTATACTCAGATGCTCAAAATAGTCTGGACACCAATATTCTGGACAGAATGAGTTCCACACTGAAGTATTTCTGGCAGGCAACAAAAAAGAGAAAATTAATTGCTCAGTCTTATTTGGCCTACAGTTTATAGATATCACTGTGAAAAGAAGTGTTCACTATTCTGTATTTGTGCTTTGTGACCTCTCCAGCATGAGACTGAATGAAATCCACCAAACTCTTTTCACTAAAGTATCCTGAAGCCTTGAAAATTAAAAATCATTCATTACCCTGACTGTATTTTTAGTGCCTAACAAATAATCAACAATTATAATAATTTATGGAGTATTTTTGTTGCTCCATAGAGAACCAAAAGCATATTAGAAACAACACATTTCTCCCAAAGTTACATTGGTTTCAAGATATTTCCCTCTGACTACTTTATTTCCTTGGGGGGACATTTCTGTGCTCACAGAAATCTTTTGGATGCTCTGTTTTACCAGTGCTTATGCCCTCTGAGATCCTGCATTATTAATAGTACTAATTATTGCAATTATTTATTATTAGATTAAGGATAAGAGAGTTTCCAGAAATTCAAAAAGCACAGAAGAGGATGTAAGCCTTATCCTGTAAAGGCTGTGGTTGAACTTTCAGACCTCTGTGCAGTGAGAAGCCCCTGAGAACGAGGACTTGTACTTAGCAAGAGCATCTGCTAAATGAACATGGAAAATAAATAAAGACCTCGTACATCGCTGGACTTCAGACTCAAAAGGTCCCACTGGGGGGTGCTGATAAAAAAAAAAAAAAAAGTATCCAAGATTTTGTAATAATCCAGAGTACAGATCACTATCTGAAGAGGTCGATTACCATATGATAATTTCATGAGTTACACTTCAAATTTCTGTCTATGACCTTTATCTGTTCTGGAGGACAGAGAAATGCCTGGTCACGAAGAGGAAGGTGTTCTGAATGTTTAACCGTAGCTCCTAGTGTGCACTGTTATGCAAGTTTTCTGAGCTAGAGCAAAGATAAGAGAGATGCTTTATCTGCAGATGCAGAATCAGAGCTCCCAAGCCAGTCAGAGACACCAAGTTCAGATACCAAATAGCTTAGAGTAATGACCCAGGATGGCACAAGGTCATCACACAGTCTGACCAGCACAGCGCACAGCCCTAGTCAAAAAGAAAAGTTCACATCTCGAACTTGCAAAAAAGACTTTAGTTGTTATGTATAGGCCATGGCGAGGCCTTACTTGGAGTACTGTGTCCAGTTCTGGGCTCCTAAGGACAAGAGAGCTATGCAGCTCCTGAGGTAGATCCAGTGGGGGGCTACAAGGATGATTAAGGGGCTAGAGCACCTCTCTTATGAGGGAAGGATGAGGGAGCTGTGCCTGTTTATCCTGGAGGAGAGAGAACTGAGAGAGGACATTACCAATGTCTGTCAGTATCTGCAGGGAGATGTCTGAGGATGGACCGGGATGGCTCTTCTTAGTGGTGAAACAAGAGCTTAAGCAGATCTAGACAAACTTTTAAGTTTTTATGTTTCATCTTCTAATACTCCCTTCTATTTGTTAAGCGGATATCTGTTCATCACTGCATAATTCTGATTAGATAATTTAAAAGAAAATGACTTGCTCTTCATCCAGAACTGGAAAGCCAAAGATGGTTGCTGTAGATCAAACGTTGTGTCTTCAGCTAGAGAAATGCCACCTGCAGTACCCCATAGCAAATCACACGACGAGACCAGTGACAGAACACAGACAGAATCATCTCTGCAACTGTGGCAGTGGCATTTGCAACCTACAGAAGCTTTTAGGTATTGCTTCTCCCTTCAAAAGATGGGCATGCTTCCCCTTTCTGACAGATGCCTTCTTATTCAAGCTCAGAGCAAGTGATTTTTATATCTGAAACATGCTCAGTAGAATAAAGAACAATAGATGTACAATTGGAAAAAGATCCAATCCAGTAATCCAAAAGGCTGCTTTTGAACAATATCTGAATTTGGAACTTTTAAAAAAATATTATTTACTTATTAAACCAATTCAGAAACAAAGATCTGTTTTGTTTTAGTTTGTTTTGTTTTTCAGATGGACTTACTCCCACTTCCCTTTATGTTAAAGGAGGAGCCCTGTTTTAGATTCCAAATGCCTTAATGGTAGTGGAGTATGTATTAGATGCAATCACAGAAAAATAGCATTGCAAGGGGTCTTAAGAGGGTGTGTAATCCATGTAGTTCTTTCCCCAAGGCAGGATCAACTACTCTAAGCCATTTGCAAGAGAAGATTGTCTATCTCTTGTTCTCAGTAATGACCAGTGATGTATTGCAAACCATGTACTTAGATCTATTACACCAGAATTTGGAGAATACAGGCCAGATTAAAGTCTTACCAGCTGACACTGTGCAAACTCATAGGAAGAAGCAATTCCAGTTCCAAACAACCTTCGGTCTCCGCAGAAAAAGCAGCCAAGGGAAAGAGAAATAATGTGTCATCGTGGTTATTTTATATGGAATTTCTAACTTTTTAGCATTAGCCTAATCCATCTTTTTTTTTTTTTATAGCTAATAGCAAACCTCCAGCTGACCACAACTTGTGTTAACAAAAACCACTACGTATTGCACAAATAATATGCCGAAAAGAAAATCTCCCTATGGGACTCCTGTATAACCCATCTCTCTCACACATTCAAAATGGCAACAAAGACTTGTATACCCAGCACGATGGTTTTTTTCTGACTGCACATTTGCAAAAGAAAAGGTTGCCTTTAAAAATAAGTAATAATTAGAAAAGCATAGCACATAATGGAGTTTTCCCAACACGGAAAACAGCTGTGGAGCCAAACAAGCTTATCCACATTCCCTGAGTGATGGTTTATGTTTTGACATTGACTAACTCATCCATGCTCAGGGCACAAGCACTCAGACAATCTCCATCACCAGTCTCCCATTAGAAATCTTGATCTCTGCTGAAACAAGCTCAATTCCCTTCATTATTTCCCGGCTGACAGACGGCTTGAGAGGGAGGATATTACAAGTGTCAGTCTCTTTGCCTCCGGACAGGCCATGGATGACACAAGAAGGAGAGAAACAAACAAATAAAAAATATCTCTGTTTGTGTGGTAACTTTTAATGTGTTTGCTGTACCGCTATGCTTCATTCATTCTCTCAAAACTAGTTTAGCTGTATTATTTTCTTGGAAATCCTTCAGTGAAGGTGTTCTCTATACCCTTTTTCTCTGAATTTTTGTCATGCTCTTTTCACAGAAAGAAAGAGGCAGCAATCCATCTTGAAGAGCTATTTTGTTATTAGAAGGAGTTATAAAGCTCTTCAAATTAGTAATTTAATAAAATATAGGAAATATTTTTGAGAAGGATGGTGTTTTTGTAGTAAGAAAGACAAAGAAAGAGAAGAGGAGCATTAATGTAGGCTTTTCCATAAATATCTTCAGAAGGATCATTTTATCTGTATTAATAATGACATTGTTTTAGCAATGAGAGTTCAAGATCAAGATCCATAGGTTAACAAGAATCTTTAGCCATGACAGAGGTATGATGTTTTGTGCTAAGAGTTAGTCATAAGCATAGTGAAAAATAGTCCCCGACCTGGAAATTGTACTGTTTGAAGGCAGAAAATAGGCAAAATGGAGAAAAAGCATGAAGAGCAAAATGAAAGTGTGTTTTCCATTCAGTATCAGTCATTTGAGAATACAAACTGGTCCTAAACATGCATGTAACTGTTCTCTCATTCTCTGGTCTCACCTCAGTGCGTTTGTGGGTTTATCCCATGGTTTTCTGTGTGGAAGTGCTCAAGCACTGTTCTTAGACAATACCATTAGATGTTAATTGAACATTTGTTGGTCTATTTCTTTATGACTGAATGTCATGAAATGGGTCTCATCC
Source organism: Corvus moneduloides (assembly GCF_009650955.1). Classification (NCBI taxonomy): domain Eukaryota; kingdom Metazoa; phylum Chordata; class Aves; order Passeriformes; family Corvidae; genus Corvus; species Corvus moneduloides. The sequence goes on from NC_045511.1 coordinate 18,217,848, forward strand.
ACATTGCAGCTATTTCTTAGCTTTTAAAACATGACTTTAACTGCCTACTAAGAACAGTCCCTAACCCATACTGGTTACATGCCAAGGAATAGCTCTGGAGGCTGATAATTGTCATAATCCAAACCCATATCTGGAGCTGTTCTGTTTAGTAGTATCAGTAATCATCTTCTGGTGTCCATGAATGTTGCCAGGCAGTGTTTTGCTTGTTAAGGTAACCATTCCCTATCTGTCCCCTCAGGGGAGCTGTGTGATGGCCACAGAAAGAGCATCACGGCACATGTGAGTTTTATTAAATGCATATGAGTAATACCATCTGAGAGGAAAGATAATAAAAGATTGGTAATGTAGGGATGTCACAAGGGTAGTTATTGCCAAAGAGGATCTTCAGCCTCTGGAATATGAAAATATGGCTCACATTAAAAATTAAAAAACCTTCTCTTAGATGTTAACATTAACCATTTTGAGGAAAATTTCCATTAGAAAGCTAATATATTTTTTTTTTCAATATAGAATAAAAGGCTCTAGTCACAAGGAACAGAAACAAAATATCAATATTCTGTCATTAAAAGATGAGAAAAAAAGAAATGCAAAAAATAAGGTAAACAATGCAAAATAAAATAAGTCATGGAAAATGAAGGGAGGATGAGTGTAATGTCTCAAGAAATCTACTAATGACCTGCTAGAGGATGGAGGAGAAGGAGGTGAACTTTGCTTTATTGTGTATTTCTGTAGAGTGCAGTAAAAGAAAATTCTACCATCTGTCATCTTCAAGAATTTGGCATGCTATGACATTGGACAGGTTTGTTCATACTTCCAATCTGCTGCTCGCTCATTTCTGCTGAACAGTTTTGTTCTCCATTTCTCCCACATAGTTTTTATTTTTATCATTATTGTTATTATTTGGAAGTTGGATTATGTTCCATTATTCTTCTATAGCTTGAATTCAGCGAGCTAAAATAAAATAAAATTATAGTAATAAAAAAAGAACAACCTACCAAAAAAAAAAAAAAAAAAAAAAAAAATTCTACTCTGCCTCCATTACCTGGCTCAATCTTCCGTTTTGATTTTTCCAGATGTCATTTAGGTATAATTTTTATGGTGATTAGGCTTTTCCAACTCACTGTTTGGGATACAATAGTAAATTAAATGTGTCATAATGAACTTTAATGTAACACTAATTTTTACTGACATTAAAGTCCATAAGTAATATATAAGAAATTTATGTAAGTAGGTTATATTTCCTATTAGAGAAAGTATATTTCTTCAGGATATAGCAGGAAAATTTCTCTGTCAGAAGTTCAGTTGCAAATCCGAAAGACAGAATTTCCTTGCTGTATGTCATGGAAAACCCTGGATGTGGGATTTATTTAACCCATCTGGCCCAGCTGGGTGATAATGTGGATATCAATTCTCAACTGATCTCCCATCTGGAGAGATCCCTGCCACCACTGTATGCTCCAAACAGAGGCCACCAACAGAGAAGAGCTTATCATTTCTCACTGACAACCAGGAGGACTTAGACAACCATTTCAGGGTTGACCTTTTCTGTAAATACTAGAGTAGACACATCCATTCCTAACTCACGTCAGGAGAGCCATGTTCCTAAATCTGCTAGATTGGAGCTTTGAAAGGGAAAAATTTGTGGCCTCATAGTCCAGGATACAGATAAAATTTCCTTGATTTCCTCATGTCCCAAAAGAAAAAAAAAGAAAAGGTGTTTAATTACTGCAGCCACTTAAGCTTTTGTTAGAATTTATCTCCTACTTCATATTCCAGATAGCCAAGATTCATGCATCTTCCTATTTCAGTCACAATTTAACTAAAAAGCAAACTTTAGGATTGTCCACATGGCTTTCAGGAGAAATTTTAGAATCAGTATGTAGCTTCAAGAAGAAAGAGGTTGTTTTGTAGGAAAAGTAGAAAAAGATTTTTTTGTGAATTGCAGAATGAAGAATGTCAAAATGCAATACATTTGAAGTAGATTACTAAAAGATCACTTCACGGGTGTTTCAGTAAAATATGTTTTCAACATTTTAAAATTTATTTATGGGTAAGATTTCTTACTGGTATAAATTAGGACAGTTGAAGCGACTTTGGTGAACTGAAATTATAATTATATAATTAGATGAGGATCTAAGTTTGAGGGAAACAGATATTTGTTCAGATTAAGGAATACTTTGTATGGTTTGATTTTAATTGAAGAGAAAGGATGAGGATTTGGGATTATCAGGAGAGGCAAAGAAAAGCAAGAAAAGGATTCATTAGGCTAAGAAGCATATAGACCTGCAGGGAAGCACTTGAGACTTGAAATATTGAGAGTGGTGATGACTCAGGGGAGTTATACTAGACTTGGAGCAGTGAGTTTCATAGCACAGTTTGGCCCACGGCCTGGAAAGAGTCTTCTTGCTGTCTGTCAATGTTCAAACGAATATTCTTCAAATTTAGCACTCTCTTTATAGTGTCTTCCATCTGGGGATCTGTAACATCAAGGTGTAAGAGAGATCAAAATTTGGCCACGTAGTTTATAATTCAGGGGAACGTGCTTCTAGCCTGGTGACACATGCTATGTAATCAATAAATAACAGTATTTACAACATCTGTGTGAAGAATTGTCTTGGTAATTAAGATGTAAGTAGACATCTTTCTCATAAGTCAGGTTTAACAGATCAATTGTATGAGCAATAATGATGGAATGTAGATTTTATTTGGTTGGTTGGTTGCACTTTGTATTTTTTGCTCTGTTGTGTGGCTTGGTTTCTTGGTGGATTTTTTTGTTGTTGTTGGTTGGTTGGTTTTTTTTGTTTGTTTGTTTGGCTTTTTACGGGGGGATTGGAGGGCGTAGATTGACTTGAAATTGAAGTTAGAAAATGCCGTTTGTGGAATTTTCAGGAAAAGTAACTGACTTCTAGAAATTTCATCCAGTGAAAATTGATAAAAGCAAAGCAGAGAAATTAAGAAAAAACACAGAATAAGGAAAGATGAGGGTAAACACCTTGATTTGCCATAATCTCCCCTGTAAAGAGTCTGTCTCAACATTCTTTGCATGCCATGGTGCAATATTTGACCCACCACTGGAAGTACAGAGGTTCTCTCCATTGTATGTATGAAACTCTATAATCTCAAATAATCTGATCCGCAAGTCATCGTGTATGAGCCACTCCATGGACTTCTAAAACTCACCTCTTGTTCTGTTCCCTTCCTCTAATCAGCCAAAAATCCAGTGAAGACAAGTAGCCTAAGAGAAAAAAAAAACAAAGAGTACTTTTTGTTCCCCTGGTGACCTTCCTAGGGAAACATGCCTGTCTCCAGGTCCAGCACTGAGTATGACATAAGAGTTAACCAATCAGGAGGTGCTTCAGCACCATTCTCAGGTTTTATACAAATGCTCTCATTTGTGATTGGTAGATGAAGTTCAGAGAAGTGAACAAAGTAAATTATTCATTAAATACAGGTGGAGAAAACGGTGAAGAGAAAAAATCTTTCCTTGTCCATTCAGGTAGTGAGAAGAAGTCATGAAGCATGGGATTAGCATATACCAGGAGACAACTGTCATACTTCATACCAGCATCATTTTTCTCATTAAAAAACCCCTTGTTGTTCTGACTGTGACAATACTTGGTTGGCCTTTTGTTATGTTCTCATCTGCTTCTGGTTATCTAATCATTACCCATCAAACTCCGCTGTCATGAGCCACTACTATGCAATTTTTTTTTTTCACTGTGGGTCAAGGATAACAAATATTTTTGATTGCATCTTATTTTCTTGGTGGCTTGGAGGGGGGAAAAACAAACAGTTAATCCATTTAATTTTACTGATCACCATGAGGAGTTCTGGATGGGTAATTTTGTGTCGTTACTCTGTCCCCATCTCATAAAGTTTCATTTACTGCCTTTTTAAACAAATGATGACTCCAAATCTATTTGTCACACAATAGCTCTCAAATATGCCAAACAATAACTATTACTATTCTTGGCTTGTTTGATCCAAATGGCATTTGCAGACATTATTCGTCCCTTCTTCTTGATATGACTTGAATAGAAACCTTTAAATAAATAAAACCCAGAGCAAGCCTCGAAAACAATAAACCAACATACAAGCCCTGGAAAATAATCACAAAGCAGTGGCTGTTACCTTATAAGTGGGGAAATCCAATTATGAGATGTCAATATTGTTCTCCTTTCAATTACTTCAAAAAGACTCATATGTGTATAATTTTTAGGGTGATTTCATCGGCTTTGTCAAAAGAAACAGAAATTATGTAGCTGAAAGAGGAGTTAATCCCCAAAATTCTTCTTGTACCTAAACATGCAAATACACACACACATATACAAACACACACACACACAGAGTGGTCGATACCAATTTTCAAATGTACTATTGATTTCAGTAGCCCTTAATTTCAAGACAAACAATAGTTTCTTTTGTAATTTCCATGGTGCTGATATAACTGCCATCATTGCTGACCTGTATGTTGTCAAATAATATTGATTGGGCATGAAATGGAGCAAGAAGGGGCTGGCAGCAAGGTGTGTGGTGGGAGGAGTGAAGACTGTGGGTGCCTTTTCATTAACTAAAGGAATAAATGACATGGATGCAACAACTTTATAGTCAAGCAGCTGAGAGCTCGGGGTCCTCAGGCTGGACTTGGATCTCCATTCTGAATTTGGCACTCTTCTCTGTGCCTCTGTCCCCACCCTCTCCCATGTTGGATTCTCCTATCTGTTCAAACTACAGATTCATGAGAGGTTTTTCAGCTTGAATTCGTTAAACATATTTCTTAATTAAGCCAGGGAAGGATGCTTTTTATGAGCAAACCACTGGGGACTCCAGAGCCACAGGGTTTCTCTCTGCTCTACCAGTGGCTGGTGAATCCAAAATCTTACTTCCAAATTGCTGACCGTTCTGCATGGTCCTTTTGCACCATCTTCATTCTCCAATGTGTGGCTTCAATTTCTTTGTCTGCATTGTCCTTTAAATTGTACAGTTTTTATGATAAGTGATTGAGTCACTTCAAACAGCTCTTATAGGGCCATGTCCTTGAGCTTCTGGAGGCTGTTGGGCTACAAATACCTTTCTGGAAGGGCTGCAGCTGTGTCAAACGACATAACTGAAGTTGCACAGCCTACAAAGAGGGAAGCTTCAGGACTAGACTTCAGAACTCATTCAGGTGACTAGAGCCTTTACTGGGATTGTCAGTCCTAAGATTTACTTTGCAGGGCTCTATCCACTATCTTGTGCTCTCTAAATCAATATTAAATCCAAAGTATCCTCATAATCATGTCTAAACTTGGAGTTATGGATATTTGAAAGAAGCCTCTGGCTCTCATGCAGAAAGGAGAATATTCATTCACTTGCCTAGACAACATGCTGACTGGTGTAATTATATTCTACCAGCTCAGATTTCTCCTGCAGTATCTGCTGGCTTTGAAATCATTCTTAACTTCCTGTCCTGAGCTGCTTTGTAGTATGGCTGTGTGTTTTAAATCATCTGAATCAGCCATGTGTCTGCAGTGATGATACCACATCTGACTCATGCATTAGTGTACATACCTCAGCCCAATTAATCTTCCTCCAAGGAAACTGCATAAATAACATCTTATGACTACATGTTATCCAGGATCTTTCATCTTAAAACATTTTGGTATGTCTTACTAGGCTATATGTACACACACTTATATACATTTATGTATATGGACACGAAGTGAGAAAGGAAAGGCCAGTAGTGCAGTGTCAGGATCCAAACTTGGGTCATAGCTGAAAAAAATCCAGCTCTGGGGTATTCTGGTAGTCTGTGCACTTATTTACTCTAACATTTCACTTAACCGACTCCATTAGGATTCAGGAGAATTTAGATGAAATATACCAGGTTAATCTATAACATAGATATGAGCCTATGGGTAAAATCCCAGGCCCCTTTGGAATCATTGTAGGAATTCCCAAAGGATTGAAAACTTCTTTCCGTCTAGGAATCATTCCCTTCGGCACGACAGTGCACCCCTCACTCGAGTGGGAAGCAGCTGCAAAGCTTTAATGAATGAAAAAGAATATAATATCCAGCTAAAACTAGAGTGGGAATTATAAGTAGGCAAATCAACCAGCAGTTACTCAAATTTAAATCTATTGAGGATGCTGGGGTTAATGACTAGTTTATGCACTACATTTCCTTCCTTTAATATTATTTTAATATTGTTGTATTTTATTTTAATTACATTCAATCTTAGCTTTTCTGTTACTTTATAGAGGAAGCACATTTGTGCTCGCTAGCTTGGAAAAAAGCAAGAAGCAAATGTCAAACTTACACCACCACATGGGATCTAAAGCTTGGTTTAATTCTGGTTAAGACAGTTCTAAATTAAAAGTACTTTCCTTTCCCTGTGGACCCCTTATTTAAAGATGACAGGTCCCCAAGTGTGTGTGTTTGTGAGACTAAATGTTTTACTGAGGGATCACAAGCAGAGCCCAAGAGAAAAGTAGATAAAAGAAACAAATAGATGTAATGAATGATTTCAGATACTAAGACTTGTTTGAGTTTCCCACCCTCTTGAAATGCATCTGTTCCTCTTGTTCTTCGTGAGGAGGTCTTTTACCTTTCAGTGTGAGGACAGCAAACTAACTATAAGAATCACATGGTACATGGAGAATTGCAACATGCATGGAGAGAATCTGTTGTGGAAGTAACTGGTCACAAGACTTTAAATTGTGTATTTAAGTGTATGAGAAAGGAAATCTTGCATAATCTAAAAAAATCAGTACTGTATTCTCTAGGGATTCACTTACTTAGTGATAGGGAAATTGCAAAGTATTCTGGAGTCCCACCAAGATAAAACTCTCAAATATTAGATCTTGGTAGCTAACTGCTGAAAGAGACTGTTCAAATTTTGCTGCATTTATACAAATGTGTGCCAGTAAGGACAAAATGGTTAAACAAATAAAGTAGATGTGAACACAAATGTGAGCACGAGGCTGTTCAAATCTCCAGAGACATCTGACAGCTTGGTAAAGAAAGCTCTGTGGACAAATTCATTTTCCCCAATCCCTTAACTTCATGTGGTGGATGAATGGCATTCCTTCACAGTTTTATCAATAGAATGTAATTCTGGCCAGATCAGTCTGTCAACAGGGAACAACATCAAACCATTTTGTCCGTATAAATAAATCACTTGCTCTTTACTATTTTTCTTTCTTTGTGGATGAAACTGGGCTATTAAAATGCCTTCTGCATCCCTACATAAGAATGGGGGAATATGCTTCATTATAGACAAAGCACATAGTGAAGACAAAATTGCCATCATACAAAGAACTAGAGGATGCAGAAGATGCAATAAAATGAATACAAAGAAATCTTTGATTGTCCGGTGCCTGATTTATAAAATAGATCTGTGCTAAAAGTGATGTTTTGTGGCTCAAACATTGAGCTCCCTGATATAAACACAGTAAACACACACAATAAAATCACAATAATTGTTTTATTCAAGGGCTTGAGAGACTATTATCACCCCTGACTGATATGTAAGAAAGCTATGAATATTCACTTCAGTGGATATTCTTAGTTAAATGCTGTCTGCTTCTCACAGAATTTCTATATTTCTAATTTCTCATGAAAGAAAAATTCTTAGGAAAGTTCAGACATATAAGAGAGTGTTGATTGATCAAACATCTTTTCTGCATTGTTTCCTCAAACTCAGCACTATAGGAGGACACTCCTTTTTCCCCACTCACAGATTGCTAATTCCTGCCCCTTTCCATCTACTTCTCAACAACCTGTGGCCCCATCAAAAGAATCACAGAAGTCAGAGAACTTTTGCTAGTACTGACAAAGCAAAGAAATGTGGTAGAAGATTAAAACTTGGGATTTTTCCAAATGACATCGTTTCTATCCAGAACCTACACTATTCTGGTTGATCCAGGTTTGTGTACTTTCATATGCCAATGGGAACATCTTTGTCATGATCTGGAATTCTACACAAACTATAACTGTCTTTACATCCTTGTAGGTCCACAGAATTGGGTCAGATAACATTTTACAAGCTGTGTCTTACGTCAAACAAGGACAGGAATATTGGGAACCTATTTTGCTAAACAATAAGCTATATGCAATCACAAAAAACCAAAACAAACCCAAACCACGCTAAATCAAAACCAACCAGTAGATTCATAAGGGCAATGACTTTCACATCATTAGATAAGCCAGGACAAGGACTCACCAGGATACTTGGTAAATCACACAAGAAGAAGAAATAGAGCTAGCTGTCTGTAAGTCAGGGTGAGCACAGGTCTTTGAACAATACTTGTTCTCAGTACCAGGAGATCTCAGGTACTGGGACTCTGTGAAATTAATTTTAACTCTCTACAGGGCTCTAAAACTTCAAAAGGTACAATGGCTGGAGTGATGAACATAGCAGGACCAGGTTTTACATCAAAGTGCAGCATGCATCGAGGGTACAGGGCCTAATAAGAAAAAAAGATAAATATTTGAGTTCATGTTCTCAGAGCACTATGCATGCAAACTAGTCAGTTGACTTAAAGTTGCTTTTCTCAGGAAAACAGGTGCCTAATTCTGGATTGCCTGAATGATTGCCACCTTCTTCCATTCACAGCCACAAATGCTCTTTCAAGTTTAGCCAAGCTGATAGCTGTAAGCTTGCTGTAATCTCAGTAGCTGGATCACAGTCTAGCTTCCCTCTGTGTTTATAGTGATTTAAATTCAGACCTCCTCAGTTGTGGATGACTGTACTAGCTTCAAGACAATGCATTGTTTCAGGCATGGAAATATTATATTTGGGCTCAGAATTTCTCAGAGATGTTCATGAATGGACTGAGAAAGTCAAATGATCTGAGAAAGCTTCAGGCCAGTCTTTTCATTTTAGCTAGGCTGCCAAAGAAGAGGTTTTAATGACATTCCCTAGGTAAAACATGCTTTTTGGTACCTTCTTAATCCTTTCAATATTTAAAAAATCTGTACGAAATGAAACAATTTCTAGCAGCGGACTTGAGCTCAAGCCTGTCCAGTGTCCATGCTGTTGGGCTATAGTGGTAGGAGATTGGTGTAGGACAGATTCTTACGGGCCTAAATGTTGTTATGATGGAGAATTTGGACCCAGACACTTTAGTGATAACGGGCAAACACTAACCACAGACTACTTCCATTAATCTAACTCCGCACCAAGCAGCTGACCACTAAACGCTGGAGGCTCTTAGCCTGAACCAGCTGTCCCTTAGACAAGAGTAAATATATCAGTTGCCTGCAACCTGGTTGCTGCTCTGGAAAAGAGCCAGAGTGGGGCGGGGGAAGAGCAAATGATCCAGCCAGTAAGTCAGGCAGAGGGCCTTTCACTCTGGATGATTGGAAGGCTGTGCTCTCAGGGCAGAGACCCTAGGGAAGGATAATGGTTCCCTGTACCCCAGTCTTCCTGCCTCTGGATTTCCGGGTAATATTTCTTTTTCTCATTTTCCACACTCCCCCATGTTTGTTGGCAGGTGTAGTTAATGTGAATACAAACTGTAAATTCCTTAGAGTTGTTTTTTTTTTTGTTGTTTTTTTTTCCTTTTTTGTTGTTATTGTTTTGCTTTGTTTTGTTGTTGCTTTTCTTTCTCACATCCCCAAAGAAACATCAAAGTACAAAGGAAAGAAAGAAATACTGAGAATAAGAATGAAAGCCAAACAAAAAGGCAGAGAGAAAAAAAAAATAGAAGAATCTAGTGGTGGCCCTGCAGAACTTTTTTCAAGGGGGTTAGGTTTCCTTCAAAGAAAGTTTAGATATATGTTTGTTTGTTTGCATTTTCAAATTGGGGCTGTTGGTGCACGTTCAGAGGAGAAGAACAAAAGCAATGCAAATTTCAGGGGAGGTGATCAGTGCAGCAGGCTGCTGACAGGGCCACCTGGCTACTGCAAGCAGCCCATAGCCTGCTGTGCTCACCTGCTTAAATATTAACAACAAGGGGGAAGGCGGAAATGTATCAATTAAACATCAGGACTGTCTGAGCAGGAAGATGGATGGTTTTCAGGACACAATGCAGGCAGTCGCATCCCCTGACTTCTGATCCTGCCTGCCAAACCCTCTGAATGTTAACCTATGCTAACGTGTTTTATCTCCCTCTTCACCCTTCCCTACCAGAACGTGATCGTGACACATAAAGGGAACGGCATTAATTTTCCAAAGGTGAGGAACAGAGATTCAGTATTAGCCCAGAAGCAGACCTGCACTGACTGCAGCTCCAGACCAGAACCTTGCACCTTTCTTCTACACATATTCCTATTACCACAAACACCTGGGTTTGAAACATCTGCTTATGGGAAGTGTCTCCAAATTGTGGCACATTTGGTGAATTGGCTTTAAAAGAAGTTAATCTGAAAAGTCTAAAGAAAAGGAATCTCCTGTACAGTGACCTGGATGGGTGATGGCTTGCAGTTGTGTGCAATGCTACTCAGGCAGTGGGAAACATGCTATCTCCGACACAAATTCACCCTCAAGCTTGGTAGGCATTATGGCAGATGGCCTGAAATAAGCTGAATCCTTCCAGCTCTTACTAGCACCTTAATTTCATACTGGCCTCATTTTGGTTTGAATTTCAAGAGATTTAAAACAGAACATTTTTACCTCTTCAGCTGGGCCATATAAAATACTTGCTGACAGTTCAAATCTGCAGATAATTTACCCTACCCATATTTCTAAGAACTAATTACCTGTGTGTATAAAATGATGAAATCTCATTATATTTTCTTAAAAAAAAAAAAAAAGCAAACTGCCATGCATTTCATTACATTATCCAATTACTGCTGCACTTGTACAGTATTATGTTACTGCCCGATCACAGGCTATTTACTGTACAGATGTGTTACTTTAATTAAACAAATGTAACTAGTCATACAAAGCAACAATAATTCAGAATGAAATTCTCAAGTACTAGCCATTGATCCTGACTTTAGTTTAACCAGTGAAGGGTGAATTCAGGGTTTTGTCTTGCAGAAAGATTGGTCTTTTGGTTTCCATAAACTTTTAACTGCAGTGTTTGCTTAGAGTTCCTTCAAATCAAAGCTGACAGTCTAATGCTGGATAAAAGGCTTTTGTGCTCAATCGAAACCTAGAATAACGTATTTTAAATTACCATGATTATATTTTCTATTTGCTGTGGTGAAATCAGATAAAGAAAGGATGAGTGAAAACATGAAGCAGAGATATCTGAACAGAGAAGATGAAAAACTGTTGGAAAGGAGAAGGGGGGCAAAGAATGACAAAATCAGTTGGCCAAGGACCCTCACTAAGTCAGTTACACAGGAGATGAACCTCAGGTCTCCGGAGGCCCAGAGTATTGTTGTATCCTCTTGACACAGCTACCAACTTACAATCATCCCATACCACCAGCACATCAACTGGGAAAAAAAATACTGATGACTTCCAAGAAGATTCTCTATTTTAAAACAGATGAGAAATTGGACAATAATAAGCATTTGCAAAGAAAACATACAAGAGGGTTTTTTTAAGAGATTGAGTTACATTGAACAGTGCTACTTCTCATTTCAAGCTGATATCTTGGTCTTGCACATATCTTGGTCTTGCAGCCGAAGGAGGAACTCATGCCTCTATATAAGGGTTCAGCTTGATAATGTATTGATATTATATATGTTACTTATTTAACAGAACTTAGCAAATCAGAGTTTGGACCATCTGGCTTTCAGGGACTCCAAACCACTTCCCAAAGTGCAATTCTCTGTTAAGTCAGAAATGCTATGACAAGAAAAACCCCTTCCTGAGCTGTTTGCCACAGCTTCCCACAAAGGAACTGCAGCAAAGATCTAAGAATGATGCAGCATTTCTAAAAAGAGAAACTTGCCACTACTCCAGTGGCACTGGCACCTCCTGAGGCTGTGTGTGAGTGCCACCTGCTGACCTCTGCCATGGGGAAATGAAGCAGAACTCTTTGGTCACCTCACTGCTCCTTTGGGTCTGCAGAAGCTCCCCACTCCATTAAGAGCAAACCTGTTACTTTTCCCTGTCATGTAACATATTATCTAAGGGAGATGCTTTCCCAGTTATTCCCATTCCTGAAGATCTCACAACTCTACAATTACTCATCCACTCTAAGATGCAATGATTTTTAAGCTAAAAGCCTTTTCCAACACCCAACCTTTACTTACAGTCTTGACATGAGCCCAAAGGTTTCCTTAGGTCCTATGAACACAATGTCTGCTAGAGCTTCCTGCAGCTAGGGCATGCCTTCACAGCATAGCGCCTTCATAGTGCCACCTCCTTTCTGTTATGTCATATGGGAAAAAATTAGCCCAGTGGGACACCAAAATCTATGCATCCTATAAATTTTGCTTATATAATGCATGAAAGATGTTGCAGTAATAAATCATCAAACTGAAGTTGAGTCTGACATTGGACTTGTCACTGAATCATTCAGTCACTCAGGTCTCTCTTTGTGAAAAGGGGAATGGGACGATTTCCTCTGTTTTCCCGATCTGGGTAGATTGTGAGCTTGTTAAAGCAGGCACTTTTTCTTTTTATTCATTTCTTACAGAATCTGCCACAGCATGTTCCCTCTGGCATTGTGAGGACTGCACAGCTGCAGTACATACAAAAATATGGTAACATTAATTTAAAACTCTTTTGAGGACTCACATAATGCAGTTTTTGGAATTTCTCCTTTTTCTTTTTTTTTCAAAAAGTCTTCTTCGCAAGGGAAATTTCACTCAGAAAGAACAATAGATACTAAATTAAGCTGTGAGACCATTGGGAGAGATTCAACCATTTCCAGTAACTGTATTGGTATCTATATGCATGATCTAGCTACTGTGGTCTAGGATTGACAAATCAGCAAAAACAGAAAAATTGTCTTAACTTACAGAAGCAGCAGCATTCCACCTTGCTCACAGTCCTTACTTGTCAGAGTAAATATTCCTCACTCAGATTACCTCACTTTTTGGATCATCCAGAGCCTTCCCCACACAGCATAGGGTCTAAACAAGAGCAGGGATTTGCTATCCTTTTCCCACATGCAGGAGTTGAAGGCCAAAGAGCTGAATGCACATGCCCAAGTCTTCAAATAGGGCCAGGCTGCCAAGAACGGGAATTGAACAGAGACCTTGCCCAGATTACACTGCATAGAGACACACACGCACCCTGAACCAGCAGTATTTACATCTGTTGGTCCTCTAATACCGTGTGATTGTGTTTGCACAGAGCTGAGCCCAGGTGAGCAGGCTTGGCCTTTTGGCTGGGCTCAAAGTCTGGGGCATGATGACACATGACGTGTATTTGTGCAGGTTTTAGTTGGCCCAGAACACATGCAGAGAGTGTGCTGGCTGCAGCCCTCAGTGTACAGCATCAGCACATCCCAGCTATTAAACTTTGGACACAAGATCCGATTTTAAGTATTTGCTTCTTTAAGGCAGAAGAGCAAGTCAAATAATAAATTTCTTCCTAAAAAGCCACAGAACAAAGTGAGAAAGAAAAAAACTAACCCTCCCTCCCTCCCAGCTCCAAACAGCAACAAATTCCTGCCCCTGTAGGCACCACATTTCCAGCCTTTAAATAAATAACAACAGCGAGGCCAACCTTTCCATCTCCCCTATGTAAGAGGAGAAACATTCCGGCTTTGCCACATGTCCTGTAATTATGGGTCGAACCCCTGTTCACAGGGGTATCGATCTGCTGCTAGCTGAGTCTAACTCATTAGGTATTCCTTCATTGTTTCCTATGCAAATTAAGTTAATGAGAATTAGGAACATAATGGAGCCCATTCACCGTTCTAGTTGGTGGAAAATGGGTTTGACTACCAATTTTCCATTACAGCTGTTTTGTAATTACTCTGGAGCACTCTGCATTCTAATGGAGATCCTGAGCTGATCTGACAGTCGCTTAGCTTTCTTTTTTCTCCTCCTCTCTCCCACCTTCTTCTTCTCAGAAAAAAAAAAAAAAAAAAAGAAAAAAAAAGTGAGATTTTTTACATTAAAGCTCTGGAGTTTGATTTCTACTGCAGTTAAAAAGGGGAAAAAAAATCGAACAAAATCCTCTTTCCTTGATTTTTCCCCCCTGGAATAGCTTGCCCCTTTCTTTTTCCCTGAAGTCTGACGTCAGGGTTGCTCTGCTTTTAGTGCTGGGGTTAGTTTGCCCTGGGAAAAAAAAAAAAAAAACAACAAAAACCAAAATTAAACCAAAAGCATCATGGATTTTATTCTTTTCACCCAGGTTTCTGAAGGAAATGAGGCTTATCATGGTCAAAGAGCACACTCATCTCTGCCTATTTGTCTGTCTGTCTCACTTTACAGACTGATTAGCTCATTTCAATCAAATTTAGCTGAGGGTTGGAGGTGTCAAGGATATTAAATTACTATGAGCTTCAGTAAAGAGGCATCTGAGTAGCGGAGAAACACTCTATGAGCACAGCCACTAAACACAGGCTGCAGCATGAGCCCACTCTCATTAGACTCTAAAGAGCCCACACAGAAGGAATGTGGTTTTGAACATCTCAGCCCGGATCAGGGTTTGCACCTTCCCTGACACAGCACGGTCTAGCCATGAGACACAATGCCAGCGAAAATCAGGCTTCATTAGTTCTACTGAACACAGAATGAGTAGTTTTTAAGCCATCAAATCTAAAGCTACATTTAAAGCTGCAAAAGAAGTTCAAGGCTTCAAGGCTTCAAGCCTTGGAAACTACTCTCAGCTATTTCTCTGCAGAACATATATTATTAATCATCTTAATTACAACAGTGTGTATGAGCCCATCAGATAGGGGATTCCACTCTGCAATTAGGAACTGAATAAAAATCGAAGAATAGCTGGCCCTTTTAGCCAAGTCACACATGAGGCTGGGGAGATTTTGGAAAGTGTAGACATAGATATGGCAGTCATGGTGCCCCATCAAAGCCATATCTCATTTCTGTAGAGGGTGGAAACAGCTGCCTTCAACTCTTTCTCTTCATCATGAACTCCATTGGCATGCTGGAAATATTCTAAATACTAACGGTAAACTTCCTTATATTTTTCTACTTCAGAAGAGAATGGCTGGCATGTGATCCTGAAATAAAATTAATATAATTCTGAAGGATGATATAGTAAAGAGCTTTCCTATTGTTTTCACACAGAAAAGAGAAAGTTACTAACACCAAAAATATTTTTGCTATTAATAACAAATTTATGTGGACAAAGATCATAAGAGACTTGGGCATGTTCTGGCAAGCTGCTGTGCTTAGAAAAACAGAGGTGGTTCCTCTACATAGTTCTTACAAATTTTCTGTTTGGGCTTCACCTCAACTCTAGGGCTCTCTGGGTGTTCAATAAGGAAACTCGAAGGAGGAACACCTCCAGATTCAGGGTCCACAGGCCACCTAGGAAAGAACAAGCCCAGGTTGTTTTGAGTGTTTACCAACCCTTACTTCAAAAGCTGGGCACATCCAATCCCACATGGTTTCATTTCCAGGTACTGCAAGATGCATACAAGACTTGTCTGAGTAAGTAGAAAAATCCTGATCTTTCTTCATGGGAGTAAATTGAGACCGAGATTTAAGAAAGGGCGACGGCTACAGGGAAGAAGGCACCAGGAACACAGCTGGATACCCTTTCTACAGGACCAAATGAACACAAAGTATGTTCTACCATTTGGATTACAAGAGAGGTTTAATTGAAATGCACAAAACAAAACGGCAAATTCATGTAAAATTTAAAGCACATTTTTATTATTTCACATGGACCAAATTGTAACTTTATATTGCCTTTAGATGCAATTTTGTTCAATGAAATTATATTAAGGTAAAATAAAACACGCCCTTTAAACTGTTAAGATGAAATATTAGGACTTATTATGGGTGGAAAGAGATTTTGATTTCTCTAATAAATACTGAGGAAAATATTTGGTGGAAAGTACAGCCACCTAATTTGAATTAATACAAATAAGAACTATTAAGTTTAGCTGATTAGCATATTCATATGTACTGTAGGCACCACATTTTCAAAATAGTCTCTGATTACTAACCTAAAGTACTACATTTAAAAGCAGAACTTCTGAACCTCAGAATTCACAGGTCATTATATTTGGAACGTGATGCAAGAGCAAGGATTTTGCAAAGAAAATAAAGTGGAACACTTAAATTTAAAAATGTCGAAAGAAACATATATGAGGTAATGCTGATTGTTTTGGAGATCTTTCACTTTAAATGGAATAACAAAATGAAAGAGAACATTGTCAGGTGAAAAGAAAATCACAAAGACAATATGGATTTGGTATCTTGTCAACACGGCATCTGGACTTTAAGAGATTTTATTCTGATAATATTTTAAGATAATGGAAAAATTATTACCCTTATTTTCACATTAGAGGCTGGGTAAATGAACATACACCACTCATTCTAGCAAACTGCTGTGGTACATATTTTCAACTATCTGAACCAGCGGGATTATCTTAATAGTTCTGTCAACTTCACTAAATCTAGTTATATTTAATGATCTCATACATCCTAAATGCTTTGATATATCATGATATAAAATACTGGCAATTTCAATCCTTCAGTTACCATTCTAAACTGCTCTTTTGTAAGTGTAATATAAAAACAAACATCTTTTGGCTTAGGTTGCTTTAATTTATCTCGATTCATTATCTCCTTTTCTTCCAGAATCAGGATGGTTTAAAGAGCCCTTGCCCTATCATGAAGAAATAGAGGGGGTAAGTCACTCCTGTGATCTATCCAGACCTTTAAGGAAATGAACAGTGAAAAAAAATACTTTTCTTTTCTTTCTTTTTTCCCCTCCAATCATATTTAATGACAGTGCTGATCTGGGATGGCTATTTCAGAAAACTGACATGAAAATTCCTTGAAAAGTATGGGATGCTGACACTCTGTTCTCTGCTTTAAGTTTTCCTTTGAAAGAACTGAATAACTACTGGACTTCCATTACTGAAAATATTTTATAAATTAAGAAGAGGCTTCAGGTTCCATGCTGGACCTTTTTAATTGAATGTGTAGAACTTAGGAATAGTGAGTTCCATTTAATCGTGAGCTTCTCACATTAGCATATCAGCAAAAACTGGACTTTCAGATCTGGTTGCCCTGATGAAATCCTAGTATTGTTTTAAACCTGTGATTTTAATAGGAGCTTGGGAGATTTTCCCCTTCCTTTTTTATTATTATTTTATAAGGCAATCATTTCAGCCTTCAATTCCCCATCATCACTCTTTTTTGTCTGTTTGTTTTTTGATTAACAAGGAAAGTGAAACAATTTTCACAGGGCTACTATGGGTGCATTCAGCCACTGAGATAAGATTCACCATCAGAGATTTAACCCTCAGATTTGTATTTTCATCTCCCTCTTTACAATAGTTATATTCAAATCTGGCAGTTTCTATCCGAAAGATTAGACCTCCAGCTGTCATAGCAAATTTAACTCTAATAGAATCTTAGGCAAAAATAACAACAGCAACAACAACAAATTGTCCACGAGGTAATTTTCATGGTTCCACTTCTCTGCCCAACATTTCTGGAAACTGGATAAACTGCTGATGGAGAATGAGAGAGTGAATCACTGAAAAGTACTTCAGAGAAGTCCTTCTTGGCAAATCCTATCCCAGATAAGGGAATAAGAATTCACAGTTAGAGAATTTCAATGAAATTCGTAATACCAAAATGTATCCAACACTACCGTTGATGCTAAATCGCCCAATGGGGAAAAAAGCCCCAAAACCAAAACTATTGGTAAGTGCATATTACACTGGATGTAGCCAAAAACCTACAAATATGCATATGATAAACAAATTAGACACACTAAAGGGATCTGAGTGTATACTGATCACATTTTCATAACATTTGTACACCGTTACACCCATCCTCACATCTCACAGTTATTATCATTCTTGCTTTGCATGCACCGAGTCACAAAAAAGCATCTCTCATTCAGTCCTCAAAGCTTAAACAGTACCTTCCTTCCTTTCAGTAGAATTCAAGCCAGCATGACCAACACAGATTTCTCTAGAAAGAAAGGTCCAAATCCTGAAAAGTAGAAGAAACTAAGCATTTAGTAGGGTAACTTTTCTGCTGTGGAGACGTCAATGGGAGTCGTAGGTTGCAGCATCTTTGAGGATTTAACCTGTCACTTTCGAAACAGGCAGTGTGAAGCTTATTTTCTCCTGTCCTCACTCACCCAGACTCTGCTTTGTTGAGGACTCTACATTCAGAGCAAAGGATAGTTTTGGATTTTATACTCAAAAGCTGTAACTTGAATTCCTGAGTTAATTGAACCAGATGAATGGTTTTCCCCTGTACCTTACTGGACCTTTCTGGGATCAAAACTAGTCATTTTTCATTTCCATTAATGAGATACCACAGATATACACTGGCAGCAATTCTGGCAAGAATGAAAGTGGAAAGGAGAGCATATGGTCAGACCATCCTTTTTAAACTTAAACTCTGAAGGCTGTTAGGGAACTTTTCGTTCCCTGCCTTACTACTGTGGATTTTTTTGACACCTCCTCTAAATAATCTACCATTCATCAGAGAAGAAAGAGTTCAGATGGAAAAACACAGATCTATTAGGGTATCTTTTACAAAAGCTTCTACACATCCTGTTTTCCAATTCTTTCTTTCATAGAACAAGACAGACCTAGGTGTCACCATATTTAGCAAAACTGAGCTTAGAATTCCTCATTAAGTTTCAGCACTTTTCCCAGCACAGCAGAAAGTTTGGAGAATCTAAAGAGGGCTAGAGCTTCACATCAAAGTCAATAAAACCTATTTTTGTTGAGGTTGATGGGGAAGTGAGAAAAAAAGTATCCCTAGGAAAGAAAACAGGTTGGGGTATTTATGTTGTGTTTGTTTGTTTGTGGACTTTTGTGTTTTATTTGTTTGTGAGGTTTTTTGTTGTTTCTGTGGGAGGGGTTGTTTGTTTGTTTGTTTTTAACTTTTTAGGGTTTTTTAAAGAGAAAATTAATTATAATAGAGGGCTTGTAGTAATTATTTGGTGTATAGCCCAAGGATATGCTGAAAGGACAGTTTGATTGTAAGAAATAAACTGGCCATTTGAAGTTAATTTACACTAGACCAAGGATCTAGGAGAGTTTTTGCCTTACATTTTGCACTAGCACAGACTCTGATCAGGAGAAGTACTTTGAATTGCCTTTAAAAGCCATGCTTGGAGGAATGCAATTTCCTGTTGTAGCAGAAGTGATGCCAGTGGACAAAATCATATGATTCTTCAACAGGAAGCTCTCTAGACTGAACTCATTGAAATGTCTCAGTGGTTAAACAGGGTCAGGCAGGATTATAAGACATTTGTTTTCTGAAGTTCTGTCTCACATGAGGGAAAAGGCAAAGTGAAGTTACTTGGCATTTCCACCAAGATCTCGCTGCTGTTCTCTACAAGAATTGCCCATGAAGGATGACAATGTATTTCAAGTACTGTTAAAGATTTGGCTTCCCCTCCTCTATTAAAATCGGAGACAGTAAAGTACTCCTCTTGCCACCAATACTGCTTCCATTCCATGTTCCTCCGAGCTGAGTAATTGTTCCTCCAACCATGATTAGTACTGCCTTGCGATTAGAAATGTAAGACTGGAGCTTCTGTGGGAATTAGTCTTTAACTTAGAACTTAATCTAGTTGATAGCAATATTGCCCATTATTATCCATTTGATGGAAACCACCTCTAGGTCATGAGAGACAGTTCTCCCTCTTTCACCCACTGTCAGATGTTCCAACCATACAAAGTCAGGACGTGTCTATTACCAGTGGCATGACCCAATTCTGCTAGAGCTTTTATTTTTCTATGGCCAGAAGCTTTCAAAGAAGTCTCGAGCATTAATTTGTTTGTGGAACACCCTTAAGCAATGATAATTTTTGGACTTTGAAATGAGTAACCCTCTTTCTATAAAAAACTCTAGAGACAAGATTAAGAGTGGGACTGTAAAACTACAATGTGTAGCTACAGGGCAGGTTAGTGCCCCTCTTTTAGACTAAGGCTTATTCCCTGTCACATTCCAGAGTGCAAGTATATATTAAATGAAGCCAACCAGAAAGTGGTGTAAATTGGTACCGTGTAGTCCTCTGTGTGCAGTAGTCAAATGACAGCTGGGGACTGAATAGTCTGTCCCTAGGTCCATGGGATTCATGACTTTGAGAAATAACATGTAAAATATATCACAAAATGTCCTCCAGGGAAACATTTAAGTGCCAAACTCTATTTTCTGCCCAGGGCTGCTTGGAAGCATTAAATAACATTCCTTCAGTTTTGGGGGCTTTGAAGAACTTCCAGGTTTTTATTTCTAAAACTCATCAAGACAGATGTACCAAACAGTTTTTTCATAACGGTATCCAACTCTCTTAGTCCTTTGGCAAGAAAATTCCTTCTTTCCATCATCTCAAGCTAGTATTGACTACAATATCTCCCATCCAGAAGTTGCACTGTTTGTAGTCAGTAATCTTTCCAATACCAGTGAGAGTTGGTTTTACTATACTCAGTATGAACTTATCTTTAAGTGAAACAGGTAAGACAAGCTTCGGCAAAAGAGAAAGAAAAATTATCTCATTCACTGGGAGGCTGCCACTTAGTTTTGGATCTTGTCAGCAATTATAAATGGAGGTGCGTCAGCATAACTGCGGAAATATTGATTCACTTGATATGTCTGGGGTACTTAAAAAAAGAAGACATATAGCACAAACCAGGCCACATCTTCAGTTAGGAGAAACTGTCATAAATGTACAGAAGAAAATAGAATTACCCTTGTTTACATTAGTGAAGTCTGGTTTATTATAAATGCAGAGAAAAATCTAAACAAAAATTTAAAATATTTGCATTATTTACATACACATATACGTATAGCTAGATGCTACTTATGGAATTTAAAAGGTCAAACACTCAGGCATTGGTAAGCATCAGAAATAAGGTTGCTAGTGATATTTGCCTTTTCTCTCATTGTGTCTGTCAATTATGAAGGCACTTTTAATTACATGAAGACATGTTGTTCACTCCATGGGTGTCCTGCCTCATTCAACACTCAGGTTGAATAGGTCTCATTTTGTACATAATGATCCTATATGTGCTTTCCCACTGTTGATTAGCAACCACGGGATTCACCTCACCTCCTTACAGAGATCCCACACGTATGTGTTTATATCTCAGCTAGCTCCTCCAGGCTCCCCCTCTAAACAGGGGGAAGAAAGAGGTGTTTTAAGAGGTGACCCATTTTAAATGTGTGTTTTAGAGTGAAATGAATCACCCCCTAAGGAGAAGTACTTTTCTCTCTTGACTATAAAGAGACTTTGACTAGTTTAGGTAGAGCCCACTGCACTGTGGGTGCATCCCAATCCCTGTGACCCCACTCTTATCTAGCACTTAGTCTTTAAACCCTACTTCAAGCAGAGAGATATTATCAGCCCTGTGGGTAGTCTGGTGGTCCCTGTAACAAGAGCTGAATCATTCCTGCAGCACATCCACACTGTAAGCAAGAGGGTGCCAGTCACCCAGCTGCCTGCACTAGAGCTTGGTCACAGAGCTATCAAGCCCATGTATCCCCATCCCATCAATAATCAATGGAAGGAGAGAGTCTTCTCCAGAGAACAATTTTGCACCAGCTCATGAGAGGGCACAGGGATGTATTCAGTGTTTAAAGCTGAGTGAACTGAATAACTCTCTCACCCAGAACTTTCTTTTTTTGTGTAACATTTCACATGCTGAGTGCACAGTCCCTCTCTCCTCTCATTACTGCTCTGACCTAGCACACACTATCACAAATCAGACCCCAGGGCCTGAAACCAGGCACCAGAAAATGAGGAAGAAGCCATTAGTGACCACACCTGAGAAGTTCAAATCTTCATTGACAGCACACACAAGGTATAATCCTGATCTCCAAAACAGGTCAGTATCTTGCCTTTTAGCTCCACATGTGCTTTTACAACAGATGAGAAAGAGATTTTATTTGAGGTTCACAGTGCAGTCTAAACACCAGGATATATCCACCATTTTGGACAAAATGAAGCGGACATTCTTAAGGCCTTGAACCATAGTTAATTTCTCACCCTTTGCCTTCTTGTGACATCCATGTAGGGTTATTAAACTGAAAAAAAAACCCCCAAAATCAACAGGAATAATGCCAACTTCCTTCTTTGTCAGGTATGGCATGAGAATAAGTAGACAGCTGAGGGTGAGAAAATATACATGAAGAATAGACCCACAGTGAATCCACCACAAATTCAGACACAAGTAGAAATGACAGTATATTCATATGCTCCATGTCCCTGAAGCTTTTTTCCTTATATGTGTATATTTTTTGGGGGGGTGGGCTCTCTTTTATTTCTTCTCCACCCTTGTAACTTTTTATAGCTCTGAGCATATGCAGATGCCGTGTATGGCCCAACACACACAAGAATCGCAGCTATGGAAAAACGTGTACAGAAATTGGAAGATAAAATATGGAAGAATCACCAGGAACTTAAGAAGGAGATCAAAGAGAGCCTTCTCCAAATCTCGGCAGTACCGATCAGAGATTCTGCTATCAAATGCGGATGTTCCCCAGAGGGAAGGTACATCCCACGAAGTGAGCTGTGGAAATTCCTGTGTGACAAGTGGGGAAAACATGAGGAGGTGGGGTGGACAACACACTTCTGCTCTGGCAGCACGAGTGCGTGAACTGAAGGAGCACAAGTCTCAGAAAGGAAGTTCTACCAAAAAGGAAGTAGCTCCAGTTGCCTGTAGCCAAACTGCCGGAAATGATGGAAAAGACGATGATGTGTCCGATTCCCATTAAGGAACCTCTAAGATGCCCAGGGAAATAAGGATAACCAGGTATAGAGGGGCCCTGCCTCTAGCCAGGTAGAGGTCAGGGAAAAACGTGTTTTTTGGACTGTGTGGATTCGTTGGCCTGGTACATCAGAACCATAAAAATATGATGCCTTGGTTGACACTGGTGCGCAGTGCACAATAATCCCATCACAACATGTGGGGGTAGAATCTGTTTCTATTTCTGGTGTAACAGGTAGATCACAAGATTTGACCCTGGTGGAAGCTGAGATGAGCCTGACTGGAAATGAGTGGAAGAAACATCTCATTGTGACTGGTCCAGAGGCCCTATGCATTTTGGGCACAGACTTCCTCCGAAGCGGGTATTTCAGAGACCCAAAGGGACTCAAGTGGGATTTTGGAATAGCTGCTGTGGAGACAGAGGGCATTAAGCAATTGAACACCTTGCCTGGATTATCAGAGAACCCATCTGCAGTAGGTCTTCTGAAGGGGGAAGAACAAAGAGCACAAATTGCCACCTCGACAATGCATCACTGACAGTACTGGACAACTGCCGTGAAGAGCTCGTCTCTGTCAGCCTTGAACAAAGAGTTTTTTAAATTTAGGGTTAGGGTTAGGGTTAAGTTAGGGTTAAGGTTAAGTTAGGGTTAAGGTTATGGTTAGGGTTAGGGTTAAGGGTTAGGGTTAGGTTTAAGGTCATAATAGGGCAACCTATAATTAGGGTTAGGGGAAATAATCCTCATCTTTCTATTTAAAGAAAGCACAAAATATCTTTGTGCCTCATCATTAATTGAAATATAAACAAAAGTGGGAAAATACAAAAATATTCTTAAAAATTCATTTAAAAATTGAAATTTGAGAGGAAGTCTTTTCCCAAGAGAAATTTCCAGAAACATGAATTTTAATCAAATATTAAATTTTTTTTTCATTATTTGTTTTGTTTTCGTCTAGTAGTGTAGCTTTGCCAGTTGATCAACCTAAGAACAATGTTTGGGTGACTTTAGCTAATGATTCATGGTTGGATACTCTATGTTTGTCTACCACAACTCCAGAAAATCCATTTTCAACTTGTTTTCAATGTTCCAATAGAGAACTGGCCAATCCCAGAGAAGATTGATAGAGCCTTGTGAGGCTTTGATTTTTTGCGGGATCAAAAGTTTGGGAACACTGTACCCCAGTAAATACATGGGAATAGTGGATTCCCTATCTTCCTAAAGTCTCTGATGACCCCAAGAATTAGAAATCCTTGGTTCTGTAAAATTAAAATTCTGTGTTGAATTCAATTCTACAAACACTAATCAATCAATGATGAGAGATGTTTTTCCACATAACCCTGTATACAAGAACAACTTCTTTTGGTGTAATAGTACTTTTGTAGTTTCATCTGCACCTAGCTCTATTCCTCTGCAATTACCAAGAGGAATGTTTTTTGTATGTGGAGATGGAGAATGGCCAGCTATCCCTTCAAACATTAAAAGAGGCCCATGTAAGTTGTGAGAGCTTACACTATTTACTCCTAGTATGAAGACAATTGCCAACATGAGACACAGATAAAAAAGATATGTTCCCCATTAATATGGAGCAGAATGCAGAGATGATTTCACCCCATGGGGCTATGGAAAAAGCCTTGAAGCATCTCTTCTTATGCCACCAATTGCCTCAGTAGTTGCGTTAAAGCAGTTAGATCAACTGGGATGTTGGCTGAGTAAAAAATCTAATGCCACGTCCCTTGCATTAAGCGGCCTTTTAAGTATCGGAGTAACCTAACCCTAAACCCAGCCCTAACCCTAACCCCTAACCCTAACCCTGTAAATAGTGTCATTTGTTTTTTTCATTCATGCACTAAGTCTAGTGATCTTCATCTACTGAATTCCTGGTCCCTACCTATGTCAAGAGGTGCTGTGCCCTATTAGTTTCAACACTCTATCCACTTGGTATTCAAAAGTTGGCTCAGGTTTATTCCATCCATTCTGTTGGACAAAATGTATCACCCAGTTCTGGGTCCAGTTCACCCTGAATTCAACCAGAGACTTTCTACTTCTCTACAGTGCTTTAACAGAGCAGAGTGAAGACAGACCATTTCCCTGTTTGGAGAATACATCCAAAACGAACTTCTTTATAGTTCAGATAACAAAAATGAACGTATCCTAGGTCCAGACTAGATCATGCCCAACAGAAAATGATCAAGGTATTTAGCAGCAAGAATATAGTCCCACATAACCTGTACAAACTGAAATTTTCAAATATATTTGATTTTGCCATATTGGGGAAGTCTTTGCTGTCTAGAAAAAGATACATCACAGTGAAGGGAATGTTCTGTTATCACCAAATTTTGGCCACAGTTTTACCGAAGCATGGAGACTTTTAATCTTTTTCAAAACAGATCAACTTTTCATTCAGGAAAAACACCAAACCAAATCAAACCAAAACCCAAACAAACAAACAAACCAACCAAAAAGAAACCAGCCCCAAAATGGTGGTTTTGTTTCCTGCTTTATCCCTGGAATAATGAACCTTGTTGCCTGAGTTCAAAAATTAGAAGGAAAAAAATCAGATCTTACCCACACCTGGAAGTAAACTCAGTGCTGGGACAAATTCAGTTACAGAAACTTAAGTTTAGCAATTATTGTTAGGTTTTACAAAAGCTCATTTTCAGACCACCACACAGTAGCAGATAGAGAACACAGCATGTAGGGGAGCTCAAATAGTGCACTGCCAGGCTACTTCCATGCCTGTCACAGAGTCCATAAACCCATTAAACACCCATGCCCACAAGCCCAGAGTACCACAAGGGTGCAATGCCAGACAGGGACCCAAATCAAGGACTTCCTACAAATAAATTCCCTATCTGCCCCTCTGACCCAAGCTGTTCAATAAAGTCTTTGCCCCCCTACACAGTTATGACACCCATCACCACAAGGCATCAGGAGCAGCTCTTGGGATCACCTTCCAGATGAAAGAGGAAGCTTCTGACGAAAAGTGTGGGACATGGTAAAGAGTGGAGAAGAAAAGTGCTTTGGGATTGCACCACACCTGTTATGATATATTACTGTCTCTGCCTGGCTCTGTGGGGTCAGTAATATAGTTGGTAGCAAAGAGTCGAGAAGAGCATTTGTGTGCGCTCCGCCAGGAGCATTTATTGCATCCACACTGCCAAAGGTTACAGACGCAAATATGAACATGATCCCAAAGCTCAGAGTTTTATCCGGGGGCAGGGAAAAGGCGGGACTAGGGAACGGGGACCAATGGGGAAGCTCTGGGGGAGTGACAAGAGGGTAGAGGCCAACAGCCAACCAGGGAATCCAAACTGGGACAGCTTAACATAACAGAGCAAGCATCCTGGGAGAAGCGTCTTTCTCTCACCTTGACCGGTAAGTCTCTGGCACCAGAGACTGTCTTACCAAGAGCTCTCTCTGTCCCTTGTGCCACAGGCCAATTGGCCACCACAAGGATATATCTAGGAATTAGGTGATTTAGGAAGGAAAAAAAATTAGGATTTAGGAAGGAAAAAGTTCAGAAAAATAGAGGAATTAAAGGTTAAGAAATAGTCAGTCATATGTAAATTATTTGCTGATCAACACACTTGTCTGACTGTTCCCCCCACCCCCGCTTTGGTCCCATGCTGCCTAGCACAATGTCCTGGGCACTGAGCAATCTTCTGCCTGCCCCTAGCAGGGACAGATGGAGTCCGATCGAAGCACGCTGGAGAGCGGGCGAATCCCCAGCTCGGGTTTGCCTCGCATCCCGATGGCTAGTGTGCGCGAAGGAGGTAGGATAAAGCAGAGGGACTCCTTTGTGGGGAAGGGGTTTATTCCAGGGTAGAAATCCATGGAGAAAGACCAAGCCACGTGCCTGGCAGGACAGTTTTGTACCCTGACAAGCAGGCGTGGAAAGCACATGGTAACCAATGATACTTTAACTAGGGGGTATTACAGGGGCAGAGAGAAGGGATTAGAGCCAATGGGGGAAGGGGTAGGTGGAGAGGAGTAACAGAGACCAATTAGCTGCTGAAGAACCTAGATCACTCTGGAAAGGCAGCCAGATGTGAGAAAAATGGGGAAGGGAGACTTGCTGCTAAAGGTAAGGCACGGATCACGGCCTCTGGGGTGCTCTCTGCAATTTCAGGGGTTTTGGACTATGGAAGGATCAAACCAGTGGACTCTCTGGTCCCCTTTATCTGGCTGACCCTGGCTTTGGCCATGGTTCACTGCAACACCTGCCTGAAGCACAATCTGTCCTGTCTTCTTAGAATTACAGAATCACAGAATCACTTAGGTTAGAAAAGACCATTAAGATCATTGAGTCAAACCTTTAACCTAGCACTTTCAAGTCCACAAGAATAATTCCTGGATTAATTTAGGGCAGAATGCACTCCTAGAGAGATACTTGTCCGAAGTCTGAAGGCAGAAAGAGCAATCAACATAAATTAAAAAAGAGCTATAAGACAACCATGTAAATACAAGCAGATGATATGCACAAATTCTTCGCCAGTATTACTAGGACAGAAAACTGCATCTAGAAATCCAAAAGGATCAGTAATTCATATTTTGTACCTTCTGTGAGCCACAACCAAGTTGCAACTTTGGGTGATAGCCAGAGAGGCACGCTGATAACCCCTGGGAACACAGACTGCCTCTGCAAGACCTTTGCATATGCAATGTGGACCCTTATCTCTAAAGAGACCACTGATGCCTGCATTTACTCTTGTTAAATTCTTTTCTCTCTCCTGAGCGAGGTCTGCTGTGCTGTGTGTCCATGTGTTGGCAAAGGCATAGAGTAGTTTGTTTCATGTTTCATTCTCACACAGTCCAGATATGATCAGTGAAGCTTCTTTTTACAGACATGACTCTTGAGTCAGCTAAGGAGGTCTTGGGATATTGGAGTAAAATGGTACAAGCCACTAGACTGAAGCTGGAATAATCTAGAAATTAAAAAAATATATAAATTTGTCACTACTCATTGACAGGAAGTGAAAGAGCAAAAATTGGTATCCATGTTATGGAGGCTGTTTGTTTAAAGATAAAGTGATACTGTTTTTTGTCTGGAGGTGTCAGACTCTCCAACTGATCTGAGTCAGGAGGGAGATGATTAAATTATTAATAATATCTTAGCTAAATATACTTGGGAAGCTTTTTAAAGAAAACAATTTTTCATTATTTATCAAATTGTTTTGTTTAACCTGTTTGTTTCCTCAAAGACTGGCTTTGAACTGTGACATTTGCTAGGATTTCCCATTGTGCAGCAGGTATTCTGTAGCCCTCATCAAATCAAGTGGCAGCTTGTTTTTCTCCATCTGATGAAGACACCTCCATCTCAGGCTGGAGGGTAGCTGGATCTTTGGTGTTGAAATCTGTAAGAATTACCCCACCCCGTTACAAATGTCTCTGGTTAGAGTGCTTGGAGAGCATAGTCACACCGTGTTTTGGCGTTCTTTAGGTCATGTGCATTGTGATGCTTTTTCTGTTTGCAAGTACTTTTTTAGAGATAGATGAATAGTAAAAGCTCCCTTGTGTGGCAGGAGGACAAGGATGAACCATAGGCAGAAAATATTGAATCATAGTCAGCCTGGTATACTAAGAGGGAAAAAAAAAAGGAAAAAAAACATCCAGGCCTGTCATGTCAGGGCTGCAGCTTTAACCAGGGCTGACTGATGGTCCCTGAGGTCATGTTGTTCTTCTCCATCTCAGATACCAGCAGGGAATCAAGGAAATGAAGGCTTTCCAGGCAAGAGTTGTCAAGTACGAGGGAAGAAGAGGACATGGAGAACGTTTGAAACGGTTCTTAACTCCAGTGCAGGAAATATGGATTTAACTGACCCAGGAAATCTGTAAAAGAAAATTCTAGCCCACCATAAGGAGTAGTCAGTAAGGGCAAAAGAGAAATAGACAAACACACTTCAGTAAGACATAAGTGCTACCTTATCACTAACCTGAATTTATATAACAAGGACTGCAGATTATACTTATATATGTTCTCATCATTCATAAGGACAGAACATTTTCTTTGTCTTTAGAAAACAAGATAAGCACCTTTCTTTTCTCTTTCTACCAGTTGTGTAGGAAGGCAAAGACTAACTCAAAGAAATGTAGCAAACATTTGAGGAATCTTGAAAAGACTTTTAAGTTCTCCATGAATTTCAATTTTCTCTATTAACTCTTCATTGTCACTACCAACAAGAATGTGGAGGTTAGATGAGCAATTTTCCCTTTACAGTGCATTTCACAGAGATTCATCATTATGAATGGCTTTCAGAAATGAATGGTTATCTCAGGAGACTTTATTCACCTTTTTTTTTTTTTGCTGGTTAAGACCCTACTCCATTTGTTATGTCTGTGGCACAAATACAAAAACAGGATAAACAGGAAGATTTCTAATGAAACATTTCACAACTTGAAATAGTTAACCTGAAAAAAGAATCAACATTTAGTGTGGGGATCTGAGTACTTTCATTTAGCACACAGACTTCTTTTCCCATCTGCTTTCCCACAAGTTGCAAACTTAACTTTTTCATTCTCCCTTAAAACAATTTTTGAGACATTCTGGAAATCACTGTTATCCCTTTTGTTAATTCTATATTTAATGGTATTTTTGATCATTTAAGGGCCTACAGTCTAAGAAACTCATTATTGCTAGCAGTGACTGGATGTTACACACTGATGTGGACGTAGGTATTTGTATCTCTAAAGCAAAATGAATTTAGTGTTTCCAGGCATTTCTCAAGATCTTGCATGTACCATGGAAAAGAGAAACAAAAGGATATAAAGCGACCAATCTGTTCTCCGGTCCAGGTGGACAGGGCAGGTCTCTGTCCACTACTGCTGACACTCACACACTGACTATCACACCCTGTATATTCATCAGATTTCCTTTTAGATCTCTTGGGCTTCTTGACCTTCCTGTTCTGGTTGAATAATGTTTGGATAAATAGATATATACATAAATGGACTGTCAGAGAGTTGAAAATAATCTGGGCTGATTTCCTTTGCTGATGATCTATTGAATATACCTGATGCATTCTATGTGTTCATTGACTTTTCTATTTGTTTCATACTTGTACTCATTTTTACTGATCACCATCCTGCCTTCTGTAATGTCAAGATATAATGAAAAATATTCCACCAACAAAGGTGTCCTTTGATATTTCTTATAGTTTATATATCTTTTCCCTTTTGCCCCCCCATTCCCCCCCAGATCTGTGCCTGTTGCTTTTTGATGAAGTTTCAAATGCAGAGCACACAGTCATAGCTCGAGACTTGGTAGCAGCTGGGGTATTTTGTCCTTCCTTTAATTTTTTTTTCTTTGCTGTTTTATTCAGAACTGACATCACTGTGTGGAATATTTATTAAGGTTATTCATGATATTGTTATTATCTAAGAGGAAACTAACAACTGGTCGGGTAACTGCACTATGGAAAATATAAATCTGGATGTTGGTCAGTTATTTTGTTACTCAAATAATTGTCAAGTGGTATAATATTGACCAGAGCAATTTATCTACTTAAGAAAGGTGGGAAGATTTCTCTTTAAAAGGTATCAGTGACTTTGCAGTGCATTTGTGTCAAAACAGCTTATCTGAAACAGAAGCTCCTCATACAATTTAAAGGCTTTTTAGAAACTGTTTTCTAAGTGCACTGGTTTGTTTGTTTTGTTGGGTTTTTCTTCTTATTCGTCTTTGCTTTTCCTCTTTTTTTCTTCTCCTTCTGTATTTTTATTGTTTGAACATGGAGGACAAAAGGACCCTGGAGGGCAGACTTAAAAGTGGTGTTTTGTCAACTTCACACACACTGCTCTGTAGTGGAGGAAAAGACTTAGAGCAGCTCTCCAGGGAGGAGGAGAAGAAGAGTTTATAAATGGATTTTCTCTAATATTTTACATCCTTCTTATCCAAGGGGAAAAAAAAAAAAAAAGCCTGATTCAAACATCTGCAAATTAATATGCAAGATATATAAAACAGAGCTACCTTGCTGGGAAATGTCCTCTTTAAAAGCTGCACTAACCTGAAAAGCAGCTGCATGTGTCTGTCCTTCTAGAGGGGAAGGCATCCCAAACAGAAACAAAACTCTAACTTTTCTGGACTGGCACCCTCAGTAACAGTCCCAGTAGCTGTGAAAAATGGCAGTGATCTGGAAGGTCTGACACTCCCAGCCCACATGGATGTGAATCAGGGCTACAGGTTCCTGTGGATTTATCTGTGGGCAAACGTGCTGTTCAGTCAAGATAAGGCATTTGTCTTAGGAGGCATGTTTATTGGGTGCTGTACATGAATTACTGGGTGAAGTTCCTGTAGCTGTACTCTGCAAATTGACTGTGAACTCCCATGGTTTCATTTCATTTCTCATTATAATTTTTTCTCTTTAAACACCTGCTTTCTGGAGGTATGTGTTTTGGAAAATGTCTGGTTATATGCCTGTCTTTTCCCAAGTAATTTGTGTGTCTGTGGCTACAGAATTAGGTCTATGAACATGGCATGAGAAGATTCCTCAAGAAAAATGAGAATAAATCACCCAGAGAAAACTAGGAAAGTGTGTGTCAGCACAGTCTCACAATTTTCAACGTGTTTCATGATTTGTTAGGAGGAGGAGCTGAATTTAGGTATTCATATTCCTGAATCTTGGAGCAGTGTGGGTGAGCATTATAATATCTGGTGGCCTCAAAATTCATATATATAAAATATACATTTATACACAAACTTCTAAAGGTAATGTTCTAAAGAACATTGAAGAAAAAAAGAACACCTGGGTGATAAAATTTGTTTTGCTTGCACTCTGACTGTTCAGTGAATAGAGGAAGAGTAACAGTCTCCGTGGTGTCAATCTAGTAACTTTTTTTTTTAGCTAGCACTAATTAATTTTGAACACAGAGGAAAATGATTGAAGTAAAAAAAAAAAAAAATCTTGGGAGAGCCTGCCTAAATGTGATTAACTTTCTTTTGTAATTAAATTGCTAAGAAGTGACCTTAAGTGCAGTTATGTAGGCATATACTTAATTAATACATGATAAATAAATATCCTGAGTCATAATCTGACTTCTTGCTAGAGGAATAGCAGATCTTGGTAGACAAAGTGGTTGAAACAATGAGGGATAGGGGAGAGTGTTGCTTGTCTCTGTCTGTTCTTTACATTTGAATAGAAAAGTCATAGGCCATAACTTCACTATTTGTTGTTAAATTGTTGTCATCACAGCATCTTTCTGCTAGTCAAGCAGGGTCAACTCTTGATACAGCATCTGGGTACACATCAGAGCGGGTCTGCACCTCTTCTCAGGGAAGCTGTGATGGGAGGTCCACTGGTTTTGTTCTCTCCCTTTCCTGCGGCTGATAGAAACTAAAGAAACACATCCTTCAGGCACCTCCAGACACCGGGAAAGGAAGTGTTTCCACCATGGTGATTACAGACCAGGACTGCAAGATTATGCTGTCACTCACCATCACAATTGTCAGAGAAGAACTGTGAGACTCAGAGCTTTCCTATGTGCTCAGAACAATGGAGGCTTGGTAGCCTCCAATGTAGTATTAAAGAACAAGATGTGTATGCTGCAAGGACAAAATGGTAATACATATAGTCATTAGGAGTGGAGCAATTTGCCATAAATGGAAGGAATAAAAGGAGTTGACTGACCCACAGATTTTTTTTTTTTTTAAATTTGTATTACTATTGTAGGTTTTCAGAAAAGAAAATTAACTTTTTTTTTGTTTTGAAACCATGTCCGATTGTTTATTGAACACTTCCAGGGATGGTGACTGCACCACCTTCCTTGGCATCCTTCTCTAATGCCTGACCACAATGTCAGTGCAGAGATCCTTCCTGTGTCCAACCTGAACCTGCCCTGGCAGCTTGAGGCTATGTCCTCGTTCCCTGTTGAACAAACAGAATTTTTTTTTTGAAACACAAAAATTTTGAATTGTGTCATCTTCTAGGGAACAGATAACTTAGTCCCTTTTCTAGTTGCAAATACAGTTGCTAAAGTGCTGGTAAAATTCTTATTCTTTAAGTCAGTGCGCTGCTTTCATGAGTATGATTCTTGTATGATCTTGGTAGTTCAAAAGGTACTTGCTCAGATTTTGTTGCTTTAACTCAGATTGATTAAATGTTTGAAGGAGTGTATCTCCTTTAGCTTCACAGGACTGAGTTGGAAGTTGTCTTCACATTTTGAATGAAGCTTCGAAGAAGGTAAAAGGCATTGTGAGTTCACTCCAGCCTGCAATTATACTGCTGATAAGATGTTAATGAAGAGAAATACTGAATAGTCTGCAAAGTAGTTATAATCAAGTCTTCTTGTAATTAAAATTGTCAACAAATTGACAAAGACTCTTAGTGACTTTTACTAAAACCGTTACAAAAGTGAAGCTGGGAGCATCTGTGCATACACTGAGGTCACTGGTGGACACATTGCTTTTTTTCAGGATGACCTTTTCCTTAGGAGATCTTCCATATACAGAGTCAAACAGAAAGTCCTGTTAGCCTAAAGCATCAAGTCTACCTCAGGCAAACCACATCTGTTTTGTGAAAGTATATAAAAATGTCAGCCAAGCCCAGAGTGAAGCTTTGCCTCCTTCCTCTCCTGACAATGCAGTGTTAGGACTTTATGATCAACACTTTGTACATGATCAAGACTTGTGCCCAAACTTCTGCATACTTATAGACCAACAAAGGAACTGAACTTTCTGTGAGCTGAAATAGCTGTGTGCGTGTTCGTGTGCATATCTACACCTCTGTATTTCACTCTACTTGTAAAAAGCTTGCTGTGTACATGGCTCACTTTAACAAACACAAGTCTGGATGTGTAACATCAACGTTATGTGCATATAAGATAAAAATCACATTCGTGCAGAAGGGATCTCAAAGTCTTTTAGAGTCTCTGTAGAAAAGCGCAATTCAAGTAAAAATATCTATGGTGATTTATTGGCAGCGAGGGCCCAACCCAGAGAAAATGGAATCAGAATATTTCACAGGGAATTGGACTGGAATTGTTTAGTATAAATGGCCAGGCTACAGATGACTGTAGATTTGGTTGTCTGGCTGCAGTTTGTGTGAGAGAGGTCATCTCTTCTTAGTATAATACTATATTTTTTCCCTTCTATCATTACATCAAAAGTTAATGGAAAATCATTAACAGCTCTTTCACAACCTTCAAAAGGTATCGCCGCTTTTATTCCTCTGTAGAGGGAAACACACTATGTAACTCTCAGCCTTTCATCCTCAAGTACTTGCCACTTAAAAACAAGTTTGAAAGCAACTTAAATGTACAACACATTATATAGTTATAAGACAGGAGTAGAAATCCAACAGCCTGGGCTTGAGGGAAGGCTGGAAATAGCTCACATCTATTTCTAGACATAGATCCTTTAGCATATGGCACATAACCTCTGAGTCAAAAAGATTCTAGCGGGAGGTGTGAAACAACTCCATGCTTCTGAATAGGGCAAATGCAATGTGATGTGATTAAAAGGATGATTGTAATATTGTATGTCCCAAAGCATTAATAAGCTGGTATTACAAATACTCCCTCATAACTGGTTTTGACATCAGCATTATTAAGTCTTAATCAAGGATGAGGAATCACTAGATAAACATTAAGCAATAGTGATCATAGATTGTTAGTAAACGTGAAGGAATGAAGGAAGCATGTTCTTACACATGGCTAGAGATGGAATCTACACTTTATTTCTTTATTATTGTTACTGCTTCTCTGCTTTTTTGACTGGCTTGAGACACTGGGCATTTTGGTTGTGGGAAGTGGAAATGAGAATTCGTTTTTCTGCTTAAATTTTGCTTTGTTTTGGAGCAAAGTAAAAACCTTACTAGGAAGATTTGTGAAGCTTTGAAGTTTCTAATTACTGCTTGCAAAATTTTTAACACTTTCTTTAAAGACATCACACATCAGTCTTCCTAGAAGTTAAAAGTGAAAAGGGATGGAAGAAAGTTCTGACTAAGGATGTTTTCCTATTTTTTCATGTTATTATTTTTGAAACTCAATCTGAACTTGGAAAGAATGTTTTCAAAGTCTGAGTTCTGCAAACGGAGTTATTAAAAAAAAAATCAACCAAACCAAGAAAACCAGACCAAACAAACAAATGAATGAAAAAAAAAACCCAAACCTTTTTCGTACACCTAGTGAAAACAGCATTATGTTTTTCCAGGATTAAAGGTAGCCAAGTAAAAGACAAAAGGAGGAAAAAATAAAGAAAAAAGTGGGATGGTTCCTCTTGGAGTGGGACAGAAGGGTGACTTTACAGCAGAATTCCTTCCCTGCTCTGCTAGTGGCTTCTCGAGGCTTAAACATTCTGAAGGCTGTAAAGGAGCAGCCGCACAGTTTCTCTAACATACACTGATTGAACATTTCTGTTAGCCTGAATTCAGCTGAGAGATATCGCAGTCCTGCTCGACTTCCTCCTCCTTTCTACACCACGGACATGGCCCCCAGCCTGGGGGGCCTTTGTATCAGCTATGGATCCTCCCCTGATGGGGAAATTCTAAATTAAGGCAGCTGGAGCTGTCCTTTAAAGCACTGTGGCAATTGAAAGAGGATAGTTAGTCAAGACTGTCTAAATTTTACTTAGGAAGCTTGGTTATTTGCTTGGACTTTAGGGACAGAACAAATGAGACAAGGAATGGACTTTCTTCCAAACATGAACTGTGTTTTTTCATGGTGTTTCTTTTTAAGATGTTTTTTTGACAGTGAAATCACAGTTCCTCCTCTATCAGTGGGTAGCTGTTTTGTGCATATTTGTCAATAGCTGTCAAGACCCATAGGACAGGTGCATTTTCCAACACTCCCTCGTACAGATAAAGGTACGTATTTCTGGTTGCCACTTTCCTCTATGTTATGAGGTGCACAGCTTACAGTGTTGCAGTGGAATGAGTGTTGAGTTCTCCCAGACAAAGGCTTGAATCAACAGCCAACAAAACAAAAAATATTTATTTTGCATTTCAGAGTACATAATTGAATAATGCAAACCCATTCAATTTAGGGTACATAATCTGGACCTGCTACAGTAAAGGAGTGGCCAAGTCTTCCATGCACAGTCTCCACTTCATTTTTCAGTGCTGTCTATTTCTTGCAGCCAGGCAACTGGAGATTTTGTCTGTCTCTTATTTAAAGCAAGTGACTCAGGTTCTGTACCTAAGCCCTCTGAGGCTGCACTCTAGGCAAGGACCATATCCATGCTTAGGCACGAGGGAAAAGTTATCTTGATGCAGTCAATGCCATGAACACAGGGAATTGATGACTTGGCATTCAAGTGCCGAGTCATCAATCATAAAGAATCAATCTTCACTCCCTGAGGAGCTGGCCCCAGGCAAACATAATTCTCTCTCACTGCCACAGACCTGATAGCTCATGTCCCATTTGTAGGGATTGTATTTGTTCTTATTTCAACATTGATTCACTTGGCATTCAGAAGTATTTTCCAGATTCCCAGAAAATGTCACCTAATTCATCCTCTCTAAAAAGGGTGGTGATGGCTGTATATTAGAGGACCTTAATACTTGTTTTTTTCCTGGTGGTACTTTAAGAACTGAATGGAAAACAAGATCCTGTAGGTTCCTCTATTGCCTTTTGTGCATGTGATTTGAGGAAGGGGAATGGTAGACACACAAGGAGGGCTGTTAAAAGCTTTTGAGTGCTTTTAACTCAGTCAGGCTTTTTATGCCTGTCAGCAGGTAGGTTAATCAGTAAGCCTTATTATTTGTATTCCAATGACAACTCAGAGGCATTGGTCTGGACTACAACACCATTGTGAGCCAGGACCTATACTTACCATAGAATGAAAGCTGGGCCCTAAATGCTTAAAGCTTATGCACTAGCATTAAGATTTGACTTTTTTTTTACTTTCCCTAGGGCACAGTGTCCTGAAAAATATCAAAATAAGTAAGCACACTGAATTCCAAGAATTTGGAGCACTGCTCAGGAGCATAGTTGCTGTACTCATAGGACAAGGGAAAAAAGTGGGTTTGTTTACTTCTTCCTTTATTTTCCTTTATATTATTCTTAGTCCTAGACAGGGACTAGAAAAAAGCCAGCTTCCAAGCACCAGTATATGCAATTAGCTAATTATATGTGAAAGAGTGCAGTGCATTTATAGTGTTCTTTTCTGTATAGGTTCTTATTGTAATTTGGGACTTGAAGTCTTGAAAGCTGGTATTTGGAGCTTAGAAATCTGCATCAAATTTTACTTATTAGAAGCAGAGCTGGTACTAAAAATCTGCTGGGGAGAGCACTTTTCCAGAAAATGCACAACTTTTTACAGTGTTCCTGCCATGCTGAGGGGAGTAGGAGAATAAACTCAAAAGCCAGTCCTAGTCACCGATGCACAGAGATTCAGGAGGTTACATTTCTCTTTCCACTTGGCCTGACCTGATCTAACATTGTGCTACAGGCTAAAAGGGTGATCTCAACCATCCCCAGCTTCTGACTGTGATCTTCTGCTATTACCTTACGTGAGTTCCAGAAATCATGCAACCATGGAGTGAGATGATGCAGTGCAGTGTCCTGGCTGAAAATGATGTGGAGGAAAAAAAAAAAGAAAAACCCTAAATGTTTGATTTTTGGTCAGAGAAGCAA
The DNA here is from genome assembly GCF_009650955.1 of Corvus moneduloides. Taxonomy (NCBI): domain Eukaryota; kingdom Metazoa; phylum Chordata; class Aves; order Passeriformes; family Corvidae; genus Corvus; species Corvus moneduloides. Next base: position 18,255,134 of record NC_045511.1, read on the forward strand.
ACTGATGAGATTCACTCTGTGACCACCAATGTGCTGAACCTGGAACGAGGTCAGGAAAGGGATGTAGAGGATGGATGGATGGATGGATGACTTCTCTCAGGCACAGCTGGCATTAGGTCATGAAATGACAGTGCCCATATTTGAGGTATTGTGTAACCAAGGCTGGCAAACTCATGGCTTTATAAGTGGGTTGTGTAAGGGGATGCTCAGGGGATAAGAGGTCTTGAAATTTCCAACACTGCTGCAAGCACTAAGCAAGGTAAACCTTCCTTAAAAAGGCAGTCATCCAAAACGTTCTTTCCTCTCCTGACTGGATAGTTGGCCAGCTGTCTAATCCTGTTCCTTATTTCCTACATTTTTTTTTTTTATTTTCCACAAAATAGAAAATATTTAAATATTTTAAATTTATTTTTTAACATTTTTTATTTATTCTTTAAAGGAATTATGGGTAATGACTCAAATAAGTAACACTCAATTGGAGCATTTAAGCGCTTGAAAGAGCCCAGACTTTGTTGTCATTTCTCAGAGTAAGATACACTGAAGAGGAGCTAGATTTTTTTTTTTTTTTAGGGGGGAAGGATAGAAAACTAGAGATTGTATTCACGCTAGATGAAATTCATCTGAGGAGTATAATGGCAGCAACTTAACATTCAAAATTTAGCTCAAGAGGGACTTTCATAGCTTGGGAAAATTATGTGGACTGTGGATGTAGGTCTGAAATTCCCTTCTCACAGATAAACTGGGGTAATGATAGTGAATTTGCACCTTGTTACTCCAGCACTAAATTCCTGATCTACAGGGAACTTGATGATCATATTTAACTTTGCTAGAAGAATTTTTCATCCAACTGCTTTGCTTACCTGGAATAAATAATTAGTAATACCAGAATTTAATGAAAATCTAATTTATTTTACAGACATAAGAGTTCTAAAATATGTTTTTGTAAAGTTTGGGCAAATCTCTTAACCGAACCTTCGAACCATCCGAGTTTTGTTCATTCTAAGCTTTAATGCTTGGGAAAGTGACCAATGAGGCATAAAGCAAATCTTATTGCTTCATCAGATGGTGAGTGCAATTTATGATCTACTGACAAACCCAGAAGAGAATGTTGAAATATTGTGGTCACACCTAATAAAATAGCAGGTACAGCCTGCACATAGGGCAAAGACTAATCCCAGCTTCATGCACTAATCTCTGTTGAAGCCAATGGGAGTAACCTTGGCCTCAGTTCAACAAAATATTTAAGCACATTTTTAAGTCTAGAACTGTGGCTGAAGTGATTGTAGGCTACAAATGATAGAAAGAAGAAGCAAACTCTCAGTGAAACTGGCCCACTTCACTCCTTTGACTAAGCTCCATAGGAAGAGCTCTTAAACACTGTTTAAGTTTCCTTTGTAATATTTTTTTTTCAGATTTGAAATGCTCTCAAGTAAATGCTTTATGCTGAGGTTTTCCTTTTAGTTAAATTAAGGTTTGAATAAAAAATTTGTTCCAGAGAACTGGGGCACCGATGATTCTGCTGGCCAAAGAAACTCACATTAGATTTGTAAAAAGTGGGTTAATTAGCCAGAAAGTCTTCAGGAAACCCAGGCAGACATTCACAGTCCTTGCAAAAACAGAGATGCAGAGCCTTGCTGAGACAATAAGGGACCTCCTTGCATGATGAATCCATGATTATCTTTCTCTCCACACATTTTTGCTTGTCCTTCTCACCTAGCTTAGGAGAGCTCTTTTCAGAGAGAATTTCAAGGGCTGCTTTATTTGTTAGGAGACAAGGAGGCACTAATAAATTCCTCTGTGTGAGGTATTTAATTACATAATAATGTGTACACTAATCAAGGTAAATGTGTTTGTGAAAACACCTTGATATGGGAACAGTTAATCACCCAAGGCATTGCTTCTTAACACACCTTGGAAGTTAACTTAATTAAATTAATTAGAACAATGAAAAAATGAACTGTTTATTGGTCTACAATGGCCTGAAGCGAGTGCTTTCCCACCAATGCTAGGAAATCTCCCAGACTGCAAAATCTATTTTTTTTTTATTCTGCACCTCTAGTTCTTGCTCTTACGGCAACTTGTGAAGAACCTGAAATGGGTGGTATTTTCCTCTACGGCCCTGGCATGTGATCTCCTCATCTGCAGGAACCAGATGATTTGTACCCAGAAGTGCTGTACTTGCAGCCAAGATCCAGAAAATGAACACATCTGTGAGCTGATCTGTGCAGCTATGTGCTAGTTGGAAAAGAGCAGTTAATGCGCAGGGAATGTGCTTGTTCACAGTCAAAAGCCAGCAGAGATGTGTGGAAAGGCACCTTCTTACCTCCAGTATGCTTTGCACTGTCTCTCATTATCCATTATTGCTTTCTACTTCCAAATATTACATCCAATGCAGCCATTTGCTGTCCTGTTTTTCTGGGGACCTAGCTGACAAATATGATTATGTTTTCCCCCATGCCTTCAGCAAAATTTTTGTTGACCATAGCTCTGACAGATGCACAGCTGGCCTGTAAGAACATGGTTCTGTGTTTGGTCACACATGATTCTGCTGTTCACTGTGTGGACACCAGGGCTGGCTTAAGCTGCAGATTCGTGTATAATTTATCCTTCTGTCAGGACAATATTGATGTGGAAAAAAAGCAGACACACTCTTCAAAGCCTTTCTTTCCTTCTTCCTTGTCTCCCCCTCTTTAGCACTGAAGAAAAAAAATTCTTATGTCTCTATGGACAGACAGATCTGTTAGATGAAATATATGTATTTTGTTTGCATACCCTGGACCAAAAAATCACCTTGACTCAATTCCCAGTGTGGCCACACCAACGTTTGTTTTAGCAGAGTCTGGGGAGGATATGCCACAGGAGGTTGAAGAAAAGGTTGGATGAGGATGTGGTGAGTCTTCTGAGGGAAAACAGTACCTCTGCTGACCTAAATCCTGCATGAAATCAGTGTAGCAGGTCACAATGAGTAATGTAAGCAGTAGGGTTGGAAACTCAGGAGGCAAGTGGTTGTTCATGGCTTTTGTCGTGCACTGACCTTTTAGAAGTGACATGGATTGCTCTCTTTATGGCACCCAGGAAGGCTGGTCAGGGACAGTAAGGATGGCTCAGGACCCTGACACCTGTGTGTCATTTGCTCTCCGATGAAGTAGGGGAGAGAGAGTTTCTTCACTGCGATGGAAGTTGGTCTTTCAAGCAAAAGACTAGCCCTTCTTTCTTCATCATGGTCACCTGTTTGCTCTGCAAAAGGGAAGACATAGTTTCTGAGTAGACTGGTTTAAAGAGATGTATGTAAGTTATCACCAGTGGTCAAGGAATGGGGCAGGACTGCCTTGCTCTGGGCATTTCACCAACATTAAACAAAACAAAAGGCTTTGCTCCAAACTGGTACTCCAAGTCCAGCTGAGGTACTAGCTGGATTTTAAGCACCCTTCCAACCCAAGGCAGGCTGCTTCATAAACATGGGGCTGGTTTTGTGTTTGCCAGTCTGAAGACTAGAGTAGTACTGTGCACTTAGAGGTCCAGCTCCTGGTCTTTCAAATTTGATTGCACTTCTTGATAGGACATAAATGGCAGCTTCCACCTCTCTATGACAACTCAGTTTTTGTAATTCCCAAGAGTCTAGTAGCTGGTGCTACTGTTCATTCAGAGTAAAACCAGTATGCTCCCCCAGATGGATTTCTGTACATTGTGCATCCTGGGAATTTGCGCAGATGCGCAACTGAATCCAGGAACAAGGTAGCTCTGTCAGTGTGGTTTTGAATCCCAATCCACATGTTCTACTGCTCCGTTTTGCAGTTTGAATGCAGACATATGTTCATACATCCAGATTAGTCCCAACTCTGGAGCTGACACAACCAACAGCAGCCCAAGGCTCTCCTCATCACACTGTTTTGGTGGGTGCTGATGAGACTTGTGGTATGGAGAGCCTGATTTACTGACTTGAGTCTTTTAGTGGCTAAGTCAAGGAAGAAAAAAAAACAAGCAAAAAAACCAACTGTGAAAACAGTGCTGGTATTTTCAAAAGCAATTAGGTATTTGGATAGATATTTACTTCCTACATAGCAATAATTTCTGCCATTTTCTTTGCTTATCAGGACAACTGAAACCATCTTCAATGAGGTTAAGAAGTGAGGACTGTGAAGAAATGAGTTGCCGGCATACTTCTGGCCTTCATTTTTTCAGCCATGTAAAAGTGTTCCATGTGTCACTGCAGTACCTCCCTGTTACTCCTTACTCACCTGTATGGGCCAGTCTGTCTTATCATCACAACTGGAACACAGCATGTGGAAAGAAGGGAAAAGAACGCATTCTGTGAGTATGTGGGACTAGTGTTTTCTGCTTGTATTTCCTAATTGTGCTGATTGTGAAATCTCTATTTTCTCCTGTTTCCAGGTTTTATATGCACTGGTTTTCTACGCAGGTGCCAGTTGTTATGACTTTGCTTACTTGTTCTTTTTTCCCCCCTTTCTTTATGTATGTTTTATTATCTTAGAATGTTTTTGTTACTTTGTGTACATGTGCAAACATGTTAATAATTTTCTTGGGACTCTTTCATCAAAGCCTATTATCACAAACCTATGTTGTTGCTATGTAACAAAGCTTCACGGCTGTTTCAACCCTTTTTTTTTTTTTTTTAATCTCTGTGCTTCTTTCAATTCTTAATTCTTTCTTTCTTCCAGACATTTCTCCCTTCCTTCCTCTCCCCTGAAGAAATTCAAAACGCCTACACACACACACCCCTATGCACACACAAACAGAAGGAAACACTGGGGGAAAAATACCCTTCAATTCCTCCCATACTGTTTGGTGACTTATTTATTTAATTTCAAGGTCTCTTCTGAAGATGAGAAATAAGACACGACAAGGCATGTGTTATACTGAGATAACATATACCTTTGGGGAAGTGTGAAACACAAGGCAAAGAGGAGCGCCTTCAATGACCCAAGATGAGAGTTATCTTGTGGTAACACACACCTAGATGTGTCCCATTATGGCTGTGAAGGATGGGGATGCAGAAAGTAGAAATAAAAGAAATACTAGGACTTAAATTCCTTTTATTGTTATTATTATTTTTAAGTTAGTCTGCAGTATGTCCTTCTATCATAAAAAAGAGAGTAGGATTCCAGCCAACAATCCTGTGGGACATCCATTATAATACAAAATAATACATGCGGAGATGATAAAGCCAGAAGGGACACTCACATTCACTCTTACTGTGGATAGTTCCATATCGCAATTTATTAAATGTCACAGAGTTATTCAGTATTGAATTCAAAGTATTTGATTACATTCCTTCCCAAAAGGCATCCATGCTACTTCTGAAGACATCAAAACACAGGGAATCTATTACTTATTGGGTAATTTTTTCCAATAGTTTGTGACCCCTGCTATTAAAAAGTTGTGCCTTCCTAAGAATTTGATTGTCTGCCAGTTTGAATGTGTCCAATCATTCTTGCTTGTTCTGTCATATTGCATAAGATTACACGACATATCCTACCTTGTCCTACCTGTGTTGTAATCCAGTCAACTCCTTTCTTTACAGAAAATTAAGCAAATTGATTTATTTTAATCCTTCATTAAGAATGTGTTTGAAACATTATGATTATTTTTAAGACTTCTTTGCCCATTGCTTTATGTCAGCAGCTTCTGTGCTGGTTTTGCTGGGGTGAAGTTAATTTTCTTCATAGCACCTGAAGTGGCTGCATTTTGAATTTGTGCAGAAAACAGTGTTGATAATATAGAGTTGTTGACTGTGCAACAAGTCCAGTTTCACTAGTACTTTGTTTCTGTTTTGCAAAGTGTTCAGGGCCTTCTTTCTAAAGAAGACAAAGACATTTTTTACCTTCTTTTTCTAGGTATAATCATGTTACAGTGAATCTTCTATTTCTATGGCTGCCATTTTATGAGACAGCCAGATGGTTTTTCCTGTTCCCATCCTTACTTACCAGCCTGTCAATCTCTGTGCCAACTGCAGATTTTAGCTGTAGTGATTTCTTATTTACTTATTGATGAAAATATTGAATAATGCTGCACCAATTACTAAGCCACATTAGAAACAGCTCCCTCCTAAATCCTGGGATCATACAACATTAAGTACTGCATTTTGAGACCTTATAGTTAGACAGTTCTTAATCCAATTAGCATATGTTTTATTCATATTGTATGGGGATAATTTTAAAATTAAACTCTTTTTCAGTACTAAATTCAATGTAGCCAAATGTATTGTGAAAAAATAATGGGATAAAAGGAGTCTTACCTTTTATCAGACCTTTCATCAATGCGGAAGTAAAAAACAAAACAACAAAAGCCAAACAAAAACAAAACAAAAGGAAACAAAACAACCTGAGAGGTTCAATTTACATTTATTTGCTTAACAAGTGACTCTTCTTTTTAAAACATCAAGCCTTTGAAGTCACTAGAATTTCTCAGAGATTTAAAAAGTGTGCTGATCCAAGCAAAAGGTGATAAAAGATTGCTGTGGTCCTTTCTTTAGTACATGAACTTAGCTGATACCACGTGCAAATTCTTTCTAAGTGTAATCTTAAAAACAACTGTTTTCCTGTGTGACCTGGGTGAATTGAATTCAGTATTTGTTGTAGCAAATTGTGCACAATACCCAGTAGAATGAAATCCTTAGATTAATATAAATTAACATAAAACATTTTATTAACATAAAATCTATGAATGAAATCCTTAGATTAATAGATTTTATGGCTGGAAGGGAACATTATGATTATGTGCTCTGACCTCTTGCATAGCGCCTGTCATGGAATTTTAGCCAGTAATTCTCACCTCAGGCTCCATATCTTGTGATGCATAACAGTCTATTACTACAGCAAGTGTTGGGCTTCTTTGGTGCTGCCTGCATGAGAGTCAGCCCTTTTCAGTATCAGTTTGGCAGTAACGTGAGGGTGGCTGTGGAAAGGGATATAAAATAGCATATATATTAATGTTTCTTTTTTAAGGGAAGGTAATGTATGTCATATCCATATTCACATATGTATACATGCATGCACATAGAATCATAGAATCATGGAAGCACAGAGCTGCCCAGGTTGGAAGGGACCTCCAGAGATGATCCAATTCCATCTTCAGTGTGAAAGGGAGCCTGGATAAGATTATTTAGCATTCTGTCCTATTGCAGCTTGAAAGCCTTCAGTGATGAGAGGGTTGTTCTGAATGGTTTACTGTGAAAAACTTATGTGAAGGTGAAACTATACCAAGGTGAACTTGTTCCCATTGCTGCTTGTCTTCTCCATGTGACTCCTCATGAAGAGTGTCCTCTTTGTAGCTATTCTTTAGGTTCAGTAACCCAGTGATGAAGTTGCCCCTGAGCCTGCTCTTTTCCAGGCTGAAAAGACCTAACTCTTTCACTCTTTTCTCACAGGGCAGCTTGTCCAGTCATTTTGATCATCTTTGTGGCTCTCCTTTGGACTCTCTCTTGTCTGTCCACAACTTTTTTGAGCTGTAACAACCAAAGCTGGATCAGGTGCAGCCTTAAAGGGTCAGAGTGGAATGGGATGATACCTCTCTGTCTCTTTTAGTAACAGACCTGCAGATGCAAACAAGGATTTTATCTGCCTTTTTTTGCTGCAGTGGCACACTGCTGACACATATTTAGCTTGTTTTCCACCAGATCCCCCAGACCTCTTTCAACAAGATTGCTCCCCAGCCATGGGGAACAGAGCTTGTACTGGTCTCCTTGAATATGTCAGCCCAGGACATTTATATTTTGGAAACTTGCAGAATTATGGAGAGAAATGCTCTAGCTGACTGAAAAGCCTGAGGACCTGACTTGGGTCAGGGTATTGTCTACCCTGACAATTCAGTTTGGATCAGGACTGTATTTCTGAAGTGACCTTCTGGACCTTTCTCAATTATTACATCTTGCACAAAGTGAATTTGGAGTGTCTGAACAGGATCTTGTATGGAAAAAACTGATGTCAGTGATGAACTTTAATCAAATATCTGATGTTCTCCTGCATCTTGGGTTTATGGGACCACTCTAAGGCTACTATAAACTAAAAAAAGCCCTAAAAGATGTATAGTGTGAATGCTGGGCCCTCAACAGCAGCTGATTCTGTATATCTACTGAAGTTGCATCACCCTGCTTGACTGTGTGAAGCTGTTCTGCCAGATTAAGACCTGATGGCACTGACTAGCAGTTTCCTGGGGTACTCAGAAACTTATTTAGAGTACCTACTTTTTACATTAAAAAGAGAAAGATGAAATGGTAGGGGTCTTAGAAACCTAGAAAAGAATGAGATTTTCAATCTCATGGTATGTTAAAACCATGATTGCAGTGGTCAGTGACTGGCCCATGTGGAATGAATTTCCAGACTCTCTGTTTCTTAGGATTTTGGGGCAGACATCCAAGTTGACATCCATGTAGGTAGTCCCAACAGTTCATCTCCAGTTCATATGGGACTATATTCTGAACAAACTATGTACACTAGAGGCTGGATGGAAATTTTCATGCTGTGACAAATGTGCTTTGTGAGCCAGACAAGGCTTTGAGCATTCAGTGGGACCGATGCACCTTGTGTAACATACAGATAACTGCTAGCAATTTTTCTGAGTGCCCTTTCCTCAAGGACGATAAACTTGTTATTTCTTCACAGAGAAAAGAATAGACCTCATATATGCCTTTTTTTAGTTCTTCACTTGTTTCTCGGGGTGCTAGTCAAGATGGCAGCCTTTGCAAATATGAACAGAGTTAAGACGCAGTAGGGATGTAATGCAGTGAATTCTTCAGCGTGTAATAGTAGCAGATTTTTATACCAGTCCTGCCAACAGCTCTCACCATGACTGACGTGCTCAACATTAACTTGTATTCCCAGGTACATAATACTTAAATTCTTTTGAACACGCTACTGGAAACAGGCATGCTAAGGAGTTGTCATTCTACTGACTAATAATGCCATATCCATTATTATCTTAAAATGCCCCCTTTTAGAACTTTGCTGATCCCGTTGAATATTCTGGGTAGCTGAGTTTTCAAAACATATTCATTCCCAGTAGAGCTCTATGCTCTGTTGATTGGCTGCCTCCTTTCCTGATCATGCTGTGAACTTTAGTGGATGAAATTTTATACATAATCACGCTGCATTCTTTGCTGATTGAGCCATCTATTATCACTGTTTATATAGCTATTACATTCTGCATTTGCCAGTCCAGTTTCAAGCTTGTTTTTCCCCCAATATATTATGCAAAATAAACTGAACAGGAATTACAGTATTTCCAACCTGCTGTGTCTTCAGAATCTAAGATAGCAAAATGCTTAGGTTTTCTTTCAAATAGTAGGATAAATGCTTCCCCAAAGATTGAAGCTGCTGGTTATGGAAAGCTTGTGCCACTTACTATATGCAAAACAGGAAGATTTACAAAGAAACTGATTGCATCTTTATTTGCTTTATCAAAGAATCTAAAACCATAGCTGAAACTATAGAAAATGCACTTTAGTGATCTTAAAACAAATGATATCCCCAACAGATTTGTCAACAGCTTAGCATATAAGCCCTGGCTGCTGAAGCAAAAAGCATCTGGAATTTCTGCTGCTAGAATATGCACCTTAATAAGGAAAAGATTCAAAAGTTCAGTTCCTGAATTGTAGAGCTTGGTCAGCGGAGCTTTGCAGCTGAACAAGTGTTGTCTGTGCAGCTGGTTTTGCCAAAAATAAATAAATAAGGGGAATGAATAAACCAGCGCTCAAAACTGTGAATCTTCCCTAATAATAAAATATGCAAAAATGATAGTAAACTCTCTCCATTTATTAAATTAAATTATGCATCTCAATCAGCAAAGTGTGCAACAACTGCACTCAAGAAGGGCGTCACTAAATCAGGGGAAGACACAGCCCAATCAGGAAAATTTAACAGCTCCATCATTAAATTAGGCAACATTATCAGAACCAAGGTAAATAAAATGGAGATAAACTCTGCAGGCTGATCTTTGCTGGCCAGAAGACTGAAAGGGAGACTGAAAGACACCGTTTGATAATAAACAGGGCAGTCTCCCTGGGGGCAACAGACCTTTAGGAGATGTAAATGATAATTGCTTTAATGAAGTCACTAGAGCTGAATCTATTCTTTTAAAGTAAATACCTGGTACAACAATTGTGTTGTGACTCTTTCTTTATAGAATGCTAGCTCCTTTGTACTCTGATGAACAGTATCCCATAAGGACCCTACTCCAATAGGTAAGCAAGGAATTGCAGTTTAGTTTTTATTTGTGTAGGAGTCCTCTTTTTGCACCTTTCCCCAAATAATTTTCTGTTAAGGGGGGAAAAAAAAATTAAAATAATCCGTGAATATACAAAATTCAATGTAAAAATCTTCCCCCAGTGATAAGAAAAAAAGATTGTACTTCATACGCACATGTTTTCTGCCAGCCTTGCAACAGATAACCCTGCAGGGCAGTTTGGAGTAGGTGTTAAAATTGGCTACAGGTGACTAAAAGGTATACGGTGGAAGATCTGAATACAAAGAAAAGGGCAGTGACTCTAAAATAGTAACTCCTGGAAATGAACAAAAAGTTTGATATTGGTTTGAATGTGAGAAGAGACATTCCAGGCAAGACCTGCTGATTATTTTTAGCCTCTAGTCAGACCTATTGTGGGATAGTATACCTGGATGATTCAAGGGTCGTTGGATATCGCAAAGAAAAGAAAATAATACAAATAGATAACATGGTAGCAGCCCTTGTGTAGCAAAAAAGGCTTATAGACTGTATTGGCAATAAATATATCAGCCTTTACCATTAACTTCTAAGTTAAATCTGACCTATTAATGATTGCTGTGAAGGGGATATGACTCTGCACCAAGGGGCAGCCACTGCCCTGGGGTGCCTGCAGTCCACAAAATAGGTCAGATGAAAGAAAGAGGAAATATGAAGTGATCAAATGGGTAAACTGAGGAACAAGGGGAAGTCAGTGTCAAAGCTGCTGAATCACTCTGTCCTGACTCAGTCTGTAGTTCTGTAACCAGGACTTCCCAGACTGCTTTTCCCTAACCTGTGTCAATTGTGAGCTGTCAGTCCTTGCTGATTGGCATCCTGTCCATTTGTGAGGACTGGGAGCCTGGATATTTACTCAGGGGCTTTGGTGGGTGCATATGAGTTTTCCCAGCCTGTGTCAATGTGCCATTGCTATTATCTTTACCTGTATCAAGCAGGCTAAAGGCAATCTGTTCTGAAATCGTCTCCATTTTGCTGGGTAGACATATGCTTAGTCAAATCCTTAAGGAAAGCTGCCACTAATGCAGTGTACGAAGGAGCTGAAGTTACTGAGCATTACAGGTGTTTGTTTAACCTTGGCATACGTGGGAAAACTATAATGATTTGTTTTGTATCTGAAGGCCCAGAGAGGATTATGCTGCCTGTTACTGTCTGCATGTGAGGTGTGTGAGCAAGGCAACTTTAAAGACACAGCCAATTTCTGTGCTTCATCAGGATCAAACATTTCCATTAAAATACTAACTTTTAAGCACTAATATTAGTCTGAAATAATTATTGAGGATTTCTCCCTGTGGCCATTATATCCTTAAGTGAGACGAGGTAATTTCTGCTGTTAGTGTTCTGAGCATTATTTTTCCAGCTTTCTTCTTCAGCAATTCTTTTCAATAAATTCAGTGCACTTGAAAATCAGATACTAATTTAAAAAGCCTGAGAAGGAAGGTACTAGAGAACACTGAAACACAGACATACATAAAAATGTGCTCACACATATACACAGGCAATAAATGCCCATAATACACACAGGCATGCAGAATCTCCTGAGGCTTTGTGTTCTTGATGGTTCCATCACATATATTTTACAGGTCACGGGGCCATGAGAAAAATGCATACACAGTCTAAATTCAGTTGCCACAAACTGGCAGATGTCTGAAGGAACAATAGTTTCAGAGGGTGACAGAGTTATGATTCACAGGGGTTTAACAGGCCTCTGAAAAGTAGAACATCCTTTTCAACATCTTTGTGCAGAATGGTAGATTGCCATTCTGCTCCCACTTGGATCTATAGAAGGTGAAATATCCAGCACCTCTGGGGCAGGGCTGGGTGCCCACAAGTCATTGATTCGCCAAACACACAGGTATGTGCTTCAGAGCCTCCTACTTCAATAAGAACTCAGCTCTTATTGATGCCAATGGCTCTGAAGCACATGCCTGACACTGATTCGGATACGAGCACGTAGACATCTTGAATTGACTTAAAAATCCCACAAAATATAGACACACACATTTTGCCACTTTATCATGCCCTGAAAATCAAGGCATTAGGAAAGAGAAGAGCTTCTCTATAATGCTGGATAATGGAGGAAAAGGTAAAATACATATGATATGACACAGTTTTACCTGAAATTATTCCTTAAGAAGCATTTGGCCTTTATGTAATGGTGCAACCACTTGTTATAATAAGATTTGGAAATTTGTTTATCCATTCACTTACTTATTGGAGAGTATCATTATTTAACTTCTGAAGTGCCACGCTAGGGACATATAGGATTGGGAAAAATTTGCCCATTTTCTAGATGAGATAGGAGGGAAATTTATGTGTACGATTGGGGAAGGATACTTAAAAAAATGTAAAATGTTTCATTAAGCAGAAACTTACCCCAGCTGTTCATTTCATTTTTATACCTCACAGAAAGGAAGCTTCTGCTGATAGCTGTTCAAGGCATCTGGTGTCTTATTTGAAGTAGTTAGTTGCGAATGGACAATCAAACATGTCCATGTATTGGGGAGAGTTTGTAAACCTTCCTCTGACTGGCTCTCAGCACTGGAAGCATCTGCAGACTTTTATAACCCTCAGTTCACTGCAGTGACTTAGTCCTTTGGTACCATTAATGAACCATCAGAATATCATTAGTGCCAGGAGAGAGAGTTCGATTCATCTCGCAAAACACTGAGGTTTATATATGAGGTGGCCGGTTCAGGACTTCCATACACTCAGTGGGCAGAAACACATTTAGATCATGTAGATATATAAATTGGTGTAGTAGACTTATGCTTTTTATTTTAAATCAATGCAAAAACTCCTCCATGACAGACACTTAAGAAGGAAAGGGTCAGAGTTAATGTTTCAATGACAGCTCTTTGAGAGGAGTACAAACCCATTATCTTTTCCTTCAGCCTCTTCTTCCTCCTACTCTTCCCCTATATACACTCTAAATCCTTCTTATTATAAGGGAGTAATTCTTCCATTAAGAGAAGATGTGATGAACATTTTGACTTTTAACTGTGTTATTACCTGATGGATCAGTTTATGTACTGATGTAACAGGTACAAACTCTGCCATTCAGGACTGAGTGGTTTTTTTAATTAGAAAATTATTTAGGTTATGTTAAGCTTTTTCAAATTTAAAAAAAAAAAAAAAAAGGTACTAATTTTTGAGTACTTAAGTTTGTGACTTGGTAATATTCTCTTGGCATGAAGTGTAATTTGAATATCTTGTGCATTCATGTATTGTACATTTAGAAGGCCTTTTTTAAAACAGACACTGCTCTGAAGAGTAATTTATTATCACAATACTTCAGAAGCTGTTTCTCAGAAATAGAGAGTAATTTTTAAAAGGAATAATTTTTCATCGAGAGTCTTACTTGACCATGTCTCTTCCAGTATGAAAAAGTGTAATTACTTTATTTTTTCATGTGACTTAACTTCAAACTGTCTTTTGAAAGTATTACTTTTACAAAGTACGTATGCAATTTCTTTAAAATATATTGTTAAGATGTTTCTTTAATGAGAATCTGCATGCAAAATTTATAATGTATGTTGCTGTCATTATATATCTAATTGGCCAAGTGCAAGGAAATGGAAAATGGAATTTTTTTGATGACAAATATGTTTCCAGGTGTAAAGTATTTAACCATAATAATCTACAGCTGTGTAATTGTATTGCTGAGTCAAACAAAGTCTTGTAGTCATTGACAATTCATCTTGCCATTTAATTCCAAATCTCTGCATTAACTGTTCCATTTTCCCTATTATTAAATGTTAGCTTTCCTTTTGAAGACAGTCCCTATATAAGAAATCCTTTTCACGTAAGTACTCTCTGTAAAGCATAATATGCATTATAAGATGCTGTGGACAGGATTTATTTCACTTACTGTTATTGTATAAAAATTAAATACTTGGTCTAAGGCAGATAACTGGACCCTTTTTATATTCAGTGGAGAGGAATGGGTACCTCAGAGACTGATTTGTCCTGTCTGTGTCAGACATCTGGCTTAAGTTGGGACAAATCACTACTTGGAGTTGTCTGTTTTTCTCTGCTGACTGCAGAGAGACCCTAGGTGATTATTTTAGGCCATTCACCTTTCAGACAGTGAAGGTTAGTTGAGATGAATCCCATCTCTGATAGTAGAAACCCAGATGGCAGGGAAGAAAAAAAAAAAAAGAAAAGAAGATGAAGCAAGAGAAACAAACCAACAACATCTAAAATATGTTTCTTGCATTTAGTTGTGAAAGAGCAGGGCAGTCACACACTGTACCTAAAACCAGATCATAATGTTGTATGTTCATCATGTAAAAGCCACAGCAAGGAAATCCATGTTCTTCATGTGTGTGGATGTGTGTAAAGGGATTAAGCAGTTTAACACATGCTTATGCTTCCAAAATATCTTTTGGATTGGACCAAATTAAATTTACCCAAGCCCAAACACCTGTTTAAGGCTGTGATGACACTGCCATATGATGGTCAGTTGCTGCGCACATGCAGTCATGATCAGGTTTATTTGGTCAGTTCAAGTAATAATACCCCAGACACTCACCCTGGCCCTAGAGCGTGGTTTTGGTACATGAGATCCATAAGATTCACATCTAGGCTTCCCTGATAGCCTAAGCTATCTAGGGCTACCTGCCTTTGGTACGGTAACATCTTGTTTTGTGGAGTTCCCTGAGGTCTGACTTACGCTGCCACAAATTTTTTGGCAACACAGGGTGAAAAAGCCTTATCTTCTACACATTCTGCCTCACCTCTGCCTCCTTCTCCATGCTTTACCAGTATCAGTGTGGTACTCAGTGTAGTCTCACCTGCATGTTTGTAAAACCTGAAAAGTAACAATAAATACATTCACAATTTCCAAGCTTTGGGGTTTCCTTTGTACTATTTTTGGTCTTTTATCAAGCACAAAGGAGACAGAATGTGATGTCACACACCCACCCTGGATGGCTATGTCAGGCACTGTAGTGTGATTTGAAAAAAAAAAAAAGAGAAGATCAAAGCAATTGGCATTTACAGAAAAAGAGTGGTTTCAGCAATGTTTTTAAGAAAAATAGTATAATTAGAAATCTTGTTCCTCTTGGACCATAATTAAATGCAAGCACAATTATAAAACTACTTAAAAATAGGGGAAATTATTTTAAATCAGTTAATTCAGGATTTGGAAGTAATTTGCATTTCACAGAATCAAAAAAGCCCCAAAGACAAACCTAAGCCAGGGTATATTTCTATTGATATTTTCATTAAACTCTAAAAAAAGTTGGTTTTCATGGAAAATTAAGCTGTAGTGCAATGCATTTACAATATATTGATTACATTTTTTTTTCCTGAAAAGTATGGACATCAGAGCAATCTAATAAAAAACCCTGATGTTTGTTGAGGGGTTTTTGTTGTTTGTTTTTGTTTGTTTGTTTGTTTGTTTGTGGGTTTTTTGGTTTTGCTTAGTTTTTTTTTTTTAAGGAACAAAACCATTTTAAAGTAGATTTTTGGCAGGTATTCCACCTGTAAAATGCCTGGCTTTATGAACTGCTGTGAGTGGATCCAAATGAGTGTGTAAAAACCCTTGAGACTGTTGTTGTAGGTTCATTTGAAGTCACATTGACTGCAGTGTGTGACTATGATACCACAATGATGTGCACTGACAGCATTTTACTCTTACTTTTTGTGTTAATTTTAGTAGTAAAACATGAGTTCCTTTAAAGTCAAAAGAAGATTTGCCACTGACTATTTCAGCTTTCAGTCTTTCAACTGGACACTTACCTGTCTGACTTCTCAATTTAGGGTTCCCTTTCTTTCACCAGAAGATGACAATCCTTGTGGCTTTTTTCTGCTTTGCTAATGATCAGACAATTTGGACATCATTCATGGGGGTTAAACATGAGATTTCCATCAGTGCAGGTCGCCTATACTCCCTCATGGAAAGAAAGAGAAATTATTTGGTTGCAGTCCATTTCATATCCTAAAATTGCTTATTTCTCTACTTGACTGTACAAAAGTCTAAGACAATTGGATTAGTGTTTGTTTATCAGATTGAAATAACTATAATTACACTCAGTGAGTCCTACCTCTTCTCTTGTCTCATCCCCTGCACTCCAAGATGAAAAGTATCTTTTCCCAGCCTCGCTTGCTCTGTGCCAGTCATCAGAATTGATTGAAACTTGATAAATGGGCACAGGGATGACATATGGTATAAGAAAGCTGTGGTTGCAACAGGTTGGTTTGGACTCAGTTTGACTCCATAGCCCTATACTAAAAGGCTGAGATTTCAAAATGAACATCTACTGGGGAGAGTTACTAGAAAATCATAAATCAGCTCCTTGATGAGATATTATCTTTATCTATGATGTCTTGTAAGGTGAATGAAAGAAATCTGTGTAGGCAAAACAGATGGTGTTTAGAACCTGATGGCCACAGCACAGACACTTCAAGAGTGTTTGCTCTGAGTCAGTTGTAGTCTGAACCCACAGACTGCAGGAGTAATGCCTCTGAAGATCTCCAGGAATATATCCTCTGGTCTAATTTAACCTAAAAGGAATAGTATCCATGCTCCAGGACTGCCGCAGAAGGCAAACAAATGCATGGTAAATAAAGACAATTGGGAAATTTGCTTTAGAAGCACACTTCTGGCCCAAAGCAAAAGACTGATGCTTATAAGTGTGATTAGGGCTTATTACTATACAAGCTGTGTGCATTTGCCTGCACTAATGTGTAAGTCAACAATGTAAAGGCAATAACTTTATTGATGAAATATTTTCTGATTAATTTCTCTAACCATAGGAATGAGTTTATTTTTGTAATCTCAATTGTTTACCCATTGAAGTTATTGTATTTTCAGGAAGCAAATCCTTTTTGTTAAGAAATCTGATTATACGTTTGAGTTATTGACCTTTTTTTTTTGGAACACTTTTTTTTTAGAGATGCTCATTAAGATCTTTTGTCTACAAAACAAGTGTGTTTTCCTATGCCATAGAGCAGCCAAATTTTAATTGCTGGCTTCATTGTACAGAAAAGTAGAAGTGTAACAATCAAGAGCCTTATTACACATACATAATTGAGTTTCATTACAACTTATGAAAACATAAACTGTCTTAAACACACTTGCAGAAAGTGTTGCATCATCAAATCAACACTTTTATTATACAAAAGTAATTGTGTTTAAAGACACCAAACATATGTTACATATACAAGAGAAAAAACACAACAAACAGAACTCTAATACGACTTAGAATTTTTAGCAATTCTCAGATCTTCAAGAGTTGTTTTTATTTTGTCTTTTAAATTAGTATCCCACAAAATGAAGGTAGATGGAACTCTCACCAATGAAACAGAATTCAGATGCTTTTGGACCAAGGCATTTGAAAAAAGTCTCATTTGATACAGCATACAGGATTCATTTAGAGGTTTGCAAGGTAGTTATCTGCAGCTGAGTTTATTGTTTAACCTTACGGACTATCTTATTACTGGAAGATAAACTTTTACTAAGTATGTTTCATTTCATATCCATTTCTTTTTTTGCAGACAAATGTAGATATTTGTTTTGTATGTCTTTAGCTAGATGAGATCAATCCACCTTTTATCACTCTTCAACATGGCTTATTAATATGGTTTGAAATGAGACGTTCAGCCCAAATCAGAGGTGAACTTTTGTTGCTAGACTTTCTTATAAAGAGCAGGCATTAGGTGTGTTTTGAGGCATTGTTAGTTCATCTTCTAGTGTTAAATTTGTGCTTTGATATCCTGGTTTCTGCCAGGACAGGGTTAACTTTTTGCAGTAGTCAGGACGGGACATGGCCAGGCCACCACTGCTACTTGATACCACCACTTGTCCTTGCCAGGAGAGGGGGAATGGGAATGGTAATCTCACTTCCAAGGAGAGTAGTGTTCCTTCCAGTCAGGAGGAATTGTGGCAGGGAAGATCCAAGTTGCATTTTCTAATTGTCATGGGCTTTCTGTGTAAATCAGTTCTTTGTCTTACACCTCTTGTTATTAATATTGTTTCTGTTACTGTTGGTTTTCTTATCTCATTGCTGTTTCCAGTAAATTCTTCTTACCTCTGCCCACGATCTTTGCCATATCTGCTTCCAAGTGGAGGAGGAGAGGGAGTGTGTGGCAGCGTGATTTTAGTGGGAGTATTAAATTGGAGAACACCATTCCTAAACCATGACAGTCTACACTGACACCCCATGAGGGGCACAAAAGTTTGAGATAACAACTGATGTGCCCAGAGCAGAAAGAAATTTGATCTGAGTATTTGTTGTGTTAGGTACAAAACCACTGGTCACAGTGTTGCTTGCTCTGTTTGTGTGGTGAGGTGCCTATCCCTGGATATAGTCCCATACATGGAATATGTGCTCCTGAGATGACCTTCCTGAGAGCAGGAAGAGGGATCAGGATTGCTTTGTTGCTGTACCATGGAATATCAGCTTATGACATGATAAAACCAAGTGCAATGAGGGTCATTTAGGATGTGTATTCTGTGCTGTTCTCCTGCCCTTGCCTCTGAGAGTCCATTAATAATCATACCCAGCCTGTGGGTAAAACAGGGAAGGATGAATTTCCCGAGATTTTCACTCCCTTTTCCTTCTTCAGGCCTGTTGAAAGAGCTTTTGAGGATTTGGAATTTCCCCCGGATATTAAGAAAAACATGTTCTTACTGCTAGGTCTGCCAGGCCTTCACAGTGCGGTTCGCAGCACATTCGATGTTAGAAAAGAGATTTTTAGGAGGGCATTTCAGAGATCTTCTCCCTGAAAGTCAGCCACTTTTCCAGCTAAGATGGTAGCCTTCAAGCATCCCTTTTCCACTTCAAGTCTCAGTGTAAGAACAGTGTCTGGTTGTTTATCACAGAATCCCATGGCAGGCCTTGTTAACACAAACATATCACTTGAGCCCAAGCTTGCTCTTTGGGTTCCCTTCTGGAACTCGTGAGTGAAACAGGTAGGAAATCTTTTCTGAGACATTTTTCTTCTTGCTAGAGTGTTTCTTCATGACAGCAATGTGATTTACATGGGATGAGCCTTCAGCTGTGAGATAGACACAGATAATTTAGAATGGAACAGTGCAAAACCCCAGGCAAATGTACATCATGCTATAGACCAGTGCATGATTAGAGGAGCTAGATACCTAAATTTCAGTGGGTTGCAGTATTTTCTCCACCTTAAGCATATACTGGAATATATGTATTTATGATGTTATTGTTGAATCACAAATAATTGAGGTTGGAAATCTCTAACATCATTTAGTCAAACCACTATCTTCTTTTCCACTGTCCTACATCTTAAAATTTCAATTAACCTAATTTTATTCTGAAATTTTCAATTACCTGTTAAAGAAACACTTATAAATCTGTATTTGGATTTCACCAGTTGCTCTGATTGCTACTAGTGATACTTACTACTGATTTGAGTGTTATTTTAAGTTACTGGCCTTGTTTGAGATGTTGCTGTGTTTTGGATAAACACATGGAAAGAGTCAACTCTCTAAAAGGAGAGATTAGACTCTGAGGAGGACATCATAAATCGGGATGAATGAACTTAGACAACAGTTCATAATATACCCATAGCATTCAAAAAATTTCCTGGTTCCTATTTCAGAGATTTATCCCAGAGAATATTCTATTCAATTCTAATTCAATCTCATCTCAGTTAATCTAATAATTGTGTAGTAGGTTCCAAATTACACTTTTTCCTGATCTTTGGCAATAAGTAATTAGCTCAGTGTAAGCATTTAACTTTTTCTCCTGACCATTAATAAATACCACTACATTTATTCACTCCAGTCAGCAGCACCTTGACCATCTTCCCCTACAAATAAATGGTGACAGCAGGAAATAACATAAAGCTTTTTTTTTTTTTTTCCTTGGCACTCACAGTTTCTCCTTTGCCTTATCCATCAACACTTTTGCTGGTACTTGTAGTGTGCCTTATTGTGACATCTTTGCTTGGTTCCACATGTTTAATACATCAGTTCCTCTAACATTTGAGCAGACTTTATAGAGATCTATTCGGAGACTGATATATGTGCACTATTAATTGTATATATTATATATAGTATATGAAGCGAGAGAGAGAAAGAGAGAATCTGATTACTCTAGGGCATCGGCTGCTTTCAACCAATAATAATTTAACATCTCTATTAACTACCTTTTGATGTTCTCTGTAGAGGGTACATACTGTTTTATATACAGGATGCATAATAAATTCCTATGAGATTATGCTGCAATTGAGTAGAAAGTCTATAATGCATAAGTGATGGAGCTGAAAAGCAGCTAGGAAGGATTTTCCTTTCAAAATAAGGTCACATATTTACATCTCATAGAGCAATATGATGGGTGCTGAAGACCAAGAGGCACCGAGTTGCACTTTTTGGTGTGCTAAGCCTTTCTGTGCATTTACTGCTGCTGGAAAATGAGGTGATACGTGACAAGAGGAAGATGAAGAAGAAAAAACCCACAGACTTCTGAACCTCCAGAAAGGATTTTGTGTCACTTTCTTCAGAATATAGAAAGTCAAGGATAAAATTAATCTGAGCTATCATTAGCTAAATGAGGCATCTCTTCTCAAGTAAGCTAGCACTTTCAGTCAGCTTTTTTAGGTGGCACTGTTGAACACTTAGGAGTGCTTGCTTTTGTTGCAGGTGATGCCAGAAGGAGACAAGGGGACTAGCACAGACTGGATGCCTACTTCTTGTGAGCCATAGTTTGGCAGTGGGTTATCCAGCTTACTGCCTGGGAAAAAGATATTCAAACCCTAGCTCTAGCTCTGATCCTCTGAGACTTTCAAATATATATTTTAAATTATTGTGGCAAAGAGACTTAATACAAAATAGCATGTCTGCCCCAGAAAAAGGGAGCTATTCTCCACACTGGTGCAGCACCACCTTGAATATAGTGTACATTTTTGGTCACTGCCATACAGGTGTCTCGGTTTGAGACAAGTTTAGGGGGAAACGCTCTAGAACGAATATCTCCTCCACAGAAGGCAAGTTTCAGCACTCCCTTCCCCACTGATATGAAAGGAATTTCTTGAAGGAAAGTGAAAAAAAACTATTTATTTAACAAACAAAGTGCGTGCAGGGCACGCAGAAAAAATGAATAACTTAAAATATTGTTAAAAATGAATAACTGTTAAAATATTAAACCTCCTCACTGCAGAGAAAGCTGGTGGGTTTAGAGTTCCCTCTCTAGCTGGCTTTGCCCCTCCTGAAGTGCGAGGCCGAGATGCAGCGTCCCTGCAGCCTCCCTGCCGGTCCATGGGATTCAATGATCTGGTTCTCAGATCACAGCTAGGCAGAACAGCTCCAGAAGAAGAAGCAGTTCCAGAGGATTTCAGTATGAGGTCCTGGGAAAATTTCTTGCCTCAGCTAACAGGCTAGCTAAAAGCAGGAAGGTGCTCCCTCAGCTCTGCAGTGGTGAGACCGCGGGGGAGTGTGTGTGAGTCCTTGAACACAAACCACGCTGAAGAATTCGCCTGGCTTTTCTCCCCTGCTCGCCTGGATGCAGCTTAAAGCTATGGGACCCATTTCTGGGCATAAAGCAGATGATAGGGAAATACAGAATTGTCATAAAATCACCTCAAGACAATAGAAAAGACATTAAATTATTAGAAAACTATTATTCTTAGAAAGCTTTCAAAGGAGGGAAAGAAGATGGTGAAGGGTCTGGGGTGGAAGCAGTATGAGGAGTGGCTGAGGTCACTTGGTCTGTTCAGCCTGGAGGAGACTGAGGGGAGACCTCATTGCAGATACAACTTCCTTGTGAGGGGAAGAGAAGGGGCAGGCACTGATCTTTTCTCTGTGGTGACCAGTGACAGGACCTGAGGGAATGGCCTGAAGTTGTGTCAGGAGAGGTTTAAGTTGGATATCAGGAAAAGGTTCTTTACCCAGAGGGCACTGGAACAGGCTCCCCAGGTCTCAGCAGCAACCTGACAGACTTCAAGGAGTGCTTGCTTGGACAATGGTTACAGGCACAGAGTGTGGCTCTTGGGGTGTCCTTTGCAGGGTCAAGAGTTGGACTCAATGATCCTTGTGGGTCCCTTCCAACTCTCCTTATTCCGTGATTCTGTGACATGACAGAGCAGGGACTTGAGATGGATTTTATCAGCTCCAGAAAGGTGATACACTGAATCATGTATGTGGAGAACTGTCACTCACTGTTGCAGATCCCATCCTGGGCCAGCCTGAAGTTCTGCTAAAGTCATATGTTTTCATAATAAGTTGTGATTTGGAAAAATCAGTGTTTTCCACTTCAGCAGAACAGACTAAAAGAAATTCCAGCTATTTCAGCTGGCTAATTTTGCCCTGGAGTTCTTTGCTTGACTTCTATCAGTCTGAAAACTATCTTGTTTATCCATTTGCATTGCTTAAATTTGGAAATGTGGTCACAAAGTATTTGTTTTCCAAGAGTAGCTTTGTATTAGAAAACAAATATTCTGATATTCCTAGCTACAAATATAAATAAAAAAAGTTATTTAACTTTATTCACATAGTCCTAAAAGTTGTTGGTTAAAAGTAAGGCTTGGAGAACTGTCAATCTTAAAGCATTGTTTTCTGAAAATATCAGTTGGTCATGAATAGAGTCATCCATAAGAAAGGATGAATTCCAAACATAGAAAAAACAGTCTGAAAGCCCAAATTGGGAAAAATGCGTAATAGCTAAAGCATTATATGCTGATTTTTAAGCAAAAAAACAAACAAAGAAACAAAAGGCAAAACAAAACAAAAATCTGAAGCTGGGGCAGATGGTTTAAACAGTTTTCTGGGTTTAAGTTAATGCATTAGAATGTATCTTAAAAAATAATTGCAGTTACACTCAGTCAATTTTTGGAACATCAGTTTTTAAAAAATGATGTTTCTCGTATCTGGGGTAAGATTGCCTTTTCATGTATTCATAGCTGTCACTCATTAAATAATAATTAAATTCTGGTTTGGTTTCACCTAGAACCATTGTCACATCCTGTATGCCACAGTATTTTTATATATTGTCTGTGTGTTTACCAAAGAAACCACACATGAGTCTGTGCATGTTTGTGCTCACAGTTAGGCATACAAATACAGCATGGATACAAATGATGTGCATTTGGGAGCAGGAAAAAGGAATAACAGTATCTTAAGGATCACACTTTTTCATCTTTGTATTCTACTCTTTATTGATTCTCTTATTAGGTTTATGTAAGTTCTGTAGATTTTGGACTTAGGTAATTTATCTTTTTTTCCTTGTCTTTACTCTAAAACTTCTGACTTTGAGTCAGTTTTATTCCTGCTCCTCATGCTTCCACTTCCCTGTCTTTCAAAGGAATGAAAGTCAGAGTCATTTGCAAATGAAGTTTGATAAAGGCTAGAAAACTTAAGTGCATGTGTTGCTAAAATACAGCTTGGGGGTTCTCCTAGCTGTCACATATTCCTTTATGTGAGTTGCTGGATAGTAATTATGAACTCATGCTTCACATCATGAATGTGATTGTTATGATTATTTGGAGAAAAAGAAGAACGTGAACAATTCCCTGAAGTGGCTGCCTGTGCAGGTGTGGTCCTGCTTTTCCGCTGCATGTTTATTTCCTTCTTCTGGTTCAGTTCCTTCATCTTCTACACCTCAGAACATCTTTCTGAGGAAGAAAATATGCCTCTTTTTAATGGCTGTATCTTGCTGCTTTCAATGACTTTTTTCCTTTCTTTTGGGTACTTGCAGCTAAATCTATCTCACTTCAGCTTCTCTTACACTTGTAAAATTGTGTCATTCTTCTGCTAGTATGGATGCTGCCTGCTCTTTACCACTTTCTGCTATAATGTTACAGCTCGTCTATCCCTGGTATCCTTTCAGGTCTTAGGTTACACCACCATTGCTCTTCCTCTCTGCCTTCAGGACAATTTTTGTAGTATCTGCTTCAATTGATGGTCTCTCTTCTACTGCTGCTGTTTTCTTTTTTATTTCAGAATGAGAAGTGAATCTCACCTGAGCAAGGAGGGTTTTTCCTGTGCTCCTGGGGATACTGCTTAATAACTGGCATTTTCTCTCCTAAGGTTTGTCTCTGAGATTGCTTGTAGTGGTGTTTCTTCAGCATGAGAAAGCACATCCTAGCAAGTGAAATTTGCCTTTAACCTTTTATGACCCCTCTGCCTATTGCACCATATTCAGGATAAGGCAAGCTCACAGTTTTCATGCTGCCTCTGTGTTATGTTTAGATGATTACAGTGGCTGACCATTCATACATTTGGAGAGGTCCAAAGGACCATTGCTTTGAAAGAGTCAATGCAACCAGGTGTCATTTCAGTCTTTGGAGCTGGGTGGAGTGAGAACCTGTTGTGTTGAGCAAGAATGTTGTACTGGTTTATCCAGAAGGGAGATGCCATTTTCTCAAGCAAAATATTCTTCAAAGCTACAAATTAATATGAGGAATTGGAACCTGTTTACTAAAAGGGTTCTGTAAAATGACTGGGAATTGGCTTTGATGCCTGGGGATAACCCCTCTAATCATGTGTGAAATTCAGCAAGTGGGCTCATGGCTTATGTTTTTCTTTAGATGACAGCTTTCATGTTAAGCTAGCTCAGTTCTTCTCAAACTGTGATCCATGAAGTATTAGAAATCAAGACACAATCCAGGGAATGATTGCAGGAGATCTTCATAGCTTCTGATTTACTTTGCCTGTTTAGAAGGTCAGATCTCCAAGTCAGATATCTTCATTCCTTATCTGCATGATGACTTGCTTGAAGGATATGGAACTTTCTACTAAGACAAGTCAGATTCATCTACCTTGCTAAATTTATGTCTGAGAGGTCCGTGATAGAGCTGGGACCAAAGTGGTCAGTCTATAAAGCACACTGTGATTAGCTTGGCTGACACACTGGATGGATATGTGTAGACAGTTTCCATTTTGGCATTTACTTACTCTGAGCTAATCTCTCCAGAACATCTGAAACACTGCTCAAATACCAAGAGTGAAGTAATAGATGGTGATTGATAGTCTTCACTTTGCTTGCACGGTGCATCCAGCTCCCCTCATTCACTGCCCATTTAGCTAAGTTGCCTTTCACATTTTAACAATTCAGCAGAGACTAAGGTTGAGTTCACACCATTACCAAGCTTGCAACAAAAAAATATCTTTGTTCTGAATTGTCAGAGGTTCTTTTCTATCTCCTATTCCTTTCTCACAATATCAGAGATGAGTTCAAATCTGTCAGCCTTGTTTTATTTTGAGAGTAAATTTAAGATGCCTAAGGAATTTAAGAAAAGCCATGTAAAAAGGTATGAGAAAAACTATAGCAAATTTGTACAGAGGCCATAAGGGGAAGTGTTTAGGCACTTTGACTCCCTCAGTATAGGTATTCATGATCTCTTGGAAATAGAAGGGAGAAAGGAAAATGCTTTAGTTAGATTAGGATATTCAAGACATTACCAATATCTCAGGCTAGCAGAGTAAGAGGCAGAACTGTACATGTTTATGTGTAGCAAAGAAGCCTGAGGAAAAGGAAAAAAAGGCAGAAAAACCCACAAAACTGATCATGGGCAAATTTGTAATTATGCTGGCACTGTTAGTGATTACTACCATGCAGTCTTTTGGAATGGCTGCATCCCTTAGCAGAGAATAGCATATTAGCACTGTTAAGGTAAGTCCTTCCGACAAGTGCTTTTGCAGAAATATCTGAATAAACAAATAGTGCATTAGTTGGAACTGCTTTATTCAGTCTTACTATGCATCTCATATACACATATCTTGACAGGCCCAAGCAAATTCACAAAAATCACCTTTATTATTTTTTTTTTCTCTTGCAGCTGGCATTACAGCCCTATGTATCTATGCCAGTCCCATGTCTAACAGATCCCATAAAGGAAACTCCTTATTTCTTTCTAAAGCCTGCTTTTTCAACCACATCCATGCCCACCATGTCAGACTGGGCATTTTTTAGTGCAGTAATGAGAAAATGATGGAAACCTTTCTCCTAATATTGCCAATGGTATGAGTTAAATATAAGTCAATTTGTAAAGTGGATCATTTAAAAAAGCAATTAGCAAAACAAGAAATGCAACAGATAAACAGTGTCTTCTGCAGAAAGCCTAGTTTAAATCAAAACAGTGCAGCCACAGTTTAAATAACCCTTAAACACTTGGCTCTATACACAGAAGTCAGATAATGGTTTTCTGGATATGAGTCTGCACCATAGGATCATAGAATCCCAGCATGTTTTGGGTTGGAAGGGACCTTGAAGTTCATCTAGTTCCAACTCCCTGCCATGGGCAGGGACACCTTGCTCTAGACCAGGTTCCTCAGAGCCCCGTCCGACCCTTGAACACTTCCAGGGAAGAAGCATCCACAGCTTCTCTGGGCAACCTGTGCCAGTGCCTTACCACCCTCACAGTAAAGAATTTCTTCCTAATGTCTAATCTAGACCTCCTTTCCACAGAAGAGTTGTTTGGTTTCCATACAGAACAATCCTTTTCTCTTCCTCTTGCATCTTCTTGTTTATGAAGAAATGGGGAGAACTTCATACAAATAATTTTTGCATTGTTTTCTGTTTTTTGGTCATAGCCCCTGACACAACTGAGCTCAGGATTCAGCAGAGGTCTCTAGTTTGTACAAGTCTACAAAAGGCAGCAGTTATGCAGGGAATCCAACTGAAACAACTGAAACACTTCTTGAAAGTGTCTACTTTTCCTAAGTGATTGGCATTTTTTGCTACCAAACACAAGAAGCAAATTTACTTTTTTTTTTCCCCCCTAGGGAGCTCCTTTCCATTTAAAATATTATCTGGATTAACAACTCACCTCTGCCACATGCACAGTCACCTCCCCCCATGCCTTTATGACAGCTTTGCTCCCAGGTTTCACCTTTAAATGCTTACTTGCAGCAAAGCTTCTGAATGACCTGTGAACCATGCCGAAAGTCTCTGAAGCCCTGGGGCAAAAGGGTTAACTACAGATGACAAAGTGCAACCGCCACTGCTATAACTAACCCTTCATGCCATTTTTTCTAATAGGCTTTTGCACTTTCAAATTGCTCCAGTCTCAACCTGAAAGAAACAGCTACTGATCCTGGGGCAAGAGCAAGTCAAAAATAAATGACAACTTGATTTAGCTGGGATGACCTGTCACAAACAGACTGGTGATTTGTTGCTTTCTGCAGTTGTTTAGTATACTGCAGCCCAGCCAGGTACAGTCATTTGTATGGGAATGGCTGGCAGCATTTGCTTCCCTTTCTGATGAGGCTCTTCAGAAAGGTTTCTGAGTTTGCAATCTGTATTTATAGCATCCTCTGCACTGCTGCGAGAGCTGGCTTTTCCACCTGGCGAGAGGTCTGTGCCATAGGTTTTGAGACAGGAAATACCTCTGTGTTATTCCTTCATGCTGAGCATAGCAGTGCACCTATTTCCATCTCCTTACTAGCACCTCTCAGTAAAAGAGTTTGTTTGTACCCAGTGCGCATCCAGCTTTCTTCTGCTCCACTCATTCATCCCACACAACCCCAGGCCACAGAAACATGGAGATAAGAGGACTGGATTGAGCCAATATTCAGCTTGGCCAGTGACTTGTCTCTGCAAGTCACCAAAAATACTCTAGCAACTTGTATAAAACTTATTCAAAAGTCCCTTAATCTCCAACATGTGGCCTTTAGTTGAAAGCTTTTAGTGAATACTTTTTATCATTAGCTTAACTCTTTAAATCTGTGTTATCTTTTTTGCCTTTGTACCAGCTGCAGTGATGGAAACCACAAGCTCATCAGATGTGATTAAAAGGACACAACTTGCTAACGTGCCCATGTCTTGCCACCTATCTGTCACTCATCAGTTCATCCTAATGTGGTGTTGGCTCTCCATTTTTTAAACAGTTCAGAATAAGGCAAAAAAAAAAGGGGTTCCTTGTAATTTCAATAAATGTCAAGTACACAAGTCTTGCATTCAAAATATTTTTCATCCCAAGGCATAACGTCTTTCATCATCTGAAAATTTATTACCTAGTTGTCCATTTTCCTATCATCATTACCCATCTCAAAATTTACTATCTAGCCGTCCCATTTCCCTATTTATTTGTCTCAATGTTTTCTGGTTACACTGATCTCCACATTCATAACAGAGGTCCATACTTAAGATGCAACTTTTTCGGTTGAATCAAGGGAAAACTGAGTTTCCAGGTGAGAAACTTTGAGTTTTTAGTTGCAACTAAAATGGGCTGAGCTACATTATTAAGGGACACAAACAACATTTAGCTTTTTGACCAACCCTTATAAATTCCATTAATCTTTAATATGAAGGATGATTTTGATATGAATATCTGATGTTTTTCTGTGTTTACATCTAAGTGAAAGAACGTGAGAATGTTACATTCTCCTTTAATGTTGAATCACTCACGTTTAGAAAAGACCTAGCAGTTCATGGACACTCCTCAAGGTTGATTCATCACCTGTGGTAACCAGGCTTTTAAATTAAAGTCCTTGACTGTCTAAATGTAACCATGATGAAACCATGTTTGCATCATTAACTAGAGACCTCCCAGGTGCAATTTCTTTACTTTGTTGTTAAGTGTAAAAATGCCCCAAGCCCAACTTTCTTGCTATGATTATTTTCAACAGACATTTACAAATATGTGGAAGACTTGTAATAGGTAAACATGGCTAGAAACAAGGGCTTGTAGTATATTTAAATGTTATATAATTTTCTTAAATTGAAACATCTGTGTCAGGAACTGGCTTTAACTTCCCTTTACTGTAATTCCTGGTGCACTGCACCCTTAACCTGTGACTATAGTTTCTATTCATTACTATGCTACAGATAATAATTTGTAATAAAAGTAAACAATATATTTTTAGGCAGGAGACAAATATAACCAGCAGCAGAATTGTGCAATGCCAAAGTGGCATTAGGAACCAGTCATCTGAAAAATAAATCTGTTTGAAGAGATCATATTATGATGCTGTGACTTTACTGATTAGAAATTCTATAGTCCAGAAACATAATTTTGTTCAAGCTACCAATAATAATTAGCGATATAGAAGTCTAATTATTTGTTGCTCTTTCCTTCAGAAATTCCATTTCAATCATTCAGAAAGTCTTTGTTTATTTATTGCTAACTAGCGTAAAAACCCCAATTTATACCATGAAATTAAAAAGTGGTTTTGGTAGGAGCTGCCTTCATGCTGCAACTCATATCAAGGAGGGGAAAAGAAAGAAGGAACATAGGGCTGCTGTTTGTTAATTAATAATAAAGCAACCAAGCATTGCAGAACACTAAACCCACTCCACTACAGCTGAGATGTAAGTCTCCTTTTTTTTCTTACTATCTATATTTCAGTCATTTCTAAAAGCCCATGACTAGTTTCAGGGTGGCATTGTGCAGATACAGAATTGATGCATGTCCTTGAAGAATGCCAGTCTGAATATAATCAACCAGAGAGACAACTGAGCCAGTGAAGCAGCTTGTCCATTAACACACAACAATAAAAGTAAGGAAATAAATCTGTCTCCTTTCTTTTAGTCTAGTATGCAAGTCAGTGGATCCCATGCCTGCCACCTATGTAAAAATCTGAATTAATTTTTTGACTCACATAATTCCTCTGCTTCTCAAATGCTACTGATTGTGCTAGAATTCCTTCTTAAAGGAATTCACAACTTTATCATTGATTTAGTTTTTCCTTCTAAGCCCCTTACTCTTAGTAATATTCAGTTTTTCAATATTAGAAAATATTAAAACTGTCTGAAGCCAACAATTAGCAGAACTACAGGCAGGGTATGGCCTGCTTGGTTTTAGCCATAATAATCTAAAATAAGGTGACTGCTTTTCAAGATGGGGAAATTTGTCCGAACTGAGAAATGGGTTACAAAATACCTGTGGGCTATCGTCAGAAAGCATGCTTAAAGACAAACCATCTTTTGCCTCCTGTTCAATAAGATAATCTTGTACTAGCAACTGTTACATACCTTTTAAGATTGCTAGAGATTTTTGTTAAGACAGCTGATAATGAGTTAAAAAAATGGCCAAAACCAGACCTATTCTTTCTTCATGCTAATAATTTTTTAAATTTTCTGTCTTGAAATTGTGTTTATTTGACACTGAAACTCTATTCTCACTGTGGTTCATGTAGGTAGATGTCCTGAAAGCTTCCTTGAAATGTAATTATTAAGTGTACATAAACGAAGTAAGATTTTTTCTTCTGTAATAGGTTGTCCATTTCTGAGTAATATTCAAGGAAAAGCTTAAGTTTTGAATCCAATCAGTTTTCTTTGTCATTAATTATCCATATAATCACTCACTTCACAAAAGTCATGAAGCTGTGGCATATGCATTTTAAATCTCTTAATTGTGCTACACTGTTCTTTAATTAACCCTCAGAAATTTAAGTTATTAAGAGAGTCTTTTGCTTTGGTTGATTTAGTTTCTCTCTTCATCTGAAAATCCCATGCCTCTTTACCAGGTTTCCTGAATTCTATGACTATTTTTGGAAATTCTTTTGGGTTTGATTTGACCCTTTACAAACCTCTGAATTTTTTCAAGGTTCTGAAACATTTTTTTTTTCCGTCAGGAAAGAAACCAAAAAAAACCCCCTCCGAAAAAAGAAACAAAATTCCCTGATGAAAAATTCAAGTCATTCTTATTCCTCTATGCTTCTAATACAAAGTTTCAGATACATGTGGACTTTTTTCTAAATTTCAGTTTTGCGGGAAATTGTTATTGAAATGTCTTTATTAATTTATAAGATTCTGAGGGTTTTTTTTTTTTGCTCTTAAACATTAGACATACCTATATATTACACTTCTTTAAAAAGAATATTTCCTAAAAAACCCCAAAAGTAAACAAAAAAACAAAGTATGCTTCGGTTTCTTCTTCACCTTACTTTAGGTGGTCAAATAAAAAGAATAGGTGCCATTGTTTCCTGTTCTGGTCAAACTGGAAAAAAAATCCAGTGGTTGCAGGTCTCTCAAATTTCAAGTGTGCTAAGTGAGTCTGTGGAGCATCTTCTCCTCTTCCATTGACCCCAGAGAAAACCTAACCTGATGAAGTTCCTAATTTAGAACCTCCTAATTTGACACCTCTTTTAAATATCTCTAAATAGGCATCATAATTCTTTGTCAGTTGTGTGACTGGCTTAAACTCACTGTTTTAATAATCTGGACTCAGCTCAAGACAGATTTCTTCCAAGCGAGAACTACACCGACTAATTTATTTCTGAGTCTGTGTTGGGATCCGTCAAATATTTGAGATACACCTATTCATTTTTATTTTCTTCTTTTTGGTTCTGGCTACCAAACATTCTAACTTTGTCTATTTACTGAAGAGCTGTTCACATTTTCATGTGCTTTACTTTTCACCTAGCACCTACAAATCTGGATATAATTTTTGGACATACTTCTAATATTTTATGGACTACAGAAAAAAAAAAAATGTTTGGCAACTAACTTAGCTTCATAACATATAATTGAAAGTACAGATGCTGAATATCCCAGTGCCAAATATCATTTGACTTAACCAGACAAGCAATCTGGCAGAGAATGAAGTGACACACGACCAGAGTTGTGATTTATAAACCTCATGTTCTACCACAACTTTATAATTTTTTTAGACAATATGGGAACAGAGTTTAGGGTGCGGTTTTTGTTTGTTTGTTTGTTTGTTTTCTGTCCTGTGTATATTTTTATGTATTTATCTACCTTTCCGTAGGTAAATATCAACTAACTGTTATGGCTGAGCAAAATTTGAAACTCCTAGATAAACAAAATATCTATTACCTTTGCTTAGAAAAAGCAATTTAAGAAAAAATAAAAATTGATCCACTGAACACAGATGTTTTTAATCTGCCTATAAAATACTCTAACAACAAGAAAAGAAATATACTTGAATAGTATAATGATAACAGAAGAAATTATTTTGAAAAATGGACTAATTTCAAATTGAGACATAGTAGCTATGAGTGAACAGGATTTGTCAGTTCAGATATCCTTTCTTACATCTGTATTCTCCTGTTATTCCCTCAATGCTTTAAACAAAGCTCTTTTTATCAGAGATCATAAGCAGGAAATTGAAGCAAGTCCACCTATTTGGACCATCTGCATATATCATAATTTCTGGCTATATATCATGATTTTTAGCGTGCCTGCTTCTCTACTATCTTGAGCCACCTGCCACATATTTTTGCAAATGAAACTTTATGGCAGGTATTAACTACTTGCATTCGATATGCTACCATTTTACTGCTGCATTTTCCAGGCAGAACTCAGTATTGAATCAGATCCAAAAATGTTGCAGACTACAGGATTCCTGGCAACTAACAACTGTAGTACAGTTATGGACAGAGTTTTATTTATGGATCATTTTTTGTAGAGTTCTGTTTCAGCTCATTTCATAAGAAGATTACACCTAGTAAACATAGTAATCAAAAATTTATTGAGGTAAACTTAGTGAGGTCTTTACAAGAAAGTTTCTGTCTTACAAAACACCTAAGGAAATGATAAAAAAAGTGTAAGAGATAAGGAAATAATGAAATATGACCAACAATAGATATTGACTAATTTTGATCAACAAAATGTAGAGTCAAAATATATCAAAACCAGTAATGTACGTCTTAATTCATTGCTTGACCAGAAAGACCTTAACTAACATGAGCAGTCAGACAAAATGAGTCAGGAAAGATGTAAAACTGCCCTTTTCTTTTCCTTTCCTTCCCCTTCCCGTTTCCTTTTTCTTTTCTTTTCTTTTCTTTTCTTTTCTTTTCTTTTCTTTTCTTTTCTTTTCTTTTCTTTTCTTTTCTTTTCTTTTCTTTTCTTTTCTTTTTTCTTTTCTTTTCTTTTCTTTTCTTTTCTTTTCTTTTCTTTTCTTTTCTTTTCTTTTCTTTTCTTTTCTTTTCTTTTCTTTTCTTTTCTTTTCTTTTCTTTTCTTTCTTTTCTTTTCTTTTCTTTTCTTTTCTTTTCTTTTCTTTTCTTTTCTTTTCTTTTCTTTTCTTTTCTTTTCTTTTCTTCGCCTCGCCTCGCCTCGCCTCGCCTCGCCTCGCCTCGCCTCGCCTCGCCTCGCCTCGCCTCCCCTCGCCTCCCCTCGCCTCGCCTCGCCTCGCCTCGCCTCGCCTCGCCTCGCCTCCTTCTCTCTTATCTTTCTTCTCCTTCTCTTTCTTCTCCTTCTCTTCCTTTTTTCTTTCTTTCCCTCTTGAAATTATTTTTATCATTCTGCCTCCATTATCTTACTCTATACCTTTATGGAGATACAAAAATGGCTCTTCCAATCTCTGGACATTACCAGGTCAACCTGCCTGTCACTTCAGTGGACTCTTTAAAGTGCTCTTGTCAACTCAGAAGGCTGAGTCAGATGACCTGAGTGCAGGTGATGGCTCTACAGGTGATAATAAATGCCTTTCCCCATTCCCCTCCCATCTTCAGTCTGCAATGAACCCGAGGAACCACAGGAGCAAGCCATGGATCAGTAAATTGGCAGAGCTCAGAGATCAGCCAGTCAGTCAATCTTAACAGCAATTCATTCTTGGATTTGTGGATGCTGTGCAAAAGGATTCTTAGAAAAATCTAGGATAGGGTAGTTATTAAAGGAGATTAAAGGGTATTATCAAGTGCTTCTGCAAGTTATAATTAAAAAAAAAAAAAAAGCAGAGAGAGGAAAAGAGAGGGAGAGTGAGCAAGAGGGAGAGTAGGCTAAATTTTCCAGTCAGTGAAGTTTCAAGGATGAGAAGCCTAGTTTTGCTTTGTTATTGGCTTCAATATTAATTATACAGTATTTTTTCCACTTAACAAAAAGAATCAGCTCCTTCAGTCCAAATTCCCTAGCTAATTTCTTTAAGGTAATAATGCATACATAAGACACAGTCTCAATGTTTTTGGCAATTAGAGGTGCACCAAAGTAGCACATTTGCTGCAAATTCAGCCTCGTCTGAAAAGAGAGTGACTTATGACACACAGAAAAAAACAGGTATAAATCCTGTCTCCCTAAATGGAAAAGATGATTCAGCATTGGTTTCAGTCATGCAAAGTGATCCTACAGGGAAATATTTTTGTTTCTTCATCTGCAGATAGAATGGAGTAAATTTTATGGTATTACACAGAACACCAGGATACAAAACTTGATGGTCACATATACCCTTAAAAAACAGTCTTTCTCTAAAATGACCTATTATTTTTCACATTTCCATC
Source organism: Corvus moneduloides (assembly GCF_009650955.1). Classification (NCBI taxonomy): domain Eukaryota; kingdom Metazoa; phylum Chordata; class Aves; order Passeriformes; family Corvidae; genus Corvus; species Corvus moneduloides. Next base: position 18,289,459 of record NC_045511.1, read on the forward strand.
CCTACAGCAGCTGATCACCCTCATAAAAGATATTTAAAGCCAAAAGACATTCTTATAAAGTCATACATACATCCCCAAGAAAGCAAAATAAATTAGAAACTTTACAAACTCCTAAGGAATTGAGTAAATTTTTTATTTTATTTTTATTTTTTTGTTTAAATTTATTTTATTTTATTTTTTAAAACTTGGGTCTATATTATATTTCCTTGGGGTTTAGTACTTTTACCTTGGTCAAGAATCTAAATGGCTAGATGGAATTTCTCTTCAGCTGGAACCTGTGAATGTTTTGTTCCTCTAGAAAAGATATATTTTTCCAAACAGCAAAATCCAAACTTGAAGGAAGAGCCTTTTTGATTCTTCATCCTGGTTCTGTCTTCAGAGGCTGTTTTAGTTTCCAAATACGTGTTGAAGCATGATCTGCTTTGGAGATCCTTGGATTTCTGGACTGTGCCCTAGGATCACATTTAATCTAAAAGTGCGGGTATTCCTTTCCCACAGACATTCTCAACAGTGCAGCACCCCTTCATTTTTCATGTGCAATGTCAAGGAATGGCATGCAGCAGATTAACACTTGTTCACCATGCTGAAATCTGGTAGCCATAGCTATTTCTCCCCCTTGTATTCGGACCACATTCAAGATTCAATTAAAATCTTCTCATCATGAGCCATATCTTTCACTTATCAATGGTCCATTATACTGTGTGCTTTTTGCTTCCCAGAGCTGTGCTACATGGAACCCAACACAGCCAGAGCTGTAAAGACCCGTTACGTCCTTAGATTCCAGACCTGCAAGGTCACTTGATCAAACCAAAGCTCATTAAAAAGAAGGAAGAAAGGTGATCTACCATTCTGTCCTCGGACATTGTAGCTGAAAAAGCCCTTTGCCATTTATATTTCAACTTTCAATGAGTATATGACTCAGTACTGGAAGGATTTGTAGCTGACACTCAATAGAAGCTGCTCTCGAATTTTGACAAATCCCATCTTGAGCCGAGAAGAGAAACAGATATTGATCCTAAGTGTACCTAATTCATCTCTGCACTTGTAATCCCAAAAGAAAATGGCTTCTATGACCAGAGGGCGTTCAATATTTTTTCCATCTTGTAAAATAAACAGCAGTTATTTTGGTGTGTCTTCATGCGTCGGGAGCAACACTGTAAGTAAACAAAGCACTGATTTTTTTCCTTTCCTCTTTCTTGAGCAGAGTTACAAGAACTGCTGAGCCTTTTGATTAGACTAATTAAACTGTATCAAATAATTTAGACTGATGAAAATATGGAGGCCACAGCAGCACAACTGAGATCTGTAGCTCTGAAAGGAAGCTCCATGCCTTTATCAGAGAAATATATTTCATCAGGGATCATATAATAAATCGTGAGGAAATTCATTCCACCCTGATGATCTGGCAGTGTGGTGGCACGAGTGCTTGGGGAGTTCTGAGTGATGATACATGGAGAGATAAAAGGCTGTCTTCTGTTGTCAATTACATTTGTGTAAGTTTGGAGAAATTAAATTGATTTTTTCTGGTGCTGTTAAAGATAGAGCCTGAGGTCAGGACCTAACCCACTATTTTCCTTATTGTTCCTTTTTTCAGCATGTCATATCAGAACAACTGACTGCCAAATGTAAAGGGTTTAGAAGTTCTGTCCTGAGAGTCACGCATGACAAGAACTGGATAGCAAAAAACCCAAGCATTCTAGCTGATAAATATTTTCAGTTCTTAAAGTACAATCACCTAGAAGGACTAATGCTGCAGGTATACAGTGTCTGAAGCCCTCCTGTGATGTGGGAGAAACAGTCTGTCATTGGAAATAAGCAGACCAGACATTTGAACTTCGGTCTCCTATCATTATTGAAATATTGAATTTTGTGGGGCAGCTGTGACTCTTTCCTGACATAGCTAAGATTCACTAAATATGCTGAGTTTCTGAGAAAAGTTTTTGTTTCAATGAATCAGTCTTTTCTGACAGCAATGTCAACAAATCTTGAAAAATTTCCTACCAGCTCCAATAATCATACAAGGGAGCATCTGACTACAAAAAAATGGTGAGAAGGGAGGAGTATTTATAGACAGGTGAGACACATTAAGTGCAGCTCAGCAGGGACTTGTCATTTTTAAGCAAGAGACACTTCAGATTTTTAATATCACTTAAGATCTTTCAGGTCTTTGAAACAAGGGTAACGTGGTGCAACTTTGTATAGATGGATGGTTGTCGAGAATCGATATTACACATATAAGCACAGAGGTTTTTTCCTTGTGCCAGATCTGATTTGTTTGTTCTTTTTTTTTTAATTTTCACAGAATCACAGAATTTAGGTTGGAAAAGACATCTAAGATCATCTAGTCCAACCTTTGACTCCAGTTTTTATATCTGTGAACGGGTGAGTGAGCCGTTCCTTAAAAGAAGGCAGTTGGAAAGTGCGTATCTTAATTATTGTCGTAATTGTCAAATAATCGACTTATTTATTGCTTCTTTTCTCCCTATAATTTCTTAATTCAGTGCTGCTATGAGTCTGATGGTGTATAAAAATCATCTCATGATGATGTTGAGTACTTTTTTCTGGTCTGAAATCTCAATCTTGTGGTGAAACTAAAAAGCCCTAAGTCAAACAAGTGCTGTAAAAGTGAATGTCCAGCAAGACCTTCCAAAATGTCTGATAATGTTGAAATCAATGGAGTCCTCCCTCTGTAAGGCAGAGGTACATCTCAGTAAGATCACAATCATGGCCCGAGCAAACTGTTCTCAAAGAGGTTGTCTGTTAGTAGTGAGATAGTCAAAGTGGACAGATGACAAGTAGCTAGCAAGATTTGTGCTCCACTAAATGTTCCAGGCATCCTTCTCTTGAAGTAGCTGTAGGGATCTGGCCTGTGGGACTCAGAGGGATTGCTAGGTCATGGCTAAAAGTGTGTGTGGTTGTCCAACTCTGCCTCCCCATCAAGTTTCAGCTAAGAGGAAAGGGTGGGGAAGTCCTGGATGTCTATGTATGGGCAAATGAGGATTTGTCTTCAAGCACAAGTCCATAACTTCTTTCAGAAATATCAAATAACTTTTGAATTTTCAGGTGCAAGGGCACCAAGGGCAGATTGTCAGCTAAATTATATCAGAACAGGAAAAGTTCCTTCTGTGAATTCAGTAATATTTAAGATCCAAGAGGAAAGATTTAATTCCATAAAATCATAGAAGCTTAAAATCGTAGAAGGGTTTAGGTTGGAAGGGACCTTAAAGGTCATCTAGTTCCACCTCCACTTCCACTACAGCAGATTGGTCAAAGCCCCATCCAACCTGGACTTGAACACTTCCAGGGATGGAATATCCACAACTTCTCTGCGCAACCTGTGCCAGTTCCTCACCATGCTCAGGGAAGAATTCCTTCATAATATCCAATCTAAACCTACTCTCTTTCAGTTTGAATTTGTTCTCTCTTGTCCTGTCTCTTCATACTCTTGTAAAAAGTCATTTTCCGTCTTCCTGGTAGGCTCCCTTCAGGTACTGAAAAGCTGCAATTAGGTTGGACTAAAGCCTTCTCTTCCAGGCTGAACAAACCCATTACTCTCTGCTTTTCCACATTGGAGAGTTGCTCCATCCTTGTCATAATTTTGGTGGCCTCCTCAGGACTTACTCCAGCAGGTCAACATCATTGTGATCAGAAAGATACAAATAAGGAATTTATTTATTGCCATTTTTATTTGGCAATATCTTGCTGTTACAGAAAACCTCTAAAATGTAAAGGGCAGGGAAATCTCTCTGTTTTTCCATAACGAAAGAAAAAAACCTATAAAATGTGCAGCAAAATGGATGTTGTGGGGAGGACAAAAAAGGTAAAAAATAAAAGCAGCACTGGATTTTCTTTTAAAGAAGGTTCACATGTAATTTTTTGTTCTTCAGTTATCATAGTTTCAAATATTTTTAGTCTTTTATTGTTTATGGTAAGATTGGTGATGATGATGCATAAGTAAGCAAGAAATAGGACTTGAATTTCTGTGAGTACTCATGAGTAGCTGATAGAAACACCCAGTTACTTCCTAGCCAGAGTAACACACAACTCTGCTGAAGTTATCAAAGCTCTGCTGAAGAACAGGTTATAAATAATCTGGAACTAATACTGGACAATAAAGAAGGGATACTACTCAGCCATGTTTGCAGGCATCTGGTACAGAGGTAGAAGAATCTAGGTTTAGGTGAGGCTGTAAAGATGATTTTTGGGAAACAGCCATCATAAGGACAGTGTGTAATGGCCAGGTCATTTAGGTATTCTGGTCATCAGGTGAAACAATGTGGAATCTGTTACATATAGAAATGGCCATAATGTCAGCATTTATTTACTTCCTTTGCTATGACTAATTCCCTATAAAAACAAATAAATGAAAAAATAAATAAAGCCATCTGTCAAGGTTGCAAAGCATTGAGCATAAACATTAATGGCAGTGCTTTTTCACTTGCATATCACTTTTAATCTAAGGTTCTTAAAATGATTCACATTAATTAAGCCTTATGATTCTTTATTGACATCCACAAGAAAAGGCAGATAATACTTCCTGATACTCTATAAATTAGAGAAACTTCAATCAATGACACTAAGATTCTCAGATATTTTTTAAAAGGTGGGTTGATTCAGATTGTATTCACTTGAAGGTTTGCATCAAAATTCTAGCAAACAAATGTATCTATGAATGTCCCTCTTTTTTTTTAATTTTAAATTATTGATTCCAGATTTTCTGCTACCTAATTTCTGTGATTACTTTCTTTATCAGACAAAAGATGATAGAAAAGTAAAGATGAGCTGCCTGAAATCATGGAGGATTCTTAATTTTGAACACAAGAAAATTCAATTTTTGATGTCGATATGATCGAAAAAATAAAAAATTACAAACAAAGGTCCTGTCCAGACTGTCTAACCAAACTCTTTGGAGCACACTCAAAAAGGCCTAGATTCATTGTTCCCTAGCACCTGACTGGCTATAATCATACAAAATACTCTGTGACATTAAAAGTAGGAGCTTAATTTCTCTAGAGGTTCATTCAGCCTTCCTCTGATCTCAGTTAACTGGTGAAGGGACTTATCTCTCTCCATTGACTAGACAGGGAGCTGAAGGGAACTGTATTCCAACTTAAAAGCCCTCAGATGCTTCACAAATTAGCAGGATTAATCCAAGTCTTAAGTGTTTATGTTGGCTGAATCCTTCATATAATATTTCCGTCAGAATACCAGCCTAAGAATGCATTTATTTAACTGCAAACAATTTGAGTAATGGTCAAAATAAGAATTTCTTTTTACAAACTCAGTTTGATTGAGAAGAATTCATCTAGAAAGATGACAGTAGCCTTGAAAACCCAAGATGTTATCCTTGTTCCTCTGTTTCCAGTAGGAAATTATATCAATTTTTGTAGAGACAAGTTTTCTCCCCATTTGCTAGTAGAGACCCCATTTGAGACAGTTCTGGATCACCTCAGCTTTTCAGCCCATGTCAAATTCTCTCTCATTCTTACTAACAACGTTGTTTTTTTGACTTTTGACTCCTTTTTCTCTACATGCAGGGACACACCATGCTTGGACACTATATGTAAATACATATAAAGTGTTTTATCCTACATAGAGACTGATTAATATAAATTATATTATTCATTGCTGTATCTTCCAGATGAATGCAAGAGTATCAAGAGTATTATTCCCTGTAATAGGAACAATAATATGTTGTCAATAGACAGATACCTTAATAAGATGAAAAATCAGTTCAGTGACAGAAACAATAGATTTCATAGGAAATTATATGACAGAGAAGAGGCATTGCATTGTTTGCAACACCTGTGATTAATTATCATAGCTGAATACATTAAATTCAGTTTCCAACCTCATATATCTTCATAGACTGTTTGGCGATATTAAACGATAAAGGCTTAATAATCAAAAGTACTGAGTTAGCAAATGTTTTCTAATTTTAATAACTTCTTGTTGTAATTACCAAGTCTTGGAGTGAAATGATTTAATTAGAAAGTAATCAAGAAGTGTCTACTGTTAATTGAAGAAATTATAAAAGATCTACATTTTTAATATATTTCTTGGGTAATAAAATTAAAGTCTATGATAATTATTTTATAAACCGCGCTGATAAGAAAAGTTTGATACCAAAATGAGATATTGTGTCTATTAATTCCCATAGCTACATTTGCCTTTGGCAGGTATAACCCCAAGAAAAGATACTTTGGACATATCCATTATCTGTCACTTCACATCTTGTCATACTTAAGAATGTCCATTCATGCTCACTGCTCCTATGAGAATAGCAATAATCATCATTATACCTATTTTCTCAACTAATAAAGTGAGGTTAAATGCATCAGTGTAAATCATGGCTATTTATGAGTTAGAATAAAAAATTTCTATCTAATATCCTTTTGATAGGAAACTGGATTTATAATTAAGCTGTTTTTTTAAAAGAAATTGAGATGATTATCTTTTCATAAATATTTTAAATAAGATTTTAAAAAGATTTCATAAATCTTTTCAGAAATAAAATAGATGCATTTCAAGTCAAAACAAAAAAAAGGGCAAAAATCAGTGGTTTAAAAATGTTCAGCTAAACCTGAAAGAATTTGAATTTAGAAAAATTCAGCAAAGCACTTAGTAGAGTTTATAGTTCTTATTCCCCACCTTTTCATTATTCTCTGTCAGGCAAGTACTGATAGTAAATGGTGTTTCCCAAAATCCTCCATGGTTATGCATTTCCATGCTGAACCATGCTTAGCAAGTGGGGTGCCAAAAATGCTGAATGTGTCATAGGGATAAAACCTTTTTTTCCTGACTGCTGCTATTTCTGTTAAACATTTCAAGACACTGATCATCCAATTTAAAACTTCTGTGGTGAACTGCTATTCCCTCTTGGGTGTCTGTTAAAGTTAATTTGTCAATGCACAAGAAGCACAGGATAAAGATCTTCTAACACAGGTTTGTCAGAATAGACATGGTGTGTGTAGGTTTCTGAAATTGTACATGCTCTTAGGTCCACAGCTTGCATGAAAATCTTGTACTCTAATAAATAAATACTATTAAAAAATATGTTTTCCATGAAAGGGAAAAATGACCTGCTTGCAGGAAAAGTGACAGAACTAAAACCACACACAGAAACCTGCAATAGAAACAACCTGAGAAAAGAAATACATTCTAAAAATGAGAAATGAGCTCATTTTTTTCATGAAAATGTCATTATTGGTTTACACCTTTTAGCTATTTCTCTTGAAAAACACATCTAGTTAATAACCAAACCAACATCACTATTCTTTTGCTTGCTGTTCTTAATCCTGAAAGACTTTTAGGGCTGTCAACAAATGATGTCATATGACACGCATGGTGAACGGGCAGTAGCGGGATCGAAAGTGGCATCTCAATCGCTGAACAAAATTCAAATGATTCGTTTGGCTAACAAGACTGCACAATGTTGGAGTCGTGATTGACAAACTGTCAGACACTTCAGACCAGATTCACAAATGCATGTACATTTTCAGACCTAATTTACAGACACTGTTAGTGAAATTGTAGGTGTAAAAAATACCCTCACGTGCTACAAAAATCTACTATGTGCTGTAAACACCTGATTCATGTGTGTGTGAGGATTCTCTTGTCAATTAAATTGGCTTCTCTGCACCCATATCTTTTCTTAGTTTGGGAAAGCCTTCAAAACCCAACCAAGCCAAAAATGCAGAAAATATTTTACTTCTCTAGAAATTTTCAGATCAAATTAAATGTAAATTATTTGACCATAAATTTCATTTCTGTTCTGCCTGAGTCAGATACATCACCTGGACACAAGGCATATATTAGGGATTAGCAAATGGTTGGTGGTAGTCATCTCTAGGTGATGGTGCTCTCTGGGCCAACAGCTCCTGCGAGCTCTTTATAAACCCCAGAAGTTACCTTTGGCCATGAACATTACTGCTTAAAACAAATTCAACTTGCAAACTTAGGAGGTTACTTTTCATTTACTTGCCGTCAAAATTCATTCTTCAGAGACACTCTGTCAGCAAAGGAGATATGAGTCAGTGTCTTCACTGTAAGAGAAAAAAAAGAAAAACCTCACACTATGTCATGTTTTATATGTAGAAGAGAAAGAATAATTATATGTTACCTCTTTTGGTTACCTTGCAACACGGAATTTTCTGGATGACTTCTTTGACAAAATGAGAAAGTCTATTTTACAAAAAAAGGGGGGAAAAATTGCGGGAAAGGAGACACTGGGGAACTTGTGCATCCTTTAGGATAACACAAAGGGAAGTATTACAAAGACTGTTCCCAACTGGGCATGGATTTATAAGTTACACAGAACACCCTTATCTACTGAAATGCAGAACTATATGCATGAGAAATTCCCAGCTGCTGACATTTTGTGAGCTTTTAATAGTACCATTAGTCAATATATCAGTATGCAGCATATCATATTGACTAGAGCTGATGTTTATAGTGGAAAGCTATTGACTTATGGGATGAAAAAGTGGATATAATTCAGCTTCAGGCATTATTGCCCACTGGAGGTTACTTTTTCATTTACAGGGACAATAATTTGCCCTGTAAACTGAAAACTCTTGGCTCACTATATATTTTACTATGCACTTTAATAAGACTTTTTTTTGCCCTAAATGTGTTTTACATAGAAGCTGGAACTTCAGCAGTAGTATATCCTCTGTTAACATAGCCAATACTGAAAAAAGCACCCCACAACTAAAAAAAAAAAAAAAAAAAAAAAAATAGATATAGATATAGATATAGATAGATAGATATATATAAATGCCAAAACCAACAAAACTTGAGTTGTTCACTTAGATGTCTTATTTTTGGAAATGGTCAATTACACATTTAGATATAAATGTCAAGAGATACCTCTTACATATCTATCATACTCTGTGACATTGACAGCAGTCTCAAAGTTGAGAGGAGATTTGGTTTTGTAGAGAGGTTGTGCAATCCTCACCAAAGATTTCCATGGAAGCCCTAAGAAACCTGATCTGACTCTTCTTGAACAAGAATTCAAACAGAATGGCCACTTGAGGTCCCTCCAAACATGAGTCCTCCTATGATCACTCTAAAACTTTTAAACAGGCTCTTTCTGCATTCATTGGAGAGACATGGACTGTCACAGAAAATTAGATCACATCAGCAAAAGACAAATGTCTGTTACAAATGGGAAGAAATGCTCTCTGGAGATTCTGTGGAGGGAACCCAGAAGATTAGCCTGGATTAGGCAGTGAACACATGGCTGAAAATGGTGATATGGCATGGCTTGATTTCCCTTTGACTATACAGACTAGTGAGTAGTTGAAGATGGCATGATTATTCCAAGATGTTTTCTTTGCATCAGGCTCACTCATCCTTGATCACAACTGATGGCTTAGAATGCTAACATAGTGCATAATTGCGCAGAATAAAAAGTGCCATATGCATTGACTGATGAACTAATGGTCTGGATCCTACAGTTTTAGTAAAAGATCAGCTTGCTAACCACAAGACACATACATTTCAGCTGACAATACATCTTGATAAGCTAAAAAAAATTCAGAATTAGCTTGTCAATAGCAGAAATGAATCAATAGCAGAACAACTGCTATCCACATCTAATCATAGTAATGGCACAATAGACAATATTCATTATCCACCTGTCAAATCTTGGTGTGAAAAAAGGCAGTAATAGATCAAGGATAGTATAACAATAACAGTAACAATAATAGTAAAAACAAGAGCAGCAGCAAAACCAAAAAACATCATGTCCTAAAATTAGTGTCATAAATCAATGAGTGTTTTCTTGTGTCAATTCACATTAAGATGCACTGTACAAGACATAATATACCAGAGTATCCAAACACAACATGACTTCCTAGTTTTACTTCATGAATTATAATTTAAGATGTAATTTTTTTCACCCATTGGATAGTTACTTGCTATAACATAATACATTCAGGGAATTTCTCCAGGTTTTGTGGTGAGATACTCACTTATGTGGTAGGAGAAAAAGTGGTTCTTTCTTCTTGCCTTGTTTTCGTAGCGTTCATCCCAACAGTGCTACTGTGTAACAGGACTATACCACTTCAATCACAGTTTGACAGCTTAATGCTGACTTTGTCTCACAGAAAGTCTTTTTAACTAGAACAGAAGATGGAATCGTTTTGAGAGTGAGGTAGAGATCTGGTCTTGTTTTCTTTCTATGAAAACTACTTCTTCCACTACCTGTTTGGCCCTTGATTAGTAGTGACAGCATTACTGGTGGTGTTGTGTTAGCCACATAGAGGATTATGGTCAATATTGATACCTTTCTTTAGAATAGACAGCCAAATTATTTATTTATTTATTTATTAACATTTTTTTTTCCCCAAGATTTTTCAGTGCATTGGCTGAATTTTCATTGACTGCAACAAGAACCAATGTACCATCGGTGCCATATGTGTGCTTCTCAATCTGGAGCTGTAACCTACCATTATTACTCAGTCTAGTTGCCTAAATGTGTGTAATATCATTGGAGATGCTCTGGGGTTGGCACCCCTATGACACCCATCTATGGGTAGGTAAAATCCTTCTGTTCTTTTGAAATGGCAACCAAAAGGGACACCCAAGGGCATCTCAAATGACAGTAGATAATTATGTCTAGGCAATTTTCCTTTATTCTTAGCATCTAATTTATGACAATCATTAAGAATATATCTATACTGAGAAATTAAATGGGACCAGGAATATTTCTGGTCATTAGGGTCAAGCAGCAAAATATATTTGTGTCTGTGCTGGGGAATTCACTGAGCTTCTAAAAAGGGTAAGCACACCTGGGGTAGTTACTGGGAGTGGGCAGTTCTAACAGCTAAAATACTTCCTGGTTTTGGCAGAGTGTTAGTTGTTATGAACTAAGACTGGGCCAGAGACAGTCCTAATACCTCTCTAATCAGGTCAGTTGAGAGTCATTTTGGGCATTATTTACTTTAACAATCATAGCTGAAGTACCTAAGAATCCAGCCATGTGTAGGCACTAACAGATAAACATTCCTCATTTAGATAATAGAAATGGTAAAAATTCTCATCTTCCAATCTGTCCACTTCTTGGTCCACCCTTGTTCACCCAAAATAATTCCAGACCTCTGAGGTAGCATATTTCTGGATATTTCACATTCTACCAGATTTATTTTTCTCTCTTTCTTTGGATGTAACTGTCATTCAGTCCTAGAGTTGAGGTATTGCAATAGGTTTCTATAGGTTTGGTTTTACACATTCCTTTCTCTGTCTCTGTTTTTCTCTTTCTGTTCAGACACAGAGAATAATAGAATTGCCACTGCCAAAACCCTCACTCCACTGGAGTGAAAACCATTCGTTTGTTGTCTCAATTTTAAGATTCCAGACTCCAAATGTAAGGATATTCTCCATGGACGTAATGGGACATTTAGCAATTCACTCATTTTCTTCACATGCTACTTATTTAGACACTCAGCAGTTGGCAGCTTTGATGTGAGTGGTAAAAATTATAAAGACATTATGTATCATAAAAATATAAATGAAAGAAAACATGGGCCCTGTTTTATATCAGACTAAATTGGCTACTGTCATACTCAGGATTTTTGTTTTATAAATTATAATTGTTAGAGGAGGTGTTCCCTTGAGTGAAACACTACCTGTCTCTTTCATATATAACATCAGCTCTTCACTATTTCCTCCTTAAAGATATTGCTGTGCAAAACTTAGGCACAAAGAAACAAATTTATAAACTCAAATAGTATAGATATGAATAGAAAAATGTATCACTCTGAGATCCTTAGCATAATTAAAGTGTCTGTCAAAAAATGAAAATAAATAATATTATATGGAGGAAGTGGTAAAAGCTGAACAAGTAGGGCTATGATTGTTCAGAACTATTCATATAGAAGGGGAAGAGGGAAAAAAATGACATTTTTTTCATGCTGCTGTTCTCTCTTGTTTTCTGGCCATTTGTGGAGGATTCTAAGAGAACCTAAGCACCGACACAGCTGCTCGTGCAGTCCTACACCTGTGCTGGGACAGGAGAGAACACAGGAAGAACAAGAGTGAGAAAATTCATTGTTTGAGCTAAAGATACTTTAATAAGTGAAGAAAAGAGGGGAATAAAACTCAAGCAGCTCTGATGCGAAGGTGATCAATCATCACCTTCCACTATCTCCGAGCAACAGTGACCTTGGAAAACACTTCCCTCCATGCTTCAGCTTTGGATTGTGGAGCATGGTATTGAATGAAATATTCTTTTGACCAGTTCAAGTCAACTGTCCTGCCTGTTTCCCCCTCCAACTTCATGCCTATCTCTAGGCTACCTTCTGTAGGGGGGCAGAAAAGAAACCCTTCAAGAAAGCCTTGGAGCTGTGCAGGTGATGCCTTTTCCTGGTCTTAAAATCAAGAGTCATACACAGTTAGAAGGGGAAAAGGGATTTTAGAAGGGGAAAAGGATTAGCACATCTATCAAATGAGCCCCCCTCCCCAAGGAGCCTTCCCCTGGATGGTTCTATCTTAGTTTACAGAATGTGTTCTGGAGAGGACCTTGGGGTCCGGGGCTTTTTGATCCCTAGCTACAAAGCTTCTAAAATGTTTAGTCTCTTAGCTTGACAAACAAGTCCAAGAATGTAGGCAAAAGCACTAGGAATACAGAAGTTGTAAAACGGTATAACAGGGATATAAAAGAAAAGGCAAAAAATCTTCAATCTGGTCACAAATATTAGTCACCACAATCTGGTCACCACATGTATTGGTTTTGCACGGCCTGGTTTTAAGTAGCAGGGGGGCCACAAAGACGGCTCCTGTGAGGAAGCTGCTGGAAGCTTCCCACCATGGCCAGCAGAGCCAATGGCTCTTGGCTCTGAAGATGGACATGCTGCTGGCCAAACCTGGGCCAATGAGAGAGGTTGGTAATGCCTCTGTGATGACATATTTAAGGAGAAAATCAAAGTCACAAGATTTTGGATTCCAATCAGAGAAGAGGAGGAGGTGAGAACATGTGAGTGAAAACAACCTGGCAGCACCAAGGTCAGTGAAGAAGGAGGGGCAGGAGGTGCTCCAGGCACCAGAGCCAAGATTACTCTGCAGGCTGTGGTGCAGACCATGGTGCAGTAGCTGTGCCCCTGCAGCCCATGGGGATCCACGGGGGACGCAGAGATCCACCCGCAGCCCTGGGGATCCACGGGGGATGCAGAGATCCACCCGCAGCCCCTGGGGATCCACGGGGGACGCAGAGATCCACCCGCAGCCCTGGGGATCCACGGGGATGCAGAGATCCACCCGCAGCCCTGGGGATCCACGGGGGATGCAGAGATCCACCCGCAGCCCCTGGGGATCCACGGGGGATGCAGAGATCCACCCGCAGCCCTGGGGATCCACGGGGATGCAGAGATCCACCCGCAGCCCCTGGGGATCCACCGTGGATGCAGAGATCCACCCGCAGCCCTGGGGATCCACGGGGATGCAGAGATCCACCCGCAGCCCTAGGGATCCACGGGGGATGCAGAGATCCACCCGCAGCCCTGGGGATCCACGGGGGATGCAGAGATCCACCCGCAGCCCCTGGGGATCCACGGGGGATGCAGAGATCCACCCGCAGCCCCTGGGGATCCACCGTGGATGCAGAGATCCACCCTCAGCCCATGGGGATCCACGGGGGATGCAGAGATCCACCCTCAGCCCCTGGGGATCCACAGGGGATGCAGAGATCCACCCTCAGCCCGCGGGGGAGGGGCCCGTGCCGGAGCGGGTGGATGCCTGGAGGAGGCTGTGATCCAGCTGGAGACCCGGTGGAGAGACAGGGCCCTGCTCCCAGGCTGGATCAGCCTGTCCTTGGAGGACTGCACCCCATGGAAAGAGAGAGCCATGGCACAGCAGTTTGGGAGGGCTGTGTGCCCATGGGAGGGGCTCAGGCTGCAGCAGGGGCGGTGTGGCTGCTGCTCATGAGAGCGGACCCACGGCCTCACAGGGGAAGACTCCTCTCCTTGAGCAGAGGAAGGAAATCTCGGGGATGGACTGACCAAACCCCCGTGCCCTGTCCCCCTGCACTGTCGGTGGGAGGGAGGCAGGGGCTGGGGGGGAAGGTGTTCTAAGGGCTCATTTTACTTCTCATAATCCTCCTCTGACTCTGTTAGTAATAAATTCACTTCACAACTTAAGTTGAGCCTGTTTTGCCCTTGAAGTGTTTCTCCTGGTCCTTATCTCACTCCTGAAGCGTTTGTTAATTTTTTTGCTTTTCCCTCCTCTGCCCAGCTGTGGTGGGGAGAGTAAATGAGCTGCTGTTGTGGGTGCCTGTCATTGGGCCAGTGTCAAATCACGACACCACATTAGTGGGTTATCTGGTCACAAATTCACAACATATCATCATATGGACTCCTATGGTGAAAATTATGCTCCATATGCTCCATTCCTGCCAGACTAGGCACAACATCATAAGTTCTGGTGTTTAAACAGTGATGGTTTTCTCTACAGAGCACACATATAGTGAGAGAAAACTTGGTGGATATACTCTGGGGAGTGAAACTCTGGGCAGGTTATTGCATATTTAAAAAAAAAATGCCATTTACACCAAGAATCATAGTGGGATGAAGATCTACTATAAAGAGAGTAAGAATTTTAATGGTCTTCCTCTTCCCTATAAATTTTTGTCTATTAATGTTCTTCTAAATTTTTTTCCCTCATAGCTTCTCAGTGAAAGCTCAACAAGGTTTTGGAATCCCATCCTTATAGATATTCAAATATTTGCTGGACAAGATGTTGAGAAACGTGATCTAAGTTGTTTTGGCTTTGAGCAGAGAGGTGGAACAAGGGACTATCAGAGGTTCTTCCCAATGGACACATATTTCCGCTCTGTGCTTCCGCACCAGTCTGCTCCGACTAGTGCCAGCAATCCTGTACACACCTACCAGAGTTTCATCCACATTATTTTGTGCTATTAATAAATATCCTGACTGCCATCCTGTCTGTGTTGTTGTTCTCACTGCCATCTCAGTTCTGTGACTCTGATCTAGTGGCAATTACTGGTGGAAAACAGAGACAAACTGTGTTAAAACTCTCACAGATGACTGACTTTTCTGGTGTAGGGAACAGTAGCACTAAGACTGTCTTCAGATGCGGATTTTGGGAAGTCTTTCCTTTTGTCTTTTTTTATGGTTTCAATGGATATTTAATTTTAAATTTTAAAAGTTTACTCAGAGATTTACTGCTGGTGATCATACATCGGAGGGGTATTCAGCTCAACTGTCTTTGCCATTTTGGAGACGCACACCAGTCCTCTAGACTTTCAGTTTAGATGATGACTGAAATGCACATTTTGAGACATGACTTGTCTTATCAGGCATCTTGTTTAGGGGAATGAGCTTTCTTTTCCCTTTCCACATCCAAAATAATATTGGTTTCTTGTTTGAAAAAAGAACAACAAACTGCACCACTGGAAAATTTTCCTTTCAAATATCTTGGTTATAAAATTTTTTGATGAATGAATACTATAAGTTAAAAATTTCATCTATTCATTGAGATATTTTGAACTTTAAACCATAAATAATCCAAGTCTGTAATGTTATTTTCACTCCTTCAGGCACCGTTGTTTGCGTATCCCATGCTCTCATTCTTTCCTGGTCTGTCCCCATCTTGAAGATGTTCTTGTATTCACATGAATGCCATGATGCACTGGTTCTTAACAAAGAAAGGGCACTCTGTGATAGGTCTTGTTTACTTTTTCCAGTGAGGAATAATGGATTACGGAGTTATGACATTATAATTCATTTAGATGGGTTGATTAACTGATGTATATTGCATTGATCAAGGCAGTTCTAACTTTGTTATTTAGTCAGTATTCAACACATGCAAAAGGTTAAAAAGAATCCTGTGTAGATTATTGCCTCTTGTCAAACAGTGTAGAAGTTGATGCTGCCTAGGATTAGTTTTAAAGAACTTTTCTATTTAAAAAAGTTTTGGTTTTTGTCTTTTTAGATAAAGTTCTCTTAAAAGGAATTATATGGCAAATATAAAGTTGAAGAAAGATGGCTGGCAGACCTCAAGAAAAGATGTAGATATTACAAGTTCTTTTATGGGTTTTCACTGGAAAGCAAACCTGTCATATTAAAATTTCTTATGTCAGGCTTCATGATAATCATAAATCAAACACAAATCCATCATAAGATTTTGAAGATTCAGATACATACAGTTGAATGTTGTCTTTCCTGCAAGCTTTTGTTCTGATGTGATTTATAGAAGTGGGGGTTTTGTGTTTGTTAGGTTGATTTTTACCCTGTGCCATTTAATTATTTTTGAAATCGGGAAATACTCTCTCCACAGAGTTAGGCTGAATTAGTAAAATGTGTGGCTGAAATATATTTAAACAGTTATGATTTTATATTTGTTCTACTTCTTTTCTTTAATGCCGCTTGAATATTTTAATTTCCCTTGACAACTAAAGTATATATTCATTATTGAAGCATAATAATTTTTTGCCTTAATCTTTATATCTTTCATTTTGTATATATTGTTTTCTTGCTAATAAGTCCTGAATAAATTCAAGAATATTGGCCTTTGGATGTCCAAAACAATTTTGTAATGTCTGTAAATGTTTTTGGCTTCCATTGCTTATTAGTATTTCTTTTTCCTTACTGATCATTCTGTTACAATTTTTCATTCGGTACAGCCTAGTTACATTTTATTCAAGTGTAATTCTTGCTTGTGGTAGAAATTCTCAGTAGTTTTCCTATGTTGGAAAAAGAAAATATACAGACCTTCTTTATATTCATGCTCTGGATCTGTTCCACCCAGCTGATTTTTCTGCCTAATTTCCTTTTGTCCTTTACCACTGAAAACCTTAGTTACAGACCTGCTTTCATCCTTTCATTTAATTTGAATAGAATCAACTTAAAATCATTCTATCCAGGGCTAATTTTCATGCCTGGCTTATCTTCTTGACTTATCACTACCGAATCTTCCACTGGGATCAGAAATCTTTTAACTCTGGCATGTGAAAAACCTGTAGATGGCAAGGACTGATACTCTATCACAGTGAAATTATTCTGAAGAAAAGGTATGGCTGGTACAATTTTGATTTTCCATGGTATGAGGAATGTCTCCACAAGTGTAAAAAAGAATAAGCTGCTCTAACCAGGATTAGTATGGGAGAAGGCTAATTGGTCTTTCACCTTATTTTTGCTGTCATTCCTTCAGGGATTAGGTTAAGCCTCAGTGTATGTTTCATCAGGGAATTACAGAGCTTAGACTTTGTCTCTTTGTCTATCATTCAGACACTTCCTCTAATGTTGACTAGATTTTTCTAAGTCTCACAACTCATCGTGTACTTCCTTTCAGTCAAAAATAGGTATATAATTCATAAATTGTACCAAAGGCTGCTCCTAGGGTAGTAGAATGAAAAGTGTGAGACAATGATATGATTGCCAAATCTTTATTATGTTTCTTGATTTCCCACCTTTCATCCACTCCAAGTCTCACCTTACCTATGGGGTTTTTGGATCTTTAAATTAAGAAGATGCTAATGAGGTGTCTACAAGTCTGACCTCAGACACATAAAGTATTCTGGGTAGAACTGAGATTGCCTACTATAAAGTAATATAACCCAAAGTCATGACCTGGTCCTTTAAAATAAAGCTCCCCTCAATGACAAAATAGAACTGCTGTAGGAAAATGTCAGTTGCTCAGCAAAATTTAAATGAGGCAGAGAGACCAACCCTGTTTCTTCAAGTTCCAGCTAGTAAAGAAATCATCACGAATATTGTAAAATTGACTATCATTGTTATATCTGAATGCTTAATTATTCACAGGATTTCTTTTTAGCCTAAAGGCCAAGATAAATTGTATTAACTAAGGGTGGGATTCATCTAGTATAACTGTAACTGTAAAAGACTACAGGATCTGCAATGGGAACAATAGCACTTTCAATATAGTACAATAAATAGGCACTTTTAGGGAACAGATCCTTGGCTCTGCTTGGCTCATCCTTTGGATGAGCTGAGTTATGCACTAGAAATTCCATTTCAGGTTTTGACTCGAAGGTGGACCAATGCTAAGACCAAGTGTAGATGCCTATGTTTGTTCAGACAACGCTTACCCATAGCCTCCCTGTACAGCCTGCAGAAAGAGGTACATTTTGAGGGTGATTCATCTAACCAAAGATCCCTGTGTAGAGAAAGTGAACCATATAAAGCCATATGAAGGTCTTAGTCTTTATCCACTGGATATGGAGAAAACTCTTTTTGCATATCTATCTTAGATAAAACATCCAATTCCCATTTGATATTAAAATAAGTGAATTAGACTTGAAATTTTAACTGTGCTTCTGGTAAAGACATTACTTCCATGAAGAAATTCCAGTTTTATTTCTGTGACCTATACTTGTACAGTACATTCTGCAAGCAAACAAAAACTATATTTCCTTATTTGAAAGTGCTAGGTGATGAAAAACCTACTATAGCTCTTTGCCAGTCATTATACTGTTTTTCATAATTTTTATCAGAAATGGATATTTCTTTGCAGATTCAGGTTGCCAAGTTTTAATCCCCAACCACTGGGTCTTTTCAAGTTTTTCCTTCTAAGACTGGAGAAACTTCTATTATCACATTTTTATTCTTTCAGGATATTTATAGACCATGTCTAGTCATGCCTTTATCTTCCTTTTGAAAAATTAAATAGAGCATGCAGTACTTCATTGCACAGTGTTTCCAAACCTCTAATAATTCCTGTGGAACTTTTCTGAACCCTTTCCAATCTCTTTTCAATATATTTTCTCAGTTGCAGGTACAAAGACTGGACAGTTTTCCTGTAATGGCCATATCAATGCCAAGTACAAACTAATAAAAAGATTCCTTTCTCCCATCTGATATATTTTCATTTATGTGTTTAAGGATCATATTGGTCCTGTGCAACATAACATCTCATTGGATCCCATATTCTGCTGATGAGCTATGACTGATTCTCATTTTCTCTTTCAAGTCTTTTACAAGATCACAGTTCTCAAGATAGAATTTTCCTTCCAGTAAATGCAACTTTGATTTTCTAATCTTGGGGCAGAAATGCAGCTGACTGAGATAAGAGTAATTCTGTTCTATGGCATTTTCTGCTAGATCAGGATCTGACCAAGGATTTTATTTCAAGAACTTTCTATATGAACTTGATAAAGTCCTTTGCTTAATTTTACACCAGGAATTAAAACTAACCTTAATGTGGTCCTAAAATCATTCCTCCTGAACATCTGAACTATATTTTCAACTTTTATGGTCAGGAGCCATCCATGATAATCTTGGAAACTCTGCTTCAATTCTGACCATGTTGGTCCTATTCCCTTATTTATTCTAATTCCTCCCTGTCCGAACTGTGCATGTGACCTTCATACTTACAACAACCTTTGAAAGCAGACAGCCCTTCATCAACAAAAAGATTTTCTTACTACTCATTTCCTTTCTTCTTATATCCCTCCTTTGCTTTACAATATGTCTATCAAAAAAAAAAAAGTTAAAAAAAAATTAAAAAAACAGCCACCTAATGAATAGTTTCTGGAAATGTTCCACTCCACAAATAAAAATCAGACTTACAGTAAGACTGGTTTGATTGTAAATTGGCTGGGGAATCATAAGTCCTGACTACAGGACTGGGAAGAACAGTTCATGTGGTTTCAATCTTATGGAGGCCACCAAAGATTCTGTGTTACATATCCATGTTGACTCTCATGATATCTCTCAAGCTTCAATATTTAATGATGGTACCTTCCCATTTCACAGCTTGATTGTTGAGCTAAATCAGTTAGGAGATAGTGACTAAGAACTCATAGTGATCCAAGCCAGGAATTACCTCCGAGTACTGGCCTGCCTTGTACGGCTGCTTTAAAAGATTGACATCTTTCTGAAAAGGATATGTACAGTTCTTCCTCCGTTTTGAACTTAAAGGAGATACTATGGTTCCCAGAGATGTGGATGCTAATTCACATCTTATTGGCAGCTTCTTAATGTGATCAGGTGTACTACGTGAATCTTAATAAGGGAATAATGAAGACAGCATGTTTCTTCCTGCTTTTATTATTGCTCCATTAGACTTCCAGCACATCACTTTTTTTTTTTTTTTTTTTTTTTTCTGAAGCCTCCCTGCAGCCCCTGAACAAGCTACACTCATCCAGAACCAAGAATGTCAAAATGATATTTTCCTACCCATTCCCGGAAAAGTATTTTTTTTCTCTTGTCACGCAGAAATCCCACTCTTTCTCTTAACTTGTTAGTGATTCTCAGAAAGTCCTCATCCAGGCATGGATGAACCATGGCAGTCAAACCTGGTGGGTGTATAATAGTTTTCCAAATATAAAATGTTGTTAAGTTCATCCCAAAAGCAATACACATTTTGCAAGTGTACCTGGGCCACTGCTGTAAGAGCCAAAATGAGTTCTGAAATGGCTAGTACTTTTAAAGCAATTTTTAGCACTTTGTTCATGCCTTCAGAAAGTACAAATTGACTGGTAAAAAAAGGTTTTGTAATCTTTTAAATAAGCTGTTAAAGCAACATAATATACATCATTTGTTACCATTTGTTACTGTTAAGATCTTCCCATATCCATCTGACCTCTTCTGCTATAGAATTACAGAAATATTTAGGCTGGAAAAGACCATCAAGAGTGCAACCATTAAGCAGTGCTGTGTCCACCAATGAACCATTGTGCCACACCTACACATCTTTTAAACACCTCTGGAGCTGATGACTCCACCACTTCCATGGGCAGCCTGTTCCAGTGTTTGACAACACTTTTGATGAAGAAACTTTTCCTGATCCAATCTGAAACTTCCCTGCTGCAGCTTCAGCTCATTTTTCCCTTTTTCTGTCTCTAGTTACTTGTCACTAGTTACTTGGGACACAAAATGCCACTATGTGACAACTGCAGCCCATTCAAGACCCATCACTCCTTGTACTGCGTACATTTTTCTAACTATCTTATCTACAGAAAACTGTCCTTTGAGACCATTTCTGCAACTGCAGGAGCAGTTTATAGAACCTGTTTGTGGGTTTTTCACATGCAGCTCCTTCAGAGCTGGCCAGGCTGTCAGATCTGAGCAGATATCAGGCCAGAGTTGACAAGAGAGCTAAAGCATAGCTCAGGATGGGGTTTCCAGATGGTGCTTGGAGAAGGAGTTAACAGCCACAGAACTCTTGGGATGTGATTTTCCACAGGAGGCAGTGTCAGGACCCTATACCCTGACACTGCCAGACTGGGCTGAGTTCCAGCATGAAGCTATAGGCAGAGGCAGGGAATCTCACCAGGCAAATTTTATGGGTACAGACAGTCGTCCTGTCTTTTCTGTCTGTAAATACTTGGGTCCTGCCTGGTGACATAGTACACTCACTAGAAAGGGGCAAGAAAGTGGCACAAACACTAAGCATCTTTACGAGACCTGGGAAAGTACTCCTGAGGGATTTCCCCAAAAGAACTAACTTTGTCTTGCTGTGTAACTGGCAGGGCTCGAGCTGTGGAAAGAGCACTTGGTGGCTCTAAAGAGGAAGGAGGCCCTGAGGAAATATGTTTCACAAGAGTCATAGATATCTGTGATCCAGGCACCTGCATGAGAGGCAGAAGGTGGGAGAGGCTTGGGTCAATGCCTTCATGGCCCACCCTCTGTGCCCCACATCATGTTCTTTCTGCCCCTGCCCTGATGTTCTCCCTGTGCTGATTCCTGCCCCTTGCTCCTAAATGACCCCAAATTCTGGCCCCAAGGACTCCTTTCTTACCCCTTGGTGATTTGCTGTGAATATCTGTTTAGTTTCTAGTAGTTTAGGTCAGGGAGATGAGAGGTGTGCATGAAAAGCTGTCCTTGCTGAAGTAAATGTCAGTGTTGCTGATTTATGGACAGCACAGATCTCTTCAGGAGCCTATATCTCATCCCAAAGCTTCTGTTCAGGCACTGGCATTGACTTCATTTTCTGCCAATTCACAGACCCCAGTTGTTAATGTTTATTTTTCAGTGATCTCTCGGGACATTTTATTAATCACTGTGGAGGATATTCACCTCCCTCAGCTTTAGGCATCTGGCCTCTTCATTTATTTGTTTGTTTGCTTATTTATTGGTTGATTCTTTTATAGACATTGAGAATAAATGACAAAAATGTGGCCCATTTCATTTTAGGCACTTATCTGGCTTAGGATGGGTTGGATCACCTTGTAGTGAGATTACCATATTGGCCATGGAAATTTAGATTTAGTTTAAAGGTAAATTTGGACCTACATGAATGTCTGAGATATCATCATGGATTCCTTTACTTATCTGAAGGAATAACACCATCCACCCAGTATTAAAGTTTTATTTATGATTCCTACATAAAAGCAACACAGGATTTTTCACCCCTAAGGTGATGACAGAGCTTTCTTTTCTCCCCAGAGATTACACTCGATCATTTGGTTTATATGAAAGATGGGTGTCTGTGGACAAGTGATAAGAATAACATTTTGAAATGCTGTAAGTAATACTTAACAGAAATTCCTATCTGGTAACTATAATGTTTATAGTTAGGTTATATAATGTTATATATTAGGTTTTTGGAAACTAAATAATACATCTGGTCTGACCCAGGAGATCACTTGTCACAGCAAAGGAACCTCTGCTGTGAGCTTCAAAGACATCTTGACATTTAATGAAGAGATTTCTTTTATATTTTGACTGAATATCTTGTGTCAAATGACGCATCACTACTTTCCCCAACAAAGCTCTCAGCGTGAACTTGGTGTTGTTACCAAAACTCCGCAGATTGCTGGTCTGCTTTTTGAGGCTCCTGTTTCTTGATATCAGGCTTCCATGTTGCCCAAAGCTTGCCTGCCTGGATCCCATCTCTGGCACGCTGTGTAGCACAATTCAGCCACATGGGCTGTCCAAATAATACGGCATCAGTCACTCACTGGCCTCCCACCGCAGTTTAGCTCTCATCGTCGGCTTCAAAAAAGCACACAGCATGACATGCCTTTCTGAATGTGCATACACTGCAGTGGTCAAGCTGAACAGTCAAAAGTCTGTGCCAGTTCTTTCCTGGCATTTAGATCTTGTTGACTGCCAGACCCTGTAAAAGAAATAATCTCCCAACTGAAGACAGTTTGTGGTGGAATATGGTGATGGGGTGATTGTTGAAATAGCTTCATTTGTCTTTCAGAGATGGAGTTCTTCACTGTCAAAGTCATTGATTATCAGCTCAGCCGGTGTAGGAGGCATTTTTCCCCCCTCTGAGCTACAGGACATTAAGTTCCATAATTGTTTACAGTCAAATGCCTATGCGATACTTAATTGCCTTCTGTAAGCTGCTTGGCGATGGAGCAAGAGCAATGGTTTGACGAGTAGAGCTGGAGTCCAAAACACTGTGGAGCTTGCAGCAATAGGATCCCTGCTGATAAGAAACAAACACGTCTGCTTCTGTGTCATTGTTTTTTTGGCTGCATCAGGCAAGTTTTGGGAAAGTTATTGTCTCCTAGCAGGCGGTGTAATGGGCAGGCACAATGTGCTAGTTCACCAGCCTTCCTCTCCAAAACTAATCTCAAATTTTGGCTCTAGTCACTCTTCAGAAATACTTTAGTACATCCTCACCCATACTCATTTCAGTGCCACAGTGGCTGGCACAGGCAGGTGAAGTTTGCTTCAGGTTGCTTCCAAGGTACCCAAAACGTGTCTCACAATAACTTAATGCTGAAAGCCTGAGCAGTAGTGTTTTAAGAGCACAGTGTGTGTGTGTGAAGAGGCAAGAACTTAAAACAGAGTCCAACAGACAAGTTTTGGGTGTAAACCCCAATATATATATGCCATCCTGGCATAGCTGAGAGCTATAAACCGGGACTGAAGTTGTATTATTCTTCCAATATGATTTTCAGAATGAGCAGAATATATTACAGCTTGGATGGAAACAAAAGTCTTTCTTAATTACAAACAAACAAATAAACAAAAGAATTCTCTCTTCTTTATTTTCTTTAATACAGAGCTGTGTTCAAAATTCCTGCAGGGATTGTTTTTGAAGATCAGGGGGTCTCCTGTATCCTGAAACCTGAACTTTTTGAAGTGGTTTTGTCATGCTTGCTTCTTTTGAGGAATTTTGTGATTTACAAAGAGATCATGGAAGACCATGGAAGAAAAACAAACTAAAGAAAACTTAGTTGCAAAATAAATCCTAAGGCATTTTTTAATGGCAAGTCAATGTAGAGATATAGTTAATATGTGATATTATTTCTAGATATAGTTAATATGGTGATATTATTTCTAGAGTAAAAGATATTTAAAGACATTTTATCTCTTGCTGGCGCTTAGCTGGATAATAGGAGCACATTTTTAATTGTACATGTTCTTAGCTTTAAGTAGTCAGGTAGTTCCATTATTTTTATAAATATATCATTATTTAGTTCCATCGCTTTAAGCATATTACTGGTTTCATTACAGTGTTAACTAAATTCAATGTAGTAAGGGATGTAAGTAAAGCAAGATACTATGTCTTTTCAGGAGCCAAATTTTACCATTGTCATGCTCATTGTACAAAAATCTAATCTTAGATAACTTGGGCAAATCAATAATTCAGTTAGTGGAAGTTAAAAATAAAAACTAAAAGATGGTTATGGATTTTTAGAAACTACTATTTTGCTCCACTTATTTTTGCAGAGGACATATTATTTAAGATTTTTTAAAATTTATTGTCTAAAAATTAAAACAAAAATATGACCTTTGGTATACATTTAATTATATAAATTAAATGTTTGACTTTGGTAGGTAGTGGTAAAGAATTTTGGAGGACATAAAGATACTGAAAAAAACCCAAGTGCTTTAAAATATCAACAACCCTTTTGAGTGGTCTGGATTGCAAAATAAAAAACCAGATGGTTCTGAAACTCTGACAAGCTTGGTGATATGACCACTTCCTTGGGAACCTGTTCCAGTGGCTGACCACCCTCTCAGTGAAGAAACCGAGCTTCCTATACTGATGGAGAGTTTAGAACATCTGTTATTGTGCAATTGCAAGTGTTTTTATTTTTGTTAATACTGGGGAATTATGAAATTCCAGTAGAGGGGGGAAACATTATTTGGAAACTTACAACAAAATTACTTTGACTTCTCTTTTGGCTACTGGCCGTCCTTAATGATTTAATTTATGATATGGAATTTCTCTGTTCAAATTATTATCTTTCTGAAGTAGTGTCTCAGAATGGTTATACTTGCAAAAGACTCTTTTGGCCAAATAATGCATTGCGCATTCTACTTGTTGAAGAAAAAATTGATAGTGACACTTAAACAAACAAAACCCCACTTTTTTTTGGCAGCTTCTGTCATTCTGGATGATAGGAAAAAGTAAGTACTGAATAACGTTCTGAAAATCAGTGGAAATTACTTCAGGCAAAAATCAGTTTCCTGAATATGTATGTCTAATGCCCTTAATCCATTTTCCAGCAGTAGCTCAATGGGGGTGGGATAATTTATGATATCTAATGCAAGAGATCAGTGTTTGGGCAACTGAATCACAGTCTGAAGATTTGTGACTTTGAAGTGATTTAGGCACCAAATGTCTGCATTGAAACCAAAGGGAACAAAGCACTTCAAGGGTTTTAAAGATTAGGCTAAGAATCCTACATTTAATAATTTTCACTGATATTTAAGCCATCCATTTTTAAGTTATATAAACACAATGAAAATCGACAGTTTTTTCCATGTTAAAGACTAAATCCCCCCTCTCCCTCCCAGAGAACAAAACCTAAATGATTCCATATACATTACATACACTTTTTTTCTTCTTTTCATTTTTTAATCTGGGACATATCTATTTTGTAGACCGCAGAAACAGTGTGTGGGTTAATTTTTTATCTACTTAAGCATTGTGAGCTGAAAGTCTTTATTGTAGTGATTTATGTCAGCTACTCTATTGCCAACCTTAACACAGTATTTTTCTTATTACTTAATTGTTCTAGTAAGGCTTCAGCTATTAGTTTCTTAGTTCTGAAAATAGGAAACAGGAGTTTTCTATTACAGATGCTTGGTTAATTAGTTTGGAGGCTGTCTAATGGGGACTATTAAAAATGCAAATAAGGAGTGATCAAATAGTGCAAAGTTTTGTCCTGACAGAGTATACTAATAAGTTTCCGCCAAAGTAAATACATAAAATGATGGAAGAGAATCAGGCTTTAGATGGCACCCTTAACTATAGATGGGATAGCACAAAGATGACATGGATGAAAGCCAAATACCTCATGACATTTAAATTTGAATTTGGATATATGAACATACCTTGGGGGAAAAAAGAGGGTGATGAATCCTGTGCTGACTTTAGAATAAAAGTTAAACAGTAAGTGGGTGTTTCTCAGTCTATGATCTGATCTCATTCATAGAACTTCAATGGGCCATGAAAACGTTCTTTATCATTGCATTTTATAAACCTGTACATGCAGGTAAGCAAGAGAACAAACAAGGTGTTAGGAGGGAGCCATAATCAAACATACTCAATTTAACCTATTTTTTATTTCCTTGTAAGATGAAAACCATTGTCAGAACTCTATAGCTCACGTATTTTTTACAATGTTATTTGAATTTACAAAAGGTTGAAAAAGCTAAAGGTCTAAAGGACTAACAAAAGGAACTATAACTTCCATGATGCAGTGAGTATACTTTTCTTTGGTATCTCAAGAAACCAGAAAAAAGGAGCAGAAGTTAACTGGATGGGGGTAAAATCTTATTTGCAATTCAAAATAACAAATTTTAGTGTAGTTTTATTCACTTTAGACAAAGTAATAGACGGGTGGACCTTTGTGAACTGCAGTGTGCTAAACAACTTAAACAATGGACTTGGTACTCCTTATACATTTTGAATTGTCCAGAGAAAAAAATGGGACATGTCAGATGTCTGCACGGAGATTACATGGCTGTATGTTTAATGGTTCCTACTTCTTACAGTGAAAATATTTTTAAGGAAGAAGCAAATCACTGAAGAAGGAGTGAGTGTCTAGAAATGGAAAATGCTCAAATGCTCTAGACTGGTCTGGAAGGAAAACTCAAGGGAAGAGGTAGAGCAGAGCTGCTAATGGATAGATAGAATGGACCTTAGCAATAATTTGGGCTTATCTTTTTGCTTTGGTGAGCTTTATCTCACCTTTGGCGACAACTTCATTGTCCTCTTCTTGCTCTTATTCCATTACTGATATGCCTTTTTATTGACTTCCATGCTATTTTTAGGAAATAAATTTTGACATATTTCCCTTCTCTTCTTTTCTGCTCTGCTTCAGATAAATCCCAGTCTAATGTTTTGCTCCACAGTGGTCTTTTATTTGTTCCCTATTATTGTTCCCACTGATAGGGCAGTGTTATTGATTTTCTCTTCCCATTGCTACAGTGGGATTGTCATTTACATGACTGTCATACGCTGGAACCTCAGGGCCAAATTCCTGCCCATTAGCAAGCTGCCTTGCCCTATTTAAAAGGCGCATTTGGTGTCCTGTCTGTCTTCCAAATAGGCCTCTTGCTGGCTGTAGCTCCTGTTGGAAGTGTCTCTCTCTCTCCGTGCTGATAAGAGTCTAGACTGAACATTTGCTAAGGAGGTCCAAGACAAACTTCTTTATGCACAGGGTAAGTCATGCATAAGATTGGATCCCAAAGGCAGCAATACAATCAGCAATAGTTTATATACAAGCTAAACAAACACTCAGAGGGGAAAAGTCTTTACAGGGTATAAACATGAGCAGATAACTAGGCTCATGACCTCCTTTCATTGTAAAATGTTACTCCTCAGCTGTGGTCATGAGCTAAGTGACTTTGCCTTCAAGACTTTTCCTTGAGCATTAGTCCCTCTGGATTATTTTGGTAATTTCTACTGAAACAAAAAGGAACAGGATCTGGTGGGTTTGGGAAGAAGGGTCCGTAATGAGCAAGCTGTTCCCTCTGAAGATCTCAAATGCTTTTCTGATTCAAAAAAAGGCATATGGTGGCTTTAATAGGGGACATGATCTGCATTCACTTAACAGTGTTCAGCAGACCATCATCTTTCCCTCAATTTTGCTTGTTAAAACTCTAATACTCTGTTTATGTTTCTTTATGTATACACATATATATAAGGAAATGTGCTGAATAATTTGATGGTAAAGGAGCTAACACACTTCAGAAAATAAACAGTTCAGAAAAATCAGAAGAGAAATTCAAAACCTCAGTGCCCACACATCCTATCTTGTGGGCTACCCCAAGATGAGAAGCTTTTGCTTTCTCTGGTTTTAATCACAAGTCCCAGTGGAGAGCTGAGAAAACTTCTGTGAGAAAAGTTTCCTCTGCACTGCCATATCTTCATGAAAAGTTCAGTTTTGATGATTCATCATTTTCACACACTCACAAAAACACATTTTGTTGAAAGATTTCTGACCAGCCCTAGTAATGAATCCATCTGCTGCAGTCAGCGAACACAATTACGAGACAAATCACCCATCTTGAACAGTAAAGCTGAGAATAGAACCCCCTCTTTTTTTTGCTTAAAAAAAAAAATAGAGAGAGAGGGAGAAAGAAAAGGCATAGACTGTTATCTTTTGATCTTAAGGAGATTTTTACTATCCTCTATTAGCAGATGACTTATTCTACTCTCCTAGGCATGGCCCAACTGCAAGAGACAGACGTGATCTTATACCCACACACAGATGCACACAGAGAAAAAGAGAGAGGGAATCTGTGTATGTCCTTTGCCTGCTCTGTGATCATTAAAAATCTGATAACACTTCTGTTCAAGAATGAAGGTTAGACCCCACCTGCTAGTCATTCTACCCAGGTATCTGCTAAACACTGTCTTCTTTATTCTCTGTAGTATGGCTAGGTAGCTGTTATATACCCGCTGTGCTCTGCTCAAGAGATGGCTGCATATGAATGGGCAGTGAATTGCTCTTCCTTTGTGCCTGGTCTACCTTACAATGCATCAGTGTGAAAGCCCATTGCTTCTGAAAATGATAAGAAAGTAAAGAATGTTATTGAAAGATCAAACCCGAGGCCAGATTTTGCCTGAAGACTAAACTGCTTTATGAGCAAAACACTGAGGTTCAGGTAATCGATGTTCAGTGTCCATTTCTACCTCAGATTTCTTTCAGCCCACTGGGGACACCATTTAATTTAGCTGTTTGCTGTAAAACAAAGATTGTGCTCATTCTGCCTTTACCCTCCAGCTTCTCCCTGGTCTTCTTTACTTACACTGTAAGATCTTCCAGTCAGGGAATTTAATGTGTTTGTACAGCACCTCACACATGGGGACCCATTTCCCACCTGGGGCCTCTACACATCACAAAACCCACACAAGCCTGCATTTGGAAACGAAAATTTAAACGTCAAAGTTGGCATTGTTTACACCAGCTTAGATAGAGTTAACCCATTCCAATTCCCTTCTCTTTCCCTCCCAAAAATACAGTTATTCCTCTGTACCACATCTGACATTTGGGGATGTTGAAGAAACCAGGTGAAAAAAAAAGAGGAGAAATAATCACAGAGCAGATACCACCTGCCTGGACTTCTCCATGGGAATAAGTGATCTGACAATTATAGACTTCAGGTGCCATGAGGAATCATCTTTCCAAACTGCTGCCAGGGGGGAAAAGACTACTTCTGATGTGACACCTAGACAGTCTAAGAGTTATTTTTGTCCTTGAAGCCTAATAGTGGGTTATTGGTAATTATAGGAAAAAAAAAAAACCTAGAAAAGAGGTGGCATGTCTTTTTAATTTCTTCCCCATCTATTCAGTTCCAGAGAAATCTTGAGGGGTTCTTATTCCATAAAGCAACACTTTAAGGAGACTGTAGCCCTATTATTATTTCAAATTAAAATATGCCTATTCTGTGAGATACTCTTTTTAGTTTTTAACCTAAGTGTTTATATTATTGTTGTAATTTCTCTTTAAACTGCAGCAAAAAGCTGCTACAACACTGTCGAGAGAAACAAACCCCATTTTGCACAACAGTGCATTGCTCTTGGAGTGGGTGGGGAGATATCTGTATTGCCAGAGAAGGGGGAAACAAAAAATGAAAGCCAGGAGCAGATGGCAAAAGAAGAGAAACTGAAAAGAAAGAAAGGGGGGCTGAGGGGGCAGAAAGGAGGTTGTGAGTCAGGAGGAAGAAAAAGGAAATAAAAATAATAGAGACAAGAGTGGGAGAAAAAGGATCACAGGTTTCCTGTATGAACTTGGCATTCCTTTGAATGAAAGAGAAAACTTTCCATATAATATTTCAAAATTTTATTTAACTTTATTTAGGGATGGGGCTGAGAGCAGCCTAGAGGGAGCCTTTTTTAAGAGCCCCAAAGGCTCCCACTGGCGATTCGAGCTAACTGGAACAGGCAGCAGCCATCTGGGTCCCTCGCTGGGCAGCAAGGGGGAGGAGGACACTGCCAAATGCAAAAAAAAAAAAAAAAAAAAAGGCACTAGTTCCATCTCTTTATTAGGCTTTCAGGACAGATCACTAAAAGTCGCAAGTATCCTAAATCCATTGGTACCTCTGCAAATACTAGGGCAGAGGGAGGGAAGGGTAGGCACAGGTCTGAGAGAGGAGGTGTAGGCCTTCATGGCAACGCTTGTGGGAGAGTCTGCACCAACATCCTTCATTTCAATGAAAAAAACAAGCTAATTTGTCGTTACATTAGACCCTTTACACTGAATGTTTCTATGAAAGAGTAGGAAGTAGTAGGATTCTGGAAAGGAATGTGGAGGAAGGCTGGAGAGGATACACAGAAGGTTATGGAAATTGAAAGCAGGGGAGAACCTGGATTTGAAGCAGACAGCAGTAGGCTTCATCAAGCAAACCTGGTCTCCAGCCTGATTCAGTTGCAGAGATGTTGTAGTTATGTGCTGAACTGCCTGGAATTTTTTGAACTATCTGAGAAACCAGTGGCATTCAGGGCAAATTACATCTAATTTTCTGTACAAATTGTGGAACTATTGGACCCAGCAAATGTGTTTATTAAAAATCAGAGGCATAGGCATGGGTCACATATTTGTGGCACTAGATAATCAGAAAGAGACTAAGCCCACTAATCTGTGCAAATTGCATTTGATTTTTCATGCCGGAAAGGCAGCCAATAAAAGCTCCTTCATCCTTACTTTCACTGTCCTGAAGTATCTGTGGTCCTGAAAAGGGTGCTTGCCTATTCCAGAACTATTGATTTATTTAGGGACCTTAGTCATTGACCCACACTCATGATTAGGACTGAGTAAACATTTCTCTCAGTTTGTAACTCATGATGTTTCCTAGCAATGAAGAAGTAACTACAGAGAACTAAGATCAAGCTGTAAGACCTGTGTGAATAACTGAGTTTTGTGAAAAATCTCTTCTTCCACTTTATTGTGGATATTCAGGAGCCCTTAATGTGACAGAAGTATGAGAATAGATGATGAAAGAGAGGCCTTTTGGAATTATTTAGGGTGTTTAACGTAGGGGCTGATGTTCAAACACGTACAAAGTTGATGACAGCAGATCTCCTATTCTCCAGCTAACATGCAAAAAGAAATAGGAAAGATATTTGTTCATCTACTGGTTTAGGTCATCAAAAAAATAAACAAATCTTCTTCCACTAGCAAACAATTACTGTTGAACTTTGGATCATTTCTGTTTAAAGAGTGCACAGGGTCTGTACAGAATTTTCTTTCCCACAAAGAGGAGGACAATAGTTTCAGGGGCATTCCTCAGGACTCGATGTTGGGACCAGTGATACATCTCTGTCAGAGACAAGGACAATGAGATTGAGCACCCTCTCAGCAGGTTTGCAAATGACATCAAGCAGTGAGGCTGGTTGCTGCTCTAGAGGGATGGGACTTCAACATAAGAATGGTGTGAACCTCTGAAAGTGAGCCCAGAGGAGGCCACAAAGATACTCAGAGGGCTTGAGCACCTCTGCTGTGGAGACAGGCTGAAAGAGAATTTTCAGCCTGGAGAAGAGAAGGCTCTGGTGAGACCTTTTCACCATCCAGTTTCTAGAGGGGGCTACAGTAGAGCTGGAGAGGGACTTTCTACAAGGGCATTGAGTGAAAGAACAGTGGCTTTAAGCTGAAAAAGAGTAGGTTAAGATGAGATGTGAAGAAAACCTTTACTGTGAGGGTGAGGCACCAATGTGTTGCCTGGAAGTGTTGTTCATGCTCCATCACTGGCAGTGTTCAAGGCCAGGCTGGATGGAACTCTGAGCAATCTGGTCTAGTGGAAGATGTCCCTGCCGATGTCAGGGTGTTGGAATGAGGTGATCTTTAAGGACTCTTCCAACCCAAGCTGTTCTATGCACCTATGATCTCTCTTGATTTGTCTATATATGTACGGAAATTAGAGTTAGATCTAAACATAATATTATGCAGGGAAAAAAGCCCCACATATACGGATTGTGATGGTACCTAAAATGTCTCCCTGTAATAGAGACTATATCAAATAATTTTTAAAAAAGTAAATAATTTTTACATCTGAAAGAAAACTGTGTGACTTATTCAGCCCAACACTTCCTCTCCTAAATATATGGAGAACCAGGTTAGAAGTGCTCACATACACAAAATAAATGAATTAATTGAACCTTGTTACAAACTGAGACAGAGATTTGTAATTTGATTGGAAATTAACCAGTCTGCATAGGCGTATGTTGCTCTGTTAACACCTAGCTTAAATGGATCATCTCATCTAGAGCCCTGTTCTATTGAGAACTGATCTCTTTTGTGCAAGAGACTTATCCCAGTGCAAGCTTCCATTAATTTAATGTTATATTTCTAACATTAGAAAATACATCTGAGTTGTTTTTCATGAGTAAAATTTGTTAAGTGCTAGACAATGACATTTGGAATGGAATATACATAGCTAAAATTTTCCATATTGGAAAGGAAGGCTATTTTATGAAAATACTGAGAATTCTCTAGGGATAATTTGTAGAAATAGTGGGGACACATATCCAAGGTCAATCATAAAATGATGATGTAATGAAGAAAAGGAAAAGAGTACAGAATTTTTACAAAGTTTCATCTCTACCTTGTTATAAAGGGACAGACATGCAATTGGGAATGCAATTCTCCCCTCCAGCATGTTGCCAAATAATTATATGGATCACTGTATAATTACGTACATTCAAGGTTCTCCAAAAAGGTTGATTTATTCAGCACTGCAAAGACTATGCTTTTGATTCTAAAAGGTCTTTGTTTCAATCCCCACTTATGTAATAGCTGCCATCTTGGCTGACATTTAAGGCTTGAACTAGATATAGTCAAGCTAAAAGTGTAAACTGTTATAGCTTGAGCTCACGTTCCAGGGTTCTTTTGTTAGGGCTGAAATAAGCTCAGAGGATCTGCAAGCTGAGCACACAAGGAGGTCTGTAGCACACAGTCTCAAAAGTACTGTGAGTCCTCTGAACATAAATTTTTGCTTGAGCACAGTTAAACATACTATGATCAGTCACAGCTCCTATTGGTTTACACAAATATAAGGTCGAAAATTGTTTCAGAAAATCATGACGACTGTCATCAACTCTGGTTTTCCTTTCTTTACAGCCATTGCTCATAGGTCAAATTCATCTCCCAGATAATGTTCCCAAAACTTAAATAACTGGTGCAAAATATTAAACTAAAAGTCAACAATGAATGGAGGTGTGAAATTTGTCCATGATTGTGATGCAAATGATAGATAATCAACAAAACTGCTGCTTTTTCGAAAATGTGTATCATCTTTGCAATGTTTTGTGAACAACTCTTTAAAGCAACAATGATCACTTATGTGCTTGTGTGCTCTGATGAGATTCAAAAGCTTGAGTACTCAGTAATTCTGTGGGGTTTGCTGCGAACTCGTGACCTGTATATTGAAAACACAGCAGGTGCTAGTCTGCAAATGAGTAACATTTCCAAATTTACATCTCATGCAATTTCTGAAATTTCTGCATAGCAAAAAGTATATTTATTGAGATTTCCACAAACCCTTCTCCACCAGATAAATCAAGGACAATATTTCTTTGTCAGCATGTGTTCCAGTTTGAACTCCTCAGGAAACATCGCTTGCATCACCA
Source organism: Corvus moneduloides (assembly GCF_009650955.1). NCBI lineage: Eukaryota > Metazoa > Chordata > Aves > Passeriformes > Corvidae > Corvus > Corvus moneduloides. The sequence continues at coordinate 18,323,431 of NC_045511.1, forward strand.
GTGCAGAGAATGGTTGAAAATCTATAGGGAAAATGAAGATGGGTACAAAATTAATCAATATAAAACCTAAACAAAATGAAGATTTTCAGTGAGGTTTGTCTGCATCAGAATAATTTTCCTATGATATATTTTCACAGAAGAGATGGTAGAATGAATTACATCCAAATGTAAATAGATTAAAAACTTGAAACAATAAATTGTTTCAAATAGTATCCAGATCTGACTTCTGCACATATTCTTATTGAAAGTATTTTTATTCTTATGTTAGTTTATACAAAGAAAACCTGTAAATACTTCTTTGTCATAGTATATTGTTCTCATTCTCCATTTTGATCTCTCACATACGTTAAAGTACTGAAGAGATTTGTAAAAGCTGACTTGAGCATTTTTTCTCTACTGGAGTTCATTGTGGTCACTGTTCGAAATGCAGCTATTCTGATGACTGAAGGTTAGAACACATGTAGGTATCAGAAGCAAGTACTTTGAAGAGAGAAGTGTCCCAGGAAAGTCCCCTTTGGCAGACAGTCATGTAAGGTAAGTCAGTAGTTCAGTATTCCTGCTAGGTCCTTCACACATGCAACTGTCTGCTCTATTATGAATAATTTTATTAACATATTTGTTTGTTTAAAATGCTCAACCCTCTTTTAGAAGTTAAAATTATTCTCTTTCTTAAATATATTTTAAGTGACAGTATTGTGTACCTGGAAATGGCAGCATCAATGCATAGAATATAATTTACCATAAACTTTGTACACATTAAGATGAGAAAAATAAGTTGACAAAATGCCTTCAGTTTTTTACTGGAAGATTCTTAGATACATCTGTGATAACAATTATATGAGAAATATAGGTGGATAGAAAAGAACCAGTGTTTTGGATTTGGTAGACTTTTGGTTTCCTATCAAATTAAAAGCCAAAGAGTTACGCCAGAATTTTGTCTCGCCTTTTTTCTATGATATATTTAATGAGATTTTACCCAAATATAGGATTTGAATTAAATTTTCTGGTAGAAATAAGTATTATTTCCACTGTATAACTACACATGTGGTTCTCAATGACAACAATATTATAACTAATGTACTAGCAAACTGTACAAGACCTAACCACGATGCTTTTTATTTTCCAGGTGTCTGAACTCAGATAGATTCATAAATCATGAATGTTGGACTCTGGAGAGTTTCTTGGTAATTCTTTCATGTAATGATGCTTGGCAAGGTTAATTTTCTCTTTTAAAATCCACATTTTAGATAGGAAACCCATAGCATTCAAATCCAAGTAGTACTTATATTGAGCTTGGCTACTATGAAGAGAACTGAGGCCTCATTTTTTTGTGGCTAACAGGGATAGAAACTTCACAGATTTCACAGAATATTCTGAGTTGCAAGGGACCCATAAGGATCATCAAGTCCAACTTTTAAGTGAGTGGCCCATACCGGGATTGAGGCTGTGACCTGGGTTAGAGCATGTTATCAGCACCATGCTCCCTCTCAGAAACTTGACTTTCTATAGTTTTCTGCATGTTTTCATCAGACTTAGCAGGGTTTTATTCATGCAAGGGTTTTATATATGCATAAGGCTTAAGATGAGTGAAAAAAATACACACCAAACTGTAAGTTGCATGTGTGAGTTAAAGGACTAAAAGAAGTCCTGGTTTTCTGATGTCAACTTAAGGTAAGTTCTGCATTTTCTCTCCTTTTTTTCCCTGTCTTAACCTGGACGTACACAGCCCATGTCATTGAATATTGTTTAATGCTTTTCACTGTTATCTAAGGGTGTTATAGACAAGAATTCCTTTAATTTCATGATGACTGGGAGAGAATATGGCACATGCTTATCCAAATCTGTAAGTGGTTGTTAGTGGAATACTCCTGTTGTGTGGTGTTTTCTGCCAGTATGCACTGCTGTTCATAACCATGCCTCATCATCCTGGGGGCTCTGCTGGGCAACAAATGGCCTGCATGGTCACAGACTGCAAGCCAGACTGCAACATTGTCCTGGCAAATTCCAGAGGTGGCAGTCTTTCAATCAGTTATATTATTATTATGGAATAATTGTCATCGCCACATAAAGTCAAGTGCCCTTCTTGCCTGGTATCTGGTCTCTGAAAATGACCAGCAGAAAAAAAAGTTAAAATAGAAAGAGTGTTAAAGACAAGGCGTGTACAGAATTAATATTTTCCTGCTATAACATTTCGGTTTCTAGCATTCTTCTGACAAACTTCCCAAGCAGACTAACTTAATAGTCAGTAATGTCTTTATCCTTCACAAATTTTTTCCATATATTTTTTGCTTTTGCTAGCACACCATAATATGGCAGTGAATTTCATAACAGAATGACATGCTTTTTAAAATTGTTTTCAGTTGGCTTCATAATTATTTCATTGGTTCATTTTTACATTGTGTGAAATACTGAATCATTATTTCCTGGTTGCCTACATGACAATATTTGCATCCTCTTTTTATCCCGTCTTATGTTCTTTCAGCTGTCAGACAAGTAACTTTTAAAATACCTATATACAAAAATATCTTTCTCCAGAAGATTTGCCAAAGAAACACTGACAAAGTCTGGACTTTTAAGAGATAAGATAGTAATTTTCAGAGAGAAATGAATTCTCTATCAATTCAGTAGGCCTGCTGTTTTTCTGAAATGGAGCATGTTCTTTGCAAGTCTGTAAAAGGCAGTTTCTCTAGCTGGATATTCTGAAGTCACTGTTTCTTGATCCATGTCCAACATTATATGATCTCACCATGCCAAAATATTTCTATTGAATAAAAATTTCTGGTACAGAGGATATTGCAATAGTGAAAGCAGTCATACTGTTCAAATTTGTTATATAGTTCTCAAAAATAATTGCATTTGTCCCTTGTCACATTCCTGTGCAGTCAAGCATTGATGAAAACTGCAACCCAAACTCTATGTATCGTCACGTCTCTTTAGGACTATTTTAGATGGAAGGAACTTGGATTAAAAAAAAACGAAATCCTTTCTTCTGCCTATCTTGCTGACTCCCTCCTATTATGTCTATTCTAATTTTACTGATAATAGCTACCTATGACGATGGAAGTCTTGTAGACCTGTGCTTTCTCAGACTTAAGAGAAGGTTAAAGGCAGATCTCCAGGCCAAGTGATCTACAGCTATGTAGTGGGAGGCTGTAAAGAAAATGGAGCCAGACTGTTCTTGGAGTTGCACATGGGAAGGTGGAGAGGCAATGGAGAGAAGCTGGAGCATAGGGAATTCTGAGTAGATGTAAGGATTAATTCTAACCCCACCCATACCAAAAACGAATGTTCACAGTGCTACATCCTTGGAGATACTTAAAACTTTGACAAACAATTCTTGGAATACTCAGTTTTAACCAGGCTTGCACTGAGCTGAACTACTCAGGTAATTTCCAAGCTCAATGATTGTATAATTTTATGATTGTGCATGCCTCCCTGATGCAACTTCTGACCACAGCTGAGCCGTAAATGAGTTCCACATATTCTTATGTAACAGCAGGGGGTGACAGTTTCTTGTAGTTGAGGAATAATGATTTATATGATGCATAAAAGATGTTTCTTACAAAAAGAAAGTGAAAGGAATCAAGATGACCCCATCTTCTCATTACATCTGGGAGAAGAAAGGCATACACTTGGATAATTAGAATTTAACAGAGATTTCAAAGAAAGCCCTGTAAGGAATTGAGGGAAAAGCAGCTTGTTGTATTCAAATGAGTGTTTTAAGGCACATAACACTGTGTCCAATTCCAGGCTCCCTGGGACAAGAGCAATGTGGAGCTCTTGGAGTGGGTCCAGTGGAGGGCAACAAAGATAATGAAAGGACTGAAGCATCTCTCTTATGTGGAAAGGCTGAGGGAGTTGGGGCTGTTCAGTTGTTCCAATCAGCTATACGTATGTTCAATTCAAAATAGCTACTTAAGAATAGACAAGTGTTACTTGCTGGTTGTCAAAATTTTTGGAGGAATCTGGTGAGGAAAAGGAAGAATTATATAAACAAGATTTTCCAGGCAAAATTCTGCCCCTTGCATAGATATCTGAAGTCTGAGGCACTTGAGGAAGAAGGCGCATGTATGACTCTATCAAAAATCTGACACATGTTCCCAACCTTTCCTATATTTTGTTCCTCCCTATAACAGAGCAGTGCACACACCCCTCCTGTATATATTGCTATTAGCTTCGTAAGGTTTTGGATCTCAGAAACTTTTAATAAAGTCATGCAAGGCTCACAGTTTAAAAGAAATAACTGACAATTATCCACTTAGGGGGTTAGAAAGCTGCCTTGAGAATGTAAATTATACCACCAATCATATCTTTGTTATTTAATGGAGAGATACTGTAATTTAGTTGCTACAACTGTCATGTAATGGGCCACAGTAAATTCACTTGGGAAAAGAAGACCAAAGGCAGGATATATACCACTGCAATAGCTCTGAGGGTCCTAAATTTATATTTTGCTGTAATGCTAAAGAGGTTTTTCAACTCATTTTCCTTTCCAAAGCCTAAATTCTCCAGACTGAATAAACCATCACTCGTAAATCCACTTTAACAAACAAGGAGGCAAGTGTATGTACATGAAATATAGATTTAATAAATATTCCCCATATATAGGGAAACCGCTGGTATGTGTATAGCCTATTTGTGTTCTGTCATGGATTTTCCAAAAAAGTATGATTGGTAATGTGTCATTCATTCTGGTAAGATTCCTGACAACTGGCTCTGTTACCACATTTCAGTATTGGTTTGTTTTTGCTTTTTTTCTGGTAAACTGAAACACTCAGAGGCATGTATTCATGAAAATAGTGGGGAGACACACCTCAGAATCAAAAGATTGCTTGGAAGCTTCATTCAGTGCTGGAGGAAAGGTTGAAATATTTCTTATATTAACCAGCCTTTTTAGCTATGCCTAGTTCCAAAGTTTCCTCAGCTTATTAACTCACAGGTCCACTAGCACTTTTCAATCATTAATGCAAGAATAAAACAATGTGGCCTTTTTGTACTGCTGAAGCTCTGTCAGCTCATTCTGCATGTGTCTACCTAGCTTTGAGACCAGAACCTCAATCACTGAACACTTTATTAAAGAAAAGAGAATGCAGCTCTTACTTCTTCTCCAGACTGTAAGTGTTCAACTGAACTATTCAATAATATAGCACCTTTATTATTCATTGTGTGATTTGTGCTTATATTATTACGCATTATTATTGCACAATTAATCATAGTGACGTAAGTTAGTAATAGAGAGAATTGAAGTTCAGAGTAGACCTGTTTCAAAATATTATTCGTATGTTAGAAACTATTTTTTTATTATCATCTCATCAACATTTTTCAGTAAAAAATATCTTAAATATTTATATTTGAAAGAGCTGCAATATTATACAAGAACCCACTATATAATTACTTTTAGATTTATAATTAAAATAATGAAATTTTCAATGAAGGTGGGAATTTTTCTAAGGGCAGGAAAGGGGAAAAAAGAGGAAATCTTTCATTCTTCACAGTGCTAAGAAAGCTTTGGCAATGTATTTCTTCTTTAATAATCTTGCCATCTTGCAACAGATGCAGGAAAGTTTAGTTTATGGAGCAATTTAATAAATAGGTCTGGAAACCAAATTTCTACCATTTTCTGCGTTTTTATTTGGCGTAGATCAACATTACTCTAATGCACATACTCCATCATAAATGCAATCCTATCTCACTTTGCTCTTTAGAAATGGGTTACACTTTGTATAGAAGAATGCAGTTTGCCTTATTCCTATTTTATGCTAATTTTGTTCAAATTCTACCTCAAAGGCCAGTGTCTCCCTGTAAACAACCTACCATATTCTGGGATTAATGTGCAATTCAAGATGCACCAGTGTTTGCCTGTATATTAAAGCTGGAATATTTAAAATAATATCCCATTCTAATTAGTATGAAAGATTATTTACTTGTCTTGACTTTACAGAGCTGGGATTGCAGAAGAGGTTACCAATAATGTGAGGTACAATGAGGGCTAATCAGGAACAAGCAAAATTTATCACTTTGCAAGAGTAATGATGATTTACCATCAGGATGCTATTGAATTTCACCTTTCATCACACTTATGGTGTTAAAAAAAAAAGGTATAGAAATATATTGTCTTATTAAGTACACCAAACACACGCCTGTAAAATAAATCTGGTTTCTGGAAAAAAGGGCACCTAGAAAAAAAGTCTTGCAACTCAATTTGTGTAGTAGGAAGGACACATCTTATTCACGAGACCATTTTTTTTTCCTCTGAATATAGACATTAAAGATATTACAATTTCCAATCTACTTGCAGTGTAATTGATTCTTTGATGTCCATTTTCTGTGTTACAAACATTAAACAACTTGTCTGCAGGTCAGTGATGATTTTTATTTTAGTGAGAGGTTATATTATGTTTTTCTGTGTAATTGATGAAAACTTTCTCTTATTTATTTATTTATTTTCTTGAAACTTCAGTATATGACCTAAAATCCTATGTTTGCTTTAAAGGACTATGAATTTTGATGACACCTGATTTGATTAGGTTATTTTGGGTTTTTTAATATGAGAAAGGTACAGAAATTTTGTGGGACTATATTATTAAAGCCGTTGGGAAACTAAACCAACCAAATTATACAAACCAATTTTTGGAAGGAAGGATTAGTCTGGATAAATAAGAGATGATCAACATTTTTTTTATTATATAAGAAATGAAAACTGAAAAATATTGAAACATTTCCTGCCCTGAGTAATATTAAGAAGTCAGCACTTTGAGAGGTCTTTTCCGAATTTAAAATATGCTAACAAAAAGGCCTTGTGTCTATCCAACAGTTTAAACATTAACATTTTGTTTTGACCTTCAGTACTTTTCTGCAATATTTCACCTAATTTTGAATAAAAGTAATTTCTGATAGGAAATTTTAAGTTTGGCAATATCAAAATGCAATATTTGAAACATTTATTTTCAAAAATGTACTTAACAAAGAAATTTCACATTAATCCTAACTGTTCTTTACCAAAACAAAAAGAAAAACAGAACCAAAAGAACGGCAGAAAGTTTAAACACTCATTCCTCTTTTTTAGGACTCTGAAAAAAGATGGTATGATAAATAACAAGCAAATCACTATTAGTGTGCATTTTCCTAAGAAGACAACCCTCTGATATTAAATGTAAAGAAAATGAAACAAGAAGATTTGATTTCTAGGACATAAAGTGTTAATATTCATTTGATATGGAAACTTTCCTCAACGGAAAAATCACATTTATCCTTTGCTTTCAAGTTTATCAAACGAAGTGGATAGTTCCTGTAAAATTCAAAGGAGAAGAACAGCATTTTTATTGATGTCAGGAAGCTCTTGTTTTCAGTGGTATCAAGGACCACGTTTCTAAAAGCCTGGTTAGGCTTTTGTCATGACTGAAGTATTAAGTCACTGTAAACGGTTTACTTAGCCAGGCATAGTAAATAACAACAACAACAACAATAATAATAAACGCCACAAAAAAAGTGAGACAAATTATGCTATTTTAAAGAGCCTGTGATCTGAAAGTTAGTACTGTATAACAGGAGTATGTAAGTATTAATTTATTTTCTGTGTCCATTAGATTTTTTTCTTTTTATTTTAGTCTACTTGTAGCCTACTATTTCTTTGTGGATCTTGGAAATCCATGGATGCACTCGTCAGAAACTACCCCTCTGATTCCCTGGAAGTCAAATACAGTATTTTTAGAATCATCAGTTGTAGGCAAAGTTACCAACTAGTGAAAGCCAAGAAGAAGAACCTAAACTACCAAATGAATGTTACAGAATTCCTTTAATATGGTTCCACAATATAAGAAAGGAAAAGCATTCTGTTATGTAGGCTTCAGGCTCAGATGCATGTGTTGGTGGTGGTCCAAGCCTTGCAAATATCTGACAATCATCAGTAATATTCAAGTACACAACTGTTCCTAGATTTCAGCAGGGCATTTGATGGTAAGATAGTAGTGAATATTGAACTATTTTGTCTAGGTACCAGTGGTTTCTCTTAGCAGGTAGAACAGAACATAGAGTGACAATACCTGTAATATAAACACATGTGGTTCTGAGAATATCTGGTTAATGTCTCTTGAAGATCAGGATGAGAAACAGAAATAGCACATTAAACAACTTATTCTGAAGTTCTGCAGGTGTTCCTTCTGGAATTTTCCTTTTGGGCACAGCTATAAGTTCCAGACCACAGGAGGCAATAGGGTATTTCCAGCCTTCCATATGTCATGGATGCACAGTTCAAGCTCCACATGAGGCTCTGTGCCTAAACCTCTTGTCCAAGGCATCAGAGCTACTGAGGAACAGGACCAATGTAACATATTGCTTGATAAATTTTATTCCTGATGGTTCCTTCTTTGGAAGTATGAAAACATGGTGAGTGGCTTTCTAAGGTTAGGAAGTAAATTGATTATGAACTGGAGTTTTGTCTACCAACAATTTTTAATATGTAATCTTGTCATGAGTGAACTAAAGTCATTAATAATACAGTAAGCAAAATGTGCTACAGTTAACCTTAAATTATAACTTACAAAGAGTGTTCTTGCAGTTTCTGCTATGATTTATGGGCTCAGTTTATTCTATGCAAATTCATGCACAGTTTCTAATAAGAGGGAGGAGGAAAGATAAAAGAGCCCTGAATATTTTATAAGCTTTTTCCACTTACCTTAATTTAGAAATATGAAGCTGAATATGTAAGTAGAGAATAATTACCTATTACTAATCTCCCACATAGTTTATCTATTTCAGACCTGAACATCCTGAGCAATGCAAAACATAACTGTTTTACTACCTGTACCACTGTAAATATGATAATTAGGTATACTTCAGTGCTAGTTTTTGCTGATACATGAGAAGATAGATGCTGTAATATAATCAGGCAGTGCTTCGCTATTGTTTTATATCCCTTTTAAAAATAATATGCCTGCTGTTCAGTATTTCATTCATTGGACACAGTAAAGTTAACTTTTAAGAGGATGATGCCCTAGATAAGTTCCTTGAGCATGCTTTTCCAGATGTGATCCTTAAATTTTAGAAATGGTGTAACAAATTTGGGATTGCCGTGGAAATCCTTGCAAACAGCTGCACCAGAACTCAGTACTTTGTGCTCTGCAGCACAAGTTCTTCAGTAGCCAGTACTCAGTTGTGGCCCTGACTCATAAAGGCACTTGGGCACCTTGGTCATGTGTTAGACAGTTGGATAAAATAGAGCAATGTGCCGCAGAATCATAGAATCACAGAATCATTTAGGCTGAAAAGGACCTTCAGGAACATCAAGTTCAACCTGTGACTGATCACTTTGTCAATTAAGTCATAGCACTGAGTGCCACATCCAGTCATTTCTTGAACAAGTTCAGGGGTGGTGACTCCACTACTTCCCTGAGCAGCCTCATTCCAAGCCCTGACCACCCCTTCAGTGAAGAAATTCTTCCTGATGTCCAATCTGAACCTCTCCTGGGGCAGTTTGAGGTTACATCCCCTTGTTCTTTGGAGAGTTGCTCTAAAAGAGCAGAATGCAAATCCCCTTCCAGTCTGTTCCTCTTGTTTCTGAAATGTAATGATGAAGAAGAAAGGAAGAAGAGGAACAAGGACACTCCTGGTTTGTCCAAGATTGCAATGAGCCATCTTTATACTGAATTGTGTGTTTCATTAGTTAACAAATGAGACAAAATGTTTTTCTGTTATCTCCACTCCCAGCTATCACAATAAATTTAGATCAAATCACAAAAGGCAAATAGACATCCTTCAGTCAGAGAAGAAAAATAAAATCTTTTCCTGTAAATCATAATGTTGTGTTGCCTTGTCACCCCTCTTCCAAACTGTTTGCCACTGACTGTTTTTCATGCACTTGCATATCTATCTAAAGCATACAAGGAGCAATCTTCCAGGTGAACCTTAGGTATGCAGTAGTGTTTAGCTTTTAAAAGACCAGTAGCTGTCTTTTCTGATTTGAGTTTCATGGGCTTAAGTAGCATTATTTGCCACACTTAGCTGCCTCACCAACACAAGATTATGATTTACTTTGTGACACATTCTGATATTTAGATCCTGCCTAAACCCTGATAGGGTCCTCAAGGTGGATTTTCTTTTGCTTCTTTCATCTCTGAATCTGGAGCCAGAACTGTTTGTCTGAACAGTGATGCTGATCTCTCAAAAGTCAACAAGGAATGTCTGGATCAGATCCATCTTAACTTTAAAGGAAAAGGCAAGAACCCTCCGTTTGGAACTGCACTTACTGTGACATGTCCTAAAACCAGGACCTATATCACCATCATGTGAAATGTGGTTGAGGGAGCTGGGGTTGTTCAGCCTGGAGAAAAGGGGCCTCAGAGGCAGCATAACACTGTTTTTAACCATCTGAAAGAATAACCAGAGATGAGATAAGATAAGAGGGCATAGCCTCAGGCTGCGACAGGGGAGATTCGGGCTGGACATCAGGAAGAATTTCTTCACTGAAAGGGTGGTCAGGTATTAGAATGGGCTGCCCAGGAAAGTGATGGAGACACCACCCGTGAACTTGTTGGAGAAATGACTGGTCAAAGCACTCAGTGCTATGGTTTATTTGAAGAAAATGATGTTGTATTACAGGTTGGACTTGATGGTCCTGGAGGTCTTTTCCAGTCTTGATGATTCTATGATTTTATGATCCTATCACAAGTGTTTAGATTACTAGAAGCACCAGTGTGTATGCACAGTTCAGCCAGTGAAAATGCAGAGTCATATTTTGAGCATACCATTCCCCTGGCTCTCAATGAATCTGTTATTTTGTTTCAGGGGGAAGAATATAATTCAGTTTTGAGTCTTGAATGAAATTTGAGGGGGGGAAAAATAATCAAATCAAATCCAAACTATTTCATGCTCAGAGTGCTCAGAGGTCAATGGGATTCATATTGAAGATTTTTCTTGAGTGACAGCAGTAGTTGGTCAGCAGTTGGCATTTTTTCTCTGTGGCAAATCCATGTTTCACTGGACAGCTTACCAGTTACTGAAATTTTCCACTGATAGGAGAACCCAATCATTTATATTGGATATTTTATGTATGTCTTCACTCTGTGGTGGAAAGGGGAGGTGCAGGAAGGTGCAGGAGGGTGTGGGAAGGGAAGGTGTGGGAAGGTGTGGGAAGGGAAGAGAAGGGGAGAGGAGGGGAGGGAGAGAAGGAGAGGGGAGGGGATGAGAGGAGAGGAGAGAAGAGAAGATAGGAGAAGAGAAGAGAAGAGAAAAGAGAAGAGAAGAGAAGAGAAGAGAAGAGAAGAGAAGAGAAGAGAAGAGAAGAGAAGAGAAGAGAGAAGAGAAGATAGGAGAAGAGAAGAGAAGAGAAAAGAGAAGAGAAGATAGGAGAAGAGAAGAGAAGAGAGAAGAGAAGAGAAGAGAAGAGAAGAGAAGAGAAGAGAAGAGAAGAGAAGGAAAAGAAAAGGAAAAAGAAAAAAAAGAAAAGAAAAAAAGAAAAGAAAAGAAAAGAAAAGAAAAAAGAAAAGAAAAGAAAAGAAAAAAAAGAAAAAAAAAGAAAAAAGAAAAGAAAAGAAAAGAAAAGAAAAAAGAAAAGAAAAGAAAAGAAAAGAAAAGAAAAGAAAAGGAAAAGAAAAGAAAAGAAAAGAAAAGAAAAAAGAAAAAACAAACCTCCAGTTCTGTAGTAGTTTGCAAAGGCCATTTCTCTTCTCACTGGGGAGGAAGAAACGTGGCAGGGAGTGAACAAACCCAACTCCTTGGCTTCATCTCCTTTCTGAGAACCTTTGAGAGTCATCCTGCAAGGTATTAGATGGTCTTTTCCCAGTAGACTGAAGTTACAGCTGAATAACAATTCCTTCCATCTAACTTTTGGCAGCTAACTGAGCTGCCTAAATTATCAACATATTTGCCCTCTGGCTTCTGCTATAGTTGGTGGAAAGAAGTAATCATCTCTAGATATCAGATTCCTATGCTACACTTGTAATTCCTGAAGCAAAAAGTGATACTCATTTGGTTTATAATTTTAACCTTAGTTAATAGTATAATTAACAGAATGAGAATCAATATAGAATTTGAAAATGGATTCCTAATTCTTAACTGTTCTGTAAGGTGTGTAATCACATTTGTGCAAAATGACTAATGAGTTAGTCCAGTTGAAACAGCAGCAACAAAGTGGCATGAACACTAGAACACTTTGTGAATTCAGTGAAAGACTTAAACAATAAATTTCAGATACTACGTGAGTTTCTGAAAGCTATGAATGCTTTAAATCTTTATCATGGTTTTACTCAGTGCTGTCCTAAAGACTGATATATTTTTTTTTCTATCTATTCTGCTCAAGACTGTTTGGCCAGGAGCTTTCCAGAGTTTTCACCTTTTTGTCCAAAATTAGCAGACATGTAAAAATACTTGAAGTGACTACAGAGTTCCAGAATGGGTCTGACTTCTGCTTTCTGAATAACTATGGGCTGAACTTGGTAGCTTTATCTCCAAACTGCAGCGGATACTCGCTTAGAATCTTAAGCTAAAAACAGTATGCCAGGTCTGGAGTCAGGAAAACCAAATGAGAAACTGCAGATCCAAGATATCCCTTTGATGAAAAGCTATATAAAACTAATGAAGGTTCACTCTTCTAAATTTCATCTGTGCTATTTTCATTATTTAACCCAATGGCAAGTAAGTATCACTCAGTCTCTTGCTCACTCTCCTATCTGCTCCCTAGTGAGAAGGAGAATCAGAAAAAGATGGGTTCAGATAAGAACAGCTTAATAACTGAAACAAAGAAAAATATAATGATGATGATGATAATAATAATTACAATTATAATAGCAATAGAAACATAGAAAAAGAGGAATAAAACTGAAGAAAGACAAGTGATGCCCAATAAAATTTCTCACTACCCACTGACAGATGCCAAGACTATCCCTGATTAGAGATAGACCCTTTCCAGACACCTTCCTCCATATACAGAGCATGATGTTCTGTGGTAGAACCAAAGGGATATGGAATATCCCTTTGGACAGTCCAGGTCAGATTTCCTTTTCCAAAGAATTTTAATTAAAATTTTATGACATCTTCATTTGAAGAAACTCAATTTAATTTTTTTTTTCTTCTATGGAAAAAACTGTTTGAAACCTTTTTCTGTTTTGTTTCCCTCCAAACTGAGATTTTTAGCTCAGTCTTGAGCCATAATTTAGAAACGTGACTTTCTGATGTGCTGATTTTATCAATCAGAGTAAACCATTCACTAATGACAAAATAACAACCAAAGATCACGGGTTTAAGAAGTGTTAGTTTTGATTGTTCTGCTCTGCTTTTCACTGGGGTGGTCTCATCTCGAGTCCTGGGGGCAGTTTTGGGTGGCATAATATAAGAAGGATATAAAACCACTAGACAGAGTCCAAAGGAGGGACATGAGGATGGAAAAGGGTCTAGAGGGGAAGCTATGCGAGGTCAGGTCAGCCTGGAGAAGAGGAGACTGAGGGGAGACCTCATCGCAGTTAAAACTTCCTTGTGAGGGGAAGAGGAGGGGCAGTCACTGATCTCTGCTCTGTGGGGCCCAGTGGCAGCACCTGAGGGAACAGAATGAAGCTGTGTCAGGGGAGGTTTAGGTTGGATTTCAGGAAAAGGTTACCCAGAGGGTGTTTGGGCACTGGAACAGGCTCCCCAGGAATGTGGTCACAGCGCCAAGCCTGGCAGAGTTCAAGAAGCGTTTGGACAATGCCCTCAGGCACAGGGTGTGGCTCTTGTGGTGTCCTGTGCAGGGCCAGGAGCTGGACTCGATGACCCTAGTGCATCCCTTCCACCTCAGCTTATTCCATGATTCTGTGATTCTGTTTATCTTCTGGAGCACCAAATTTTGCAGAATGAGTTTGAGCTGCTCAATTGAATTTGTGTGCATGAATGCTAATGTATACCACAAGGAGTACATTTTTTAAAATTTTACTGGCTGATTCTTATTACATCTGATCCAAAATTGGAGCTTTTGGAATGATTGAATGCACTGGAGGATTGAACATAAATGTGGCTAATGAAAAGATCTGCTAGCCATAGCAATTCCAAGCTTTGACTGAATTCAAGGGATACTTTATCTGTGGATTTTCATAGGATTTTTGAGTATTTCAGTGTAAAAGGAAGAAAAAGAAAACAGTTTTTGAAGCCAAATGGGTGCAGCAGGTGGGGTTGAATTATGAATTTATGAGGGAATGATAAACAAAGTAAACTACAATGGTTAAATTGCCACTGTCCTCTTCCCCGGACCCCAGGAGAGGCTTTTCATTTTTCTCTGATACATAAAAGGGACAAGGTGTGGGAAGAAACAAAACAAAATGAGCTCTACTCTGAATAAAGCCACTGCTAGGAGGGAAATGAGAATGCCAAGTAATTGGTGGGTATAGATGGTACCTGCCAACTAGTCAAGCTGTTTGATAGCACTCCTCTGTGGACCCAAGGGGGGCATTGGTAACACAAGGAAGAAGGGTTAGCAATAGTTTCTAGGTCTTTTATGAGGCTTACTATTGATCACAAACTGTTGCTGTCCAGGAAGAAGGTAAAAGAATATCTAGATAAATAGGAATTGACAAAGCTAGGCAACTTAGGGAGAGAAATCTCTGGAGTTGCCTGTAACCAAAGAAGAGATATTGAAAGTGATATAATCAATGTAGCCCAGGAAGACTCTAGGGGAAAATGAGCTTACCCATCAAGTAACCATGGAGGCATGTGGCTAGTATGTTTGTTTGCATGATAGGTTCACTGAGCCTTCTATACCTTCTACATTTCATGCTGCAGTTTCCGGATTTATTTGGGGTCTAATGGCTACCATCTTAAAGACTTACACAGTTCCACAGATCCTTTCAGTTTTAAGCAATTCAGTAGTATTTCCATCATAAGGAGAGAGGTCCTATATTTTCTGGGACAGGTGTGAAACAGAGGAGAAGAAAAATATGTTTATGCTGTGCCATTCACTTCTTTGCTTCTCCAGAGAAACAGAGATTGAGTATAGCTGCCTTCAGAAGAATCTCCTAAAAATGAAGTTAATCAAAATATGTATCTTAAAAACAGTGAAAGAAAAGGAAGACAAAATGTAAACAGAACCTGTAGTGAAACAGGCTGTTAAATTCCAGACCTCAGAGAACTAGAATAAGGAAAAAAACCCTGCATTTTCCACCAGTCTTGAGTTTTATGATTTATCCATAAGTGAGGTTGATCTCCCTAGCATGCTCTGTTGTCATTGGTGAGAGACTTATTTGTTTAGACACCAGTTTACAGACAGACTTTAATCTAGATCCTTTCTGGATCTCTGGTCTCTTTAAATTGATAAATTTTCATTTGTTAGAAAAATGGTTAGATCATGAGGAATCTAACTGCAACTTAGCTGCAAAAACCAAGTGATTCTAGCTATGAGGTATTGTGCTTGAGCCATGTATGAGAGACATGATTTAAAAGGAGAAAGAAACCATTCCTCCTCTTCATGTGTGCATAGGCCGTACAGAGGAGTAGGCATCTGTTACTGGTTAGGCTAAAAAAGCAGACTTTTGTGAGTTATTTGAGCTTGTGAGGGTAGATTTAGAGATCTCATGTGGAATATGAAAATAGACTTCACAGTATTTTGGTAGATGTCACAATACATACTCAGATTTGTCCTGAATTGTAAAGATAGCCCTTTTATATACAGCGGCCATGGTTTTCAAAAGCAAATCCAGGTAGCATTCAATCTTAAGCATGAACTGAATTTAGTATGGTGTTGCTTTTAGCAGGGTATAAAAGCAATCTGAGTTTGAACTGTCACGAACTTCAGAAAGATGTATCCAGGCATCTTCTGGGCATATTTAAATACAGACCAGAAGAGTCCCTCCTCTCCTCCTAGAAATCCTGCTATCCTGTAACTGTGGTATAAATGACTAACTAAAATGATACCCATTACTTCAGGTGAAATGCCCACAGGAAAAGATCTTCACTGTTGACTGTTGGCCAAGAAGAGTGGTAAAATGTCAGTTCCTGGAATAGTCTAGGGTACAGTAAAATTTTGATGTGGGGAGAAGGGGACAAGGGATCAGGAGGGACAAGGGAATGTCTGCAAATCTTGTGGAGTAATAGGACAACAAAGGAAAAGACACACTGGACAGATAGGTTGGATTCACCTCCCTTTAAGCAGTGGCCTATGGCTTCAAAGATATGAAGATGTTCAAGTCTCTCCATCAGTTACAGAGGGATTTTAGGATGTTCATTTCACTACGTTAAATACTAAATTCTACACTTCAAATCAGGTGAAAAGAATCCAAGCCTTTATTCATACAAACTTTGGTCTGTCAAAATTATCTCTCCTAAGCTCAGTTCACCTTGACACTGCTCCCAGACGCTCTGGGTTTCACATACATTAGTGAGTGCTTCCACGAAGGAATTTCTGCCAATGAAAGGACCAATAGGCAAGTTGAATATTCAGTATTCAGTATTTTTGGTGTGATTTGTTAGGGTATTTTTTTGGTTTTGTTTTTCTGTTTGGTTGGTTGGTTGTTTTGGGGTTTTTTTTCTTGTAAGGTTTGGGGATTTTCCCTCCTCTGGGATGGGAGCAGGCAATATTATTTCAAAATTTTTCTTCAGCAATGCTATGAGAGTCAAGTCAAGACTTTTAGCACTTGCAGTAAAGAGTATGCACATAGGTCTCAGGGTCCAGCTGTAACTGTCTGTATCCTTGTAAGGATTCACCCACACCAGTCCAAAGGCGAAGATCAGGGTGCTAGGAATAGAACAATTTCAGGAGAATACACAGATCTGCATATAACTTTATGCTGAAAGGTACAAAATTACAGCTTCATTGGAAGAACTACAGTGCTGAGAGTGGCCCTTAGGGCATAAAACCCTGTTGTATCACATGGTACAGCCTCAGCATGTGAATATAAGGACCATAATATTGAAGGTTTTACATATTTAATTTCCTGGCAGGGACCAAGCTGTAGTGATTTAAGCACTTGTTTGCCTTATCCAGGGCCATTTGCCTGTGCTGCTTTTAGCACCAATGATGATATACTAAAACCTTTTGTTTGTGGGGCTACAAAATAAGAACTTATCTCCTAATAGCAGCAGTTTAGCTATGTTTATGTCAGCGTTGCACTACATGAGGACTGGCATGTCTCTGCTGATTTAAATTCTCCTGAATACAAGCCTTCCAGAGCTGTAAATAGAGAGAGGTTAAGGCCAGATCTTCCAGCTCAGATGAAGTTGCTTCATCGTTTATTATTGTTCAGTTGCAATCAAATTATTGATGTTCTCAACATTGCTGGGGCTACTGCATGATGCAAGCCACATGAGTGAGATAGTGGGAAACAAAGAAGAGAAAAATAATAATGCAGAGAAGAATAGAGTTCTTAGCACTTGCATACACAATCATGTGGGAAATAAAACCCAGAATGGTGCAGCAAAACTGTGCTTCTTTTTTTTCTCTTTCCCCTTGTTCATGCATGATTTGAAAACCTTTTGCATAGGAGAAGAAAAAGAAATAAAGTTAAACATTCTCAGGGATGTTAAGATGTCAGAGTACAGCTTTTTTCCCTTAAGCATATGAAATATTAAGAATGTTCAGCTAAAGCCAATAGGGAAGCTGCTTAGATAAGAAGATGAAAAATTAATTTTAATGCACAGAGGACTAAGTAATACACTTATTTCACAACCTCAATCAATTTTAATATTTTAGTATTTAAAATTTGTGTCTCTCCAATAATATTTTAAAAGTTGCTTGCGTGTTTTTATTAGTATTTCAAGTTGTTCTGTTTCTCTTTTTGCCTCTCTTGCTCTCATTCTTTCTTTCCAGTATGCATAGTAAAACACCTTAGATGAATTTTCTTCTTGGCAACTATCAGTATAGGGTGATTAATGGATTCTTCTTTTTCATGGTGTGGAATTTCTTCTCTACTTTTCTCATGTTTGAGAAGAGAGGATTCTTGCAAATAAATAGAAGCCAAATTCAGTGCATAGAAAACACTCATCTTCAACAATAACAGCCCAGCTAAGTTGCAGCAGAAGATTGCAAAGGCACAGTCAAAGTACTTCTCAGTTAATTACTTTGGAAAAGTAACCCATAGGAGCCAAGGTTTCAGTGCAGACTGTAAAAATGAAACCAGGAACTCAAGTGAAGACAAATGCGTTCTGGCCAAGCATCTCCATGACTTTGTGACTGTATTATCATTACTGCCTGGATTATGTAGTTTAAACCTATCTCCTGTATTTCAGCATGTAAGAGTTGTCCCTTTTAGGATACAATACACACATATTTGGAGAGGAAATTCTTATCTTCCAGCTAAAATAAAAATAAAAGCAAAAAAGACAGTGAAGTGAAAAATAAAAAAAAAACACCACACAACCAACAAATTCTTGATTTACACATTGACAATCATGTCCAGAAGTACCTTTAGGAAGTAAATAAAGGAAAAACAATGTGAAAAATAAATTTAAAAGCTACAAGTTCTGTGCTGATTTCCAGGTGGATCCCTAAGATCAAGTAATCTTCCCTTGCTTCTAACACTGCTCCTATGAGGTGCCTGGGAAAATGTACCTATTACAGTCATTAAATGCTCGGCTATCATAGAAAGAGGTTTTCTACCTTGTACCTGCATTTGGGCATTTATCTCCACCACCATACACCTGACTCATTTTGTAACAGAGCTAGTGATGGGCAAGTCATTTCTCCTTCATTTTCCCCATAATTTTATTTGAAAGCAGCACAGATTTTAGTTGATGTGAAGGGAGAACTCTGAAACTAGGTTCCTCTTAGGCAAAGAAATACTCTATTTGTACCTAACAACGTCAGACATAACTGGATAATATATAAACAGAGCCCTACACATTAGAAAAATGGCCATGTGTGCTATAGACAAATATATAATCCTTTACTGATTATGTTTTCCTCTTCATTATACTACATTTCCTTATTATCATACCATCATAGAACTCAGAGAAAGAAAAGATTGGCTAAATGTTATCTGTGATGTTATGGCAGAAAGGGCTGATATTTTATTGTTATATTATATTTTATTATATTTATTATATTTATTAGTTTTTATTTTATTTTATTTTGTTTTGGCGGTATTGTTGTTTTATTTTACTTTGTTTTGGTTTGGTTTACATTGTTGGTTTTTTTTTTAAATTTTATTTAGTTTTATTTTATTTTTTAACCTTCATCCAAAACAGATCTGGAAATTAAAACTAGATTCAATCAGAGAGACACTTGGGAAAGCAGAAATATTTCTGCTGACATGTGTAGCTTCAAAAAAAAGAGCTGTATATCTGACTGAGACCATTTCCACAGGAAACAACTCTTACATGTTTGAAAACATAGAACAAATCAAAATACCTTACAATATCAACACACAGTAACTCCCAGATATGAGGCAGTCTGTCATTATTTCCTTTTCCTTCTTGAAATATGTTCATCAAAATAGGAAGAATCTGATGCAAATAACATCCAGGGTTTTGTTTAGTTAAATGTTTAGTGGGCAATGATGTTTCTGGAATTTCTCAGACTATTCTACCTGAATAATGATAACTAATGCAGACCAATAGCTAAAATGCAGACCAATTATTCCTAACTCTGTATGCAGGCTGCTGTATATTCACTAAGATTCAGCCTGATAACTTTTTTTGCATCTTGAACACTTTTGTCACCAAAGAGTCCTTTCCTTTTTACAGCATGTGAGCAATTTCTAGCATTTTCCTTGTCATAAGTTAGCAAGCATAGTCCCGGAAGGAAGAGAAGGGGAAGGAAAAAGGGAAAGGAAAAAGGGGAAGGAAAAAGGGGAAGGGAAAAGGGGAAGGGAAAAGGAAAGGAAAGGGAAAGGAAAGGAAAAATTCCCCCCCCCCCCCCCCCCAAACTAACAAACCAAAACCCAACAAAAACAGGCAAAAAAAAAAAAAAAAAAAAAAAAAAAAAAAAAAAAAAAAAAAAAAAAATTAGGACTGGTCAAAGATATACAGGAAATGAAGCAGTATTCTCACACCTGCATAGAAGACCTTTGGAATCACCAAGGAGAAAATGGAGATTTCCTTCCCTTAGTACACTCTTCATGTCCAAGACCACAGATCAGTACTTAAGAAGAAATAGAAGTGAGATTTCAGGTACATTTTCTGCATTTTTAAGCCAGAGATAGACTGACCAACTTCCCAGGCCAGTTGAAGGGGGCGATGCTGAGAACCTGTTATTGATTTTACCACTCACCTCTGCTCGTCCTATGAGCAAGTTTAGCAGTTGAGGGAAGCTCATTCCCTTCCAACCCCGGCCTGGACTGACATACAAACAGGACAAGGACCCTGGCTACCCATCTAAACTCACCCTAGGGACCTTCCTTTGCTCCACCAAACCTTTTTGCAAGTGCACATGCAGTACAGACAATTGTTTCAGACCCTGTTCTACAAATGAAGAGAACGGTGCCACTGGGTGACAGTTAAACTCTCCAGAAAGTCCATTTGATAGAATAAATTAATATTCCTGGCCTCTTAAAACTGCATGTGACTTACAGAGACTGAGGTGAGAATAGGCTCACTACAGGTAAGTCTATTAACTGCTGGAAAGGCTCCTGCGTGGAGTAACTAGATCCTTGAAGCAGTGGCAGATCTCCATTGATATCCACATGGTTTGGGTTTTGTCTTTCATTAGAAAGAAAATGCTTCTGTATCACAGCACATAAACATTAAAAATGAATGCCATTTGGTTTTCTCACACAAAACCTCAGTTGATATCTAATCAGGCAGAAAGATCTGATGCTGCAAGGTTTCGAGAAACTTAAAAAATTATATTAAAGATTTGGCTGGATTTTCAAATGCTTTTTGTTATTCACTGAAAGAGAAAAGCTAAACACAGAAGGACCCACTTTGCCTTAATCAAAACACAGCATTCAGTTTGGCTAAAGACTAAACAATTTTGAGGCCAGTTGTAGGAGAAATAAATAAAAAGGGGTTTTTATTGCTAAATTGAAACAAGAAGAAATATGTGGAAATGGTGGTATTTCTCATAAAAAACCCCCAATATCCTCATTTTACTTAGTCTTATTTTTCAGATATAAATATTTTTTCTTTTGTTGTGATTTCAGGCCAGTGTCTCGAAGCTGTTTCTTTACTGTATAAAGCAACTACTGAAATAATTCCAGGAAGATTTTATACAAGTTACATACATTAATCGTTCTGCTTCTCATACTTTACTGTTCTTTTTAGTCCTCTAACTACCTCTGTTTAATTTGCTGTCTTTGTAACTTCTTACGAAACCTGCCAAATGCCAATTTTTAGTAAGCGGTTCCCTAAATTAATCACATACAAGTAGTTGGCTCTCTTACCCCTAGAATTTCAGTAAAGGAAAAAGAAAATAGTTAAAAGCGATAGTTTCAAACTATATTTTGTTTTCCTATTTTTGTTCTTTTCCCTTCCTTTTTTTCATCCAGCTTATTTTTCCTGGCAGGACAGAAACGTTCTCCAATTACTGTATTCTTTAAATGAAGACTGTTCTATTTTAACTGATATAATTTTCAGTTTGTTCCTAAAGTCAAAATGGAAGGATTATGTATTTATTTTGTGTTTTATTTATTTTATAGAAAGAGGCTCGAGAAGGTCAGAACATTCAATTACAGGAAAGGCTGGTAAAGCTTCCATGGACAGGGCATCATTACTGGAGTTTTTACTGCAATCCAACTGACAGCTCCTGAGCACAATTTCCTCCTTTCTGCTGCATGCAGAGAATTCTTGGAGATCGAGGCACATTTTAAAAAACTTTATCTTCCTTATTCTATGCTTCAGAAATCAATCTCTGCAGCTTTCTCCCGCTCACCAGTGAGGGAGGAGCTGAGCTCTCTCCTTCTGCCCCATGCAGCGTACAATGGGGCAAGCCCCACTGCGTGCCACCTGACCGACATGGGGTGCCACAGTGGACTGGATTAAATCACGTACAATAATCTCTGACTTCAGCACTGCCTCTGTTTGCTTCTGATGATATTTATTTAGCACATGAGGTAAAGCAAGAAGAAGCTTTTGCACTGTTGTTCTGGCCTTCTAAATAATGCAACACTTGGAAGGAATGATTAAAATTTGTTTCTCAAATAAGATTTATCTTTCATTGGGAAAAAAACATGCCTCCATGTCTTCTTCAGAGCGAGACTGGGTTTCCAGACTGAGTTTTGCAAGCTCAGTTTTCTACAGAAACAGCAGAGCAGGTGTCTAAGCTTCTGTTACAGTCTCTGGAAGGTCTAGTCAATCTTGGATTCATCATAGAATCATAGAATAGTTTGGACTGGAACCTTAAAGATCATCTTATTTCATGGGCAGGAACATCTTCCACTAGACCAGTTTTCTCAGAGCCCCATCCAGCTTGGCCTTTAACAATTCCAGGGAGCCAGTTTCAATTTCAATGCAGGCAAAAATTTCATTTAACCACAAAAATGTACCCAGTAGCATCTGAGATGTGTTAGGGTGTAAGAGTTATCTGCATGGGACTGATAGATATAATGTGAGGTTATGGGATGCTCTTAGCTGAAGACCAGATAAAGATCTCTTAGGGCATCATGGTTATTTCAATGACCTGTGTTTTATAAGCTGAAGCAAGCTCCTCTAAATGTAATATTTACAGCTCCTCTGAAAATGTTAGTTTACATGTAGGAAATTATGCAGTGACTTAATTTGTTTTATGCTGTTTATAATCACTGAAGAATATACATAACTTTCAATGGTGAATCAAAACTTAGATTAAGGAATCATTCCCTGGAGGTGATGCTCTCTAGGACACTTAGCAAGCTTGAGAGATGCTTACATTTTGGAAGGATGAACACAGGTGGTAGTGGCTATGAAAAACTCAACAACTAAACAGAAAATGGTTAGTTCAGAGATGGTTTCCATTGCCATCTGAATGTAGCTGACTGAAAAGTGTGTGCCAAGACCAGTGAGTACAGCAGCTAAAGGCTCTGAAATGATGCTGAGGCCATTTTTGGCCAGCTGCCCAATTGAATCAAGCTGAGCTGAACTGGAACCTAGAATAACC
Source organism: Corvus moneduloides (assembly GCF_009650955.1). Lineage (NCBI taxonomy): Eukaryota > Metazoa > Chordata > Aves > Passeriformes > Corvidae > Corvus > Corvus moneduloides. The sequence goes on from NC_045511.1 coordinate 18,346,394, forward strand.
TAGCATCTGGTGGTGGTTTATGGCAGTAGGTCTCACACAGCTTGCAGATCTCCAAAGTACAGGAAGGCTATGCATTGGGTTGAAGGGATTAAGCACAAAAATAGAGTGTCCCACCAGCTAAATCTCTGTTGCTAAGGAGATCTTTCTGTGTTGATCTCTACAAGTGTGCCAGTGGTCCTATTCTCTCCAGTGCCATCTTATTTTTAAAAGTTTTTGGTACTGAAGTCTTTCACCTTTGTGTCTTAATTTCATCTTTATCAGAGACACTACCAGAAAATGACACAACCTATGTGGCTGTTTTTACTGTTTGTTACACAGAGTTACAGCCTTGGGTTTGAGAATTAGCTTTGTCCTAAGCATTCTTCTATTACTTCCCATTCCTTACGCTTCCTGTTTTTTTGGTATGACACAAGTTAATTGATGGTCAATAGTCTGGAGAACTCATGACATGGATTATGGATGCTGTACATTGGATAAGACAAAAGAATTAATTACTGCTCCACCATCACCAACTCCTTTCATTTATAGTGTTGGTAATCCAACATTATGCTGGACATGAGTACACTTCCTACCTTCTCCAACCAACCTATCTGAAAGAAATAATTAAACATGTAAGAGACATGTTAAATCACTGAATTTCCACTAGACACTAATGTAGTACAAACTATCCATGCAAATAGATATTTGGGCAAATTGTCTGCTCGTCCAGCTTCATTGGCTTTAATCAGTAAAGAACTCAGCTGAGGTTTCCCGAGGGAAGATGTTGGATTTCAAGCTGATGCTGTGTTTGAGTTTGGCCAAGAAGACATGATAAATTGAATCTATACTCAAACATTCTGAAGAATTTCTCAGTTCTTCAAATGACATTTCAGGCCATTTCACTTAAAAAAAAAAAATTATTGCACAATGCTTTTACTTCCCTGAATCCACACCCTGAATTCATGTAAATGTTCATTTGTTAACGCTTATATAGAATTATTTGAGGCGGAATTGTCCAGAAAGGGGAAAAATATTAAGTTGTGATGAAGGAATGTGAAATATAAAAACATCTTCTTTTTCTCCATGAATGGATAAAAAGCCTTATTCTTCCTCTCACTTCATTCTCCATGCCCCACGAAAGGAAAACAACACAACACAAAACAAAACAAAACAAAAAGTCCTAATAATATATAGGGAGAATTTTCCTTCACTAATGATATTCAATTGTTCTAAGAAGGAAAAAATGGTACTAAGTATAATGAGATGCCGAATACAAAAAAGCCATGCTGCTCATCTCTAAGCCCTTCTGTTCCTTGAAGTGAAAACTCATTTTAAGAAGATTATGCTGCATATATTAGAAGATGGGCTGATATTCTGCATTCATACTCTACTGGGGCTTTGGCAGTAAAATAAAGAGAGGAAGAGAAGGAAAACAACCCAGCTAAAAAACAACATTTGTTCCCATTTACCTGATAGACTAATACGAGACATAAGTCTCTTTTCATTCATTTATCCTTGAATACATACATATTATATATATCTATAAATGTATATCTATATATTTAATCTGATGGATTCTTCAGCTGAAAAGGAGTCATATAGGGGTTTTTTTAATTAGCAAGGAGGCTGCAGAGAGGAAGAAGGTAGTATTTGAATTAATTCCAAATTTAACATGAGTTACAAAATTTTTCTGATTTCAGGGAAAAAAAAATTGCTTTGACTAGAGAAGAAGGGCTCAAATTCCCCAAAAAACCCTTCCAGAGTTTTAAAACTGTAAGAAGTTTTAATTCCTTTACTTCATGAGGGGCAGTGACTACATCTCCAAAGAATGAATGTCTGAATGCAAATTTCTTAATGAATTTGTAATGAACAAAACCTTTTCAATTCATACCCAAGGAAGATATTGTTGGAGTTGGTGATGAAATTTTAAATAAGAAATTCTGTGTCTGCTCCTCACTTTAATTATCCCTTAACAATATTTTTTCTGTGGGAATTGGCTATACGTTTTTAATCTAATTATTTGTTTAAGAAAAGAAAAATGTACAAGTCAGATTTTACGTTAACTTTTGAACGTTTCGTATGCCAGTTTAGGGCTAAGTTTGTCTCTCTGTGGTTGGAAATGCAAGACCTGGACTGTCCCTATCTCTTTCCTAGACCCATCTAATTTATTTTTCTAGAAGAATTAATGCAAAACTGTGTTACTGACCTCATGTCATACTGAACTCATATTGTGTTAAGGTCCTGCTGTGAGTGAAGAGTTGGGCCAGATGACCTCCCACTCCTTTAACATAAATTATTCTGCTTGTTTGGCAGTTATTTCATCTAAAGATTTGTCACCTATTGTATTTCCTTTTATTATTTCTTTTCCTTTCATTTCATTAATGTCAGTAACAGTATTCTGGGAAGAAATTAGGGCCTGATCCTGAATCATTACACTTTAAATGATTTTTGCATTGTGCATGAGAGGAATTAATTTGAGTTGCAACTAGACAAAAATAAATTGGAGAGTTTTTCTCTATTACATTTTCCCCCTTCTGTAAAATTGAAGTGGAATTTACATTTTTTTCCTCATAAAAACAAAAAAAAATGAAAAATATTTTCACTATAATAAATTTATACGTACACACATCCCCTTAAATTTACTTGTCTTACATATATACCCATACAAATAAATACATATGTGCACATGGTATGACAGAAAGCAAACATTTTATCTGCAAAGAAGCTATATGTTTAAAAAACCCCAGGTGCTTAAAGGCATTAGGGGACAATTTAACTTTCATTTGAGTCTTTCATGCTTAAAAGTCTCATATTATTTGAAATACAAGGGATTTAGAATTCTGAATGCCGGGTTACCACTGAAAATTGAATTTAGCTTTCTAAAATAATTTATGAATTTTGAAAAAACAAAACAAAACCTTTCAGACATTTAAACTGTGTATAGGTTTATTCAAGTTAAAAATATTTAAAATTAAAGTCTTCCATTACTAAATTTAAGTGCTCTGATTGTACCTATTTAATGAAATGAAGAGGGAAGAAAATTATATTTTAAACTCATCAATATACAATTTTTTTTTAGTGACAAGTTTTTAAATTCAGTTTTCTGACTGCCACCTAGGAAATTATTGAAATAACTATTCAGTTTATAATGTGAAGAGATAATATATAATTTTGTTGAGTTTTGTTGAGTTATTTCTGCCCAGGTTACTCCTCTACCCACTCCAAACTTATGGTGTCAGAGCTGAGGCACCTGATCAAAGTAACTTGAAATGCAGTTCATGGAAGTTGAGCAGTCCGGAAAACATACTATCCATCTAATGTTTTATGCATACCTATAGGTCGATAATGTTATTTATCATTACAGCACACTGGCATGTAGACAGAGCCTGAGAGAGAGCCACAGGGCTGTAAGCTGAAGGGAAGTACTAACAAATGACCGCCCAGCACTGCAGTGCATCTATTTGGTAGCAATTATCAGTTTGTGAGTAACTACTAAAAAAGCTGAGGAGAAAAATGACCTAATGACCATGGGTGGTGTTCAGAGACCTCTGCAACTTGTGTGGAATAATACTGAAACAAACTTGCTAGCTATGGGACAAAGTAAGTTATTTTTTAACTAAGCAGTAATAAAAAAACCCCAAAGCTCTCATGTGCTACTTGTGGACACATTACACAATGTCAAGGAATGCTTTAAAATTAACAAAGAAACAAGTGTCACAATTAATGAGACTTTATTGAGTATTTTGTTTATTTATTGCTGCCACCTCAAATTTTAATCAGATAAATCAGTTAATGTTTTCCCATGGAAGTAATAATAAAAGTACTCAGGCTATATTACCCAACGCGTCACACATATGAAGGAAAGAATCACTGCAAATGCCCCTGCAGGAAAATAGGGTATTCACCTCTTGAAAATATTACTGCACACAAAGGCTCAATTTAGCCATGCTGATCACAATCCAGGGCTGGAATCAGGCTTTCCTTGCTGAAAGCTTCAGAGAAGAAGAAATATATTCCAATGCCTTGCCCACTCCTTGACTACTGATATAAGAAAAATTGTGTTCTCCAAACTGAGCTCCAGGGAATTAGGAAGAGAAGAGGGAAGCCATGAAGTGAACCCAAGATTGGAGGACGAGTTACTGGAGGTCACACAATCAGTTGTCTTTGGAGCTCAATGGTTTAATAAATGCTTTCCTTTGTGCATTCCTCCGAAACATGGCTTTGTTAGCCCACAGAGTACCCATAGGTGTTCTCCAGAGAGCTTCCTCCCAAACGGCAAACTCAGTCTTACATTTCTCAAGCTGACATTCCTTTCTTATTGTAGCCCAGTCTGTTACCCCTGAAGAGCAGAATGGGATGTTATTCTGTATTTCTTTTGGTGAGCTGTTTCAGTACCAGGATTGTGACTGCAATTTCTGATGCAGAAGGCTTCACAGTTGGAAGGGCAGTCTACAAAAGAATTGCTGGAGAAATTAAAGGTTCAAGCAGCTAGAATTCTTTTCTTCAGGAAAGTCCAGCCCAACGTAAATAGGAGATTATAGTTAGAAAATTCCATTAATATTCTTAGAAAAGGTTCATTTTGTTAAAATTACTTTGGCCATGAAACCTTTGTCACACACAAGGTAAAAGAACAAGCTCTCACCTGTATTGGAAAACACAGTAAGGTTTTAATTCCAGATGTGACTAAGGTTCATATGCATCTGAGATTTCCCTCCAGCTTTTTTAAATGACTTGCAATGACCACAGAGAAAGCCTAATTTAGGTGTTTCAGTTAAGTGCCTAAACTTGGCAGGCAAGAGCCGAGTCTTTAGAGATTGTGATTGTTCTTTGAAGAATGACTAGCACAATGAAAAGGCTGAGTAAAATTCTAAAATACAAAATAATATATAGGAATAAGGCGCATAATGATAAGTGAAGTTGTTTATTACAAATCAAACCAAGTGGCATCTCTCAGCCACGAACCTTGATTTATTTCCTTTTTCCTGGCATGGCTTATGGCATGTGTTAGCACTGTTATCCATGCATTATAAATATTTATTTATGCATTTATGTTTTATGCTTTTACAGGCCAGTAAAAACAAATAACTGAACAAGTTTACAGGCAGTTAATTTGGTGTTTAATGGAAATAATAGTCTGAAAATGTCCTGCTTTGTGAAAGCACTGAGCTGAGTTTCTCCAGGGAGCTGTTTACAGCACCAGGGATTTTTCCCTCTAGGTGCTGGGAACCCAGTCTTTAAGTCCTGTTTTCTTACTTTGCAAAACATTGAAAACAACAGAATTCTGTCAGTGCTGTTGAAAGTTCTCAGCAATTCTTCATTTCAAGGACATAATTGCTGTATCTGGATAAGAAAAATAAACAACAGCATTTTGCAATCATGATCTGAGAACAAGTAATTCAGACTCTGTCCAGACTGATAAATAATATTAATGAAAATCCCAGTTCTTACTTTTTTTTTAATAAGGTTTTTAATTTTTGAAAAAATATTATTAAGACATTTAAAAAATAGATATTTGCCTTCTGTTGGTTTTTTTTTTTTTTTTTAAATAAAAAATGGTACAGAAAAATGAAGGGAAGAAGTGGCAAGATTTGGAAAGGAAAAAAAAGGGAATGTAAACACAGCAAAAGAGAGTACTTCCAAGAAACGTTAATTGAAGTAATTTCAGTGGCCCTGTTTTTATTAGTTTCTTTGAAGTTTTTAGTTGTGTTTTGCTGAAAATGAGAACATTTAGGGAATAAATTTTTTATGGGAAACACATTTTTCTACAAAAAAATAATCGAGCCTTATTACTCCAAAACATTTATGCACAACAGATTTTATTTTTTTTTGTCCCCTGAGTCTTACATGGTCCAACTGTCTCCTTATTGCAATTTTACCCTACAAAAGGCCTTTACTTCTCTGAAAGATCACATATCATATAGGATGATGTCCTGTTCAGCTTAGAGTCAAATTCAACTCCTCAGCGTGGCAGGAGAGGCACAGAGAGGGAATGGCTAGGATCAGCATTGTGGGTTCAAGCCTGTGCTGGAGGCCAAGTGCCTTGTTTAAACCTTGACAAGCTCAATACACCAAGACAGCAAAAAAAAATGATGAAAAGACCAATCTCATCCTCATTTCTGTTTGGATGAGTATAAATGATTATCAAGTCTCTTACGAGGCAAATAATGTGTAACACGTTTCTTGCCGCTGTGGTTATCTGCTTCTTCCAGAGTAATTTCCTTGAATAAGCATTTTGGTTTTGTTGTTTTCCTTGTCTTTGGTTTGCTTTGTTGGATTTTGAATTTTGATTTTTAAATTTTTTGTGTTTGTTACTGTTAGTATTATTACTTTAAAGATAGAACCTATTTGGACTTATTTTCAGTAGTCCTAAAAGAGAAAGGAAAAACCTACTGAATAGTCTGTTACTTTCTCCCACCTCCTCTAAAAGTTCAGAATTCAGCTTTCATTTTGATGGTGCTTTAACAACACTTGGTAAAAAAAAGTAAACTAATTACAATGGAAATGCATCTCTGAAAACTTTTAGAAAAACACATTATTTTGTTTTAGGGTTCAGTTAATATACATTCATTTATCATCTTTATAAGAGATGTACAGGGCAATGATGAATAATCCCTGGCTTCCAATCAGGAAATGCAAATTATTCTTCTCTCTTTTTTTTTCTGTCTTTTTTTTTCCTCTTTTTTTTTTCCTTTCCAATGAATAATGCATAATAGTAAAACTGAAGAAAAAAAAAAAAAAACGTGGTGCCAGAAAGCTGGCAGGATGTAATGACAAGCAAGAAATGTAATGTGGTGTGTTACCAAAAAAGCTTTTAAAGAGAAGCCAAACACTGCATTTCCTTTAGTCACAATGACATCATCAACCTTGAACTTAGGGGAAAGTCTGCAAAGTATAAAGGCCAGAAAGAATGGGGAGGGAAAATGTTATCCATGGGAAATTAAGTAAATAAAAAATAACTCCTAGATTCAGGGGCTTTCTTTTAGTTTATACCCAAGCCCAAATCATGTTCCCTAACCTGAGACTCCACCTACCTACCGGAAACTCTTTAATAAAAGGTGTCAGCAATCTTGGCTTTCCTTATAGAGAAACAAACCTGCACTCTCACTAGATCACAGAGATTTTAGGTTGATTGAACTGGTTGAGCCCCCAAACTTGCATCACTATAGCTTGAAGGAGTTTTTAGTTGTTTGGGCAGTTACTTTAGTCTATGACTTTAAAAGCTTTAACTTGCATGGGTTGAATTTGGGTTGCACTTTCATCCTGCTGTCACAGACAAGTGTCAACTATAATGAAACCAGTTGAATAATCACAGTTTAAGCATAACACAAGAAGGTCTCAGTGGAAGATATACAGCTTTGCATGTAACAAAAAAGAGCTACAAAGCAAGGTCTCAAGCATTTCTCTGAAATGTTGAAACTCAGTGAAGGCTTATTGCTCTTAAGAGCTTGCCACTTTTAACTGAGATCTTGACTTTAAAACACTGCATTGTCATATCTGAATCATAAATTCATAGAGAAAGTACAGCAAAATATCTTTTTTATCTCTCTTTTTCTTTTTTTTTTTTTTTTTTTTGCCTTGCTTTAGTTTGGTTTCTTTTGAGTTAGTTCCTTTCAATTTGGTTTATTTTGATTTAATTTCTTTTGGCCTGGTTTCCTGTGTTTTTTCTCACCAGTTCCTAAAAACCTTAAGGATGGAGAGTTATAAAAACTTCGGACTGCAGTGCCCATACCTGTCAGAAATGTAATTACACGGTTTGAATTCCACCACAAGTATTGAATTATAGTTTCTATAATGAAAATGAAATACATTATCTCTGAGTTTAATGACAAACTTTCTGAACTGAAGGCTATCTTCTTTGCTCTCTAAATGTTGGACTCCTCTGCTAAATAACAAATGATAGAATGAGAGGAAATGGCCTCAAATTCTGCCAGGGGAGGTTTAGACTGGATAACAGGAAGAAGATTTTCACTAAGGTGGTTGTCAAGCATTAGAACAGTGTGACTCAATGCAGGGAAGTTGAGTCACCGTCCCTGAACATTTAAAAGACGTACAGATGTGATGCTTATTAAACAGACATGTTTTGTGGTGGACTTGGCAGTGCTGTCTTAATGGTTGGACTTGATGTTCTTGGAGAGCTTTTCTAATGTAAATGATTCTATGATTCCATGGATTTCAAAAGCATCTGGATCACTAAACTCCCGCAGATTTATTTAAATGTCTCAGCTCTCACTGCAGATCTATGAACGTCACACTAGTGAATAAGCACTTGAAGCACTCCTCCTACAAGACTGTTCCTGATCCAGCCCTAGGGAGTGGCCATATTTCACCCCCTATTCTACCTTCTGATAGTCACCAGCATTTTTAGAAGAGATATCACAGTTTATGAGTTTCTTACAGTTTACAGGAATAATTTCTGGTTCTACTGCTAAAGGATTATTCTTTCAGTAATGAACATATGGCTTGAGTCCTTCCTGTTGTTCAAATTACACCCTCTTTCTTACTCACATGTGTCCATTCAGGGCATAAACACTGTGATATCTGCTGAGGAACACATGCTGTTTCCAAAACTAAGTTTTCTTCTCTTTTTTAACAAGATAGAAATAATAATTTTTATTCTTTTGACTTGTAAGTTCTGTTGCTGCTGCTATTTATTTCTTCCCATCTCTCTCCTTTGTGTCCCTAAGATAACCAAAAATTCCTGGCATCAATAGCCTATGTAAAAACATATTTCATGGATGGAAAAGGGCCAAAATCAAGTTATTTCATTAAGACACAGCAAAATGTCTTCTGGCATACCTTTAAAAAATCAATAAATTGAGGTAGGATGGGACCTCTCATTGTGTTAGAAGCCAAAATATATTTATTGTCCAGATGTAATTTCAGTTTTATTGTCCAGATCACAGGTCATTGGTTAGCAGATGCTGGGCAGGGAATCTAGCCGGTCAGCTAATAGCCTCCCCACTGCTGAAATTAACTAACAGTCAAAAGGTTTAATAACCAAAGGTCACAATAGGCTGTTTGAAGAGTCGGTAGGAATCCATCTGATAAATTATCTTCTTCTGTTCTGGGGCAAATGCTGTCTCACCTCCCTCCGTGATATAAAATGAGAATTAGAAAAGTAAACTCTTACTCCAGGCCAAAAAAGTTGATTTTCACAGCTTGCTAACATCTTCCAGGGAAAGCATGTCCTGTCCTAAACTCTTGCCCCTGTTGTTGCTGATTCTGAAAACAAAATTGATAAAATTTGGAAGGAGAGCAAAAGCACTCACTAATGGATTGGGAGTGAATGTAGATTTGGTGTTTATTTTTTAAAATGTATTTGATATGTCAAGCAAAAGTTACCATGCAATAATGAAAATCCTTCTAACATTCAATTTAATATTTGAATTTCAGTTATTTGCCCAATCTGTCGTGATAGGGTTAACAAAACCTACTTGAGTTAGGACTGGAGTCCTCAAATAGGTAACAATATAAGAATTTAACATCAAATTATACCAGCCCAGAAGTCTTGAATCTAATTGCTGGAGGCACATAGAAGTATATTTTGTCACTTCCCTTGTTAACTTCATCATTCTCTTCTAAAACACTAAGAAAATGACAGTCTGCAGCCTTGATATGTTGCTGGTGTTTTCAGTAAAAAATGACCATTAGTGAATAATGAATGTTTCCTGCTTATTAAAACTACTTTCTTTTTTTTTTTTTTTTCCCTACCTTTAACTTCTCCCTGAAGCAGGCAGAAGTTTGTTTTGCACATCCCAGACCTTGGCCTTTCATTGAGGCCTGAAGTAAGCATTACCATGACAGAGAAATTGTGAGTGAGCAGTGAGGAAAGGGGAAAACTTTTCTCTACTTTTTCTTTATTAACCTCTTCCTTATGGGATGCCTTATTCATATGACAGAATATTTTTCAGGTTGCTTCAAGCTGCCATTGTGGAAATTTGTTCATGCTTTATAGAAAAGATCCAAGGTGCAAAAGGATTAAAGCCATGACATTAATGTTGGTGGAGAGAGGCTCCAGGTTCCACTATTCTCACCCTACTGTGATGATAGACTTAAGCTTGAGCTTGGTCTGCACTCCAACTCAGCTCTCATCAGTCAAATCCACGCTTCCAACAGCAGGAAGAGCTTGCATCCAGATACTCGACATCTGGATTGATTCCTGTGCCTGAATTTTCCTGTCTGGCTGACCTCTCAGCTCATTCTAGGTGGAAATCAAGTCGTCATCAGCTTGAATAAGTGGTGAACATGATCTGGAGGCTGAGCCTGTGTACCACAAAAACATAAATGTAGACCTGCAGTCTGAGCATGAGAACAGGACTAAGTAATAGGAGTGGACTTGCACAGGCATAAATTAATGATGGCCCAAACGCAGTCACTGAGATTTGATTTTAAAGAACAAAAAAACCTCCCTTTCATGGAGAAATTTCATTCACAGCCTCTAGGATCACAGCTTATTTTGTGCTTTTCTACAGTTTTTCATATCCCTGTGCTGCACTCAGGCTAAACTAATCATCTCCTTTTCATTTCAAATTCATGCCCTGGTTCAAGGGGTCTGAGGGAAATGAAATAACATGTGAATCTCCAGATCAGTGCTGCAGACACATGTAAAGGAGAGCATGGCCATCACTGCAAACAAGTATAAAATGCTACCGTAAACACACAAGCCCTTAGCAAAACAGAATGAGCTCAGCTCCTCCATGTGAGCATGAGAAAATTGATGTAGTGAACACTGGACTAAGAAATAAGTGAAGAACAGCTACAGGACAGGGCTTGTGATACTGTAGGAAAGTATTTTCAGCAATCTGAAATTTTCAACATGGCAAGAAATGTGAGAGAGTTCGAAAAGACAGTATAGTCATGGATCCTTATGAGCTGTGGCCCAGAGTAGGAAAATAAGTCCTTTTTTCTTACATTTTAGGTGATACTCACTGCTTCATGTTTTCAATCCAGGGGAATCATGGCACTGAAATTCACCTGACACATACATATTAGAAGAAAAATGGCAATTTGCTGTGAATGAAGGCTGGGAAAGAAGAAAGAGAAGGGATATAAAAAGAAACAATTAAAAAGCTATGTTTCTGACGGAACAGTTTGGATTACTAGGTGGGACTCATTTGCCCGAACATAGATGAACTGATCAATAAATCCTACCAGGAGTGATTGGCTCACTTTAAGATATATATCAAACCTAGATTAATACAAATCAATCTCTGGAAATGTCTGTTTCTCTCTATTCTGGACTGTCATGAAGGAATTCTTAGGTAATGAATTCAGACTTAGGCCTCTAAATTTTAGACAACTGAAGTTAGAGAAGATGAATCACATCCTTACTTATTTGTGATAAACTAGTCCTCAGGTAATCCAGCTCAAAGGGACACACACAACCCATTCAGATAATAGTACAGTCAGGAATATGGGGTTTACTCTATCAAAAAAGGACTGAGCAGCTTTGTTGTTCAGCAAAGTACTAATAATTAATAACCACTGTGGATGTTGATTTGATAAACACAGATCCCACAAATAGCAGTAGTGTTTGGGTTGCGAGTGACCGAAGTTACTTATTGCACACATTCAGTGAGATTTTATAAGACTGGGTGATGTGCCCTCAGTTTCCCATTTAGACAATAGCTTTACCAGTGAAATGCTGTGAAATACTTCAGAAGCAGGAAGTATGTAAAACCTCAAGTTAGGTAAAGAGCAATTCAACATTCAAAGACTTTCCCTGTACTTGAACAGAGATTTTGGTGTCTGCCCTGATAAAAATATTATATCAGCATCCCTTTAAACCCTTCCTTTTCCTACTCAGCAGTTTTGCTCTTTTAGTTCCACACTTCCCTTGACCAATTACATTAATGTGTATTTGTCAATACCGAATTTCATTTGCTGCGTAACAGCCCAGAGCCCAGCAAATCTTGTTGAATTTTCCTTGCCTCTTAAGCCTGAGTTCCTGCGTCTTCCCAGCTTTGTGTTGTCAGCAAAACTTAACACATTTACAATAGGTCTCTTGATCTAGGGCAATTACAGAGGGAAGCAATAGCAGGTGCAGGAAGCTTAACAAGAGACGGATGTTGTACTATCATTGTGGTCTCCGATCCTGTGTTAGTATAAGGGTTGTCAAATTGGTTCAAATTAAATTGACATCGCGGTGGAGCAGGTATCACACAGTTGTAAATCTCAGACTTTCTTGGCTCCAATGCCTTGAGAGGAGACAAGGAGAGGGAGATAAGGAGGAGGGGACAAGCACGTGCAAAGGCAGCAGCAGAAGGTGAGAGCGAATGCAGAAATAAAACAGCCAGAAAAGGCTTTAGCAGGCTACCTACTGCATCTGTGTGTTGTCATAAGGAAACAGTCAACGAGGACTTGCATAGTTCATGACTCACACAATGTTATGCAATAATTTTTGAATGAGTGAACAGGCTAAAGTTTATAAAGGATGAAATTCTCTGTAACTTGATGTCATATCACCCAGATTTTCCCCATCAGGCCACCTGTGGAATGCAGGGCCTTGAAATGAGAGCACCTGGAGCACTTTCCTGGAAAGAGAGAGCTTCTATGTGAACAAGAAATTTCAGGAAGTTCTGCCACAATTTGAGTGATTTTTCTGGGTCATTATACTGCTAAAAAAGTTGGCACTCTTTAGCTGTAATTAAATGCCTTGAGAGGTTTGTTTCTTCAAAGGACTTATGGAAGGGATATACCTTCTGTGAAGTAAGAAAAAGGTGAAGAGACTTTCAGATTGGTGCATTTCTGGGCACATGCAGGGAGAGAACTTTGTTCTCCCAAATAAGCCTGATGAAGTGTAGAATGTTCACAAATAAATTCAAGTTAGGAAGATAGTAACCTTGAAGTCCAGACAAATAAATATTTCCAGAATAAGAAGGCCTAAAGAGACAGCAAAAGTAGTTCAACACTGTTGGGGCCCTCCCCCCTGCCGTGTAATCCTGGGAGAGGGGCCCTGGGGGGGAGGCACGGAGTTTCCCTGCCCCTGGTCAGCCTCATTCCCCATTGGTTGTTTTGTGTTCCCCTGCGTGGGCAAGGACCCTCGGGTCCCGGGATTGCCGCAGTACCTCAGCAGAGCCCCGACCATGTGGCTGGAGAAATAAACATCTCTCTGAAACATCTATCAAGAATCGGTCCATATATATTTCTTTTCCACGGGCCTCCTCGTCTGATACGCGTGTTGCAGTATCCCCACTGTAACACAACACAAGAAAATGTAAAGTCTTGAACTTGGAGAAAAATAACTCCAAGTACCAAGATGAGCTGGGAGCCAACTCTCTGGAAAGCAGCACTGGCAGAGAAGGATGTAGGGGGCTCTGGGTGGGAAAGAAACTGACTAAACGATCTGACTTTGTAGCAAAGAAAACCAAAAACTTTCTGGGCTATACTACCAAGAATATTACCAGAAGGTTAAGGGAGGTGATCCTTCCCCTCTGCTCAGCACTGGTGAGACATCTCAAGCTCTGTGTCTGTTTCTGGTCCCTGTAGTGCAAGACAGATATGGGTACACTGGATGATGGTATAGTGATGGTCCAGACAAAGACATTGGTGTTAAGCTGTCTACATACAAAGGATATATTTAAGTTTGCATAGTAGTCCACAGGTGTTAATTGAAATACAGACTGTCCAAAAACCTATATACTTAGTCCTAAAACACACATCTAAACTTCATAAGCTGAATAGCTCTGTAGGCTTTATTGTGTTTATAAACTATGAATTTGCTTCAACTGACTGAAGTAAAACATCTACTGTCATTTGAGATTATGAGAAAGTATGAAACATCCACATGGGTCTGTCAGGACTGCAAAATGCTTACAGCCCTCTGGACTGGAATTATGAAGTCAGAAGCAATTATCTAGAGCATATTGAATGCATTAGACACCTCTTTTTAACAATAAAACCTCTGAGTTTTCTTGATGGTAACAGGAGTTGAGAAAACTAGTTCAGAGGTAGACCTTTACATCTAAATATTTATATGCATTTCTGCTAAAATAAGAACAGTAAAGGAAATAAAAACCTTACCCCATGCACAAGAGAATTCTGTCTTCTGTTCTATCACTTGGTTAGTCAGAAAGAAATTTAGTTACTTCTATTTTTCTAAGATCTTTTGCAGAATCAAGTGGTCCTTGAGTCAACCATCAGTTAAGATCCTGACTCTGCATATGGCATTCATTTTCTGAACTCTAGCCAGTCTCCCTGTTCACTAACTGGAAACAAGTGGCCTGCTCAGGAACAAAGGTATTTGATGCTGCACCTACATTTTTGGGTAGAAATGAAGCTGTGGTTCCCCATCTAGACCACTGTGTTGGTAAATCTCCCAAGCCCCATGTTTTGAAGAAACTTTATGTGAGGGGCCCTGCTTTTGAGAGGAGTGCTGTGTGCAGACTGGCTTAATTATTTGAGGAAAGAATTAAAGAAAAGAGCTTGACAGCTTAAGAGAATATTTAACCATTAATGTCAGTATGATGAGATGGACTTTTTTTTCATCTTCATCTGTCTCCTTCAAAAAGCAAGTCTTTTCCATAAGGACTCATGGAAGTTACTATAGCTTGAGTGCCAACTATTTAGTATTTATCCTTTTGATAGTTTTAGTCAAGTTTTGTTCATTTTTCCAGATGTTTCCCATTTAATTGATTATTTCACCACCATCACTGACCTGTTTTTTCACCTCCAAGTTTGACCTTCTCATCTTCTCTGCCTTATAGTTACCATTATTTTATCTAGAGGTTTGCATGAAATTGAGATTATAGTCCTCTTTATTAATCACCTGTCCAGACAATTTAAGAAGGTGATGCACATAAAACCACACACAAACAGAGCATATTCTTTCCCTCTTCATGGTACCTGCCTTTTGGTACTCTACAAAAAAAACCCCTATTACCTAAATAAAGGTGAATCCACTACTCAAGTATGACCTTTAGAAGTTATGAGCTGTTTTTCCACCAGATTCCTGAATTCTGACACCAGCCACTAACTGGGTGTACCAAAACGAACCTACATTTGTGTTTGCCTCTCATGAAAGCACACCTATAATTAGAATTATTCAAAATGATCACAATAAATCCTGACTCTAGGTCATTTGATCTTTCTTGCTCTTTTACTAAAGTCTGCGAAACCAGTCTTTGTATAGTCTATGAGTGTGATGAAGGTTTCTGAAACCTTTTTAGTAGTGTTTTGTTTAGAGCAATTTTTTTTAGGAACAATAAATTGTAGAAAATTCAAATTTTTTTATGCAATTCAAAACCAGAAGGATGTATTTAGAGAAAATACTCTACCATACTACTGAAGAACAAATTTTTTTGGCAAATAAAGGCAATGTAAATAAATTAAAAACAAAAAAAAATAATTAAGGTGGATAAAGGAGTTCAGTAATGATGAAAGGCATGTAGCAAATGATCAACTGAAAAGGATACTGTGGAAATGTTTGGTTGGCTTGTATGATTCTCCCAGGGAATGTTGGGATATTCTCCAGCAGATGTTTCATTGTTCAGACATTTAAAACTAGATTAGGAAAAGCAATAGGAAGCAAGTGCAGTGAATAATAATTCAAAAAATGGATGAGATTGCCATTGGAACAGATGAACTGATTCGATCTGCCTTATTAAATATTATATTGTGAAGATCCTAACATCCTCTCTAATTCTTTGTAACTTCTTTTCATGTTTTTAAGACATTATGAAATGGTATAAATAGTAGGAATGTAGATTTGATTAAAATCTATCAGGAGATGATACATTTTAGACATTTAACTAAGAATTATTAGACCAAAATTATGATTAATTCAATGTTAAGGTTATGACATAGTTCACTAGTGTCAATCACTTTCATACTGATTGTTTTATAAAAATATATATATACAATTTGCAATAGAGGAATTATGTCACCTGTCCTCTTCACATTTTCTTCCTCCATATATCATATCCTTACACTATAAACCACAGGAAATGTCTTGGTTCTTCTTGTACCCAGCCCATCCCTAGGGTTCTGGATGCCATTATAATCCCTATCCCCCAAAAAATAAACATATACCAGGTACCAACAAATGGAAACAACTCAAGACAGAGCACTGAAGCATAAATGATTCCTTCCAGTCAGGGCTCTGTGATTTGTGTGCCTGTGTGGGTGCGCGGACTGTGCACAGAGGTATGGGAAAGCTGAAGACTAAGGAGAAGAAATAAGACTGCACTTGAAAATTAAAATTACAACCCCACAAAATGCAAAACAGAAAGAGAACAGAATTTTAAACAGGTTGGTAGATAACATCAGCTCATTAGCAGTTCTATTACAGCTTACACTGGTTTGTTTTCTCTAAGCATAAAAAACATCCAAGTGATATGTTTGTGTCTATGTGTCTGTGTATGGAAGGAAGTAAATTAGACAGACATAGCACAAGTTATGTCTGAAAATTTAAATGCACCTTTCAAGACAACAGGAGGTGTGAAGGGGAAGATTGCTGAAGCTGATTTTTCAAAGTGCTGATATATCTTGGGTAGACCCATGTCTTGTGCAGGACTTCCATTGCCTCACTTTGACTGTAATTTCTTCCTGCTTTAAAAACATGATGTTCAAAGTCAAGAATGCTTTCAGACCAATGGAAACCAGCTTGTGTCACAGCAATCAAGGTCAAGAGGGTAAGTCAAAGGAAAGCAAAGGAAATAATATGGACTCTAATTATTTGCATTTATAAACAAAGGTACACCACACCAAAAATTTAGTTGGGATTTTCTTCCATAATTTCCTTAGAAGAAATGAAGAAGCTTCAAGGACAAATTAGAGATGTTACTGCACCAGTGAGGAAAAAAAAAAAAAACTAACCCTTCCTACTTGAAGACTAAAACTTTCAGTTTGCTAAAAGATGCTGTCATGACATGTCCAAGAACTCTGCTTGCTTAAGATCTTATTGCTATTGTCTCTGTGATAGCAAGCCAATATGTATCAGCTTAGTAAAATGAAGGCTGAACAACAGCTGCATGCAAATATTAAAATAAGATCACTGGGAGGCAGAGAATTGATTGTGGACAACAGAACTGTGAAGTGGACTGGGAAGATTTTAATGGGATACAAAAAGAAAGAAGCAGTAAGGTTTCAATTATAGACTCCAACAAGATGGAAAACAAAATAACATGTATCTTTTGACTATTTATTTGTTTTCAGGTCTTATGGATATTTGTTTACAAACTTTGAAATACATTTTTTCTTCCAATGTTGTCCCGATTTTGAATTTTAAAAATATTTATAATTGGTTGAAGTCTAATCACAAGAACCACATATTGATTGATGCATCTCAAAGTAGCAAAAGTAATTTTGCAATTTTTTTAAAATTTCAATTTTGTTTGTATAAGGAATACTTCCTTTTTTTTGGGAAAAAAATATAGTTAAAGACATGACCTTTTTACTATATATATCCATTTTTCAAAAAGAGTTTTGCTACCTTGTTCACACTCAGTCAGCAGAACTTGAAGGTAAATTCAGTTCACTGACTGGTTCATAAAAACAATATGTAATCAAGGTGGGAAAGTCAAACAACCTAGAATTTTAGATACAGATGTTTTAATTGGATTGAATATATCCCATCATCCATTTACCAACAATGCAGTCTGGGCCACTATATTCTTTCTAGAGAATATTGACACCAGAATGAATTTCTATGATCAGACAAATGTTCTTAATTACTTTTGAAGGTTTGTTTTGTAGTGTTTAATCTCTGGAAATATTGCGAAATAAAACATTGTGAAAAAAACCACTAGGAAATAAAACACTGACTGCTTCACACTGTGGAGAATTCTTGTAGATTTTCACCTCCTGGATCCTGAGACTGTCTGCTGATCAGAACACAGTTGAATCCTCAGTAAGTATAAAATTACATAGCTGTGCTGGTTTTGGTGGAATGATACTATCCAAAATTGCCATAAAAGCATTAGCTAATAGGTGCTTTCTATCTAAAAGGAACTATTGGGACATTGTATAATCTTGTTTCACGTTTCTAAGAAAAATTAGGTGTTGCAGTGGCTAAGTCCACTTTACACCCCCCAAGTCACCCTAAAAGTGGTCTCTCCTTGCAGCACTGTGCTACAAAGTTCTCCCTTTGTCTAGATCCTGCTGGTCACTGGCCCGCTCCCCCCTCCCATCCCTTTTTCCATTGGCCCCTGTTATGTCATTCAACCTTGCCTCTGCCCCCTAGCCCTCAGACCATTGGTTTTGGATGCTCTACCCGCCTCTGGCAGTTTTCGGGATAAAAGCGGTGCAGGTATTCGGTTGTGGTTCTCTCTTGCCTGTGTTCCATTTGGGGTGTTGCTATTAAACGCCTCAGAATTGCACGCAGAGAACCCCTCTCACCTCTCTGTCTCCGGTTCGTGCATGGACTGTGTGTGTGAGCGGCTGTTCGTGACACCTGCGCAGGTGAGATTGTGTGCGGGTGCTGCAGAGCGCCGCCTCAGCGGCCCACGAGGGACCCAGCAGGGGCAAACGCAGCATCGATCCACTGAAGCCTGCATTCAATAATTAGGTACCTTAGAGACAAAGAGACATTAGAGAATGTCATCCAGTGTAGGTGGAGTGGTCCACCTGGGTATGTGCCTTCCATTCGGTCTAAAATTACATCTAAACAAACTAGAGCAGCTGTAGTTCATGCCACAGAGGCAAAGAATAAGGACTTTAGATGATGGTCTCAGTGTCTGCAACTCGTGACTGTCCTTTCTGGATGATTGAAACTGAATTGAGTTAATGGGAAAGACTGAACAGGTTTATGTAAAAGGAAAATAATGAAAAAAAGAAAAAAAAAAGAAATAAAAGACAAAAGAGGCAGGAGAAATAAAAAAGTGAATAGAAAAGAGAGAAATTGCGAAAGGAAAAAAAGGAGAATAAAGAAAAGAAAGTAAAGAGAAAAACAGCAAGGAAAATTAATAAAAAAATAAAAAGAAAGGAAAAAGACTAAGAAAAGGAAGTATGAGTTTACCATTCTTACTTGCATTACTTACCATAAAGAAGTCTATAGCATCAAATACGCCATAGTGAAGACCCTACTCATCTGTTTTTTTATTGTGTTGGATGGAGGATTATGGACAAACTGAAAATTAGTTCTTACAAAGTATTTTCTTTCAGGTCTCATGTCCATAATTGTTATCCAAAAATAGGCAATTTATCTAGGTCTAGCTTATCTCAAAGTAAAACTCCTTATTTTCTCTATGAGTTACAAGGAGGGTATAGATAATTCAGAACCAGGTCTGGTGAACTAATTACTATTACTCAATAATTACTGAATGTTACTAAAACAGGGAATATTTGGGACATTTCATAGCAACTATACTCAGGAATCTAATTCAGATCCCAGTTCCAATAGAATCAATATGGAACATCTCCCCATCTGGGGTTTACATCTTCAGAATTGTCCATTATCCAGTGATGGTGAAAGGCACTACCCTGGAGCATTTTACAAGGCAGAAAAAACCAAACAGACACTGGGAAGAAGTCAAGTCCAACCACAAAGACTTCACTCCTGTCACACTTAAATGAAGCCTTCTATTCTGTAATTTACCACTAACTGTATTACACAACATGCACACCATAACTCCCTCCCTCACCAGTGCACTCAATACAGAAAGACAAAAGCAAATTAAAAGAAAACTTAAGATGGTTTGTATTGAGTCAAACACCCATTAAGCAAACAAGCAAAAAAACCCTGGAACATTTGGAAACCCTAATGAAAATCAGTATTTCTTCTGCTTGATAGAAGCTACTTTAAAATCTTTCAATCAAAAGCAAATCTAAATATTAAGAAACATAATGGCAGGAGAAAGGGAGACAGTATGGGTAAAGGTACCAGGACATTGTCTTTCCTTATGTGTTCAGAGAAAGGTATTTTCCTAAAAACAGTTAGAATAGTCTGAATACTTTGGGATGTTCCACAATGAACTCTAATTCTAGGATTTCTGGTGCCAAGGTAGTATTTTTGTTTCAAAGAACTGTTCTGAGTTAGTAGGGAAACATTCAACATTCCTCAGCAAAAGAACTATATTTACAAATATAAAACTTCATTATTAAAAAAAAAAAAAAGAAAAAAAGCCCAAGATATATAGATGACCTTGCAAAAAAAGCAAGGCAGGGAGGTTGAAATCAGGAGAAGCTGGGATTTATGGAAACAAGACTCTGTAGATGGGGGGGGAATCAAAGACAAGGAAGTAATGGTGGAAGAAAGAATATGGGGTAAATCTTCCTTTGTATTGCTGTTATGTACATACCTGCTGTTTTGTGGCTGAAGCACAGCTATCTATTTGATTTTTTTTTTTCCCAGAGAGAAAGGGGGATAGCCATGGAATTATGGATAGGTACTTTGCATGAATTGCATTACATGCAATCTTAATGTTTCATTTCTGCAGAAACATGACATTGAATGTATCCCTGAGGATCCAGTAGTTCTAGTTTCCCAGTACTCTGAACACACTGAAATCCTCTTCATAAATCCAATTCCCTACCACTCCAGTGAAATATTCTCCCATAGAATTATTTGCAATTTGTTATATAAAATTGGCTTCTAGATTAATCTAATTTTTAACACTGATGAAAGAAATCTTACTCAGAGGTAGCCAGAGAAGGCTCTTCTCTGATTTCAGCAGATTTTCATGGATTTTTCTTGTCCCAAACTCTGACTCTTGAGCCCTCAGTGTCAAAGAGGATCATTTTTCTGTCCTAATATTGTACAAAACCAAATCCAGACCCCTTAATCTTAGTGGTCTTGAAGATTCACTAGTGATATTGACAGTGAAACCTTAAGGCAGCATTCAGGTATTATTTTTCCATTGAATACCTGCAATTGACAATAATCCCTGAACATGAATTTTTCCTCCTTTTTTTCCCTGCCTACATTCTATTCTGTTTGTGAATCCCTATGTGTGTAACTACCCTTGAACGTATTTTTTGCGATGTAGAAACAGTTTTAAATTTAATCAAAAATCCATTTTTCCCAACTGAGTATTAACTGAAATATTGTCTGTATTTTTTCACAGTTAGTTTAATTCTCTAGTATAAAACTGTGGCAATAAAATAGTCCAACTCACCAGCTTTGAACCAGTGTAATTGAGAGGAGAAACTAGTGAGATGGAATTAGACCAATTTTACATCAGGATAACTGAATTTAATCTCCTGATTAAGATTTGAAGCTAGCATATGTATAACTCTTATACAAGCAACCACATTATTTGCTTGATATTTTTGCAGTGTCAAAATTCGGGTAGACATGGAAACTCTGTATGTTTCCAGAATTACAGCCTTTTTAAAAAGACAAAGAGGCTCAAAAAGTCTGGAGATGTTCTCTCCAGACTTCAGAGACAATAGTCATGTTTACCAGTGCTTACACGCAAATACAACCTGTGACCTGAATACTTATGAACATCAGGGTAGCTAAAATAAATCAGACCAGAGGTCTGCACAGCCCAGCCTCCTGTTTCTGACAGAGGTGTAAAGCAAATGTCTCATGAAGGATAAAAGATCAGGGCCAGTAGACGAAATAAAGGAAAGTGTCTTTCAGTCCTTTCTGAGACCCTTACGGCTTGGGGATCAAAAAATTCCTAAACTGGGGCAATGTCTCAGTATCCAGTTGTCTGAGAAGGATTTCCCTGCCAGACACTTTCCCAGTCTCTCTTGAAAATACGTGCCTTGTTAGTATCTAGCATTTAAAACAACTGCAACAAACAATAGTGTGGTTTTGTGTCAGGTTGAAAGGACTCCACAAGGACCATCAATTCCAGGTCCTGGCCCTGCCAAGGACAACCCCAAGAATCCAGCCATGGGCCTGAAAACAGTCTCCAAATGCTTCTTGAGCTCTGTCAGGCCTGGTGATGTGACCAGGGAAGTCACAGGGAAGAAGAAAATGCTCCCGACACAACTTCAGGCCATTCCCTCAGGCCCTGTCACTGGTCACCAGAGAGAAGATATCAGTGCCTGCCCTCCCTGCTTCCCTTTGTGAGAAGTTATAGATGCTATGAGATCAAACCATCAAAACCATTTCAAACCATATCTATTGTTAAAATAAGAGAAGTGGAAAAGCAAAACCGGTAATTGAGAAAAAGGGGAGAAATTCTCCTCTGCTAAAAATCAGAGTCATTCACTGAAGTTTGAGCAGTACAGTTTTCCCCAGTGGGAGTCTTGAACCAGTAGTAAAATCACAGAATCACAGAATGGTTGTCTTGGAAGTGACCTTAAAGATTATGTAGTTCCAATCCCTCTACCATGGGCTGGGACACCTCTCTTTGGACTTGTTTTCTCAAAGCCCCATCCAATCTGGCCTTGATGCTTCTTCAAACTACTTTAGGCTGGTGTAGATGCTACAGTCAAAGAGCACAGCATAGGCAGTGGCCTGTTCATGGCATCACATCTCTTATCTAAAGACAGCAGTGTAAATAAGTAGCATTTCATGTCAAAACTCTTTTGAGCAATTTCAGACACCTAATGCAAATTCAGCCAATCATCTGCCAGAAGTGATTATTTCCCTCCACTGAATGAAACAGAATGTTGAGTGATGAGCTCAGTGACAAAAAAGATTCACTCAATACTGGATGTTTTTTACTTTCTTTTGGTGATGACAAAAATGAAACACAGTAAAGTTTAATGAAGCAGGCACACAAGTGGCACACAACACAGCTTGGCACAGCAGCTCCACTTAGTCCCTCATGCTGGACAGCTCTGGTCTGTCTTCCGCAAGTACGATACTACCCTGAGAGAAGATGGATCTGAAAAGAGTCTGCCTAAGTACAGGTTTTATGGGTTTTTTTTGTATTTTTTTTTTTCCTTTTTTAAAGAACAGTACTGTGAGTGGCTCTTTCCACTAACTTTGGGAAACAAACATCAGTTTTAATAGAGCTTGACATGTTTAACAGCCAATGTAAACTACGCTTTCACATTGATTATGTGCACTTTGGACAATTTTCTTTCAGTGAGGACTTTTTGGGAGGAATAACACTCTTCTCACAATTTTCAGTGTGATTCAGTTACATCCTGTAGGGCTTTGTATAGCATGTGCACATCAAAACACATTTGGCTTCCTTGACAGTAATATATTTTGGGTTGGAAGAAAAATGAACCACTGCATGACTCATTTTAAATTTGTACAATGGGTTTATTTCAACCTTTGTAAACTGCATATAGCTAAGCCCAGAATTAGCTGTGAAATGCCAGCCTGATGGGTTTTTTTCTGTAATTTACAGTAATTTGTACTCTGAGTAGGTCCAAAACTTATTGGCTGGAAGCAACTGGTCTGCCTTCTAGCATAATAGATCCTCACATTGATTCAGAAGCTCCAGTTTCTGTATTTGAGAATTTCCCTCCCTGGAATGAAAAATACTCATGTGCTTGCACACACAGCTCTCAGCATGTCACTAGAGCAGAGGAGTTTCCAAGAGCATGTAAGACAGAATACCTACTTTGACTTAAATCTACTCTCAAAGCCAGGGCATTCAGATCAGCAAGTGGAAGAGCTGCTAGGACGTGCTTTGCACTTTGCTGGGTCTCTACACCAAAATCTTGATTGTAAAGGATCAAGTCCATCATGTGTAAACAGCAAATCTCAGTAAATGAAAAAGGAAGAGACCTCATGGGAAGTTTTAAGTTGTGCTCAAATTGTTCATGTTGCTGCCTTCCTCTGATGCAGAACTTTTAAGAATTCAGTTATGATCCAAGAGGTAATGAGAGAGAGAGCAGGAGGGCAATCATATGGCTTCTGATGCATGCAAATACTGCAGAATTTTAAAGGAATTTTTTCCTATTATTTGAAATTATTTGAAATGTAAAATAGTTATAACATGTGTTAATAGTTACCTGAGTTTATATGGAGGCTGAAGAACTTCTCCAAGAGATAAAGTGCTTTCCTGTTGTTTTGTCACCAAACAAATCTATCTCTCCCTACAGAATTTTATAGAACTATAAAAGATAGAAGCTTATTCAGCTACAATTCAGATGCCAAATGATTCAGCTGCATGACCATGTTGAAATTGTACTGAACAGACTCAGTGTCCGCAGTTCAGAGTGCTGAGTAACTCTAAAGCTGCAGAATACAGAGAGACTTGAATGATAGCTAGTGCAAGAAGTTGGACTGCTCTTAATGATTTATGTAGCATGGGGCACAGTGGACATTGAAGGAAGAGTTAAATGGAAATCCATCAAGCGTAAAGAAATGTCTTTTGAGAAAAGATTTATAGAATGACCCAGTGGATGGACCTTCGTTGATTGTAATCTGCATATGAGGCCAAGGTAGGGGGAAAAGGGACTAACAATCAACATCAGAGTAATTTGCCTGATAATAGAAAATTAAAGAACTGGAGACGCAGGCAGCAGCCTGCAAAATTCATGCAGATTTGGATCTGCTGTATAATTAGCCACAATAGTTAAACTGAAAAAAAAAAATTAAAAATGAATGACATCAAATTAAAGAAAGATTTCTGTAATATACAATGAAATTGCAGAGTTTACATAAAAAAAGGGGACTTAGATAATGGGGAGAAATTTAAAAAGCTAGCAAAGTACTCATAATCTGAACAGTTAAAAGTTTTGATATGATTAGACAAGCATCTGTGAGTTTACAATCAGTACAGGTTGTAGTGAGATAATGAAATAAAATTGATGTACAATATGCTTGCACAGAACAAAACCACCGTACAAACATATACTTCAGGGATGAGTTTGAATGACACTCAAAAGAATGTATTGTAAGGAAAGGATTTGGAGTTTTGTACCCTGCCTGAATCTTTAATTACATTCTAAAGATGAACTGTACCAACATCTTAGCCTGTTTGGGGCAGTGCATATGAAAGCTAAACTACTCTAAAAATGAAGTCAAGATAAGGTTCTGCTGTTGGCTTTGTGTGACTTTTAGCCAGGTTCTTACCATGGGGTGAACTCAAGTTGTGCTGTGAAAAATCCTTTCCAGAGGAAATGATGAAATTCTTTTTCTTATGCTGTCACACAAATTTCCTTCCAAAGAGGAAGGACAACACTCTTTAATAGAAGCAGAACTTGGTCAGGATCGGATCCAGGAATCAGGACCGTACGAGGAACTGAAATCTAATCTGTCCTGAAATGTAAAGTAAGAAATATATACTTACATCTTTGTTGAAGTAGCAGATAATTAGTGTCCTCACTGTATACTTCCAGCATTGGTTACCAAGGACCTTTTACACCGTTAGTAATTTTTACTGTACACAAGCATGTAAGTTTCATTCAGGTGAACATTCAATTTAGAATGTACTTAAGGACACTCTTGTGCTGTGTAGTGACCAAAGATTCCTGACCATAGTTCTTGGACTGTCAAAAGCTGACTGCAGTTTGGGGAGTGGTGAATTAGGGGAAAAATAAACTGGTTTTCTTAAGGCTGTAAAAGTCATAACTGAATGAAAGACAAAATTGTAATAATCAGCCCTTCATTCTAACAAGTATGCCACTTCTCCCTTTTCTTCTGTTTTTGTACCTTTTACTTTTCAGCTGAACAAACTGAGCATATCTATCTGATTCTGCTAATTTCTATATTGTTTCTACTGTGCTTACAGAAAAAAATAATATTCCAAGTGTTCTTTGAGCTAATATATGTGTGTAAGGAGCTGATTCATAGACAAGACAATCAGAAATATGACGAAGAATATCTGGGTTTTGTGAAATGTTGTATTTTTGTGTTCTCTTGTGATCATCTGAGTCCTTGAGTAATCTCACACCAACAGCTGGTCTCACACTTAGGTAGGATATGGATACACTCTCAGCCACTCTTTATTTTAACAAATAATAATTTACTGCTCATCCTTATTGGTACTTTGGAGCTGGAGTGAATGAGGACTGAATGCATGCATACTCTCACCAACTATTAAAAAGAACAGGCTGAAACATAAGCCTATATTCTCAGGCTATATGTATCTATTTTTTGATGATGAGTATAGTTCCTTTTTTCCTGATCAACTTTCTACATAATCAGAAGCACAGTGCAGAGTTGGAAGTGAAAAATTTACGCAAGCAAAGAGAAATAAGAACAGATCTAACCTTTGAAATATCTTCTTATTTAGTCTCCTTTTTTTCTTTCTCACAGTCATCATGATAAGTATCCATTTTATTATTAATAGATAAAGGATAAACAGGAAACAAGATAAATAGCAGAATTCTGAACATTACCCAACTGTCCAATTGGAAGTACTGCAAGAACGTGTGTGGCATGACCAACAGCAGTTTGTGCAAGGCAGAATAGTGTTGGTAAGAGAAATGAAATCTCATTTCCTTCCCTCCCTTTCTTTTCTTCTTTCCTCCCTCAATATTTTTAACTACATATTAAGATGAAAGCCAAAAAAAAGGGTTGAGGGACACTTGAAACTGAAGGACAGGTGTCTCAAGTCAACACAAATAAATAGTAATTGAAGTCTCATGCTTATTATAGTAACTTATAAAAGTTGCAAACTAAATAATGCTTGGAAACTTGTTTGACTTTTCCACTGTCATTTATACAAGCATACATTTTAAACCAGAAGTAATTGTACTCTGTTTCGTGTGTGGATATGACAGCTGCTGACCATCAGTCCTGCTGTGCTGCAGGGACTGGGTGTGGTCTTGAGATCCTTTAACAGTGGTCAGAAAGAACAGCTTCATTTCTTGTGAATTAGAAACAGAAAAGAATATTGGGATTTTAAATAGTGCAAGGAGTAACTGTGGTAGAAAATAAAATAAAAATTTCTCTAGCCTTTACTTCTGGAGAAAATAAAACCAGTTCATATTATGATCCAAATCATATCTCAATTCAAAAATGAGTTATTTAGTAGGAATAAAGACTGACAAATTTTCACTATGAGAGAAAGTTCCTGGTTATACCTCTCATGTGAAAGTGATAAGTTATCTTGTAGACATGGCTCTTTTTCCACTGCATTTCCTTTCCTGCACTCCCTATTTCCTATCCCCTAGAGGCAAATATTCTTTTTACATTTAGCAGCACTATTATACTTTAGTCCCAATAAAGAGCTGATTCTGTTTTCTTTAAGAACACCATGATAATCAGAATTGTGATAAGAGTGTTTAACAGTTTTTATTAATTTTGCTGTAATTCTTAGAAAAGTACTTTTTACAGCGTTGGCTACTACCAGCTGAAAGTCAGAAGACAATTTTTAATTTCTCTGCAAGCTGTTTCCCATGAAGAGTATTTTTGTTAAATATTTAATCAAATCCAAGACTTTTTTCACTTGGGACTGTGGTAAGCCTTTCCTTTCCCATTATAATATTTTGTAGAGTTCTGCATTATAATTAAGGAGTTGTCTCTCTCCTTTTCTGTATTGATCTTATATATTTTTACTCCTGATATTTAGCAGAATTTCACTTATCATCAATAAAATATTTAACAGATCTTAAAAAAAGACAAATATATTATTTAAACTTTTTTTTTTTAATATTTTAATCCATCTATATATAATGTTCATTTAGTATTCAGCCCATCCCTCAGATTTTATATCTACATTAACTTTGGCTGTAGAATAGATGAGGCAGTCTGAGACAATACACCCTGTCAAAATTGAAAGTCCGGTCAGAAACTTTAGATAAAAACCTAGATTTTTCCATGTATGCAAATAGTCATTTTAAGTTGAGTAAGATATATTTCCATTGTAAAACATCAGCGAAAGAGTTTGGATATTGTCAAAGTTAAGAAGCCAGACTTCAGCCTCAAGAGATCTATTCACCTACTTTCAAGCAAAGGCCTTTATTTCACATTCAGGATGGTATTTAAATAAAAAAAAAAAAAAGCAGTAGAGATTTTTTCTTTCTGTTTTAGGTGTGTGTGATGTAGTTACTAAAAGTAACAAAGTTCTTATTTTCACATAAAAATGGAAGAAATAATTTATGCACAATTCCATATTGTGGACATTCCCTAAATTATAATCAAGAAGAATAAAATCAAGAAGTTTCATGCAATTTATTTCATTCAATTTCCATCTCTTGCTAGTTGTGACTTTTTGTTAGATTCTTTTTATTTTTTCTCTCTATTATATTTTCTTTCAGATATTTTTGGCTTGGCTTGAAGTTTCATATTGATCAGCCTGTGGACTTACCTGATTGTCTTTCAGGCTGAAGTCCTCTATTTAATTCATAGTGCAAGTAGAGAAAAAGAAAGGGTACTTTCATCTGTACTGTGTGCTCCAATTCCAAACAATGGACTCAACTTTCCCTGGGGAAAAAAAAAAAAAAATAAAAAGGATGTTTAAGGCAGGAATAGAAGCAAAGACATAACATATAGACTGATACAGTCTCATAGTTTCCCTCTGTCCATGTGTAGATCCCTCATGAACCTCAAGTTGCATGAAACCTCATTCAGTGATTGCACCTCGCAACCAATAAGTGACATCTGATTAGTTGTTTATGATTTTGGGTGTACCATGGTATTTTCACAATGAATTTCACAACAAAGTACCTTTTGTAAGAAAGTTTTTTGTGATGGCTATTTTACTGAGTGCCCTTTATTATTTTTCACGTGGGGAATGACATTCCTGATTTCAGTTTGTTT